>NC_064920.1:448352977-449602977 GCF_023897955.1 Schistocerca gregaria
AGTACTGTTGCCCTACAGGCCACATGCCACCTTTATCCAAGTGAACCTCTAATACAACTAAAATTACTTCAATGTCAATATGTGAGCTTCAATCTTAAATCCTCCAGTGGACGGGTAAGAATGAGAAAATCCTCTGAAGAATTGGTGAAGGAATAAATATATGGAGAATGATTTGTAGAGGAATACAGAAATTATACTACACACAACAAATAACTTGGGACAAAGGAACAGTGGATGGGTACAATATAAGCCGATAAGTTTTTGTCTTAGCTCAAATTTATCTGCTTTTCCCATCCTAATCATTTCAAGAAACATATGTGAGTGGAAATAACATATTCTTCAGCTTCTCTTGGGACATAAAATCCCAGAATTTTATTAGAAACCTCTCCATGACGTGCATCATCTCTTGTTGAGATTGCTACTAGAGTTTAAACAGTGCTTCAGAACACCACCTATACACTAAGTGGATGTATAACAAAATTTATCACTTTTTTGGGGGCTTTTTCTAACTTTTCTACTAGTCTTACTGATAAGGGTTCAAGAATGAATATCTATGCTTATTTGTAAGAGTTTAGTGTCTCATTAATTATAGAATATCTGACACTGTTGCTACCCCTGAATGCTGAAAGAAACTGATGTGTCTCATCTAACAATTTAGAGAAACTATCATCTCCTCAACAAATATGTAACCAAACTGAATGATGAAGTAGGACTTTAACACAGATCACTTCATTTCAGAGACTGACTGTGAAAGTCACGAAGTTTAAATTTGTCAGATGACTCAACATTTGCATTCACTCCACTAGGTAAATTTTGTAATAGTGAAATTCTTTGAAGAGACCATCATCAAGTTCCATGTTTCTGATGACAGTGAAGTTTAAAATCCTTGCACCACAAAAACATTCAATGAGTTTCTGACTGAATCAGAAAGATGTGTGTGTTGCAGGTGAGACAGAAATAGGGAGGAAACCCCTAAAATGTCACACATTATGTGCAATAAGATTATGATGTCACCACACAGCGTCAAGGGAAAAATACTGATAGTACATGTTGGGGGCACAAGAAGGCCATTCTGTGCAACTGATTACATGCAATTGATGGGGTCATTAGTAGACCAGTCCTCCCAAAATTGAAACAAAATTGACTATAAATCCCTTAATCTCTAGAGTCCAAATAATTTGCCTATTAACCATTTGATTGAACAACTTGCACAAATATTTGAAAGACAAATAGGATGATTGCTGTCCACACTGTGAGCCTTCTTTCCCGATTTTTAAAATTAGCGTAACTCTGCTTTTACTACAGTGAGACTAGGGAGAACACAACCTTAAGCCAGATGCAGCCAGAAAGTGCAAGAATATTATGTTTATATTCTAGGCACAAATGATGTAGCATTTGTTATGCATGTGATAAGGTCTTGGGCCCATGTTGGGCATTGTGTAATGGCACTGAGGAGATCTCGCTGTATGTGTCATTCTTTGGATCCAAGTATTTCAAGTCTAAGGATAAGTAAATACCTTCCACTTGTCCTATTGAGAAAACATGGAGGATCGTACTTGATTAGCCAAAAAAGGAGGTGTATGAGGGCATAAGAGTGACCAAAATCAAAATTCTTTAGTACGCACTATATGCGTCATATAAGTCATCATAGTTTGAGAGTCAATGGGGGAGGATGGTACTATGGGGGGATGATGGAAATTGTGGCACGGGCAAGAGGAAATGTCACAATGTATTGGTGTCCACGCTTACCATGCAAGTGCTCACAAGAGTTCTGAGCCCCCTGGGAGCAAAAGCCGGAGACAAATTGCAGGTCAGTTTATCACATGTACTCTCTCTGCCTGACTATACGTTTTTCAGCAGTAGGGCTAGAGTGATCACAGCATAAACAATGACTTCACTCACATTTGTATGGGCCACTATATGAGTCAGCATGATTAGGAACATCAGAGCCTAATAAGCATCAGAGGTTGAATGGATCATGAATACTAGTTTGGACAGTATGCATCAAATAAGTCAAAACCCTGGTTTAGAAGCTAATAAACCAACTGTGCAGAATGGTAATTTACTCCCTTGTTGGGATATACAACCTGCATTGAGAGTTTCACTTCTATATTAACTCATCATATTCACTGTGACCAATCTTATGACTATCAGACAGGATGATCAGCTCCCAATATCACTAATCTAACTCAATTTCGACACAATTGTGTAGATGAAAATCAGATGGGCAAACGTTCATATAGACGAAACAGGAACAGGAATGGTATTTTCATAAAATCTATGCATAGTACAAAAGTGGAGATATATATATAATCCTACTAAACTACTAGACTGAAATCAAACTTTATACACACATAACTTACTGTATGGAAAGAACTACTGTGGCGTGAGAATAAGCAACCTCGTATGGGGGGGGAGATAATGTTGAGAATGAAGGGAGAGAAAGATATGTGAACAGATATGGGGGAGGAGGGGATGGACAGAGAAAGGTAAGAGGAAATGGAAACACACAGGGAAGGGGAGGATAAGAGACAGAGAGAGGAGGAGGAGATGGACTAATAGAATTGGAATAAATACATACCAGGCCAATGTTGGGTACTCAGCTAGTACATGGAATGATACTTTAACTGCTCTAAATTCAAATGCAGTGAAACCACATCTATACCTTCCACACCTCTATGCTTTTTGCACTTGTATGCTGTATATTGTGCACTTTCTCGATGTTGCTATTGCTTTTAACCCTCCACATTTTGTCACACTTAGACATTATAAGGGACCAGAAATCATCACAAAATATTTCTTAAATGGTGTGGCCAGTCACTCTTGGTTTATTGCCTAACTGCAAATTCACAGTCATTATTGTTAGTGTAGCTACAACACTCAAGAGTGATACTATTGTTCATGACATTGTGGCAGTCAGTTTCGGAGGTAAGGAGTGAGACTGTGGCCCACGGTCCACCAAACACAATAAATACCAGTGGTACGTGGTTGTAGTTGACAGAAGTGCGAGAAGATCCATAGGTACACTGATTGTGAGTGAAACTAGGAGTGTTTTTGCAAGGGGTGAACTCAGTTAATTTTTTTGGTGTAGTTTCTAATTTTTGTGTATGTGAAAATGATGAGCCTGTCACAAAACAGAAGATACTTCCCATTCTGGAGAAAATAAACAACTCAAGGAGTGGGGAGATCCCATATTCTACCTTCACTACCATACTGGCCAAAGACAGACAGATCCTATTGCTTTGAAAGGCAGGTCAAGCAGTGAGAAGTGGACACACATCCAGTGCAGAAAATTTGCAGACCTGAAAAAGTGCTACAAATTTGGTTTCAGCAGCAGCATGCAGAAAATTTCAAGCAGCTAACAGTATCGATAATGTCACCACAGATTGTTGGAAAGAGCATGAGCTTCCAAGACTAACTATAAAATACAGTCTGAAAGATATTTACAACACAGATGAAACTGCACTTTTTGTAACTTACTGCCAGATACAACAGTGGCAGTTAAGGGAAACCCCTTAAGAGAAGCAAGTAAACAGTGACTGTACTCTCCACCACAAACACAGATGGCTCTGATAACTTTTGGTGACTAGTGACTAGGAACTCAGTGAAGACTCAGTGTTTCAAAGAAGTAAAATTGCATCCCATCAATAATGAGTCCAACAAGAGGGCATGGGAGCTGTCTTCAAGAGCCTCCTCAAAACACTTTGCATCGTGAGGAGAAAAAAATACTTTTTCTTCTGGACAACTGTTTGGCTCACTGTCCAGCACTACACTTCAGCAACATAGAACAGGCATTTTTTGCAGAAAATTACATGAGCCATCTTAAACTTCTGGACTTGTGCATCACAGCTGCCACAAAAAGTCAGAAACAGGAAGATGATGGTTCAAAGAATCATCATATATCTCAACAGAAGGAATGAAGATTCTAAACTGGATTTTCATGATTGTAATGAATATACTGTGTGATGTTTGCAAAATGATGATGTAAGAATTAAAGAAGTTGTGCCAATGTCAACTAAAAAGAATAGTCCTGAAGAATCCCAAGAACAGAATTGTGAATCTGTGGATCCCCCCAGTCCATCAGGAGCACTTACTGTATTGGAAGTAGCATGCCATCACATAAAATCAAGAAACAAAGGCGATGACAAGATATGCAAAGCAACTGCATATAAACACTTGATCTATTAATGCAGTGTTGCTTCCAAAAAACAAACTGTAATTTATTCATTCTCTAGACCTAAGTAAGTTTAACTGTCCATAATTTAGGCTTAAGCCTAATTGAAATACTGCATCGACTGCTGTACAGTACACATATCTTCTGTTTGCATACATTTAATGTTAATACAAATAAACTACAATATTTTATTTTAACCTTAATCTCGCCTGTACATTTATTTTAATATCTCCCCCCCCCCTCTCGATAACATATAAATGAGGTAATGTGCCCTCTTTTTTCAATAAAAATGAAACAGATCAAATGTAGCAATCACTGACGGCCACAGAAAAACATATTGCTGACATCAGCCTGTTGTAGAATTCTGAAAGCAACTTATGCTTCAAAATTAACAGTTTTTGACATCAATTCCACAAATAACAACTGTGTGAAATACATCCTACTCTGTTCATCCACAAGAACTAGAAGGCAGCAGGTATCAGCATCCAGCTTGGTGTCATTTCCTTTGACTTCTACCAGAAGTTCAACACAGTTCCACATGGCTGCCTGGTTAATAAAATATAAATGTAACAAATATCAGATCAGCTTTGCTATTTGATTTAAGATTTCCTAGCAAATAGAATACAGGATGTCATTCTTAATGAACACTCATCTTCAGGCATAAAAATAACTTTGGGTGCACCTTACGGGATTACTCAAGGACCATTACTGTCCACAATAATTCACAGTTTATGCTGAATCACAACTAAAAAATTGTAGCAAAATGCAGGGAGACCTGCAGAGGCAGGGATTGGCAGATGATCCTCAACACAAACAAATATAAAATATTGTGCATAAAAAGGCAGAAATTCCTGTTATTTGATTACACTATTGCTGAAGAATTGCTAGAAGCACTAAATACCTGGCAGCACGATTACAAAGTAATTTAAAGTAAATGGTCACATAAAACTAACTGCACAAAAAGCAGATACCTGACAAGTCATTGGAAGAAACTTCATGAAGTGCGGGTTACCATGAAGGAGGTAGCTTATGAAACTCTTGCTGTATATGCCTATCAGTCTGTGACTATCAGATAGCATTGATACAGAAAATATGATGAGTCCAAAGATCAGCAGCATGTTATAGAGAAAATTTGGAGAACCCAAAGAGCAGCAAAAGCTTCACAGATACGCTCATTCAAGTAGAGACAGACGGTACTAGAGAGGCACTGCACAATTTTCCGTGGTGCACAGCTAAAATTTGGGTTGTTTACATTCCTAGAAGCAGCTCCCAGCATACTGCAGCCTTGTACTGTATCTATCAAAAAGACTGAGGCCTAGAACAGTAAATGTGGAAGGGTCGGTAATACTCCAGATAGCCTCTGCAACACAATGAAAGGTGGCTTGGGGGTGTATAAATGTCAATGCAAATGTGATTCACTTTGGATGATTAATTCTGGATCTAACAGCTATAGCTGTGGTACATTTGTCAGTTTTATTTACAAAAGTGAAATGATTACCTTTTTAAAATGAATTTCATCATAGTGACAACTAATCGCATCTTACGTCTGCTATCAGAGTAGTATTTGGACAAAAAATTCTCAGCATTTAGAAACCACATAAATATGTTACATAGGTGAAGACAGATGCAGCATCATCAGTGACCATGAAGGTTTTCTATTAAGGCACAACAAAAGAATTCAGTCCATAATGTAAGCGATTACCAGGGTCTGGATCCATTGGAACAGTAAGTCCCCCTATAAGTTAGTTCAAAAGTCATACGAAGGCAAGGATGTACCACGCTTAAACAATGCAGTGTTCAAACCAATTGTCAAGGTGAGAACAGTAACAAAAAGCACATGGCATTTGTGTTCGGAAATTGGTAAATGTTGCTGGTTGCTGACTCAAGAGGTCCTATGTTCCATTTTCAGTGACCACCTAAGATTAACCTGTAATAGAAAAGGCTGGAATGGGATAAATGAGTCACCTCATGAGGCTAATTACAAGCTACTTAATATAATAATCAATAAAATTTAAGTATAAGCTGCAAAAGTGGTCTCAACTCTGAGGTCCTGCTCTAGACTGCGAGTTGCGTAACATTACTAATACAAGGTTCCATAGGCAGTTTTTCAAATGACTGAATTGCCATTTGCCCCACCGTTGCTTCATCTATGGAAAAAAGATGAAAGTCACTCCATGACTAATAAATAATACAGAGAGGGTGATCTATCACCTCCCTCTATTTCTACTGTTGCAGTTGGCGAGTTTCTGCAAAAATATGTGGCCAGGCATTATCGTGCAGCAGAATGACATCTAACACAATTTCTCTTGCCATCTCATAGAATTGGGTGTACTGCCAGTGGATATTTCAAAATGTGTAACTCAGCATCTTAATCAGAGGTTTCATAAGACCTATTTTCTGGACCACTGGCAGTACATCCAATTCCACGAGATGACAACAAATTGCTGGGAAAAATCTAAGAAATTAGAATGACTTCTTTTGTTGTGATATGATTTGTAAATGATTCACAATGTGTCTCAGAGTGTATTTGCATTGACTGTTGTCCCTTGCTTCATGTTCATAACAATCAAAAAACTTTTCTTGTCCAAGAAAAACTGACTCTGTATTCTTTCTGTTACTGAGTGTTTTTTTAACATTATTGTCTTGTTTGGAGATTAGAGGTAAATCCACTATCATGACTGCTGTTTCTTTTCTAGTACAGTGGAAGATATGAACTTTTCCAGCCTATCACAAGTTTTGCCTCGGTGATGAAGAAGACATTCACAAATTTTATGGTGTTAGTTCACATTTTTAGTGTACAATGAGCAGAAGTCGCAGTGTTCTCAGTCTACTAACAATGCTACATAGTGCTGACCTGAATTTCCCTGAGCAATTCAACAACTAAGAAACCATAAACTTAACCTATCTTTTGATGATTTAATCTTCTCACTGTAAAATTCCTTCATTTGCCACTGACTTCTTGACATATTCACATTATCTAAATATCCTGCAACACTCTCACACTAGCTCAATGTTGGGACCACATACTTCAATATGCTGTTTCATTTGCAAATATCGAATGACACTACATAAACTATGTCACACATGGCAGAAGACTGTAGCACATGCCATGTTTACAAGCCCACAGACTAGCTCTAAACGCACCACTCGCTCGCACTGTAATATGGTATCATATCTCAACAAAGAATTTTTATCTTATGTCATCATTTGTCCCATTGTAGTCAAGAATAATAACGAGATAACTCTTCAGAGAGAAGATGGCCAATGAAATTGTTAATCTTTGCACAAATCTAGTAAGTAATGAAGCAATTAGCTTCTGCAAGACTATGCACTGATGGTGGTAAGAAATCTGTAGTGGTGGAGGAAGAGTATGTCTTGCTGACATCAACAACCAAATTTAGTTTGACATGTACTTTTGGTTAAAACAACAGTCGAGACTGCAATGACGTTTGTTTATTATGACCAGTTTCAGTTTATATTACAGCCATCCCCAGGTTTTTTGATCCCCCCTACACCTGGTGCTGACGGCTCCTCAGTTTTTCACGTGATACCATGATTGTACCACAGTGCAGGACCATGATACGAAAAACCGAGGTGGTGCCAGCACCAGCCATAGGATGCCCGGAAATCTGAGGACAGCTTTAACATAAGCCGAAATACGTCATAATAAACAAACGTTATTGCAATCTTAACTGTTGTTTTAACCAAAATATAGCACCAGATTGCTGCACTCCATGGACAATGTTGTCTAAATTTATGCTCTAATTTTGGAATTTACTTCATTAGCCAACAAGCAGCATCATGATTTTCCATGTGATACTCTCTACCAATAATGTAAATTGAGCTATGAATAACGAACACTTGACTAGCATTTATCTGAGAAAATGAATTTGGTGCACTGTATCCATATTTATCAGTCAAAGACAGAAAATAAAAATCACAATCATCTTTAAATTATTTGCGTCAGAGACCTAATCAAGAGGAATGATTAATCTACTGTATTCTATTACCAACAATATCAGGGATACATGACACTTCTTCAGTGAATTTATATTTCACTTTGAATCAACTTTCTGAGAAACAACAAAGGTTATACTGCTATCAGGTAAAAAAGGAATGTTTTGTAAAGAGATATACTACTTACCCTTCACCTAACTTGCATATGATATCAAATACTTCCTCCGGCTGTCTTGTCAGGCTTTCTTCCGAGAGCTTCTTCAGCTCACTGGAAAAAAAGACATAAAAGGAAGAATTAAAATTTTGTTGTGTGTAGTTGCAGGTGCAATGTAACACAGAAACAAGCTACATACATCATCAATGTTCCCTTTTACAGCAACACAACGTTTATTTTAAGGTCTGGTGGTTACTTCCTATGAAACTTCAAGGCTGAGAGGGCATGGTTAACGTATAAAATTATTCATAATGCTGCATTCCCCTATGTGGCAGACATTTGCAGTTGCCAACTTTGTATCATAAACGGTCACTACCTTTGGGGACTAAGCTTTCATAATAGTTTTATACATTAACCACCACCTAATTGTTCAGAAGTTTAAACAGATTTTAGCTCATAGTGATATTTTTGTGATGCACTGACAAATCTGGAGTAGGCCTTTATCTAGCAGTAGCTGACAAACGATTGTTATTTGAAAAGTTTATCTGCACGGACTATTGCTGAATCTGGAATCTCTTATTTGTCAATCTACAACAAAACTAGCTGCTACATGCAAGAAACAGTCCGTCATTTACAAACGCCTCTCATAATAACATTTCTCTTAGTGGCTCTAAACATGGCAAAAAATTTCTGTGTTAAATCATTAACATGGTTGGGTACCACTTTTATTTCTTATTCAAGTAATGTGCAGTAGTTTTTCACTACTTATTGTAATGTAACAGACCAAGATTGTCCAATAGTAGTATACAATACATTTCAAGGCATCATTATTCTTGTTATGTAATTACAAGTTCATTATCAAGTGCTGGTTTTCAATTTAAACTAATCATTGTTTAAAAAACATCTGACGTTGTGTATAAACTGCAGCATACAATGCTTTGATGAAATTTTATAGCAATGCAATTAAGAGTTAAAAATGCAAACAGCTATCGAAATGCTAATCTTAAATATACCTTCAAATACTGTTTTTGTGTATAAAGGGATATATCTTCAGAATTAGAGCCGTTACATTCTAAGAAACCAAAATATCCATTTCTCTTTGACAAAATTTGCTTATTTCATGAGTAATTGTTTAAAAAATATTGGTTTTATGAAATTTTGGTTAGCAAAGCTTTGCGTTTTATAAACCAATGTATTTGTTTTATATCTTCTTCTACTGACACGTGATGACTATGCTGGAGACCATTTGAAACTTTTACTACACCCTCCCTCCCCCCCCCCCCCCCCCCCTCCCTCACAGGCTGCATGGTCTCATGACAGTTGCTGTGGAAGAGAGACCGGCTTCAGTAGTAACAAGTCGGCGCCCTGTGGACAGGACGCTAAGGAGTATCCAAGCATGTTAGCAAAAAGATCAGTCAGTAGCGAAAATTAAAGAGGTTCCTATCTTTCTGGAGTGCAGCACATTATAATGCTCTTACCGGTATGCGAGTGTATAAATAAGATGCAAATTTAACACTAAGTGTGAATTATTCCCAATGTTTTTCATACAAATGGGCCAACTTAATCCTTAGTTAACTCAAGTCTAGCAGAACTTGTAAAAAACCATTTTATCCAACTGATCTTAATGTTTGTTGTTAGTATACTTCCACCGCTCCTAAGAAAGTCGAGCCGCTAAATACATTTATATTTTATAATATACACTCCTGGAAATGGAAAAAAGAACACATTGACACCGGTGTGTCAGACCCACCATACTTGCTCCGGACACTGCGAGAGGGCTGTACAAGCAATGATCACACGCACGGCACAGCGGACACACCAGGAACCGCGGTGTTGGCCGTCGAATGGCGCTAGCTGCGCAGCATTTGTGCACCGCCGCCGTCAGTGTCAGCCAGTTTGCCGTGCCATACGGAGCTCCATCGCAGTCTTTAACACTGGTAGCATGCCGCGACAGCGTGGACGTGAACCGTATGTGCAGTTGACGGACTTTGAGCGAGGGCGTATAGTGGGCATGCGGGAGGCCGGGTGGACGTACCGCCGATTTGCTCAACACGTGGGGCGTGAGGTCTCCACAGTACATCGATGTTGTCGCCAGTGGTCGGCGGAAGGTGCACGTGCCCGTCGACCTTGCACCGGACCGCAGCGACGCACGGATGCACGCCAAGACCGTAGGATCGTACGCAGTGCCGTAGGGGACCGCACCGCCACTTCCCAGCAAATTAGGGACACTGTTGCTCCTGGGGTATCGGCGAGGACCATTCGCAACCGTCTCCATGAAGCTGGGCTACGGTTCCGCACACCGTTAGGCCGTCTTCCGCTCACGCCCCAACATCGTGTAGCCCGCCTCCAGTGGTGTCGCGACAGGCGTGAATGGAGGGACGAATGGAGACGTGTCGTCTTCAGCGATGAGAGTCGCTTCTGCCTTGGTGCCAATGATGGTCGTATGCCTGTTTGGCGCCGTGCAGGTGAGCGCCACAATCTGGACTGCATACGACCGAGGTACACAGGGCCAACACCCGGCATCATGGTGTGGGGAGCGATCTCCTACACTGGCCGTACACCTCTGGTGATCGTCGAGGGGGACACTGAATAGTGCACGGTACATCCAAAAGCGTCATCGAACCCATCGTTCTACCATTCCTAGACCTGCAAGGGAACTTGCTGTTCCAACAGGACAATGCACGTCCGCATGTATCCTGTGCCACCCAACGTGCTCTAGAAGGTGTAAGTCAACTACCCTGGCCAGCAAGATCTGCCGATCTGTCCCCCACTGATCATGTTTGGGACTGGATGAAGCATCGTCTCACGCGGTCTGCACGTCCAGCACGAACGCTGGTCCAACTGAGGCACCAGGTGGAAATGGCATGGCAAGCCGTTCCACAGGACTACATCCAGCATCTCTACGATCGTGTCCATGGGAGAATAGCAGCCTGCATTGCTGCAAAAGGTGGATATACACTGTACTAGTGCCGACATTGTGCATGCTATGTTGTCTGTGTATGTGCCTGTGGTTCTGTCATTGTGATCATGTGAGTTATCTGACCCCAGGAATGTGTCAATAAAGTTTCCCCTTCCTGGGACAATGAATTCACGGTGTTCTTATTTCAATTTCCAGGAGTGTATGTTGATTGTAGTTGTAATTATTTTGTTCCATGTATCGTACGATACCTAAACGAGAAGCGACGATAGAAGAATTGCCTACCACAGAACCTCAACCACAAATGATGGCGGGAGACAAAGTTATTGCGCCAAGAATTACGGCCAAAAAACGGAACCAGCACTGCCAACCGAAAGGTCCCGAGTATACATTTATGATGGTGCAAGAACATACGATCCATCCTTCGGACCACACGTCTATTGTATGATCTTTTGAAACGCTTACTATTGTTACGATTTCGTCGTTTTATTATTTTAATTTTCATGATTTATATAATTTTTGACAATTTTGGTTCACAAATTCTATTGAGCAGCCTAAGAGCCGGTCTGTCCGGCCGTGGGATTCCCCAATTTCATTATGCTACAGCTGAGTAAGTCATCTTAAGTTATTTCCCAAAATGAATCCCCTGGGGAATTCACCTTATTGACTGCTTTGCAAACGTAAGTGAAAAAGATTACAGTTAACTTTTTGGGTCAGGTGAGGACAGTGAGCAATTTATAAGGTGTTAAACAGAGCAAAATCGTGTCAATGGCAACAGAAGAGGACAATACCAAAAATATAGGAAAGTATGGGAAACTAATACTGAATTTAAAGGTTGGCTGCGCACTGATGAATCGAACTCTGGAAGTACTAGATGTATAATCTGTATCGTCGCTTTTGTGTCTGAATTGGAATGCGTTAAAAAAAATTCTAAAAGTGAAAATCATATCAAAAAAGTGATGGCTTTGTCATCTAGATGCCAGACAATGTTGGGTACCCATATCTGTTAAATCAGATACAAATCATGTGTCTTTAAATAATCAGGCTCACATGTCTGAAATTAAATTGGCAGGATTGATGGCAGAACACAATCTTTCTTTCAATGCCACGCTATACACCAGAGCCGCACAAGATATTACCAGATCGTAAATAACGTGGTAGCAGAGAGCCGTAAGAACGAAGTTGCAGAAAAACTGACGGACAAAATTCAGTTTTTTTATTGATGAGTCAATATACGTAGAATCTGTTAAAACATCGTGTGTCGTGGGTAGATATTTTGATACAGACACAAAGTAAATTTTGGAATCTTTCTGTAATTTTTAAGCAGGGTTAATATGTGATTCTTCAATTTCTCCAGGCGTATTTTAAGACGAAATAAATCGCAGCACATCAGCGCACCTGATGATGGCAACGTGGTCGATTGCCGAAATATTGTGTCCTATGCACACTCATACCAAGCTGTTCACCCGAGATTTATTTCGTCAGGGTGAATATGATAAGGAGAATGAGGTGCAACAAATAAAACTCTTTATTCTAATCTAATGCTTTCATTTGCTGAGAACAATGTTTCTGTAAACAATATTATACGACTTGCTTTTGATGGTTGTAATACTATGCTGGGGTCAAGAAGCTCGGTTGCTACTCTGTTAACTGAAAAATTGTCCTGGACAAAGTTATCCTCAATTGCATACGTCACACGCTTTACATATGTACCACCGAAGCTTGTGGATGTCTTCCCAGACGTTATTGACACCTAGCTAGTATTAATCATAACCATTTTCAAGTAAATGCTAAGAGACTGCCACAACTGCATAAATTTCATAAGTTTTTAGATATCAAAATCCATGAATTGTTACATCATCACAGACAAGATGGCTATCTCTGCGGGTCGTTTTAGTGAGAAACTTAGAACAGTGGAATGTTTTGCGTCTCTATTTTGATTCTAAATGCCTAGAGGTGAAGCTGGTTGCGGTAGAAGAAATTCATAGATCCTCAGTGACAACTTTTTAAAATTATTTTACTTATTTTTGGCTCATATTTTACCGAAATTCACCGATTTGAATAAGTATTTCCAGAGTGAAGTTGTCTTTATTTAATTACATGAAAAGATGGTAGAAAGGGACAAGAAAATGTTGCTTTGCTACATGGATCGGCATTATGTCGCAAGTACTAAACTGACTTGACATTGACCCCCAACAACAGGTCAACATTTCTTCCTGCCAGCCGAATGTTTTATTTAGGAGTTGAAGTTCCGAAGGCAATTCAAAAACCAGAAACAGATAATGAATGGGATGACGTGAAATACTTTTACGGCAGACGTAGGGATTTTACGCAGACAGAATGTTCAGAACTGAAAAAGAGAACTTTGATGATTATTTATTGCTATTGCTTCCATTTTTTACCCCTAAAAGGTCTCTTTCAAAAACCTCCCTCTTTTATACCTCTTACGTCACAAATACCGAGAATAGTCTCTGTATATGACGATAAGTATTTACCACAACGAAACTTCCTATCGCAAAAAAATATTAGGAAATGTTCGGTAATGGGCGTATTTTGGGGAAACAGACTCAACTTAAAAACTTTACTTGGCGAGAGAGAATTTCCAGTCCAAGCGGTTTTTTCGCTCTGTGTTTATCCCTTCCACATTCAAAGGCTAATTTTTGAAAATAGCTACGTGGCCACGCCTAAGGAAGAGTAGAGCTTTCAGTGGTAAACTGAAGTGACGGAACAATATAGTGCTTGCTGTGATTCTTGTTTTATTTTCTTTTGTGAAGAGTAGGCGTAGTTTGTAAGGTGGTGTAGCTACAAGCGTTTTTTTACTTACCACCTCGCCAACGAGTGTACAAATGGTGCAAAATGAAGGTCCAGTGGTCCAGCAGCAATTATTTCGTACCTGTGGCTGGAAGAATTTATATCTGTTGCCACTATTTGCAATTTCAAAGTCAATGTATTTCCAAAAAACGCAATAATGTGTAAATAATAATAGGCCAAGTAACTAAGAGTTGGTCGCGGATCAGTTAAAATACCAGTTGAAGTTTTTCATATGTAAATTTTTTCATCTTTGAAGCAGAGTTATTTCCAGGGTAGCTCAAAGCGTATTAAATAATTGTTATTATTCAACACTGCTGACTAGTTCTATTGAAGCTAGAACAGTATAATCTTCTATCTCCCAACTAAACGAATATTTGGTTCATGATTTGTCTTTTTTTTTTAATAATAATAATAATAATAATACATGCCAGACGCACTGGACTAACCACACCTCGCAAAAAGGAAAAGATCAGACAGTCCCATTTAAACGCGAACGCGTTGCACTCAGTGTGTCAAATAGTAAAAATAATAGTTCCCAACGGGTTGACAAACAGGATAATCTTAAGTCGAACAGGACAAAATTATCATCAGATCGTGCAATTCATTTAGTTTGGCGTCACGGCTATTTTTAAGTAGTCGGAAATAAAAGATTAATACAGTATCTGGTAAACTCAAATGAGTGCTCTAACTTTACGTAATTTTAATGATTATTTTTACAATTCTGGATTTACTTCAAATTTATTACCTTAGACATGGAGGTAAGTACCAGTGAATCTTGTCTAGTGGTCATCTATGATATTCATTCCGTTCCGCTACCTATATCCACCACAAATGTATCTCTTTTTACTGTTTTAGCAGTGTTTCAGGATAACAGAGACTCAGCAATCACATTGTCCAACGGTGGCACATGGGATATATTAGTGTTTGTTGTCAGCATAATTTTACCAAGTTTAAAACAACTTTCAACGCACATTTTAGCAGAATTTTTAAAACTTATAGGTTCTACCTAACAAATTTTTTCGTCCCTCTCTTCTCAAATGCGATTTGCATAACGGGTTTTATTGGTTGCAGCACAGGGGTTGCATAAAGTTGCAAAGTGGAATCCATAAATAATTCGAGTAACATTTGCTCCGGACGTTGTCCTTAAAATGACAAAAGAAGCCTCACGCCAGCAGCCATGACGAATAAAATGTTTAAATAACTTAGTCCCATATATGGTATAAATATCGAAAGCAGGGAAACTTGTGGTACAGGTATCTGATAATGCTCATAAATACTGCAGCACATTGAGGAAAACTCGTTTCACAGACGATCCTCAGTACGAAGAAGATAATGATGATAAATTTTATAGTCATTTTATAACCTTCATAACACATTTAAATTGATACGCCAAAAATGTGTTCCTAAGATTCTTGTTTTCTGTACAACGTAAGTCTTTTAACACTTATTTATTCTATTCATTCAGCATTTTAGAAATAGTTCAAATGACTCTGAGCACTATGGGACTTAACTTCGGAGGTCATCAGTCCCCTAGAGTTTAGAACTACTAAAACCTAACTAACCTAAGGACATCACACACATCCATGCCCGAGGCAGGATTCGAACCTGCAACCGTAGCGGTCGCGCGGTTCCGGACGTTCAGCATTTAAAGAGTGTTCACGCAGTTTGCTTTCGGTTAAGCGGTTTCAGATTTGTTTTAGGAATTACTACTGTTAATTGGACACTTGGATGTGTTTCCTGACGTGAACTGATTCGGACGGAGCAGAATGATGAAGGAACTCTGATGTGAAGAAACCAGTAGCCTTGTTAAAGAAACCAGCCTAACATTCTCCTGGTCTGATCAGCAGAGAAAGTAACCTGAACCCAAAATGGCGGGATGGGAATTTTTGCTTCTTTCTCACAGTGTCTTCAATCATAGTTCTATGTAGCTAGGTCCCACATTTGTACGCTATAACGAACGATGATTCATGTCATGTCAGGGAAGTCGATAATTGGGCAATGGGGAAGTCAAGAGGGTCAGGCATGACACGACTTGTACCTGCAGCGCCAATGTTTTCGAAACTGGTACAAGGGCACCTCGCATTGTCAGCGTGCAGTTGATGGAGCTTCCATGATTATTCATCTTCGATAAACTGCACAAAAAAATCAGTCTGTTGCCCATTTATCGATTACATGTGTGAATGATGATGATAAAGAATGAGTTCTACACAGCATACCTATGATTTCATAACAAGGGCAGCCAAAACTGACAGACAGACTGTACCTCAATGTAGCATCGCATTATGCCAGCATGGTAACCTTATTTCATGGTAACGTCGACTGTGTCGCTCCCCGTCTACTGATGTACAGGTGTCCAAGGAGAAATGGTATTCAACTTCACAATAAAAAAAAAAAAAAAAAAAAAAAAAAAAAGGTGTTCACAGCATCGAAGATGAAGTGCTTACAGCTCTTTAGGTATGCATTTTAGAGCTTATGTTTACTAGACATTTTTGCTTCGAATGATCGTTCCTGTCATGAACGCTGGCCATTTCTCCAGGGACAGCCTATTTAATGGCGACCCCCTTTCTCCAAATATTTAAACACAGAATTATATAAAATGAGTTAAATTACTGATAATATTTTTGACATTTTGGTAAGCCGTAAATACACTATTTTAAAAGGACACCTGGTGGTTGTTGTTGTCTTTTGTTCGAAGACTGGTTTGATGCAACTCTCCATGCTATTCTATACTGGGCAATCCTTTTGAATCTGCTTGCTGTCCTAACCTAACCTAGCCCAGCCCTCTCTTGTTTCCCTTTACGAGTTTTAGCCCCCCCCCCCCTCTTACTCCACGAAAACGGCCGCCAACATACTGCCGCACTGACAAAAAACACTACACAGGAGGTTGTTTGGAAAGTCATTCCGCTGTGCCCTCAGAGTTCAAGCTTTTCCGCTCTCTGTCTAACAACCTTCAAGGAACTTCTTTTCCCGATGAAAATGCGCTCCGAACATATCTCGACGAGTTCTTCGCCTCCTCAAAACCATGCCATCTGTACTGTCGCTGAATCGAAAATTACCCCAGCGTTGGCAGACTTGTAAATAGTGGAGAAGAATGTATTATTGACGAATAAAGTCTTTGTTTTGTGTGTTTATTGAACTTACGGAAAACGCTACCAGTTTATGCACCAACCCTTTTTTTTTAAAAGTCGGTATTCCGACACAGACTATACTGTTTTGATCTAGCGGTCTTGGGGCTTTTCGGCCACGCTAGACCTCTGTGGGAGCGCCAAGCACGGAGCGCGCGCTCTGCTTTAAGGCGCTGGCTGACCCTGGTCCGGCGTCTCGGGCGCGCTGCTCCTGCTCCACGTCCTGGCCGGCGGAGGCCCTCCGCTGGCGCTGGCGGCGGCGCTCCTTGCACGTCTTGCAGTTGATGGTGGGCTCCGCCGGCGCGAACACGCCGCCGTTCTTGAACACCAGCGTGTCCATGGCCGCGTCACATCACAGGCGCGGGCCCGGCTGCCGTCTCTGCCCGGGGAGAGGACAACTGTCAGTGAGGGTCAACCGAGCTGCGGCCAGCTGGCGCCTCGGGGAAAAACAGGTTCACCTCAGTCGCGGTCCTTGGGTAACGCGCTGTACGAATTTCTACAACCGATCAGCTGGGCAAGCGTTGTAACAATATGCGTACTTCACCGCTAGAACCTACACGGCAACTGGTCAGTCCATAAAGGCTCTTGTAAACGATGAAACAATCTGTCAAACTTCACTAGTTTGTCCTTCAAACATAAATTTTGCGTGACATGTTTGTCAAATACAGATTGTGTTTCACGTGCTTGACAAACAAATTGACGTGTTTGTAAAACAAATTGCGTGCGACCTGTTGGTGACAAGTTCCGACTGACGGTCGATTTGACAAGATGTCGTTGCTTATGCTGTTTCGCCATGCATGTTTAGCGAGACAGAGTTTTTCTCACTGCACAGTGGGCTTCTGCAACTGTGGAAACGACGATCCAAAAAGTATACGAATAAAAACAAAAGAGCACCGGTAATTACCAAAACGGTACACGTGTTTTGCGTATTACCCAGCCATATATTACTCACCAAAATGTTATGAGGAAAATCAGTTTTCTACTCACAAAATACATGCAAAAGTGCAATTAGGCAGAATGTCAATGCTCTCCGGTTCTTCCAAACACGATGTATATGAAGGGTTTATTTCAATAGTGGCATAACTCCATTTTTGTACATTCTCAGACAGAGTCCTAAAGTTACATACTTGAATATTTCTGGTATCTCAATTGCAAGCGCTCATTTAACTTTAGGACCCTGTATCTCAGAATGAGCAAAAATGGACTTTTACCACTATTGAAATAAGCCCTTCATATGTTCCTAAGTTATGTTATTTTAATGAATTAATTAGTTTTTATTGTTTTATTTGTCAATTTCAACCACTCCATTTACTTATTTACTTGTAGAGTCTTACGTTATTCTATCGTTTCTTTTTTTATACAAACTCGTACGTTAATTTGCAGCACTACACATTTTTTTGATGTTAAATTCGTCATAATTTAGCACAATATACGCAAGATTGTTTCACATTTAGCTTCAAGAAATGTGTACCGCTGCAAACTAACGCTGAAAGCGCGTGAAAAAAACGTCAGTATTAAACGAAGAGATACCTTAATAATGTGCAAGCAACTGACACTTCCTACTACAAGAGAAAAACTGACGTAAAATGCCACCACTGAAATTATTTTACATGAATAAAACGAAATACGTACAGTGATATAAATGCGCATTTTCTGGCAGCTGCCTTTATTCATAGTAACCATGGTGGTGGTTGTTGCCTTCAGTAAGAAGACTTGTTTGATGCAGTTAGTCATCCTAATCTATCCTCTCCAGATAACTGCTGCAAACAATATAATTCTGGATCTGTTTACTGCATTCATTACTTGGTCTCCCTCTACGATTTTTACCCACCCCCACCCCCCTCACTTCCTCTAACAATTCGTAATCCCCTGATGTCTCCGAATGTGTTACATCAACCGATGCCTTTTTCCGGTCGGGTTCTGCCACAAATTTCTGTTTTCATCAATTCTAGTCAGTGCCTCTTCTTTAGTTATCTAATCTTCAATATTCTTCAGTAACGGCACATTTCAAAGGTCCTAGTCTCCGAAACTTCCTGCCAGATTAAAACTGTGTGCTGGACCGAAACTCGAACTCGGGACCTTTGCCTTTCGTGGGGCAGTATTCTACCACTTGCCCGCGAAAGGCAAAGGTCCCGAGTTCGGGTCTCAGTCCGGCACAGTTTTTATCTGCCAGGAAGTTTCATATCATCGCACACTCCTCTGCAGAGTGAAAATTTCATTCAGGTCCTAGTCTCTTCTTGTCTAAACTGTTTATCGTTCACGTTTCACTTCCATACGTGGCTACACTACAAACAAATAACTACATTCAGAAAGAAACTTTCTAACACAAATCTATATTCGATGTTAAATTTGTCTTCCTCAGAAACACTTTTCTTGCTACTGCCACTCTCGACTTTTCTATCATATCTACTTTGGCCATCATCAGTTATTCTGCTGCCCAAATAACAAAACTTATCTACTACTTGAAGCGTTTCATTTCCTAATCTAATTTCCTCAGCATCACCTGATTTAATTCGACTACATTCCATTATCCTTGTCACGGTTTTGTTAATGTTTATCTTATATCCAAAGACACTGTCCATTCCATTTAACTGCTCTTCCATGTCCTTTGCTGTGTCTGACAAAATTACAATCTGCAAACCTCAAAGTTTTTATTTATTCTTCCTGAACTTCAATTCCTATTCCAAAATTTTCTTTGGCTTCCTTTACTATTAGCTCAATGTACAGAATGAATAAGATTGGGGACTGGCTACAACGCTGTCTCACTACTTCCCTTTCATGTCCGTAGACGCTTGTAACTGCCGTCTCGTTTCCGTACAAGTTGTATATAGCCTTTCGCTCGCTGTATTACCAAAAGCTTCCTCCAAGTTTACAAATGCTATCAAAGTAGGTTTGCCTTCCCTTAACAATCCTCTAAAGTATGTCGTAGGGTCAGTATCGCTTCGTGTTTCCCTACATTTTTCTGAAATACAATCTGATCTTGCCCGAGGTCGGCTTCTATCAATTTTTTCTTTTCTTCGGTAGTATTGGTGTCAGTATTTTATTGGTGTCAGTATTTTTCAGCTTTGACTTCTTAAACTGATAGTTCGGTAATATTCCACCTGTCAGCCCCTGATTTCTGTGTAACTGGAATTATTACATTCTTCTTGAAGTCTGAGGGTATTTCGCCTGTCTTATGCATCTTGCTCACTACATGACAGTTTTGTCAAGGCTGGTTCCCCCAAGGTTGGCTTTCAGTGCTCTGTCGAATCTTCTCGCAGTATCATAACTCCCAACTCGTCTACGTACTCTTCCCTTTCCAAAATACTGCTTTCAAGTTCATCTCTCTAGTATAAACCCTCTACATACTCCTTCACCCTTTAAGCTTTACCTTCTTTGTTTAGGATTGCTTTCCCATCTGAGCTCTTGCTATTCATATAGCTGCTTCTGTTTTCTCCAAATATCTCTTTAATATTCGTGTAGGCGGTATCTGTATTGCCCTTGTGAAATATGCTTTGAAATCCTTACATTTGCCTTATAGCCATTACTGCTTGGCCATTTTGCAATTCTTATCCATCTCATTTTTTAGACACTGTATTCCGTTCAAGCGCTTCATTTCCTGCATTTTTAAATTTTCCCCTTTCATCATCTAAATTTAATATCTCCTGTGTTATCCAAGGATTCCCACTAGGCCTGGTCATTTTACCTACTTGATCTCTGCTTCCTTCACTATTTCATCTCCTAAAGCTACGCCTTTGACTTCTACTGTGTGCCTTCGACTGTTCTAGCCATTCGTTGCCTAATGCTCCCTCTGAAACTCTCTCAACAACCTCTGGTTATTTCAACTTAAATTGCTGTCTCTTTGCAGTTACTTGAGCTTTAACCTTCAGTTTATAACCAATACATTGTGGCAAGAGTCCATCTGTCCCAGGAAATATCTTACAATTTAAAATCTGATTCCCCAAACTCTCTTTTACTATTATTTAAATTATCTGAAACGTTCCAGTGTCTCCAGGTCTCTTCCATGTATACAACCTTCTTTCCTGGTTCTTGAACGAGGTGTTAGCTATGATTAAGTTATGCTCTATGCAAAATTCTACCAGGCGGCTTCCTCTTTCATTCCTTTCCCCCAGTCCATATTCACCTGCTATTTATCCTTCTCTTCCTTTTCCTACTATCGAATTCCAGTCCCCCATCACAAATTTTCCTCTCAGTTAACTATCTAAATAATTTCTTTTACCACCTCATACATTTCTTCAGTCTCTTCGTCATCTGCGGAGCTAGTTGGTACATAAACACAACTGTCGATCAAACCAAATACCTGATTTATTTCCCAATGAACCACTTGGAAGTAACAATCAGTTCCACGTGTAACGCTGGGAAGCATTTGTCTAGTAAGTTGTCCTTTGTGTTGATGTATGTAATAACAAAATACTCTAGTGGGTTAGCACTTCCTTCCGCCGCCCCTTCAATATTTCCATTTGAGTTGAATATGCAATTAAGGGCAACTATTTCAGCATTTAAGTGTGTCTTGGGGCGCTACAACATTTTAAATTTATATAGTTATTTTACGTCTGAAAAGAACTAGTTTCTGTATTGTGACTGTGGTGGAAGCAGGGCGGCTTTGGCATGTCTTTGGCGGGAAATAACATATCCAGGAATGACTTGGTCTCGCAGCCTCACGCTCAACCAGGCAGCTTCTCGCTGCTATCGTACGAGAATCTCTGCTGTACATCTTGCTGGAATAGCACTTCTCGAAGAAAGAATAGTACGGAGAAATGTCTTAGACATAACCGAGAGGTTGGTTCCAGAATTGTCTTTCACTCTACAGCGGAGGGTGCGCTGTTTCATTCTGGCAAGAAGTTTAACACAGCGCCGTAACACAGCGCCGACTCCAGTGCGGAGTGAAATATAAACTCCAGATTCTTATCGTTTGATGTGATAGTCTTGGCCTTGAAAATGTACTCTGTACTGTTTCCTCCTACCTGAGAACTACTAGGGTGGTTTGAAAAGTTCTCGGAGCGGAACAGGAAAAAAGTAGTTACATCACTGAAACTTTTTTTTGTTTTTCAATGTAGTCTCCTTGTAGATCAATGCACTTGGTCCAACGATGTTCCAGTGCCTTGATTCCATCTCGAAAATAAGTTTCCTCCAAGTCTGCAAATTAGTTGTCAACTCCAGCTATCAGATGTTCGTTTGAAATGAATCTTCGCACACCAAGAGAAATTTTCAGTTTTGGGAAGAGATGGAAGTCTGACGGAGCCATATCAGGCGAATAGGGCGGGTGTGAAAACAATTCATACTAGTTCGTGTAATTTTACCATGGCGACGGCACCCATCTTGCAAGTAATTTATCCATTTCTAATTCTTCAGTTAAAATGTAATATACCCATTCAGATTATATCTGTCAAGCGTCAGCAATTTCACGCACTTTCAATCGGCGTTCCTTTATGTCCATTTTGTGCACTTCTGCAATGATTTCTGGAGTAGTGAGAAATCTTGGCCGACCACGAGGACCATTATATACGCTCTCCCGACCAAATTTAAATTCATTTCTCCACTCAGCAACAGTTGAATATGAAGGAGCAGAGTCCCCCAGTGCATTCTGGAAATCGGCATGAACGTCCTTTGCTTTCATACCTTTCTTTACCAAGTACTTAACCACTGCTCGAATCTCGATTTTTTCGATTTTCGTAAATCACTATGCGGGAACAACAAGAGAGCCACGTCACCGCCACAGCTCTCTTCCAAGAGCATAGGCAACAGTCCAATGAATATCACGTGAACAACTCGTTGCGCTAGCGCTGACCTCTCGTGGTGATTTCGAGAACTTCTCAAAATGGCTTTAAGTACTATAGGTCTTAACATTTGAGGTCATCAGTCCCCCTAGAACTTAGAACTACTAAAACCTAACATCACACACATCCATGCCCGAGGCAGGATTCGAACGTGCGACCGTGGCAGCAGCGCGGTTCCGGACTGAAGCGCCTAGAACCGCTCGGCCACAACGGTCGGCAGAACTTTTCAAACCACCCTCGTAGCCCACATAGCGAATTCCGGACAAATAAAGAGCGTCCCCCATACCTCTGAAACTACTCTCTTTCTAATTTGACATTTTGCATATAAATTATGGCGTATAGTGAGGAGCAGCGAATCCAAGATATCTCACCACAAATATCCAGACACCCCTATGAAATGAGCGACTGACCACTAGATGTCAACGAAAGACGGACTCACCACTATAAAAGCATTGCGTTGTCAGCAGAGAAGGAGAAACAGCAGGATGGATCGGTCGGGAGAGCTCAGTCACTTCGAACGTGGGCTATTCATTGGATATCACCTGAGTAACAAATCCATCAGGGACATTTCAACCCCTCTAAAGCTGAACTGGTCGACTGCTGCATATGAGACTGAAGCCAAGACCAGGCAGACATGCTGACGGGCAGGGACCGTCAAGTATAGCGGAAGGCTGTTTTAACACATCGCATGAAACTGGCGGAAGGAATCACAATTAAAAAGAATTACGTCAATGGGCGAGCAGCTCCTCAAAAGCCAGATTTCAGTATTAAGTGACGCTTGTGGTGGTATAAAAAGCGATGCCACTGGGCAGTGGATGACTGGAAGCTAGTGATTTGGAATGATGAATCACGATATACCCTGTGGCAATCCGATGGAGGAGTTTGAGTTTGGCGAAAGCCTGGAGAACGTTACGCGCCATTATGAGCAGCGCTAGCACTGAAGCACAATGGCGGTAGTTTTGCGGTGTGAGGGGGTTTCTTCGCGATAACGGTTTGGTCCCCTTATTGCACTTGAGAAAAACTCTATGCTGAAGGGTAAAACTACATTTTACAGCACAGTGTGTTGTAGAGAAACAGTCCGGAGGCGATGACTTTCGTTATCAGCATGACAACGCACTCTGCCATAAAGCAGCATCTGCGAGGCCACGGTTTGTGGACGATAACATTTCTGAAACGGGCTGAACTGCCTGAGTCCCGGTCTGAACCCAATGGAATACCTCTGGCACCTCCGCTCAAGACCCCAGCGTCCAATCAGTCTTCTTTTGTTTCGGCTTCTGAGGAAGAATGAGCTGCCATTTCTCCACAGACATTCAGATACCTGAGTGAAAATGTCTCTAGCAGAGTTCAAGCCGTCATAAAGGTTAAGTGTGGACACACCCAACAGTACTGTCCACTAATATCCGGATACTTTTGGTTAGATTGTGTATTTTCGACCTGTAGTGTCGTCCTGTGACACTGACTAAACTTAAGCGCATTTCTTCATTCGTGAATCAAATATACAAAGCTAAGATAGGATGGATCATCTGAAACCATGGATGTACTACATATGCTGCGCTCGTGTGGCTGAACTGCATACTAGAACAAAAGCAATGAAAGAGAAAGAGAAAGACTGAGACTCCATATTCGCAAAAGAATTTGTAACCAGTTTACGTGTATATATTTTACAGTTTCCTGTTCTATGATCATAATACCAGTATAAACGGTTTAGAGATGCTCCTAGTACAGTGTGATAACATTTACTTTGAAAGGCTGTCATAAGGAAATTACCAACGCATCTGAAATAACGGAAAGCGTCTGGTGAGGAAAAGGCTTTGATAGTACCCAGGTAGAAATATTACAGGACCGCTGATGTTTACGGTATATACAAATAACCTGTTGGTTAACTTCGAAAGCTCCAAGTCGCTATTCACGATGATACTGTTGTGTCTAGAGAAGTAGTAACACCAGCAGTTTGTAGCAAAATTTAGGACAGTCTGTAACGGATAACGGTTGGAACAAGGAATTTTTCGCTCTTTACACATACAAATGTTGCGTGTAGATACGCGAAAAGGAAAACCATCGGTGTTTCATATCGACCTCTCGTCAGCGAAAATCTTAAAAACAACCATAAGAATTTAGAAGTATGCGTCTGGAGAGATTTTAAGGTGGAACACCACATAAAATTAGTTGCATGGAAGATGTACAAAAATAACACTCTCACGATGCGTCTGTCTGTCTGTTACAAGGGGGGCCGCTTAGACAACCCTCGTTCGATAGGGGTTCCTGTACACAGCTCGTCATCTGGGATCCTAAACATGTAGAATTTATAGAACAACGGTCTTTTCCAACAGTGATTTTCTCCGTCAGCGTGAACGCGTCACGTACATCTGTACCCGACGCCGGTGGTAGATGCTAAGAATCAGCAGTACGTTTACTGTTAAAATTTCTCCCACTTGTGAAGAACTACAGCCATAACTGGAAACTAGACAAATCCGAGTTTTTTACTGAGGCTTAGCGACAGTCAGTCTACTTGGGTATTATTCCCACATGGAAAAGGGTGTACCTCCGCAATTCACCAAAAGCATGGGAAGGCACTTGCGATGTATATGTAATACCAGTCTTATCCACACTTCATGTAATGGTCAACAGGAAACGATAGTGTCACAGACTGCTCTTTGATAACTTGCTCTAGTACACAGCTTTTCACTAAAGGGCATGAAGGTAGTGTAACCATAAATATCAGTGGTTAAGTGTAAAATTTAGGCTTCGCAACTGATATCTCCCCGCTACTGCGATTTCCAGTAATCAAGACTGTAGCCTTGATGTGTAACAACTTTGGCAGGAAGCCTACCAGGGCGACAGAGATGGCGCGTGGGTTCCGTAAAGAACGCACCAGTAGGCGCGCCCCCTCCCTTATCCCCATCTTCGCGGTGGCCTGCATTAGTCACTCCAGCCATCTACAGCAACTGCACCAAGGTCTCGCATGCCGTTCCTACTCATGACGCTCCGGAACAACATTGCATAACGTAGACGGACGATGCGCGACGTTTCAGGCTTATAACACGACTTGTTTATGAGCAACAGCCAAAATGTCAGTTACGTACATCCATACCACCTCCAACGCAGAAGCCCCTTGGAAAACGGTTGCTGGTTGTTTACGTCTGTTGTGCTTTTCTTTGCAGCTAAACTTAATTGTGCTTCTCTGTTTTCCACAAGAGGTGTGTATTTCTTTAATTACAAGGCTTAAAGTGCCTACGATACATTTTTCTCTTCTGTTATTCCTAAATAACTTTTAGTGTCTTTATTATTTTTCCAGTAATATTACCAACTACTACATAAACATTCTTGGAGCTTTGTTTCTGATGAGCTTTGACTAGAGCAATACTTCATTTGACGCTTTTGTAAACCGATTTATGTTACTGTGGTGGCTAATATAATCAACACTCGTCGTCGTCGTCGTCGTCGTCGTCGTCGTCACAGTGCTTATCTAGATCCTTCCCTCCATTACTAAACTGAGTATTTCTTAATGCCCCAGAATGTGTTGTATCAACCGCACTAAAGTCCTGCTACAAATGTATTTCCTTTTATTCACCCCCAGAGTCGCTTCGCAATATAAGACGGCGATCACAAGTTTACCAATTTAAACACCGGTTTACACTGACAATAACAGTGTCCAAAATAACAAACAGGACAAATTTCAATTCTAAAGTATTCTGATTGGTCCTGCGTGACTAATTTCTGACAATTGAGAACAAAATATCCCATGTTCACTTGTATAAGGTGCTCCACTGCTCACCTCTAACTTGGTTGTAACAACTTCGGCTATCTGGTAAAGTACGCTAATGGAAGGAATGCTGTTCCCAACACTTGTTCTCTCTGGATGACTACAAACATTAAGGCGACAGAGAGAGATCACTTACTAATTAGTATTACTGTAGTAATTGGACGCCAAGCCTCTGGGCCCTCACAATCTGCCTTCGGTTAAACTTAGATACATGGCGCGCCTTTCCCATTCTGTGCACGCAGAGCGCGCTCAGTGATACTACATGCATCATGCGTGTGTCTGACTAGCAGTCATTCCACGCCAGGTGACGCTGCCATCGGCTGGACGGGTTTATATCGTTAGTAGACTGAAGGTCATAATATCCTGGCTGATCCGTGTGTGCGCCTTAGTATGTGACTCTGTTCCCATGACTGTAGCGTGTGACACACACATTAGAGGCTGTATTATTCTTGCACTGCCTCCTTGCAATATCTTTCGCTTAAATTACCCAACAAGGTTGTGCGAGAACAACGTTGCCTTTTTTTTTTCCAAAGTATTTCCGTTTAAGCTGTCTGTCTACTACTTCAAAAACTGTAATAATATGTCTCGATCCTATCAGCACGCGTCTAAGTTGTTCGATAACTGCCGTCACTCATATACGACAAGGGCTCCATAGATTTACCTACATATGCAGAGTGCGTCAAATGTGAAAGACCTCACTGCACGGTCTGATGCAAGCATTGGCGGGTGTAAGTAACATCAAGTAACAGTTTGACGGTTCGAAGGTAGAGGGATGAGTCTCGCCATAATTCAAGAACTTCTGCTAGTACGCTAAAGAGACATTTGTTCCTTTTTGACACATGTGGCAAGGAGGCACCGACACATTTACCCAACCTTGCAGATTTGATGTGTGTAACCTCCAATATGTTCGCTACATACACATATGTCAATTCTTCGCAATAAAAATATTTCGGTTCTTTTGTTAAACGTCAACTACATGAACGACGGAGCTCATACACAACGGACTCCCGACGGTGTGAGATACGCTACGAAGTGAGGAGTCACTGAACGCCACGGATTTCCGTCATTCTGAATTGTGTAAGGGGACTTGGAGGCGCTATTGCACGTTTGACAGTACTTTCTTCGATAATTAGAGAGATGGAACGCGCTCTTCTTAGGAGGCGGCAAAATTTGGGTTCCCCCCCCCCCCCCCCCCTCAAACTCACGAGTAGTATGACTGAACCCACGCAGCGCAAAGTGCGTAGCAGTGTTTGCATTTTCGGCGACAATGCACCCTACGACAGCTCGGCATTTTCGGTTACTTCGGCTGCTTCTGAGCCACTGCCGTTAAATCACAAATTTTATTTTTAACTAAGAACTACTTTCACTGCATTTACGATCGGACCGTCAGTCGCACTTAATCACATAAACGTACAGTAAAACAGACCCTTCAATCGCAAGATCTTCGAGATCAACATTTTTTCGTGATCTCTCAAACACGTGAGGCGCTAAAGGCAGACACTGCGACCTCTAAGTTTTCACGGCTGGGGTGGCACGCGGAGCAGTAAAGACGTGACTTTATAACGCCAGCGGTTGTATCGCATAAATCTTGCATGGAGAGCGGTCGAACAGCCCCCTTGAGAACGCTCGTGTATTCGGCATCCATGCTGCGGTTCCACCTCGTCTTTGCTGCCAATCTGCCAAAGTGGCTCCACGGACAGACGTCTTCCTAAGTGTAGCATCGCCCGCAAGCGGCAAAGGCGCTACAGAGGGTACAAAATTATTTCACGATGGGCGAATTTGGTGAAATATGCTCTGCTTAGCAAATAAGGAATATTTAGTCACGAAATGTGTAAAAAGTACTGACTGGTTGCATCGAAACTACAGTAACACCTCAATAGTGACGTTACTAAGACCTAAGGAGACACCAGATCGCCCATAACGTTTTGCCCTCCCTTTAAAAACTGAAGCCACGGCGGAAGGAGAGTTGATTCTCTCTAATCTCTTTCCACCGCACCGTACCACAATCGGTGGAAAGTGAACTCTTGTAGGATCACATTGTTGTCCGTCCGTCCGTCCGTCTGTCTCTGTTAGTCGTACTGTCCAAAACGCTTTTTCTAAGAAGGGAAACTCCCCATCGCACCCCAACCCCCCCCCCCCCCCCCCCCCCCCAGCTTTATTGCTAAGATGGCCTAGAGGATAGCCCGTAAAAACCTGAATACATATTAAGCATGAAAACAGGAATAAGTTAACAGAACTGTGAAAAAAGAAGCAAAATAGAAACAGTGAATGGTTCACGTTGAAGATGTGTAACATCCAGCGAATTCCAACAGCCACGATGTTGTGGTTATGTGGTCACGTTGTTGGACTGTGAAGGGAGATGGTTGATTGGTTTGTTGGTTGGTTTGGGGAAGGAGACCAGACAGCGAGGTCATCCGTCTCATGGGATTAGGGAAGGACGGGGAGGGGGGGGGGGGGGGGGGGGGGAAGGAAGTCGGCCGTGCCCTTTGAAACGAACCATCCCGGCATTTGCCTGGAGCGATTTAAGGAAATCACGGAAAACCTACATCAGGATGGCCGGACGTGGGATTGAACCGTCGTCCTCCCGAATGCGAGTCCAGTGTACACAGGTAGGGTTCGACACTGTCAGAAGGAAGCTTCCTTCCACCCTGCGGCGTAGTGCGTGCTATAGTTTGTGAAGGCATTGCTAATTACGCATATACATTTTTTTCGTGATTTTCTTTAGATTTCTATTCTTTTTCTTTTGTTCATATGGACATTTGTAATTGTGATTATGTAACATTCTACTCTGGTTTTTAAATGCAAAGATGTAATTGTGATTATTTCGTTTGCGAATGGATAAATATGTTTCTTCCTTTGTACCTGTGGTAAAGTTTGTTAAGTTCTCTTTTGGAATATTATTAATTGTGAAAAATGTCAATAACATTTATAAAGGTTTATGTAATTTACGATAACGATGTAACATCTATAGACAGGGGACAGCGATAGTGGTATCGAGAGTCTAAAGGTTGTTGCATAGTAGACGGGATGGTGGATGGGGTGTCTGAAGTGTGCACGGGAAAAATAGTACTGTGTTTCATGAAAAGCATACGTAATTGCATGGACAGTGATACCGAACTATCAGATTGTTAATTCTCTTAACCACTGCGGTATGTAATGCCATCGCCAGCGACCTTTAAGAGCAAATAAGCCGGACTGTTAAAGTGCCGCTAACATTACTTTGTTGTGGCCGACACGAACTGTGCTTTTATGTGAATGAACTTTGCTGGTATTGGTTTTGGGTGGTGTAACTGTTTATAACATTCTATCAAGCCATGAAAGTGAAGGCTAATTAACTGTGCAATGTAAATGGCTTTCAGTGACGTTGTCGAAGTTTGAAATGCGAGAACAGAGTGGACATTGTTTACGGTGTGCTTCACATACATGAACAATTCTACGAACTGTGTATTTGTGGCTAAGACTATATGAATGTGACTGTGTAATTATGGACAAGAGAGTCACGGACATAAAGTGTAAAAACGAGCGATGTCTACGTCATGTACTTTGAAAGAGAGGACATGTCAACAACGTTCGTATACTGGCGTCTTGTGGTTTGTTAATGACCACGGGGTTAATGATACAGCTGTGCCGGAACCTTATTTGCGTTTCGAATTAAACAGTTTAATTAAATTCTTTGTTAGTTAGTTTGCTTTCTGCTAACGAAAATAAAATTACAATCAGTGAATTAAAAGTTGCCTGGTAGTCATTGTTGAAAGACCAAATATGAACTACTTCCTCTCATTAGGACTAATTCTCCTTGCATGTCAAAATTATGGTAGTTATTTTATGTAGTTTTATGTATTGTTATGAGACTAGATATATGACAGTAATTAATAAGAGTATTTTGTCACGAAATATGGCTTCGCGAGAAAATTACGGCGACTGCCATAATTGCTTACGTTCTGACCAATAACGTAGAAGCTGCTATTCCCCGTATTGGTGCTTTTCCTGACGTGAGCGGGAATTATAAATGTCAGCTGTCAAATCACGTAGTGACTGTTTACCCAGTAATAAAAGTTTTCGATATTGTATTGCTACGAGTCGTAGTATTAAGAGACACTAGTTATACTCAAAAGTGGGTAGATGTATGGTGAAACACCCCCAGTGTTCATGCGATTGTTAACAGTATTCTGTGTGATTCACGAAACTTTGTCACTTTTTCTAGTTCCTTTCAGATACTGTCTTAGATGTCTGAAGTTTCAGAGAATATATACACAATTTTGTCGGTTCAGGTTAATTTCAAGAGCAGTTTCTCGTGAATATTAGAGTTTTCAGTTCATAAACAAAGTGAGATCGTGACCAATTGAGAAGTATAACAAAGAGAGTGGTTTTCCAACTAGAATTTTGGATGACTTCACAGTTCAGATTTTGATGATTATTTTTCCTGTGGGTTGAGGTCATCACAAGTTACACCTTTGGCAGGAATGGAAGTGGGTACTACAGAGTGTCTGAACCGGACATTTGGCTTTCGTAGCCAATAATCTACCAACTGAACCATTACTGGACGTTTCATAGCACTACTTCAGTCTTCTTTCTCCTCGGCTATTCGTTCCTTAGTCGTTGTTGGAGGTTTCACTCGTTACAGAGCTTGCCGCTAAATGCAAAGGTGCATAATACAGCCCTGGTTAGGTACAATGATTCAATCAAAAAAAACTTTCATCTTCAAGTGTATTGATACTTCTCGTTCGACAAAGTATATCTCAATCCCAACAAAAAATTTTAAAACCACGCAGCGCAAAACAATAAAAAAAACTGGAAGGAGACGAAAAGGGGCGCCAAAATAAAATGCTATGTTTACGAATACGATGTCTATTTCAATTCTGTTCCTGGTTACGACACCCTGTTCGCATTTTCTTCACCTCCATGAAACACTCAGGTTGTAAGGATATTTCTGCCACTTCGGAATGAAGCATGAATACTCTAATCGGCAAAAATTTGGTTAATCGATTTTTTTGCTAAAGTGATTACTGTGGCATAGGTAATATGCGAAATTATATCCCACACCTTCGTGAGTTCCATTCAATGAGTAATACATGAAACCGGCATTGACCAGCTTTCCCTTAGATATTTTCCATCTTACCTTTCAGCTTCTCCTATGCTATCTGAATAAACCAGTGCTGTCTAAAGCCTGAGTATTATATAGTTTTCATCTCTAAGTGCTGTGTTCCATTCCATCATTCAAGAGAGCTTAGACTCGCTCCCCCCCCCCCCCCCCCCCCCAACCACCACACACACATACGCAGTTCTTCAAAACCGGGACTTTTATTCATGCGGAGCACAGCGTCTCACCTGCGTAGTCTAGGCAGTAAAGAAACGAGAAAGCAGTGGCAACCGAACTGGAGTAATCTAATGTCTCCAATCACGGAAAGTTTCAGTAATTTTTCTTCGGCGGTGTGATACGACTGGTTATAGCGCAGTTCTTAATATATACGAAGATTACATCAGTTGAGCGTTGTGGCTTGAGTCGTTTACTTGACAGCATTACGAACAGTTTCGTCAATAAGATAGAGAAGTTCGGGAATCATTCAAACTGTTTCATTTAGTAACATCAATAAGGACCTACCCGACATAACTAAAATAAGCAAGAATTATAAGTAGCCTATTGTTGTCTAATGGATCCTTTAAGATTAAAACCAGGAAGGCATTTCACATGGATAGGAGACACTACTTCCACAACTTCAACCAGTTCAATATTTTAGTCACTCATATTGCTCGTACCATTATGCCAGCAGCGGGGTTTTGTAGATATGACTGATATCCTAACTGGAGGAAGCACTGCTTTGCAGGCACTTACTATTATGAAGTCATCAGTACAGTATAAGACATACCACCATATAAAATGGTTCAAATCCCTAAAGTCACTAATTTTCGTTGTCTTTAATCAACAAAGACGTACTCACAGTTTCTCGTCACCAACTTTCGGACTAACGTACACTTAATCACAGTGTGTTGCTGCAGTAGTCTTAGAAGCTGACCTTTTGGAGGTGTTGCGAGCATCGATTGTAGGCATGTTCAATTCCTTCCTTCCTTCTCTCCCTCCCTCCCTCCTCTCCCCCAACTCCTTGTTACTCCTCACTCCCTGTCTTAAGGCAACAAATGCTCTTTTCCAATATCTAGTTTCACTTTCTTCCTTCTACCATTTTCATCACAGCCAATAAGACAAACAAAACACAACACGTAAGTGCGTCAGCAGTTAACGATTACGACTAACCTCTCTCATAAATAGTAAGAATTGAGAATATTACGAGTGATGGCCCCAATTAGGTATTTTCAGCTTCTCAACATCTCTTACAAATCCCCAATTATTAATGTGAAACCAATGCTCTTTCCCTTCGCATTACATTTCCCCCGACACAGCAAGTACTCACTTAACCCCTTCAGACCATCTGGCTCTAACTTTCACTGTGCCTTAGCTGCAACAGAAGTATTCTTTCCCAATAGAAACCTGCGGTACACATTTGTGAATGTTCAACCTGTTCATCACGCTCAAGTGCAGCCAACTGTTGGGCATTGCTATGAAAATATCAGCCAGTCAATGTAGCAGTGCGCAGCAGCTCTTGACCACCACACTACACGAGGGTAATTGGTTCGCTATATTCCACTATATAATTGAATATTGTTATTGTTATTTTGCATGATAATTATTGAATGATCATTTGACTATTTATTACAAGAGCATATTTCACAATTAGTTATTTTAGTCCCATTTAAAATAAAAAAAAAATATAACCGAAGATTACTACTATTACTACTACTACTACTACTATTATTACTATTACTACTATTATTACTATTACTATTATTATTACTATTACTATTACTACTATTATTATTATTTACATTTTATGGCCTTCATTGGACCACACTAGCCCACTATATACAAAGAATTTTTCAGTTTCCTGTCAGCGCAGTACTACTTCATTCTCTCGGATCTCCTCCTTTCTCTGTCGGAAATCACCCTTCCTATTGTCTGTGTTTTCATTCTTGTTTGCAGTATGGTTTGTTTGTCTGCAAGTTTCCTCATTTTGTCAGTTTTGTTTCTTCGGTCTTCCAAGGTAATCTGTAGCTTATCAATATCTTCCTTGATTTCTGTTATCCACTTAATGTTGCTCTTATTATTCCACAATTTTTCTATTGTTCACCTGATGATTCTGTTCTCTGGTCTTCTGACTAGATGTCAGAAAAATGAAATGCGTTTCTTGCCGATTGTGCTCATTACCGGTTCCATTTCCTTGTAGCCTGTCATTTGTAGCTACTATCCAGCTTTCTTGTACGATTTGTTGATGCACGTTCTGATGATTCTTCCCTCTGTTGTAAGTATTTTCTCTATTTGTGCAGTGTTAGTTGTTTTGATGATGGTTTTACTTGCGTATGTTATTTCTGGTTAAGTGACTGTTTTGTAGTGCAGAATGAGATTTTCACTCAGCAGCAGAGTGTGCGCTGCGATGAAACTTTTTTCTGGCAGATTAAAACTGTGTGCCGGACCGAGACTCGAACTCGGGACCTTTGCCTTTCACGGGCAAGTGCTCTACCAACTGAGCTACCCAAGCACGACTCACGACCCGCTCCCACAGCTTAAAATCTGCCAGTACCTCGTCTCCTACCTTCCAAACTTCAAAGAAGCTCTTCCGCTAACCTTGTTTTGCAGTGTTTTAATTGTGTTGCTATTGACAGGCTTTTTTGTTGTAAGTGTTCTTGGTGATATATTGTGCTACAGTCAATTTGTTTATTCTGTTATGCCATATTGCACTTACATTGAGATTATATGTTATGATTTATCCCACACCTTTAAATTTATCTACAATTTTGATTTCTTGGTTTCCTATGGCAATTTTGTTTATGAGCTGTGGATCAGTTAACATGACTGTTTTTTCAAAGATCAATTTTCTGTGCTATTTCCTGTAGTGAGACAACTTCTTGTTTGATTTCCTGACTACTGTTGGACAAGAGAGCAAGGTCATCAGCAAATCCTAGACAATTTAAACTTACGTTGTCTTTGGGTCTTCCAATTTGGATGTTCTTTGGATTACTCTTGCACCACTACCTCATTACGTATTCTAAAGCACAGATGAACAGCAGAGGTGCCAAGTAATCTCCTTGTCTTAAACCTGTTTTTATGATGAATGGCTCAGAGGTCCCCCGTGAACTTGACTTTTGATACAGTGTTGGTAAAAGTGAGTTATATCAATTTGATTAAGTATGTATGGAGCTCCAAATTCCATATAATTTTTAACACTGAAGGTCTATGGATACAGTCATACGCTTTTTTAAAGTGCACGAAGGTTATTACAAGAGGTACTTCGTTTCTTGTAATATGCTATGGCTACTTTTAAAGTGATGATCTATTCTGCACAGCTTCTCCAAGGTATGAAGCCTCCTTGGTATTCACCTAATTCTTCCTCTAGTTGCTCTTTGGTCCTCTTGCATAGGGTTCTGGAGAAAACCTTGTATGTGGAGTCAAGAGAGATACCTCTGTCATTATCTGGGTTGCTTGTATCTACTTTTTGGTGGAGTGGGTGCATTATTGTTGTGATCCAATGTTCTGAAAAATTTTCTGTTATCCAGAATTTTGTTAGGGCTATGTTCTAACTGTATCTGCAAAAACTTCGTCTTCACCGCATGCGATATAATTTTTCAACTCTGAGTACCGTTTCCACCTCGGATTATTGGAGTATTTATGAGATCAGGTGAAGTATGGATGGGTATGTCTGTATTAATTGCTAAAAGTTACTGGTGTTCTTCACAAGAGCAATACTGCAGAAAGAAATATTTTCGTTCCTCGTGAAAAAATTCGTGTCTGAATGGTTAATTCAGTGTTGCCGTTCAAAGCTGCCGCCTCCTAGGTGCCGATCTGCAGCAAGCGACTCGGCTTTGCGGCATAGGCAAGCAAGCTGTAGCCGGGGCGAGCGCTAGTTGTGCACGCGGAAGCAACAGGTTGCTTCCACGGCGCAGCCGCAAATATTTGCATGCACGGCAGCAGTGGCAACGAGCAAAAGGAGCACGGCTCCGGCAGTGGACGCTCATTAAAGGGCTCGAGGAATTCCGCCGGCAAAAATAAACACCAGCTGACAAGTACATGACGGGGACCTGATGACAGCGCTGGCCGTTCACGTGCTAATGAATGTTCAACCGCTTTGCATCTTTATAGCAGTCGCCGTAATTGCAGCTACGATGCCATTATTAAGCAACACGGACAACGCCCAAGTGAGTCACCCTTTGCCCGAGTGGCAATCTCAACTAGAGCCGACTTGTGTACCAACAGCTATTTTTCAAGGTTTCACTTAGTGTCCGTTGTTCTCAGAATGTTTTGTAATAGTTTTCCCTTTTGTCGCCAAAGTAGACAAGAGATTTTCTCATTTGCTAATCACTGCGCAAACTAACAGTTATACTGCCTAATTTTGTGCAGCAAATAGAATTTTAATTGATTAAAAAAAAAACAGTTTAGAAAAGATGGAGGGAGAACGCATAAACCTTGTAAGGAAGCAAACTACTGTTTGCCAATAGTTAACCGAGTAGTTTTCTCTCACACCATATCATCCAGCTTGCAAGGAATCGTTCTATATATTTAACATGCTACCTATATCAAACATCCCCATAGACTGATTAAGCTGCGCTATCCTCTGAGGCATAACTGCACTACTGGCCATTAAAATTGCTACACCACGAAGGTGACATGCTACAGACGCGAAATTTAAGCGACAGGAAGAACATGCTGTGATACGCAAATGATTAGCTTTTCATAGCATTCACACAAGGTTAGCGCCGGTGGCGACACCTACAACGCGCTTGCATGAGGAACATTTCCAGCCGATTTCGCATATACAAACAACAGTTGACCGGCGTTGCCTGCTGAAACGATGTTGTGATGCCTCATGTAAGGAGGAGAAATACGTAAAATCACGTTTCCGACTTTGATAAAGATCGGATTGTAGCATATCGCGAATGCGGTTTATCGTATCGCGACAGTGCTGCTCGCGTTGGTCGAGATCCAAAGACTTAGCAGAATATGGAATCGGTGGGCTCAGGAGGGTAATACGGAACGCCGTGCTGGATCCCAACGGTCTCTTTATCACTAGCAGTCGAAGTGACAGGCATATCTGCATGGCTGTAACGGATCGTGTAGCCACGTCTCGATCCCTGAGTCATCAGATGGGGACGTTTGCAAGGCGACAACCATCTGCACGAACGGTTCGAAGACGTTTGCAGCAGCATGGACTATCAGCTCCGAGACCATGGCTGCGGTTACCCTTGACGCTGCATTACAGACAGGAGCGCCTATGATGGTGTATTCAACGACGAACCTGGGTACAAGACTGGCGAAACGTTATTTTCTTAGATGAAACCAGGTTCTGTTTACAGCATCATGATTGTCGCATCCGTGTTTGGCGATATCACGGTGAACGCACATTGGAAGCGTGTATTCGTCATCGCCATACTGGCTTATCACCCGGCGTCATGGTATGGGGTGCCATTGGTTACACGTCTCGGTCACCTCTTGTTTGCATTGGCGGCACTTTGAACAGTGGACGTTACATTTCAGCCGTGATACGACCCGTGGCTCTACCCTTCATTAGACCTCTGCGAAACCCAACATTCCAGCAGGATACTGCACGACCGCATGTTGCAGGTCCTGTACGGGCCTTTCTGGATACAGAAAATGATCGACTGCTTCCCTTGCCAGCACATTCTCCAGATCTCTCACCAATTGAAAACGTCTAGTCAATGGTGGCCGAGCAACTGGCTCGTCACAATACGCCAGTCATTACTCTTGATGAACTGAGGTATCGTGTTGAAGCTGCATGGGCAGCTGTACCTGTACACGCCATCCAAGCTCTGTCTGACTCAATGCCCAGGCGTATCGAGGCCGTTATTACGGCCATAGGTGGTTGTTCTGGGTACTGATTTCTCAGAATCTATGCACCCAAATTGCGTGAAAATGTAATTACATGTCAGTTCTAGTATAATATATTTGTCCAATGAATATCCGTTTATCATCTGCATTTCTTCTTGGTGTAGCAATTGTAATGGCTAGTCGTGTAATAAAACAATGTAGCAAGTGTGAGAATAAAACAGACGAGACATAACAAAACGGAAAGAAAAGAAAGACCACGAGAACGAAGGAAAGGCGACGAACACTAAAAGGAAGAAAAGAAAGTAAAACAACAACTGAGAGATGGAATAAACAGAAGAGAGTAAAAAAAAAGGAAGCAGATTACAGTGGCTGGCCGACGACGAAAATAAAAAGTCAACACATTAAAACCTTCACCTTAAAAGCACTAGGGTGGAGGGCACAGTGGGACAAATCTTGTGACGTCATACCCGCATCCGTGCACGGTTTTATTAGATTTTTTTTGCTCTGTTTCACTGCACAGTATGGGGGGGGGGGGGCTTTGTTGCGGAATTCTAGCAAGTAGGCAGCATCACAAGACACTCATCGAACGACGCGCCAGATGGTCTCTCACCGTAAGAACGGCCGTGCGAGCAAGAGCCGAATCGTGTTGGAACAGGGAGACAGTAAACAGTCGCTACCACGCTGGGCGCTACAGCAGAAAGACGACGTACAGAATGGCGCACCCACAGACTGCGTTGTCTTCTATATCTTTCACATCACTTGCAGCGCCATCTGTTGTTGACAATTGTAACTACTGTGATTTCGAAAGTTTGTCTGCCTGAAAATGTACTGTTGTCCCAAGCATATTGCAACAAACGGTGTTTTTCTATCGCTGCTCGTTTAGTTTGTATTGCCGTTTCAAATATACCGGTCATTTTTGAAACACCCTGTAAATACCAATATACGGCTCTAACAGTGCTGACGACGTTATTTGCACTGAGAATTTGTTAATAATAATGTCAATATTACGCAAATCACTTAGAGTTGACGGTAAAACTGAGTTCATGGTTCAGAGTAGTTTCAGGGGTAAGAAAAGTCTGCAACCTGTCTCCACTGTTGTTCATATTATTTATGGATCATATGTTGAAATCAATAGACTGGCTGGGTGAGATTAAGATATGTGAACACAAAATAAGCAGTCTTGCATATGTGGATGACTTAGTTGTGATGGCAGATTCGATTGTAAGTTTACAAAATAATATTTCAGAGCTAGATCAGAAATGTAAGGACTATGGTTTGAAGATTAGCATCTCCAAAACGAAAGTAATGTCAGTGGGAAAGAAATATACAAGGATTGAGTGCCAAATAGGAGGAACAAAGTTAGAAGAGGTGGACGGTTTCAAGTACTTAGGATGCATATTCTCACAGGATGGCAACATAGTGAAAGAAATGGAAGCGATATGTAGCAAAGCTAATGCAGTGAGCGCTCAGCTACGATCTACTCTCTTCTGCAGGAAGTCAGTACCAAGAGTAAGTTATCTGTGCACCGTTCAGTCTTTCGACCAACTTTGTTGTATGGGAGCGAAAGCTGGTTGGATTCAGGTTATCTTATGAACAAGGTTGAGGTTACGGATGTGAAAGTAGCTAGGATGATTGCAGGTACTAGTAGATGGGAACAATGGCAGGAGGGTGTCCGCAATGAGGAAATAAAAAGAAAAACTGGGAATGAACTCTACAGATGAAGCAGTCATGGCGAACAGGTTTAGATGGTGGGGTCATGTTACACGCATTGGAGAAGCAAGGTTACCAAAGAGACTCATGGGTTCAGCAGTAGAGTGTTGGAGGAGTCGGGGTAGACCAAGGAGAACGTACCTGGATTCGGTTAGGAATGATTTTGAAGTAATAGGCTTAACATCAGAAGAGGCACCAATGTTAGCACTGAATAGGGGATCATGGAGGAATTTTATAAGGGGGACTATGCTCCAGACTGAACGCTGAAAGGCATAATTAGTCTAAAATAATTATGATTGCTCAATTCATTAGGAACTTCTAATTACAAATTTTAGTTACTGCCAGTACTTTCTAATAGAAAAGATGAACCAGTCACAAGTGCGCCCTTAGAGGGCAGTCGCCAGACGGCTAAGATAGCTCACTATTAGTCTACAATCGGTTTCGGAGGTGGTAATAGATGAACTTGGGTATAAAATCTCGTCTCACGTGAAGACGAAACTGTTGGAAAGTTACGGAGAAGACCGCAAATTTTGGTAGTACTCTTTAAGGGAACGCAAGACGCAGTCCTTGAGTAAGGGCGCCTGCATATAGTGTCCCTGGCGGCAGAAGTTTTGTTTCGGACGCTACGTAGCGTGGCGGCAAGGGCAGTGGCGGCGGCGGCGGCAGCTGCTGCTCGCGTGCTGTGGTGTGCCGTGTCGTGTCGGGAGTCCCAGCGGTGCCCTCCGCGCCCACGGGCGAGGCGGAGGCGCTCCACTGCTCAACCTCGAAGGCTGCCCGCCACACCGTGGCCTGGGAACGTCACGCAACCGGCCGCAGGCGGGGACAGGGGCACGGCTGCATGCAGCGGCGACCGCGACCAACTCTACCCACTATGGGTGGCCAAAGAATCACCAAACGGATTGAGACGTCACAGTTTTCGAAATAACGGCATCGGTGCTGTATGTATGCAGACTGAAGCGACGAACGAAACTCTGTACCATGGCCGGAATTCGGAAACGGGTCTCCTGTTCACGCGGCAGACGCGCTGACCGCTGCACAGTGGCTTTGCACAACCGTACGGACTACCCCAGCACAGAAAGTTCCTGACAGATTAAAACTGTGTGCCGGACCGAGACTCGAACTCGGGACCTTTGCCTTTCGCGGCCACGTGCTCTACCAACTGAGCTACCCACGTACGACTCACGACCCATCCTCACAGCTTTACTTCTGCCAGTACCTCGTCTCCCACCTTCGTAACTCCACAGAAGCTCTTGTACGAACCTTGTAGAACTAGCACTCCTGGAAGGAAGGATATTGCGGAGACATGGCTTAACCACAGCCTAGGGGATGTTTCCAGAACGAGATTTTCACTCTGCAGCGGAGTGTGCGCTGATATTCCAGATTCGTAGAAGAGCTTCTGTGAAGTTTGGGAGGTAGGAGACGAGGTACCGGCAGAATTGTAGCATTGAGGACGGGTCGTGAGTCAGTTGCCCGCGAAAGAAAAAGGTCCCGAGTTCGAGTCTCGCTCCGGCACACAGTTTTAATCCGTTAGGAACTTTCATACCAGCGCACACTCCGCTTCAGAGTAAAAATCTCATTCCGGTACCCTAGCACCCTTCCCTGTTCAATTCAAATTCCCTTTGAAGCCCTAGACCATTTAGGGCTGTCGATAAAATATCGGTATCATTCCCGAAAGATATTGTTATACATCGCCGACAATTTTCCCCGCTATATCGATATCAAAATGGCAATATCGAGTACCAATACTTTTAATTTGTATTTTTCGCAATTTTCGATAAATATTTGAATTTGTACTTTTGGAATTTTAGTAGAACATAATTTTACTTTCACTGTGTGAAAATCTTATTGCTTTTTGAGCTTTCATAACGCCCAGTCTTCCTCTTTGACTGTGCGAAGCAAGTATAGGGGACAGAAAGAATTAGTCCAACTACACTGGTGGGTGTGATTGGAATAACATGATTTCCGATGTGAAGAAACAGCACAACAATTGCGTCAAAAAGCAATTTGTAACGCAACTAGCGTGCTATTTCTTTGCATCGGCATTTTCAAAAAATATTTGCTGAAAATGATGAAGGAAAATCTAAATGACAAGACTATTCTACATATACATGATTACTCTGCAATTCACATTTAAGTGCTTGGCAGAGGGTTCATCGAAGCACAATCATACTATCTCCCTACCATTCCACTCCCGAGCAGCGCGCGGGAAAAACGAACACCTAAAACTTTCTGTTCGAGCTCTGATTTCTCTTATTTTATTTTGGTGATCGTTCCTACCTATGCAGGTTGGGCTCAACAAAATATTTTCGCATTCGGAAGAGAAAGTTGGTGACTGAAATTTCGTAAAAAGATCTCGCCGCGACGAAAAGCGTCTTTGCTGTAATGACTTCCATCCCAATTCGCGTATATCTGCCACACTCTCTCCCCTATTACGTGATAATACAAAACGAGCTGCCATTTTTGCACCCTTTCGATGTCCTCCGTCAATCCCACCTGGTAAGGATCCCACACCGCGCAGCAATATTCTAACAGAGGACGAACGAGTGTAGTGTAAGCTGTCTCTTTAGTGGACTTTTTGCATCTTCTTAGTGTCCTGTCAATGAAACGCAACCTTTAGCTCGCCTTCCCCACAATATTATCTATGTGGTCTTTCCAACTGAAGTTGTTTGTAATGTTAACACCCAGGTACTTGGTTGAATTCCAGCGTATTTCTTTTGTAACTCATGTGGATCACCTCACACTTTGCGTTATTAAGCGTCAACTGCCACCTGCCACACCGTACAGCAATCTTTTCTAAATCGCTTTGCAACTGATGCTGGTCTTCGGATGACCTTACTAGACGGTAAATTACATCATCATCTGCGAACAACCTAAGAGAACTGCTCAGATTGTCACCCAGGTCATCTATATAGATCCATAATAGAAGAGGTCCCAGGACGCTTCCTTGGGGAACACGTGATATCACTTCAATTTTACTCGATGATTTGCCGTCTATTACTACGAACTGCGACCTCCCGGACAGGAAATCACGAATCCAGTCGCACAACTGAGACGATACCACAGAGGCCCGCAGCTTGATTAGAAGGCGCTTGTGAGGAACGGTGTCAAAAGCTTTGCGGAAATCTAGAAATACGGAATCAACTTGGGATCTCCTGTCGATAGCGGCTATTACTTCGTGCGAATAAAGAGCTAGCTGCGTTGCACAAGAACGATGTTTTCTGAAACCATGCTGATTACGTATCAATAGATCGTTCCCTCCGAGGTGAGTCGAAATGTTTGAATACAGTATATGCTCCAAAACCCTACTGCAAACCGACGTCAATGATATAGGTCTGTAGTTCGATGGATTATTCCTACTACCTTTCTTAAACACTGGTGCGACCTGCGCAATTTTCCAATCTGTAGGTACAGATCTATCGGTGAGGCTATCAAGCGATTTGAGTTGCTTCGCAACCCCTAAGGTATACTTCTTTGCGGAGGCGGAGACGTGTGAGGGGAATGCTGACGTAATCGGCGCTCGGCCCTACCAACACAAACTGCAACGTTTAACTTCACCACACAATTTTAACACTATAACTGCTAACTGCTAGGTCGCTGGCTTTTGCAGAAATGAAAAAACAGGAGAGTCGACATGAAGTGTTCCGGAAAAATCCGACCGGTGACGAAACCAAACTACGGACTCATCGCACACCTTTTATTGTGCCACTTACATGCAGTTACCATTGTTAGCAAATTCGTTATCGCCAAGTGTGAATGTGCATCGTTTTCCTTTCAATTCTTGCTCTAAGGGGGATAGCCAGGATGCTAACTTGTAGATGTGCAGATATCTAATAATAAATCAGTACTTAAATATAAAGCAGTACAATCAGCAGTAAATATGCAATGTGTAGCCAATATGCAGGTAACATTCTCCAGGCACTCACCAAACCCAAACCCTTTCATCGCATTGGCACTGGGTAGAGCGTGCTTCATCACTGTTAAGTATTCGTTTCCAGTCACTTATTGTCTAGTGGCGCCGCTCTTTACCTCGAGCATCGCGCAGCGATGACAATAGAAAAGTGTCGCTTATTATGACTGCTCGGCCTTGGTACGCACAATCACCATACTAGCTGGACGGCTCGTTGCACTTTATAGTTCACAAGTGACTTTTTCCGCGATTTTTTTACGACTACCGCCCCCACACCCACCTCCATGCGTAGGTGCTCGATAGTTCTCTGTCTGTCAGTACATGTGGTCTCGCCCGGTCTTGGTTTACCTGTGATTGTTCCTTCGCGTTTCCACTTCACTAAACGACTCGTTCACGTTGGAAGTCCCCACCGACTAATTATGCTGTTGCTGCTTCTCTACTGCTTGGATGAGTGGTCAGCCGGCACGGTAGCTCAGCGTGTTCGGTCAGAGGGATGCGTGCTCTCTGTACTAAAAAAACTGAGTCAAGGTATCAGCGATCAACTTTAACTGATACCTTGCGACGTCCGCTCAGACCAAAAGGAACGAACTATATCGAACAAAAAGAGAAAAAAGGAGAAAGCGGTAACATGTTTTCCTACCATTGAATATTTTCTACGCTTGTGGACTCGTTGGTGTGCTATCATCATCATGATCTCATCATCACCATGATCTCATCATCACCGACGCGCAAGTCGCCCAGTGTGGTGTCTCCTAAAATAAGACATGCACCCGGCCATAAACGCCACACCATCATTTCATTTTTACTGACAACACAATACTCCCCGCCTCCTTTTATATTAGCGGGTCCGCTTCTCACGTCATGTAGTTGTCACTTCCTCATACGTAGAGCTGTCTGGACGCTTTTGATCAGATAACAGTTCCGCATTCTTGCACAGAAACTGAGCTCGTGCTCGGTCTCTTATCACCTCATCGCCGACAGAACGTAACCTCTCTCTCTCTCTCTCTCTCTCTCTCTCTCTCTCTCTCTCTCTCTCCATACGGGTCCCGCGCTCCGAGCAGTGAGGTCAACGGGCTTGGGGGCGGGTCAAGTGGAGTCTTTATTCGCGTTTCGGCCGAGCAAGTAACAAGTCGTAGCTCAGTAGCGGAGCGAGACATTTTTGTTATCATTGCACACGCTTGCAGAATCTAAGAAGCAGCATAGACAGGGCATAGATGAAAAAGTACGTAATTCATCATTTATCTAAGATAAATTATGGGAATGCAAGCTTTTTCTACGAATTTCATTGGTGAAATTTGCTGAGGTTATTCGCGGAGACTTGTGTCGCAACGTTTCGATGAGTTTCCTAATCGTCGCCTTCGCCTGAAGATCGCTAGTAAGAAATTCGTCTAAACGTTGCGACAACACTACGCCCCTACTCGGCTGATAACCTGAGAAGATTTGATAAGTCAGACAAAAATTGGTTATCCATTCCTCATATTATCTTTGTTATAAATCCTACTACATGAAATTTCACATGTTAGTTGAACAGATCACAGTAATGTGGCCGGGTCGAATCTTGATAAGCAGCCTATATTTCGTCAGGTGCCCTTCCCATTACTTTCCAGTAATCGTTATAACGTACGTACGCTGTGGCGACTTCAGGAATGCTTCACCAGAAGTGATAGGTCCGCTTCTGTTCTCAGGAAACTTAACTGATATGGCGGATACGGTGGGTAGCAATCTAAGGCTGACTGCCGATGCGAACTTGTACCGGGAAGTGTCGCCGTTGAGTGATTGTAGGGGATTCAGAACAGCTGAATATCAGAACAGCTGAATATCAGAACAGCTGTTTGGTGCGATGAATGGTAACTTGCTTTAAATGAAAGGAATGTAGGTTACTGGGATGGGTAGGAGATAAGAAAAAACCTGTGCATACGAACAGAGTATTAATGCTATGTTGCATGACCCAGTCACCTAAGATTTGTAAGCGTAAAGCTGCGACACAGCATGGAACAGAATGATTGGATACGGTAAGGCGAATAGCAGATAATTTATTGGTAGATCTTTCAGGAGGTACTGAGTACTTGTAAAACAGACAGCTCATAGAACGCTTGTCAAGATCTATTCTTGAGTGATGATGGGGTGTTTGGGATCCCCGCAAGGTTAGCTTGAAGTAAGACACTGACGCAATTCGAAGGAGTTCTGATTAACTTGTTACCGGTCATTTCCACCAGCGCCGAGAGTACTACGGCAATTCTCGCTGAGTTTAGATGGGCAATCTTGGAGAGAAGGCAGCGGCGTTTTCACGAAACACAACTGAGAACGGTTCTACTGCCTCCAAAGGTCATTTTGCATTAGGATAAAATGAAGGAGAGAGGAGTTTGTACAGAGCACAGAGGGAGCCATTTATTTTTCCTGCAGTTCCATATGTGAGCGGAACCGTACAGGGAAAGACGAGCACGGGTGCAAAATACCCTCCGCCAAGCATTGCGCGGCGGCCTGCGTAGTATATATGTAGAAGTTAATTATTTATGTTGAAATACTGAGTGTATTTGACTATTCGAACCGAGCGCATTATCGTCAGCTTTTCGAATAGTCTATTCGTTGGGAAAACTTTATACAGTACACTTTCGTTTTCTTCGGTGTTTCCACAAGCAAAAGACTTAGGTAGTGTGTCTACAGTTCTTCGCCCGCTTCATCTCATTTTTTACTAGCTTCTGTTAGCTGTGTCGTTTCAGCAAATTAAGTCCTATAGTGCTCAGAGCCATTTGAACCTTTTTTTTAGGTTACCACAGGATGTGTCGTGGTCGAAGGTGGGGAAATGGAAGATGAACTGCGAGTGTTTACTGGAGGGTCTGAGTGGTTGCTGGAGGGTCTTACAGGCGCCACGCAGGCGACAACCGCTGGTAAGCACTGCGAAAGAGCACAACAGTGGCAGTGAACCCTGGTGTGGGGAGCGCAGCGGGGCACCAGCTGGCAGACGGAGGACATTATATCGTAGCCTGGTCGTGCGTCACATCCTTCCGGCGACGCCGCGCTCCGCAAGTGGCGCTAGCGTCGCTTGTGAGGGCTATCGCTCGCTACTTGTGGACGACAATGGAGACCGTGTCTGAATCGACGCGGCGCTGACAGAGAGTGCCATGACCGTCGTCCAGGTCATCACTTATATACTCCACTAGTCAATATGCAGTACGCAGCGAAAGCATTTTTCGTCTACGTCTACACAACTACTATGCTATTTACACTTACGTGTTTGGCCGGTGGATCACAGAACCAAGTTCTGACTAGTTCGCCACCGTTCAAGTCTCAAACGGCGCGTGGGAAACCCTAAAGCTTTTGCTCTCTATCTGTAGACTGGAATCAAGAAAATATTTTCACATTCGGAGGAGAATGTTGGCGATTGAAATTTCGGGAAAATATCTTGCAGCAACTAAAAATTGCTTTGTTTTAATGACTGCCGCCCCAACTCGCTTATCTTCATGACACACACTCCGCTATTTCGCGATAATACGAAACGACATGCCGCTCTCTGAATCTTTTCCATGCCCTCAGTCAATCATATCTATCAAGAATCCCATGCCGCGGGAAGATGACTGACAAGCGTAGTTTACGCAATCTCTTTAGTAGACTTGTTGCATCTATTAAGTGTTCTGACAATAAGTCTTACTCATTGGTCCGCCTTCTCCACAACACTTTCCATGTGATCGTTCCAATTTAAGTTGTGCGCAATTCTAATCCCTATGTATTTAGTTCAAACGACAACTCCCAGATTTCTTTCATTTTTCGTGTAACCGAAATTTAATAGATTTCTTTTTCGTACTCATGTGGTCGACCACATGCTTGTTATTGTTTAGTGCCAATTGTCTCTTGACACTAAGCTCGTCTGAATTATTTTTCAAATAGTTTCGATCGTATGACGACTTGAGACGGTTTGCAAACAAACAGGGCTGCTCACACTGTCTCTTAAGACGTTTACATAGACTGAGAACAGGATGATGATAACACTTCCTTGGGGCTCCCCACACACAACTTCGGTTTCACTAGGTAACACTGTCTATTATAAATTCAGACATTCCTGAAAGGAAATTACGTACCAATATTAGTCACTCCTAAGCCTAAATATGCATAACAGGATTTCGCGAGAATAACGTTCTCTCTTCCAGTGATTCCCGGTTCCGTGCACTGAGAGTCACTGCACACATTCACATGGGCTACATCGGCATGTTTCTAAAATCATCTTGCTGAATTCGGAGACTCCTGCCATCGTTTTTACCGATATTAACGAATAAATTAGTTTTACAACACTACCTTCGGTAAAACAACTTTGTTTTCTCTCCTGAAGCTACCCAAACATTTTTCGTCGTCATCACTTTATTTCTGTAAAAACATAGCACAAGTTTGACCGGTTTTATGCGTAATTGTTTTACGCCTAAGATTTTTAATACGTGCTTCCACTCTTAGTGTGACTCTTCAACAACAAGAGCACCATTTTAGGACTTAAATTTGACAAAGTGTGATACTGGCAAATAAGCTCAGTACAGTCATTACTACTTCTCTCGGAAGTGATATCTGCAAACAAGTAATTGAGGCGTTGACATTGTGAAACAGCAAATATGACAGGAGAAGTAAATAAGGGTTCTGACGAAGTTTTGTTTACAAAATGGTTAAAGAAAATCCAAATTAACTTTACAAATATATTTTCAACAAGCTGTCACATTTGTATAAGAAATATAATTCTGGTGTACAAAGACTGCGGTCAAGTGCATGGTGTTTGAAGTTGACGTAGTCCAGAATCACCAGGATTTTTCTTTTTTCTTTAATATCACTAATGATGGACCTTCGTCCAACTGGTGGTAGAGAACTAACTGCAGAGATGCTCTTCACAAACATACTCCTTTTCGAAAGATTGTGCTCGCTCAACGGTTCAATTTCTCTGAACGAATTTTTTATTTCTATGAGCAGTAGCTATCCCTCACAACTGTAATCCAGGAAGCAAAACCGATCTTCACTTGTACTGTGGGCTATAATGTATCACGTACCGAGCGAAATCACAGAAATCTTCCTCCACCATCTTTAGAACATTGAATGGTTGCATATTCTTTGCTTCTCGAATCATATAGGCTATTTCGTCAAGAGTCAAGTGTTATGAACACTTCTCTATCACGTCGAAATCTCGGTCACGCGGCATGTTCGAACACCTCGACACTAGAAATTTCACATTGTCAACCATATTGTTTACCACTACGTAGACTGCAACAATTAAAACCATCCTGTTTTTATTTTGGCCGTTTGTAGGAGCGCAACCGCACACAACTTTGACATTCTGTTACTTCTATGCCACTGGCGACATGTCTTACCCCCTTTTCGATAAAAAAAATTTGCAAAATGATTTGTTTTGACTTACAACCTTTCTCATGAAAAACCCCTTAATTGCTTTTGAGCAAAGGCATCGATTATTTCTCTTTACTGTGCAATAATGGCATTTGCTGCCCTTTATCACTTTTTTGGGAACAGTACGTAGAGATCTTCCAGCACATCGCTAAAATGTAAGCTGATCATTTCCATGGTATTTTTTCAGTGTTTCTAGTCAGGCAGATTCTTTTGAACTCTGCAATATCAGTTGCGATTTCCTTGTTTACAATAAAGCCCCCACTCACTGTTTGGTTCATCTCTGTTCATCTTTAATAAAATGTATGGCCTTACCTTAATGCTATCTGGATTCGCTTTCACGTCGCACTTCTTAAAACTTATTTTTATCTCATTTGATCTCAATCAACCTCATCCAACACACCTGCAGTCCAACTTCGTATCCTAATACAAACGTAGGCTCCGCGGCCATTGTCACATTCAATAAAAATGTTCTGGGTTTGTGACTGCATTGTCAATATACATAAAACTACAAGTAAACATTAACACCCTGAAGGAGGTCGGCTGCAACAGGGACCGAAACGTCGATAGTTTTATATACATTGACAATGCGGTCACAAATCCTGAAAATTTTTACTTGATTCGTATCCTAATGTGTTCAATTTGTTGTCTCTGTACTTCCAATCTTCTTTCATCCAGTCCGGAACAACAACAACAACAACAATGTCCAAGGAACTAACGTGGTATCTCCAAACCAGGAGCCATCACGACAATTTGCCTGATTATCGTGTGCAAGCGTAGACCTGAAGTCTCCTGTCACTATCCTCATTTGACTGACAGGCGTTGTGTCATCGGTACTACATTAACGGAGTGGGTAGAAGACCCTCACCATGGCATCTGCAGCGCACCCATATTTATCCCTCCCAAAGCCTTCCACCACGATGATTACCCTATGGATAGTAACAGGTACAAGACGTGAATTTTTTTTACTGAACATTGAGATCTACCCCGGCTGGTTCGCTCAGACACCTAAGATTTGATTAAAGGCCCTTCCCACGTTCTTCGTAATCACCTTTTGTGGCCTCTATCGTACGAATTCTAGGTATTTGAACGATGCGACAGCCTGCGCAAGCTTATCACTATTGCATAGTGTGCTACTATTGTATAGTGTGTTACTACTGAACTCTTAGTTCAAGACCTTATCTTACACATACACCCATTTACAAAGATGTAGCCAGTGAGATTAAATTGTTATACATTTACAATTTCCCAATGGCGGTACTCTATTGAAAACGATAGCAAGTCCAGGTAGAAATAAAAGCTTACCTGAACTCACCGATAAAACTAGCATTAGCGGTCCCACAACGCTCAACCGCAGTATATCAGATGTTACTACCACATCCATTCAACTTTCGGTGTAAAATAGATCGAACTGGCTTTTATCAGTAACATTCGAGAGTCTACCGTACATTTTCGAAGATAGACTATGATATATGATCCAATTATGGTAAAACTATGGTCAAAACAGTCGACAGTCTTCGCCGATCATTGGGGCGCAATTCGAAGCAGGAATCACCACTGAAGACAATTCTACCCCAGTCCATGAGATTCCAGGCTGAAGATTGTCGGAGACGCCACAGATAGCAGTGGGATTCAAACCTGACTATAGCCTACCATACAACTCGACAGCCAGGAGTGACTGACTGGGGTGCCTGTCTGTGGTACCATTTATTTTCATGGTAGGACCCATTTGCTTATTGCAGAGTGTTATGTCGATGATATTCTATTTTTGTTGGCCTTCATGGCAAGCCATCCACCGTTTATATTTCAGCAAAATAATGCCCGCCCGCACACGGCGTGAGTTTCTACTGTTTGTCTTCGTGCTTGCCAAACCCTACTTTTGGCCATCACGGTAGCCGTATCTCTCCCCCAATTGACAAAGTCTGGAGCGTTATGGACAGGGCCGTACAACCAGCTCGAGATTTTGACGATATAATGCGCCAATAGAACGATAACCCTCAGAATGCTATCCAGCAACTCATATCAACCAAAGCCAAGCTGAAAATACTCTACATAAGGACCAGAAGTGCACCAAGCGACACTGACTTAGTTTGTAAAGCTTTTTCTCTTGAGTAAATCATGCAATTTTTCTGAAATTGTCATTATTTGTTTTTCTGTACATCTACATCTCACACCTACCAATTTACGTCCCATTCGGATAATTCCTTCGTGGTTCGCTGCTTTTTAAGGGTGTACGTACGAAGAACGTCAGTCTAGCACATAGTAAAGAGTTAACTAGGGTAGTGTAAGTATTTGACTACATCATGTATTCCACTGGGAATGTGTACGCATGCACATGCAATTTGGAAAACTGCGGGTCGTTGTAGTGGTGAAATCATAGATTTGTGGAACAGCGAATGCTGCATTACGCGACACAATAACGGAAACATTGTAGACACACTTTGTACGGAATAGAGAACGATACGGCACATCCGGCTGCCAACTTATACAACACTCCGGTAACGGACAACGCTGACTACAAATTTTGACCCAGATAAAGCAGCCATTTTATTAGGGGAGAAAATGCGGATTGTAGTAAACAGAAAACGGAAATCCGTCCCTATGTCCCTACGTTTTGGAAATGTTAATCAGTTTTGTGTAAAATACTGTGTTAGCATTTTTGAATGTAAATACGACAGAGCTTGAACAAACATTAACAAAATATTCAAAAAGTTAAACACTGAACACTATTCTATCATGAAGCTCGTCTCCGAAGAAAATGGTGTTTAATTATTTCTTGGTTTGCTCTTCGTATAATTGCTAGTCTTGGAAAGAAACTTCCCGAGGTATTTTGCCCACTTCCTTCCAATAATGTCTCAACGAACAATTTTCTCGGGTAACTACCACGCGAGCAGTAAGGATAATACGTAGTTTTCGCCGGATGTCGACATGTAGTTACCTCTTCAAGGCGTCATGTAGGTACCTCTTCAAGGAGTTAGGCACTTTAACAGCACCGTAACAACATGAATTTCGTCATAAATTACCCATCACACAATTTGTGAAGAACTGAGATGTCCATATTTACAAAACATGAGGAAAAAATTATGTTTATTACCCACTGTCAGAGCTGTAAGTCTTAGAAACGGGTTCAGTGCACAGCAGCAAAATTGTTTTATTCATCATAATAGGTCCAACAGGTAACAAAGCTAGTTTTAAATCTAACATAAAATCATTCCTCCTGAATAGCTCCTCCTCTTCCATCAACTAATTTCTATATTTAATAAACGCAGGTAACCTCTAAAAACTAAACAAAAATTGTTTTTAATCGTAGGTGCAAGAGTTAAACTACATATAGCCTGTAAACCGTTCCACATCATTTCGATACAAGAATGGTTCAAATTATCTATGGACCACGTAACGAAGTACGTAACTGCTATTCTTAATATTACAGAAAAACATAATCCTAACAACTGTTATTGAAGTGTGCTTGCCATGGATAACTCGAGTCTCAACTTTCTAGATAAACACAAGGTCGTTTAATTCGTTTAGGACGTGAATTAGACATTATTTCGGTATTAATGGCATTCGCACAGTGAAGAACTAACTAAAGATAGTATAGGTTCATTTAAAAAAGCGTTGTTCACAGCTGACGCAAATTTTCGAGCTTCGAAGTATTGTTTAGCTGGATACATATTGTCACTTTGCAACTGAATTGGAATACACTTTGAATAACCCAAATACAAACTTAAATGCATTGTTTAGACTGTATGTACTGTTTCGAGATTTCAAAAAATGTGTAACAAGACAAGTTAATTCTCCGCTACACTGATCAGCGACATATAGGCCTAACGCTGGCTTAATTTCGACAAATCAGATAAATTAGTGGAAATATATTAACTACGGGACTTTTGTGTCTTGTGAAAGGATCACGGGAGATTTTTTTTTAGTAGCTAACACGGAACAGTTCGCGACCCTAGTAGTACATCGTAATCAAATGTCAGCACACAATAAATACAGCGAACATCAAAATATCATGCCAACCGTATGTTCCACCTGTAAATGGTGAAATTAACATCGGTGAAACGGTGAAGAAAAATCATAGCAGACGCAAAGATAACTGATGAATTTGGCCCCCTCCGACGGACTCAAACAACATCGGCAGTAACAGTGACTTGCAGCGAGCTCAGTAACGCCGATGAGAAGGTACAGATGTCTGGAAGAAACCCATTCAGTGCAAGTGACTGTCAATGACAGATTCAATGCAATACAAACGATCACTGTCACCCGACGCCGGTTTTACCTGCCAGTTCAGTTGCCACAAACGCGGTGCCACTTCCCACCCAAAAATCGTCTCGCGCCCCTCACAAAATCACCGGATTTCTACTTCGCGCGCTGATGAAGCCCAAGGCCGGGAGGTCAACCAACGTGGCGAGGTATGCGGCAGTCACCACATGTACGTAAAAAAAACTTGACAATTTTTTTTTCAGAAAACAATGCGTTATTAGGATCTCTCACTAAGAACATGAAGCAGGTGTAAATTTCACAGGATTTTTCATCCTATTACCGAGGTGTAATCAGGTTGAAGGAAAAGTGAACACGGCAGCTCCGTCTTTACAAAGTTCGGTTACACGGCAAAAAACACAAACTTAAAAACGGTAAATACAAGAAAATAAAATCTTTGTCTATTATGGATGTGGAACACCCCAGCTGTGATGATTAATGCTGTCGCCTTTTGTGATGGTACCATTTTTGTTTCATCAAAACCTGTTTCAAGTTATCTAGCGACTCCAATTATGATATGCAGTTATTGGTGAATTTTTATTCGTAGCATTGTGCGAGCTTGTGTAGCTCTGCAAGACAAAAGTCTAAAGAATTCAAGAGAACAAGCCACTCTCAGTAGTTATATGTTTCGATTTTTCTTTCTTGACACGACAATATAACGACCCTCGAAAAGCTATAAACATTCTCTTCAGCACTGTCTATTATCTGATGATTAGTCGCTAGGTGACTTGCTGGAAACGGTCATGGTAAAATAAAAATTGTACTATCACAAAAGGCGATTGGTTGCAATTATCTCTGAAAACTTCAATTCGACCGAATACCTAGGGATTAAAATAATGAAGGCGAACCAAAAGGCTGTGTTGTATTGGCAGAACACTTACGAGATGCAAGAAAGCCACGAGGGTGGTTTCAAAAGTTCCTGGAATCACCACGACAGGTCAGCGATAGCGCAACGAGTGGTTTACGTGATGATCGTTGGTGGTGGTATTCCCGCACAGCGACTTGCGAAGAAGGAAAAAAAAAAAAAAAAAAAAAGAGATTCGAGCAGTGATGAAGTACTTTGTAAAGAAAAGTATGAAAGCAAAGGACATTGGTGCCAATTTCCATAATACACTGGGGGACTCTGCTCCTTCATATTCAACTGTTTCGAAATGGACAAATGAATTTAAATTTGGTAGGGAGAGCGTAGATAATGATCGGCGCAGTGGTCGGTCAACATGTGTCACTACTCGAGAAATCATTGCAAAAGTGCACAAAATGGTCATGGAGGATCGCCGATTGAAAGTGCGTGAAAATGGTCACGCTCTCCAGATGAAGAATTAGAAATGAAAAGCTTATCTGCAAGATGGGTGCCGCGACTCTTGACGCGCGCCCGCACACATGTGCCGTCGCCATGGCAAAATTACACGAACTAAGGTATGAATTGTTGCCACACCCTCCTTATTCACCTGATATGGCTCCGTCAGACTTCCATCTCTTTTTTGGTGGACGAAGATTCATTTCAAACGAAGAACTGATAGTCGGAGTTGACAATTATTTTGCACACCTGGAGAAACTCATTTTCGAGATGTGATCAAGGCACTGGAACATCGTTGCACCAAGTGCATAAATCTACAAGGAAACTACATTGAAAAATAAAGTTTCAGTGATGTAAGTATTCTTTTTCTATTCCGTTTCGAGAGCTTTTCAAACCGCCCTCGTACTACAGAGACTACCTACTCGACGATTGTCCGTCCTTTTATGATGTACTGTTGCGCGGTAGGGGGTCCTTACCAGACAGGACTGACGGAGAACATCGTGAAAGTTCAAAGAAGAACAGCTCGTATTGTGCTATCGCGAAATATGGGACAGCGTGACGAGTACGTTTGGGTGGCTATTTAAAACAAAGACCTTTTGGTAACGGCGAAATCTTTTCACTGAACTGTAATCACCAACTTCCTCTTCGTGATGCGTAATTATTTTGGTGACTCACGCTTACATAGCTAGAAAGGATCATTATGTAAAATAATGAGAGATCATAGCTCTCAAGAAAAGATTTATATGGCCATTTTTTCCCCACGTGCTATTCGAGAGGGCAGCTGTAAAGAAATAGTCTGAAGGTGGTTCAATGAATCCTTTGCCGAACACTCAGGTGTTAATTTCCATGTGATCATGGAGCTTTAAATTTATTTCGTCTTCCGAAAGAAAATTCCCTATCCACTATGAGGAACCATTATTTGCAGCTTCAGATAATGGCTGATGGCTCAAATTCACTCTACAGCCCAAAATCGAATTAGCTAGGAAGTATTTCGAGCCTAATAACTGAAAATCTCTTATGAAAAGAACGAGCGTCATTCCCTTCTACAGAAGACTATAGCCGCATAGATTACGTCCATCCTTTGTGGAAGTGGCACATCTGGTATCATCATCTATTGTATCTTTTCCTAAATGTCCAGTTGTCTAAGTATTCATTCCCTCAACTTGAGACAAGATAAAACCACTTTCAGTGATGTGTAGAGTACGAAGGATGTCTTTAAATTCCCACCCTGGGATTTGCAACCTTTCCTTGTGCCACAATTATTATTGTAAATTCTATTAACTCTTCACATTTATTTGTTGCGGATCCTCCTGAGAGTACCGCAGTTGGCAAAAATCACACTTTGCCTTACTTACTGAATCTCCCGCAGGAAAAAAAAAAAAAAAAAAAAACACCGTTTGCTTGTTTTCCCTTCATAAAACTTAGTAAATTACGAATAGTATAACGAGTTCTCGTAAAATAATCACACTTAACACTTTGTGAGAAACGTACGTAAGTGTAACTAATTGAGAAACGTACTTGCAGTTTCCGTGTAAACCACTCGCGCAGTCCATTGCCGTTAGAACTTAAATAGTGGCAACTATTTATTCAGAAACGATACAAAAGAGTTACATGTTCCCACCTGTTACTGTCCTTCAAAGTAGTCACCAGCGTTGTGTAGAAGCCGTTGCCAGCGATGTGGAAGGCGTAATATACCGTTAGCAGAGCCTGTTCAGTTGATGGTGCGAATGGAGCGGTCTACTGCCAGTCGAATCTCTGGAACAGTTCTGAAGCGAATGCCGCGAAGTGGTTCCTTCATCTTTGGAATCAAATCGAAGTCAAAAGGGGGTAAGTCCGCGGAGTATGGGGGATGGTACAGTACTTCCCAGTACCACCGACCGAACAGAGCAGAGCAGAGCAGCCACAGCTTGCGCTGTATGCGCCCGCGCATTGTCGTGCAAAATGGCGGGTGGGTTGCGCAGAAAGTGACGCCACTTCTTTCGCAAAGCTGGTCGCAGGTGTTGTTCCAAAAACGAACAATAATACTGTTCATTGACGGTCTGCCGTGGAGGAACGTAACCATCACAGTCGTACACGAGAATCACCATAACTTTAGACCGCTCCATTCGCACCATCAACACAACAGACTCTGCTAACGGTATACTACGCCTTCCGCATCGCTGGCAACGGGTTCTACAGAACACTGGTGACTAATTTGAAGGACAGTAACAGGTGTAAACATGTAACTCTTTTATATCGGTTGTGAATAAATAGTTGTCACTCAGTTCCAACCCTCGTATTCATTTATTTTTAAATATTGCCTGTTTTATATCCATATCTTTTGGAAAAAACGTCGATATATCGATATTTTGTCAACTACCCTACTTCCTCCGATCGTTCCTATATACTTAACTGTAAACAGAATACTCGGAGAAAGGAGACAGCGGACAGAGACTTAACCATTGCCTGGGCCACATAGGTTCCAGTTTCCAGACACACTTCAACTACGCGTGTCCTCTTCTGAAACTATCTGACAAATATGGACTGACACGATACTTCTAATTTTTTCGGCCTTATTTTTTCCAAAAATAGCCTTGTGTAAGCTTCACAGGAAGGTACGTTCCTCTGCACAGTGAAAAAATTGGTCTTTGTGCACTTGACACAGGCGATATTTCTTGACATTTCTGGACCTTTCTTCAAACTCTTGAAAGTAAAAACGCCAGAGTTTCCACTACTCTCACCAGGTCCACTCAGCCTGCTACAGAAATGAGCGCCCAGAATCTTTCTCATGGGTATAAGGCGTCCGGGCTGGTGGGCTCGCCACCCTCCCCTTCCCCTCCCCCTTCCAGTGTCACGGGGAACGAATGGCTGCATTCTGTCTGCAGTCACGTCAAAAGCTCACGGAACTTTCGTTTGCGTATATTCGTTTTGTTGCCAGACGCGTTTCGCTTCTTATATTTTCGAACCACATTCAGCGAACTAGAACATAGATTTGGTTCCTTAGCACATTCATGTATTAGATATGTGATGAAATTCTGATTTGGATCTGGTTTATGTAGAGGGCTATCAAAAAGTTTCCGACTGAGGACGTTGCTGCAACATATATGCAACCCAACGCGACTCTGATAACGTTCTGTAAGCACCGTCACGTAGGAAAGGGATTGTTGTGGTCCTCGAACGGAAACTTTTTTATCGACCCTTGCAGTTTTTTTGGCTAAGTTGGGTTAAAAAGAGCTTCTTCTTGCTCTAGTCAAATGGTTCAAATAGCTCTAAGCACTATGGAACTTAACAGCTGAGGTCATCAGCTGAGAACTAATTAAAAACTAACTAACCTAATGACATCACATACATCCATGCCAGAGGCAGGATTCGAACCTAAGACCGTAGCAGCCGCGTGGTTCCGGACTGAAGCGCCTAGAACCGCTCGGCTTGCTCTAGTCAGTGCAATATAGAAAGAAATAACATCACACATGTAATATATAAATACAAAAAGAAACATTGTTAAGTATTATAAAGCACTAAAGAGTACCAATATAATAGACATACTCCGGGAGTAACGCCAGATCAGATGTAGAAGGCCATTTGAGGTTTGACGAAAGGGAAGGAAGCTAGATATGGAGGAGTTTCAGTAGAAATGATTACAGCTGGAGCCAAAGGGAACATGTAAAATAGTTTGCTCCACAAGTACGGATATTTGTAAGATAAAAAGAAAATTTGGTCCTCTCAGCGTCGTTCCTGTAACCTACATCTACATGACTACTCTGCAATTCACATTTAAGTGCTTGGCAGAGGGTTCATCGAAGCACAATCATACTATCTCTCTACCATTCCACTCCCTAACAGCGCGCGGGAAAAACGAACACCTAAACCTTTCTGTTCGAGCTCCGATTTCTCTTATTTTATTTTGATGATCATTCCTACCTGTGTAGGTTGGGCTCGACAAAATATTTTCGCATTCGGAAGAGAAAGTTGGTGACTGAAATTTCGTAAAAAGATCTCGCCGCGACGAAAAGCGTCTTTGCAGTAATGACTTCCATCCCAATTCGCGTATCATATCTGCCACCTCTCTCCCCTATTACGTGATAATACAAAACGAGCTGCCATTTTTTGCACCCTTTCGATGTCCTCCGTCAATCCCACCTGGTAAGTATCCAACACCGCGCAGCAATATTCTAACAGAGGACGAACGAGTGTAGTGTAAGCTGTCTCTTTAGTGGACTTGTTGCATCTTCTTAGTGTCCTGTCAATGAAACGCAACCTTTAGCTCGCCTTCCCGACAATATTATCTATGTGGTCTTTCCAACTGAAGTTGTTTGTAATGTTAACACCCAGGTACTTAGTTGAATTGACAGCCTTGAGAATTTTACTATTTATCGAGTAATCGAATTCCAACGGATTTCTTTTGGAACTCATGTGGATCACCTCGCACTTTGCGTTATTAAGCGTCAACTGCCACCTGCCACACCATACAGCAATCTTTTCTAAATCGCTTTGCAACTGATACTGGTCTTCGGATGACCTTACGAGACGGTAAATTACAGCATCATCTGCTAGATGATGTAATGCACTAAACTTGGCAGGGTTTGTACTTTTGACAGGCATGACATTTGTGAACTAATGTTTCCAGCCCGACTGCCCCAGCTGAGATCTGTTCCACTGTGATGAAAGTATGGCGACGCCAAATGTGACTAAATACTCTTCTGTTATTTGACTTCTACCTTTACTATCCGGTACCGATCAGGCGTAAATTTTATACATCCAATTTTGCCAAGCGCTAGTTTACTCAGTAAAATAGAGATAACAAGCCAACCACCGTCGGTCCAGACGTGTGTATGTGTGTGTGTGTGTGTGTGTGTGTGTGTGTGTGTGTGTGTGTGTGTGTGTGTGTAGCTGCGGCGCCACCTCAGGGACGAAGTATTCGCCGAGACTACCACAGAGCCACGCCCGCCCGTCCTCAGCTTATAAGGCTGCACGAGCAGAACAACAAGGGCGTCTAGCTGACCTGGTACGCAGCCTTGGCTGTCAACTTAGTAATCCACAACATACACTTTTTTTCGCACCTGACCTCTAATACAAGGTTAAAATATCGCTTGAGTAAAGCCAAAAGTGGAGACGTCAGGTACACTTACAGCAGTTCAACACGTAACTATCTGTGATTGGTATGCACGGATCGTTGTATTCCAAATGTTTCCCTCTCTTTGCGGATTAAAAAAAAAAATTCTGCTATTTATCGATAAACAATTTCTCGAGACGACACCGAACTAGTTTTCGTATCTTTTGAAAAGAAATTTGATAAATCGATGAAATCCTGGGTGTTTTTGGAACACTCGGGAAATATATGCAATTATCATATGGTTCAAATGGCTCTGAGCATTACGGGACTTGACTTCGGAGGTCATCAGTCCCCTAGAACTTAGAACTAATTAAACCTAACTAACCTAAGGACATCACACACATCCATGCCCGAGGCAGGATTCGAACCTGCGACGGTAGCGGTCGCGCGGTTCCAGACTTAAGCGGCTAGAACCGCTCGGCCACAACGGCCGGCCCCGTAATTGCACACGAAATCAGTGGACAAAACAGAATCGACATTCTTAGTAGCATCGGTTGGCGGGACGTTCTATTTCAACAGTAATAAAGGCTACCGTGGATGGGTAAAGCGTGAAAGATTAATTTGGAAATTTATTACAGCAATTGCAGCTTCAGTGTGAACTTCAAATAAAACTGAACTATTAATACGAGCATAGTAGGGCTTATTGTTAGGAAGTGAGTTATTTACGAAATCAATAAAAGAAGCAAAATGATATGTACTGTTATCCGTTTTTCCACCTAAATTTGAGTAACTCGCTATTCGTACATTTGGAAATTTGTTCGTATTAATAAAAATCACACTTTTTTAACACACAGTTCATGAAACGAAAGTTAATGTTTATCTGTTCCTTTACTAAAAACTGCCACTAGCAATCAGTATCCGTACTGAATCAGCAATCTTCCAATTAGAAATTGAAACGGAGTCAGTTTACTAGTATTCAAATGTTTACACAATATTCAGTAGTTAGTTTTGCTTTCCAAAATGTTACAGAGTTCCTTACACCTTAGCAGCTAGTGCGTGTAAACCAAGTCAACATAAAATTCCATATAGGGCTATGGCATGCAGTAAGAAAAAGTATTTTCACTTTAATAAATGAAATTCTTGGAAAAACCATCCAAATCAGATATTAATGATCATATGTACTTTGTACAATCCTTATCACCCTGTTCCTCAGCAAAATGTATGACTGAGTACCGTATTTACTCGAATCCAAGCCGCACTTTTTTCCGGTTTTTGTAATCCAAAAAACTGGCTGCGGCTTAGAATCGAGTGCAAAGTAAGCGGAAGTTCTGAAAAATGTTGGTAGGTGCCGCCACAACTAAGTTCTGCCGTAGAATATATGTAGCGCTACACAGGCATGCTTTGCAGGCACAAAGAAAATACTGGCGCCAAAACCTCTGCATCAGTAAATAAAAGAGAGGAGGAAAAAAAAAAGGTAGAAGACGAGCTTTTGTCTCCGCCCCAAGTTTCGACCACTGCATTTACAGACATTATCCAACGAAGTAAATAGAAAGTTCGTATTGTTCATCTTCAAATGTAGCGGCCTTTCAAAATACTCGTAGCAACGAAAATAAATTTCTTAACACAAAAATACCAACAATGCACAAGACTTTAGGATTGTAGCAAGAGTTGATACGCTGGGGCTCATTAAGATTTCACGTAGTGCACCTCTTGCTTCGTGGAATTTTGTGAAGTGCTTGTTGGTGTTAGTGCTGAGGTCATCGGTCCCTAAGCTTACGCACTATTTAATCTAACTTAAACTAACTTACGCTAAGGATGACACACACATCCATGCCTGAGGGAGGACTCAAACATCCGACAGTGGGAGCCGCGCGGACCGTGACAAGGCCCTTGTGCGCGCGGCTACCCCGCGGGGCTCGCTGCTCGTACATTAAAGAGATACGTTTCCGTTTAGGCTACACGGCTAGGTTTTGCGACCATCCCATTCCATGTTCTATCGCCGCAAGCTAAAATACAGGGGAAGGAAAATCACAGGTCTTCCGAAGCTCTGTTAAATTCTGAATCTAATGCTGGACCCCTAAGCGTTCCATACCGACTCCTATTTCTTCTTCTACATTGTCATCACATATGTCCTACCCTCGTAAGGCCTTCAATACATTCGTTTCATCTATTCGCTCTCTGTGTTTAACAGTGGAATTCCTCTTGCACTCTTCAGGCCACCGCCTTTGCTTTCAATATTACCGAAGGCTTCTTAGACTTTGCTATATGTGAATCAGTCCATCCCACAACCATTTCTTTTTCGATTATTATCTTTTTTCTGCAGCCTTTTTGCCATATCTTTCCTGCACTAACTGTTCGTTTCATATCCAGGTGACGTTTATTGCTGTGTTCCTGTGTTTCCTCGAACATTTTCATACTTTTATCTTTAATCGATCAACTGACGTATTTCTTCTGTTAGCGAAGATTTCTTCCCACATAACCTTCCTCGTACCAACGTTTGTCTGCCCACATCTGCGGTTCTTTTTATACATGTCCGATCTTCTGCAACTGGTATTTACTATCGCAGTATCTACAGCCTTAGAGAACTTCTGACCCATTCGTCAGTACTTCAGTATCCCACAATGGAAAAGAAAACTGACTGTTAGAAGACGACAGTTTGGTTTTCGGAAAGATAAAGACACCGTAGAGGTAGTTCTCCTGTTGCAACTGATAATGGAAGTGAGGTTTAGGAGAAATCAAGACCGTTCATAGGGTATGTCGACCTGGTAAAAGCTTTCGAGAATGTAAAATGGTGAAAAAGTCCAAAACTCTGTGGGAAAAGCAGATTACGTATAAGAAGCAAAAGAGCACAATATGGGTGGGAGACCAAGAATAAAGTGCTCGGATTAAAAAGCGTGTAAGATAAGGATGCAGTCCTTCACCCGTATAGTTCAATATTCACATCGAAGAAGCAATGAAGGAAATAGGAGATTCAAGAGAGGGATTAAAGTTTAGGGTGTAAGGACTTCAATAACAAGTTTTGCTTTTGACATTGATACCCTCAATGAAAGTAAAGAGTTACAGGACCTGTTGAATGGAATGAACATTTTATATAATACAGAACATGGGTTGAGAAAAAACCAAAGAAAAACGAAAGTAATAAGTAGCTGAAATAAGATTGGTAATAAACTTATCAAGATTTGGGTCCAGAAGAAGACGAAATGAAGGAACTTGTTACCATGGCAGAAAAATAGCTCCTAACAGTGAAGCAAGGGCGACAAAATTCTGTTTAGGACATTCTAAGAGGGCATTACCGGCCAGAAATATCAAATATCGGCCTTAGTTTGTGAAGAAATTGCTGACAATGTACGTCTGGAGCGCATGTTATAGGAGGACACTTAGAATTAGATGCTTTGATTAGAAACGAGGAATCCGTAGTAGCAGTTTACGGAAAACACCGGTAAGAATGAATCGAATGACAAGACGTGTTGAAGCATTAGGCAGTAGAGGAAGCGGTTGTTTTTCGCCAAGAACAATAGGGAAAGACACAGATGGAATATATCCCACAAATAATTGGGGAAGTTGATTTTAAGTGTTAGGCTGAGATGCAGGCGTTGCTACAGGATAGGAAGACGTGACGGGCCACATCACGCACCAATCTAGTTTTTACTATTCTCATTTTTGTAGAAACAAATTGGTGGAATACATTTTTGAGACTCACCAAATTCTAGAAATGTATTGGTGTCAATGAGAAAAGTAGTGGCCTTCATGTACAATATGTCACGTAAGTTTCATAACTATAGATTTTCAAATATGAAGTATGCTGCAACAAGAAAGCGTGCAGCTGGAGCGAATATATAAGGAAGTTGCCAATCAGGAAGAGGAATGCCCTGTTCAGGCATAATAAGAAACCGAACTGGCAACCAACAGCTTTGAATGAGCTTCGCGAGCGTATGCTGCACAGCAAGCAACTCGTTTGAGAGAAGTGAGTCAGCAATTCCGCACCGTTGCTCGTCAGAAATCTGCTCTGATGAGGTACGCCGGAATGGGGCCTTTACTGATTGCCGTGAGCGCTGGGCGAGCTAACGACAGTAGTCAGGAAGATAATAGCCCCACTATTCTCAGTGGAGAAAGTGGGAGAAGGTACTAATTTTTGATGTTGCATACATGGATAGCTGAAATCTTATTGCACCATATCTTGCAAGACCTATGAAAGAACGGGCCTGATTACGTAATTTAAGGTGTCGCACGAAGGATTCACGTCCAATTTGATGTAACTAGGTTTCTACTTTTCTTCCCACATGTCAAATTTCCTTTCATTTAGACGAAGTGTACCACAATTATTTTTCGTGGATATCGTAAAACATTTTTACACTAATGTTCAGATTTGTTAAGAAGTTCCGAGAACTACGCAGATGGAAAACAATTTAACAACTTACAGCGAGCTAAATAAGGACTACTGGTATGTTATATCACTAGTGACTTCCAGTATTTTAAGAAACAGCAAAAGAGTTGTCCGTGCGCTAAAGGAAAGGTTTAGATAATCGGTAATTTATAAGTACGAAAAGTCTTCCACCTATATTCTCTCCATTTCTCGAGGTTGATTTTCTTTCATGTTATGATTCACTACTGGGACACGTACGTGCCTCCCATGGTACATGACCTGCTTTAGAGCATCAACCACTCCAGGGAGGGTTGTAAACGACTACACTTACGAAATGTGTAGGAATGTATCTGTGTGTTTTCATATTTTAATTACGTAGCTGAAAAGGAGTAACATACCCTGCAGCTGGCAACAGTGTTGATACCCGTAAAGTTGTCCCGTCCTACCCAGCGTTCGAAGTTGACTTTTTTGCCATTAATATGTATTTCAACTCAGAAAAATTATAACTTTAATAAATGTTAAGAACTGATGCTACACCATTTTTAAGATGGTATTCTTTCATAAATTGACGTCCCTCCTTGAGCTAGACGGGTTCAAGTGATGTCCTTACCTAACTGAGGACGAGTGGGGAGAAAAACATGTCCTTCAAGGCAGAGCATTACTTAAGTTGATCCGGGAGTGGGCAGGTGAGGTGGTGTGGGGAAAGGGGGGGGGGGAAGAAGGGCAACTCATTTTATTTTAAGAAAAACAAACTAGGACTCGCTAAGTGTGGGTTACAGGGACCACAGAATACTCCTGCCAGGATGACAAATGGGAAATCAGCTCGCTTCTTCGATATGTAACTGATGTACACAACAAGACTCAGTAGAACCGGTACAAAAAAGACAAGGTAAGGATTAATACTGTAGTAGAAAACCGTACCAAATTTTTATCTTTTCCTAACAATGACTTTGCACGTTATCTCCATTCTCAAAACAGTTCGTGAAAATAAATCTTATTTTTGTCGCATCCCGTGACTTCAGCACAACTCCGAGTAATGCTGACGTCAGTCGCTGCTAGTCAGCATTGGCTTTGGCACATCTGTACCAAATTTTAGTTTTAAGTAGGAGCTTTACGTAGACTTAAGTCCACTCAAGCATTTATCATCACAACGCTGTTGGAGGATCTTTATTTATGTCAGAAGTGTTCATTCGTTGAAATTCAGCGAGTAAACCGTGCGTAGTGTGTTTGAAACAAAATTTCATCCTCCTCATGCGTAACACCTAGGATGGGCAGATTAAACTGATGTCTGGCGAAAGGGTCTGCTGGGTGGACAACAGAAATCTTCGTAACGCATTAAAATTTATTTATTTTACCATACCGAAACTCAATTACTGACTTTACTTTGCAAATCAATAAATAAAATAGTGATATGAAAGGGATTTTAAAAGTAACGAACCACTCATACTTCGGTACTGTACACGAGGCTGAAATGCCGAAGAACATAGTTAAAAAATCGAACACCAAGCATCCCTGCTAATACCTCACGTCAAAACAGTCTCATCTGGTAGCCTTCAAGCAAAACATTCAAGTTAAAGTGAGACTCTTACAGATTATCTGCAAATCGTACTTTTCGCGTTCCTATGCAGTCCGTATTTTTATGACCAGCGGAATTCTGCTCTAGTATCCTGAAGCAAAACTGAGTACGTGGACTAATTCAAAACAAAAGGATGAAGATTCGAAGTATGAGCAACGCAAGCTGTTTCTCCTTAATGGCTAACAAACGGATGAAAGATACTACTGTTAAATGAAATTACAAGAAAACATAACATTAAATATAGCAAGGAAACCACGGAAACTGTATTGGGTATTGACACAAAGGAAGCTAGAGCAACAATAAGCAACCTCTTATGTCCGATTTTGAGTGGATCCCCTGGTTGATAACAGAACCGACTTCTTCTGTGCTTATCCTCTTTCCGAATGCCCTGAGAAAAATTTACAACAATGTCTATACTTGTAATACTCCAAATTATAAGCACTGATGAACAGAAGCGAAGCAGAAGCTATCACAATACCACATTCCATCTGACATTTGAATGGTATTAACTGCACAGGTGAGGCATATCATTAACTATTCAGGCCCAGGGAAAGGATGAATCCAGCGTGTTTCATAATCAAAATAACAATACGACACAAGACGTCAATTTCACTTGACATGATCTTCAAGTCGAAATTCCCCGTACTTCAGAAACATCGCATATCGCAACGTCGGCTACTATGAAATGCGTAGTAACGACGTTATGTAGTTACATGGTTCCCACGGAATACCGTGTTTCGGATGAAGAAGGGCAACTCACTAGTCGAGGTGGAAAAAACGTACCCCACACTTATTACGGTATCGGCAGCTTCAAACTACTTGAACCGCATAAGTCTTATCAGCGACGCCATCGAAACGCTTTTCATAAACCTAATTAACCTAGGAACATCAGGTAGTAGCAGCGCGGTTCCGAACTGAAGCGCCTAGCACCGCTCCGCCACAGCGGTCGGCCTCTCGGAAGCAGTAGCGAAACTTAATGCTACTGTTTCTTTGTACAGACTGCTTTAAGCTTACCTCTGAACAGCAGGAATCCCCAGCTTTCAGCACATAAGAAATTTCTATGCGTTAGGAAGAACTTATCACTGCTTCCCAAAGCCACCTCCACTGACGGTCCGTTCCTTAGCAACGACATACGCTCTCTAAACAATATTAATCCCGGTTTAAGAAGAGCTTACACAAAGAACTGTACTTGCTTTTTATTCCACGTTTCTTAAAACTAGCCCACATTGCACATCAGAAAGTAGTCTGCCAAAAATAAACATCGGCGATGTTTACATAACGTAATCAAATACAAGGAAAGAAAATTTCTTAAAAGTGCGGCCAGTATGCTGGCAACAAATTATGGTAGTTGGTAAATGCAGCAACGTTAAGAGTCTCTGATCATTTGACAGAATAAATTCTGCTTTATTGTGAGCGTCCACTTCTAATATTGACAGAGCATTACATTACACAACTTAGAGCTCCAACATACATCTCGTCAACTGAACTGAACACGACTGTCTGAATTCCCTTATATTAAGGAAAAACTGTGCCGAACGTTCTCTGCCATATAGTAAACTGATGACATTTTTAATGTAACGAAGACAGGTTGTTGAGAACGTAATCATACTCGCCAAATCAAAATCCTCTTGCAGTCTCATTTCCTATTCTGCCCCAAGCAATAGTGGAAAAAAAGTACGAACGGCTGACGAAGTTTTTGTACAGCATTAAATTTCCTATGCTGCCTCTTTGGTCTTTTAAGTGAAGATGCTTTGCTGACAAGGCTGTATTTCCTTTTTCTGCCTTTATGCTCTCTACGCATATGTTACACACTGCTCTTCCCAAGACGAATTCTGGCCCAAATTTCCAGTATCACTTAGGATTTTACTGTAGAAATTTATTTGAAGCCTATTTACATTAGGTCCTGCGCCATCCATCTCGTTACGACCACGATCGTGTCTGCAGTTGAATACTGGACTGAAGGAGACGTATGGCTCTACTTCTGTGTTTTTGTTCACTTTTTGGCCAAAGGACTTCAGTTTGCCTAAGTGTGAACCAATCTGAATACCTAAATATAACTGTGCAAAACTGACAAAATCGATAGTGAGAGATTTAGGCAACATAAGTTCTGGATGACTTTTAAAGCCTTCTCTATAGGCTACGAGTTCGTTTCATTGTTGTGGACAGTATGACCGATCTTAGCAATAGTAGTTTTTACGCTCAAGAACAATTGAATCAGACAGCTACGTAGTAGTAACGTGTAGCACCCTTTTCCGGCCACTGCGCCGTCTGTTGGGTGCCGCAGGCAGACAATCAGCAGACTGACACCCCCTGATTACGGATGCTAACACAACACATCAAGAAAGTATGTCGGGCAAGGAATTGGAAGTGAAGCAGCCAACGGTTGTGGCAGTCTGGCAACGGCGAACGGTTCGGACGTGGCGTTGAGGGCTCTGGTTTGAACAAACCAGCCACAACGTGTGAAGTATCAACTGTCAATTTTAATCGAACCATACGATCTTGCCAACAGCGGCTTTGCTATATTCCTGCATCTGCTCCGCCTACACACATTCCCTGGGTGTAGGTAGGCTTGCCATCACTTAAATTGCCGACCCCGGAAGAAACTTGGAAAACCTGACATTTGGGTCAAATCGTATTATTTTCCGAGACACACACAGTGTGACGACGATTAAGCTGACCGACGCAAATAAAACCATCAAGTTACAAAAAGTCTTAAGTAATATAAATGATATAAACTTGCTTGAAGTCTGTGTACTGCAATATAGAATTACGTCTGCGGCACCTAAGTATCGCGGGCCGCTGTGATCGAGCGGTTCCAGGCGCTTCAGTCTGGAACCGCGCGACCGCTACGGTCGCAGGTTTGAATCCTGCCTCGGGCATGGATGTGTGTGATGTTCTTAGGTTAGTTAGGTTTTAGTTGTTCTAAGTTCTAGGGGACTGATTACCTCAGATGTTCAGTCCCATAGTGCTCAGAGCCATTTGAACCACGAATGTGTCGAGTGAAACGTAGACTTGCACAACTGGCTTGCATGCACACAACCTTGTGGCAGGGGAGGGTGTGTATAGCGGAACATCTAAGCGTGCTCGCCGCTGGTGTTTATTAATATATAAAACGAACGAAACTACCCACATCCCAGTACCCACTTAGTGAATTATACCAAGTCTTATTAAAATCGTATTTGCTTGAAATCGATCGAATATCTCTAGAGACAGGAAAGGTCCGGGTAATTTAGCGAAAAACTGCTGACGTGTGGCAGTCCTAAGTGTGGGGCTACTCTGTCTTGAATGCCAGACCTCAAAGCACGGCAAGCGGCCACTGAAGCAAATGTTATGTGGCTTCCGAATTCGGAGGTTTCCTCCGACTGAAGAGTGTAGCGAGACGCGACAGCGGAGGAAGCAAGCGAAATACATGGAAGGGGGTCTGTAACTTACTACCTACTCCAGTCAGTACTTAAATAATGAAAAATCAATCTCGTTCCCTTCATCGGCACTTTCATACTCAGCCTCGTGATGCCAATTGAGGAGCTACTGGACGGAACAGTAGCGGCTCCGGTCAAAGAAAACCATCATAACGACAGGGAGAGCGGTGTGCTGACCACACACCACTCCTAGCCGCATCCTCAGCCGAGGATGACCCGGCGGTCGGATGGTGCCGATGGGCCACTTGCGGCCTGAAGACGGAGCGCGCATCGGCACTTTCATTCGCCATTATTGAGGCTAAAGACAAGTTTCTTTAAAGGGTAGTTAATCATGAATGGCGGCGATAAGAAACCACCGTGATCGCGAGTTTAAAAGGAAAGCGATGACGCATAGGGGCGCTCGGTAACAGCTCCCTCATCCGGCAGGTGGCCGCTGCCTCGTCACTCGCTGGCAGAATAGGCGGGCGTGGCGCGCCGCAAGCGCTTCCGCCAGCCAGCGCTAAACAAAGCTCGCCGGCTAATTACCGCCGCCGACCTAGGGTGCGACGACCTTCCGCACACAACGCGCGCTGACTCACACCGCCTCCGCCGATACCTGCGAGCGGATCCTGTGTGGACCGCCGGCAGCGAAGGTCGCTGCAGCGAGTGATTACGCCATTCTGCAACAGGTCCCGGCGTCCCAGGTAGTTCAGAAGTGAGTCGTTCGCGAAAGATCGGGCCCAAAGGAACGCTTCACTAAACTACATTAAACTGAATTCAGCCAAGGAACCATTTCTAATGAATGCATACGAGGTGGAACGCAAAATTTTCGGGCCTGGTGCTACCATCTGGAAAGTACGAGTAGTAGATCTTTGCACCGCTAGGTGGCTAGAGCTGCGTATCTGATGAGTCAGTGTGAGGAGTAGCAATTCAGCTGTGAGGACGTGTTGCGTGTCCACAGTCATTTCCGTAAGGCTCTGTGTTTGGTGTGTGGCGATTTTACGATGGATCCGCGAACAGAACAGCGCGTGTGTGTACCAAAAATCTGTGCGAATCTAGGGAAAAGTGCTACGGAGACCGTTGCAATGATTCAACAAGTGTTTGGGGGACACAGCATGAGCCGTACAATCGTCCCACTGGAAGACCCCGGCATCTCCAAAACCCAAAAAAGCGAGACAAATGAAGAGCAAAGGGAAGAGCACGATTATCTTTTTCTTTGATACGAAGGGAATTGGACACAAAGAATTCGTCGCACCCAGCCTAACAGTGAATTCCACGTACAGTTGTGACATTTTGCGACGAGTCCGTGAAAACGTGCGGCGACGACGGCCCGAACTACTATGGCGTCAAGGGAACTGGCTGCTGCGCTCAAACTCAAGTTGAAAGGCCGTCGGTTCGACATCTAGAGAGATGAAGCATCGTTGGCGGTGATAAACACTCTCAAAGAACAGGACTTCCAGAAAACGTTTGACCAGTGGCAGAAGCGCTGGGACTGGTGTGTACGCGCGGATGGAAATTACTTAGAGGATGATGGTGACCATTAGTCCAAAGGTTAGGTTTTTAACAGATGGCAGCACCACTCCCGAAAATTTTGGATGACACCTCGTATTCGCCGTTCACTTTGGTCGCCCTCGCTTCCGCGTCTGTCTCTTTCCAGTTCCACCCTTTCAGGTTAGTACAGAATTCCCTTTCCTTTCGTTCAATGCTTTCACGAGATCTCGTTCAGTTCCCAACCGTTTTCGAAATCTCGACTTCTAGTTCTAATCACACGCCGTTGAGCATCTACAACTAGTAAATTTTAACGTTGTTGTCACTATATAATATACATTAAAATTTACACACTATGAGAGACCTAAAACACACCGCCCGAAGTACACTCCGATGACAAAGGTCATGGGATAGCGATACGCACATATACAGATGGCGCCACTATCGCGTACACAGTATCAAAACGTCAGTGCACTACCGGAGCTAATTGTACTAATGTTTCCGACGTGGAAGTGGTCGCACGATGAGAATTTACAGATTCCGAAAGCGGAACGGCAGTTGGAGCCAGACGCATTAGACATTTCATTTCGGAAATCGTTAGCGAATTCAGTGTTCCGAGATCCATAGTGTCAAGAGTGTGTCGAGGATACCAAATTTCAGGCATTGCCTCTCACCACAGATAACGCAGTGGCAGACTCCACTTAATGACCGGGAGAAGCGCAGGTTTGTCAGTGCTAACAGACGAGCAACACTACCTGAAATACCCCCAGAAATCTATGTGGGACGAACGTATCCGTTAGGACAGTGCAGCGAAATTTGGCGCTAACGGGCTATCGCAACAGACGACCGATGCCTAATAGCACACCTGCGGCGCCTCTCCTAGGCTCGTTGGTTGGTCGGTTGGGTGTGGGATTGAAGGGACCAGACTGCTAAGGCCATCGGTCCCTTGTTCCACGATAAAATCACACGAAATAAAAACTGTCAGTCGTTAAAAACGGAGAACTGAGACAAGGGACGACTCAATACAAGAAAGACAAAGACCAGACAAACGGAACTAAAATCACACCGAGTGTGAAGGTGGTTGGCCGACCATGAAAATAAGGAAAAGCCAACCACCAAATGACATTAAAACCCACAGTTAAAAACCACAGGCCAAAGGCCCAAGTCAATACAGGAAATAAAAGGACAAACACTCAAATCATACGATAAATACCCCCTGCCCGAATAAAACTCAACACGAGGTCCGCCATAGCAACGTCATCACATAAAAGGGCAGGGAGGGTATCAGGCAGCGCAAACGTCTGCCTGAGTCCTGTTAAAAGCGGGCAGTCCACCAAAATGTGGACCACCGTCAGAGCTGCCCCGCAACGACATAGCGGTGGGTCCTCCCGGCGCAACAAATGGCCGTGCGTCAGTCACGTGTGGCCAACGCGCAGCCGGCAGAGGACGACAGAGTCCTTCAAAGAGGCCCGCATGGAGGAGCGCCACACACCGGTCGTCTCCTTCACCGCCCGAAGTTTGTTGGGCGTGGGCAGGGTGCGCCACTCGTCACCCCAGGCACCAAGCACTTTCTGGCGCAAAAACGACAGGAGATCACACTCCATAAGGCCGAGTTCCAGAGCCGGTGAACTCACTGCCTGTTTAGCCAGCGTGTCAACCCGCTCATTGCCCGGGATGCCGACATGACCTGGGGTCCAAACAAAGACCACGGAGCGGCCGCAACGGGCAAGAGCATGGAGCGACTCATGGATGGCCATCACCAGACGGGAACGAGGAAAGCACTGGTCAAGAGCTCGTAAACCACTCAGGGAGTCACTACAGATGACAAAGGACTCACCTGAGCGGGAGCGGATATACTCTAGGGCGCGATAGATGGCAACCAACTCGGCAGTGTATATACTGTTCCCGGGTGCCAGCGACCGTTGCTCACAATGATCCTCTAGAGTAAGAGCGTAACCAGTGCGACCAGAGACCATCTAACCGTCGGTATAGGCCACGGCAGATCCGGGAAACTCGGCAAGGAGAGAAACAAAGCGGCGGCGGAGGGCCGGAGGAGGGACCGAGTCTTTCGGACCCTGTGCCAAATCCAGCCGAATGCATGGTCGGCGCACACACCAAGGGGGCAGACGGAGATTGGCCCGGAAAACAGGCGGGAGAGGAAAAAACTCAATCCCACACAGTAGAGCCCGGATGCGAACCGCGATCGTACACCCTGACCGGGGCCGCCTGTCTGGAAGATGGACGATCGCGTGCGGGAACAGGAGACGGTAGTTGGGATGCCCTGGCAAGCTACAAACGTGGGCAGCATAAGCGGCCAGAAGTCGGTCGCGCCGGATCCGCAATGGAGGAACACCAGCCTCCACAAGTAAGCTGTCAACAGGGCTTGTCCGAAATGCTCCTGTGGCGAGTCGGATCCCGCAGTGATGGATGGGATCCAGCAATTGCAACGCTGATGGCGATGCCGAACCATAAGCCACACACCCATAATCAAGGCGGGACTGGATCAGCGCTTGATACAGCCGGAGAAGGGTGGACCGATCGGCACCCCATCCGGTGTGGCTAAAGCAACGGAGAGCGTTTAAATGCCGCCAGCATGTTTGTTTAAGCTGCCTAATATGAGGCAGCCAAGTCAACCGGGCATCAAATACCAGTCCCAAGAACCGATGCGTCTCTACCACAGCAAGAGGTTCACCGTCAAGGTAAAGGCGTGGCTCGGGGTGAACCGTGCGACGCCGACAGAAATGCATGACGCAGGTCTTAGCGGCCGAAAACTGGAAGCCGTGCGCTACAGCCCATGACTGCGCCTTGCGGATAGCGCCCTGCAGCTGGCGCTCAGCAACTGCAATGCCAGCGGAGCTGTAGTAGAGGCAGAAGTCGTCTGCATACAACGAAGCTGCGACGGACGATCCCACCGCCTCAGCGAGCCCATTGATCGCAATTAAAAACAGGGAGACACTGAGGACAGACCCCTGTGGGACCCCATTCTCCTGGACCCGGGAGGAACTATGGGACGCAGCAACTTGCACGCGGAAGGAACGAGACGACAGAAAATTCTGAATAAAAATCGGGAGCGGGCCCCTAAGACCCCACCCATGAAGTGTGGCCAGGATGTGATATCGCCAAGTCGTATCGTACGCCTTCCGCATGTCGAAGAAGACGGCAACCAGATGTTGGCGGCGTGCAAAGGCTGTACGGACGGCAGACTCTAGGGAGACCAGATTATCGACGGCAGAGCGGCCTTTACGGAACCCACCCTGAGACGGAGCCAGAAGGCCTCGAGAGTCGAGGAGCCAACTCAACCTCCGGCTCACCATACGTTCTAGCAACTTGCAAAGAACGTTGGTGAGGCTTATGGGGCGGTAGCTGTCCATCTCCAGCGGGTTCTTGCCAGGTTTCAACACGGGGAGGACGATGCTTTCTCGCCATTGAGACGGGAACACACCCTCAACCCAGATGCGGTTGAAAACATCTAGGAGGCGTCGCTGGCAATTCACAGAGAGGTGTTTCAGCACCTGGCTGTAGATGCGGTCTGGCCCAGGAGCCGTATCAGGGCAAGCAGATAGGGCACTCCTAGGCTAGTGGCCATATAGGTCGCACCCCAGACGACAACAAAAACCGTCGCCTGGTCAGATGAGTCTCTATTTCATTTGATTGAAACTGATGGTAGCATTCGGATGTAGTACAGACCGTACGCAGCCATGGACGCAATTTGTCAACAAGGCTTTGTGCAAGCTGGTGGTGGCCCCACAATGGTGTGGGCTGTGTTTACATCGAACAGACTGGATCCTCTGGTCTACCTGAACCCATCATTGACTGGAAATGACTGTGTTCGGCTACTTGGAGACCATGTGCAACCATTCATGAACTTCCTGTTCCCAAGCAACAGGGAATTTTAATGGATGAGAACGTGACATGTCACAGGACAATTGTGTGCGACTGGTTTCAAAAACATTCTGTACAATTCAAGCGAATGATTTGGCCACCCAGAACGCCCGACATGAATCCACCGTAAATTCATGGGTCATAATGGAGAGGCGAGTTCGTTCAGAAAATCCTGCACCGGCAACACTTTGGCAAAGCCGGCCGGTGTAACCGAGCGTTTCTAGGCGCTTCAGTCCGAAACAGGGCGACCGCTACGGTCGCAGGTTAAAATCCTGCCTCGGGCATGGATGTGTGTGATGTTCTTAAGTTAATTGGGTTTAAGTAGTTCTAACTCCTAGGAGACTGATGACCTCAGATGTTGAGTCCCATAGTGCTCAGAGCCATTGGAACCAGTGGAATTATGTACAGATCTACAGGCAACATGGCTTAGAATTTCTGCGGGGGCTTCCAGCGATTTGTTGAGTCCATGCCACGCCGAAATTCTGCACAACTCTGCTCAAAAGGAGGTCCGACACGATATTAGGAGGTATTCCGTGACTTTTGTAACCTGTATATATCCATAACGAGTGCATGTATCGAAGCTTGAGTTTCGATAAATTACAACAAACAATGTGAAGAATTTTCTGATGTACCGAAGTAATTTTTATCCTTTATAGTTGTCCATTGATGCCACCGACTTTTTGGCAACGCAATTACGTTCTTTTTAATGTGGCACTGCAAACGGCGAAGAACCACTGAAGAGGACTTGAGCGACACAATATTTGCGGAACTTTATCACATACTTACAAGGTAACAGAGAGCCGCAACCACTGTAACGCTGTCAGGTGAAGAAATGCCACAAACGTCTACCATTTTGTACCCCGATAGGCAATCATTTAAATGTTCGTGAGTTTATTATTATGACTGCCATACAAAGTGCTCAAAATGTTTTCACCACTGGTACACAAGCTATAATTTTTATCCAATATTCCGCAAAGCTGCACGAGGTACAGTACTGATTTTCCATTTTGACATTTCTAAATTTTATACAGCATGGAACAATTACATTTTTTAAAAAACGGACGGCGAAAGAGTGAACATGAGCGCGTCCCACTAAACGACCGGTCACCAATGATGCATTTTCCAAAGATGAACGGGCTAGCTCATCTATTATACCTTCCCATACTCCGAGTATGAAGGTCGCTGGTAACCAGACGAGAGCGGTTACATAATAGAATCCTCAAAAACCCACAAAATTACAGTAAAACAAGCAGTCACCTACTCTAAGGTCCGTGAAGCACCTGAAAAACGAGATCTAATCGTTATTTTTCCAGCGCCAAATTCGGATATTATTTCCAGAAGAGGAGCTTAGTGTTTAACGTTCCGTCGACGAGTTCTTTAGAGACGTAGTTCAAGCTCGGATTAGGGAAGGAAATCGGCCGTGCCCTTTCACAGGAACCACGCCGGAATTTGCCTTAAGCAATTTAGCGAAATCATGTAAATCAGGACGGCCAGGCACGGGTTTGAACCGTCGTCCTCCCGAAATCGATTCCAGTGTGCTCACTACTGCACCACCTAGCTCGGTAATAATAATTCTAGTTTTCGACAACTACCCCAGTAAATGTCAGCAACAACATCTCTGCGCGTGCGCTGCGTGTGTGACGCCTAAAGAGGGCTACCTTCCCAAATGCCGGTGTAGGAATTAAATATTTTTAAATGCATCTCACATGGGATACAACAAGATGTCTTACCAAAAACCATTATTAATATCTTACCAACTGTCTTGCTTTACCAGACGTTACCCCACAGAACTGACAATGCTGTATGCTCACCATATTGCGTCGATTGAGTAGATGTGTACATCTGCTATTACACACACTAAATCATTTCAGTGCAGGCTGAAAAGAACGGTAATTCGAGGAAACTTGAAATTTTAAACGAACATGATGCGGCAAGTAAAATGATGAATATGGATCTTTGTCTCATTCCGAGGTGAGAATCAATTCTACTTGTTACACGGAACTAAGTTCAACGTGGATTTCTTAGTGAGTGGTGCGGGGTGTCAAACAAGACTAAATAAAACACAAAGCACTGAATTACTAACAGTACTTACTATGAGCTATCAAGCTCTTACAGATTTAAGTATTTTGAATCTGTACTCATTTCTGTACTCATTCGCATTGACATCGCAAAAAAGGTTCAGTTGAGAACTCCAAGATAAATCTGCCCTTCTAAATGTAAAACTGGAAAGTAAAATGCTCTTAATTTGCAATTGAGCCTACATTCTACTATTTATTTTTGACAAAATATTAAATGAATAGGCATTCGAAAGGACAACTGACAGAAGATTTTAACGACAAATCCTTATCAGAAGAGGGGGAAAAGGTTTTGCCGCAGTCATGAGGGAATCCAGAAAGAGTCAGTTTGGCTCTGGAAGAAGCATGCTAAAAATTTTAGAAGCTCATACAAACATAAGACTGTGTAAAAGCAGATAGTGGAGAATTTTGGGTGCGACAGATATGTTGAGAGAAAGATTACAACAAAAACAGATTATCATGGCAACAGTTCAGTTCAAAGACTGATCAATTAAAGTTCATGAAAGTACCTAAAACCAGCAAGCTCGTAACAGCGAGAAACGCAGGAGCACAAAAGAAATCTTACACTGCCGCAGTGGAAAAAATGTGACATCTTTTCTGTTACATTATTACTTATGGTGTTTATTTGGTCCCAAGTATTGTATTTTAGTAAACGTAATGGCGGACTATGACAAGTGATGGAGAGGAAGAGTACTGCAGTGCAACACATTTGGTATTCATTACGACATGGACATTAAGGATTTTCAGCTATATGATAATTTTTTTCTTTTGTTCTTGAGTTTCGTTGTCAAACTGAAACAGTCAGAAGTTTGACGTCTCTCTTCCTAGGGGCCAGAGGCGAAGGCAGAACGCTATTTATAAAGTGCACGGGATTATGAAGGTTAATGTCCTGTAACGAGATGCTATTAATGCCAGAGATGGTGAACAATTACGATCTCTTCTCGATCTCTTATGACCTTACTTTTTAGTTGACAATCGGATATTTTTAAATTTCTAACTACCTTTGACTTTCCGGCAGCATGAAAACCTCCAGACTCAAAGTTAAGGAATTATTTAAAATTGTAGGATAATGAAGAAGAACGAAAAGGTATTATTAACAGGTGGAAGCAAGGATGCAAAGTGAGAACAGAAGTCAGAAATATAGAATAATAACAGTGGATTGTCTCAATGCGCGCCGCAAATCGTAATAGCAGCAGAAGCTGTGAATTGCAGGCGTACTTGAGGGCACATTTTTAAAAAGCAATAATTACACTTTTGCAGCAGACATTTTCCGTAGCTGCGAGCTACCACCGCCTGACAAGCGTCCTAGCCATTGTGCGATGAGAAACATCAATGAGCGGACAACGGCACTGGAAATGCCGCCAGAGGTAAATATACCCAGCATCACGTGGTGCCGACAGGACAGCCGGTAGCTTCGAGCCAGCTGGCGAAGGGCGCAGGTGCTTTCTTGCTTCACGACGCCAGCAAACTCTGTTCACCTGACGTCAGTGAAAAAACTTGCCCTTCGCGTTGCGTGGCGTATCTTTCGTAGCTACATCGCTCAGAGATGATGCAAACGATTTTCATTCTGCGTCTAATATAGTCTGATCGAAATGAGTAAAAGCTACCAGATGTCAACTCAAATGTTGATTTGATCGACCTACCACCTTACTAATCATGGGCCGTTCACTATCGTGCATCAAGATCTACAAACCACTCCCACAGACGCTTTTATACTGTTTACGGTAAAAAAAAAAATCACTGTAACGTTAACCAACTGAACTGTAAGTAACAAATATATTATGGTGTTCATTTGTTGTCAACACAAAGATTAATAAATTTTTTGTGAAGTGATTGAACGCACAGAGATTAATAGTTTCTGAGTTGCTGATAAAGCTTCCTGACAAAAACTGCATGTCGGTCCGGGATTCGAAACTGAATCCTTGCCTTTAGTGGACAACCATCTTACCAACTGAGCTTTCCACCCACAATTCATGATCTGGCCTCGTAGCTTCAATTCACCCAGTATCTTTCTCGTACCTTATGAACTCCACAAAGCATACATTGTAAGTCTAGCACTCCTGGAAGATAGGATGTCGCTGAGAAACCGCTTACCCTAGAACATAGATGTTCCTTCCAGAAATGAAGCTGTGAGACGGATTGTGAATCGTGCTCGCGGAACTTAGTGGGTCAGAACCGTAGCCCGCCAAAGGTAAGGTTCTGAATTCGAGACTTGGCACAACACGCAGTTTTGATCTGTCATGAAGCTTTAAAACATCGCACACTCCGCTGCGAAGGGGAAGATTCATTTTGACCACATTGTGACTCATTTTCTGTAAACATTATCTGTTATATTTTCAAGTGGTATGTCCATTCATACTGCGTCCCAAATACATCTGAACAAGTGGCCAACCCACATGTGACGCAACGACTCGAGTTCTGCTGACTACCACAAAACCATTTAATTTCAAGGAGAAAGAAGGATATATTAGAAGCAAGTATACTAGGGATCGCAGAGTGTGCTTTAAAGCTATTTTTTCGAGACCGATACTAAAAAGGTAAATTGACGAATTTACGTTTAGAATTATGGAAATGGTGAAGGGATATTATGAATTTATCTTATTTTTTCCTTTATTTTTCTCCTGCATCACCGTAACCAAATATCGCAATTTCAGTGTGAATAGAAATGTGCATCAATACGGGATGTTATACTCAACGAAAGAACAGGATATATCAGTTGATATAATCATTGCTGATTATATCAACTGATATTCTGCTTTTCAACAGCATTCGATAGCTTGCGAAACAAATTCTTCCAGAAAACAGAAAAGCACATGTGGTTGAGTAGCTATGAGTATTATGTATACAGTAAAATAACGTGCTTTGCGCATAGTCACTACCGGAAACATTTCACAATCTTGCGCCGTTTATATAACATTATAGTGCTGTTGACATTAGTTGGTACTTGACACCGAACAGGCTGGAAATGCTCCCGCCAGCAATATACCAATGGGAGCCCGACTTTGTCGCCTGGAACTGAATTGTCACTCTGGCTGTGCAGAGAATACCATGCCTGTCAGATCTCAATTCAGAAACTTTTACGGACGAAAAAATTTCGCCTGTTTCTGAAAAACCATGTATCTCCACCCCCAATTAGAACTAAGAACAGAGTCTACAACCTTAATATTCCCTGTACAGAGATCTATGTCGAACACGAATTTCAAATTTCTTCACGCGACCTATGCAATAGACAAGGACAGGACAGCGCAGCAGCGGCTACTTGCAGACACTACCTGTGGTGAAAACGTTGCAACTTCTGACATTAAACGCCAGCTACGAACTTCTTTAAATCAAACTATAGTATATCCACGTTACATGACACTCCCCATTCAGAACATTTCTTCTCTTTCTTCTTCATACTTAGTTGTGCTAAGTCTATGCGTTTCTACAGCTCCCTTGAGATCTGTAGCGGACGATACTTCTTTTACCACAGACTGTTGCCCCCTCCCCTGTTCGATTCGCGAATGGCTCGTGGGAGGATCGATTTTCGGTAACATCCATATTAGCTGTAATTTTTCGCATTTTCCCGTTGTGGTTATTTCTCAAGACGTGTGTGGAAGGAATGTAGTCTCTCTGGATTTCCGTGATCCACACCACCTCCCTTATAGCGTCTGCCACTATGGTCTGCTGAATCCTTTCGCTCTTACTAACGCGACGCTCATCGTTGGATCCTGTCTATTTCTTCTGTTAATCCAGTCCGGTAAGTTTTCTAGACAGATGAACAATACCAGAGACTCGATGGAACAAGTGTTTTCTAAACCATTTCTTCCGTGGATGTTTTAGATTTCTTTGAGATTCTTCCCATAAATCTCAGCCTGCACTCTGTTTTTCCTGCTATTTATTTACGTGGTCATTTCACGTTAGGTCTATCCAGATGTTTATTTGTATGTATTTCACAGCAATTACTGTTTCTAAGGGTTTGTCATCAGCAGTGCAATCTTACAGTAGTGGATTTCTTCGCCTATTTATGTGCAGTATGTTATATTTATAAACGTCCAAGGTCAGTTGCCAGTCCCTGCACCATTAGTCAATCCTGCGCAGATCTTCCGGCGCTATCCACTGCGTCATTTATATACAACTTAAGGGAGAAAATGAGGATCGCGAAGTAATTATCCAAATGGGACGGAAAACTGAAAATGTAATGTACATGCACAGACTGCAATTTCATGAACACTGAGGGATTTATTCTGGAGCTAAAGCTTCACAAATTAACTAAGCCTATAACGTGTTGTTCTACTTGTGGCCCTTATTGAAGCAGTTATTTGTCTTGGCATTTATTAATCGAATAGTTGGATGTCCTCCTGAGGGCTGTTGTTGTTGTTGTCTTCAGTCCTGAGACTGGTTTGATGCAGCTCTCCATGCTACTCTATCCTGTGCAAGCTTCTTCATCTCCCAGTACCTACTGCAACCTAAATCCTTCTGAATCTGCTTAGTGTACTCATCTCTCTGTCTCCCTCTACGATTTTTACCCTCCACACTGCCCTCCAATGCTAAATTTGTGATCCCTTGATGCCTCAAAACATGTTCTACCAACCGATCCCTTCTTCTAGTCAAGTTGTGCCACAAACTTCTCTTCTCCCCAATCCTATTCAATACCTCCTCATTAGTTACGTGATCTATCCACCTTATCTTCAGTACTCTTCTGTAGCACCACATTTCGAAAGCTTCTATTCTCTTCTTGTCCAAACTAGTTATCGTCCATGTTTCACTTCCATACATGGCTACACTCCAAACAAATACTTTCAGAAACGACTTCCTGATACATAAATCTAAATTCAATGTTAACAAATTTCTCTTCTTCAGAAACGTTTTCCTTGCCATTGCCAGTCTACATTTTATATCCTCTCTACTTCGACCATCATCAGTTATTTTACTTCCTAAATAGCAAAACTCCTTTACTACTTTAAGTGTCTCATTTCCTAATCTAATTCCCTCAGCATCACCCGATTTAATTGGACTACATTCCATTATCCTCGTTTTGCTTTTGTTGATGTTCATCTTATATCCTCCTTTCAAGACACTGTCCATTCCGTTCAACTGCTCTTCCAAGTCCTTTGCCGTCTCTGACAGAATTACAATGTCATCGGCGAACGTCAAAGTTTTTACTTCGTCTCCATGAATTTTAATACCTACTCCAAATTTTTCTTTTATTTCCTTTACTGCTTGCTCAATATACAGATTGAATAACATCGGGGAGAGGCTACAACCCTGTCTCACTCCTTTCCCAACCACTGCTTCCCTTTCATGCCCCTCGAATTTAATAACTGCCATCTGGTTTCTGTACAAATTGTAAATAGCCTTTCGCTCCCTGTATTTTACCCCTGCCACCTTTAGAATTTGAAAAAGAGTATTCCAGTCAATATTGTCAAAAGCTTTCTCTAAGTCTACAAATGCTAGAAACGTAGGTTTGCCTTTTCTTAATCTTTCTTCTAAGATAAGTCGTAAGGTCAGTATTGCCTCACGTGTTCCAACATTTCGACGGAATCCAAACTGATCCTGCCCGAGGTCCGCATCTACCAGTTTTTCCATTCGTCTGTAAAGAATTCGCGTTAGTATTTTGCAGCTGTGACTTATTAAACTGATAGTTCGGTAATTTTCACATCTGTCAGCACCTGCTTTCTTTGGGATTGGAATTATTACATTCTTCTTGAAGTCTGAGGGTATTTCGCCTGTCTCATACATCTTGCTCACCAGCTGGTAGAGTTTTGTCATTACTGGCTCTCCCAAGGCCGTCAGTAGTTCTAATGGAATGTTGTCTACTCCGGGGGCCTTGTTTCGACTCAGGTCTGAGGGCTATCGTGCCACAATCTGTCATGTTGGGGCGTTAGGTCGTCAATATCCCGAGATAGTTGGAGGGCCCTACTGGTAATGCTCCAGCGTTCTCAACTGGTGAGATCCGGCGACCTTGCTGGCCAAGGCAGAATTTAGCAAGCACGAAGGTAACCAGCAGAAACTTTCGACGTGTGCGGGCGGGCATTATCTTGCTGAAATGTATGCTCCGATAGGCTTGCCTTGAAGGGCAATAAAACAAAGCGTAGAACATCGCCGACGACCGCTGTGCTGCAAGGGCGCCGCGTATGACAACCCAAGGAGTCCTGCTGTGAACAGAAATGGCTCCGGCGACCACCACGACAAGTGGTCGGGCCGCACGGTGGGCCAGTCAGGTTGGTACCCCACCGCTGTCCGTGGCGTCCCCAGACAAGATTGGCTCATCGCGCTCAATTCGAAGCGAGACTCATCGCTAGCCAATGAGATTCCACTCCCGCAACATAGCGGGATCTCTCTCCAATTCAGAATGCTCGGAGCATTATGGGGCAGGGTCCTCCAATGATCTCGGCACTGACTACCTTTTTCTTCAAGTGGACAAAATTTGGCGTGGTATAGCCTCAATCTGTATATTGAGCTAGCAGTAAAGGGAACAAAAGAAAATTCGGAGTAGGTATTAAAATCCATGGAGAAGAAATAAAAACTTCGAGGTCCGCTGATGACATTGTAATTCTGTCAGAGACAGCAAAGGACTTGGATAAGCAGTTCAACTGAATGGACAGTGTCTTGAAAGGAGGGTATAAGATGAACATCAACAAAAGCAAAACGAGGATAATGGAATGTAGTCGAATTTAGTCGGGTGAAGCTGAGGGAATTAGATTAGGAAATGAGACACTTAAAGTAGTAAAGGAGTTTTGCTATTTGGGGAGCAAAAAACTGATGATGCTTGAAGTAGAGAGGATATAAAAAGAAGACTGGCAATGGCAAGGAATTGTTTCTGAAGAAGAGAAATTTGTTAACGTCGAGTATTGATTTAAATGTCAGAAAGTCGTTTCTGAAAGTATTTCTATGGAGTGTAGCCATGTATGGAAGTGAAACGTGGACGATAAACAGTTTGGACAAGAAGAGAATAGAATCTTTCGAAATGTGCTGCTACAGAAGAATGCTGAAGATGGGATGGGTAAATCGCATAGCTAATGAGGTGTTGAATAGAATTGGGGAGGAGTTTGTGGCACAACTTGACTAGAAGAAGGGATCGGTTGGAAGGACATGTTCTGAGGCATTAAAGGATCACCAATTTAGCATTGGAGGGCAGCGTGGAAGGTAAAAATCGCTGAGGGAGACCAAGAGATGTATGCACTAAGCAGATTCAGAAGGATGTAGGTTGCAGTAGGTACTGGGAGATGAAGCTTGCACAGGATATAGTAGCTTGGAGAGCTGCATCAAACCAGTCTCAGGACTGAAGACCACAACAACAACCCTCAGGAGCACACCGAGCAACTCAATCAATCATTGCAAAGCCGTATAACTGCTTGTACAAGGGCCAAAGGTGGACTAACGCGTTACTGACTAGCTCAATTTGTGAAGTTCTTTCTCCTGCATAAATCATCCATTTTGTTCTGAAATTGTAGTCATTTGTTTGTCTGGGCGTGTACATAGCATCTACTAATTTCTGTATAATTCGGAAGCTCCCTTCGAGTGCGCCTTTTTGTCTTAAGAGTGTATATTGTCAAAAGTAAATGTCCTATCACACTTCCTTGGGGTATTCCTGAAACTGAATTTACCTCTGTCGATTTTGTTTCGTTATTTAAGAGGCGTTGAGCTCTATCTGCAACGAAGTCATTAATCGCCAGAAATATGATACCATGCTCGGTAAACTCCTACACTACTGGCCATTAAAATTGCTACATCAAGAAGAACTGCAGATGACAAACGGGTACTCATTGGACAAATATGTTATACTAAAACTGACATGTGATTACTTTTTCACGCAATTTGGGTGCGTAGATCCTGAGAAATCAGTACCCAGAACAACCACCTCTGGCCGTAATAACGGCCTTGATACGCCTGGGCATTGAGTTAAACAGAGCTTGGATGGCGTGTACAGGTACAGCTGCCCATGCAGCTTCAAACGATACCACAGTCCATCAACAGCAGTGACTCGCGTATTGTGAGGAGCAAGTTGCTCGGCCACCATTGACTAGACGTTTTCAATTGCTGAAGATCTGGAGAATGTGCTGGCGAGGGCAGCAGTCGAACATTTTCTGCATCCAGAAAGGCCCGTACAGAACCTGCAACATGCAGTCGTGCATTATCCTGCTGGAATGTTGGGTTTCGCAGATATCTAATGAAGGGTAAAGCCACGGGTCAATACATCTGAAATGTAACGTCCACTGTTGAAAGTGCCGTCAATGCGAACAAGAGGTGACAGACGTGTAACCAATGGCACACCATACCATCACGCCGGGTGACATGCCAGTATGGCAACGACGAATACACGCTTCCAATATGCGTTCACCGCGATGTCGCCAACACGGATGCGACCTTCATGATGCTGTAAACAGAACCTGGATTCGTCCGAAAAAATGACATTTTGCCACTCGTGCACCCAGGTTTCGTCGTTGAGTACACCATCGCAGGCGCTCCTGCCTGTGATGCAGCGTCAAGGGTAACCGCAGCCATGGTCTCCGAGCTGATAGCCAATGCTGCTGCAAATGTCGTCGAACTGTTCGTGCAGATGATTGTTGTCTTGCAAACGTCCCCATCTGTTGACTGAGGGATCGAGAGGTGGCTGCACGACCCGTTACAGCCATGCGGATAAGATGCCTGTCATATCGACTGCTAGTGATACGAGGCCGTTGGGATCCAGCACGGCGTTCCGTATTATCCTCCTGAACCCACCGACTCCATATTCTGCTAACAGTCATTGGATCTCGACCAACGCGAGCAGCAATGTCGCGATACGATAGACCTCAATCGCGGTAGGCTACAATCCGCACTTGATGGTATGCATTTCATCTCCTTACATAAGGCATCACAACAACGTTTCACCAGGCAACGCCGGTCAACTGCTGTTTGTGTATGAGAAGTCGGTTGGAAACTTTCCTCATGTCAGCACGTTGTAGGTGTCGCCACCGGCGCCAACCTTGTGTGACTGCTCTGAAAAGCTAATCATTTGCATATCATAGCATCTTCTTCGTGTCAGTTACATTTCGCGTCTGTAGCACATCATCGTGGCGTAGCAATTTTAATGGTCAGTAGTGCATTTTTTCCATAAACGACAGCGCGAAACTGCGTCGAATGACTTCTTGAAGTCAATCCCACCTGCACTGGTTGGTGGTTCTTGACAAATATTTCATACGCACTGTTTTGTCAAGTTTACTTTGGAATAACTTTTCCGACACTCATTATTTCGGTAGTAGCCGTTAACTGGTAATCATCATCCATAGTGTACCCTCGAGACAACAGAACGTATTGAACAGCTGGTGAGCTCATGTGTCGCTGTTGCCCGCACCGTTTACAGGGAGTGAACGCTGCAGAGCAACGAAGGCTGACCGCAGCTCCCGCGATAGAGGTGGTCGGCAGCGGGTGCACAAGATAGGCGCTTTGTCGCACATCCGACATCCGGTATATTGACCCGCGGCGCAGCCAGCACGCCGTCTGCCGCGAGCTGAGCCGCAGCCACGCCGGCCTGACGTAGCGCCGGACGAGAATAGCGTGCCGCCGGCTACAATCGAGGCGACGACTTGGAACTGTTCCAGGCCGCGCGCTGGCCCCAGTCAGTACCCCGTACCCACGCACCGCAGTTCAACCCCTCGCCATCGGCAGGCCAAACGTACCGTGAAGCTGCTCGGGATAGCCCGCTCCTTAGTACGAAAGTACAATGAAAGACGCGCTGTCACTCACAGGGAATTAAAATTATTATGACTGGTCGTTCTTAATATGGTAAGCTTGTTCCATTATTAACAAGTTTTGCAGGTACGAGAGTCAGTCCGGAGAGTGAAGAACGTTTTGTTTTGACACGTGACTGCGTCCCCCACCACCTCCACCGTCCGACCACTGGCCTTGGTACTCATCCGCTTCAGTTTGGCGGCAGACAAGATCCGATACGGCTTCTTACTACTTAGCTGAGCGACTTCAAAATATGCGACGAAACTGGCCATCCCGCCATATGTGAGGTGCGCAGTGTTATCCGCTCTTTACGTAGTTTGACCCGCCTAAATTTACAGACAAATAGCTGGTGTTTACAGTTTTATGTGATGAACAAAGCTTCAATTCGGGAATGGAACAATGTTCACGACTAAGAACGCTCGAGCCGACCCCACAGTGGTGATTGACGCACTCAAAGCAAAGACTGAAACAAAAATCCAACCACAGAGGCGTTTCATAATTAGTGAACTGTATTCTTTCTCTCCAGACATTTCAGAACTGTTGTGCTTGACTGTTAGTGCAGATCTGGGCTATAAAAAAGTGTGTGTCAGGTGGGTTCCTCGAATTTTGCCATACAAACACAAAACCAGATTAATGCCAGCAGGATTGACATTTCTCAGTCGCTTTAAGAAGGATGATGTGAATTTTTGAATCATATTGTCCATCGGTGATATTATCTGGATATCACATTTCACAACAGATAACAAGGCGCTAATCAATGAAATGATATCGTACGCAAATCTTTTATAATAGGTCAGGGGCCTGGTCGAAAATACTCCAAACTTCTTAACCTTCCCCGTATCAGAGTATCTAACGACTTAGTGTATCTTCGACTTAGTGTATCTTCACTGCCAGCCAAACACACACACACACACACACACACACACACACACACACACACACACACACACACTTTCTCTTTCTGACGCCCTCCCCTCTCCTCTGAAATTCCCTTACCTTCCCAAATCATTTCCACTTCTCAGTGGCAGGGTAAGGTTTAAGGAGGCTGATTATCTAGATTTTTGGAGAGGACTTAAGGGCCGTTTGGTCCATAAGGCCCTCAATGAGTTTTTTTTACTGATTATTTGCATTGTGTGATTTTGGCCTTGGTTACCCCATACGGATGGCAGGGTTCTGCTCTGCAATTTCCGAATGTGATTTCGAGTCTTTGCTGATGCAGTTTCTCGTGTATTTGTATTGGTCTCAATATGTTGTTAAAATTCCCGTGCCTTATACAGGGTGATGTCACAGATACGTTGCGGCAGTCTTACAGGGGACGTGGGGCACATCATAAGGACTGAGAATAGCACAGCAACCCACGACCGCAAACGACGTCGTACGCCTTTTGGTTGTGCTGTACAGGATTGTGCGGGGAACGTGAGGATTTCCTCATTCGAGCGCTAGCCAGCACGCAAGGAACATGGAACGCCATACGAACATCAGCTTGCAGACACGCACTGAACACATGAAATAGCTGAGTGCAACGGCCGAGCCGCTGGACGCATGTATCAAGAGCGTTTCCTAGGCAGACATCAACCGCACAACTGTTTGCACGTCTGCATCGAAATTTGTACGAGTGCGGGTCATTAAGTATTGGCAAATTGTGAGGCAGGCCACGAACAGCGTGTTCGGTCGTTAGGGACGAAAGTTAGAGGTCGTGGAGACCAATCCAAGCACCAGCATACATGGCGCTGTCTCGGACTTGGGAATGTCTCGTAGCATTGTCCAGAATGTTCTGAACGCCAAATCCTTTCACGCCTTTCATTTCCAAAGGGTGCAGTTAATGCACCCAAGTGACCTTCGTACACGTGAGAGTTTCGCACAGTGGTTTCTGGAACAAAGTGGTCGAAATGTGCATTTCCCAGCTTATGTATTGATCACGGACGAGGCCACACTCGCCAGGGACGGCATATTACATCGCTACAATGAGCATTTGTCGGCGCCAGATATCCGCCCCCCTCCCCCCATTTGTGTTCTTTTACCCGTCTTATATGCAGGAGACTCTTGCGCCTTTTTCCATTCCCTTGGGTATTTGCGCTGGGCGAGAGATTCGCGATAGAAGCAAGCTAAGTAGACCTAGCATACCCACGCCAGACACAAACGGGACAGCGGTGGTAACTTTCTTAACTCAAGACAGTGCAACGCTAGCACGTGGCTGGGGTAGTTCCAGTTCAGTGCTATCTGAATAAGAAAACACGGTAATAAAACGTAGCCGCCGAAAAAACCAGGCCGCGGTCGACGTACAGGAGGTTTCAAAGAGAGGCATTCGATTTGACAAGAATCATCATCTACATGACTAATTACAGCAACTTGGGGAGCGGAAATTCTGATTTACTCGTACATATCGAGAATAAGTTTACCTTAGCGCCAGATCTAAGTTGCCTCTAGGTGTCTTCCTGAAGCACCTTGTTGGCTTGCAGTTTATGTGCGTCGAATAAAGATGGCGAAAACACTGTGGCATAAGGTGTTTTGCATTCTCCGTTTCAAAAGGTGTAATTCAGTAACAAGTGTACGGCGTCATTTTCGTCGAAGGGACGCATGCTCTTAGCACCTGGCGATGGCACCAACAAACACTGTGCTCGTTCACTTCTGCAGGTAGTCCACAGACGTCGAATTGGTCGTGCCAGCCGGAAATTAGCCATTCCTCAAATTCGTCTGAGGAGTTTTGTAGACACATCTGTGTACGACACTATAGGGGAGTCAGCTGCTACAAACCATTTATGACTGCTCAGCAACGTGTCGAGGGTCGTGAACTCATTCTGGCGACGCTGGAAGTTAATTTCATTTCACGTTTAGTGTTCAACGATAAATCTACGTTGCGCGTAAATGTAAAAGTAAACCACCAGCAACCATGTACTCTGATCGCAGCAGTCACACACACTAACCGAGGACAAGAGAGAGTTCCAACAGTCGACATAAAGTTTTCTGCGTTTGGCATCGCGTCATAATATAAAAACTACTGCTGCTGGAGAAAAACCAACGTTTGGGCCACGACTGCAGCGGTCTTCTTCTGGGTCTAAGACCTCGTGACCGAAACGTTTTTTCTCCAGCAGCAGTAGCTTTTACATTATGACGCGGTGCCAAACCCAGAAAACTTTTATGTCGACTGACTGGCCGCGGAAGCCTACGCAAATATAAGAGTTCCAACACTTTATTTGTTTTGTTCAGTTGTACAAGAATAGGTTCTTCTCCAGTTTCTTTACCAGAAAATAAGTTCAGAGACCTCTCAAACCTGGATCTGTTGGAGACCCACAACTGCGAGAATTGTAAATTCCGTTTCTCAATATGACCTTGCTTCAGCACAACAGCACCTGAATGCAACAGCAGTTCGTAACAGTGAGCCGCATCAACGATGGACGTGCCACACGGGGCACCACTGACCTCCAGGATCTCCTTCACTCCTTCACTCCTTCACTCCTTCACTCCTTCACTCCTTCACTCCTTCAGCTTGCAGCGCTCTTCGCTCATTCACTGATTCAGCTTGTGGTTCGACTCTACTCTTCTTTGACTCAGTGCTCTCCCTTCGTGTTCGGCTCGCTGTCGATATTGTTCATTATAAAATTATCTATCTGCATGTTAAATAATAAAATTTCAACAATGGGTTGTTATGATTATGCAATTTCATACATAGATTATAGCTGAACTCAAGAACGACGCCAGTCGAGCTTAGACTTGCTCTGCGCATCTGACGTCACATTTTCCAGCAGATGATGAGCGCTCAGTAGTGTTGTGAGCGCTGTGCTCTGAACGTCGTTGCCAATGAGAGCATTTAATGTGATCATAGCGATTTATGTAGTGAAACGTAATTCCATTCATTGCGAGTTGTCATGACCGATGGTATTCGTGACAACTTCTACAAAATACTAGCTTTCTTCAATCACAAAGCCCCTCTCTCCGTGCGTACCGTATTTGTCGTTTGGAATTGGCAACATTGCAATCCTCGTCCACGTCTCGACCTGCGCGAACCATCATCGTTCTTCAATCGGATTGTAGTGCATACGTAGTTACAGAGTACACTGCCTGTACATTAGTTCTAATTTTAAATTTTTACTATTAAATACAACACCTCAAGAGCAAATATTTTAATTTTTCTATATAACGTTTTTCAGTGCTGCAAGACATAAATCAACCACGCTGCTTCACTTCGATAAATGTATCATTTTACCAAACTGAAGAAGGAAAATGACCTCACTGCCAGCAGTTGTCTGGATCACCACCAAACCCGAAGAGACTAGGTCAAGAAGCCGATAACGCTCGCAACAAGCGAACATTCTGCTGCAAAAATTCGGAGAAATTGTTTCTCGCAAACAGTGCTTACTCATGTTTACTTCTACTTCAGATGAAATTCTCCTTCTAGAAAAACGAAGTGAGTCTCAATCCGTAGCCAGATTGTCATTTTCCTTTGGGTTCTGGCCACACCAATTCTTTGTGATCCCTCACGCTCAATTTTCGTATGCAACATCCTATCAATAAATTTGTCAACTGCGATCACATTAAGTAAAAATACACAAATCACAAAGTGTTATCAAAATCGCTAACGCAGAGTTGCTTGTGAGGTTAAAAATGAGCAGACCGCTGCAAAAATCACGAAATCAGCTGTCATGCTTTTGAAACTTCCCAATACAGATCAAATTAGGACAATGATGTCGAATGAGCAGCTATGTTTCTCAAAGAGTTCATATGTCTTAAGTAAACTTGCTAAAATACAAGGAAATTCAAAAAAGACCAGTCACCGACCAACTCCCGCCAAAAAGGTGGTAATTATTCAATTTCCACAGATTCGATGATACCATCAGTCACCTCCAAGAAAGACAGGACCTGGCACATGCAGCGGTTGTCGAACTGGACATATTGTCACAGAGTGTAAACTACAGCTGTGGATAATTTCCGTAAATACAGAATTTCTATTATATTGTAGTTTTTATATTATTGTTTTCAATAAAATTATGAAAGTAACAAGAGTCATTTTTCAATTTCTCATTTTAATAAAATATCCACAATGTTACGATAATTTTAATTTTTGCTGAAGCCGAAATGAAGGACCTTACGGATATCTTTCAACTACAAGGGGGGTAATGGAAAATTATAAACCATCCTCCTCCGTTCTTTCAACTTTTGAAACACGGAAATGTACAGATACAGTGACACTGAAACAAAAAGGCAAGGCGCCTTTCATTTATTTTAATAAGAGAATGGAGAGTGGCGACACATGAGTTAGCGTTTCTAATCCAAACCCTGAAAATAACGGTAATTGAAGTGATAATGCGTTGTCCCCAATATTCACATATTCGAAATTAGTATGCAAAAAAGGGTTTAAGTTTCATCGCAAACGTAGAAGGAATGTAACTAAATGGTAGTACTGACATGTACGTCTGATAAAAATGTGTCTTACTTGCGAAACGTAACATGTGTAAATATCAGTGCTATTCAATACGCGTTTTTTTTTTTTTTACCCCTGAGCCACGTTAATCGCCACTCATTTCCATTCTCTTAAATATGGTTGTTCCAAGGACTCTGCTACACGCGAGTGCCATTTATGTCTCCGAAGTACATATATGGATTAACCTAATGCAATAAATATACAAGTATCAGGAAACATTTTACTAGTTTACTAGGTTTGTGACAGAATTCCACAGCGTCCGTTCCTTTAGTGACCATGTTTTAACCTCGTATGGTAGCGCTCTGTGTGATATATAAATTCGCAGACTATATAGACATATTTCTTCTGATGTCAGAAGTCTGTCTTTTCTTTTAGCGCTGTCTAACGATTAAGATACCGACTTTACTAGGCAGTTAATCGAGTTGACCAAGTAAGGCAACCCGTCGATAGGTATAAACTGGCTGTGAATCAAAGTAGACATTTAACTGGGACTACGCCTTTTCTGTCACACAGGATCAACTATTGCCCTGTATCACTTCCGTAATAAACTTTCACTGTTCGGCTGACATTTACTAAAATTTGAAATATTGTTCTCCCACAGTAAAGAAACGAAGCCAGTCTGACAACGCTTTAATCTTAAGGAGTAGTTACCTTTTTCATTCGGCGCGCCAGGCGTTGACTCTAGCTTCGCAGTTTTATCCTATACGAGGCTTTCCACGTTATTCCTCCACCTCCCGTATTACTGGACAGACGAAATGTGAGCGTAAATTGATATCAAAAGCCGACCATTTTCAGCCGAGGGCTACGTGCCAGATTTCTGTTAATTTCTCAGTGTTTTTGAGCCCTATTTTTATAAAACATAAAAAGCTCATTTTATGATTACCAGTAAATCCCCGAATCTTGGAAGAATCGAACTGCCATGTATAAAAGAGCTGCCTCAGACGCCTGATTGGAAATGAGTTAGTGTTTAATAGAGTTGCTAAATCAATAAGCTTCGATACAAGTGCAAAAATATATAAAAAGCTATTTAATTATTGTAGTTATCTTGCACTCAATAGAACGTTCTTCGTCCGATAAAAGGCAAGAGTTTCTGTTATTAGTGACAAATGCAAAAGTTGTTAATGGATAACAAACATGTTATACGTAAACTAAACTACTCCCGAACAGGCCATGAAGGCCCAATGGTTCCGACAGGTCGCCGTGTCATCCTCACCCCTTAAGCGTCGTTGGATGCTGATATGGAAGGTCATGTGGCCAGCACACAGCTCTCCCGGCCGTATGTCAGTTTCCGAGACGGATGTTTTACATAAGCTCGATGAAATATTGAAGCGATGTTTAATATTTTGTGTCTTGAGGATATATTTTAATTTCATCATATTATTGAAGAAATGGCCTTTTTCAGCGCTATATGATAACTCTGTAACTGGTTTCAAAATTTTACTACCACAGCCATCTGATTACTTATATATCCTTACTCACTTAATGGACTGTTCACCGCTTCCGGTTTCTAGAGGAAACTAGTAAGCACTCGATCGCACACGTAAACAAAGCGATCGATATGAGGTAAACCTGATAGGTATGCAACACAGCTAACGTACAGGTATGGCGGGCACGATCTTGAGTGGGAAAGGCTACTAGGAAAACAACCGTAGTGCACTCTTAAATCAGACAATGGAAAATCCAGGATGGAATGTAACAACATTTTGAAAAGAAAAGTTGCCAGTCACCGTATAGCGGAGATGCTGAGTCGCAGATAGGCACAACAAAAAGACTGTCGGCGGCCGCGGTGGCCGAGCAGTTCTAGGCGCTTCTGTCCGGAACCGCGCGACTTCTGCGGTCGCAGGTTCGAATCCTGCCTCGGGCATGGATGTGTGTGATGTCCTTAGGTTAGTTAGGTTTAAGTAGTTCTAAATTCTAGGGGACTGATGACCTCAGAAGTTAAGTCCCATAGTGCTCAGAGCCATTTGAGCCAAAAAGACTGTCAGAAATAACCTTTCGACCACTATGGCCTTCGTCAACAAAAATAGATTACACACACACACACACACACACACACACACACACACACACACACACACAGCAGTCTCTGACAATTGAAGCCACCAGTTGAAGGAGGACAAAAAATACAGGCTGTTCTACAACATCTATACAAATGGAAATCTAAATTCAAAGAAACAGGCATATATGTAGAGAGCACATCTATCACGAGGTTTTGTTCATTTTCAGGCAACGCTGGCGTTTATCTCAGTGCCTGTATGTACGATGAGTGCGCGAGCGCGACAGTATATGTGCACGAAAACATTTGCGAAGCTCGCCACCATTGGCAACGTTTACTTCGCGGTTCATTCACTTGGAACCCCCCTTGTTTTCACCATTCGTCTTTCCTAATTTTTTTTACTGCTATTTAGAAAAGTTTAAGTACAAGGAATACTGAATCGGCGGACAGAATGGTGCATACCGAAAGTGAAACTTGGCGGTATTTTGGTGGGTAATAATTGAGGTACAAAATCGGTTTCAAAAAGTCCTTGGGAAATACTTCAAATACGAAAAACAATTTAGGAACTCAACCCATCACAACTTTTTGTGTTCTGCCTTATGGCAAGTCTTGTCATGGGGGAAGCCTCGTCAGAGAGGTCCACCGCATGACCGTCTAGGGAAATGATTCCAGCGGTGGTTTCCCGTTGCCTTCCACTGATGATGATGATATGAGAATTAGGACAGGACAACACAGCACCCAGTCCCTGAGCGGAGAAAATCTCCGACCCAGTCGGGAATCGGACCCGGGCCCCTTGACGTGACAGACCGCCGCGCTGACCACTTCTTTTTTGTTGGTCGGTGGGTTTGGTCGCTGCGGACGTCACATGACATCCGTTAAAGTTAGTTTTTTGATTCTTTCACTCAGTTTTTTTATTACAGAGGCCAACCAACACTCTGACCGAACCCGCCGAGCCATCGTGCCGACATCACTCAGCTATCGGGGCGGATCATCACAACAGCAAGGTAGAATTATTTACCTGACAAAATAATAAGAATGAATACAGCGTTATATATCTGTTAGAGCACATGACGGCAGCCATGAGAACTGAGCGTAAATTAAAAAAAAATACAATTTGGAATTTCAATAATTACGCTACTAGAAACCTGTCCAGGAAAATCTTATCTTAGCAATTACATGTAAAATGATAAGGTGGATAGCAAGAACAATTCACTGTAAACACTTCAACAAATTGATGAGATACGGACTGTTTATTGTTTGACACACGAGCACATTTTGTACTACTATCCAAATCTATCTTTGGGTTCGGATTATTAGAGAAACTGGTTTTCAGATTAAATGTGCAGCCACAAGACCATCACTCCAACCACAAGAGCCTACTGTTGATATCGATCAGTGCAAAATTTGTAAACGTTATCAAAGAGCACTGTAAGGAGGAGTGGGTGATTCAGCCAACTATGGCGGAGCAGCGGCAGCGCGCGCATTCCAGCAGGGAAGCCGGGTTATCGGACACAAAGAAGCGAGCAGCCCGCGGCTGATAAGGAAGTAGGCCCGCGCGCTGCGGCTGCTGCCGCCGCCTGCTCCAGACGGCCGCTGCCGGCCCTCGTTGCGCAACGCCGGCCACATGTGCAGCTGTGCACGACGGGCCGGCCGGCCGCTATATTTAGGAGGCGGCTGTTTACGGGCCATCTACGGAAGCACCACAGCTTGACCGCGCGAGATCCGCGATGACTGCACATCAATTCCGCTATTCTCTGCACGATTCCTCCTAGCCCATCTCCTCTATCACGCTGTATGATCACCGAGAGAGGTGGCGCAGTGGTTAGCACAACGGATTCACATTCGGGAGGACTACGGTTCGGAGCGTGGAATGTCAGATTCCTTAATCGAGCAGGTAGGTTAGAAAATTTAAAAAGGGAAATGGATAGGAGTAGGTTTAATAATGAATAGGAAAATAGGAATGCGGGTAAGATACTATAAACAGCATAGTGAACACATTGTGGCCAAGATAGATACGAAGCCCAGACCTACTACAGTAGTTCAAGTTTATATGCCAACTAGCTCTGCAGATGACGAAGAAATTGAAGTGTATGATCAAATAAAAGAAATTATTCAGATAGTGAAGGGAGATGAAAATTTAATAGTCATGGGTGACTGATATTCGGTAGTAGGAAAAGGGAGAGAAGGAAACGTAGTAGGTGGATATGGACTGGGGCAAAGAAATGAAAGAGGAAGCCGCCTGGTAGAATTTTGCACAGAGCACAACTTAATCATAGGTAACACGTGGTTCAAGAATCATAAAAGAAGGCTGTATACATGGATGAAGCCTGGAGATACTGACAGATGTCATATAGATTATATAATGGTAAGACAGATTGAGGAACCAGGTTTTAAATTGTAAGACATTTCCAGGGGCAGATGTGGACTCTGACCACAATCTATTGTAGATTAAAACTGAAGAAACTGCAAAAAGGTGGAAATTTAAGGAGATGGGACATGGATAAACTAAAAGAAACAGAGGTTGTACAGAGTTTCAGGGAGAGAATAAGGGAACAATTGACAGGAATGGAGGAAAGAAAAACAGTAGAAGAAGAATGGATAGATTTGAGGGATGAAGTAGTAAAGGCAGCAGAGGATCAAATAGGTAAAAAGACGAGGGCTAGTAGAAATCCTTGGGTAACAGAAGAAATATTGAATTTAATTGATGAAAGGAGAAAATATAAAAATGCAGTAAATGAAGCAGGCAAAAAGGAATACAAACGTCTCAAAAATGAGATCGACAGGAAGTGCAAAATGGCTTAGAAGGGATGGCTAGAGGAGAAATGTAAGGATGTAGAGGCTTATCTCACTAGGGTAAGATAGATACTGCCTACAGAAAAATTAAAGAGACCTTTGGAGAAAAGAGAACCACTTGTATGAACATCAAGAGCTCAGATGGAAACCCAGTTCTAAGCAAAGAAGGGAAAGCAGAAAGGTGGAAGGAGTATATAGAGGGTCTATACAAGGGCGATGTACTTGACAGTATTATGGAAATGGAAGAGGATGTGGATGAAGATGAAATGGGAGATACGATACTGCGTGAAGAGAGTGACAGAGATCTGAAAGATCTGAGTCGAAACAAGGCCCCCCGGAGTAGACAACATTCCATTGGAACTACTGACGGCCTTCGGAGAGCCAGTCCTGACAAAACTCTACCATCTGGTGAGCAAGATGTATGAGACAAGCGAAATACCCTCAGACTTCAAGAAGAATATAATAATTCCAATACCAAAGAAAGAAGGTGTTGACAGATATGAAAATTACCGAACTATCAGTTTAATAAGTCACAGCTGCAAAATACTAACGCGAATTCTTTACAAGCGAATGGAAAAAACTAGTAGAAGCCAACCTTGGGGAAGATCAGTTTGGATTCCGTAGAAATGTTGGAACACGTGAGGCAATACTGTCCCTACGACTCACCTCACATCGAGTACAGATTAAAGTGTCAGGAAGTCATTTCTGAACGTATTTGTATGGAGTGTAGCCATGTATGGAAATGAAACATGGACGATAAATAGTTTGGACAAGAAGAGAATAGAAGCTTTCGAAATGTGCTGCTACAGAAGAATGCTGAAGATTAGATGGGTAGATCACATAACTAATGAGAAGTATTGAATAGGATTGGGGAGAAGAGAAGTTTGTGGCACAACTTGACCAGAAGAAGGGATCGGTTGGTAGGACATGTTCTGAGGCATGAAGGGATCACCAATTTAGTATTGGAGGGCAGCGTGGAGGGTAAAAATCGAAGAGGGAGACCAAGAGATGACTACACTAAGCGGATTCAGAAGGATGTGGGTTGCAGTGGGTACTGGAAGATGAAGAAGCTTGCACAGGATAGAGTAGCATGGAGAGCTGCATCAAACCAGTCTCAGGACTGAAGACAACAACAACAACAACAACAACAACAACAACAACGGTTCAAACTCACGTCTGGGCATTCTGATTTGGGTTTTCCGTTAGTTCCCTAAACCGCTTGGGTTGATCGGGAGAAGAGACCAAACAGCGAGGTCATCGGTCTCATCAGGCTAGGGAAGGATCGGGAAGGAAGTTGGCCGTGCCCTTTCAAAGGAACCATCCCCGCATTTGCCTCGAGGGATTTAGCGAAATCACGGAAAACCTAAATCAGGATGGCCGGACGCGGGATTGAACCGTCGTCCTCCCGAATGCGAGTCCAATGTGCTGACCAATGCGCCACTTTGCTCGGTTAACATATGAGGTCATCAGTCGCCCAGGCTTAGAACTACTTAAGCCTAACTAACCTAAGGACATCACATACATCCATGCCCGAGGCAGGATTCGAACCTGCGACGGTAGCAGCAGCGCGGTTCCGGACTGAAGCGCCTAGAACCGCTCGGCCACGGCGGCCGGCTGGTCCCCTCCCCTTAAATCGACCATCCAAAGCGAAACTATCCTGACACCCACTAGTGGACATTAATTGGGACGTTTTCATCCTTCGCCTTTATGACGGATTGAACTCCACAGGGGATACTTCCATGAAGTGTCCGAATGTTTCTGGAGGAATGTTTGATATTGGATGCTTGGGTCTAGAGCGGAGTAGATATTTAACTCAATCCAAAGATGTTCCGTTTTGTTCAGATCGGGACTCTGAGCAGGTCAGTCGATTTCAGGAATGTTATTTTGCACATACCATCGCCTGACGGCGCTTTATGACAGGGTGCACTGCCATACACATACCGAGTGGTTATAAATGAAGTGCAGCTACTCAGAGGTCCAATGTGAGCTGTAATTAACGAATGACACCGAAATTTTGTATATATTCTAATGTATTAATGCAGAACCGATTTACGCTGAAAAAATTAGTTCCAGTTTTGGCCACCAGTTTCAAATGTTGCGCTGTGAATACAAGAAACAAGTCTAGGAATGTTTCCATATATACTGCGTTACTAATGGGATGTAGACAGGAAAGGTCAAACAGTAGCGATAAAGGCATGATATTGATTTTATTATTAACTGCCACTTACGCAGTATGTTCAGCACGAGCAATGGAGACGTCAACGAGCTGCTGTACAGCGCAGATTTGCACCTGGTGGCCAAAATTCGAACTATTTTTTCCCTGCGAAAACTGATTCCGTATTAACTCATTAGCATATCTACCAACTATCGCTGCTGTAGGATAATTACAGCCTGCACTATGAGAGGAAGAGCGATACCATTGGACAGCAGATGACACGAAACGAGTGGTTTGGAGTGATGAATAACGCCCTGTGGCAATCTAAGAGGAAGACCACAGACTGACAACGAAAAAATGCCACTACAGCGTCACACAATCTCCATCTGTGCTTCACTACTGGCATTAGATATGATGGCAGGTACCGTTCTCCATTGATTTGCGAACCCGTATTCTTCCATTGCCACAGGGCATTATTCATCACTCCAAACCACTCGTTTCTCTCCAATTGTATCGCTCTTTACACCACCGCAAGCGACACTTTGCAATGATTACGCAAATGTGTTGATTATGAGGCACTTGACAAGGACCTCACGAATACTAGGGTAGGGTATCTCTGGAAGGGTTGAAATGCCCCTGATGGATTTGTTACTCAGGTGACATCCAACGAATGATGCACGTTCGAACCCACTGAGCTGTTGTGACTGACCAATTTTGCTGTTACTGCTTCTCTATTGACAGCGCAATACTGGCATCCAGTGGTCAGTTCTGCGTTATATAGGGGTGACTGGATACTTTTGATCAGGTAGTGTACTCTCCTGACATGGTATTGAACGAAAAATATTGATACTGAACTTTACCTTTAGATATCGATACTTATCTTCGAAAAAGAGATTAAACACCCACAGGCATTTTCCCGCCGGTTATCCATTGTTGGGTAGTAGTATAAAAGTGGCTCTTTATGGCATAAGGGCGTATGTCAGACTAGAAACAGCTCGTAGCTCCCAGAGCGTAGCGGTCGCGCGGTTCCAGCTTGTAGCGCCTAGAACCGCTCGGCCGCCATGGCCGGCTAATGAGAATGCATACCATACCTGGTGGGATTACAGCGAGGCTGAGAGCAACGGGGAAAATTAACGGCGCCACTCGTTCAATGGTGGGCAGCACTTGGCAGTTTGGGTCGGACATGAAATTTGTGTGAATGGCCGTGTGAGCTGAGGCAACGATTCCAGACATGTCTGGAAGAACAGTACCTATACTGATCCTGGCTGTTGAGACACTTGTCCCACTGTGACACAAAGCGGTCAATGGCTGTCTCATAAAATTCCCGGGGATGCGATGTTGACCAGTTCCGCACGTTCTGTAATTATGCCTCCGAGTCTTATCTTTTTGAATGCCCCTTGTATGTTATTCTTTGTCCACACGACGTGGGGGGACGGGGGATGACTACATTTCGGGGACAACATTACCGTGACTTATCCAGCTGACCGAAGTCTTCGCATGGAAATAGACAGTTTGAATTCGTGTACAGAGCACATAAAGAAGACTCGTTCGCAACACTATATAGAGTCGGCTTAGAACACTAAACACTGTACGAGGGTCGTTCAATAAGTGATGCAACATTACTTTTCCAAGCAAGTTGATTTAATTAAGGATTCCAATAAACCACATTATTCACCACTCTTCTGGCTAATAAACCCTATTTTGCAATATAACCTCCATTCAACGCGACGGCCTTACGCCACCTTACTGGGAGAGTCTGAATGCTCTCTACTGGTTGACGCCAGAGGCCTTGCCTGCTGCATCAGTAACCTGCCCATCGTCACCGCACTGCTTCCCGCGGAGTGCATCTTTCGTTGGGTCAAACAGATGGAGGTCGGAAGGTGCGAGACCCGAGCTATAGGGTGGATGTCCTCTCAGATGCGCAGACTTCTGTGAGGCGTTGTCATGGAGTAGGAGAAATTCGTTGGCATTTCTGTGGCGACGAACACGAATAAGAACGTCCGCACGTCCGAACAATGCAGGAGCTATAGTTGCATGAGGCCGGCCGGCTCGCGGGAGATTAGACACGTTTGCGCGACCTTGTTGCTATGATGAGAGAGGCCTCGCCCAACAATTCACCGTGTCTTTGTTCACTGCCAGAGCTCCGTAGACATTCTGCAAGCGCCTCTTAGTATCTGCGATTCTCTCGTTTTCCGCCAAGAGAAAAATCAATGGCAGTTCTCTGCTTGGATCGCAAACCTTGTCACAGACACCATTTTGAACGCTACTACAGCGCCGCCACCTATCGGAACTCCACGAAACTATACGGGTTGTAACGGAGATATTCCACGATGCCCCACAACAAATTCCGCTTTTTCAACCGAAACGGGACGAGAAATAAAACACGTTGCATTACTGACTCGACGCCCCTCGAACAATAATGTAATTGGCAATCACGTTGAGTGCAGAAAACATTCTTCCGCACAGAGCCAAAAGGTTGAACCTATTTACTTACGTACATACATACAACATTTGGGGAGGCGGAGGAGGAGGAGGGCGTGAACTCTGTGCATCAGCAGCATGAGACTTCTTGAAAAAAGCAGTTAAAAGTTATGACGCAAGTGGACTTTTTCGCGTTTACAGCCAAAAATGTGCTAACCATGAACGTCTCTGTTAGCACGGCAACAGAGGTCTAACGGCACTGTTTTAACTGCATTCAGCATATTTCCTCTACTTTTTTGATGAATGGAACTGGACTGCGATGGTTTGATACTCATTATGCCACTGTACTACTTCACAAGCTATTAAATACTACATCGTTAACCGGAGAGAGAAAAACACAACATATGCATCATTATCGTAGTAGATAAGTAAAAGACACTGTTTTGCCCAGTTGCGAATTTCCTCTTGCAGGAAATTATGCTTCCATATCTTGAAATATTTGGCATATCAATCAGGTGCATTATTCAACAGATACGAGCACGGTAGTTGCTACGACATACCACTCGCAAAGAACTGCTCATTCTGGAGCCGTATACGACAGCATCTCCCCGGGTATAGCAGAGCAGAGTGGAGTACAGATGGTTGCTTCCGGTCTTAATGACGACGGCGCCGCCGGCGGAAAGTTGCACATCAGATTCGGTGCCTGCAACCCACAGTATCCCTCGGCGCCGGGCGACGCTGTCGGCGTGCGCGCCTTCGCTCATTTCTATGCAGACTGCCGCTGCGGCGTGACTTGGTAATGCCGCCCCCTGTAGAACGCTTAGTGCAAACCCACGGCAGTCATCGTGTGCCGGCCGGGCGCGCGCGAGCGAACGAGCGGCCCCGACCCCGCAACAACATCAAAAGAGCCGCCCCGCAAGCGGCCACACAAACGCTTGAGCATTAAGTCCCCTCGTCTCGTCGGTGGCGTAAAGTGTTTCGTTACACGATGCACTCAGGGCAGCCAAGCACATGGGTGACAATGGACATCGGCCAACTGCTACCGTTTCATTTAGCTCACTATTAGATGAGTGTACGAATTTGAGTGCATTTCAAAGGCAACCAGATCGGAATTTGATACAGATCTTTCGCACGTCGACCCAAGCCACCTTTTACTGCGTGTTGCAGGCACTTCTTAGCAGGTACTTCTTACTTTAATGGGTAATTCTTCAATAACGGGCCGCAGAAAAGGAAGCCCCTTTGTTATCCTCAGTCCGACGACTGGTCTGAAGCAGCTATTTACTCTCGTCTATCCTGTGCAAGCCCCTCCATCTCTGTGTAACTACTACTATCTACAGTCTCCTCAACTTCCTTATTACATTCGAGGCTTCGTCGTTCTCTACAATTTTTACCCGTCCCCACCCGTAGTTCCCTGTATTCCCAAACTGACGACTCCTTGATGTCTCCGAATCTGTCCTACCAACCGAACACTTCGTGCAGTCTAGTTGCGCCACAATTTTTTTTCCCTGCCAGTTCAATTCAGTGCTTCATTAACAATTCGATTTCAGTAATCTTCCGCAGCACCACAAGTCAAACGCGTATATTCACTTATCTGAAGCGTGACTCGCCCACATTTCACTTTCGTGAAAGGTTAGAATCCACAGGAACATCTTCGCAAACGGCTTCTTAATAGAAAAAATTATTCGTGTAGGTATGTTCCATTTATGCAACTAATTGAAGGCAGCTTGTTTATTGTCATACGCGTTTCGCTTCTTTTATTTGGGAAGCATCTTCACTGGCCTGTAACACATGTTTCTTCTTATCCATATAATAAATGTATTATGGGGTAGTTACAATGTGTCACTATTTTGTTTAGTTTAGAATCAACTTTTGTAGCAAAAATTTCGTGATGTGAAACTATCGTTCGGAGTCACGATTTCCAGTGCAGCCCATGTGTTTGTCTCAGCTAAGTGTTCATTAGTCTCCATGTTCTTTGCCCGGCGTTCTTTTACCCACATTTGATTCAACAAATCGCATACCTCACTTGCACTTTGTGTTCAACATGTGCGTGTCTTCGGTGTTGCCAACTGTCACATGTGTTTCGCTCGTCTTTTGTTTGTGGTTGTGAGTGTGGTTTGATTTTTTTAAAATTTGTTTGTGTGTGTGTGTGTGTGTGTGTGTGTGTGTGTGTGTGTGTGTGTGAGAGAGAGAGAGAGAGAGAGAGAGAGAGAGAGAGAGAGAGAGAGAGAGAGAGAGATTCCAACGGCTCTTTGTATGTGCAATTTTTCTTGCAATGTCAGCAGCTTTTGTTGTGATTGGTCACTCCTAACTGTCATGTCATGTTCAATATTGGATGTTTCGTGCTCTTGTTTTATCAGGAGTTTGGCGAAGGAACAATGCGTATTTTCAGATTTCAAACTTCTTGTATGTTCTTTAATTTTGGCGTTCCCACTGATTTACATTCTTGGCATTAACTGGTATATACATGCTCCTTAGTATTTATATGTTGTTTGTACATATGGCCGCAGTGTGTTTCTTGTTCTGTATGCATGTGTAATACCTGTTTCTTTAATAATTTACTATATTGTCTGTTGCTTTGTGTTTGTATATTTAAGTATACCGTTTTTTTTTCTGGAAGTCAGTCATGAGTGTTTTTGTTTAGTGTTTCCGTGTGTGCTGCACTGTCCATGGAGTCCCTTGTTTGTGTTCTCTACTTGTTTTCATTTTTCTTTAGTTGTTTTAATTTTCTGATCGAGTTTCTGTACGGTATGGGTGTTGTAACCATTGTTTGTGGCTATGAGTTTTATTGTCTTTCATTGTTTTTCATAGTTTCCTTTGCTGAGTGGGATGTTATTTACTCAGTGTAACATGTATCGTAGGGCTGTTAATTTTTGATTTTGCGAGTGGCTGGATGAAGTATGTATAATTGTGTCTGCAGCTATTGGCTTTCTGAAGATGTAAAATGTGTCTTTATTGTTGTTTCTTGTTATTCTACTGTTAAATCTAAGAAGGGAATTTGCTTTTGTGTTTCTCTTTTCCATGATGAATTGAACATTTTTCTGTATATTGTTTAAAAAAAAACACACACACACACACACACAATGAAAAAAATATCGAACCACACACGCAACACAAACAAAAGACGAGAGATAAACACCCAACGACAATTCGAACGCTACACACCGAAAAAACACATACGTTGAACACAAAATGAAAAGTTTAAGTGAAGTATGTGACGAGTTGAGTCAATTGTGGGCGAATGAAAGGTAATCGGCCAAATGTAGCATGGGGAACACTTCTCCAGTATCACACACACGAGCTAACAATGCTGGAAATCCTAAGTAACTCCGAACGATAGTTTCACATCACGAAAAGTGTGTTACAAAAGCTATCCTAATCTTTAAAAATCCATACGATATGTAACATATTGTAACCACCACATAATAAATTATTATGTATAAAAAAGAAATAAGAATTACAAGCCACTGAAGATGCTTCACAAATAAAAGAAGCGAAACGTGTATGGCAATAAACAAACTGCCTTTAATTAGTTACATAGAACATACATCCATGAATTCTCACGCAACTAAGAAACGACAGGAAACAGAAGAATTGGCGAGAAAAAAATTGTATTTGATGTTAAATTCCTCTTTCAGAAAAGCTTTTTGATATTTCCAGGCCGCATTTCATATCCTCTCCTCTTCAGCATTTGTCAGCTTTTTGTGGCGCAAACAGCAAAACTCATTTGCTATTTAAAGTGTGTCATTTCCACAACGAATTCCCTTAGAATCGTCCGATTTAAATCGACTACATTCCGTTATCTTTATTTTAATTATGTTGTCTTATACTCTTTAAGACACTACTGTTTGCTCTCTAATAAGTCCACTGCAATCTCAGACAATTACAACCTCTCGACGAGCTGCAATACCTCTGTTCTTCTAGTCCTTCCGCGAATTATGAACACCGAGTAACAGAATCAATTTACAATGTGTCATGAATACTGACACACTAATCTTTTCGCGTAGTGTGTCGTAGAAATACAGTCTTTCTTCCAAACGTCCTCTTGTAGCATCTTTGAATAACAGGCCAATCAAAATCTATCATCGTGCCCGTAAATTCCTTCTACGTTTCCCTACACTGCAACATGAGGATTCAAAGTCACGTTTGCTTCTTAGCGTTCGTAGACAGGGCAGATTTATGCCTACTTGCTTCAATTAGACAATATCGCTCTCAAAACTTGAGACAAATGCATTTTTTTCTGTTCGCGTTTTCGCCGATTGCCATTTGAGAGAAGAGCGTGGGCTAACGCGATATAGGTTGGGGATGAAGGTGACAGGTTATGTCTGGATTATGGCAGAACTAAAGACATAGCCCTCTCCGAAATGACTGGCACCCACACACTGAAACTCATTTGGTAATTTTCCATCCAGATTTTGGTAGTTTAAAAACACACGGCATAATATTCAATGGATTACATCTGCTGGTACGCGAATAGTGTTCAAGGAAAGTGGACCTGCGACAGTGAGACACACACATGTTAGTTCAATTTCGTACACAGAATACATCCTTGCCTTATTAATTGATAAATCCTGCTGATGGTCGAGGTAGATAAATTCTCCGAAACGTTCAGTGGAGGGTGTCATGTAAATGTCAATGGTTACAGCATTTCGTTGTTATTCAAGATGGTAAAGGTGAAGCTTAACGTGAAATGTTAGCATTTAAAGTGAAACAGTTAAAAAGCCTCATTCCGAAAACTCTATGCATTTCGAGTCCCAATGGCTGATCTTCAGATGCTTAGGCATTACTTTACATTAATGTTTGAAAACATGTTACCACTGGTCCTGTTACGTATACATAAGCGTTTTACGGTGCGACATACTGTGTTATAATGTAGCTACAATTTTTAGAGAAGTAAAACAAGAAAGGCAAATTAGCCGCTGATTCCAGCAGTGGTTATAGACCTTCCATGTATAGCATACGTAAACATATTTACATATTCTATGTATGAAAACTTACAACCGCCGCTGGAAAAAATAACGTTACTTTATTGTTTTACTTCTGAAAAAGCTGTAACTACATTATAACACAGCGTGGCACATCGTAAAATGCTCTGTATACGTAATACGACCAGTGCCAACATGTTTTCAGACGTTAATGTAAACTAATACCCAAGCATCTGAAGGTCAGCCATAGAGGCTCGAAATGCATCGAACTTTTGGAATTAAAAATGCAGTGAGTGAATAAGGTTTGTTGGTTTTACTTTACGAAAGTGAAGCACATTAACAATGGACAAAATTAAAACAGCTTAAGATTCTGAGGGGGGAAAAGCGTTTAAGGGTATTAAGCGATTCTGATCAAAAGCATTTATTTTCAGTAATAGAATTGTTTCTACATGTTCTCCTACGTCAGATATCAATGCCTAGCGTGCTTGGGGTACATCGAATTATGACACTGTTAGAAAGAACTGTCCTTCCAAAACAATGGATCGAACATCGGCTGTGAACACCGGCAAAAGCTCCTAAACTATGGGTGTCCAACTCGCGGCTCGCATGCGGCCCAGGAAATGGCGGCTCGCATGCGGCCCAGGAAATGAGCAACTATCACACGGTCGATTACGAAAAACGCGTAAAATTCCGTTTATGTAAAGTTAAGATAAAGTGAACATTTTCAGTACGATACTCCGGCCACATTATGCTATTCACTGGTTCATTGCTATTCCGTTTTTTTCCCTTTTTGCGTTAAGTCATGTGCGGCCTAAAAACATTCTTCTCAGGCAAGCCAAAAGGTTGGACGAGCCGCGAGCTAAACAACGGGCATAGCAACATTGCCACCGTACATAAGTACGTGTCTGACGTGATCCATTTCACCAGAACCAGTAATGGATATGGTGGCGCGCGCGATGTCGGGGCGAACCCCAGAGGCCGATACGCATCAAGTGGCAGCCTACGCGGCCCACACTGGCGCCTGCAGTAACGAGCCGAACAGAGCCGAGACGCCGTTAATTGCGAGAGGGCGTGCTGCGAGCGCCGGCCGCGGCATCAGCTGGCCGCCAAATTGCTTATCGACCTGGCGCGGGCGTCAGAAATCAGGTCGCCGCGCCGCGCGCCGCGCCAGTGGCGGTGACTGCCAGAAAACAATGCGCGCCCGGGTCGGGGTTCGGCTGCTCCCTTTACATCACACCATGCCAGATACGCTCGCCTTCGCGCCCCCGTCTTCCGTCTATCGCCACGACGTGTTTCCAAACCATCCGTCCAAACTAAAAAAGATATGTGGGACAGCGCCACGCTGTTGTGCACAGAAAACTGGAAGTACCAATATGTAGGAAGACCTGCATAGGACGGACGTTTGGTGCACGGATTGGCAGATAACCCTCAACATTTATACACTACTGGCCACTACAACTGCTACACCACGAAGATGACGTGCTACAGAAGCGAAATTTAAGCGACAGGAAGAAGATGCTGTGATATGCAAATGATTAGCTTTTCAGAGCATTCACACAAGGTTGGCGCCGGTGGCGACACCTACAACGTGCTGACACGAGGAAAGTTTGCAACCGATTTCTCATACACAAACAGCAGTTGATCGACGTTGCCTGATGAAACGTTCTTGTGATGCCTCGTGTAAACGTTGTTGTGATGCCTCGTGTAAGGAGGAGAAATCAGTATCATCGCGTTTCCGACTTTGATAAAGGTCGGATTGTAGCCTATCGCGATTGCGGTTTATCGTATCGCGACATTGCTGCTCGCGTTGGTCGAGATCCAATGACTGTTAGCAGAATATGGAATCGGTGGGTTCAGGAGGGTAATACGGAACGCCATGCTGGATCCCAACGGCCTCGTATCACTAGCAGTCGAGATAACATGCATCTTATCCGCATGGCTGTAACGGATCGTGCAGCCACGTCTCGATCCCTGAGTCAACAGATGGGGACGTTTGCAAGACGACAACTATCTGCACGAACAGTTAGACGACGTTTGCAGCAGCATGGACTATCAGCTCGGAGGCTATGGCTGCGGTTATCCTTGACGCTGCATCACAGACCTGCGATGGTGTACGCAACGACGATCTGGGTGCACGAATGGCAAAACTTCATTTTTCGGATGAATCCAGGTTCTATTTACAGCATCATGATGGTCGAATCCGTGTTTGGCGACATCGCGGTGAACACACATTGGAAGCGTGTATTCGTCATCGCCATACTGGCGTATCACCCGGTGTGATAGTATGGGGTGCCATTGGTTGCACGTCTCGGTCACCTCTTGTTCGCATTGACGGCACTTTGACCAGTGGACGCCACATTTCAGATGTGTTACGACCCGTGGCTCTACCCTTCATTGGAATCCTGCGAATCCCTACATTTCAGCAGGATAGTGGACGACCGCATGTTGCAGGTCGTTTACGGGCCTTTCTGGATACAGAAAATGTTGGGCTGCTGTCCTGGCCAGCACATTCTCCAGATCTCTCACCAATTGAAAACGTCTGGTCAATGGTGGCTGAGCAACTGGTTCGTCACAATACGCCAGTTACTACTCTTGATGAACTGTGGTATCGTGTTGAAGCTGCATGGGCAGCTATACCTGTCACGCCATCCAAGCTCTGAGTCAATGCCCAGGCGTATAAAGGCCGTTATTACGGCCACAGGTGGTGGTTGTTCTAGTTACTGGTTTCTCAGGATCTAAGCACCAAATTGCATGCAAATGTAATCACATGTCAGTTCCAGTGTAATATACTTGTCCAATGAATACCCGATTATTATCTGCATTTCTTCTTGGTGTAGCAATTTTAATAACCAGTAGTGTAAGTTTAACGTAGGAAGGTAGTTTGTTAAGTCTTGTAAAACTCCACAAAATACTGGAACGTTTTTGTTGCGTCTTGATGGCTGCCAAGCATCATAATCCAAGGGTCGTATTAAGAATTTCAACAATGTTCGCACAGTTCTTTGTTGACAGCCGTCTGAATTGATCAGTGTATCGACTGCGACAAAACATGAAGAAACTGAGTTTCGTGCTGTTGTGAAACATTTTTATTTGTGAAATTGTACTGCTTCACAAATCAAAACAGAACTGGATTAAACTTCAGCCGGAGTCTGCACCATGACTGAAGGTCATTTAATTTTGCATCAGTGAGTTTAAAAGTGGCGGAATAAGCACCTAAGACCAAGCGCAATCCGATCGTCCAATTGAGATCACCACGAAGGAAGCCCTTGACAAAACCGATGATTCGGTAATGCAATAATGCAAGACAGCCGAATAAAATTCCGTCATACTGCTGAGACTGCAGGCATCTCAGCCGAGCGAGTGTCTAACATCCTGCACGGAAACTTGGCTATGAAGAAGCTGCGTGCGATGTAGGTGCCGCGATTGCTCACAGTCGACCAAAAGCGCATCCGGCACATTTCAACACATGTCTGGCGATGTTTCATAGCAATCCGCAAGATTTTCTGCGTTGATTTGTGACTGATGAAACCTGCTGACCAGAGTCAAAACAACAGTCAAAACAATTGACAAAGGCTGGTGAAAGTGTAGCAAAGAAGGAAAATACAATTTTGTCAGCTGGTAAGATGGTGGTCACTGTCTTTTGGCATTCCCAAGGAATAATCGTACACGTAGGTCTAATAAAGGTGTCAGTATCATTCGCTGTATGCTCAGTCGCGAGAAGATATTAACTTTACAATTCATGGACTAATTCACTCAAAAAATATGTAATCTAATCATTGAAACTACAGGAAAAAGTGAGGTGCTGCGAAACGACGCTTCGTGAAATAGGAAGCCTTGCATGGAGAGCAGTTAATGGTTTTCTTTCTTAAGGTGCTACAGCGATGAACTGGGATGTGTGTTACATCAAGCTGGAAGCGCAGAGTGACAAATTGTTACCGCTTTCAGTTGTAACAATATATCACAAGGGCGACATGAAGCTGCTGTAGTTCCAGCGCCATAGAGTTTCAGGTGCTCTACTGTATCAGCAAGATTCCTCTTGGGTTATTATAGGGTTCTATCAGAAAAATGAAATAGAACTCCGTAATAGTCTCCGAGCTGTGTGAGCAATTTGTTCCCCCCATTCCGTCTCATTTCCTTCAAATTCCAGCTGCTTGTATGTTACAAGTACTTGAAAAAAAAGAGTACCGTGGACCCTATTACACTTCATCGTTGGATCGTATGATACTTGCACTGGTTACAAAAAGACCAATATTAGCAGGCCAAAAAATGCTTTTTTACAGGATAATGCACCATCCCATATATCGCAGGGAACAGTTGCGAAAGTGCATGAACTGGGCACTGAAGCAGTTCCTCATCCATCCAGCTCACCACACGTGCTCCAAGTGACTTTTTCCTGTTTCCAAACTCGAAACTTTGGCTTGTTGGGAAGAGAGAGAGAGAGAGAGAGAGAGAGAGAGAGAGAGAGAGAGAGTCGCAGTCATCAAGCTGGAGGCCCGCTGGGCAAAGTGTTTATCCCTCAAAGGAGACTAAGCCTATAATTAAGCGTAGTTCTCTATGAAACAAGAATTTTTTTGCTTGTTTACCCGAATAATCAAATCCAATGGAATTGTTGGCTGCAAGACACCTAGGGGTGTTCCTGCCTCCGCACACAAAACAGATGTGTATACAGGGTGTCCCAGGAATGTTGCGACAACTTCGACTGGTTGCTCAGGATGTCTTAGGAACAAATCGATGTTAGGAACACAAGTACGGAAACGTCGTCTGACGATGCCACAGAGCGACGCAATTATAGGCTTCGGCGCCTGCAGCTAGACCACCCTTTCGGCACCAAACGTGACTTGTACGCTGACGGACCGCACGTGGAAGATCTCGCGATGTTTTTTATTGTTCAGTGATTGAGAATGACAGCCACGATCTCCCGTGGAGAAGATGGAGGTAGCTGCTAAGTAGACAGGCCTCGTCACCTATGAATTTGATTCTGTTGTTTTCGTCGTTGATGGTTTCGGAAACGGGTTTCCATCTGAAGTTTATTTTTCTGCTATATACAGATAACACTATAGATTTTAAAGGCTTCCAGGAGAAAAATAAACTGCAGTCCAAAATCGTCGTCCACTGACGTAACAGACTATGACATCCATGATAGACGAGGCATGTCTACGCAGCACCTATCTCCATCTTCTCCACCAGCAATCTTGGCAACTAGTCGCGATCTATGAACAACAAACAGCACTGCGAGACGTTCCTACTACGGTTCGTCAGCGTGCAAAGTCACGTTTCATGCCGCAAGATTGGACGAGTGCCTCTAACTTCGACGCTCTCTAGCATCTTTGGATAACTTTTCCGGACAAGGTTTCGTATCCTCTATTTGTTCAAGACACCCTCTACAACCCGTCGAAGTTTCTCGTAACATTTATGATACACCCTTTACAGTATCGAGTCATGTTTGTGTTTATGTTTGGTTTGTGGGGCGCTCAACTGCGCTGTTATCAGCGCCCGTACAAAGTCCCAATCTTCATACAGTTCAATCTCGCCACGCTCATGAATGATGATACCAACACAAACACCGAGTCCCCGGGCAGAGAAAATCCCCAACCCGGCCGAGATGTTTGTGTTGCACGATGACGACGACAGGGTAGAGTAGGCTACAGCATCACGTATTTCATAATTTCATGACTGTATCACAACATTTATCCGCAAAAGTCAAGTGAAGAAAACCAGAAATTTTGGTAAGTCACCAGATGCAACAGCAACAGTACAAGATGTTCTGCCAGACAATGGTCCTTTAGAGTGAAACGAGTCGTAAAAATAATTATTAAAACGCTGATTTTCAAACATTTGGAAGCTGCGGAGCATCGTTCATAAATTACAGTAAGAAGTAGTTCAAATATCTCAACCTCTCGAAATTAACACAGGTGTGAGACAGGTGGCTTTCGCTGATAATTTAACAATCTTAGTAGAAAACCAGTAAGATGCAACAAAACAGATAAACATTCTGCAAGAGGTAACAGAAGAAAACTAGATTACGAATATCATTAAAAAAAACGTATACATGCCCAACGTTAAAGGTGCACACGAATTTACGAAATTAAAATATGTCAAAATAAAGTTTCAGAATTTAAATACTTTGGAGAACTAATCCCGCTAAATGCTCTGGACAAACCAGGTAACTTAAATAGAGACAGGAAAATGGAAATAGCATTCCACTTAAGAACACGTACAATAAACAGATCTTGATGCATTAAAATGTGTGATAAAATCCGAATGTCTTATGCATTAGAATGCCAGGAACACAGCCGAATAGTTCAATAATATTGAGAAGAAAAATAATTCGAAAAATTATCGGTTCTATGAAAATGGAATTTGGGAATGTAGAAGGAACAAAGAATTGAGTGATACACTGAGAATATAACTGACAAAGAGAAAGCGGAAGATAACATTTTATGGCCATTTAATAACAAGAAGCTGACAAAAAAACTTTCCGCTTCTTTGAGGAAAATAAAAAAACCCAAATTTTATACGTTATAGAAGTAATAAAGCTCTACAAGAGTTGGGAATAACAGTCATGAATTTTGGAAACGATTTCCAGAAGAAAACAAGAGAGGGGAGAGACTGACAGCAAGAAGAACAACACATAGCAAGGGAGAAGTAGTATTGGGAAGCCAAACAAAAGTAATTAATTTGATGTCATAAATCAGCTGTTTAACGTGGTCCTGCGTTTGATCAAATTCTAGCAATGGCAATAATAATAACAACAACAACAACAACAATTGTTATTATTATTATTATTATTATTATTATTATTATTATTATTATTATTATGATAATAAAGCTGCCAACCTGGAGGTTGGTTTGAACACCACAGTGCATTACTTGGCATGATCCTATTGGAGGTGGCGTGTACTTGCCTTCCTCCCATCTCTGAAATGTCTACCAAGTCAGTTATAAGGGGACCTAGAGTTTATCGTGGACTGCAAATTACGGTGCAAGTTGGTATTTCTCCACGTACACAATGCACTCACTGTCAGGGTAAACGAAGGGGGGTAAGCTACAAACAATCTTAACATCGACTGAGTATTAAAACCCAAATCTCTGTATTTGCAGTTGACACCGTTCCACACACTTTTCATGGAAGTGTAAATTCACGTCTGAACTGCTCTACGCCGCCTTTGTGAAATTTACGCTAACAATATATATTATAAATAAGTAAACCCATGTCGTTCTATACCTCTGGAAACTGGAAATTCATTGTAAGTTCCTATGGGACAAAACTGCTGAGGTGTTCGGACCCTAGGCTTACACACTACTCAATCTAACTTACGCTAAGGACAACACACACACCCATGCCCAAGGGAGGACTCTAACCTCCGACGGGGGGAGTCGCACGGACCGTGGCAAGGTGCCTCTGACCGCACGGCACTATACGTTTGCTGCGAATGTATATAATTTCAAATAACTCGTCTAATAATAGTGCACATACCAACCTAGAAAACTTAAATAGCAACTTTCAAAGAACGTCCGATAATTGCGTGCGCGACTCATAGAAAGAATTTAGATGATCTGTTTACAGCGTTAAACTGCCTAGTTCCGTCTACTACATTGGAAACACTGATTTAAGGCTATAGTGGTGTTGGATTTTGATTAAAACAAATACGTAACATTCGTACGACGATTGTTTCATAAAGGATACTGTAGGAGGAACCCTCGAACTTTGACAATCAATTGCAATATAGGAATAACCGCCTTAGATATGTAATCATTTTTGTGTCACCTTATGTACACACGTAGGGCTCATCTGTAATAGCATCCAATTACGTGATGCTCTGGGCAATTTATAACTGTTTAAACACTGCATTGGACGTCGAAATTAGTTTTTGGACAGAATATTTCACCTTTCGACTTTAATTTCGTTAGCTATACTATGATCACTAAAAATCGCATTAGCCTAAGATACAACACGACCAGGTCGTGCAGTACCCCTCGTCAGAGAGGAATATGGAAAACCCAATTTTCCTGATTGCTGCTCCTGTTTGCTTTTCATTGCAAGGGAGGCTCTTTGTTTGATCAAGTCAGTGGCAGCTGAAAGCCATGACGTAATTGATAAAGCTACCCTTCTTCATTAGAATAACAGAAGGGCATAACTGAAGAAGTCGTTTGATGCTCGTAATAGAGCACCCGAAACTCTATGGCGCTAGTTTAACAGCTGCTTGTGTCGTCGCGATTATATTATATCGTTACAAATGAAAGCGCTAAAAATCTCACAAAGGCAGTTCCAGCATCAGATTTAACTGACAACTCAGCTCATCCCAGTAACACCTTAACAAGCAAAGCATCATCTGCCCATGCAATGCTTCCTATTTCACGAAGCGACGGTCAGCGACACTTCCGTCTGAAGTTTCAAATAATCAGTTTACATATATGGATTTTAAAGTTTATTTCTTACCTCGGTTCAGCATGCGGTGAAAGGTATTAAACCTTTATTACGTCTAGCATTGTCAGCACGGGACATGCGTACCATCAACAATTAACTTTTGCCTGAAAATGGATTAAGACGTCAACAAGCACTGTAATGGGCTTGGTACATATTTTTCGCCTAGTTTTACCAGGCGAACACCGTCACCTTTTTCTTGATTTTTAAAATCTTTATTTCTCTCAGGAAATTGAGATAAATATTTCTAAAAATCACATCAAATTCTGGTTAGTGACTTTGTACCATCCTAGAACTTTATCTGCTACAATATGATCAAAAACAAGAAGAAAACGGAGGTGGACGAATAATATAGTGCAAACTTAAAGAGGATACTCTCACATCGGTGACCGTATGAAGAACTACGAATGAAGTTCAGGCCTCATTTGACGGGTAAGTTTTCTTTCTTTGAACTACAAACGCGCAGCACACGAATCCATCCAATTTGTGGCCGCTCACTCTTATTCATATAGATGAAGTCTAGCCTATTTGTCCTGCTCATAAAGACATATTCATAAAATATGCCACGACTAGACCAGTTTAACGATATTCTGAAGCGAGTGACTATGTCAGTTCACGCTAAGACACGAGTAGTACGTCAACTCTGGTAACGAAGGAAGACGGAACACAGTGTCAGATTGCGTCGGAATGGGGAAGGAAATTGACCATGCCCTTTTCGAAGTAGCCATATCAACATTTACGTTGCACAAATTACGAAAACCACAGAAAACCTGAATATGGATGGCCGAAAAGGAAACAATTGCCTTTCTCATAAACGCGAGACCAGTGTTGCACACCAGCCCACTCATTCACAAGTTCCGTGCACTCGCCCTAGCTTGTTTCTACAAAGATAGAAACCCATTCCTTTGGAAACAACACTCTCTCAAGCCATGAAACGTCTGCACAGTGTCGTGCAGAACACATACTTACTGACACTGGAGCCACATGTGTGTCGACGGTTTCTCGATTCCACGAAACGAAAGTAAACGTAGTTCCAAATGAGACGGAGGCTAGAGCAAACGAACTAAACTTCAAGCGCGCTAGATTGGAATGTGGCAGAACCACTGCTAGCCACAACATACACAGACTGTGTTATGACCATTTCGTCAAGCTGTAAACTTGGCTGTGGGACCACGTGACGGCAGCGACCAATCATCGCTCAACCCCGTAGTACATACCAACGGGTCTAGTCATTCAGTCGTTATCGAGCATCCGACCGTGGTGACTGAACTGCGCCGCCACTACTGCACACAACAGGAAGTTCCAGAGGTTCGTTGCGAAGCTTTTCAGAATAAGTGGTGCACTGCCGTCATTAATACACGTAATTCTATGCCTGCAATTATAACAATACATTCATGGTATAACTTCAGGGTAAAGTTATCAGACGCGGCTTTGTTCCTTATTTTATATTATTAACCTTCCCCACAGAGAGTGGTGGAAACAGAGATTGCACTCACCTTCGTTTATTTTGAGCACACGAATGTTTCCTTTGAGAGCACGTACTATGGTCACTTCACTTAGCTGGTCTAACGAACTAAGGTTTACCATTATCGTAGTCGATTACAGAAAAGGAAGAATTTGCAAGTCTTGTCGTACATAGTATCAAATTCGTCACTGATTCGCAAAAATCGCATGGCCATGTGATGCGAGCTTAGGTTTCCGGAAGTCATCGGGTCGTCCTTAAAGTAACGATCCAGCGCAGCTTTGCCAACTAAAGGTCAGATGTCTTGGAGTTGATCGCACTTATGAATATTTAGAAAAACGCAAGATCTGGTCGATCAAATGTCACATCAAATATTCTTCACCTAACGTTCAACTTACCGTAAATCAAGGGATTTCCTAGACAAATACAAATCTCTGACCCTTGGATTTCTAACGATGTTAACATTGGCCACTGCGAACATTCCTGCAGTGTTCTGCGTACGTAGCAGTTAATGAGGTCTGGTATGTAGTGTGAGGAACATCTACGAACATTTTTGTACAGTGTTTGCCTCTCGGGTGTGACTGGAATCAAGGCAATATTAGTTACTTTCACTGATGCTGTAGTTGGTATATTATTGTCGGTGCTAACAAATAGTGTGAAGGGTAATAGAGATTTTGAAACTACTTGAGGTATACTGTGTCCGGACCGTTTTTATTCTTTGAATACCTTCATGCAGATGAACACTTCCAATAAGATGGCATACTTCCGCTTTTCGGTTGCCGCAGTTTCACTACTTTCTCACTGCGAAGCTATACATCCTCACTAGGTGCGCACTTCGGCTATTACGTGCCCAAGGACATCCTTCGTAGAAGGCCTGAAAGTGTTAAATATTGATCAATCTGACTGTGTTGCCCAAATAACCACGCGCAGCGGTGTTATCTCTTCGCTGTAGACCACGGAATTCAGTCACTAGACACTCAAGCGCATTTGTGGGTCACAAATAACCAAAAATCAAGCAGCATTGCTCTGATGACAGGAAACTGATAGTTCCTTTCATTCCCTGTGTGTGTGTGTGTGTGTGTGTGTGTGTGTGTGTGTGTGTGTGTGTGTAAGTAATTCAAGCTATGACTTGGTGCTTAATTGTGCGTTAGCCACTTCGGAGAGTGCATATTTTTCCTATTTCTCCGAGAGGACTCTATATCTACGAAAATCTATTGCTGAACACTGAGGATCAAATTTCTAAAATAATTTCGTGTCGTTCAACGAGCAGCTCACACGAGGGCGTGCTGAAAAGTAGTACCTACGAATTTTTTACGTGGAAACTCCTGAAGCTTTAAAGGAAACATTAACATAATTATGCTTCATGTCTACAATACCTTGCAGCCCTCTGCCGCTACATAGTTCCGAATTATAACGTGTAACATGGCGGTGTGCAACGTAAAGTGTCGGTGCGCGAGACACTGCGTGCTGTATTACTGTTTCTAATTCGAATTTTTCGTCCACACATGGCACACCCTCTCCTTCGCCATAACAATGCTGTTAACACAAATGAGTGCTGCAACAATCCGACGTCATGCGATTCCCACTTGGCCACGCCCGCTGTTCACCTGTTTCCAAAACTTAAAGTACACCTTAAAGGATTCCCCTATGATAGTGATGAAGCGGTGCAAGAAGTCGTGGTTCCGTCAACGAAGTCAAACATTTTACATCAATGGTATCAACAAACTGGTCTCTCATTGGGAGAAACGTGTTCGTCGCCAGGGTGGGAAACACGTAGACATGAAAAATAAAGCAGCACAATATTAATAACGAGCATTTTATTTAAAAAGCTTTAAGAGTTTTCGCATAAATCTGGAGGCATTACTTCCCAGTACACCGACGTATATGACTGAAAAGCAGCTTGTAAGTTACTTCCGATCTGTAGTTTCTAACAAGTATTTCTTTACACAGTAAAAGTTCACTTCAGCTAAAGCACACAAAATTGACACAAAAAAATCATTTCGGTGCTCAAACATTAATAATTTTCCCCTCCATTAAACAATTATGAGCTAAATAGTTCTCGAAAGGTCCCTCTTTCAGATCGATTCTGCGCGATCATAAATCGCAGCTGGCTACAGAAATAGCTACAGTGCGATGATAACTTAATGTAAACGCATTTGAGGGTGAAGCATCGAAGTGTGTAGCTTCGTACAGCAAAAATATGGACTAGCACAATGGAATGATTTTCATTTTCATACGGAGATAGTAGCAGCTGCTGTTGTTCTGTCTGCTTTTTCCACGCCAAGCAGATACTAAGTGTTCTTTGAACTAGGTCTAAACTGATTTCCCGCCTCTTGATTGTCCAGCTGAAGTATTACCTCCTTAAATACGCGCCAGTATATAACTGGCGATCAGTCAGCAGAATCATACACGATCAAGATAGAGCGTTTTACAGTTGAATGACAGCATAAATTTAGCTCCTGAATGAATTTTCACTTTGCCGCGAATTGTGCGCTGATTTGAAACTTCCTGGCCGATTAAAACTGTCTCGCCGCAAACCAGGACACTAACCTGCGACCTTTGCTTATCGCGGGCAAGTGCTCTACCGGCTGAACCATCAAAGCGCGACTCAGCACCCGCCTAAGAGCCCTACTTCCGCCAGTAACTCCTCTCCTGCCTTCCAAACTCCACAGTAGTTCTCCATACCTTGCTGGTCTAGCAGTGCTGGAAGAAAGGGTGTATAAAGTTTCAAAGGTACGAGATGTCTGGTGTAAGTGAAGCTATGAGGGCTGTTAATGAGTCGCCTGGGTAGCTCAATCGGTGGAGCATTTGCCTGCGAAAGGCAAAGGTTCCAATTCGAGTCCTGGTCCGGCACACAGTTTTAATCTGCCAGGAAATCTCATAAATCTAGCCACGGAGAAAGCAGTGGCTAGGCAGAGATTTGTGGGAAGAATGCGAAGGAAGTGCACTTAGACCGCCGACGAGGTACTTCGTCGGTTCTTAGGTTAACGAAAGAATAAGAAGGAACAATTAGAGAGAAGCGCACCGACCAACGGTGTCGCTCCAAGAAGGCGGTGCATGTCTCGGCTAGCTTTATCCTTAAAATTCCCAGAGCACACGTTCCCATGCGAGTAAAACACTTTACTTCATGCCACTTACTTGACCACTAAGGGAAGATTGAAGAAAATGCACCGTAAAACTATCTTCCGACAAAGCTTTTGCAGACAGAAGATGACTCCGGTACACCATGCAGCCTCACAACACAGTGGCTTTCGGAGTGCGGATGAAGAATCTCGTCGACATACGAGTAGTTACAGGAATCTTCATTCATGGCATTTCTTCCAAGGGAAGCTACTCCCGTGTTAGCACATACTAAGATGCAACAAGAAGCGCTTCTCCATCGCTTTGTAGAATTCGTCATAATTTGAGAGCGTCAGCCGTGGCGAAGCGGCGTTAGCGTAGTCGGTTAGGGCGGAGGGTTGAATTTTTATCCATACTGCACTCGAATCTCATCAGATTTTTTTGTCTATCTTACACCAATCATTTGTATCAATACAATGAATTCTTTTGTTTGGAAAGCGACGACGACGATCACTGTAGCACATTCGTGGCAATGCATAAAATGAAACTGGACGAAATGAATACATATTTATAAATTCACACCTGTATCGAAGTGAGGTCACATTGGGCTATATCTACAACTTTTTACAGTGTAAATTTATTTTATTAATGCTATAAGAAAAAGTCAATGTGAGAGAGACGTTATTCGGCGTTCAAAGATGACGTTTATGAAATATTACCAAATAAAATCTGAACTCATGAATTCGTACTGCGCTTGGCTTCTCAGATATTCCAATGCTTGTGATATCTTCTTCGCAGCTTGGGTTTCTTTGCTTCTTCTACTGGAATTGAAATATAATTCCTTATGTAACCACAAATTCCCTTGTAACTAAGCGTCTGTCAAGCAACGAACAGCTTTCGTAACTTACTTTGCTGTCTGCAATGGTCAATTTTTCCTTTCTTTCCCTTGAAGTCGCGGTCTCGTCTGCGCCCTGTCTGTCTGTCTATATTCACGGCATACCTCTAGAGAGAGAGAGAGAGAGAGAGAGAGAGAGAGAGAGAGAGAGAGAGGGGGGGGGGGGCTGTGATCGGACAGGTGTTTCGTAAAGAACGCAACTCTTGAAGTATCTGCCACTTCTATTGTAGATAGATGGCAGCACTGAACGCTGAACCATTTTCATTTGATTTCTCTGTGGTTAGTAATGGAGCCCTTCAGGCCGTAATTGCTTGTTGTCATAGAGAAAAGCTATTACAAATGTGGTGAGTTTGTGGCACAGTCTGTTCGCAAACTCCTTGGAATGTTTCGTCAGCGTGAATAAGTAGACTGTGACAATACTGGCTGCTAAATTAGAAAGAAAAAAAGCCAGTTGACTTGGGGACATTAAATCCTCGAAGCGCGCTCGTGTTAGTTTTTCTGCACGAGACATCGCCATCGTGAGTGATAATAATACTGTACGTCTGGTGAAATGTATTCGAAGACGGTCAGAACCATTGGATATTACTAGAACAAGCAAGTAGAGAAGACAGCACCTTTGGGCATGTAAAACCCAACTGACACAGGAACCGAAGCCAAACGATTATGCAAAGCGCCGAGCATTTGCCTAATGGGTGCTTGCAAAACAAATAGCGGACAACAATAAGCGCACTTTCTGTTAAATGGCTTCTTGAACAATCAAGATTTCAGGATTTGGGGCGAAGAAAACACTCGAGTAATTAGATTCACAACGAGTGGTGTGGCATTTGAACTGAGTACGACATTGTGCCTCACTTCTTCGAAAATTGCGAACTCTACCGCAATATACTGAAGTTTCCTGAAATGGATCGTCTAACGGTTGGATGCGATGGTGCAACCTGTCACCCAGACAGCAACAGTGGTCTGTTATCTAAGAGTTTCTCACAACGGTGACGGTAATGGGTCCGCCAGATGTTATGATCTGATACCATGTGACATCTTTCTGTGTGCGTACGTGGAATCCCGTGTGTACGCCAACAAACCGGTCACTTCAAGCTGAAGGCCGAGACTGTCTGTAATTTTAGAACACGAGGTGCGAGTATGCCGAAAAGGTACGGAAAATTTCATTGGAAGAACGAGATTTGAGTTCTATATTTCATATACATTCAGACGAAGCACGCTCCGCAAAAATATGTATGCGCTCATAAGTTGGGTTCTTTATGGAACACCGTTTATCATACCGCCAGCTGTCTCCATCACTAACAGGAGGGTGAGATAAAAGGGTCGCCCGCTCATACCCCCCGACACCACTGTCGCAGTAGCCAAGCCACCGCCTAGGGTCAGCAGAGGCGGCGCCGACCGGACTTAAAACTTGTATCAGTCGCTGAAGTGTTGTCAGGGCTGGTCCCCTCTCCTCCCACGCGCAGACAGCTCCAAGTCAAACAGTGGAGGCCGGCCGGCGCCTCCGCCGCCCCCGACCAACCCAGGCCGGCAGCCTCAGCCTCTGCGCGCTTCCAACTTACCCGACCACGCGCAGGCCGCGCAGCAAGCCACGCGCACAGGAAACTTCCGCTGGCTGCGCTCTCGTCTAGTCGCCCAAGCGTTCAGAGCCCAGGATGACGGCACAGTGCGTATCTAAGTTTTTCAGCCAACGCATTTTATACTCACACACACACACACACACACACATACACACACACACACACACACACAATGTGCTCGTTTTTAATTTCCTTTAGGACACTAGTCGAACAAGTGGCCGGAGGCCGGAGTACCCCCTTCTCTCTTGTATCACACCTACCCTCACCACGACATTATAGCACGATATAAGAGGGGATAAGCAGTAGCGTATCACGAAATTCAGCCATCTGTAACTGAACTACCTCTTGTACATTCTTTACGGCCATTCTTCATGGTGATTCCGACCGAGCAGCACACTGCACACGTCTCGTACCGAATGAAAGTTTCGCTATCGTGTTTCTCGTCGCCCATATGTTAACATCATTGTCGGTTTAGCCCTTTCGCTACCACTGCCCTGAGATAGGTTTTCAGAGAACTAATGGGAACTCGTTTAATGTTGTTGCTGTTTGTGTCAGTGACCCACTGGTAAAGGGAAGCCAGCTAATGGTTTGCAGAAGTCTTACAATTGCAGCCTGAACCTGTAGGCTGTGCTGTCATAAAGTTTCACTTTTCTCTCAGCTCCTATTGCTGCATCGAATCAATCCGTGACTGCAGACAGGCAACCCAATACGCAGATTTAAAATCGTGCTGCTGCCGCTTCTTTGTTCGACAATCCGTGTCAATGAGCTGCGCGCAAATATTGATATTCATCGTGCACAAACTGCGGCCTTAGGGAGCACCAGTATGTAAGATTACAGTTTGAAGGGACGATCTATCCACCGATAGGCGTCTGTTTTCCGTATGTCTTTTCTTTCGCCGAAGTCGTCTTGTGAAACCTCAAACGTACTTAGGAATAACCCTATACGCCCCCCTCCCTCCTTGAAGGAAATGAAACAGAGGGGAATATTTTTTCCATATTTCTAATTCTACGATATTAAGTAAAATAACCGTACACTTTTCCAGCTTCTTCCTCACGTTTACAGCGCCACGGTGCCGATTAATGATGGACAATATGATTTCGCGCAAGTTCGGAAGTTGTCGCTAGTACATAGAGCTATTACATACGTTTCTCTTTGAGTGCTGAAATGGACCATTACGAGAAACATCAATTTCACAAATCCGATACACGTCAAGACAGTCTTCGAAGCTCTGTAAAACGAAAAGCAAGCACAAATTACATTCTCGTCGCTACCCTCCTATTGTAAGATTTGCAGTAGTGAACGATAGTTGTATTCTACATGTTAGAGGACTCGTACATTTTTTGTTGGCTTTATCACGTGTTTGTGCCCATCGTTAGTGAGATAACTGTCTTTTTATCGCGATCTTTGTACATATAATTTTCTACGACGCGTAACTTTAGTCGTAGATCTAGATATGGGTCGCAGGTTCGAATCCTGCCTCGGGCATGGATGTGTGTGTTGTCCTTAGGTTAGTTACGTTTAAGTAGTTCGAAGTTCTAGGGGACTGATGACCACAGCAGTTAAGTCCCATAGTGGTCAGAGCCATTAGAACCATTTTTTTTTCTATATATGGTGTTTAGTAAATTCATAGCGCTGTCACCCCACCGATGATTAAAATAACGTATTACAACAATCATTTTTAAAAGAAATTTCCGCCATTTGACTGTAAATTCTTCATTTATTGTACACAATCATGATTTCGCCTTTGTAGCCATTCTCACGTGCATGTTGAACTGTCAAAATTTGTCTGACATTTCATCATGCACTTGAAAATGGCTACAAACCCGAACCATGATTGTGTACAATAAATGAACAATTTATAGTCAATTGGGGGATATTTTTAAAAAAAAAATTTACTATGGTCCTCTATGAAGTTTTGGATCAATCATTTTATTTACCGCATCATTATATTTACCGCAATGAATTCCTTGAGTCTTTACACCAAAGTGTATGCTACAAAGATGCAAAAAGATTGGCTCTGTGCACTATGGGACTTAACATCCGTCATCAGTCCCCTAGAACTTAGAACTACTTAAACCTAACTAACCTAAGGACACCACAGATCCATGACTGAGGCAGGATTCGAACCTGCGACCGTAGCGGTCGCGCGGTTCCAGACTGAAGCACCTAGAACAAAGATGCATATCGACAGTCCACGTCAAAGCAATAAATCGGTCACTAACAGCCAAAAATCATAGTGTGATGGCCAGTCTGATTATAACTAATACACAGTTTCTCATTCGTAATTCTCCGATAGTCCTTATGATACACTCACAATCGTGTTTCGTCACTGTGTAAAGCTAAGAGTCCACGAACTAATGTTCCGTATGTAGTCCGCTTACTTCATAAAGAATATATTCACGAAATCGGATTTTACTTTCACTGCTGTTTCCCCTGAGTAACGGAAAAGCAGGAGAGACGCACTCATTTTCACCAATTCACCTTCTTCCATTTCACGGCAGCACTGGCCTGTGTACACATTTCTGGCCTTGAAATCTGCTTCCGGGGCAACGAAGTCCGAAAATGTCGAACGTGTGGTGGACAATGCCGATCAAACATATAGTTGGTAACATGCAATTTACATGGTGACCGAAAAGTCCATTAACATTTGAAAATTTAGTACTTCACGAAATAATGTAGGTAATGCTTCAAATGACTTGGAGTTGTATTGAAACCAAAAAGCACGAAGTGACCAAAAGACGACATTTCGTATGATAAAAAATCGAAAGTTAGCGTCAGGCCTAAACTGATGTTCAGCAAAGACGAAGTTCTTTATAAAAATGCTCAACTTGACCGCAGTCATTCACCCATACCTGTGGTCGAGGGACAATGCTGAGAACAGAGCTGTACAGCACATCAGTAAGGTCGCCTGTTAGTACCGTAATGATGTCGGACGGTCGCTGTAGACTTGAAGCTTCAGATAACCCCCAATCAATAATCACAAGGCTTGAGGTATGGGGACAGGGGAGGCCAAGCACGACGGACGTAGTGCAAGGCACGCAATCCTAGACAAATTTTGGGCGCAAGAGATCTTTTACACGTGTAGCAATGTAAGGTGGAGCGTCATCCTACATAAAAGTCGTACCTTCCAGCAGGTGTTTATCAGCCAGGCCAGGGCTGCCCAAATGACAGAAGCAAGTTATGTACCAATACAACGATCGATAAGCAGTGAATATTGTTCTGTTTATTCGTACACAGATAATTTTTTTCGAAGACTGTTGTACATCTATTTTAACACTTAATATCTATCAGCCGTGGCTTCATTGAATTAGTAGGCTGTACCGTTTGGCGTTACTGGCTCAGCTGTAGTATCGACTACCCTCTTGCGGCCCCATTGCCAATACCTGACGAAGAGTTGGTATATGTGGGTTGTGTCCTTAGGTCTTTCTTTGCCTGCCGGGATATATTCGGCCCTGACCCGAGAGGTAGGCACGAAGTTGGGGGATTGGCGGTAGCGTCGCGACAAGAGGTGGTCACGAGGTCCAAGCAGCCGAAACCATGAGCTGCGCAAGGAGGGCCTGCGTAGAGCCAAGATACCGGAGTGCTTCACCGGGGTCAGCATCTACTACAAGCAGCAGGCCGACATCCCGTCGGTTGACTGGCAACATTCGCGCCGCACGACCACTCGTGGCCTGGCTGCCCTCTTCTACCTGGCTTTCATCGGCACCACTCAGTAAACGTTGCGAGGCGCCGTGGATCCATGGAACTGCTTGCTGATAAAGGAGACGAACATTCTGTAATACTCGTGGTGGTTTGCTTCACTGTCTACCTCCCTCCTCATTATTTTCTGGTTTGTACCCAACCCTCGGTGATTTACTCGGTTGGCTTTATGGTCATAAATATAGGCAGTAGTATGGTACTTAAGACACTAGTTGTTTGGAAATTTGTCCCGCTACTATATTGCCTTTCCTTTCTGGTTTTTTCCCGATCATTAATGTTCTGATTAATCAGCTCTTGGTCATAAATACAGCTGCAACAATTGTACAAAGGCACATGTTGCCGTTAAACAAAAGAGGGACCTTGTGGTTGGGTTTAGCTGTAAACTGGTTCAATTCTTTGATTGTAACTGCATTACTCAATCACTAGTAATAATGTGAACAACACGTTGTACTAAGCTGTTCGTTTCAGTGTTTGAAAGACGGGGTCATTATTGGTGTATTTTAGCTGGATCTAGTGGTTCTGCCGAGTGAGTTCTTTTGCAATAAGGGTTCACAAGTAATGTCTTAAGAGGTCCCTTCGGAGCGGTCTTAGTAACTGACAAGCAGTTTAACTTTGAAAATATCAACAGCCAACTGTCACCAGGCCTTTAGTCAAAATAAAATTGTCAGAAAGGACCGGTTGGGATCCAGTCGCAAGTTGGTTGCTTTGAAGTAAGCCTTATCACAGTCATATTGTTCGCTAATCTGTTTAACCTTTAAGCACAGGTGCCCATCTTAACCCCGAACCTTTCGACGTACAGCTTTCAAATTAAAAGTTACGTCATCTGTTTTGAGTAATTGAATCATCCTTATCAATGGTGCTTATATAGTTTCATATGTTGCAGAAGGGCAAGACTGTGGCCAGCGCGGTAGTAAACAGTTTCACCCGATAATGGGCGGGCTGCAATTCACGTTAAGGTTTAACGTCAAAACAACTTTGCGAATTAGTTCATTTTGTTAAAGAAAATTTTATAGTTAAATGCTTAGATCATCTGCAAAACAGCTTATACATTGTTAAATGAACAAGTTGTATGAAAACAGTTATAATGGTGGTCCTCCCTTCTACCTTTTCCTTAATCCCAGAAAGTACCACGTTTTAATTTATGTAGAGAATATCTGACAATTACATTAACATATGCATACTTTTAGGCGTCACCGCGTCTGTAACGAGTATTACCAGAAAATGTAACACGCACCCCGCCCCACCCTCCCCCTCCAAGGGCGATACATAGTGTCTAAATGGTGATTATTTTAAGTGTAAAATTACAGGAATGAATGATGTACTTTGTCGCAGGAATATAACAGCGACGCTACTCTGTACCCAGTTTTTATAAGGCGCAGTACATACGTTTTCTCATGGTGTAGGTGGAATAACAAGAATACAACCGTTTTGTTTGCGTTGGACTAAATTTGTGTTGTTCTCGTCTGAAGCATGGACTATAGCGTTAAACTAATTACAGGTATCACTCCTCCTCTTACACTTTTGCACTTCTGTACTTTACATGAATTAATATTCGTCTAACACCCTCTCACAAACCCCAGCCACCTGATACCGACAAAAGGTCATTTCGTTTCGTCAGTGTTGCTTCCCTGCAGCAAAATCGTACTAACAAAACGTTACGACTAGCCTTACACCCCTGCATGCTTCAGTAAGAGAAAACAAGTCGACGAGTATGAAGCGGTCATACTCGCAGAACTAGTGGGAATGCAGGAAGCCCATTAGCACTGATGTCAGCGGCGCCTTGATTTGCGAAGTATGCAACCCGCAACACTAGACTCGTACCCTGTTTCCGATCTCTAGTGCGAATGTGGCAATGGCCGTCTCCTAGAGGTGCTAGAGTGAGACTGCCAAGCATGGTTTCTAAGGGTAAACATCAATAAAACCGGCAAACTGCAGGGACAGATCTGACAGGAAATGAGGGAAAAAGGTCCTGTGAAATGTCTGGCAATGTACGGTGGGCGTGCAACAAAAAAAATCGTCCCGGCATGAAGTACGGGGTTGCATAAGGTCCACGTTACTACAGGTCTTCGAAGTGGCCTCTATGGGATGCAATGCCCGGGTTCACAAGTAGATAAAAAGGTGCTCTCTACCGTGGTAACGATACATTTCCGGACACTTGTACATAAGACCATTTTCCTCCATTTCCGGCCAGGAATCCGTCCCTACAGTTTGTCGGTTTTATTAACGTTCACCCTGTATATGACGCAGCGTCCGGCATGAGCGTCTGGCAGCTAGTCATTTCTCCAGAGCGAGAGTGTGGGGGAGGGAGAGAGAGAGAGAGAGAGAGAGAGAGAGAGAGAGAGAGAGAGAGAGAGAGAGAGAGAGAGAGAGAGAGAGAGCCATGTGCACAATCAGCTGCGGGGCAGCGTTCCCTTGGGCTGGGCGCTGGAGAGCCCTTGGGCGATCACACGGCTGACGCTAAGAGCCTGCTGACACGTCTGCAGCGTGGGGCGAGGCGCTGCCGCTGGCTGAGCACCGAGAGCCTTCCGGCAGGGCGGCGAGGCGAGACGAGGGGCTGCCCCAGCCGAGCTACTCCCTTCCCTCTTCTCCGTATCACACGCCTGCGCCAGCTCAGAGCGTAGAATAAAAAGCTGCTCAACTTCCTGTCTTATCTGGGCAAATAAAGACGTCTGCCACGTTCATGCCGAAGAGGGAAGTGCTTTACTGCATCAGGTCCAACAATGTTGGTCTGTTCCTGTCTTCCTCGGACCTGCGACTTAGCTTGGACAGTAATACAGTGCGACGTTCATTTTAATGTTCGTTCCAAATCACAGTAAAACAGCGTCCTTCTCCACGGATACAAGCCGTTCGTAGTCGTGTCATGTTATCTCCTGTAAAAAAAATCTGAGGATGAAAATGGATCTCACCCTGGATCATCGGATTTATAGCATAATACAGTGTGGGACAAATAATGGCCCGGACGAGTGCATACGATTGGACGTGAATATAAGCCTACGGTTCAGAGCGTAGTGCTAGCTAGGTCAATGTGTGTGGAGCATGCAAAGGATACGATGGTACTCACAATGGAGCAGCAGGTGTGCCTTGTGGAAAGTTACGTGACAACGAAGTCGTGGAAACGGTGTGGTCTGTTTTCAGAATGAGATTTTCACTCTGCAGCGGAGTGTGTGCTGATATGAAACTTCCTGGCAGATTAAAACTGTGTGCCGGGCCGAGACTCGAACTCGGGACCTTTGCCTTTCGCGGGCAAGTACTCTACCAACTGAGCCACCCAAGCACGACTCACGCCCCGTCCTCATACTTTACTTCTGCCAGTACCTCGTCTCCTACCTTCCAAACTTTACAGAAGCTCTGCTGGGAAACTTGCAGAACTAGCACTCCTGAAAGAAAGGATATTGCGGAAACATGGTTTAGCCACAGCCCGGGAAAGGCAAAGGTCCCGAGTTCGAGTCTCGGTCCGGCACACAGTGATCTGCCAGGAAGTTTCATATCAGCGCACACTCCGCTGCAGAGTGAAAATCTCATTCTGGAAACATTCCCCAGGTTGTGGCTAAGCCATGTTTCCGCAATATCCTTTCTTTCAGGAGTGCTAGTTTTGCAAGTTTCGCAGGAGAGCTTCTGTAAAGTTTGGAAGGTAGGAGACGAGATACTGGCAGAAAAAAAGCTGTGAGGACGGGGCGTGAGTCATGCTTGGTTAGCTCAGAAGGTAGTGCACTTGTCCGCGAAAGGCAAAGGTCCGGAGTTCGAGTCTCGGTGTGGTCAGTTGTTGATTGAGAAGTTTAATGGTGTCAAAGTGCCAGCAGAGAGTGCCATGCAGCTTTCAATCCGAAAATGGCGACAGGCATGATTTGTCTTGAACAACTCAAAAAAACAAGTCACCAAAACAAGCTTCAGAGTGCTGCCAAATCAACGTCACTCCTGTCGCAAGAGACGGGCATATCACGGCGGTCATGCGAACAAATACTCCACCTGGACCTGCACATGCATTCCTATTGGTGTTCATGCACTGAAACCTGCTGATGCTCCTCAGCGTCTTCAGTTTTGGGGGTGGCTGTTCACTGAGATAATAATGAATGGCTTGGGCATGCAACTGTTCTTCGTCTGATGAATCCTGCTTTCATATGAGTGGTTAAGTCAACACAGAGTGTCACAGGTTGCGGGCAGCGGAGAATCCGCTTAACTTCCACGAAACATCACTGCATGATCAGAAGGTTGATGTTTGCTGTGCAGTGTCAGCACCGCATTATTGGTCCCATCTTCTTTCATCAGACGCTGGCTTCGGCGCGTTACATAGCTAACATTTTTAAACCATTTGTGGGAGCATTAACAGAGGAGGAAAAGACCAACAGTTACTTCAAACAAGATGGAGTAAATGCCTGTACCTCCGGCTGAACTTCAGAGCACATTTATACAATCTTCAGGTCTGACAGTTTTTAGCAGAGATCAGTCTGACCACGGCCCTAGCTGGCCACCCAGGTCACCTGATCTGTCAGTGTGCGATTACTTTGTGTGGGGAGCCCTCAAGTCTAACGTGTATTGCAACAATCCTCATAGTCCTCAAGAACTGCAGCAGAACATTTAGGATGAGACTGCAGAGTCCAGCTACAGCTACACTGAGAGATAAAAAGTATCCAGACAACCCCAAAACATAAGTTTTTCTTATTAGGTGCACTGTGCTGCCACCTACTGCCAGGTACTCCATATCAGCGGTCTCAGTAGTCATTAGACGTCATGAGAGCAGAATGGGGTGCTCCGCGGAACTCGTGGATTTCGCACGTGGTCACGTTATTTGGTGTCACTTGTGTCATAAGTCTGTACGCGTGATTTCCACACTCCCTAAACATCCCTAGGTCCACTGATCCCGAAATGATAGTGAAGTGAAAATGTGAAGAAATACGTACAGCACAAAAGCGTACAGGCCTACCTCGTCTGTTCACTACAGAGACCGCCGACAGTTAAAGAGGACTGTAATGTGTAATAGGCAGACATCTATCCAGACCATCACACAGGAATTCCAAACTGCATCAGGATCCACTGCAAATACTATGACAGTTAGGCGGGAGGTGAGAAAAGTAAGGTCGCCTTTTTTTTTATAAGAACATAGACCTGTTTATTTCTACAATGGTTTACATCAGTTTACAGCTTGAACATTTAGCTATTTTTCGACACAATCACAATTTATGTCGAAGCATTTTTGTAGACGCTGTGGCAGTTTTTGTATTACCAGCTCTCCGCCATGCTGCTCAGAAAGTTATGAACCTCTTCTTTCACCTCGTCGTCGGAGCTGAATGTTCTTTTAACCTAGGGAACAGGTGATAGTCACTGGGCACCACGTCAGAACTATAGGGTGGGTGGGTGACTATGTTCCACTGAAACTGTTGCAGGAGAGCAACGGTTTGCCGAGCGATGTGTGGGCGAGCGTTGTCATGGAGAATGTATACGCCCTTGCTCAACATTCCTCTTCTCCTGTTCTGAACTGCCTCTGAGTTTTTTCAGAGTCTCGCAGTAACTGTCAGTGCTAATTGTGGTCCCAGCGATTCAGCTCCGACGACGAGGTGAAAAAACAGGTCCATAACTTTCTAAACGGCATGGCGGCGAGCCGGTACGACATGGGCATACAACTGCCACAGCGTCTACAGAAACGTATCGACAGAAATGGTGATTATGTCGAAAAATAGCTAATGTTCAAGCTGTACACTGGTGCAAACCATTGTACGAATAAACAGATCTATGTACTTACAAAAAAAAAAAGGAAACCTTACTTTTGGGTTTACACTCGTAATAAGGTACGTCAAGAGCAGACCCACAGTATAAAAAGAGGCGGCGAATATTGTCAGCAGGGAAGCACTGACAATTAGATAGGTTGATCATGGCGGCTTACTGACTTTGAAGGCAGATTAGTCATTGAATTCCACCCGAGTAATAAATCAATCAGGAGCATTTCAACCCTTTTAAAGATGCCCAAGCCGACTGTTGAGTGTTGATAAAGGAATAACATCTAAACCGACACTACGCAAACCTCAGGTGATGTCGGACAGCGACTGAAACCAGAGGAAGGAATCATTCGAGAGTTCTACAGTGCTACCAGCAGTGCAGATGGGACAGTGACTGAGCTCAAGGAGTCCAAAAGAATGGGATACAATGGCATAGCAGCTCTTCATAAGCCACACGTTTCCGTAGTCAATGCTAGGCGACGCTCGAGGTGGTGTAAAGAGCGACGGGGATAGTGGATGACTGGGAAAAGAGTGATTTGGAGTGACGAATTATGCTAATATCATGTGCCAACCCGATAGAAGGGTTTGTGTTTGGCAAAAGCCTGAAGAACATCACCTGCCATCATCTTTCGTGCCAACAGTGAAGTACGGAAGAAGTGATGTCATGGTATGGGGTGTGTTTCGTAGTTGGGGTGGTGTCTCCTTAAACAAGGAAGGTTACGAACGCAGTTCACAGCACTGTGTACTGCTTACAGTACGGAGACGATGATTGTTAATATAAGCATGATAGTGCATTCTGTCACAAAGCAACACCAGTGAGGTAAAGTTTTGTGGACAATATAATTCCTGAAGTGAACTGGCTGCCCAGACTCCCGACTTGACTCCAATGGAACACCTTTGGGGTTAGTTAGAATGTATACTTCTGTCCAGACACCAGTGTCCAACAAGACTTTCTTCTTCTCCTCTGGGTTCTGCTCTGTCATACGCACACACACCGCACTGATAATTTTCCCAACGGAGTTCAAACCGTTATAAAGGCGAAGGGCTGGAGACACTCCATATTAATGTCCACTGACAGATGTCTGGATACTTACGATGAGACAATGTGTGTTCATTTCACGTGGACAAAAAAAAAAGCTACTATTCCAACGACCACACAGACTTCCACTGTTGGTAATAACTCTTTGGAGTTGCGACCGATAGAGAATTCCAATGGGGACAGCAACAGAAGACAGGAGGGACGCAGGCCTCCCCTCAATTAACCAGTCGCCCACTGCATAGTGTCAGGATTTACTCTTCTAATTAATCCAACGTAACGCTCCACATGAACTTTCAAGTACAGCACCGCTTACGATGTTAGCATATTTAAATGCAGTAATGCACAGCGGCTAGGAAGATTCTTTATTCCTTTCTTAACAGAAAAATAAAAGGAATCACTACAGTAAGTATAGTTATTTATGGAGTGCACTTCCAAATAATAAAAGCTGCACTAACAACTACACGCTTCTACCTGCGTCATTGTTGTTCAATAGTATTTACATGTTTTGAAACACTGTATGCATCTATAATCTCTCCAGTGGTAAAGACAGCTGCCTGCAGTCATGGAACCCTCTCACAGAAATTAGCTGTGGAGTTGCAACTAGACCCGTATCTTTCCCATTACACAGCGTACGAAACAGAAGAAACACTCACGCCAGCGCAGAGATACCGCGAGCACCACTGAACAGGGAGAAAGAGGTATTCTGTAGCTGACAAGTCGAACGAGAAACGCGGGCTGCTGAAGCGAGACAAAAGTACACAAACAAAGGTGAGGGTACCCGCGCTGCTGGACAAAAGAGCCGGCCGGCTGGGTTTTTTGGAAGCGGCGACGCACCCGTCGCAGGCGCACAGCGAATGCGCCGACTACGGCCAAGCGCGTGCGCGGCGACCAGAGAGAGAGAGAGAGAGAGAGAGAGAGAGAGAGAGAGAGAGAGAGAGAGAACGAGGGGACTAGATTAAAACCGCGCGCATAATCTGCTGCCGCGGGAAGCACCATACTACACCATCCACCCTCACACCCCTTCTCCCCTTTCTCTTACCCTCACCCCCCCCCCTCTCTCTCTCTCACTCTCTCTCTCTCTCTCTCTCTCTCTCTCTCTCTCTCTCTCTCTCCAGAACACCATTCTGACCAAATGAAATGCATTGGAGTTCTGCTCGACGCGCATTTCACAGCTCGCATCCCATCTGGGGAATGCACCCCTCAAGGAAGTGGTGGAATCCAAACATTAGTGTACGCCCCTTTCAAATACGAGGGGTACACTAGCGCGTGAAAATTGCTTTTTTTTCCCTTTTCCCCTGATGGTTGCATAGCACATCCGGTAATGGAGATCATTCAACGTTAGCTGCCAGCAGAGTATCAAAACAAGGCTCTTTCAACGCTCAGGGAGATACGATGAAGTAGGCATACCAAGTGAAATGTTGATCGCCAGCGACAAACCAATGTAAAAGGACGAAATGCAGCGCGTTACGGCTATCAATGTGTTTCTTGTGGAGTGCATTTGATACCTAGAGAATAAGGCAGACGTTTCTTTAGGATTAATCTGATTCCTATTTTAGATGACGTTGGAAATAGTGAAACAGCTGACTGCTTTCGATATTTTTTGGGAAGAGAGATTAGCTAATACTTACATGCCTGGTTCGTCCACTGATACTTTCCTGAGTTGTTATTTAGCGCTCCTCTCTCCCCCTTACAGGTTAACTACGGGTCATGTTTAAGTACGTCAATAGTGCACTTACTCAAATATTCCACATGCTCAGCTTTTTTCTGTTTCTCCAATGATGTCAATATTCTTCATAACATTTTTGCATTTGCTTTATCTTGGTAGCTTTCCAGGGTCTTACCCGTGGCTCGCTGTTTTACCGTGTTCAGAGTTTCTTGTATTTGTATCAATTTTCCTCCTCGTAAAGTACAACCAAAGCCAATAAGGTTTATTTTTTTACTTTTTTCGTACACCTATATAATTAGCCAGCCTGTGAATACAAGAAGTTCGAAATCTCGTGAAATAGGCTCTTACCTGACTTCGTCCATGCTTTCTACATGTTTACATACTTCAGGTGGTGTTCTAATATATTTATGCCGGTGTCCCATTTAAAGTTCTTCCTATTCCTCTCTCGAGGTCTGCAGCCTTAAAATTCACATATGGCTACCCAGAAACAGTTATTTGGCTTACGTAAATAATTTAAAGGTAGAGATTTTTAGAGACTGTGTTGTGAATATGGTTCTTTCTGTGTGGAATGCTAAGACAATCCCTTTATCTTGCTCAGCAGGCTCCATTTTTTGCTTCACTTGTCTGAATGATTTCTTCTAAATAATTAAACACTCACCTAAGCAAATTCAGTGGCAACCCTGATGACAATGAAAATCAATACACAGCGCAAGGAATAACTCTCACACTGGGTGCATTTTCACATCTTAAAGATACCAAATATCAACAGCGAAAAACGGATCTGTCTGCACAATAAGTCAAATACGAACCAATTTGTCATTCACTTTAAGAGACGACTAAGCTGAGGGGGTGGCCGTTACTAGTGAAACATTGTCCAAACTGCTCCTAAAGTGGTCCGTGTTTTATAGTGCACTGCTAGCGCAAAGCTGATACCTCTTGCTGTACATAAAGCTTCCTTTGATAAACACTAGTTTTCCGCCTTTGCTCATACCTAAAGCTATCACGGTGTCATATCAGACAAGTCGGCCAACTGACGTCAACTTTGAGAGATCGGATGAGCATCTGCCGCCGCCAAAGTGATTTTATCTCTACAATGGAGAAATGCACAGTTACTGTAGGATTTTTATTGCCCTCGGTGTTATTAGAAAACTCCAGATGTATAAATTATCTGTCGCACCTTCTAATATCCTTAAAAGCAGGAAAGTACACAAAACCATGCAAAATATAGGAACGGCGAATGTCATTGGGGTACTGTGCAGCCTAATAACACAGGAATGATACAACAGTTTTCCAGAATTATTCGTTCCAAAGATACCTGAACGCCAATATTCAGTAAAATCTATAGTGAACACTAAAAACGAATAAATATATAACGTCTAAAAAATGCAGCCATAATAAGAAAATTGACTAGTATGGGACCAAAATTTGGTCACTTCGAGCACACAACCGCACAGCACGTGTCCGTACAACCGGGCTTTTAACACAAGACTTTTAATCTGGAGCTACAGTGCTACGAATTTTTGGAATATGGAAATACTTCCTTCACTTTTTCTTTCGTACTACTGCGCAATTTCATCTTAGGCTATCTTGGATGGAAAACGTTGCCAATCCGGCGGAAGATGGTGTTATAAAGATGATACGCCAATGGTGCACTGCATATTTGCAAAACATGCTACCCACCTGTCACTGCTACTCCGTATGTAATACCGTGCGTGTAGAGCTAGGAACAGTGTGTAAGTTTAATGGCATTTTAACTATGCACTGTATGATCTACCAGCCACAACAAAATAACAAAAATAAACTGTTTTTAAGGTGCCGTGCAAACTGCTCGTTCATATGTCATGTCGAACAATTTTAGTCTTCGAAAAAATGCCCACTTTTATACCGGCAGAGAGTGTATAGGCGACAGAGCTTTATGTGATTACATATTCACGCAATTTGGATGCATAGATCCTGAGAAATCAGATGAAACTGTAATATAGCACAGAAGAGATCGCTTTTGAGCTGGTGGAAGACAGTGTGTGACTGTTTATCAGCGTACTGGGGGGGGGGGGGGGGGGGGAGGGCGGCGCCACTGCTGTATGTAGTCGTTCGAGCAGGCCTCGTTAACAGTAATGCAATTTTACGGTGGAAAGCGGGATTGCAGCCATTAACTGTAAGCGATCCGATTTGCCTCTCCCGCTGCTACTCTGCTACAAAACAACCTACCGGCAGACAAAGGCAATAAAAATAAAATTTTGTTGTTGCTTTCTCACAACGATGGTTGCCTTGATTTTTCATGGTAAGTGTTGTTCTCCTACATATACTTCAATACTAAGATTCCTATCGGAGATCTAGTTATTAGTGTCCTCTCCTAAAGGTGTTAAGAAGTGTTGTGGGGTGTGTGCCCGTGTTTGTTTTTTCGCGTCCAACTGATTCTGTAAACGGTTTAGTACAATGAACGCCTTTAGAAGTATTTTGTTGTTGCGTTCTTCAGTGTTAAGATTGGTTTTACGCAGCTCGCTCCCCCCCCCCCCCCCCCCCCCCTTTCCCGTGGTCTATCATGAGCAAGTATTTTCATTTCCGATTAACTACTGCAACCTACATCTACAGTATTTCAACTTGGTTACTGTAATCATCCCGCAGTCTACCTCGACAATTTTCACACCTCACACTTCCCTTCATTACCAAATTGACTATTCCTTGATGCCTTAGGATGTATCCTATCACCTGACGCCTTTTTACTCAAGGTATGCCATAAACTTCTTTTTGGCCCAATTCGATTACGTACCTCTTTGTTACAATTATCGATCCACCCATTTTAATTTTCGGCATTCTTCTGCAGCACCATATTTCAAATGCTACTATTCTTGTCTGGACTGATTATCGTCCAGGTTTCTCCTCTGTACTATAGACAAATTACCCGCACAAAAAAGATGCTACCACACAATTTATATTAGATATTAACAAATTCAAACCGTCTCCTGCTATTGCTAGTCAGTATTTTACATCCTCTTTACATCGGCCATCATCAAGAATTTACTGCCCCAATAGCCAAAATTCCTCTACTATTGTCTCATTTCCCCACTTAATTCCCTCAGCATCACTTCATTTAATGAGACTAAATTCGATTACCCTTACTTCGCTTCTATTGATATTAATCTTATAACATCTTTTCACGACATTCCGTTCAGCTGCTGTTGTAGCGACTCTTGACAGAATACAATGTCATTCGCAAACCGCATAGTTTCACTTTCTGCTCCCTGAACTTTAATTCCCTCTCCAAATCTCCCCTTTGTTTCCTTCACAGTTTGTTCAGAGTACAGCCAGCCTGAGCAAAATATAAGAAGGTTGCAACCCTGTCTGTGTCTCTTCTCAGCCACTGCTCCCTTTTCATGTCCTTAGACTTTTAAAAGTCTATCTTCTGGTCTTTGTACTTTATCCCTGCTACTTTATGGATTTCAGAGTGTGGTCCCGACAACATTGTAAACAGTTTACACTAAATCGAAAAACGCTATAAACTTGGGTCTGCCTTTCTTTGACTTATAAGATAAGCTGCAAAGTTAATATTCCCTCATGTGTTCCTACATTTCCCCGAGGTCTGATTCTAGAAGTTCTTCCATTCTCTGTAAGTAAATCGTGTTCGTATTTTGCAACAGTGACATACTCAACTAATGGTGCGTTTACATTCACACCTTTCAGCACTTGCCTACTTTGGAAACAGAATTGTATCGCGACTAATATTAAACTTTTTACCTTCCCTCATGTCTTCATTTCGTCACCATGATCTGCAATCTCTTAAATTGTCTCATTTTAAATTGTTCTGTAATATATCAAGAGCGTTCAGCATTCATAAATGAAACAGCGTGGTATTTAAATTTTCCATCTTGGTGGAAGACGGGACATAGTCACGTGATGAGATAGAATCACAAATTTGCCTCTAGCTGCAAGGATGGTCTTCAGTCTCTTTATTCCGTTATCGAATCTTGGATTACCAGCCCCAGAATGCATCTCCTCACAACAACAAAAAGTCCCCAGAGTTACATGTCAGTACGTAAGTCCAGCACTACTACTGGAGAGTGTTAAAAAGTTGTTAGGCACGTAGTGGTCATTACATCAGACTGTTTAAACAGTGCGGTACAGTCTTCAGGATGTGAAATAGTACATCACGCTCTACAAGGGAAATCAGAAAATACAGACGACGTCTAAAATAAGTACAAGCGAACAAAAGCCGCCCTCAGCTGAAGCACGCGGCACCTGACGCAAACAGATGTGAGAAACACGCGGTGTGCTGCACAGAGCCCGGGCGGGACGCTGCACTAATTTGTGGCACGGAGCGCGAGCTTTAAATTTGTCCCAGGGCTCCGGGTCGCGACAGCCGCCCAACAAGACAAACAACCGCCCTTTTTTCTCCTCCCGCGCACGACCCTCCAGACACCCACACAACGGCCGTTCCTAACCCTGAGACAATGCTGTCCCTATTTCCGTTTGACTTCTACACAACTCTCTTCGGCCTCCCTGACAAGTTTTCACACCGAGTGCAACATTTCAGGACTTTGCGAATTGCTGAATCAATTTGAGTGCGTGCTGTACAGGGTGTTCCAAAAAGAATGACCTGATTTCAACACTCCATATTTATTGTTAAAAACATACTGCAAATATGGGATAGACTGCAAAATACTCACAAAATCTTAGTGTCAGCTAAGGTGTTACAAATGCTCTGTGTGTCCACCAGCAGGAGCGCGATCAACATGTAGACGATAGTTCAATTCGTCATTAACTTTACTCTTGTATCTGCTTTTACACAAGTTATGGCGGGTGTTCCTCTGTTCTTCACTACTTCTACGACACGAGGTCCTGTCCACCGTTGAGGCAGAGTGTCATTGAGAAAATGACGTAAGTTTTTGTGCCATTATGGTGGAGCTACATCCTGTTGGAAAATGAAGTCATCACAGTCGTCTCGCCGTTGTGGAAAACGCCAGTTCTGCACCATTTGAAGATATCCCTTTCTAGTTACTGTGTTGTTCTCGAAAATCAAGGGACCGTACACATTTTCACGAGAAATGTCACAAAAAAACTCGCTTAAGATGATTTTCTTTCGTGTTCAGTAATGGCATGACCGTTGTAGAGTCCCCACAAGTGCACGTTACGTCGGTTTACTTTATCGCTAACATAAAATGTTGCTTCCACTTAAAATTAACCGTGGCAAAAAGGTCCTGTACTCGTAGCACAGCACTGCTGAAGTCGACCCGCCTCGTTTTATCGCCAACTCTAAGAACTTGCACTAATTGTAGTCTGCATGGTTTACAGACCAAACGACACCAGACAGTCGTCTGAGGCATTGCCAATTATCTGCCTGCGCTGCGGGTAGACTTTCGTGGACTCAGCTCAAACGTTTGTCAAATTACATGGCCTCGCAAGTGCGAGATCGACCTGGACTCCTACTTTTTCTTAATAATCCTGTCTGTTCAAATTGGCGATACTAACGGCGAATGTTTTTGGATGCAGGCGAATTAAATTAATGCGGATCAGAAGGAAAAACAATCCGGTAATGATACAAAACACCATTAGTAGGTGACAGATTCTTCAATACTGCTTGAGTGTTTGGGATCCCCCACCAGGTCCGATTAAAGGAAGCAGCACTTCAGAGACATGCTGCTAGATCGGTTAGCGGTAGATTCGATTAACACATCCATTAGAGATGCATCGTAAAAGTCAAATGGGAATTTCTCGAAGAAGGCAACGTCCTTATCGCGAAACAAAACAGAAAATTTAGGGAACTGGCATTTGAAGCTGACTGCAGAAAAATTGTATTGCAGGCAACGTAAGTTTCGAGTAAGTGTCGCAAAGTGAAATTAGGGCTCGTGAGGCATGTACACAGTCGTTCTTCCCGCGCTCCATTTAAGAGTGGAATAGGGTAGGAAAGACTGATAGTGGTACAACATACCCTCTGCCATGCACCATACGGTGGCTTGCGGAGGACGTAGATGTACGAGGAGCGTGTGAAAAGTCCGAGAGATGGCACCATTGCGCGCATCGAGGTCATGTTTAGTTAGTAGCATCTTCGGAAAGAATGCACACCAAGTTTCAGCCATTTTGGTCTATTTCTTTGTGTTTGACATTCGTGTGAATCAAGGAAGTAGAGTGATTGTCAAGAAATGAAAAAGAATTTCGTGTGGCGATTAAACATTACTTTATGAAAGGCAAAACGCCTCAGGAGACTAAAGAGAAGCTTGATAAACATTACGGTGACTCTCCACCTTCGATTAGAACGGTTTATAAGTGGTTTCAAAATTTTCGGAGTGGCCATATGGGTACAAGTGTTGCTGAACGTTCTGGACACCCTGTGGAGGTTAAGACTCCAGAAATCATTGATAAAATCCATGACATGGTGATGGTTGACAGAAGGTTCGTAAGATTTCTAGTGCTGTGGGCATCTCGAATAAACGGGTACATTATTTTTGCATAAACATTTGGACATGAGAAAGCTATCCGCAAGATAAGTTTCCGCGACTGCTCACGCTTGACCCAAAACGGAATCGCGTGAAGTGTTGCAAGGATGGTTTGCAGCTGTTCAAGAAGAATCCGCAGGACTTTAAGCGTCGTTTAGTCACTGTGGAGGAACCATGCATACATTACTATATTCCTGAGACCAAACAACATTGTAAACAATGGGTTACCAAGGGAGAATCTGCACAAAAAAGGCTAAGACGATTCCTTCGGCCGGAAAGGTTATGGCGGCTGTCTTTTGGGATTCGCAAGGGATAATCCTCATCGATTATCTGGAGAAGGGTAAAACGATTACAGGTGAGTATTATTCATCGTTACTTGACCGTTTGAATACCGAGCTGCAAGAAAAACACCGGCGATTGGACCGCAAAAAAGTCCTTTCCATCACGACAATGCACATCAGCAAAATTTGTGGAAATAAGATTCCAACTCGTTTCACATCCCCCCTATTCTCCAGACTTGACTGCCCCGGACTACTATTTGTTCCCCAATTTGAAGAAATGGCTGGCGGGACAAAGACTTTATTCAAATGAAGTGGCGATTGCAGCGACTAATAGCTATTTTGCAGACTTGGACAATTCCCATTGTTCGGTAGGGAACAATAAATTAGGACAGCGCTGGACGAAGTGTGTACGTCTAAAAGGGGACTATGTCGAAAAATAAAAAGGTTTACCCCGAACACAAAATTAATTTTTAATTTTTGCACGGACTTTTCAAACGCCCCTCGTAAATGTAAGTTGTGCGTATTTCACCTACATTCCGTGCCGAAATGCTTTACCGCGCACGTTTATGGGTCAGAAGCGCGCAAAAGCGCAATATCTGGTGTACACAGCAGTCGCTGGAAAATGTCTGCGAGAGACCCGTCGACTTCTTGGCACAGAAATGCTCTGCCGATAGCTCCGAGCCCCACTGGCTGCAAATCGCAGCAGCGGTGCGCTGTGGCAGCGATCCAGCCGGCGCGGCGGTTCACTTCGTACAGTGGCGAGCGCATTTAAAAATACTCGCGCACTTGTCACCGGGAGTCGCACGGCAGCCAGCGAGCCGGGGCAGACGCCGTGGAAGGGAGAGCCGCAGGCAGAGCAACACAACACACCTGCGCCGGGGTCCCGGCTATTGCCCTGGCGAGGGAAATACGGCCCCGCCAGCCCACCGCGTGTCGCGAGCACCTCGTTAACGCTTTGCCGCGGCTCCCTTGTAGCATAGGCACTGCAATATACTGGATCCCGCCTACCTACCTGCTGTTCTCGGAGAAGAGCCTGCGGCAGCGGCTTCCTCACTTCAGCGAATTGTTAACTGCTGGTGTAAATGCAGATCCTGCCTTTCGCGGCACATCTGCATCGGGTCTACTAACTGGCTAACGTCCATGACGTCCCGAGCGAGGTGGCGTAGTGGCTAGCACACTGGACTCGCATTCGCGAGAACGACGATTCAATCCCGCGTCCGGCCATCCTGATTTAGGTTCTCCGCGATTTCCCTAAATCGCTCGAGGCAAATGCCGGGATGGTTTGAATGGGCACGGCCGACTTCCTTCCCAGTCCTTCCCTAATCCGATGAGACCGATGACCTCGCTGTTTGGTTTCCTTCCCCAAACAGCCCAGCCCAACGTCCATGACGTCATAAGAAAGGCTGCTTCGTCGTTTAGTACGAATCGATAGACGTTTCAGCAGTATTTTCAGTTTGCTCACGGTACCACATCCCTTCGTAGCGGTAACACTGAAAATGATACAATGAAGGCTTTCACGACCGGGTGGTACTGTTGTTAATATGGCCGTGGTCCATGGAATACTTCTATTCCTAACGTTTCGTCCAATACTACGTTGGACTACGCAGGACTCAACAGGACCAGCCATACCTCTGAGGATGTCCAACGTAGTATTGGACGAAACGTTAGGAATAGAAGTATTCCATGGACCACGGCCATATAACCCGGAAGAATTATCAACAACAACACTGAAAATGGATTTTGTAACGAAGTTACACAATTTTTCAAACACGTGCGTCCATATTAAACGGATCCATGAAAGCTTCCGTTGCCACCAGAGCGTAGTTCATCGTAAAAATTGCCTTGATGCAGTTCTTGTTCGTGCGTGGACGATAGGGCCTGTGAAAGAATTGATGAGCCCATTTTGGGGATGCAGATTGGATTTGAAAAGTACTACATAACATTTGCAATAACAGGGGATTGCCACGATGATGGAGACTTTTGAATTACGACAACATCGCAGACTTCGAAAAAATGGAAGACAGAAACTTTCCGCGTTGTGAAGCGGCACTCTAAGAATTGACATACACAAACGAGATTGTTTACAAAACTCTCGTGCGTCGGTGAATTTACATGCATACTCTGCAAACCATCGTACGGTGCACGTCTTAGGGTAACTTGTACCACTACTAGTCCTTTCCTGTTCCACTCTCAAATAAGAGGGAAAAACGATTATCTAAAAACCTCCGTACGAGTCGCAGTTTCTCGCATCTCATCTTCAAGGTCTTTACCCAAAATGTAAGTTGGAGAATATTTCTCAAACACGACCCAGACCAAATAAGAGCAACAGTGAATATTAAACCAGTTTCAGAACTGGTTTATCCAGTATAATTCATTGCCTTGATACAAGCTGACAATCTCTGATGTACAGAGGTGGTAAAGCGTTAAATTAAAAAACCATCAAGGTAGGATTGAACCTCACATCTAGATCAGTAGTTCAGTATTTAGTAAATGCGCCACCGAACCATCGGTTAAACCGTACGCACACAGTCTTCTGTTTCTTCCTATAAAACTCAGGCAAGGCGCGAGAATGAAGTTCAAAGTTTCTCAACACCGAAGTAAGAGAAGGCACCGATAGCTCACAGAATTCCAATGAAGTGCCACTGCAAGACACCGGCTGCTGCTTTGCGAATATTTCATCCGCTTGAATGACTACAGCCATGTAACCTCACGATACTGCACAGAAATGTAGCGGTTCGTATACGACCGTTCTGACCTTGATATTCCGAATGCTAGCCAATCAGCAACCCAATCCCCGTCTAACCTGAAGTGCAGCTAAAGCAGAAGCCTCCCTGTCGCCAGAAGCCTCCTCTCTGGAATTTGTAATGATATATTTCATTCTGTTTTATTTCGTAACACGCAGGTGCTGCCAGTTCAAAAGAAAGCTGTTCATCAGATAGTGCATACGATGCACAGTGTCAATAGAAAACTTCAATCATCTGATCACATACGAAACGAGGTTATTCGAAAGTGGCGCTATATTCAGTTGAATAAAATCTGAGCATAAGGAAGACACGAAAAATAATCAGTGTTTCCCATAGCAATAGTTAGAAGCGTTTGCCGCAATGTCGTACAGCGATCTTACTTCGCCGAAGCTGGAAAAACTGATAACTCTTAACTCATTAAGTGACAAAAGGCTTTTTTCCAATATGACGATGAAATGCCAGTATGTACTCTTCGTGAATGGTAATGAATAAAATTGCTCAATCTATTAACACACTTTTAAGTCGACCATAAATTATGGGTGATAAATATTCACTCCAAATGACTTGGGAGCATAAATATTGTAGGTGTATATATTTACCGGTGTTACTTAAGAGTTAGAAGCTTCAATCCATCTGACGGTTGGTTTTAACACTATAAAGCTTCACTAGGTATGGTCCTAGTTAGGATGGCACGTCCTTGTCTTCCTCTGGCCATTGAGCTAACAAAGCTAGTTATAAGGAAATCTACAGTTTTATGTGGATTTCGAACCAATAAGCAGTTTGGCCTTTCTTTCGTTCATAAAATATTGCCACAGGTGAAAGATGATGTGCAACTGGAAACACTCTTAGGATGACTAAGGATCGAACACTGGCGTTTTGAATTTGTAGGACATAGCAGACATGAACACGCAGCATGTATATACAATCTGAACAAAAGTATCCGAACACTTACTAGGGGACATTGATACGGGGTGAGTCCAAGCTTCGCCTTTGACCGCTTGAACTCCCCTTGGGACACTTTCAGTGAGGTGGGTGAATGTCTGTGGAGAAATGGCAGCCCATTCTTCCTCAAGGACCAAAAGCAGAGACGTTAGTGAGGTTAGACGCTGGGGCCTGCAGTGAAGTCGACTTTTTAACTCATTTCAGAGGGGTTCAATTCACTTCACGTCGGGGCCCAGGGCAGGTCAGTCCAGTTCAGGAATGTTACTGCCCATATACCACTGCCTCAAAGCTGCTTTGTGGCAGAGCATGTTGTCATGCTGATAGTCATTGTCTCCGAACTATTCCCAACCGCACGCAGTACACACTGCAATAAAATGTTTTCATAGCATTCTAACGCGATAACATGTAGGACGCTCCATAGCGTAACGCCAGCTCCTCTGTACTTAGACTGTGCCATCAAAAGTATCTGGACACCCCAGAAACATAAGTTTTCATATTAGGTGCATTGTGCTGCCTCTTACTGCCAGGTATTTTGTATGTCCATCCTTTTGGCATGTGGTCTCCGGGACGACGGCCGTTTATTATCGTGACAAAACAAAACACCAACAGCCGTCCTTAGGATTTTATTTCGTTGCTACCAGTTTCAACGCGTCAGGGCGTCATCTACAGGCTGTTTTTGATGCGGTACAGGTTGCTATGAGCCCCATACATAACACACCAGTTCCCAGCATTACCGAATACGCAGATAAGTTTCAGATTATCTGCGTATCCAGTAATGCCGGCAACTGGTGTGTTATGTATGGGGCTCATATCAAATGTTTCAAATAGCTCTAAGCACTATGGGACTTAACGTCAGAGGTCATCAGTCCCATAGACTTAAAACTACTTAAACCTAAGGACATCACACACATCCCTGCCCGAGGCAGGGTTCGAACCTGCGACCGTAGCACCAGCGCCGTTCCGGACCGAAGCACCTACAACAGCTAGGCCACAACGGCCGGCGGGCTCATATCAACATGTAGACCAGATACAGAAAATTACTCAAACTTTCTGCTTTCGTTACTATTCCTGCTCCAATACTTACCGCATCAAACAAACTAAGTTACCTAGAACCAGTGAAGTATTTTGGATTAGGGCGGACGGGTGAAAGTTCCATCCGGCGACGAGAGAAACTTACAATTTGAGTATCTATCTGAGTTTTTCCAGACTTCTATTCAGGGTTACTCCGCTGAGGACTACGTTGTAGATACACGGAATGACTTAAATCGCTGATTAAAGAGAAAAAAAATGGATTTTAATGCTGAGTGGTGGAGAATTCCACGCCGTCGTTGGACTTGGGTTACTGGCAATAAATTTATCTCGTCAGCTGTAAGAATAAGTTGAAGTTCCCAGTCAGATGACCCGGTAGTGAAGAAACTTAATAAAAAGGGAGACAGGGATAATATTGACAATTATAGACCTATTTCTATGCCATCGGTGTTTGCTAAAGTTATCGAGAAGGTTGTATATACAAGGTTACTGGAGCATTTAAATTCACATAATTTGCTGTCAAATGTTCAGTTTGGTTTTAGAAATGGTTTAACAACTGAAAACGCTATATTCTCTTTTCTCTGTGAGGTTTTGGACGGATTAAATGAAAGGTTGCGAACGCTAGGAGTTTTCTTTGATTTAATGAAGGCTTTTGACTGTGTTGACCACAAAATATTACTGCAGTAGTTGGACCATTATGGAGTAAGGGGAGTAGCTTACAATTGGTTCGCCTCTTACTTTAAGAACATAAAGCAGAAGGTAATTCTCCGCAATATTGACAGTGGTAGTGATGTTCAGTCCCAATGGGGCACTGTTAAGTGGGGCGTTCCCCAAGGGCCGGTGCTGGGGCCGCTGCTGTTTCTTATTTATATAAATGACATGCCTTCTAGTATTACAGGTGATTCAAAAATATTTCTGTTTGCTGATGACACCAGCTTGGTAGTGAAGGATCTTGTGTGTAATATTGAAACAGCATCAAATAATGTAGTTCATTAAATAAGTTCGTGGATTGTGGAAAAAAAATTTGATGTTAAATCACAGTAAGACTCAGTTTTTACAGTTTCTAACTCACAATTCAACAAGAACCGATATTTTGATCAGACAGAATGGGCATATTATAAGCGAGACGGAACAGTTCAAGTTCCTAGGCGTTCGAATAGATAGTAAGCTGTTGTGGAAAGCCCATGTCCAGGATCTTGTTCAGAAACTAAATGCTGCTTTATTTACCATTAGAACAGTATCTGAAACAAGTGACACTTCAACACGAAAAGTAGTCTACTTCGCATATTTTCATATGCTTATGTCGTATGGTATTATTTTTTGGGGTAATTCTTCTGATTCAAAAAGGGTATTTTTGGCTCAAAAACGGGCTGTTCGAGCTATATGTGGTGTAAGTTCAAGAACCTCTTGTCGACCACTATTCAATAGTCTGGGAATTCTGACATTGCCCTCACAGTATATACTTTCTTTAATGTCGTTTGTTGCTTGCAATATAAGTCTATTCCCAAGAGTTTGCAGATTTCACTCAGTTAATACTAGGCAGAAATCCAATCTGCATGTGGAATGCACTTCCTTGAATCTTGTGCAGAAAGGAGTGCAGTATTCTGCTGCATCCATTTTCAATAAGCTACCACAAGAACTCAAAAATCTTAGCAGTAGCCCAAACTCTTTTAAGTCTAAATTGAAGAGTTTCCTCATGGCTCACTCCTTCTATTCTGTCGAGGAGCTCCTGGAAGATCTAAAAACTTAAGCAAATTCCTGTGTTACATTGTCGATTTTCTTTGTCACCTGAATATGTTTTTTATATTTAATTTTATCTGTTTCTAATTTCATGTATTGACTTGTTCCATGACCATGGAGACTTCTCCTAAATTAGGTCCCACGGAACAATAAATAATAAATAAAAAATCCCATTCTTCGACGTCCGCAGCTGCAAAACAAATCCCTGTCTGATGACGAAAGTTCATCTTTTAGAGGATCGGAGGTGCATGTACACGTGGATGTATGCAAAACAATGAAACAAAAGGTGTGAATTCGTACGAGGATATTTTGCATAACGCCTACACTTGTTACTCCTACCACGTAAGTCTATCAAGTTTTCCTGTATCAGTGCACCGTACATATGAATTCAAAGTCTACGTGCTAGAACACAGCGTTTGAGCAAGTTACCCTCTAAAATGAGATACGGCAGCTGTTAGTTCAGAACCCATTTACGCGAGAGACAGTAACAACTTTATGTTCATTTTTTGGAAGCGCTAAAGCAAAGATACTGTATTGCAAGATCCTGTGTATTACGTTGAAGTAAGCAGTAAATGACAATTGTATTAGCGGAGTGTTACAGTGGGCTTGGTGGTAAAAGTGGAGCGGAAGTCCTACGCTATGTGTCTGTGAAGACTTAGCGAAAGTACGAGATATAAACTGCTTGCTCCTTCCGATTAACGCGACCACGCACACATGTATGGCATCACTAAGGAGCAGAGCTGTGGTAGTACAGATAACAGCGGTTCACGTTACAAAGAACGTTAGCCTGAGCACGTGACTGAGTCGCCCATGTTAACCTGAACGCACTGTATGCCCAGGAACATTCTAAGGACTCATCCAGTCTGGAATTTCCTTCACATTATTCCTGGAACCTGAAGCGACACAGACCCTGTCTACAAAGGAGCAGTTTACACGATACGGCGCACAGAAAAAACATAGTTAATATGGATTTTGAGGAATATGGTTGTTGCTGCCCTACACAATGTTAGCAGCAATGCTATCTCCAGCAGGCAAGCACGTAGAACGAACTGTCAGTGTAAGTTACGTCACTGAAAGAGACTTTGCTTAATCGCTGAACATCGATCGTCATTGGCATTTATATCACCAATAATTTCTTTGCGTTTGTAACAAGACACCACGTGTGAACTTTATATATGTAATTGTTTAGTTGATACAGTTCTTTTAGCGTAGTGGTGTTATTTCGTTCAAATGGATCAACGGAAGGCTTTATCGCTACACCTGCGATGAACAGTTTATCGCTAACGGAAATTTAAAATTTGTGATTGTTTACAAGCTGTCTTACACATGGTTTAAGCGATATCTCTAAGTATTAGCTAATTGTTCAAATTCCAACTCTCGGAAACAGTTCGTGCATTCTGTCCTTGCGTCCAAAGAGGTAAATCGCGACTTGGCAGACGCCGTCTATATGGGGGCTCGGGAAATACGTGGTCTACAGCGAACGACGATAATCAGTCGATAGACTTGTAACCTGGCTGCAACGTACAAAATTAAGTAATCCATCTAAATCTATACTCCGCAAGCTACTTTATGGTGTGTGGCGGAGGGTACAGTACACTGTCACTTCCTCCGTTTCGTGGTCCAGTCGCGTCTAGTTCACGGAAAGAGCGATTACTGGTAAGCCCTTTGTGGGCTCGAATATCTCTAATTTTGTCTTCATTGTCTTTCCGCGAGATATACGCAGGAGGGAGCAGTGTACTGGCTACCACTTCCAGGAATGTACCCGCTCAGAATTTTAACACTAAACCACACTGTCAGGCAGAACGCTTCCCTTGTAGCGTCTGCCACTGCATCATCATGACGCTTTCGCGCTTACCAAATGAACCTGTAAAGAAATGTGCTCCTCCTCTTTGGATCTTGTCTGTTTCCTGTATCAATCCTATCTGCTACGTTTTCCATACTGACGAGCAATATCAAAGTCGTGTTCTAAAGGGTGTTCGATAAACTATTCCCTTTGTTGGACTACATTTTTCTGAGAATTCTTCCATTGAATCACAGTCCGGCAATTTGCCTTATCAGCGATTAATTTTATACCGTCGTCAGACTTTAAATCGCTCCGTACGCATGGCAGTAACTTGCAGTGATAGTTCCGCAATCGTACAATGCAAGGTATTTCTGTCTAAGAAGACATGCACAATTACTTGGGTACCGTTATTTACGTGTGGACACAACCCCGCATTGCTAAAACGAAAGTAGTAAATTTTTAGTGGGCTGGAAAACAGTGGTTGGAGATTTGAGAAGCGTAAGGTAACAGCCTAATAAAAGGCTACATACTGCCGAAAAGACATTGGCGTAGAAAAATCGTCTATCTGCATGAAGTGCGGACCGTCATGTAGTGCAGTCCATTGTTAATGAACGAACCACTTGGCGTAGAACATGTAACCCAACACAGTCATTCAGTCAAGGCAATTGTGTACGCTTGTTTAGTGTAACCGTTTTGCTAATCTACGGCCGCACTCGTGCAGACAGGAGCTATTCGACCCTTCGTCTTACGAGTCCTGTTTTTGCCCCCCTACGAACTCCTGTTATCAAGAACCACAAATTCCTCTCGTGTCAACATTTTCATATTAGAGAGAGAGAGAGAGAGAGAGAGAGAGAGAGAGAGAGAGAGAGAGCTCCCGCGCGTTGGTAGCAATGGCAGGCTGCAGACTTGTAGGAAAGACGAATAGTCCTTGTAGATGAGGAGATTAATATGGAATTGGACGAAAGGTGATGCGAAGTGTAGGTGATGAACCGTCTACTGTTGATTCCCATCATTCGAAAATTAACCTCGCCTGCGAATCTTCTGTTCCCTGGATCGTTGTCGCATCAGCTTTTTCACGTCATCAGGTTTCAAAAGCTGAATAAAAACTTACTGATGCACGGCAACAGGGAACTGTTACAGACTAACAGACAGACAGATAATCCAAATATGTCGACTACAAGACACATGAGATTTGAGATAACCTGTTACATTTTACAAGCGACCAATCCCCTTAGAATTTAACAAATAAGCTAGCACAAAATGTCTTGAAACAATACAAGTATACTGACCATAAGAAATAAAATATGAATACTTGTCCACCTCATTCGAGAGAGAGTGTGTTAACACAAATTCGCGAAGAAACTTTAAAACCTGTAATCTAAAGGGAAATATGTGATTTGTGTGGCGATCAATGACGCGGTTATCAGCGCCCCCAGAAATTCCAACTCTTTACCCTGGCCAGTCTCGCAATTTTCCCGAATTATGATTTAATGCGGACAACACAAATACTCATCCTATGGGCGGAGAAAATCCCCGATATGGTCGGTAGTCGAACCCGGGACCCCGTGATAGAGAGGCACCGACGCTAACCACTAGACATCAGATACAGTTAATAGCCACAAGTTCTGTGTCTGATCGAAAGCCCAGAGAAGGGCAGCAAATTAAATTACATGACAGTTGACTCTGCATTCGTTGTAAATCGTTTCCTCCTATCACAGCGCTAAATGTGTCACCCGAACTGTTCGCGGTTGCCGAACTGACACAGCAATTAGTTAACTTCCAATTCCTTGTTCGGCTTTCTTAATGTGTTTGGATCCCGAACCCTGGGTCTGTCCCTTTTATTTCGTATTTCATCAAACATGATAACCACACCCAAAAACGATAGACAACTACACTAACGAAATACACACGTTTCATACGAAGCACTAAGCAAACACTACTGAATATTTCCACACAAGACGCGATTCAGCGTCATTTACAGAGTTATTATAATCACAAGTATCAGCTTACATTAGATAAGCTTCGCACGACATCGCGCGAGCGGAATTTTTTAAGTCTGTCAATTGATAGTTGCGACCAGACACCGGAGTCGTTAATACAACAGCTTTACGCAGTGTAACAGCATAGCGTACTGTACAGCGTATAAACCTGATCTCTAGTAATAGCATATCGTACTGCTTAGTGTATAAACCTGACCTGTAGAAATTCAAAGGTTCGAATCTCAACTGCAGCGAAATCTTTTTTATTTTTATAATTATAATCAGAACACTCATTATTTTTATTCAGTTAACTTGTTTAAATGTAATTTCTAATACTTCGCAACACCGGTTTCATCATCATTCTTAATTTATTTGCTCCCATTTTTCTTCCTATCTGCTTGTCGCCTATAATCTACAACCAAGTGCCAACAAAGGCTGCTCATCGGTTGATAACGCGGCATCCCGTGTAGGCAGTGTGACGGTAGTTCCAGGTATCCAATGACAGCGAGAGACTACAGTTTGCCTTTACCGCTAGAGCCGAAGTTTTACTGCGGAAGATGGCAATGCAAACAAACATACTACCAAATTTTTGTGTCTCGAGTTTACTCATAGAGCCTAGTTTTTGAGGCCGTGAACGAAGCGATGGTGATTTTTAGCTATGTCACAGATAGTTGATCGCCATTTATCTAGGATACAGTTCACATCGCGAGGTAACTGTTCGGGCTTACAAAACATGTTGTCTGCCGCAGTTACGTCATTGGTCTCTTAAAATCAGCTGTCGACATGTGCCCCTCCCATTTCCGACGCACCTCGCGACGGCCCCTTCAAACACCGCTTCGTGGTACACATTGACAGCATTTGGGAAGTGACCCACCGTGTTTGCGCGTTGTCTATAACCGAGCGGTAGCCGCTAGCGGATGATGTACCAACACTGTAACTATCAAATAATTTTAATTGGGATATAGCTTATCGCGTCAGCCTGGAAAAAATCGTTATACTCTCCGATCGCAAACACTCGAATCGCTTGTAAATCGGGACCGAAATTCCGCGAGCGTTCAACTGAGATACTGTGTTACTAAATCAAAACACTCGGTCATTGGCTGCCGCCGCCAAGTAACGCAAGCAAGCGCACAGAAGGGGGAAGTAGTTGGGGGTGAATTGGTGGAAGAGACCGGACAGCGAGGTCGTCGGTCTCATCGGATTAGGTAGGGAAGTCAGCCGTTCCCTTTCAGAGGAACCATCCCGGCGTTTGCCTGAAGCGATTTAGGGAAATGACGGAAAACATAGATCAGAAAGGCCGGACGCGGTATTGAACCTTCGCCCTTCCGAATGCCAAGTCCCAAGGGAAATGGCGGCGACATTCACGGTACTCCGATCACGATGTTGCTCCGACGAACTGGGGTGCTCAGAGCGTCTCTCGGCACTTACTTTACGTTCGACGCCTCCTTACGATAAGCGTCCGTCGGCAGGAGGAGGGGCCTAAACGGGGCGGGGGAGGTTACGATCTGTACTGCTTTCCAGCTCCGGAGTTTGGAGAGTGAAGCGACGCCAAAGCTTCAAATTCAATCTAACGGCTTGGAATCTCTACCGAATTCCGTCATCTTCCAAACCATCAGCAATAATTAGTTCGTGCTCCTGGATATTTTTCCGCCTCCGGCAATATATACGGTGGAGAAAAATTGTGTCCCGAAATTTTAACCCTGGGTAGCTGACAGTAGGAACCAAAATTACTAACGTTGTGTAGGTCGACAACGTATTTAAACTACGGAAACTTGGCGCCACGCGCTCTGACTGGTCGTTGGATTGCCTTGTTGCCGTTCGTCGGTTGACGAGCAGCGCTTTGGTTGACAATTCACAGATTTTTGTCTCCACCTCAAGTCAGAAACATTCACACGTAAACTTCGCTTCCGAGCGCACACATGTCACCTGCGACTTTTAGTCATACAGTAAGCATGGCGGCATGTATTCGTTCGAAGAACGAGATACGGTTTTTGTTTATGGATTAGCCGACGGTAATGCGCATGAAGTTCGATGGTTGCACAAGGAACGGTACCCAGCAAGACGCCACCCATACAAGCAAAATGTACAGCGACTCACCGACGACTTGGAGAAACAGGCTCGTTAGCGGGATTTCATGGTGATTCTGAAAGACCTAGAACACAACGGGATTTGAAGAGACTGTTCTCGAGCGCTTCGAGAAAGCACCTACGACAAGTACTCGAGAGACAAGACACAACGTGGGGGAAACTCATCAGTTAATCTGAGAGGTTCTGAGGGATGACGGCCAGCATCCGTTTCCACCTTGCCAAAGACCTAAATCCTGTGGCGGACTATGCTCACAGGCTAAGGTTTTGCCGGTGGTTTGACTGCTACGGTCGCAGGTTCGAATCCTGCCTCGGGCATGGATGTGTGTGATGTCCTTAGGTTAGTTAGGTTTAAGTAGTTCTAAGTTCTAGGGGACTAATGACCACAGCAGTTGAGTCCCATAGTGCTCAGAGCCATTTGAGCCATTTTGCCGGTGGTTTCTGCGACGTGTTGCACGAGTTCCCCGCCATTATGTTGTTTACCGATGAGTGCACCTCCGGATTGCCTTTACAACACTAGAATCGTTCATTGCTGGGCAAGGGGAAATCCTCACGTCACGTACGTCCACAGACACCAAAACTATTTTCGCTCAACATTTGGGCAGACATTGTGGGTGTCCATCTGATTGGGGGCGGTCTGTCTACCTCCTCGACTTAACCGGGGCAAATTACCTTCACTTTTTGCAAGAAACTCTACTCTGCTCGCTGGAAGATGTTCCCCTGGACATACGGCTACGCATGTGGTTGCAGCATGGTGGGGCGCCTGCACCTAACAGTCGTGCTGTGCACGGATATTTACATGAACTCTTCGGTGGCCGGGTAAGTGGCAGAGGTGCTCGTAGGACATGGCCCCCGCGATCACCAGACCTCACGCCACCGGACTTTTTCCTGTGGGGGTTCTTCAAGGTTCTAATTCACCCAACCGGACGCGAACCACCTAAAAACGAAGAGGCATTAATGGATCGCATTCAACATGCCGCCAGTCACATCAGGGCAATGCCAAGAATCTTTAAGAGTTCGGCAAAACATTGTTCGACGTTATCAAGCTTGCGTCGCGTCAGAGGGTCGCCAGTTCGAACACCTGCTATAACAATGTCCTAGCTACAAAAAAGGACTTTTTCATGGCCGACACAGTTTGTGAAAGACTTTCTGCACGCGAACTAACAGCTGTTGACAGGTTTGTTCCCGGTACGTCTTACCATGAAACTACAATGGACGTGTCGGGACCCCGGCGGATTCGCCCCCAAGACCCCCAGAGTGGAACACTGGCGCGCTACCACCGAGCCTGCGGGCCGCCTCAGATACATCGCGATCTCCGGCAAGCAAACATTCGCGGTCATGCGTTGTCCAGAGCATCCGGCAACAGGGCAATCCCGCGGCCAATCGGAGCGCGTGGCGCCACGTTTCCGTGGTTTAAAAATGGTGCGTTGTCGACTTACACAGCATTGGTAACCTTGGTTCCTATTGGTATCAGATAATGATGACATATCCTTCATACTCCGAGGAGTGTAGGGGACGATGCGGCAGACCCGCACCGCCGACAAGGCAAAGTCCCAGCGGAGGTGGTACATCAGCTAACCAGGATTAAAATTTCGAGACAATTTTTCTCCATTCTGTATAGTTCTCTGTTTGGGCAAGTGATCGGTGGTATCACATTCCTGGGGAAAAGTGATTTAATATCACTGAGGCGTGCGCGCTGGCTTCGTGGCCAGAGTCGTGCCTCTGCTTATCGATGGTCGTCCGTGGTTTAGTCTACCCATGAGAGACGCTGGTCTGAGGGTCTTTGACTGGACGACTATTTAAGGGCGCGCGGCATGTCGGATGCTCTCGAATTCTTCAAGTTCGGTTCCGCGTCGGTGCCAGGATACTCCACACACTGGCGCGTCACGCGGCTGCTAGCAGAGAGAGAGAGAGAGAGAGAGAGAGAGAGAGAGAGAGAGAGAGAGAGAGAGAGAGAGAGAGAGAGAGAGGGGGGGGGAGGAGGAGGAGGAGAGAGCGGACGGTGCAGTGAGGGGTGTGTTGTCCGGAGCCGGCGTGGTTGTTGAGTACGAGCCCGTCGAGAGTACTGTATCAGAGTCTGAGGGCCCAATTGGCAGTGCTGTTCACAAACTGCGGTGGCCGTGTGTGACAGTTTCTTGGTTTGGAGGTTAAAAGGCTGTGTCCTACAGACAGGAATTTGCACACGTTGTACTGGTAAAGTTTCTTTCGCCCTTAAAGAAATGTCTTTATTTTAGTTGGCTGTAATTTAGTACGGTGTTCACATTTAGAGAACTATCACGTGCTATGGTTGTTGTACCTTAGATAGTACGTAATGATTAGTTGGGTGGACGATCACTGAACTGTTTAGAATTCCAATACGGCTAAATTCGACGAGCCTGTAGCTTCTCGTAAACCGTGGAGAGGTTTGTGAGCTAACTGTTGACTTACTGAGTGCGTGTGGAATACGAATAACTGGCTTTAAACTGTTTGCACTGCTGTTGATCCGGAATTGTTTCATGAAGTGCTGCTGTTTGCGTTGGTCAAATAAGTACTTCTTACTTGAAGTGTCTGGAAGTCTCTCAGATTGTTGGTTTGTTATGTTGGTATGGGAGGGAGCACTCATTTATTGACTCAATTCACCGATGGCTAAATTAAAAGGCTGTGGCGTTTAATACAAATGTCTAATTCAATACTTGTAATTGCTTTTCGTGCTAACAGGTTTATGTTACAGGTATCATGAGTTATTCTAGCCGGAAGAACCAAGACCTGGATTGTAAAGAGAAAGGCTAGCAATTCACTGAAGGACCTACCATTTGTAAAACTAATACCAATATTGTGGCGCATACTACGAGTATTGTTTATTCCTCTGTTGACAATGGATTTGCAAGGATTCTATCAGTTGTTAGATTATCTTGACTGGTTTCTGGAGTAAACAGTTTGTGCAATTACGTTGTAATTATTTGTTTAAAGGTAAAGGTCGTGATTGGATTCTTGGAATTCTTTGTACATATTGTTTGTCAATATTATTTTACTGTCAATATTATTTTACTGTCAACGATCAGGGTTGTAAAATTAATAATTTTCTTCAACGCTGGTTATCACAGTTTGTTTTAAGTTTTCTGAGCTGACGATCTGTGTTCAAATATTTAAAGTTTTAAAGAGAATAACAATAAATATGTTTTTAAGGTATGTTTGTAAAGTGGCTTGGCACCTCACCACTCCCCATTTAGCTCCTACCATTTAAATAAGACCGTAGTTCCTCCCAGCCTATACAATGTTAAAATAACTTGAGGGGAAGGCAGCCGGATGACATGACAACTGCCTATATTTCGATGGGAGCACACACTGCCATTTTGGAGGCTCTGCAAGCGAATTTAAAATCTAGGCAAGTTATTTAATATAAGTTACCCATTACTTGTCGTTGTCGCCTTTCGATGCAGTAACCTGATCAACCTGTGACTGGTATCATTAAATCCGTAATTTCACAGGCAATCTGAATTCAGGATGAGAAATGGAAATCAAATTCAATCTGAGACACACTCTTCGTCAGGGAACTGGACAGATCTGCAGTCGTGGCCTCTGCACGCCTCATGCATGTCAGAGGAAAGTAAGAGTCTCTACACTGTATTGGAGTAGTGTTGCGATACCGATGGTAAAATGGCAAGTAGCTCAAAGATTGCTCTTTTTGGTCTGATGTGTGTTTCCAGACAATTACGTTTCGGTTCTGTTTACGGCCATAGGGAAACGTGCTAATGAGATGATATTAGCATCAGACCTGGGCGAGAATTACCAAATGACGGACACCCTTATGTATTTTACACTACCATCGCTCTCCTCGCTATCTCCACTCCCCTCCCCCCACCACCAACATCCAACGGCACAACAATGCAAATCTACTATTATACTTCTGATCATTAAACTAAGGTGACCAGACATTCTCATTTTCTGGGGACAGTCCTCGATGATCACGCTTTGTTCTCAATTCCTTTAAATTTCCCAAAATAACTGAAGTAGGAAGAAAGTGCTGAACTCAACTGAATGTAGCAGTGCAACCAAATAAAGCGCAACCTACGAAGGTGTCGAACCATTTTCTGGTGCGAATAAATTTTTTCTTGAATTTAGAGATTCTATACTGATGGAAGGTATGCCGAATCTTTCAATTCGGTCGTCTGGGTAATCGTGGGTGTTGTATGGTTTCTGTTTTAATCGAAATATTTTTAGAACGAGGAAGAAATCTTAGCTTTTTCAGCATCAACTTTCGTGAAAGTAAGTAAAGACTAATATGTGACTGTTCCGTATGCTTTTCAAAACAATTCGGCGTTTTAATTTCTCCTTTTTCTACTCTTTTTCTCCTAATTCGCTCAAGTTTATCTCTGTTTTATTTGAAATGAACTTTTTCGCCCTTAGCCGCCCCTAAAACTTTGGCTTTGGCGACCGGCCAGTCTCGCCCAATGGCAAAAACGGCCCTGATCTGGTGGAAGTGGGCGCCATGAACAGTGATGCCCCCCGAGAAGACGGACACGCGGGCAGCGGCAGCCGCCCCGTCCCGCCGTGGCCAGCGCACTGTGCTATTCCTGGGCACCTCTGCTGTCCAGCTGTGCCCACGAGATGCGCCCACGCCGTCGTTGCCAGGTTCCGGTCCGCCATCTGAGCGCAACACACATCCGTCACATACCCGTCAAAAAGTAACTTAAAACTGTTAGCACAGCGATAAGAATAATTAGCGGTACCCCAATTGCTATTCCCCCTCCCCCCCCCCCCCACCTCCGCCCCCTTTCAGTTGATCTCAATATTTACCACTGTCGTTGCTGCTGAATGCAGATTAGTCTACCTTCGAACGTTTCAAGTTAGCACAGAACCACGCCATGAAGCCGTTGCGGCAAAACAGCACTGGAGCTGTTGGAACTTTTCGTAACGGTACATGTGCCATTATCGAAAGGTTGAAACTCGCCTGTAATCTGAGTTACGCAGCTGAAGTCTTTGCACTCAAAATATTAAGTAGCATGGCATAAATGATTGACGACTAGTGTCGAGATATAAGCATGTGGTGTCCGTTCTTTCGGACATGCCCAAAAGAACAGACACCATTTTGATCCAGCACCCATCTAACGAGAGGTGTGCTACGGTAGACTGTGCACTTGCGAAGACTACTGCGCCCGGATGGCTCAGTGGTCTGAGCAGTTGCCTAGTATGCAGGAGATCCTGTTTCGAATCCCGGTCCGGCACAAATGTTAAACTTCCCCATTGATTTTAATCATTGTCCGCTTGCATTCAATGTCTGTGAAACCTTTGTGCTTTGTGTCGACGCGTTCAAAGATGTTCAGATCCGAATGTACGGCACAAATCTGGATCAGTTAACCAAAATACTCTTATCAGAAGATTACAATTAAGAAGTCATTATCATTTACCACATGCAACTCGCGAAAAATGTTAATAAAAGATAAAATTATGGTATCTCTCGCGACACAAATCCGTCCATTATCAAAACTCCGTATGGAATCGGTTGCCACTTTCATTCTTTCCAAGGATCTTACACGGCATTCCCTTCGCTTCTGCGAGTTTCTAATTTAGTTCTCGGACCAAATATTTCATGATAATTCAGACTGTTAAACACTCTTACGCCATTTCGTTGGAACGCCGCTTCCTTTTCTTCAGCCCAAAACACTCAAGTTAAAAAGCGATCAAATTCCCCACACCTAGTCTCTCAAAATCGGCGAGGATGCATACTTTTCCGTGTCTGCTTGCACACTGGCCAGATAGCACGCGAGGTAGGTAACTGGGAATCTTGGTAATCTTCGCTCTTCAACACGTTCGTTAGCTGTCTTTTTCGGGGTTAAGATTTTATTAAAGAGACGGAACAGCGCGCCGAGATGAGACTGGTCGGTTGTCGAAATCCTACATCTACATACATACTCCGCAATCCACCATACGGTGCGTGGCGGACGGTACCTCGTACCATAACTAGCATCTTCTCTCCCTGTTCCACTCCCAAACAGAACGAGGGAAAAATGACTGCCTGTATGCCTCTGTACGAGCCCTAATCTCTCTGATCTTATTTTTGTGGTCTTTCCGCGAAATAGAAGTTGGCGGCAGTAAAACTGCACTGCAGTCAGCCTCAAATGCTGGTTCTCGTACATTTCCTCATTAGCGATTCACGAAAAGAACGCCTCCTTTCCTCCAGAGACTCCCACTCGAGTCGCTGAAACATTTCCGTAAAATTCCTGTGGCCACCTAAGCTGATAAGCAAAACTTGAAGACTAAAGTAACTTCCGCATGAGGTATTGCCACTTTCAAGTAGCAAAGCTCAATGAAACTTGGATCATAAATAACAAGAACTGCTACCGAAGGTATTTGGAGCAAATATGCTATACGAAGAACAGAAATGACACTTTTATTCAAATTCAAAAATTACATTGAACTTGCTGCGATTCATGATGGTCCTCTGGACGTAAGGAAAGGCAGCACACGGTTCTTAATAGTGAGTGATCAACACGGATGGCATGCATGCTCTGTAACATTCTCCCAGGCTGGCCTCAAGGTCGTTACGGAGTTCCCCAACGCATCCCACACCTGCTCGATGGGATTTAAGTCTCTGGAAAGGACAGGCAAGTCTTTTCGCCGAATATGCTCTCGTCCCAAGAGCTCTTACACCTGCGCTGTTAGACTCGTTCGCGCATCGTCATTCATAAAAATAAAGTCGGAGGTAAAAGCATCCCTGAAAAGATGCACATGGGGAAGGAGTACAGTGTCACAATAACGTTGAAAGGTGAGCGTGCCGTAACACGTCCAACAAAACAATCGTGTTCGACAATGTTCTTGGGTTCATTGTGTTTACGCCTCTCGCCTTACGGAGATATGTCCAGACCAGTCCGCGTTGATCCACTCCCTATAATCCTGGCACTATGGCAAACGGTACCGCCGATGTGCGGGTGTCAACGGAACGCAACGTACTGGTCGTCAGCCAAAACCACCACCCCGTATTAGTCGCCGTGCCACTGCTCAGCATGGGATTGTGTTCCTTGCAGTCCTGTTGAATGTGACTGCAATTGTAACTGCTGTTTGACGTGCCTCCCTTCCTGCCTGTTACACAAAGTAGCGATTTTCTGCCTGTGGTTCGGAACGCTTCCCAAGCACGTGAAACTATGCTGTCTGCCATTTCAGACTCCAAGGTTACACTCGTCTTCCTTCCAGTTTTCCGAGGATTCTACCGCGTATGAATTTTGTCTCCTGAACAATGAGCTCCACACCATATCATAACTGTTCCCTAATTCACACACACACACACACACACACACACACACACACAGTCGTTTGCCATTCCTTCAATTGGCTCGTATTGCGGGGCAGTTCCCCGCTGTATTCAGCCACTTGCCAAAATGCAATCCACATTTGTCTCTCACATATCGATATGTGAGTGCTGCGGTTCACTTCCGATCTCCTATGTCATGTTTTAGTAACTTTTCGTTTTTCTAGGCTACAACGTCGCTTGATGGGAAACGCGATGGCAGTGATGTATTAAAGAAGAGCCACTTTCTACTTGACCGGGGTGTGCGCACACTTTTTTGGTGCCGTCCAACCTAGTCGGCACGAATGTTGGTTTAGACATTTAGAAGTAGTCATTCGCATACACTGGATAGAAAAGGCTAAAAACGTCGAAACAGCAGCTAGGTTTATTTCCTCAATATTCTGGCAATGCTACTAGATGAGCTGGTGCAGTGAGGTGTTCAAACCAACACTCATGTTGAAAACAGCTTTGTCGGCCGTGTCCTTTTCAATGTAACCGTTCCAGCATTCGCACTAAAAGATTTAGGAAAACTACGAAAAACAAGAAGGAAAAAGTCTGAATATCCTCAGTTATTGAGCCACGTTTCTCCAGAATTCAAGGTCATTCTCTTTAGCAGAGCACCGCAAAACTGAATCTGGTTTAGCACGAGTAACTGCTGACTCTGTTGAAACATAGGGTGTGACTTGAAGATTATAAGAATTACAGCACTTTCTAATTGATCTCAGTTAAAACTTCGTTACAATGTTGATCAGGTTTTGGGGTCTTTCCTCTTACAACACAAACTTGTAGTAAATAATTTTTAAATTCCTATGCTTCCTGATAATGGCCTTAATCCTTCATGTGGTTTGAATCTGTCCATATTTTCGTACTTGGTGATAATCTTTTCATCTTCACCTAACTATTAAAGCCCTAAGTAACTTTAGTCCGGTTTGCATATTCTAGTCTTCGTCTGCCTCCCTTGTTTCCGATTCAGAAAAATATTTTCGCAGTCTGTGTTGTGGACTGCTAAAGTCAGGATTTTGCTTTAGCAAGAACGAGCCTAATCAGGTACGACTCCTGAAAAACAACCGCGATGTTACGGAAGAGCTAGTGGAGTATGGTAGACGATCGCAGAAAAACGCGACTGTAAGAAATAACGTGGTCAAAGTGAATACGAAAACTTATCGAACAAAAGAGTGATATGTAGGTTAAAGGATGGAAGAGATTCGCGGGAATGAGTATAACGCGTCTCGTGTGTAGGACTGAAATTAAGTGCCAGACTATTAGGGTTGGGGCTCGATCCCAAGTCAGTCACAGGACATCTGTTACTTCTTTCATCTCTGGCAATGCTCGTTGTGAAAAATGCACAGTTGCACCGTGGTACGGAATCCACTTCAAATTTAACGTCTCCCTGTAAATGGCTGAGTTAGTCGCGTCACAGGATGGTAAGGGCTCACCACTTATTCCTATAGGGCACTACGCCTAATAAAGCATTGTCGTTTTCAAACCAACCTTCGGGTTCATGAGAGCTTTATTAGTTATTATCTGTCTACTGTGGTAAGGGAAATAAGTTACCGTGTCAGTAGTAAAAGAATTTGGACAGGGTAGCTGACATCTCACCAACATACAGTAATGGAAATAAGTATTCATATACTACAGCGTGGAAAAGTAAACTGCCTTTATTGACAATAAGAAAAAAAAACTAATTGTATATGCACTATACACACTGGCCAGTAGCCAATGCAGCTATGCTGGTATATAGAACGAGAATGAACAAGCCTTTACAAAACAAAATACAAAAACGTCTCCAAGTTCTCTACTGCACTGGGAATTAAGTATTCATACACCCGCAGATAATGACACTTCTAACAAAGCCAGAATATCTTTAATACTTCGTATGCATACCCTTCCGATGTATTACTTCTCGCAACCTCCGTGGCATGGAATGGACCAATTTTCTTGTAGTTTCCGACGTGATAGCTTCCCATTCTCGAAGGAGACACTCTTTCAAAGAGGCCTTACTACGGATGTCGTGTTTTCTCACTCGTGTTTCCAGTTCACTCCACAAGTGATCGATGGGATTCAGGTCCGGACTCTTAGCTGGTGTTTTAAGAGTGTGTGGAGAGTTGTAGAGCAACCACAGCCGGACAATTTGCGCCGTATGTTTGGGATCATCGTCCTGTTGGAAGTAATAATTTCTAGGAAGACCCAACATGTCAACACTCTGTAAGTTCTGTTTGAGAATGTCCATATACACAAGTCTGTCCATATTACCTTCCACAAACACTAATTTTCCGACACCGGAAATTCACATACAGCCCCATACCATCATTCCACCACCTCCGTGCTTCATCGTGAGTTGATTGTTGTTTCGGTTGAGGTCGGTATCCGGTCTTCTCCAGACCAAGATCCTACCATCATCGTGCACGATATTAAATTTGCTTACATCACTAAACAAGACTGTATCCCAGAAGTCTGCTGTCTTGCTGTTTCGCGAATTCCATCCGCCGCTTCGTGTTCTTTTTGCTGATGTAGGGCTTTTGTCTCGGGACCCTGGCTCTGTAGCCCGAACGATTGAGAATGTTACGAACTGCCCTTGGAGTGATGTCCTTTCGGAAGTGGTCATGCGCATATGCGGATAGTGCCGACGCTGTAGTTCTTGGGTTTTTCTTGATGATTCTTAGTAGCATTCTGGTATATCTTGTAGTAAGCTTCTGTGGACGACAGTGTAGTTCACTGTTTATTACTACATGTCTGTCCTTGTATCGCTTAATGATAGATTGCACAGTCGCTCGGCTTCGTCCTACAATGTTTGCAATTTCGGCATACGAGTTGTGTTGAAGATATTGGGCGACAGCGATGCTTCGTTCCTCAATGGTCGTTTCCTTCCCCTTGCGGCCCATTGTGCTGTTCCACGGTACCCACGTCCGACGTGCTGTTGCTTCATGGCCGCCACACGACTACACAAGTGTGGCATGCACTCCGGGGCTGCGTCAGCCGTTTGTTTGGTTGAAAGTAGTCCGCTGTATGAAAACATTTTGCCCTGTCGTAGACCGTGCGGAGTGGAACATATTTTATTTTCCCAGACTAGATTCATGGCATATGGAAGGCGTCATTACCAAGAACATGGCGATCTGACGCTACATCATCGTACTTACTCGTATCGGCGCTGTGGGTGATTTACTATCCCAACACACCATCGTAGTTTGTCACCATCTGTTGTATGAATACCCATTTCCATGACTGTATAAAAGGTGTAATAATGGCCTTGTGGGACCCCTGCTATTTCTCCATTGTTGGCTGGTAATTCTAGACTTCATACACGCTCGGTCGAATGTAAGGTACAGGCGGAATCAGTGTACAGTACTTAGGAAAACAGTTCCGTTCGTTTTGTAGCCCCCTACAGATATCCAACGAACTGCTTGCCTTACAGCCGCAGCAGCGGCGTCGCCTTAACCGGGTTATCGGCTCAACAAACATCCTAACCGCGCCGCGCCGCGCTGCGCTGCGCTCCATCTGCACGCCAGGTGCGGCGGGCCCAGCTGCACCGCCCTGCCCCTGGCAGCCTTTGTGTACGTCTGAAGAGCGCGCCACTGGCCACGGCGGCCTCGCCGCGCCTTTCCTGTCGTAAGGTCGTAAGCAGACCAAGGGACTGTGCTGTAGCCTGTGAAAGGGGGCATGCTGTTCACGCGAAAGACGGGAAAGACATTGCACGAGATTATTTAAAACATGAAACCATTGTTTAATTGATACGGGTTTCTTAAAGTGCTTATCTAGAACCGATAAATACTTGGAAAGATCATTTTTTATGCCAACATCTGTACAATTTCATTTATTCTCTAACAGTTTCGGTACTGGCTACTGCCTTCACAGGAGATACTGCAAGGTACAAACTAGGACAATAGAAATGTGACTTTCTACAATCTTAAAATATGAAACGAGGTACAAAAATTTTTAAAGCGTCCAATACCTACATAATGCACATAAAATGATCAAAAATACTTCTTCGCTAAACAGAGCAATACCAAGTATAAAGTATGATGAATTATCACAACTTGTTTCACTGAATTTCCACTGCCGTAGATTTACAAAACCGGAGTGTGATTATATGCGCGCACTTAATTTTAGCATCAAATAACCACCACAAGTACAGTCAGAGCATGATCTATACAAGACGACGCTATTTCGTCGATATACATTACCAGGATCATAATAAGATCGAAAGATAAAATACTAAAAGACGACGTTACACGTTCATCAAAGAACATCAGACTATAGAGCTGTTGCCGGTATATCTAGCATATTGTTTCTTTGATCACAGATGAAGTGTCACGAAGTAGTTTCTCAAAGTATTTGTATGGAGTGTAGCCATGTATGGAAGTGAAACGAGGACGATAAATAGTTTGGACAAGAAGAGAATAGAAGCTTTCGAAATGTGGTGCTACAGAAGAATGCTGAAGATTAGATGGGTTGATCACATAACTAATGAGGAGGTATTGAATAGGATTGGGGAGAAGAGAAGTTTGTGGCACAACTTGACTAGAAGAAGGGATCGGTTGGTAGGACATGTTCTGAGGCATCGAGGGATCACCAATTTAGTATTGGAGGGCAGCGTGGAGGGTAAAAATCGTAGATGGAGACAGAGAGATGAATACACTAAGCAGATTCAGAAGGATGTAGGTTGCAGTAGGTACTGGGAGATGAAGCAGCTTGCACAGGATGGAGTAGCATGGAGAGCTGCATCAAACCAGTCTCAGGACTGAAGACCACAACAACAACAGGTGAAGTACACAGACACTAAATATTGCGTCTATTAGTAGTGCTGACACGGGTACATCCCTAAAAAATGTACCCCACATTTGCATACAAAACTAAATAAACCCTAAACATTAGTATTCTTCACTCCCAAACTTGAGGAATTTATAGTAATCAAATACTCCACACGTATGTTTACTGTGTCACAGTCTTACACAGCACTGTGCAATAATCATTACGTAACAGGTATCATATTCATAAAATTTAGTAGGGCATACATAAACGCCACTAGAACACAACAGAAGTTATTTCACGTCAAATTTTACCTTCAAACATTTTTTGTCCTTTCTTCCCTCCCTCCCCACTTACCCGTTTCAATTCTATCGTATTTCCGCCTCTATCCCTCAAAGACCACCAAAATGAAACTAGGAAGATGGACTATTAAAAAAAATAGTTTCACGTAGGTGTGCATACAAATAAAACGTGTTTGGAATTAATTGCGGCTCGTCTCCTTTCTAATTACTCTTCATCAAAATGTTCATCTCGATGGGTTGAATCACCTTGAAATACTTGAAACTGCGAACAAAGTCTGCGTTATTTAAGCAAGTACCATTGGAATTTTTTATGTTGAAAACAAAATTAAACTGCAAAACCTGCAAAAACAAAACGTAAACAAATTAGTAACTGAATTAAAAATTAATAACCACATGTAGGATCTTAGACCACTGTCTGTGTATTTCTAATGATTACATCCCATTTGTTTTCTATATTGTCTTACAATAGCCTTCCCATTTTCAAATACCTAAATACATACGTTGATAGTGTCAACTGCCTGCTGGTCTCTTGTACGCCGTGAGTTTAAAACATACCTGTGGTCTTATAAACTTCTTTGTGCGGACGTCATACTGTGTAATTACAATCATACGAGTAGCACTACTAGTATGCCAGCACGTCAAGAGGTTAAAATCACATATCACCAAAAAACACACAACATAATCTGTGCTAGATTTGTAACTGAACCACAGTTTACTGGGCAGATCTCTGCGAAGGGTTGCTGAAATAGTAAGATAGTACTGGGAATGCATCAGTCTTTTCCTGATTACAAACATTCATAAAGCATAAAACATTACACACAGGCGAATAACTTTTCATCTTCACTTGCACGTGACAAATTCAAATTTTTGTGTACATACGTGTACTTATTGTTACTCTTTTTGCAGGGTCCAATGACGTAGCAACAGCGGAATCGGAAGCCTTTTGAAAACGATATGTACTCGGACCAGGAGAAATTCCAAGGTCTCCTCTGGTATCACGAGACAGAGCCATGCAAAACAGTCTAGACTAAATTCCAGATGGCTTACCATAGAGCGCCACCAGATGTTAAAAGCATCAAAATATAGTACGCGAAGTTTAAGGAAACGTGGAGCGTCTGTTAACTCCCTAGAACAGACAGGCCTGGACCTAGAGAGTAGACATTTCGAACAGTGAGGGGCCCCTTCGTGAGAGGTCCCAATAAGTCAGTCCGTCACTGTACATGGTCAAGCATGTTCAACTGTGCTTAAACTTGTTTTCTAATGTAAGTATCCGTCCGCCTGCGGATTCACACAGTAAGTGTAATTTCCGCGTACCCCGTTACGCCCTAACATATGATAAACGATGTACTACTTCTTGCTCCTTGCTAAACGATTTAAACATCACGTGGACGTTACGACAGTCACAACAATCAACGCCTCAGTCGCAAGTATACGAGCTTTACTGCGATACATGATGCATTTCGATGTCTGGAAGTCGATCATCAAGTTTAGTTTGTTCTTATACGATTTTCCCGATTATTGAGCGACTGAAGTAGATGGTGAGTAAAATTTCGAGAATCTTGAATCAAAACGATAAAAGTGAGAACAACATTCTTTAACGTTGCACAGACGTCAAGATGTACATTCCACAACGGAATATGAAGGCGCAGTGTGAATATACAGATGAAAATAAGATGTCATGTACAAAGATGGAGGAAAACGTAGCTTATTATATATACATACGAAATGTGCGTGTGGCTATTGCCTCCCGTTGGGTAAACCGTTCGCCTGACGCAAGCCTTTTTCGTTGACGTCTCTTCAGCTACTTGCTAGTCGGTGAGGATGAAATGATGATGAAGACAACACAACACCCAGCGCTCGAGCGCAGAAAATCTCCGAAGCGACCAGGAATCGAACCTGGGCCCTCCCATGGCATTCTGCCAACTCAGCTACGGAAGCGGACATCCGGAGCCATCCTCTAATGAGTGTTGACATGTTTCTCAGAATTTGTCCTATTCGTCATATGTGAAAGTACGTAAGGTTACTGAAAAAAGCTGTAAACGGCGAAGAGTACACGCTCATTCAGTTTACATTCGAAGAGGCTCCAGTTTTGCCAATCACAGTGCATTGGTTGCTTCAGAAGTGAGAGTAAAAATTATCCTGATCATAGGCAGCCTGTTAGACATGGGCGGAAGTAGGCTGACAAACAGTTCTGCAGTGAAACATTCGATGAAATAGTTCTTCGGATCTATTCATTTACGTATTTCGTTAGATGTAATACGAAAATGATTATCTTCAGAAGAGTGCTTCGTAGTGTCGTTTTTACAACTTGCGTTGTTCGCCGAGTGTGACTGACACGACGCGGTGGAAGTAACGGGGTTTCTCGATGTACATCGCATTGCGAAGGCAACAGGTGCTTCACTACAGCCTTGCTGCGCTCGCTGCGCCGGCCGCTCGCGCGGGCAGTGCGGGGCGGAGCGGAGCGGAGCGGAGTGATGTGTGGGTGCCTTCTGCCAGCCAGCCAGCCAGCCAGCCAGCCAGCCAGCCAGCCACCACATAAGGCGGCCGCTGCCGGCAGGTTTCCTTTGTCCGTGAAGCACGACTCGGAGGCGGCATCCAGTTCTCGGGTTGCCCTGCCTTCTCCGGACTCGGCCCTGCAATACCTCACTTACCATCCTCCCATTACTTGGATACCGTCATAACACAAATGTTGGTGGTTCGGCATTACCACAGCCGCATCTACTGCATATTGTGTTGAATCGACTTTGCTGTGTCTGAAACCTCCCATTCCATCCGTGTATGCTGCACAGGAATAATTAGAAGTCTCCGAGCGACTAGGGATTAATATACCACGGAAAAATAAATGCAGCACACTCAAGGACTATTCAGCAGCCACAGGGGTATAAGATACTCAAAGACAAGGAATTGCCCGAATGGGACGGGAATCGGCAGATGTGATGTACCTATACATTTACAGACAAACAAATGACTCCAGTTTCAGAAAAAGAGCATGATTTATTCAACACAAGAAGCTTAACAAATTGAGCAAGTCAATAATGCTTTCGTCCAGCTCTGCCCCGTGGTTGCAGGGCTCTGCCCATTGTGCTCCAAACATCCTTATTTGGGTCGAGATCCAGCGACCTTGCTTCCCAAGGTAGGGTTTGACAAGCAGTAGAAAGTGTCGCAGTGTGCATGCGGGCACTACCTAACTGAAACGATAGCTCAGGATGGAGTGCCATGTGGGCACCAAAACGAGGTGCAGACCATCGTCGAGGTATCTCTGTGCTGTAAGGATGCCCCGGATGACAACCAGAAGAGACCTGCCCTGAAATAAAAATTGCACACCAGACCACCACTACTGGTTGTCGGGCCGTAGGGCGAGCGACAGCCAAGTTGATTCCTAGCCCTGTCTGGGGCGTGTCCAAACACGTCTTCGGTCGGGAATCTCACTGACTGGAGTAGGATTGTATTCAGTGATGAGTTTCCCTTCGAAATGATCCCTGGTGACCAGCGAAGACTTATATCTGGAGATGCCCTGGACAGCGGGGGAGACCAACATAAATGTCGCCCGCAGAACCAGGAATGATGCTTAGGGCGCCATTTCCTTTATGGCAGGACCCCTCCAGTTGTCATCTGTGGCAGCATTATAGCGCGACAGGATGTCGACGATATTTGCCCCGTTTCGTTGCCCTTCACGGCAATCCATCCTGGGCTATCATTTCAGCAAGATAATGCCCACTCGTATGCGCTGTGAGTTCCTACTGCTTATCTTCATGCACGACAAACCCTACCTTAGCCAGCATGGTCGCCGGATCTCTCCGCACTTGAGATAGTTTGTAGCATTGTGGGCAGGGTTCTCCAACCATCTCTGGATACTGACGATGTAGCGCGCCAAATGGACAATATTTGGAGCTATAGCCTTCAGGACATTCAATAACTGTATCAATCAACGACACGCCGAGTAACTACTTGCATAAGTGCCGGAGGTGGACCCCCGTTCATGACTTGCTTAATTTGTCAAACTCTTTCTCTTTATTAAACCATCTATTTTTTCTGAAACAGTAATAATTTGTTTCTCTGTGCATGTACATCACATATACTGATTTCCATTCCATTCGGATAAATCCTTCGAGGTACGTTGTTTTTGGTTTTGGAGTGAAAAGCGTACGGAGTTGTTGGGGTGTTGGTAATTAGTCGGGCGGCGATCAGATGGCGCTCTGGACCCACCCAACTCCGCTCCTCCCCTGTTCTTGGTAAGTGCCCATGCCACGACTTTGGAACGAACGGCACTAAAATTATAGAAGACAGTTTATTCTATTAAATTCTATGCCAGTCAGTAGCACCATTCGTTGCCAGGAACACGTATTGTTTTCACAGCAGAGCTGTTGACAGGACCCTCCGCTTTGCCGTGTTTTAATATGTACTGAGTCACTAAGCAGTATTCACACGTTCGACTTACTCTTGTCAATCTTTGGTCCCTGCTATTCATGACTTTCTCAGTAAACTTGGTCATACTGACTGCTCCGATGTCTTTCTCTGGGTCCCAAATCATGTTGGTACCCCACGGAATGAACTGTCAAGACCCCCCCCCCCCCCCCCCTCTCTCTCTCTCTCTCTCTCTCTCTCTCTCTCTCTCTCTCTCTCTCTCTCTCTCTCCGCAATTCGCTTTGCCGACCCAGGTGCGGATTTGCGGGTGCAAATAGAATACCTGCTCACTCTGACGATGGAACGACATCTTCTTGGCTACTATCCTCTAATAAACTTCACACTATCAACGAGTCTAATCCTGCTTGGCCCCTTCCGTTCCTCCTGGAAAGAACCCAGCGTCCTATGTCCTCTGAACTGGTCAGATCAGGCTGGCCCATAGTTGAGTTTTACATGACGAGCTATCCGCTCATTGTAGCTGTGGAGCCTTACAGAGACAGTAGCTCTTATCCTGATAGTGCGCCCATCTTCTTCTGGCTCTACATGGTAATGAGAACACGTAAGTGCCATAACCCTAATTCTCAGACACTTTGCTTATTGGAAGAGGAGTCAAAATAAGCGAAACCGTGTCTCGGCTTATCCATAGATACTTGGCCGTTTCTGAGAAAACAATGGTCAAAGTTTTAGACGTAATTTAGATGCATCTAGCACATAATCAGCTCAGCCAAAATGTTGGCAAAGTGGCTAGTGGTGCAGCCACTCACTTTTGCATCCCGTGTTCGAAACCTGAATATCGTTACTTACTTTTTCATTTATCTACCAATGTTCGTAGACGGTTACTAGACGAATGTTCATCAAGTTAGCGGATAAAATGTCATTACATTAATAGTAAAATTACAACTGGGTATCACAATAAGTCATATATTTATTATATTAGATAAGTGTGATATTCTCAGGAGTTATAATCTTTCTGAATTGTCATACTCTTACGTTTCATTCGTTTATCAGTTCTTGATTCTTATGTTTATTCTTCAGGAAGATTTGGTGCATTCGCTCGGAGGATACCGATCGTAGAAACATTCGAAACATACAAATTCCGAATTCCATGAGCATCGCACGAGGGCAGGTTTGCCACAGCGACATCGCCTCGTATGGATCTCACTCTGGAGAAGTCAACACTGCTGAAGATGTCAAGCGTTGGCAATAACTTCACGGCAAACACCGCATAACGAATCATTTTTGCGAAAACTGGTGCTTGTAATTTGTTATGAATGAAAAAACGCTAGAGGATTTCACCGGAAACAATTTCAAATCATTTTTCCATTTATTTTTTCTTTATTTTGTAATTAATCCACCAGGCGTACAATTAGTAGACGATTGAGGACAACGATATTTCAATAGACAATGGAAAACATTCGTGTAGTTATCTTCTACACCAATGGGTAGAAAAGAGTAAATGAAGAATGAAAATAATCAGGTTTCGAACACGGCGCGCTGAAGTGTGAGACCGCAATAACACCCACTGCGCCACCGCTTCGGATGAACTGTGTACTTACTGGAAGGCGTGCGCCCGCACACTCGCAGTACCTCGAAATCTTTGACCGTAGTTTCTTCAGAAATGGTCGAATTCCTACGTATAAGCCCAGACACGTTTTCGTTTATTTTGACCCGTCTTCCACTGAGCGAAGTTTCTGGGAAATCTGATCATGGAACTCGCCGTGTTTTTCTCGTACGCGTGGCCTTCCAAATTGTTGCCTCACATGCTGGCAAACGACTCATGGATGGTTGAACTGGTTCTTCGTTTCGTGGATTTCAATTTCAGATGTAAGGTTTTAAGCTACCTTCACGGCAGGGGCGGGATGGTTGGGGGAAGGGCGCCTCTCGCTCTGTCTGGAGGACCCCGACCCTACATCCTTGACCAGATCAGTCTTTCATTCCTTACTCTGTTTTAGTTGTTTTTAAATGGTTATTATCTCCTTTTCTGCTGGACTATCTTCTATTTTACAGGTAGCACTATGTTGGCTAGTGGGGCTCTTCAACGCCTTGACTGCACTGGAGCAAGCGTCGGACGGTTGTGGGCGGGATGACTCCCGTCGCAGCTAAAGCCCCCTGCCATCCCTCTCCTCTCCTCTTGTTTTTATTATTGACAGTTTAATGAACTGACGTCCATTACATTTTCAGTCTTCTCACTTTCACTGTTTTGAATCTGTTGACTAGAGAACACTGCTTCCTCTGTAATGGTCTTCGCCCTTCATCGGAATGGCGGAGGGCGGATGCGTGGTGGGGTGGGCCTTTCTGTCATTGGAAGATCCGTGGGAGACGCCCTCCGTCTGCTCTGACCCACTTCTCCGTAAATTATTTCTCAGCTCTAACATCTGTATTGCCTTCAATGCCTCGGTCTTACCGCTTCTATGTACTTTCATCATCAGAATACGTACTTCGTGGATGTACTGATTTCGGATGAACTACCTCTGGATCGAGGAACTGATGATCTTGCTGTTCAGTCCTTTAAGCCCGATAAACCAACCAACCAACCAACAGCGCATGAAGCACAGCATTCATTCAACTCTCTGAACTGTGACAGGCCACAATGGATCGTACTGAAAACCGCTGATAATTTTCTGAGGAGTTCAAGCCGGTTAAGATACCAGTTCTGTGATTCGATGCTGGAAAATGTAGTAACATAGTCAGCCTATTTTAGCACACAGCACACGTTACAACGTTCCCTATCATGCTCCTCAAATCCGCTTTGCCCTTGTGCCAAGGGCAACTATCCTGCAGGAAGATGCCATCGTTCTATGGAAAGGCATTACAATGAAGAGATGTAGGTGTCCGTAATATGAAGTAGACATAGACCACAGCCGTCATAGAGCCTTGGATTACTACCACAGGTCCAAAGGCTACGTGAATGAATGTTTCCCGAAGCATAATACTGCCTTCACAAGCCAACGTCAGGTGGTGTGGTTTGTTTGGAATAGCCATGCGCTTTGACGGCAGATACGGAAACGACCATCGACCTCATACAACAAGAAATATGATTCGTCCGGCCAGGCGAAACATTTCCATCAGTCCACGGTCCCATTTATGATTCCATGCTCATTGCAGTCGTAATTCATGATGCTGTTTGGTCGACATGGAACACGTAGGGGTCGTCTACTGTGGAGTTCTATGTTCAACGGTGTGTTGCACAGCACCTGTACCTGCCCCACCACTGTCGTCACATCTGCCACAAACAAAGTATTGCCGCCTTTCCTGCTTCACAGAGCGGGAGAGCTTTCGACCCGACTGCTCATAGATCCTAACAACAGTAGCACGCGAAATTTCCGAGATGCTCGTTCCCTGGCGCCAAGTGCTTCCGTTCCTGGAAACTGCGCGATACAACCAGAAAGTTACGACTGCTAATGAAAATTTCTCGTAAAAGAGGGAACAGTGTGACATCTTCTGATATAGACCATTATAGGAAGACAGCGATCGTAAAGTTCGTGAAAGTATTAGTTAATTGCTACTACAGATATCACGAAGATATTTACGATGTTACCATCCAATTCGAAATGCTTCCCAGGAACGAAGCAAGAAAGCGACCGTTTTCATTGACTGGAAGAAGGCGTGCAGCGCATTACAAAACTTTTTTCACGGAAAGATATCTGCTCCGCGTCAGCCTACCTATACTGCTAGTTTCTTCCTGGAAAGACGGCATCAGCTCAGTTATCGAACCCCTCAAATATCACAGTAGAATATTTTTTCTGGAGACTGATACAGTTTTAGAGAGTAATATTTCTGACAAACAATAAAATGATTTGAACCATTAAAGTTAGATTTCAATTTTTTCTAGAAACAAAGTAGATGGCTCTGGTACATTCACAATCAGAACAGCTTCCGAAATTGTTTCATTTTAATATTTAAATTAAGGGAAAGGAGGTTTTCTCCAAAGGAGTACGAAATGGAACAGCCTGCGACGCGATGAGCAAAAGACACGCAGAAGACAACGAACACCGTCCCCTGCCTATGTGACGACGGTGTAAACGAGGTGTTTAATTTCACTGTTCCACATCTCATCATGTGGAACAGTGAAATTAAAAACCTCGAGACGACTTTAAAACTTCGCTCAAGGAAAAAAAAAAGCTATTTACAGGAAGTAGCAGCGGAAGAAACTTTAAAGAGATACCCTTAATGGTACAACAAATCTGTTTCTTGTAAATAAAGGCTATTCCCTCGTCCGAATCACAGTTGCCGCGAGCTTGTTTATTCTGAGCGGCACTTCTTACCTGAGCCGTAACTGTCCAACCTCAACTGAGTGAGGGCCAAACAGGTTTAAAGTGAGCTACAAAAACTTCCGCTGCATAGGAGGCAATGAGTCAACGTTATTAGTTATGCACACGGTCTGAAAGCGTTTCAGTAAAGACGGAAAGACAACCTTACACACGAAACAAGTGTATGCATCAAATTAAGACTACACTTTGCAGTCGAAACAGTATTGTACGATTAGGGACACAATGCTACAAATTCAACATTAACACACTACTCGCGTAACCTATACAGTGCAGGTGGCATACTGCGTCAGATTTGTTAAAAGAAATCGTATAGTCGCTCAACTTCAGCCATCTGGAACACTAAAACGGTTGTAGAAAACGAAAACATCGAGGTTCGTACTGTTCTCATCTGAGAAGGTAAAAAAGTTACAATTTACAGATAACCCACAGATATTGCCAAATTCCAGTTCTTATGACGCACGAAGATAATGTATCTCGTTTCACGGCTTAAGATTCCATCACTCATTTAATCCCTCATTTGCTTCTGAATTCCATTTCGGTGTTTCAACGGGAGATATCGTGCATGAAGACGTACGTGTATCGCTCCGTACGAAATCAGAAAAGAATGGTACTTCCTATTACACAAGGATGTTACTACGACATAACGTTTCCAAACACAGAAGATACTTAGTATTCTTGCTTCTCCGGTATCATCTGAAAACGGAACTTTATACTTTCTTCATTATGTTGGTCCTAGCTGCCTCGATTACAAATCCGTTAATATACACGGTGTATGAAAGAGAATCATCCGATTTGGCAAGTCTTATATTTCTGAAACTAATAAACAAATAGAACGAATTTTGTTTTTTGATGAACGGAAAACTCAATTTTTTTCATATGTCCCCCTTGAGATGCAAGACATATGTCAACCCGGTTTTCAAATTGTTCCCACACTGCAGCGAGCAAGTCTTGAGTTACAGCTTACTCAGCTGCTGTTATGCCAAGACTCAGTTCATTCACTGTCGTTTGTAAAGGAGGCTCATAAAAAGTCTTTTATAAACCCCCACAAGAAATAATTACATGCAGTCAGGTCCGGTGAGTTTGGAGGCCAGTAATGTAAGCTGAATTATTTGGTCCAAAGCGACCGATCCATCGCTCAGTAACGCTTTGATTTAAAAATTCCCGCACTTCCAGACGCCAGTGTGGCGGTGCCCTATCCTGTTGGTACGCAGTCGTTCGAATCAGTCTCCAACTAAGGGAAAAGAAAGTTCTCAAGCATATCGAGATGACTGCTTCCTATAACAGCGTTCTCGGCAAATAACTATGGACCACACAACTTTTCCTGTGAAGATGCGCAAAACACGTTAAATTTTGAGGAGTCCCTCTCATGTTGTAAAACTTCATATGGTTGTTCTGTATCCCATCTTCTCACCTTTCCATGACGGATCATCCTCCATCCTGTCAAGAAGGAAATTACGAAACTCCGCACGTTGTTGTTTGTCACCGCCACGAAGAGCTTGCAGTAGATGGATTTTGTATGGTTTCATGCGTGAACGTCAATGAAACACACCAGACGGACATAGGTAGCATGATGAGCTGTCCAGCTGCACTGCAAACGGATTTCTGAGGACTCCTTGTGAAACTATGGCAGAAGCATTCGATGTCTACTTCACACACACAGGGATGGCCTGGCAATGTGCCTTTACACAAACAACCTGTTCCTCGGAATTGTTCATGCCATCGTCTAATTCTCTGTGCGGTAGGAGAATCCATATGATACCTAATACGAAAGTCAACCTGAACAGGAATTACTAACTCGCATTGAGCAAAACATAGGCGACACAACGCTTTCTGTTGTCCCGACACCATTCTTGCTACAACTGAAGTGGGCGCAGACTGCTGCTACCTAGCGGGGACCATGGAAAACTCGAGAGTTCGGTCTTTCCGACAGTCTTTGTTCAGGAACATATTTCAAATAACGTAAGTTGCAATTTTTTTTAAAATCAGATGATTCTGTTTGATACAGCCTGAATAATATTTGCGGTTAATTTCACGATACCTCCAAAACTTCGCGCCGCCAGTCACTCGATTGTTGTATGTGGTGCTAACCTGAGGAAGTTGCATGAATTTTCACTTGTCTTTTGCTGGAAAAATGTGATATAACGGACGCTGAAGTGGTTGGGTTCTGCCTGTGCACTATAGTGATTACAAACGTATGAATCAAGTAGTCGCCAGTACGTACGTCTTCACATCAGTTTATTTTTCGAGGGAAAAAATTAGAGATCCATATTGTTCTCGAGCTTTTCCGGATATGAAACAGATCAGCACTCCTGAATCTCGTTTTAACCATTCAGTTGTGCAACGTGATAAAAGATGGAGGAACAGGTCATCGAAAGATGTATTGTAATATTTCTGGCTTTGCAGCCATCATATACGACTACAAGAAGTTGCTGTTAGAGCATCTGAGAAGGCATAATTGTGGTCCCTCCTCCGGCAATTGCCTGCTCCGTTCGGAAGTTGCGCGACAAAGTGATAACCTTTTGTTATTCATGTTAGAAAAACTAAAGTTTATTTACTAGCATTTAATGTAAAAGCATCTCTCAATAGCAGGCTATCATTCCATTATTTCAAAAGTGTTAATTACCAGCAGAATAGTAAACAGTTGCTAAACGAAGTGGATCGGCAGTTTCGGAAGACTGACATGTTGTCTGCCTTGGTCGGTATCGGATCTCTGGTTGTTTGGACAAGTAACTGAAAACAATTTGATGGGAACTAAAAAATAGGGAGTTAACTGTTTTTTTTTATGAACGTGTGAAGAATTGAAATGACTTCATAAAGTGGAATATAATTATGCTGTTCCTCATATTCCGCTAATAAAATGAGAGTGGCATCCCATAAAAACAAAAATAATTGAAAAATTTTGTTTTTCATACAATATCACTTTCTCCTAAGAGTTTATTACAGCCTCAAGATAACGGATTTACGATCTACGTGCTGTTTTCTTCGGAGGAGACAACCACTATGAAGGACTGCACATTGGTGAACATTAATTAAAACTTACACATTTCACTCAGCGCTGTGAAAGCAAATAGTCACCTCGCGTGTACTGTAGTGTTAGTGCAAATGAGATCAGTGACACACATGTAGCAACACAGAGGTGGTAGGAAGGGGAGAAATTTTCGAGGTAAGGGGGTTTATCACACGCACGTATAAATAACCCTCTATCCCTCTCTTTTTCAACTTGCTGTAGTATGGTATCCGCAATCACCAAGCGGGCGCGATCACAAGCAGAGAAAGGGATCTTATGACAAGTACGCGTGCAATAAATGCAGCAGGCGGATTCATAGTATCTTCAATGTCAATATGGAAGTGCAACAGAATGAATGACATTAAGAAAAAGGGAGCTCCACCAAACACATCATTTGGATGCTCCACAAATGGATGGGTAACATCAGAACTGTTTGTCCGGTGGCTAAAACACTTCATAAAACCTACCAAAGTAGAAAAGAGAGATCAGAAACAAATATTGTTTTTATTGGATGGACATAGCTGTGCCCAAACCTATAAAACAGACAGACAACTAAAAAGATTAAAAAATATAGGACAGGGTGAAGTGACTATCATACGTAAGGAAGATAGAGGAGCAGACGTGATTCAATGTATGAAGTGTTAAGTTTCAGCACAAGACCACCTATGCGCTGGCGTTGAAAGTAAAATCAAGAAATATTTCTGTGATGTGTGTTCAAACCAACTGATTTGCGATACGCCAATTTAAGCAATTTAATTTGTGAAGGATTTATATTTTTTTCCAATGCCTAATTTCATCACGTGAAACTACGGAAGTTACGTTGTGTCACATTATTCCCTAGATTTATTATGTCCTCGCTAACTTATTATCTTAATTACGAATAGATCAGGAAACCAGGCGCCTCAAACGTACCGAAGGTGCTGACTTGAAAATGGTTGAAAACTCTATTTGAGGACAAATTTTTGAGATTGTGTGGGAGCTGATTGATAGATAAAGGCTGTGTAGTACGCAAAATAAACTGTAATTTATATTAGCCAACCAAATACAGTAATTATCTGCTAACGCGTACGACTTGAACAACCTCACTGTAATACCAGGGCAAGAAAAACTAGCCAGTCACTGAGGACCGTCGTCCTCCCGAATGCGAGTCCAGCGAGCTAACGATTGCGCCACCTCGCTCGGTAAGGAAACGAATAATTTGGAGCAACGAATCACATTATCCTTTGTGTCAGTGCGATGGAAGGATTTGAGTTTGGCGAACGCTAGAACATCACTTGTCATCACGTGTAGTGTAAATAATGCACTACGCAAATAGTACAGAGGAGACAGTGTACGTGTTTTTTGTGTTTCGAGTGTGATCTACTTTCGACGCTATATCCCGAAGGATTCGAACACATTTAACAGACTTGTGTGCTTCATACAGTAGATGAACAGTTCGTAGACGATTGTATGTATGACAATTCACCCCGTAATAAAGCTGCCTCAGTGAGGCAAAACGTTTCTGAAACGTAGTGGCCTCTTCAGTGCCTTGACATGAACCCGATGAAACCTCTTTTGGATGAGCTAGAACCTGACTTCTCCAGAACCCAGTGTTTAACATCACTACCCTCTAGAGAATTAGATTTTGAGGAAGAATGGCCTGTCATTCTTCCACAGGCAGCTCATTGAATGTGAAACAACCGATAGGAAGCCCTTCTCAAAGCACTGGTGTACCTGCGGCATAACCTGGAAGGGGTTATATCAATAAACAACAGTGCTTCAGTCACGCACACTGTGGCAGAGCGAGCGCCGCCAGAGGTTGCTGGAACTGCGGACCTGTTAGTCTCCGCAGGCCACACCACCTGGTCGCAAATAGTTCTTCTAGTATCTCTATGCGGCCTGGACATTTCAGGGTGGCACAAAAACCCGCAACGAGGCATCTGCGGTCGAGATCATGGGCTGGTGCCGACTTCACCCACTGTTCAACAGTGCCGAACGGAGCCTTCGCTCGATACAACGCCGTGCCGCACCAGCCACCGAGGGAGACGCCAGGTGTCTACTTTTCACCGCCATCACTACTTGGCCTCTGCAACGGAGACTACCGGGAAATTGGTGTTGGCCGTTGACCTTCACTGCGTCATTTTGGACTACTTCCGAGGATATATTAACGACGGATGTTTCATGATTGTCTTCTTCAGTTGTGTACAGTCAGTGTTGAAAATGAGCCTTAACTTATCAAAAAGTGTTCCAGATAGAGTTCCAGACGTTATAAAGACGAAGAGTGAACGCACCACTAACAGGTGTTCGGATACTCTGATAAAATAGGGTATATATACTTGAACAAAAACACCGCACCATTAGGCCCGACCAAGAACGGTCACATTACGAGAGTAATCAAACGCTCAAGGCGGCATTGATAGTTCGCAGAAGTCACAGTTTCACATGTTGTCGACCATTTCTAATAAAAACGATTTCGTTCAGTGACTTCACGAGGGGAGGCTAAATGTTCGTATCGCTACGAGATTTCAAATCAGTTTCGATGCGGAAGAAAGAAGACGACGGCGACGGTATGGTGGTGACGACGGCAGCGCCAGCAGCTCGGCGTTTATAAATAGCGGAGATCTTGGCAACCAAGTGCACAGGGACGCAGGCCAAAAGCTCTCGCAAGCTCGCGGCCAGCACGAAGAGCACGTTAAAGATCCATCAAGGTCACAGAAAAATAAAAATAAAGCTGTTATTGCATGTTTCGGAATTGTTTAGTGGAGCAACGTGCCAATCAGAATTACGAAATATTTAAAAATGCATTCTCCACTTTAAAGGTGGATTTGATTGTCCTGTTTTCATATACAACAGAAAGATGATATACCATTAATTAAAACAACCGCAATAAATAGGCGTTGACTCACGCACCTGCTGCGCAAGGCTGCCTTGTACAATGACTTTTTGATAAATAACGCTGTGTGTGTGTGTGTGTGTGTGTGTGTGTGTGTGTGTGTGTGTTGTTAGACTTGTAATGGGATTCCACATTTACCGGATACTCTCCTTCGTTCCACGAAAGAGCGCATACAGTTAGACTTCGGTACAATAGCCAGTTGTTACTCAAACAGTGGAGAAACATCTTTAATAGAGTTACATGTTCGTAGTACGGTATACCAAACACTACAATATCGCTCTGTTCAAGATAGTCATTTTCTTCAAGTTGACAAGCACACTAACACAAACGTTACAGTACCAAACCATTACCATACACGATGAATACTTAACCGTGTTCTCAGATCTAGCCAACACGTTCTTCGGAAAAGAAAGTGTCTTGAATTAAACGTTCTCGTTCAATTCCTTAGTGTTACAATTCCAGCTCTGTCTAAACGAGGTATTGACAAAAGTAACATTTTCCTCGCAACATAACTACTCATCGTCGGAGCTTTAAATTCGCATTGTAGTATTTCAAACTTAATACTTCGTGAATATGATACAAATCACTGCCTTCCTTAAATTTCACAAAGATTCTTGAAAGAGTTTTTTCAGAAAAATGCGCAAAAAGTGTTTCCTTCTATAATTATTTATAATGCTGAATCGAGATTCCATTATGAAGTCGGTTAAAATAACGCTGGAACACTTAATAAAAAATTCCGACCCATCAATGTTAAGCCACCATAGGCACTGCACGTCACGAAAAGTGTTTAACTGCACTCGTAAATATCTAATACAATACTGGTAACAGGCATTGGCCATGGCGGCCTATAGGCAATGATTTATGCGCATGTTCAATTCATTTAAAAAATCGTATGCAATAAAAAAATCCGGTGAAGCACCTTAATGGCCTGAAGAATATATTTGATGTCTCTTCTGGTATTATCCTTCTGGACACTAGTGTGCTCTCCAGTCCCACACTTAACGTTTTTAGCACAATGGCGCTTACTAAAATGCCCCGAACGCTGGTGAAGTTCTAAGGGAAGGCGGAGGCAGGACTATTAATCCCAGAAAAGCCATCGCCATTTATAGCCTTCATCTTACACTCCCTAGTTCCATAACATAATGGGATTCCTCTGCCACTCATTACTTTAAGAGCATTTTAGTTTCAAGGAGGATGCACAAGGTCGTCACTTCAGAGCAAACCATCAAACATATTGAACGAAGTTTGAATCAATTATCTCAACGTTCAGTACTTTGTTTCTTCCCCCTAACTTGATAACTTCAGTACCAGATTGAAGCTTTGCTAGAGAACTGAACCCCCCCCCCCCCCCCCCCTTGTGTATGCAAGAAGATAGTTTCTGGTGAGCTGAAGAATTTCTTTATATCAACTGGCGTTAAAACTTAAAATGTGACTTTCGTCCTGCGAAGGCATAATCCATGAACATACCTATGTGAACGTTTTGAAATCGAGCAAGGCGGATATCAGCAATGGAGGCCACTGATGTGCATTTAAGGGCGTAATGTCAGGTTTTTATTCATAAATGGAACTAAGGCTTGCATGTCTTTGTATTAGCTGTTTCATCTCGTGTACGATCTCAACGGGAAAGATGTTTACGAGCTGAGGGACAATCGCAGATTCCGTAATGTATGGGGTCCTTAAAATTATTGAAGCATATTTCTACGAAGTAGCAGAAGTCAGTCATTCTTCAAAAACGCGTCGGGAAGGTTTTAGGGCGAAAACAAGTGCTGAACAAACACTCGCACTGCCTTTGTATTTTTTTACGCATGTGTAACGGCTAAACATTATTCCCGTTGAGTCTTAAAAGTAAAACTGCCGTCTCAGATAAGTATTTCTTCACTGTGACAATATCCTCTAAAAGAAAGTGTGCGTAGCTCTACTGTTAAATTTACTACACTAACCACGTGAAATTCCTTTAAATAGTGACGCATAATCATGTGGAAGATATGTAAAAATGACGGTGGATATGTAATACAATGAGAACTTGCTCTTCGAAGAGATTAACTTCGTGCATGGGCAACAGCTAGCTCCAGCAGATCCAGACAGATCAAAATTTAAACGTTCATTGAAACAGCAATATATTTATAAAGTATTTTGTTTTTGTAACCATGTGTTTTGTGAAAAGTACACGGTAACAATAGCGAGAACAGCTCCTGAAATTTGTTCGCTAATGATTGTAGACGTATCGTGGTGTAATGGCACTCTCTCTAATAAAGCGTATTTTGTATTCACTGTATTTAGTAGTAAAGAGCACTTCAGTCGATCTCAGGCAATTCTTACCGCGTAGTAACATGTGGAACGGCGAAAATATTTTGGAGTAACTATGGAGGATGTAAATCATAACGTCATCCAGTTTTGCTTAATTCCACAGATACTGTATGTCGTTTCTTTCGATATTAAACGTTTTAATTGAAATTAGTCATTGATAAACGAAAACAAAAACCTAAAAAACCTAAACTATGACAATGTTTCTCATTCTAGTTGAGAACACCAAGTCATACACTTCCATTTAAAACATGTACGAAGAGTAATCTGGGAAAGCTGGTATGAAAATGGCTTTTTAAAACTCGGAAAGCGAATGTTCTGGGAAGGTGAAAAAGGTGTTTCGCTTAGGTGGTTTCCGCGGGGAACAGCGATGTCTTCTTAACAAAGTAAGGTATTAAGTAGTTTTAGAGACGTTTGTAATAAATTTTGAAACAGTTCCTCTGAGAATTCGTTGGCAACAGCTAATGCATTTTTCTTTGGATTTCGTATGATGATTGTCTGCTACGCATAGAAAATAGTAAATCCCGATTGTTGTGCGCGCATAAAATAATGCGAGTCTTGCATTTTCGTACGCAAGACCGATCCGAACTGCACTGTTCCCAGTACTCAAAGAATAAACTGACTTCCCTCTGATTATTCCTTAATGCTGCTTTTTTTTCTTCACTGCCTTGAAAGACGTAGTTAATACTTTAACAATCAGGAGCCAGATGCCAACCTACGTCGGGTTGTGACCATAACGGATCAAGAAAATATACTGCAATATTAGTGTAGATTCTCTGTGTAGCATAGAGTTTAGGAAAAACAAATATCGTCCTTCACATGCCCTGACGCCTCTTGTGCACGGAAGATAAATACCGTTTGATACACGCTTTCTCTAAATTGACTGATAGTGGTGCATGTGCGTCACATGTCAGCAAGTAAACCTGCCGCTAGCCTCGTCAGGAGTGCCTCGGCGATGTTAATCATTAACTGATTGTGCTCAATGTAGAGTTTTAATCCGTTGATATGCGGAAGACCGCGCACAACCGGAAGTTAACCAATTCTACCCGTCTCCATTCTTGTTACAGTAATTGATTTTGTGCTTTTGTGTGTGTGTGTGTGCGCGCGCGCGCTTTATTTTCGTGACATTTGGCGAAGATTCCGTGAGAACCTGATGCTTCTCTTTGCGTGTTGTCCCACACGAGACCAAATATCTGAAAGCTACACAGTATACGTGTTTCTTTTGTCCGGGTATTGTAGAAGTGCATAAGTAAAAAAAAGAAAAATAGTTTTCTAATGCAAGTTGTTTCAAAAGTCAACCACTTAGAACCAATAGATACAACTGGTAACAGTGAATAATGGACTTTGTGCATCCTTCTACATATTGTGTGATATATTTTTGAAATGCTCGTACGAAACTTTCCCCACTTTTGCACTGTGGAGAGTTTGGCGTAGGATCTTCGTCAAGAATATCAACTATGAATTTTGGTTTGGTAACTAACGCCATCTATCACTCCTAGTCCCTAAATTCTCTTACATTCCCTCATAATAGTCAGTACTGCCACCAGCGCTATTGTAGTACAACCACTTGAGACAAGCGAGTCATGGTACTGGAATAATACAGCAGAGGTGCTACTACAGGCTCACTTGCCACAAACGAAACGAGGAAGTTGCTCGAGTAAAAAAGAGGCTTAGAGCTTCGACTCAGACAGCGCGATCGCATCTCCGGATCATGGAAAGCGCGCCCAATACTGAGCACAGCGGTGGAGGGGTGTCTGCTAGGGCCGAACAGCCGCCGCCAACAAGAAATGGAGCGGCCGCAGCGCGAGCCGCCCTGGTGACTCACTTCCGGCGCTGCGAGCACGCCACGGCGCGAACACCGCTTCCGGCAGGCGGGGCGCAAGTGCGTACGTGCAACAGCGCTGCGGCGACACCCCGCCAACCGTCTCGCAACCCCATCGAGCCGAACTTGTCACGTAAGCTGTCCAACCGGGTAAACCGCATCCAGGAAAAATCTACGCGTAATACACACTTCGTTAGCTGTGACAGTACAAACATGAATTATTGTCAGGTGTCTGAACGTCAAGAGTCCGTAAAGCTTTGTATGCACGAGCGACTTCATCTCCAGCGACTAATCGTGACAAGTAGCTCCACTGCAGGGCACCTCGCGAATTGTTGCAGTACTTGGACTCGCCTGTCAAGGATCGTCGTCTGTTTACAGTCAGCGCCAAAATTGCTTGTGTTAAGAGATGTGTCTGCTGTGCAGTTTGAAATTTGAATGGTTAAAGTAGGATTAGGAGGGACTGTCCTTCTCCGATAACGTCTGACTATGGTACCAGAATCAATGAACAGGCAGTGGTAATAACAATACTAAAGTCCAAAGCGATACTGATAGTGGATGTTCTCGACGAAGGTAGTGTGATAAATGGTCCACAATGGTAAATGGGAACAGATAAAAACTGTAATTCGAAGTGGTTTGGCCCACAGCGCCTGTTTTATTCTTTCTAACTGCCAACTCACAAAACTATTTCCCTTCTCCAATAGCGTTGTCTTATTCACTGTTGAGCTTCGCCGTTTCTAGATCGCAAGGTCACGAATACCATTCTCGGCCTCATCGAAGATATATTTCGTTCGGGGACTGGGTATTTGTATTGTACTTATCATTTCTTCTATCTTCATCACAAAGAGGCGCAAGTGGCTGAAATGGAGTTGGAAAAAAAAAAAAAAAAAAAAAAAAAAAAATCAGCAAGCGCCGCATAACCCCACTCTCTCGGCCAGTAATGCCGTACGACCACTTCATTTTTATTCAATGTGAAACAATTATTCATCTATTTAAAGTCTTAGTCATGCACAGTGTGAACCTTTTGACTAGGTATTCAAAGACAAAATTCACATATCTGGTGCCTCTTCTGTCGGAATACACGTACAAAAATATCAAGACTTCATACAACCTTCGCAATGTGTCAAAACAAAGCAAGAGACACAAAATCTGTTACTACACGATGCAGCCAGAATTTTTTAACTTCCCAAGTTGACACGTGAATGGTGCCGATTTACACTCGGGCATATGAAGTGTACCCACCTAGCCACTTTAAACAAAGTCGGCTGTGTAAAACCTGTTCCGCAACACAGACTCCGATAAACATCGCTAAACCACGGACGAAGTGACGATCTCCCAACTGATATTATTTGTATAGAAACACTGTTCGTGCGAGAAGATCGCTTCTATTGACTTTTTTCCCTGCGTGGCAGCTTTTACCAGGTACACAAACTATAGTACACGCCTCCATTAATTCATTAACAGCCATCTCTGCAGTGTTTTCACCACACGTGGTACGCAGGGTGTCGACTTTCTTCTTTTTTAAGGAAATGCTGAAGCAATTGCCATCTTCATTTAAATATGGAGCGATGTACTTTAGGACATTTGATGCCTCCCTGAGCAAGACTCGTGATGATACTTCTTAACAACACGAAGTTTCACAAAAATATCTAGGAAATGTGCTTATGGAAGATATCAGAATGCTTCTAGGAAGACAAAGCAGGAAAAAGTGCCACGTCAACAAAAACAAGGAACTTCCGTATGCATTAACGCAGGGCTGGCTGAGCGTTGTTTATGAATGCTTAGACGCTTGCTACGGGATGTACAGATAGGAAAATTTGGGACAGCCAGGTTAAATGGGTTGGCGCTAACATAACCGTCGAAGACACTTAAAGATCCAAATTCAATAATACGATAGTCTATGCCCTAAATAATAAATGGATTTTCCGCTGAGTTCATAGTAGACACGAGTATTGTAGCCACAATTAGAACAAATTAAACGTTTTTGAAGTTACACTCTTAACGAGGAAGTGCGATACCAGCTTCGCAAATATTTACTTTGGGGGAATTCTGTGTGGGACTGAGGTGAACCTGTTTTCCTCCTTGTTGATTCTGGGTCAGTCTTCCGCGAAACACAGTCATGGAGCCTTCAGACAGAGGCATAGAAAAATATTCCGATGGAAGCGCGAGTAAGCATGGGCAGAAAACGATATCAAAAGTGCAGCTGCCTCAAATACAATGGCAGGTAGAGGCTAAGGCATGAGTCCTTTGTATCCAGTAACATGTGCACCGCCCCACGACTGTGCTGGAAGACGACCGCCGAATCATCAGATATCAACACAATGGCACTGTGTGGCGCGAGAGGCAGCTGAGTATCAGCCGGCTTCTGCCGGGCGGTCCAGCGCGTTTACCTTGTCTGAGGTCGTCGCGCTGGCGCACACGCTGTGAAACCAGCCGCTATCGACAAGCACGCACCGCCCCCCGGGCTGCGCGGAGAGGGCACACGCAGATATGCACACGCAGGGCGCAAGCGCGAGAGCCAGCCGACAACACGCAGAGGCAACGGAGCCGCGGCCGCGGGCAGACTAACAAACAAGTGACTGCCGGCGAGGGCGCTGGCCAGAGCCGCTTTCCCCCCCCCCCCCCACCCTCCCCCTCCCGCCCGCCAACCGCTCTGGCGACGGTCGCAGCCCGCCGATTCCGCCCCGCCTTTCTACGGCCGGAAGGCAGGCACAAGCCGTGGACCGAGTCGCCCAACACTACTACACTTACTTAGTCGCATAGAGTATAAATATCTATGGCGTGAGCATTCTGACGCAGAACGAGACTTCTGTCCGCAAAATCTACTACAACTTGAATCACGTGATTTTGGGACCGCGCATTTTTACCTCGTGTAGCGCTTAAGCCTGCACGTGGACCGTGCTATCGAACGTCAACATTCAGCGTGCCGAGTTCAACGTGCTAGTAACCGCTCAGAAACGATGAAACTGGTGCATACAGTGTGTGTGTGTGTGTGTGTGTGTGTGTGTGTGTGTGTGTGTGTGTGTGTGTGTGTGTGAGAGAGAGAGAGACAAACCGGTATACGCGATCCTTGCGCGCTCCAGCGACAGTCGTCGGCTGAGTCTGGTTCGCGAATCAAAAGGTTTTACGAAATGGACGGAGGTAAATTCCTACGTTAGCTGTATTAAAACGCACATTTCCTCCACTGTCCATACGTTAGTCATACTGTTCGGTCCGTAGTATCATAAATAGAAACTCCAATATCCATGGACATGTTATGAGAAAAAAAGGAAAGTACCGTGTCTATCAATAAGAACACAAGCTTATAAAAGTTCCATTAGAAACAGTGCGATAGAAATTTACAATAGTTCTCCCCACAAAATTAAATTACTTCACCATTCTCAAGTTTTAGTAAAATCCTAAGGTCATTCTTACTTGATCACCGTTCCTATACAGCAGCAAAATCTTTAAAAGTGAAATACAAAACTTAAAACAAGAAAGCGCACAGTATCTTACTCCAAATGGTGCACTCTCACTTCAAGATCAAGTCAAGCAAACTCACTCTTCAAAAATAACGCACTTATATTTGCATAACATCGAATATTGTAGAATTTACTTTTATTAAATGATAAAGTATCACAAACTATTAGAAAAGATGAAGGCTAGTAATCATTTTTGGGTGCAGTGACACACAAACAGCAACACATGGCCATACTTCGCATCTTACCGTCTCCTGAAAACTTCAACCATAGATTTGTTAATTGACATTCAAATACAACCAAGTGTACCAACAACTTTACGTGTGTCTTTACTTTCAAACTGCATACTTTCATAATATGCACGTTACAATAATTCTTTAACCACACACCATGACATTTCCAGTCATTTTATTACAAAAAAAGTATACACAATTAACGACGGTTTTACGAGAGCACTTCAATTTTCTGAGGCCTAGAAACGGCATATATAATATGGGCTTCGGCTGGAAGCTGATGTGGCGTCATCTAAATCTGTTTTGGAAGGGGGGAAGAGAGAGAGAGAGAGAGAGAGAGAGAGAGAGAGAGAGAGAGAGAGAGAGAGAGAGAGAAGAACGCCACGTACGTCACATGCTCGTTCTCTATCTCCTTGATCAACGTTAAAATGCACGTTCAGGATGTATCATGCTAGATATTGCTCTGCACGTTCGGAAACAGTCTACATGCTTTTTCCACGCTTACGACGGCAGAAACTCGGCACCGAGGCCCACGAGAATGACAAACCGTTCCACGTACGTCACGAAGGGAGGCCTGCCTGCGCTCGCTCGCCTCAGCAGACCGAGTGCGTTTCTACCCCTGTTAACTCTTAACTAGATATTATGGAGTCTTACCGTTATTAGACCTACAATGATCGGAAGTCCGTAGGCCTACTTATAATTTCTTACGACTGTGCTGGGGTACAATAAATTTGAAATCATGCAATTGCATCAGCCCACCACTTCTCGTATGAAATGAGGACTGTTAAGCAGAAGAGACTAAACGCTATAAACAAGCCGTTATTACGCTTATACCAACTACTGATCTTAAATTAAATTTTGTTGTAGTACCGTTAATCAATAAGACTTCGTAATAGCAGATTCCAGTAAAAGATGCAATTCTCCTTAGTACGTACATGCCCAGCTGTGAGTTGACAGGTTTAGAAACATATTTTGTCTGCTGAGCTGAGCTGAGAGAGAGAGAGAGAGAGTTCAGGTTACAGTTCGTAGTAGCAGACGGAAAGTCGTAGAGTAAAACGTAAGTAATATGCGGCGTTCCCCAACGAAGTGTTATAGGCCCTCTGTTGTTCCTGATCTATATTAACGATATAGCAGACAATCTTAGTAGCCGTCTTAGACTGTTAGCAGATGATGCTGTCATTTAGTCTCGTAAAGTCATCAGACAACCAAAATGATTTAGATACGATATCTGTATGGTGCGAAAAGTTGCAATTGACCCTGCATAAAGAAAAGTGTGAAGTTAACTAAATTTCGATTACGCGATAAGTCACACAAATCTGAAGGCTGCAAATCCAACTACATACTTACGGATTACAATTACAAATAACCTATACTGGAACGATCACATAGATAACGTTGAGGGTAGAGCAAACTAAAGACTGTGATTCATTGACAGAACGCTTAGAAGGTGCAAAAGGTCTACTAAAGACATCACGCTTGTCCCCCCTATTCTGGAGAGGGGTCCGCATCAGGTGGGACTGACGGATGACATCGAAAAAGTACAAAGAAGAGCGGCACGTTTTGTACAATCGCGAAATAGGGCAGAAAGTGCCACAGACATGATACGTGCATTGGAGTGGCAACCATTAAAACAAAGGCGTTTTTCGTTGCGACGGGATCTTCAAGAAATTTCAACCACCACTTTTTTTTCCGATTAAGAAAACTTTGTTGGCACCTACCTAGGAAGAAATGATCATCACGATCAAATAAGTGGAATCAGGGCTCGCACAAAAAATTAAGAGCTCGTTTTTCCCGTGCGCCGTTAGTGTGGAACGGTAGAGAGACAGCTTAAGGTGTTTCACTGAGCCCTCTGCCAAGCACTTTGTGAATAGCAGAGTAAGCATGTAGATGTAGTAGAACCTTCGTGACGTACGCGCCGCGGCCTGTCTTTCTCGTCGGCCTCGCTCGAAAGCACTATTTGTGTGGCGGCGGCATTAGCGTATTCTGAGTTTTATAAGTTACTACTTAGCTGTTACTGATACTGTATACCATCTTCAAAAGTAATGTGAAACTTTGTATACGCGTTTTACAGACAAGTTAACAATTTGATACCGACAACTGAAGTTGGCTTAAAGATGTGGAGAACACTGGTACTGTGACTTTTCGTCACACTATCATAGCCCAGATTTAATTTACGTCTTTTCGGCACTGCGATAAAAAGTGACAGCGAAGAAATTATATATAATTTTGCGTTTTCTGTTGCACTTATTCATATTGTCGAACCTCTGTTCTAATTAAATACCTTACAATGGCACTGTAGACGGCGCCGAAGTGTCAGGAAAACGCAACGCATTTGGAACTAAGAAACTGTTACAGTAAATGCTGTAAACAGTTTGCACCACCTAATTGTCCATTATTGTCAGGTAAAATATCTGCAACAGTTTTTCGCAATCTCATTAGAAAGGTAAAACCATACACTACACACAAGAAAAAAAAATTATCAAGTTCAGTACTGGTATTTCGGACTAATAAAAGAAGTGACAGCCGACAATGTTTTATATGTTTTCTATTGCACTGATTATTATTGTCGAATCTGTTCTAATTAATTACAGTTACACTGTATAGGAAATTGACTCCTCTAGAAATACTAAGCTGCAACGGTTTGAGAACCTGCATGAACTGTAGGGTGAGTAATCAGACTGTCATGTGAAAGTTTTATATGTATATGAATATAGTATCAAAAATTATACACTGACTGGCAGTTTACTCAAATACACTTTCAAATTTATCTAGCACTTGTCCCATAAACACGTGACCATACAATAAAGTAATTTACAACAGCTTGCCTCGATATTTATGAACATACAGTGCCAATATGACATATACAATTTACATTTTTTGTACATATCTTGTTCTCCTTTCTCATACTTCTCTTTACATCCGTAGCAGCGATAATACTGCACCATAGCTTTTAATGAAACGTGCGGATGCGTATATAAGACAAATACGTTTGATGTTAAAGTTTTGCCATTACTACAAATTGTAAACAAGCAGCGTCGTCCCAAAATCAAGTGACTGGTCCAGTTTGATGTTGAGAACATGCGCATTAGGCTATGCTCACAACATAGATACACACATGGTTGCTCCTGCATGTAGTGACACTTAATTGATTAGTATCAGTTTGGCCTGCGAAAGCTCCCTTATTCTTTACTAATCTTTTTATAAGACGATGTTTACATCTGGCATTTCGTGGGGGCGAATTTTTTTTTCTTAATTTACGGTCGATTTTGATTTGGAACTTGCATAAAAACCCGAAACCTAGGTCGTAATTAAATAGAACAGTCAAATGGCGGTGTGTTCATTTAAAAATGTTACTCTTTTTACAAGAGAGACTTTCTGATCAACGTCAACTACCTGTAGTGGTTGCGAAGCACTTGCCAACATGTAAATCAGCCACAAACCACGTCGCTAGTGGATGAGTGACAATTGCCAACTGACTGTTGACTGTAGAACTGTAAAACCTTATGTCACAAACTGCGTATGCTCAGAAACAAGCAACTGTGGCATCTTCCGCTATCACTGGAAGTTAACCTATTCTCGCCGCATCTACTCGTCTTAAGGTAAAGGACTAGGAGCTTTTGTCTCCCCGTAATATTTATTTTATTGGTGGCTTTGTTTTCATGACAGACAGCAGATGTTACAGGAAGGCACGATTCTTTTCCGCCGGCTGTTGTGGCCGAGCGCTTCAGTCTGGAAACGTGGGACCGATACGGTCGCAGGTTCGAATCCTGGCTCGGGCCTGGATGTGTGTGATGTCCTTAATTCCCTTAGTGCTCAGAGCCATTTGAACCTTTTTTTATTTTATACTTTTCCTACTAGAGTTCTCCCACAAGAGAGACCAAATGTCTCGAATGCCTAAATTAGAAAGTAAACAGTCGAACATTTCTAAGGAAAACTGTTTTAACTCTGAAAATGGTAGTCTACTGTACTAAAATATTTTTTCGTTATTTGGCACTAATAAAGTAACATACTCGACTGTATCCGTTTATACTTAGGACGATCATATGCTACTTGACGTAATACGTTATCATTTTTAGGTTATTGATCTGATGACAGACTGCCAAAGCGCGTAACTAGAAGAAATAAAGAGCAATCTACACACACAAACATTTGTGTATAACATACAAAAGATAAAGTGACTATATTTACTGCCTTCTAAATATTGTTTGATGTACTTGTTTGTGCACAGTCTCTCGAGCCAGTTACCGTTGTTTCGAAATATTTAGACGGCGGTTTTCCTACCCTTTGTTCTCAGCTGTGTGGACAATTTTCCATGTGACCTCCGTCGCCAAGATCCATAATGGTTTTTTTTTTCATTAATAAACTCATCGCTTCTAGATTTATAATTATTGCTGTATTTCGACTTTTTGTAAAAACAATGGCCCCTGACAACGTTCTGGTACCAGATAGAACAGCCTGCAGCTCTTATAAGACACGTAATTTGGCTACGACTTGTGAACCTAACTGACCATTTGTGACAGGGATAACATCCGCAGTAAACTCATTTGCCACCACTAGTCAATGGAGAAGCAAGTCGCTGGTGTAAATCGGACTTAGCTACTGTGCGTACGTGTCATCAGTTCATCACCCACGGCAGTTTATTGCCCAATCAGCCTAAGGTAAAATACCTGTGTATGCTGCAGTATCAGGTGTTAAAACATTCGCGGAATACGCTATAACCTAGTTTTAGAGCAATGAGTACGTCTAATGGCACTCTTTTGAATGCAGAGCTCTAACGCATCGGACATAGGGAACGACACACGCAAGTGCAACTTCTTTTCGATGGTGCTGCCTGTAAACGCTCGCGCAATGAAATGTGACCCCGTTTTAAGGAGTACTGGTGCACGCCAGTAATATTGTTTTTGTTGTAAAGAGTATTATCTCACTTGCAGCAGGCCTCGCTACACGAGTGTTTCGTGCTAACTCTGATGATATGCGAGGAAAGTTCTGTTTCTTTAGTGGTCATTTTCGTCCTCTCATTTAACGGCTCCTAAGATAGATAGTTCAAAGTTTTCAAACTTCCTATATTCATAAAAACCTCTGCAGATTAGTTGCAGAATAAGTATGAAACTGTTACCGTACAATGTTGAAGCTCCACTAAATAAATCAAACTGTTTAAGAGGATGCGTTCCGTTCAGAGTCAGTAGCTTCATACAACCTAATGTCCATGATACGGATTCAGTATACGACGAAATAGTACAAAATGTGAAGGTAAAGAGTTCTGTTCACGTACACGCCAAATGCCGGTCGTTTATCTCCTCCTATATGGTAGCAACAAGTAGTGATCTAACTATAAAACCAACTATTCGTTAATTTTGCAGTCCCTTCTTACCGTTGTGTTCCGTCCGAGGGACTTATCCACGGTGTAGGTAAAACTAGGGGGCGGAAACAAACAGAACAAAGTCAAATGTTTATTTTGCAGTGTTTAAGACGAAAAAGGGGTATGCTACAGGCAAAAACTGATGTTCATACCACCTTTTTAACTTCTGTAAATTTTCAGACTTGAAAAAAGAATAAATGCAAACGGGTAAGACCACCTGCTGTAATTGCAACAAAGAAAACTGATACAAAATTTCTTTCTACATAACGTATCTTCTAGGTATCTGTTTAGCACACTGATTGTAATGAAGAGCGTAAGTTGTGTATTTATTTCAAATGCAGGCATTCATTGGAACAGATTCAGAAATTCAGTCTTAATTGACTTTGAAACTGGAGGGGGTCCGTCAATTTCGAAGCGACGTGTATACTGGTATATCACTGGGTGTTGAAGACACTTAAAAGAATCACAGCTATGAGCGTTTCACAATTGGGGCGCCGCATAACTGAGACGGCAAATTCTTTCTCCAGTCAGCAAGCCACTGGTATTTCACTCGTAAAGGTTCTCCTACGAGTTGTTGCCAGCCAAGGTGCTTATAGTCAGTGGGTGAGCGCTGAAAGAAGCTCCGATGGATTAATTCTGTAATTATTTAACGTTTCTCTCTGGTTAAGAAAGAAACCTTATTTTCTCGAACGTAATAAATATTGGAAAATTTGTTTACCGTATTTATTATTCATACATGAAGACATTACTGAAAGGATTTTTATTTGAAATACACGTTACTGTATATACATTTTCCAAGTACATTATTCCCAACATTCATCTATTCTCATAGTGTTACTTGCTACGAATTTGCTTCCCCATCGAATAACGAATTGTGAATAGTATCCATGCAACGGATCAACTCATACATTGGTCAGATGGTGTTCCTCGCCCTCAAAAGCAACGCTTGTCTACGCTTCTCTATTTCGGAATATTCGTTCTACACTATTGCAAACGTATGCACCTCCGCCGTCCTCCATTGTATGCTGATCAGCGGACGAGTGCGCCACAAGATCCTGAAATGAGCAAAAATCTTATCACAGCAGCAGCACAAGAAAAAAAAAAAAAAACACATGACGTGGTGGCCATTGTACTAGTAGGGGTACACTTGTGGGTAATACTGGAAAATACTATTTCAGGGCTTTTTCTGAAGAGTCGCACTTAGATACTTATGACTACGTAGATGTCTCTGTGAATACCTAAAAATAATAAACATACACAAAAGTGCCTACAATTCACACAAAGCCAGATAACAAAGCACACTATCGAGTTTAACTTTCTCTGAACGACTGTAATCTAAAAACAAAATGTGTCCAATCCTTACTAACAACGGAAACAGTTTTAACGCTTGCATAGCTTTATATATTGCGTAGTTCGTGCGCATACGTCTCCATTCATATGAGAGCTATTGTGTCTTTCCTGAACACGTATCGTTGTTTGTAAGGATTTGCATACATACTGCTCCGAGCAGCATTTGGTGTCGTCTTGCTTTCGACACAATTCCAAAACTGCAAAGGCTACATCTAAGTAGTATAATTCACTGTAACAGACGAAGAGTTGAGTACCAAAGCGGCAGCACACAAACACACAGGAAAATAAATGTCAATAAGTAGTAGTAAAATACTGATCAAACAGGTTCAAACAGTAAATAAAATTTTATATATGACGCATGTTACAACCGGTACCTCTTCCTACACCCCGTTAAAATTAGAACAGTTCAAAAATGATGCTCAGAACAATGTAACATCGCTTCGGTCGACAAGCAAAAGAATGTTAATTACATTTTCTTTTTGTAAATTGCAATATTTCGTGTCGTAATCCTATAGCTACTATTTATACATGACAAACGTGAGACGTTTGTACCAAAGTTCCGCTGAAGTGGCGATACGTCGTCAGTGGCAGAATCTCATATAATGACACTGTCCTGTAAACTTACTACACAGCTTCGGTTTTAGTTGCTTCATTACGTACGGGTGAAACTTTTTTTTTGGTGTTTTTTATTTTGTATTTCGGTAACTTTCATGCTAAAAATACGAACGTGTACTGTATAAGCTACGATAATGAAATCTTCAATGGCATTTCAACTTTTCTCCGCGCTTTAGGGACAGTACAAAAATCATTCAATGGCCACTTTATCGCCTAGCCTGTACCAGACAGATATGGTGCTCAATATTGGGCTCTAGTGAGCGGAAGGAATCTAGTAAAACATTCAACGCAAGAAGGTCTCGTGTAGTTCTCACACGGACATCAATACGCATTAAGCGAGTTTACGCTGGGGAGCTGTGGTAAGGGGTCGAGTAAAGAAAAAAGGGCAGCGGTAGCGTTCTCGCTTCCCACGCCCGGGTTCCCGGGTTCGATTCCCGGCGGGTCAGGGATTTTCTCTGCCTCGTGATGGCTGGGTGTTGTGTGCTGTCCTTAGGTTAGTTAGGTGTAAGTAGTTCTAGGGGACTGATGACCATAGATGTTAAGTCCCATAGTGCTCAGAACCATTTGATACGCCTGATGGCAGCTTTCGTCAGAAATTCCGGTCGTAATTTACGGTGTTGCCTCAGCAGGAATAATGTCCGCTGGTCGTGGAACATTGAAGGAGAAAGCACATGCAAAAGCAACTGCCGCTCATACCACAAAACTATCACAGCTCACTACAGAGCACCATACAGCCTAAGACTATGCCTTTCTTATCGCTTTACGATTCGTCATTCTCCAAAACGGCAGTAACTGACTTTGCGTCATGCTCTGTTTACTACATGTCCTCCTGTAAACAAAGAGACATGGTCATATCGCGTTAGCTCCGCGTTAAATACACAGGTACAGGAAACTGCAGTCTGCATCGGCAACACAGCTACTTAATTTTCCAAGCACCAGATCGAAATACAGCATCGTCAGACCACACTTACGACCAGGTTTCTAATTAAGCGGATCTATCCGTCGTGTCTGAAATCTTGACAGCTACATAAAGTGATCTGATTGTGACATTTTTCACTTCTTCTGTATACTGATCACTTACGAGATGACTGTTGTTCATCGTTACGATGGATTATTCCACCTGGAATTCACTTTAGATTTGACGTTTTCCGCCAGTGTCCAGGTAACGGTCGGGCCAAATTCCAGCTTCAAATGAAACGCCATTGCACGAATTTAAAATAGTTAAGAGATACCATACATCTGCATCCATAACATTCTACGGCATTGCAATAAAATTCTTTGGTTTGTCGAAAAGATACTAAACGCACGCATGTAAGAGTTTTTGTGGTACGCGACAGTGGCGCCTATGTAGAGAACTAGAAAAATCAAGTGATGGCATCGCATATATGATCTGCAGGTAGAGACAATTATCTTGCGAATTAGGTTATTGGGAAATCTCTTTATCCTTGTATCCTACACACAGCTTTTGTCAATGAATGCAAAATTTAATGAGGTCCTAAAAAGGGCAACAAAATCTCAAAATGACACGAGCACAAAGCCTGACAGGCACGATGTGTACAATGAAAGCTTAAATTGTGTGCTGGGCCGGCAACTGAACTCCCGATTTTTTTAATTTCAGGTGGCAACGGCCTGACAACAGTTCAAGAACTACTCACGGCTAGAAGTGTAGGAATAAACATCTAAAAACTCTTTCTCGTGGGATGTGAATTCTCGTTTTTCTTTTATTTCACAGGAGACTCCCTTTGCTTCCAAATGGTAATGGCTATACATAGACCAAAATTAGATCACTTCATTACAAAACGTGCACGTAAGAAAAACTACTTTACGTTCACTTTCGGTACAGTCTTCTGTATTACCTTATTCTTAATTAGTAAACTTTGGACATCATCTGCAAGGAATTTTAAGTCAGTGCTTCGCATATTAACAAATATTATGGGCTCTTATAATCTTCCTTCCCAGTTTCACAGTTCTAAGCTTGGATTGTAAGTGAAATGTAAATTCAACAACTTGTGATAATTTACAACTTTCCTTCAGATCAAAAGTGTTACACTATTGGTTAAATCTTTCAACTGAACCAGTTGACATACACTGGGAGAAGCGTTAAATAACGCAGAATTCTCTAAAACGTATGTAAGTGTTCGCACTGGGTGAGGTTATCTCCAAGGGCAGACAAACTAGATCTTTTCAAGTTGGCACACTCCAATGAGGCTGCTGTGATCTGCTACGGGCGACACCAAGACGCAGCACAACCGTGAGGTGTCAAGTGACCTCGGACTCACCTGCAAAGAAAGAAAAAAAAAAGAGATGAGCTTAGTAATTTTAACACATCTACGGACAGATAAATCAAATCAGTTAACAAAGAAGCGTAGATTAGCCGATATAGTGTAGCTTCATCCCTGCAACGTAAGAGATTGAGGCCCTCACCGGAAACCAGAAGTATCTTCAGGTAGCTATAGTGAAGGATATAATAAAGCACGTAACAGTACTGACAGAAGACGTCACCCATTTCCTAATGTTGTATAGCTGACCTAGTTCTCAAGAAGTCATCAAAGATTAGCGTCAGAAATCTCTGGGAGATTTACTTCTGATTGCGTCGAGGGAACCCTGTAATCGATCCACATTCTTCGGCGCTGCGTCTTCCGAGACACAAATTACTACAACACACACGTCACAAGATACTTCTAATTCCACTAGAGATTGTTCCGTCTGTTCTAGTCACAAATGGAGCGTGTGACGAATTACTGTATGTCACTAGGAGAAATGTTACTAGTCTAATCTTCACCAGCTCTACCGGATCAGTGTCTATATCTACAAACATACTCCGCAACAAACCATACGCTGCATCGCGGAGGGTGCCTTGTACAGTTGCTACACAGTTCCTTTCCTGTTCCACTCGCAAATGGAGCGAGGGAGAAACGACTGTCTATAAGCCTCCGTACAAGCCCCTCATTTCTCGTATTCAGTTTTCGCGGTCGTTACAAGAGACGAACGTTGGGATGAATGCAGAGGACACTGAAAATTTTAGCTTTTCGAAGCAGGCCTCTGAGAAAATTTTTTTCTTAGTGTCCATCCGCTCAGAATTCACTGACTTCGTAAGATACCTTCCGTAGTGTGAAATCTGCATCACCCATGTTGCCCTTTTGTACACGCTCAAAGGGGAAAATCAGAATCACTGGTTTTGAGACTTGGTGCAACAGAACTTTTAGAGCGACGTAAAACTGTGCCTAAATGGTTCAAATGGCTCTGAGCACTATGCGACTTACCTTCTGAGGTCATCAGTCGCCTAGAACTTAGAACTAATTAAACCTAACTAACCTAAGGACATCACACACATCCATACCCGAGGCAGGATTCGAACCAGCGGTCACGCGGTTCCAGACTGTAGCGCCTAGAACCGCACGACCCTCTCCCCTCCCCCTCAGAGTCGTCAGACGAATTTTCTCTCGTGTTTCGACAGGTATTTGCTACAACGTGTAATTGAAGTCAGCCCAAACAAATACAGTTCACATCGCGTCTTCCACGAGACGCCCAGCGTCGATGGAAAGCTTCGGTTTGTTTCCCCTTTACCCACAAAATGATTTTTAAAGCGAAATTTTACATGCTCATTGGACAGAGTGGTCAAAAAGCAGTCTAGTAAGGTATTAGATTTATCGATATGTACTAAGAGAAACAGTAAAACACTAAGCATAACCAGCACTCCAGCAGCAAGAGCCCTGGATCGCGCTGATTGATACCTCCATACAGCAGCGCTGTTGAGTCGCCGCTGGAGTACTGGTTATTCTTACTGTTGATACATATCGGGAAAACAACCATCGCACTAGATTAATTTCGGACCGCTAAGTCGAATGGGCATGTAAAATTACACTTTAAAAGTAACTTAGTTTGTAGTGGGGAAACAAATCGACGCTTCCCATTGGGGCTGGATTTCACATGGAAGAGGTGACGAGTAATATTTGTTTGGGCTGTCTCCAGCTACACGTTACAAAGACGAAATTTCAAATATCTGCTGAAACACCAGAAAAAAAGTGCCTGACGACCCTTAGGATAGACACGCGGTATGTAAAAACTTCGCCATTGTCAGTCCAATGTCCAGGGTCTCATCAAGCAACTAGTAGTAGTAGTAGTAGTAGTAGTAGTAGTAGTAGGAAGAGGAACGATTTAGAAAACCTGGGTCCATCTGATTCCGGAAGGTAACCAGAATGGCTAGCATTATGGGTGAAACCCCAAAATCCACAAATGTCTATGTGATATATATCTCAACTCTCGACACACCATGCAACTGTGATGAACAGAGACTACAGTTCGAAAGCCAGTACCTAACCTCGATTCCAAACAACCAATATAATTTCAAATAATAAAGTTACTGAAAAACAGCAATTTCAGAAATTTGGAAATTAGACCACGACAACATTACACCCAACATACACAATCATCGACAACATCTGGGTAACAGGAAAGGTACCAGAAGAATAGAAGTCAACTCTAATCCACCGCCCTCCTCAAGAAAGGTGACAGAACAGGTCCCTAGTAAGTGCTGCCTGTGAAATACAAAAATCTATCCAAAGTCCTGTTAAATTGACTAGAGTGCCACACAGATCCAAATACAGGAAAATACCAAACAGGGTTCAAAAAGGGAAGATCATGCAATAAACAGATCTGGCGACAGAAGAAAATTATCAAGAAAGTCTAGGAACACTGCAATTAGATTCGTCGACTTCAAGAAGGCCTACGGCTCCATGTATAAAGAAACTGTCTTCGACAAACTGGAAGATATCAAGATGGACAACAAGACCAGAAAACTACTCCAGAAAACAATAACAAATACGGCATAAAAAGTGAAGTTCCTGGGAGAGATCTAGGAACCATTCAAAGTCAAGACAAGATTGAGAGACGGAGTTGGCCTGTAACTCAGTTTTGGAGAAAATAATCAGCATATGGGACAAAGGAGACAATGAGATAAATATGGGGAGAGACAATAGTAGAACCGTAAGGGTAAAATATCTGGCCTGGTCTGATGATAGCCACCATAACAATTAAAAGAAAACAAGTCAAAGAAGCTCTACATACATTAGACGAAATCTCATCCAAACTGGGCTATAAATTTCGTAGAAAAAAAAATGCAGTACATGGTTCCTAATGGTTGTCTGTACATTTTGTGTCCAAGTATGGAAAGGTAACAAGCAGAAAATTTCAAATACCTGGAAGAGAGAAAATAGAAAACGGGACTGAACTCGACATCCAATGAGAAAAGGATCACCAAACTACAAAACGCATACAGAATTTTGTGGAATCAATACAGAAAAAGAAATATTCTGAAGACTAACAAGCGCTCTATCTTTTTAACAGGTACAGCGGCAAGCGAGTGTTCTGGGGCTTACCCCAGTTCAGTAATACCAGTACCACGTGATCAAAACGCGCCTGTCCGTAACACACAAAAGGATCGCTCCATAATCCACGAGTGAAATTAAAAATAACTTTTCGAGACATCAGTATATGCTTCAGTATATTAATGTTAACACAGTTCTGGGACTTACAATCAAATTAATGTTTTAGACAAAATATAGGGAATAAGTGGTGCTAAATAATAAAACTAGAAAGCTAAAAATTAGTCAGAATATCAAAAAGTATGTCACAATTAAAACTTACAAGTATCAACATGATCACAGCAACATTTGGGTCAAAATAGGCGCTTTTACGAAAAATTGAATGCGCTAAATATTAGACTCGGAAAGATGAAAATTCGTATACAACCTCAGTCAAACAAAAAAAATGTATGTGTAAGTTACCTCTATTAGTTCACAAGCTGTTTACTAAACCAAATTTTGAACTAAAACGTTATTCATAATAAATCATTTGGTTTTGTAATAGTTCTAATTACAGCACTCTATTACACGCATGCTATAATAAAGCTGCAAGAAGTTTCAAGACTGTATTGTGAATAATAATACTTACAAGAAATCTTAGACAGTTCAGTGGTCACGTTCTACTGTTGGTTCAGTTATAAAAATTCTAGTCGGCAAAATTTAAATGAAGTCTAACTAAACCTTTTTCAGTAACAAAAGCAAAATTAGCTCTGTTCATACAAAAATTAAAAAGATTGTAAACTGTTAAACGACTGAGAAAGGGGCTATTTAAATACTGTCACCTGCGCTTACGGCGGTTGATAGCTGATGTTCCGTTTGGCGGTCCGCCGCTGCCATATATAATAAACACGTCCAGAGAGGCAGTTGGAATGGACACATCACACCGACATATCAATCTGACGGCGTCAGTCAAACGCCTGCGTGCACTGTGCCTCTGATGACATCACAGCCGCGCAGCTAGCAGAAGCGTTTTCGGTAGAAGTAGGAAGTTAACTCGCAAGGACTGTACACCGCCCTGGATAGCTTAGATTTCAGGGAAATAACTTTTTGTGTGCCACCCGTAATGTTGACAAAAATCGGGTGGCAAGTGGAGAGACTATTTCTCACTTCTAAGGCGTGCAATTAACTTTGGTAATTACAAGTCAGGGCGATAGTCCTTTTTACTTGGAACTTCCCATAGAGGTTGCATATGAACTGTTAACGGGGCTATTTCCGATAGGATTATAATTATTATCATTAGAGATGATATGATTTATGTGCGTGTGGACTTTCACAGAAGATATCAAACAGAACTCAACTTGCAGTTCCTGACCCTTCTGAGTAAATAGTAAGCAGGCCGCGGTGGCTGAGCGGTTCTGGCGCTGCAGTCCGGAGCCGCGGGACTGCTACGGTCGCAGGTTCGAATCCTGCCTCGGGCATGGGTGTGTGTGATGTCCTTAGGTTAGTTAGGTTTAAGTAGTTCTCAGTTCTAGGGGACTTATGACCTAAGATGTTGAGTCCCATAGTGCTCAGATCCATTTGAACCATTTTTTTCAGTGAGGACAAAGAGTAATGTGGACTTGCACTCTGGAAATTACGGTCAGTATGTTCACCATCGCTTTCTGGCTGACCGCAGAAATAGTTTTCAGACTCTTGTAAACGGCGAAAGTAGGTGTACAGCACGCACGGAAAGTTAGGTGTCTTTGCGTAACGACACTAACGAATTAACAACAATACTGGATATTCGCCCGCCGCCCCACAATTTCCATTAATGCCAAATTAAGACATTGCGGTGCAGCTGTCTTGCCAGAGGCCTTTTACGCCTCAGAAACAACAGTTATCAAGGGAAGAACGAAAATTAAGGAGCTGGAGAAACAGGAGGGGAAAATATTGAGAAAGATATCCGGGCCGGTTTAGGAAGACGGAATCTGTATAAAAACATCGAAAAAATAAATGCACAAACAGAAAGACGATTACAAAAAGCATCAGGAAAATAAGAGGAAAATGCTACGGACATCTGCATAAAATGAATGAAAACAGACTGACCAAGAGTTTTAATAGTGACGACAAACAAAGGGAAAACCAGCTGGATAAAAGGAAATCATGGAAGACCTGAAAGAGACATGACAGACATGAAAAAAATAGAGGAAAAAATTTCAGCGAACGCCCAAACAGAAGAAAACAGGAAATAAGTGTACAAAGGAGGAAAAAGCAGCAAAGTGAAATTTTGAGAGGTTTTGGGCAAGAATTGGGAAAGACAGAAAAAGTCATGAAAACTGTGTTTTAGCGCTCTCCATAACGATGATTATATACAAGCAGCAAATCTTTTTTAGTTTCCCCAGTTATCTGTCAATAAATGTGTGTTCTATTGTTTTTCTGTTTCACAATGGCGCTTACTGCTCCCGTCGGATATTTATGAGACGACAGATTCCGTTTACTAAAAACGCACTGACACTGAGAAACAGTCATCCACAACTGAATACTCAAGTAGTTAACATAAACCTCAATGTCCTATTGTAAATTATTTTTGTCTTTCAGACTTCTAGTGAGACGAGGTACTGGTGGAAGTAAAGCTGTGGGAATGGCTAGTGAGTCGTGCTTGAAAAGCTCAGATGATAGAGCACTTGCCGTGAAATGCAGAAGTCCCGTGTTTGAGTCCCGGTCCGGCAAATAATTTTCATCTGCCCGGACGTTTCTATTGTGCAATTTTGCGACAGGCTGGAATTCGAACCAGGGCTTCGGTGTATTAGCCAGACCCACACGTCTGCTGTTGGGACGCTGTACAGCATAATTCTACCCTCTGTCAAGTAATCTTCAATACTGTCACGGTTCTGGCTGTACAACCCAGCAATCATTCGGCAACATGGCAGTGCTGAATCAGAAGCTTCCAGCGAGTCCAGAACACTGTACCAAGCCACGGGTAAGGCACATTTAAGCAGCAAAAGCACTTAACAAAGAAATTCTGCATTTATTTTAATAAAGACGACAAAAATTATTAACAATGTGGTTTTCTCAGTGGTTTGAGTGAACATCCGTCTTACGGTCTGCAGAGTGCCTTTGACGCCGGTAAGCGGGACTGTGTTGCTGAATATATGACTGATTGAGCCTGAAACATATTCTCTCTCTCTCTCTCTCTCTCTCTCTCTCTCTCTCTCTCTCTCTCACACACACACACACACACACACACACACACACACACACACACACTGTACTTTTAACAATTTCTTTTCTGACGTTTCGCACCCATACAAAGCCGTGTTCCTACGATCGTATTTAGGAAGATCTTTCCGCTCTCAGGCTTTTTATATTTTTTCTGCGGTAGCAGCTGTTTCTTTCTATATAAAGCCATTCCGCCTTTCGCGATCGGTAGGATTATCTTACGTGCCTCACTTTGTATACATTTACATGTATCTGTTACTATATCTTTCTTGCATGTTTCTTTTGCATCATCACTACTTCCGAGGTAACAAAATTCATCCACTTCCAGTTGACCTCCAAAGTCCACGATTATCCTTTAGCCATTCAACAAATCCACCTGCTGGACAAACCACAGTCTTCAAAACACTGCTTTGTCTGATGTTCAAATGGCTCCAAGCACTATGGGACTTAACATCTGAGGTCATTAGTCCCCTAGACTTAGAACTACTAAAACCTGACTAACCCGAGGACGTCACACACATCCATGCCTGAGGGAGGATTCGAACCAGCGACCATAGCAGCTGCGTGGTTCCGGACAAACGCCTAGAACCGTTCGGCCACAGCGACTGTCTGTCTAATGTTTACATGTATATTATAGCCATCACCTAAAATATATCACAACCGATTATTTCACTTACAGTTGTCACATCTTACTACAGACACCATGTATCATTTTCACCAGTATGACATCAGCGACCTAATCTTGTTTCCCTGTTCGTGACTAACTGGTTTGCACCTGATTCAGTTACATCAACTGTCTGCAGGAATAGAAAGTCCTTACAATAAAAGGCTGGGTGTTCCTGGAAGCATTACGCCTGCAACCAGAGCAAGTGCAGCAATGCTAAGATATGTGTTAAGTCACAGTTCTGATAACCATGCAACAACAGAGGAACTTAAAAATGTCTTCTGTAGCGCTGAAGAAAAAAAAGTAAGTGTGTGTGTGTGTGTGTGTGTGTGTGTGTGTGTGTGTGTGTGTGTTTTGGGAACGGGGGAGGGAGGGGAGGAGGAGGGAAGAAGAGCTGTTGTGAAGAGAACTCACGCGCTAAACGACGCGTAATTGGTGTATAAAAGCCTAACGGTACCTTCTGCTTCAACCATGTGTTCTTAGTTTTCTTAGTAATGCCTATGAGCCGCCGGATCAGTAGGGGAATCAGCAGAGCGTAACTGAAATCTTTCATCCTTATTTTGATTCGTCCATATCATAAAACATTGATGGATGATTATTTAGAAAAAAGCATGAGGTTCCACTGCCGATAGCGAAAAAAAAAAAAAACACCCGTAAAGGGGCTCCTTCTATCGAAGAGCCTTCTGTCGAAGAAAAACTTAATATCCGATTAGAGACAAAGTACATACTATCACTATCGTATATGAAAAGGAAAGCGCGTCAGATGGGTACACCACAGGTGGAACGACGCTACGGTTTCGTACATTTTAGAATAATTCTTAAAAATGTACACATAAAAAAATAAAATTATCAGATGATGACATGGTAAACTAGAATACCTTATGAACACGTTTTCATTGACTTTGTGACAACAAGAAAAATTGGTGAATGACTTTCATCCGTTTACCTAAAATTTAAATTAAAAATGGAATCATTTGCGAGGATGTAAATCGTATACTCATACACTGTGAACGGAATACAAGGAAAAAATCCAAAAAATTCTTCGTAACAGCAACACAGCCCATGAGGAAAATTCTCTCTCAAAAGACGTGGCTTCGGGTTTGCTCCAGCGAAGTGTGCTTAATAAGTACAGTTCTAGGTAATTTCGATCCATAACACGGTTACTTCAGACTGATAGAAAAATGTTTTCCTTGGTCTCTAGTGGTAATTTTCTCTGGACACTGGCATTATACAGAAACAGCGGGCACTCCAATGCAGAGTGATAATTTATTCTGTAAACAAACCCCTACGCTGTGGATAAGTCACTTCTCCGAAGTATCCGTTTAACCAGGAGTGCACCAAGGTACGCAAAAGAACTTTTGGGAATTTTGGAAAGGAGGAGGTGAGGTACTGTGGAAGTAATGCTTAAGTGAATAGTGAAGTCGGTAGAGCAATTGCCTGCAAAAGCAAAAATTCTGTGTACGAGCCCCGGTCCATCACACACATTTGGTCTGCCAGATCATCAGTTGTACTTAGGATTTCGCTTTTCACGTGTTCTAAAAACGAAAGTAACTTTTTATCTTCGAAGTACGTATAAGAGAATAGCCTCTACCTTCAATTTTTCGTCCACAATTCGCTCGGCAGAGCTGTACAAGAAGTGGATGAATCGTACTACCTCACGGGAAGAAAAAAATGAAGGCAACCACAAAATGAATGTATTTTTATTATAAAAATTTGAAGTAGAATTTGCTCCTTGAATAATGGTTTTGCGTGCAAATTTTTATATGTATGTATTTTAAATCAAGTTTTATACAGGGTGAAAATTATTTAACCTGACAAACTCTGGGAGGTTCTAGGGGACATCAAAACAAATATTTTTCCCTACTGTTATTTTCTCCTATGAGGATTATTTAAACCGGTGGAGGCCTTATTACGCTCGTCAGTTGTTAGAGGTCGTATTACGATCTCCAGTTGTTAGAGGGCGTATTACGCCCTTCAGTTGTGGGCAACTACTGTCCACCAGTGTAGTCGGGCACTGTCTCTGTTTACTAATGGAGCGATAAGCCTGGAGTGAGTACACTGTAATGGTTGGTGCGTACTACGTAGCGCACCATAACTGACGAGTTGCACAGCGGGTTTATCAACAACAATATCCTAATCCCCGTATCCCGCATCATATGACCTTTGCTGCTGTGTACCAACGTCTGCGTGAGACCGGGTCCCTTAGCAGATTACCTGGACAGGGAAGCGGTCGCACGGTAAGAACGCTGCAATTTGAGGAAGCTGTCTCGCAGCATGTGGAGCGGGATACTTCAATCAGTGCAGTTCTTCGTTAATGTGTGGGTCGGTGTTGTTGCGGACTGTTTAATTGGGCCGTATCTGCTACCTAGGCCATTAAATGGCAGGCACTATTACAATTTTCTCGCCTGAGCATTGCCAGAATTGCTGGAAGACGTCCCGCTCCCTACAAGACAACGCGTGTGGTTCCAACATGACTGGGCGCCGGCACATTTCGGTCGTCGTGTGCGTCGATTCCTGGACCGACGGTTCCCAGAAACGTGGACTGGCAGGGGTGGTCCTGTACCATGGACTGCTCGATCCCCAGGTATGTCCCCTCTGGACTTTTTTGTGCGGCGCTAGATGCGCAATCCTGTTTACGCAACTCCTGTTGCATCAGAGGAGGATCTGGTTGCCCGGATACTAGCAGCAGCACGAACAATTCAGGACAATCCTAGGGTTTTTGCCCGTGTCAGACAGAACATGATCCGACGGTGTAACCTTTGTTTACGTGTCAATGGAGGCATTTTTAAAAATCTAATGCAATTGAAATTGGGTTGTGTTAATGTGTTGTCTCTTGGTCATAAAAAATCGAAAAGTGTTTGATGGTTTAATTAATTTGCGACCAGAGAAATCTTCCTCTACCGGTTGAAATACTCCTCATAGGAAAAAATGACATTAGGGAAAAAGATTTGTTTTGATGTCCCCTACAACCTCCCAGAGTTTGTCGGTTTAAATACTTGTCACCCTGTATATACTTCACGTGTTTCCACTGTAGTGGAATTTCATACAGTTACATTAACATTTTGGTGTTGAGTAAACTATTCTTGTTGAGTAACTACAAAGATTAATGGCTTGCCTATACTGATACAATTTTGGTCCGGAAAAAGTAACTGTCTCTTAAATTTCTAAATTGGGCTGTTCTTTAGAAAATAAATGTTCAGATCTTGTTTAAATAAAATAAAAAGTTACTTTAGCAAGGAGCAAGAACCACTCACAGCTCAACCCTGTCATACCACTCCCTTTAGTCGCATACCTTGGTGGCAATGCACTGTACTTACAGTATGGTAAGGGTAATTTAATAATACCACTCCATATTGGAATGCAGTCCATTAAAGAATGGAACTACAGACAAGGTTTTAATGAAGATTTTTATCTGCCTTTCTATATTCGCAAAAATGACATTTGCCAAATATATGATAAATTTAAAACTGGTAACCACATTGCAAATGAAGAGCGACAAGAAACACTGAAATATGCCCGTAAGTTGCATAAGCAACACGGAAGAGCCTCCGAAAAGCTGAAGAACCCCAAGAAACTTTTCCTGACCTAGCCCCTGTGTATCATGCCTATTACCTAAATATAGCATGAGAGGATGGACTTAATGAGGACATGATGAAAAGTAAAGTAGAGCTCCAGTGCTGTTAAGAAAGGATATGCTGTCCTTAAAATACACTTGCTTTACACATTCTTGCAATGAAAATCTATAATGTAGATATGGTCCAGTTTTCCTGATAATCCCAGTTGTTCTACAAAACCTGTCAAAATTTTTTTTCCGCCAGAGCTATCACTTGAAGGTAGAGTTTTTCGTGGGCATAATTTTGAGCAGTTAATTATATTCAAATTTTAGACTGTGATAGAGAGCTAACAAATACCATAATGGGAGTAAATGTACTGTGAAGACGTTGTGAATGTGCCTAATAGTTTCAAGTGCTGTCTACAAATGATTCGAGAGTGGAGGCCAAGCAATGTCCTCCTCAACTTCCTTCTCCCATGAAGCGTTGCCCTACAATCTGATACCAGTAGAAGAGTTCTTCAAGAGTTCTGATTCAACGTTTACAAGCAGCTCGTGCAGGGTCATAAGAGCACATCTTCGTTACGTCTATTCCTGTCTAGATCTCTCACAATATGGGGACGTGGACCTGAGAAGGCAGCATTTTCACGCCATTCTTTGAGAACACGCTCCTCTTGATCTGTAACAACTAAAATGTTGTAGATTTTTGTCAACACTGCGTTACATTAGGTTAACCCGTAAAAGAAATTATATTCATTTATCTATGTTAGTTTAATTATTACAATAATCGTCTACGAGATTAATTTTGAATGCACGTTTGGGTTTCGGTACTGTTATCTGGAACTTCATATTTGTATTATCACTCAAACTGTGACTTAAGATCCACAGAAACATGTTGTGCCTCACAGCTTATGGTTCGGAATGTAACTGAGGAAATAATAATGTCATATTTATATTGTTTAGCAATTACCTTTTACATTTCTACGACGTATTACCCGTAATATACGGTCATAATATTAATTTAAGAGCGATTTAAAGAATATTGCACAATCACTGTCGAGATACATGCACCTTAAGTGAAGTAAATGTGGCTTCCGAAATATAAGAAAAAGTTCACCTTAACTTTTACAACCCCTAACGCTACTTACAATTTGTACAGAAACCAGATGGCAGTCAGAAGAGTCGAGGGGCATGAAAGGGAAGCAGTGGTTGGGAAGGGAGTGAGACAGGGTTGCAGTCTCTGCCCAATGTTATTCAATCTGTATATTGAGCAAGCAGTAAAGGAAACAAAAGAAAAATTCCGAGTAGAAATTAAAATCCACGGAGAATAAATTAAAACATTAAGGTTCGCCGATGACATTGTAATTCTGTCAGAGTCAGCAAAGGACTTGGAAGAGCAACTGAACGGAATAGACAATGTCTTGAGAGGAGGATACAAGATGAACATCAACAAAAGCAAAACGAGGTTACTGGAATGTAGTCGAATTAAAGCAGGTGATGCTGAAGATATTAAATTAGGAGATGAGACGCTTAACGTAGTAAATGAGTTTTGCTATTTGGGGAGCAAAATAGCTGATGGTGGTCGAAGTAGAGAGGATATAAAATGTGGAGTGCCAATGGCAAGGAAAGCGTTTCTGAAGAAGAGAAATTTGTTAACATCGAGTATAGATTTAAGTGCCAGGAAGTCGTTTCTGAAAGTATTTGTACGGAGTGCAGCCATGTATGGAAGTGAAACGTGGACGATAAATAGTATGGACAAGAAGAGAATAGAAGCTTTCGAAATGTGGTGCTACACAAGAATGCTGAAGATTAGATGGGTAGATCACATAACTAATGAGGAGGTATTGAATAGAATTGAGGAGAAGAGAAATTTGTGGCACAACTTGCCTAGAAGAAGGGATCGGTTGGTAGGACATGTTCTGAGACATCGAGGGATCACCAATGTAGTATTGGAGGGCAGCGCGGAGGGTAACACTCGTAGACGGAGACCAAGAGATGAATACACTACGCAGATCCAGAAGGATGAAGCTTGCACAGGATAGAGTAGCATGGAGAGCTGCAGCAAACCAGTCTCTGGATTGAAGACCACAACGACAACAAAGCTCTTTTAATAAATTTCAACTGCATATTTTTGTCGAATAGCTGATTTTCTGCAGACTGCGCACTTTTTCAAGAGACTCTGCCTTACTCTTCACAGTCAGTTCCCTACACATTTACGTTTCGGCTATTTGCTGACAGTCCTTGAAGGTCAAGGTGATTGTCATGATACATAAACTATGCGTTACTTTAGTCCTGTTACACCGTAACAGGATTACTGAATCCATTACAACCATTCTCAAAAAATTCCCACCAGCAAAGGCCGTTTCTGATACTCGCTGCCATACGCAATTTCATCAGAGTTCTACTTCCAGTCTTGTAGAAATTTACCAACCTACCCACAAGGTCTCTATAATGGCTTCATTGCTTTCACAATAGTAGCAGGCACGAACTGTCTATGGCTATATTCCTTGCTAGTAGAATCACTCATCCTCTTGCATCACGAGGCTTCCCATACTGGTCACAAACCATATTGAGTATTCTGTCTGCAAATATTTTATGATAACAAGTTGTCCAGACTTCCCTCCCATTCTATAAATGTCTCTCACCTCTTCTGAATTCTATTTCACAATTCTGAGTCAAACTGTTTATTTCACTCTATGTACGACGCCCCGGCTTCCTATACGTTTTCCACCAGTAATTTTGTTCTCACTAAACTCCTAGCACAGTGTTCTTCGTCTTGCAACTTTTCACTCCTGAAAGTGTCCTAAACACACCAGCACACCATCTCCACGTAATTAAGTTTGTGTTTGGAACCACTGCCAGTTGTTTCTCATATCGCACAGAAAAATCTTCCATGGCGTACCTGGTAATTGTTGCACTTTTACATTAATTGCTGCGAAACACAGGTTTATTATCAAATTTCTTCTCCCCTGTCACTGAACACCACAGAGAAAAAAAATCGTCACTTGGTAGATGCATACAACCGTATCTTGTCTCACGACGGCAAGGAATAACATAAGCTCCGTTACTCGTCATTGTATTCTTGAACACGACTATGGACATTACTATTTTTTTTTGCATTTGGCGCACAACGTCACTGAATTGAAAGGGGGCGGGGGGCGACCCATGCCAAGATCTTATTCGAAGTGCTCTCAATATCAACCAAACAGACCCAATATCAGTACACCGACATTTCTGAAACCTGAAGAAAATACTTATTATTATGGAAAGTAGAAGATTTTTTGTCTTTTCACTTCCAGTTCTCCATAAGTACAGGACATTGCGTATCATGTACCAGTACTTTTTGACTATTGTTCTAAATCCCACAAAAGATTATACAAAATCCGAATAGAAGATACATGTTCCTTCTCCATCCGAGATGGCAACTGTCATGCTGTTAGACGGTGATAGACAATACTAATACCTTCCCATAAAGAATAACACTGAAAAGATCTAGCTTAAAAATTCATTTATTTCAACAAAAGCAAGGGCTAAACGAACTCATAATCGTTTATAGTTGCACTGCAATTCAAACGCGAGCATCTGCAGTGGGCTTTATAACAATCAGAATCACTGTATCACTGCACGGAACATTGAAGTACGGGTGCTGGAGACGCTGTTCTTCGTAACACGAAACGCGACATCCACAGCACGGTCGAGATCCGCCTCGCACCTGAAATCCACCACGTTAATGAGAAGCGGTAGGGTGGGCGGTACGGAAAGGCGGGAGACTGCCGGAGATGACAGAAGCCCTCTCTCGCGATCGATCGCGACAGCATTAAATTTCAACGTGGGTGGTTGCCTGGTTTTGAAGGCCTTCGGCGGCTGCGGAACGAGTGTTTATAATTTAGTAGACTGAAAGGAAACAGAGAGCGCCCGCCGAGTAGGCTCGAGTTATTAAACAACCGCGGTTCGCCTGGCCCGCCTACGCCGGCCGCTGCTCGGCTGACAATTCGGGCCCACCGGTTGCCTACAACCTAGGGGCCATCCACACCTTGTCTCCTCGGGATAGAACTTACTGCCCAAGAAAGGTTCCACGGCGTCAACCACTGCGGTGATCAAGCCCTCACAACAGGATGAAGGAAAAGTAAATGGCAAGACTACACTGCAGGTGGATGCACTATATGCGCTTCAGGTATTACACATTAACAAGTGAAATTGTTGTCTTCTTCAGACCAAAGATTAGTTTGATGCTGCTCCCCACGCTGATATATCCTGTACAAGCTGCTTCATCTCCGAGTAACTACTGCGCACTGTATCTAAACGTGCTTACTGTATTCATGCCTTGGTTTCCCCTCTGTAATTTTTACCCACCACGCTCCCCTCCATTACCAAACTGACGATTCCTTGTGGTGTCCTACCACCCACCCTTCTCTTAGTCATGCCGTGCTATAAAAATGTGAGTGGACAAAACCATCAAAACTGTTGAAACTGCAGGTTTCAAGAAAAACGAAGTTTACGTCATCAGGATCAAGAAAATAAAATAAGCGCCTGAAAGGTGAAAACAAAATTAAGGGTCTTGAAAGATTCGATGTCGCCTTCTGTACCAGAATTTTAGTTTATTTATACACACACCACAATATCGAACTTAGGCCATTTTCAGGGACCATTCATTGACTGGCCATCAAAATTCTTTTAATGGTGAAATTGTCGTATTGGTCTTTTATGTTTCTTTTACACGAAGCACGTCACTTAACAGATTTCTTTTGAGTGCGGATGTCATTCGCGAACTCGAAACCTTGCAACTAGCACCTCTGGTATGGTACCACGTCCTCTGTTAAAATCGTTAAAATCACATATTATGGTAAAACACAGTCGCACTCAAGGTATAGGCTAGGCTGAAAATCTAGGATTTCATGACAACCATGGACACGAGTTCAAAGAAAGTTTTAAAATTAAGAGCTTTATGAAATGTCCCTCTGTGTTTATTAATTGTCCCTCTGTTTAACGATTTATTTCACATCTCTTATAGCCAAACCCTACTATATACAAGACTGCCGACAAGAACGATTTTCGCTCCAAAAAGAGCAACAGCCAGATACCACACCAGCACGAAAAGAAGAAACTTTGTGAAGAAGCAGTGACTCTTGCCGGCGTTACAACTGTCCGCCACTTATCTGTGTATGTAGGTAGAACCCATCCTTCCACAACGTCCCTTCATGTTGTACAACTTCATGTAGTTGTTCCTTACCCAATATTCTCACTTTATGACGGTTCACCTTTCCATTTAAATGTAATGCTGCCTCGTCACTAAACACTAAGTGTGAAAGAAAACTGTCATCCTCATCTCCTCAAGAAAGAAATTACGTAACTCCAACGATGCTGTTTGTCACCGTGACGTAGAGCTTAGAGTAGATGGATTTTGCAGGGTTTCATGCGTAAACGCCAATGCAACACATGGCAGACGGACATCGGGGGCACATTGAGCTGCCGAGCTGCACCGCGAACAGATTTCTACGGCCTCCTTGTGAAACTATGGCGAATGCGTTCGACGTGTGTCGGACTCCTCGGGGACGGCCCGGCGATTTGCCTTCACACCAACAACCTATTCCTCAGAATTGTTCACGGCATTTTCTAATGCTCTGTGCTGTAGGAGGATCCAAACAATACCTAGTACGAAAGTCAGTTATTACTGAGTCGCACTGCGTAAAACGTAGAACACAAAACGCTTTCTGTTGTCCCGACGTCATTTTTAGTGGAACTGATACGAGCGCACACTGCTCATACCTAGCGGCGAACCATGCGATAATTCGAGAGTTTGCTCTTTCCAACAGTACGTTGTTCACGCACAAACGTCAAAAGACATAATAGTTATAATTTTTTAAAATCGGATTATTCTTTTTGATACACCCTGTATACTAATCTGCAACATCTGTTTTGAAGTATGTGATCTTCAATAATGGACGAACTTGTCTCGATCATTTCATAGCGACGATACATATTACCAAAGCATTTTATTTATTTATTTATTGACTGCTTTCTTTCAGTCTGTTACCTATATAAAAGTACAGACCCAATGTTGCACATGAATTGCCATAAACGTAGCGTATGATATTTTAACATAGTTTCAAATGCATTAGTTATAACTAAACATTATGCTGTTTACGGGGGAAAATCTACGTAGAACTACATAAAAAAGTAGATTCTTTCCATGTCACAACACGTACTATACCTACAATTGTATCCGCTATCTGGTGCGCTAGGAGTGCACATGGCGATATCTAATTTCTTCTACAGTCCGATTAAAATTACTTGATAGCAGACATTTCACACGTTGTAGCTGGTTTCCTCCAATCAAGAGGGCTCAAAGTGACGCCCGAAACGTTCCCCGTTGCTACTCAGTCACAGCAGTTAGTCCACTTCGATTTCTTTATCCGGCTTTCCGCATTGATGTTTTTGGATCCCGGATATTGGGTCTGGCTCTCTTATTCCGTATTTCATCACACAAGACAACCACACCAAAAAACCACGCTCCTACACACACACACACACACACACACACACAGACAGACAGACAGACAGAGAGAGAGAGAGAGAGAGAGAGAGAGAGGTCCTAACAAAATACAAACGTTACATACACAGTACTAACCAAACACTACTGGATCCTTCCGCACAAGACGCGATTCAGCATCACACATACTCTATAGTTGTTATAACAACAGAGATCGGCTTACATCAGGTAAGCTTCGCACGACATTGCGTGAAGCTGAATTTTTTTTTTTAAGACTGCGTTTAATCGTTGCGACTGGATGGCCAGAGTCATAAATACAACAACTCACTGGAGTGTAATGGTGTAGTGCAGTGGTTAGCGAATAATGCTGACGTGTGAAGTTCCTAGGTTCGAATCTCGTCAAACGCAACAAAATTTTTATTTTTCTAAATCCAATCAAAAGATTTTGTTTTTAATTTTTATTTATATGCAATTTTTACTTCTAATACATTGCCGCAAATTTTCAAAGCCGTACCGACTTTTTTTTTTTTGCTCTTACTTTTGTTCCTATCATTCTTCTTTCGTTTGGAATTTGCTTGAGTCGCCCACAACTTGCAACCAAGTGCCAAACAGCACTGTTCATCATTTAGCAACGCAGCAGCCCGTGTGAGGATAGTTACAGATAACCAACGACAGTAAGAAAGTACATTTTGCTTTTACCACTCAAACTTAAAATTTTGTCTTGAATTTGCTCCTAGAGATTAGCCTAAACATCGTTAACAACGCCATCATGATTTTAGTTCGACCGCAGATTGTTGACCGGCGTTTCCTCAGATACACTGCACATCATGAGGTTGTGATTAGGTCAGAGTATGTGGTTCAAATGGCTCTGAGCACTATGGTACTTAACATCTGAGGTCATCAGTCCCCTAGACTTAGAACTACTTAAACCTAACTAACCTAAGGACATCACACACATCCATGCCCGAGGCAGGATTCGAACCTGAGACCGTTGCGGTCGTGCGGTTCCAGACTGAAGCGTCTAGAACCGCTCGACCACATCGACCGGCTATGTATGTGGCAACAATGTAGCGACGAGTGACAGACGTCAACAATTACGTGATTTTAATTGGACCATTGTAGCGTTGGGGCAAGTAATGCGTTAAGGGGAGTTAGAAGGGGAAATTTTTTTCACTTTTTCGGATTTTTATCTCCTTATAAAATTTGCAATTTTCGGAATAAAATGATGTATATCACTTATAAACCCACATGGGAACTATTTTTTTTTAAATATAATCTACAGCGGTTGAAAATTTAAAACTTTTTACGTGCATTACTTCAAGATCTAATATAATCGGTAATTTTTTATATAGATTGCTGTGTTATAAGGGTCATGTCCAGAAGACGATGGGCACCAGGTTGAGGAAGTTGAAACGAAGTTTGAGAAACAAGAAACTTTCTGATGGTAAAACCATAAGAGGCAGGCTGACAGACAAAATAATTGATGAACTACAGCAGTATTATGGGATGGCCATTAGAAATAATACTGAGGCTTTGTTGAAAATGAAGCAGGCTGTCAACTGACGGAAAACCAGTACACCACCTTTTCCCTCCTGGACCTGATTGATGGTGCAATTACCGCAATGCCCAGTACTGAAACAGTTCATACAGCCATAAACATTCCATCCGGATGCATTCCCGTAAGCTGTTCGTGACTGACTACAACAGTAAGAACAACAAAACTACATAGAGTGACAGAAAAAAGTCTGCAGTTTTAACTTCCTACAGCTTGTCTTTCCCAGTCAGTGGTCTCCAACAAAAAACGGTATTTTCGGGTTGACAAATACTATTTGTGAAGCGACCAATGACCGCGCTGTTTGGTCCCTTCCTCCCTCTTCAACCAGCCAAACATACGTGAAGCGTTCCCTCCCGTCAATCCCTGAGAAGGTGTCACAACCCGACCCGCGCCGACAGTCGGGCATTCTCCGAACGCGCCGCTAGTTCCGAGGTGCCCCCCCAGGTCGCTCGCTACTAAATGACGCGGGCCGGCATGCCTGTGCTCTCTTACGGGAGGCGGCAGTATTTATAAACTTCTGTCGCTGCAGCCGCCCAGGCGTTGCTTTCTCCTACGCCGTCTGCTGGGGAAAGGACAAAGCCAACCGGAGGCCGGCGTCCTGGCGGTTCTTCAGGCGCTGCTGGCTGCGTGCTCGGTAATGAGCGGGCGGTGTGGGGCGACTGAAATACTAACTACTTGTGGCAAAACATTTACGAAGGGCACGTTTGTGTAGTAGGAACGTCGCGGGTACATTACAACACACAGATCGATATCTCTCTGTGTCGGATCACGTTCAGCAAAGCGGGCAAGTATGTTTAGGAATGTCAAAGATAACATTTGTAGAGAGCTAGTATAACTTGACTCAAAAAGCAGAAGACGATTCCGAGAAAATCTTGTGATGTGCTTGAGTGCAGAAGAATAAGTGAGCCCCTTGCCGGAAGGAACTACCGCAGTCCCTTTAAGCAGAGTTTTCCTAGAAGCAGGAATTTTATGCCGCGCAGTACGTCCTGCTCCCGACGTAATATGTCTTCCCCTCGACAGAGGCAACTACAGTGAACGTGTTTTCGACACAGCACAATGCGTAGTGCGCCAGCGCTTTACGTCAAGCGTTACAAATCAACTGCTGGGCTATAGGAAATACTGCAACTAGCCACTTGTGGCTAGTATTTCCTGCGACATAATTTATGAAAACAGCTGCGGTTTTCTCTAACCAAAAGGGATAAAATAGACACCAACTGTTTCTGCACGAGTTTAATTGCCTTCTGGTGAACCAATTGTAAGTCTAGTAAAGTTGGCGCGCAAAATGGCTAAAACCTACTACAAGTCCATCTCACTCCCGAAGACGATGAACTGTTAAAAAAGGCAGTGTCTGTACATACTGATGTGTGAGACATGATCAATGGAGATTTTAGAAAATATAGTGATGAAAGATCAATTTGTACACAATTAGCGAACGTTTTTAACAAAACGTGTATGGTAACATTATTTCATTTTTACGCACAATTGTTTATGGATAAACAAAACACTGTAATTCGTCCTTGATCTGTTCATTCATTATTATTTGTTTTAATAGCATTATTTATTATACCTACTGGTAACATTTTCAATTATACATTTTAATAACGGTATGTTCTATCACAAAATAATATAGCATTCTCACCAAATTCAAAATACAACATCATTATCAATACCTAAAATAACTCATTATATTATTATTATAAATACTAAAAACGACGAAGATAAACACGTAAGGAATAGAAGTGTGTCGGGAAGAACTGAACTGTAGTAACTTGGTAATAAATAAAGTATCTCTAATCAACTTTTAAAACAGTGACAGCAAACCTAAGTTCTAATACTTAGGCAATGTATGAATCGGCTTGTCACTTGAAATATCTGGGATAGAGCAAAACCGCCACTACCTTCTGGAGAAATCATTATCCGTTGAAAACTCCTCAGTGGTTTCCAACCCATCAGTGCCACTTGGGTTAACAGATAAATGTTCTCCCTGCGTAGATTGTATTAACAGCAGTACACACCAGTTATGAAATTCGCAGTTTCAGTTTTTATATTTATGGGCATGAAGAAAATTCTTAGATTGACAGACATTATTCCGAAAGCATTTACTGCAGCTCCCCTCGCTCTGCTCAGACACTTACTGTATGCTCGTTTTCTTGCATTTTCCAACACATGCTATTTGCAGTACGGTTTAATGATATGTTTTCTCAGCCTACAGGTTTCATCACCTGTTATCACATGTGGTACCAAGATACCTGGACCTGGGAAATATTGTTGGGATGGAAACATTGTTTCATTTTCCACCTGAAGTCCTATTTTGACTTCCTGAATATTCCAGCTTAACCTTCTTTACCACACGAATTCACATCAACCGCCAGAAGTTTGAAACTGACATCAATTATAGCAAGAAGCACAATAGAAAGATATCCTCTGTAGCTGAAGAACAAACTTCTAGTATTTGCGCGCGCTAACAATCTCGCTCGCTACCATCAATGGCTGCTACACAGTTAGAAAGACCCCAACGAGTCCTTCCCAGTCTATTTGGTCATGGGAAGATAGAAATTCCGGCACAATTTTTTTTTCCCGAAGGGCTACCAATATTTGTTATAGAAACGGTCATATGACAGACGGAGAGATGCGGTACGGAAATGTCAATGACCGGTATGATTCTCCAGTGACTATAAACTTTAAACAAAACTTATTTGCATTACTTAGCTTTTGTATAACTCCCACACGATCCATCAGTACTGTAAAATATACTAACACTTTGGTTAAAGCAATAACATTTTGTTTGAACATTCTTCTTAGTCAGCACTTGTGGACTGAACACTTAATACAACAGCGGATTAATTTTTTGTGAAAATACAAATGCACGACGTACTTACATTTCCATTCCCCGCCGACGCAAAACACGCTACCCTGTTCGCGCGGCGCAAAACTCCCGCTCCTAGGAAAACCCGCTTTTAGTTGCATCGCGCGTCCAGCCAAACTTGAGAAAGCGACCACAATTTACGCTCGCTTCATCAAGCTTCGTCGACAATGATGCCACTGATCTGCCTAAAAAAATTGGCATCACCATGCAGCTATGTACTTACTCTCCATCAGCAGCAGCTTACGGTCACAGGAATGTTCGTAGTTAAGTTCTAGGTTATGCAAAACTGAGAATAAAGATGTGCGACTGCACTGAAAAATACGTTTCTCAGGTGGCTGCTCAAAATATTAAAAAAATCCCTGAGAATCCCAGGTGTGAGGAGTAAGATGGCGTTACAAGAAGTCCCTGATAAATTTTGTAAATTAATGTTGAGCGGAGGAGTGGGATGGGGGCCATCTCAAAACAACGACTTTAGTTTCCTCTACGCTGAGATACATTGAGATTTCCCCGATTTTTTTCCAGGTGCAATGTAGTTCCATAAAAATTCCAGATGAGTCGTCACCCTGGGTTCCTTATCGGTGACCAATAACTTGCTACATGTTGGATGTTCCTTTGTGTGAAAATAATCATAAGCGTGATAAATCGCAACCTCAATAAATGAATCTCTATTGTTAATCCGCTTAATGACACAAATTTTTCCAGAGTTCCAAGCTGCGATGCTTTTCCAGTTTTCCAGTCTCAAAAGTAGGCGCACAACACGCAAACCATTTCTCTCGACTGACCTTGTACAGCGAATTCCAGGCCACGAGAACGACCTCGAATTTTTTCCACTCATAACTTGATTCCACCATTGTTCAGTACCACACACCAAATAATAGCAACAACAAATAAAGTAATACCTGCAATCGTAAAAACAAATACAAAATCACCATCAGCGACGATCGATCCCACAGGACAGCAGGTGATTGAAACTGAAGCACAGTTCGGCCTCAGACCAGTACCCGACAAGAATAAAGCTAAGTTTGAGGTTTAAAGGTTCACAAAATAGAGGCCCAAAGCACCAATTTTGACACTAGCAGGATCCAACCAACTCTCACGGAAGAAAGAGAGATAAAGCAGTCAAATAATGGACAACAACTCTAAAGCAAACTGATCAAAACAGCACAAACCTAATTCCTCTGACGAGAAGGAAAAAAACACCCTTGATAGAATTAGGAATTGAGTATGCAATTCAGTCTCGACAGGATGCATACTACAGTTGTTTCAGCGGTAAGACAGTAGAAAACTACAAAACATTACTGATAGTGGGGAAACCAAGTGCCAAATTAACCAGAAAGAGCACAAGGAAGTACGAAAAATACCAACTACTTGAAATTGAGACTACAAAAGAGTCAACACACGAAATTTCTATAAGAACTTCAAAACTAAGTTCATAGGATATCAAGCACAAAGTCTGTTTCACGAAAGAAAAAGAACAATTAGCTTCAAAAATCAAGAAAACTGCAACTAATTGCTACATATTTCAAAGAACTGCTTAACTGCCCATAACCAACACAAAAATTCCCACCTCAAGATCAAGAGTGCGCTAATCAATCTCCATTACCGCCAATAAAGAAGATATAGCCACACATATAAAAAGACTACGTAGCATATATAACCTGTTACAAAAGAAAGACAGAATATACGTAAGTATAGGAGACACTCACTGATATCAGTTACAAACGGAAGTATATTTCAGTGTCTTGCCAATACAGCACAGAAACAGCTTGAACCAAAGCGTGGAAAATATTAGGCAGGATTCAGACCTGGTCGTTCGTGTTCAGAGCTAAACTTGAACCTGAAGTTAATCCTTAAGACAACAGGGAATCTGTACCAAAAATTTAGTGTGTACATGTTTTGAATTAAAAAAGGCCTATCACTAATTTCATCACGAATCACTCTTCCAAATACACTCCTGGAAATTGAAATAAGAACACCGTGAATTCATTGTCCCAGGAAGGGGAAACTTTATTGACACATTCCTGGGGTCAGATACATCACATGATCACACTGACAGAACCACAGACACATAGACACAGGCAATAGAGCATGCACAATGTCGGCACTAGTACAGTGTATATCCACCTTTCACAGCAATGCAGGCTGCTATTCTCCCATGGAGACGATCTTAGAAATGCTGGATGTAGTCCTGTGGAACGGCTTGCCATGCCATTTCCACCTGGCGCCTCAGTTGGACCAGCGTTCGTGCTGGACGTGCAGACCGCTTGAGACGACGCTTCATCCAGTCCCAAACATGCTCAATGGGGGACAGATCCGGAGATCTTGCTGGCCAGGGTAGCTGACTTACACCTTCTAGAGCACGTTGGGTGGCACGGGATACATGCGGACGTGCATTGTCCTGTTGGAACAGCAAGTTCCCTTGCCGGTCTAGGAATGGTAGAACGATGGGTTCGATGACGGTTTGGATGTACCGTGCACTATTCAGTGTCCCCTCGACGATCACCAGAGGTGTACGCCCAGTGTAGGAGATCGCTCCCCACACCATGATGCCGGGTGTTGGCCCTGTGTGCCTCGGTCGTATGCAGTCCTGATTGTGGCGCTCACCTGAACGGCGCCAAACACGCATACGACCATCATTGGCACCAAGGCAGAAGCGACTCTCATCGCTGAAGACGACGCGTCTCCATTCGTCCCTCCATTCACGCCTGTCGCGACACCACTGGAGGCGGGCTGCATGATGTTGGGGCGTGAGCGGAAGACGACCTAACGGTGTGCGGGACCGTAGCCCAGCTTCATGGAGACGGTTGCGAATGGTCCTCGCCGATACCCCAGGAGCAACAGTGTCCCTAATTTGCTGGGAAGTGGCGGTGCGGTCCCCTACGGCACTGCGTAGGATCCTACGGTCTTGGCGTGCATCCGTGCGTCGCTGCGCTCCGGTCCCAGGTCGACGGGCACGTGCACCTTCCGCCGATCACTGGCGACAACATCGATGTACTGTGGAGACCTCACGCCCCACGTGTTGAGCAATTCAGCGGTACGTCCACCCGGCCTCACGCATGCCCACTATACGCCCTCGCTCAAAGTCCGTCAACTGCACATACGGTTCACGTCCACGCTGTCGCGGCATGCTACCAGTGTTAAAGACAGCGATGGAGCTCCGTATGCCACGGCAAACTGGCTGACACTAACCGCGGCGGTGCACAAATGCTGCGCAGCTAGCGCCATTCGACGGCCAACACCGCGGTTCCTGGTGTGTCCTCTGTGCCGTGCGTGTGATCATTGCTTGTACAGCCCTCTCGCAGTGTCCGGAGCAAGTATGGTGGGTCTGACACACCGGTGTCAATGTGTTCTTTTTTCCATTTCCAGGAGTGTATTAAAGGACCAAGGCCTAGATCTGAAAATTCTTGAAATCATGAAACAAACTCTAATACACACGAAATCCAAGGTCAAATTTAACAAAGAACTCTCCGACTTTTTTCAAAATAAAAGCGGAAGTAAGAAAAGGCGATGATTGTCTATTGCTTTTCAACTGTGTCCTCAGAAAAGTGATACAAAGATTAAGCTAACAGAAAACAGTCCTCAAAATTAGCTAACAGAAAACAGTCCTCAAAATTGACTAACTAATCACTTTAGGCAGACGCATGTTATCTATAGATTTCCAGTGTAGAAATATTAACTCGTGGCATTTCATCAGTCAAAAATCAGGATGAACTCCTGAAAAAACTGCATAAAAAGTCGGTCTTCTGGTATCTTTCCAAAAAGACAAAGTAAATGATCTGCAACCAACGAGAATCTAAACTCATGGAGATGAAATTCGCAAAATTAAACGAGCTGCACAATTCAAATATCTCGGGGAAGCCATTCAGGAAAATGGAATCTAAACAAAGACAAACGAAATTATTAAATGCCAGAAGTTGGAAACTACATATCAACGTAGCCAAAATATCTGAAACGAGTAATTTACCTTCAAGCACACCAAACTAGAACATTACACCACAGTAATTAAACCAGAAACGCTTTTTTGAATAGTAAAACAGACACTGACAACATCCAGAGTAAAGAATGCAAAATCTTGAAAAATTCTACGCCTGAAACTTTTAGACGAACAGTACCGACTCGCAAGCAATCAAATTTAACAATACACAAATATCCTTAATGACAATAGAGAAAATGCAGGTTAGGATTCTACGACTTATTAACAGAATGAACCCACATATACTTACAAAACAAATACACGATTTTTTTGACAACAGAGGCAAAGACAAAAAGGGCACGATAATATGGGTTGGTGAGATCAAGTCTGATCTGACAATGGCAGCGGTTACTACTAGAGCACCGTGAAATCTTTGGGTGGAAAATTCACAAATGGCTGACCAACAGAAGAAAACAGAGAAGAAGATTGGAACAACAAGGTCTAGAGACAGAAAGGAAGCCCAGAGGAAGAAAATGAAATAAATATGGGTACAAGGAAGGCAAATGCCCACCTCTTAAGTATTTGGCTAGTCCTAACGAGCTTATTCGCAAATAATACAACTATTCTACTAAATGAACCAATTTAACTTTTTACGGGGACAGCATGTGTGTGATGTTCTATACCCTAACACTTGACTTAAGTATATCTGTTTCTACGTATGTAACCTATTTTCTTTTTAATTACCTAATATTCAGTTTGATCGAAAAAGGACTAACTAAATCAGCCGCAGTTTCAATTTCATGAGTTCTGCATAGACACCAACAACATACTTAAAAGAAGAAAATACGCTCTGTTCTGACATGGATATAATACTTATTTGCGGAATAATATTTACTTTTATTATTTGTGGGCTCTGAGAACTATCGGACTTAACATCTATGGTCATCAGTCCCCTAGAACTTAGAACTACTTAAACCAAACTAACCTAAGGACATCACACAACACCCAGTCATCACGAGGCAGAGAAAATACCTGACCCCACCGGGAATCGAACCCGGGAACAGGAAGCGAGAACGCTACAGCACGAGCTGCGGACACTTACATTATTTAAAACAGTTGTGCACTATGGCACTATTTCAATTTTTTCCGTATTTCACACATTATTTACGTGATACTGATTTATACGACTGGAAAGCAACTAGTGTAGTGAGGCGCTCCTTCCATTTATGTACCGAATCACGAAAATGCATGCAAATTTCAACGAAGATCAATTTTAACTTAAACCAGTAACAGTTGTGAACATGATTAATGTGGTTTGGGTCCAAGAGGTAATAAACAGGTGATGTTCGCATGCATCTGAGTATCTTGTGTTGGAGCGGTTGGTAGGTTATACCAGGTCTGCTCCCTTCCGACAGGCGTTGAACCTTAGCTTATGGGCGACTATATTCAAAATGGTTCAAATGGCTCTAAGCACTATGGGACTTAACATCTAACGTCATCAGTCACCTAGACTTAAAACTACTTAAAACTAACAAACCTAAGGACATCACACACATCCATGCCCGAGGCATGATTCGAACCTGCGACGTAGCAGCAGCGCGGTTCCGAACTGAGGCGCCTAGAACCGCTCGGCTACAAAGGCGGGCCTGGGCGACTAGACAGCACTTCAAAATTTCATGGGTGACAGAATTTTGGGCAGCACTGGGAAATCAGACACGTATGTGACTTTCAAGTGTAAATTTTCGCGACTGAAAGACCACCATTGCATGAAAGATATATTCGCGATGAACTTTTGTAGGCAATAACGCAGCATAACAGTTGTACTTCTAAATTACTGCGTAGCAGGAACTTTGTTTTTAATACTGCTTCCGTCGTGATAATTTAACTGAGGAATCTGCCAATGCTTAATTATGTAAACTTAATTGCACTTCGCTATTTCTTTCTTTGAATTTTAGTGTGGGAATCCATACGCTTTTATTAACAATTTGATTAAATTGGCACTGTGTCCACTAGTTATTTATTTACCTTATTTATTTCGACCGTTGGATCGTATTTGTATTCAACCAGTTTGTTTATTTTGTTTATATTTTCCAATCAATGCCGGACTTCGTATTTGTAATCGAAGCTCGCCTAGTGAAAACTATGTTAGACGGACGATGCTGTTATTAGGGTTTACACCACCAGCCCTTACAAATATACTTTGTTGTCAGGGTCATTCACTGGCCCGAACCGCAGTTAAGCTCTATTGTACATTTAAAAATAATTGTGTGTAATAAGAGAAGATAGTGGTTAGCTCGCATATGGGGATTAGGAATTAGGTTATCCCACAGTGCAGCAACGATCGTTAAAGTCGAAGTCAGCAAAGATGTTTAGCATGGGGGCGTACGAGCCGTAGTAAATTGTGCAGCAGTTGCATAGCGAACAGCAGAAGGCAGGTTCTGCGTGGGTTAGCGGGAGCGAGAGACATGGAAAAGTGCGGACGGCAAACTGGACGCAGCAGCTGAGCAGTTGCCGCCGACTCCACCATCTGATCTGCAGCGCTTACACACTACGGAACCAGCCAAGATGACTGAACAGAGAAGTACTGCCGTCAACAATGTGAATGTAACTTGTCTTTTAGAGTTGTCATAAGCATGTATTGTGAGAATCGAAGGAGCCGAGCAGTCCGAAGTCAAGAAAAAAGGTGCAAAGCAACGTATCCATTAGTAATATTCATACATTCTATAAAGGCATTATCTTTGGAAATTGGGGGAAATGGAAGGATCATCAAATGGATAGTGAAGGGAAATTATACGGAAAGTCAAATGCACGGTATTCAGAATAACATTGGGGCTATAGAACAGAATTTAAAATCAGAGATTGAAAATGTACAAGGAAAAAACAGAGAATAATCTGACAGAAAGCTGAAGGGGTTAATATCTGAAATTAGCAAATTTATTTACTCAGAGATTTGTTGGAAGTCTTACGGAAATTTAGTTCATCCACGGAAGAAATGGCTAACAAAACGCTAGTTCGACAGATTACTGAGTAGTGATCTTGAGACAGGGAGCCTTATCGGGTTGGATTAATAGACGAGAGAGAAAACATCCAAGGAAGAGCGCCGCTTTTAGCCACGGGCCTGTTTAATCGAGAGCGAGAGTCTTACGGACACGCAAACTCCAATAGCAGACGCTAAGGGAGAGGCGTTGTGCGTCACGAGATGAAAACTAGGAAAAAATTATTGACTATCGTTTAAGTCTTTTGAAGTGATCCTAAGAAGCAATAGGACATGGGGGCGATAACGCACCATAAGCATTAGGGAAGGGAAAGGCGATGCCGCGACCAAATTCTAAGAGTATTGTTCCACTATTTCGGGTCAACAACTAGGTACGACAACGGACATCAAATACACAGCTACAGATACTTGCCGCTAAGATTGTGACCGGACAGTATAGTACATACGAAACTAATATATATTCTTTGGAAACTTAAATGGGAATCCTTGCAAGAAAGACTGTGTACTGCCCGTGAAAACCTGTTGGGTAAATGTGGGAAACCTGCATTCGAAAAAAAAGTCTATTCACCGAGAGCTGGGGCGAAACAAACAGTGTCACGTGAGCGACTACGTTCGTTTCCATAGCAAGCATTCGGTGTTCACGTGATACATAGGGGTGTGGAAAATCCTTGGCGCACGCTTTGCAGCTGGCAGCTGGCTGCCGAGCTGTCACAGCGGACCGTGAGAAACCTGGGCAACAACGTAAAAAATAAATTTAACAATAATGTTAAACTGAGTTCATTCTGTCGAATCAGATTTATTTTCATTCAGGTTGCTAACAAAACGCTCCATTCAAATATAATTAACTGTTAATTTTAATAAAATACCAGTAATAATAATGATAAAGAACGAAACAAGGTTCACTCTGTCGAACTTTAACTGTTTTCGTTGAGGTTTATAACAAACCGCTCCTCTCTCTGCTCTATAATGCAGTCTAATTTCCACATTTGAGTTCCCACTTTTTCTACGACATGGAGGACGCACTTGTTCCAATCCTCTGTTTCTAGCAGTACTTTCATTTCCGGCATTTTGTATGTTTTGTTTTTCGCTGCAACATAGCCTTTGATTCTGGCCCACACTAACTCGATAGCTTTAATTTACACTGGTATGGAGGAATTCTGAGAAGTTTTCCCTGCATTCTTCGCCATTCCATCTCTTGCGTATTCGTTGTGCGCTGTTCTGTGACTTTTAACTATATCTAAAAGTTCTTTCTTCTACATACCGTCTTCGAAATAGATGTTTTTAGTTTTAGTCACTCTGATATTTCGTGCTTATTGGAATTCGCATTGGGAACTTTTTCTTTTCTCCGAGAATGGTACTGCGCGTTATCAAGAATAATAACTGCTTTTTCCTGAAGCCGAGGAAGAATATCTTGAAACCATTTCTCGAAGGTTTCGGCGCACATCTCCTCATGATAATTTCCACTTTTCTTGGATTCGAAAGTCCACAAACATCCTTCAACGAACCCTGTTTTTCTGCCAATGTTTGCGATAATCAAATGTTCTTTACCTGATGGGCCCTTGCTTCCTGTGGATAATCCGTACAGAAACGCTTGTTTTGAGGAATTCACAGTGTCATCTACCCAGACATAACTTCGGGTATGTCCTGCGTTCACCCACGTCTCGTTCAAATAGTAAATGGGTCTGTCTTCAACTCTCAACCGTTTAATGGTTCGAAGATAACGCCGCCACCATAAAATGATGTCATCCCCGTCTATTAGAATGCTCTCGCGCCCACGCCGGACATATTTCGAAATTCATTTCTCTCAATAACTTATAAAAAGTAGTACTCCGAAAATTGCCCAGATCTGCATCTTCGTTCACGACTGTAAGCACTTTGTCAATTGCTTGCAATTCGTTACGAAAAAAAATTCGTGTACTTCGTATCGCATTTCTATCGAAGTCATCAACACTTTCAGATAGTTTCTGTCGTAATTTTCCTTTCTTGGGAGACTTCAAAGATTGTGTGGCCTTTTACTCACTTATCACACGATACACTGAAGAACGTCCAACACCTGTAGCTGCAGCTTTTTTCGAAACAATGTCACTTATCGACTGCTTTGGATGTAACAGTTCCGTTTTATACACATTAAGCACCATGTGCTTCTCAGAAGAACTTAATGATATCTTCTTTGCTCGCTTCTTTGGTGGACTCAGAACTGACACGTCGACCTCGCTCACTAAATCCGCGAATGACATAATGAGGACAGTCGTATGTGATGCTAATGAAATAAGTGAATATATAAAATAAGAAACCATGCGATGCTATTGGATAAACAGTGAATGCTCAGCGTAACAACAAACACATGTACTTACTCTAATAAACAACAACTAGCCTTTCAAGCGTCTTTACAGATGAACTTAAGATATCCTGAAATTACCGCTGTACAACACCTCCTAACCAGCTCACACCTGCAACTGAGACGGCCACACTGACTGAGCGCCGCGCCTGCGAACCGCGCAATGCATCGCTCATAAAGGACAAACGGTTGCATCCATCGCATTCGAACAAACTACAAAATTAAATTCAAACCTTTCTGAAACTTTTCTCGCTTACACCCCCACAAAAAAAATTAAAGGAGAAAAGTTTGTCGCTTACTGTGTTTCGGATGATGATTTGGTGAAAGTTGTGCATCAGACGTGAGATTTTAATTTATTACTTCGCTATTCCTGACTCTATTGGGCAGAAAATTTGCAGACGTCATCAACATATAGTACTGAAGGCAATTATAAAATTATTTTGCTGTGCGACACACAGTTTAGGAGATATGGCGTGATAAATATACAGTAACGCGAAAAAACAACTTTTCCGAAAGCTTAAATATTTCTCTTTTTCGGTGACAATAAATTTTAATGTAATGTAAACAAAGGTGTCGGAAGATAGTTCTCGGATCACATTATCATGTTCAGGTGCCAAATTATAAAAAACACGACTTTCATTTTTTAATTTCTGACGCCCCTGCCTTGTACACCCCTCGAAGGCAGCGCTGTGGTCACGCGCCTTGTTGTGTTTACAGTACGTCTCTAGTTTCGGTGAATGGAGTATAGAAGTCTTGCTACTAATTCCTCCTCTTAGTTCACAAGGGTAGAATACTTTCGGTTATCATTTAGCCCCACAGAAAGACTAACAGGGTAGGTAGGGTCCGGGCACCTTGCAGGCCAAATATAGCACTTCGCGTTATGCATTGCGGCCGTCAAGCAGGCATTACTGTGCTAGAAGTTGTTTACTGCCTCTGTGCGAAGGTAAGGACGACACAGTTCATTCTTTGGTGCATAGATGTTTGAAGAAGGTACCACGAAATGCGTAGCATTTCTTTGGAAAAACAAACTTCTGTTTTACATCTTTGCTATACGCGGTCATTATAGAAACATTCCTCCCGCTTGTACTCAAATTTAATTCAACCTTTTCATGGTACACCAATCGTGCTGTCGTGGCCAGAGAATGAAGGTGGTATATGGGGACGGCGCTACTGATAGCAGTACAGTTAGTAACTGTATCCGGAGGCAGTGCGCACTCCAATTTCCGGGACCTCACGCGCAGAGATTCCTGTCAGGGTGCAGCGTATTCACTATCTGATTCTGCTGACAAACGCTCTACACCGAACGAGCTGTCAATCCAAGTTGGAAAAGGAGGAATTGGTGTGTTCAGAATATTGAGAGGATTGGAGTTCAACTACATCGACATACATTCTCCGCAATCCACCATAAGGTTCGTGGCGGAGGGTACCTCGTACCACAACTAGCATCTTCTCTCCCCGTTCCACTCCCAAACAGAACGAGAGAAAAATGACTACACATATGCCTCTGTACGAGCCCTAATCTCTCGTATCTTCGTGGTCTTTCCGCGAGATATAAGTTGGCGGCAGTAAAATTGTACTGCAGTCAGCCTCAAATGCTGGTTCTCTAAATTTCCTCAGTAGCGATTCACGAAAAGAACGCCTCCTTTCCTCCAGAGACTCCCACCCGACTTCCTGAAGCATTTCCCTAACACTCGAGTGATGATCAATACTACCAGTAACAAATCTAGCAGCCCGCCTCTGAATTGCTTCTATGTCCTCTCTCAATCCGACCTGATAGGGATCCCAAACGCTCGAGCAGTACTCAAGAATAGGTCGTATTAGTGCTTTATAAGCGGTCTCCTTTACAGATGAGTTCAAAAAGATATGCGCCTATAGGATTTCGAAAATGTTGAGGAATGCCCACGAAGGCACTCTGAATACAGTACGCAGAAAACTTTTGGAACAGTGCTAAAATTCTGGAGATAACTTCGTAACAAGAATAGTAAAAGGACAAGAAAGCATGTTGCACCAGTCTGAGCTGGAAACGAGAGGCCAATCGATGGAATGGCACTATGCGAACTCGCTAAAGAAGAAATTCCAAACGGCGCCTTCAACAAGATAAGTGATTGCTAGTGTTTTTAGATTCTGGATGTGCTTGTGGGCCGGCCAGTGTGGCCGAGCGGTTCTACGCGCATCAGTCTGGAACCACGGGATCGCTACGGTCGCAGGTTCGAATCCTGCCTCGGGTATGGATGTGTGTGATGTCCTTAGGTTAGTAGGGTTTAAGCAGTTCTAAGTTCTAGGGGGTCCCATAGTGCTCAGAGCCTTTTTTTTTGTGCTTGAGAACATTATGCCACACTGAAACACGGATTTGGCAATGCTTAAATAACTAACCTGTTAAGTGTCGCGTTCGGCAACACCGACAAAAACACAATGTTCTGCTGTTGCATGATAATGTCCGGCCACTAGTCAGTGAGAAGACCACCACCGTGATCACAAAGCTTGGGTGGACAATACTAAAATGCCCACCCCACAGTCCTGTTCTGGCACCGTGTGATTACGACGACGGTAGACTGAAGGAATTCCTTCTGAAACGATTTGAAGATGAGGACTCCATTCTGAAGGCTGATAAACAGTCGCTCAGACGTGCTGATACTGTCTCCTTCGTCATTATGTGCATCCAATAAGCGAAGACCAGTTTGGAGAAACATTAGCGAAGACAAGAGTGCTCGTGACATACCACACTGGCTAGACTCCATCCCTGTATCTACTGCAATCAAGGAACTTGTGGATTATTTCAAACACTTCTTTGACAGTCAATTATTGGAACATATAATGCAACAATCAAACTTGTATTCTGTTCATAAGAATCCAAGTAAAGATTTCCAACTGTCTGTCAGTGAACCGGAAGAATTTATCGGAACAGTGTTTCATATGTCACTTGTCACTGTACCACGTACACGAATGTATTGGTCCAGCTTATAAGGCGTCTCTTGCGTATCGGAAGTGATGATTCGAGACCGGTGGGAAGACATAAAATCCAATCTCCATTTCAATGACTACACCAGAATGACTGATTCAGAAGGTAATTGCAAAGACAAACTTTTCAAGATCAGGCCATTGGTAAGTCATTCACTCGAAAAATTCAACAAACTACCCACTGATAGGATGCTATGTGTCGATGAGCAGATGGAACTCTAGTTTGAATCAATATATGCCAAAAAGCCTCACAAGTGGGGTTATAAAATATATATTTTATGCAACAACAAAGGAATTGTGTACAATTTCGAAGTGCATGGTGGGAAACGTGATCCACTGGAAGGAATGGAAGATTTAGGGGCTAACGCCAATGTTGTTATGCGTCTTTGTAAGGTTATTCCACAACAAAGAAACCATCTGTTACATTTTGACAATTGGTTTACGACAATACCACTGCTTACAGAGCTTGCACGTATGAAGTTAGAACCAATAGATTACCTGGATGTGTGTCGACAACTGAAAGATTTTGAAGAAAAAAAAAAAAAAGAAAGAAAAAAGGGGGGGAGAGGTGCATACGATGAACGAGAGGCAGGTATTGATGGACAGTGTGTGAGAGTAGTCAAATGCTTTGATAACACATCTGTAGTACTTGCCTCTACTTTTTCTGCTGCAGAACCAATAAGTAAGGTGAAACGATGGGATAAAAAGGCCAAAGCAAAGGTTTGAAGTCGACTGCCCGTCTTTACAACCAATTTATGGGAGGAGTAGATCTTTTAGACTCACCGATTGCACTATACCGGATAAACATCACATCAAAAAAGTACTACCATCGTTTATTTTTTCACTTCCTTGATATGTTGGTAGTGAATGCATGGTTGATGTACAGAAGAGACTGTGATTCTTTTGGTATAAACAGAAATAAACAAAGGCAACTTTGTCAGTTCAAGGCTAAAATAGCTGAAGCGTTGTGCAAAATGAACAAGGACTTGAGTGGGAGAAAGAGGGGTAGACCTCCTTCAAGTATTGATGTCGAATATGTAAAGAAGAACCTAGGACATGCATTTAAGCCAATCTCCCAAAGGGATGTTCGTCAGGACAATGTTGGACATTGGCCAGTTGTGTCGGACAAGAGAGGTAGATGCAAAAAGCCAAACTGCAAATTGTGTGCCAGAAATCTATTGTTCATTTGTGTATCGAGAGAAAAAGAAACTGTTTCTGGACTTTCGTAGGGAATGAGAAGTATGCAGGTCAAACATTTTAAATTCATAAATATTTTCAATTGTAAGAAAAGTATATACGTTTGTATTCAATGTCTAACATTTAATTACCCGGTATCCTTAAATGCCTACCGTAACAAATTTGTAACGTTAAAAATATATAGTGTTTAAACATGACTTCTTGCATTTTTAATCAAAATATGTTTAAAGTGACCCGTAAGTAATACAAATATTGCATTTACAGTTTTTTGTTTGTATTACGTCATAATTCTGTCCACAGAGGGTTACAGGAACTCTGCTTCCTCGGAAGCAAAGTAACCTATGATGGACGAAGTGAGGAAGACGTAAAAAAGCAGAATAGCACAGACAGAAGGGGTCATTCCTGATCACAAGTAGTCTACTAGTATCAAATCTAGGCTTTACTTTGAAGAACAAATTTCTGAGAATGTACGTTTGTATTACAGCATTGTATGGCAGTGGATCACGCACTAGGGGAAAACAGGAACAGAGAAGAATCGAAGCACTTGAGACGTGGTATTACAGAAGAATGTTGAAAAATTAGGTGGACTGATAAGGTAAGGAATGAGGAGGTTCTCCGCAGAATCGGCGAAGAAAGATGTATATATGGTGAACACTTAAAAGGCGTCAGGGAATAATTTCCATATTACTAGAGGGAATTGTACAGGGTAAAAACTGCAGGGGAATACAAGAGATTGGAATACATCGAACAAATTACTGAGGAACACTGTCTGGTCTGCGATTCAAGACCACCCCCGCTCCCTGACTTGGGAAGTAGCCGACTTCGGGCCAGCCAGCACCTTGTGCAGCGCGCCCGTAGTGAGCCAAGACACGCAAGGACGCGGCAGCGACGCGTGCGGCGTCAGCAGCGACGCGCCGCGAGGCGAGGCGAGCCAGCCAGCCACTTGTTACTGGAGCGGCCGACTCTGTCAGGCCAGCGCTGCTCGGGACGGCAGTAAATCAAGCGCCAGCCGTCTCGGCCAGACGCCCGCGCCCTTCTTCTGCCACATACCGGCGCCCACTCGACGCACGTTCGTTCTACGCCTTCCCCTACGTCTGACACCAAATGGTGACAGTACGACGGACATTCGACAATTAAAGAGAAATTGACGTAGAAATATAGTTTCATACTTTCACGATTGTATGGTTAAATGATGATTGCGTCCTCTTGGGTAAAATATTCCGGAGGTAAAATAGTCCCCCATTCGGATCTCCGGGCGGGGACTACTCAAGAGGACGTCATTATCAGGAGAAAGAAAACTGGCGTTCTACGGATCGGAGCGTGGAATGTCAGATCCCTTAATCGGGCAGGTAGGTTAGAAAATTTTAAAAAAAACATGAACCATAAACAGTTTGGACAAGAAGACAATAGAAGCTTTCGAAATGTGGTGCTACAGAACAATGCTGAAGATTAGATGGGTTGATCACATAACTAATGAGGAGGTATTGAATAGGATTGGGGAGAAGAGAAGTTTGTGGCACAACTTGACTAGACGAAGGGATCGGTTGGTAGAACATGTTCTGAGACATCGAGGGATCACCAATTTAGAACTGGAGGGCAGCGTGGAGGGTAAAAATCGTAGATGGAGACCAAGAGATGAATACACTAAGCAGATTCAGAAGGATGTAGGTTGCAGTAGGTACTGGGAGATGAAGCAGCTTGCACAGGATAGAGTAACATGGAGAGCTGCATCAAACCAGTCTCAGGACTGAAGATCACAACAACAACAACTTTCACGACTTCAGGTTGACATCACAAGGATGAGACCAGCTGACATAAATACTGTTTAATCAATATTGCATGCATTTAAGGAAACCGTGAAGTGAAAAATCTATCGAAATTACCCATTTCTTTAAAAAAAATTGTGTTAATTTATACCTCAGTCCTTCCTGAACAAGAATATGTATGGTTTTTGTACAATCCGTTGACAAAACGCTTGGCATAGTGATATGCACATACACTAATGGATGTAGTATCGCGTACATACGGTATGAAAGGGAAGTGCATTGGAGGAACAGTCATTTGTGAATCATGTGAAAAGGTTTCCGACCAGATTATGGCCGCAAGACGGGAATGAACAGACTTCGAACGCGGAATGATAGTTGGAGCTGGACGCATGGGACATTCCATTTTGAAAATCGCTAGGGAATTCAATATTCCGAGATCCAAAGTGTTAAGCGGGTGCCGAGAATACCAAGTTTCAGTCATTAACTCTCACCGCGAACAACACAGTGGCTGACGGCCTTCATTTAGCGAATAGGAGCAGCAGCGTTTGTGTAGAGTTGTCAGTGCTAACAGACAAGCAACACTGAGTGAAATAACCGCAAAAATCTATGTACGACGAACGTACCCCTTAGGACAGTACGCAATATTTGGCGTTAATGTGCTGTGGCAACAGATTACCGACGTGATTGCATTTACAAACTGCAATCAGCTGCAACGCCTCATCTGCGCTCATGACCATACCCATTGGACCTTGGACGACTGGAAAACAGTGGCCTGTGCAGGTGAGTCCTAATCTTAATTGGGTTCGAGTGTGGCGGACACCCCACAACGCCATGGACCCAAATTGTCATTGAGGCACTGGAGAAGCTAGTCGTTGCTCCACTATGGTGTGGCCTGTGTTGAAGGAACGCACAGGACGCTCTGCTCCAACGGAAACGATCACTGACTTGTTATGCTCGGCTACTTGGAGACAATTTGCAGCCATTCATGGACTTCGTATTCCCCAAACAACGATGTCTGTTCCCGGATCGCAACTGTTCGCTATTTATTTGAAGAACATTCTGGAAAATTCATGCGAATTATTTGGCAACCCAGATCGCCCAACATGAATCTCATCGAGCATTTGTGGCACATAATCGAGAGGTCAATCCGTCCACACATACTGCACCGGCGAAACTTTTGCAATTATGGACGGCCATAGAGGCAGCATGGCTGAATATTTCTGCAGCGGACTTCCAAAGACTTGTTGAGTCCATGCCATGTTGAGTTACTGCACTATGCAGGGCAAAAGGAGATTCGACAAGATATTACGAGGTACTCCACGACTTCTGTCACCTCAGTATGTAGCAAAAACAGTTGCAGTAAGTTTTGTCACCGTTCATAATGTTACCAATAGCAAGCCGAAGTACAGCAAACCAAGTACAAGCTGCGTCCCGAAATAATTAAAGCAACAACACAAGGAAATGAAGTGTGTACAGACATGAAGGAGCACTATGGAAGAGAAGACAACCCTCTTCTAAACAAGATTTTAACGTGTGATTACACTTGAGTTCACCATTTTCAACCAGTCTATAAGTCAGAGTATGGAATGGAAGCACACCAACTCATCTGTCCGAAAGAAATTCAGAACGCAATTATCACGGTAAAATCATTTTGACCATTTTTGGGAATCCCAAGGTTCCGTCTTTTATGATTAGTTGAAATATCAGGGTACAACAAACAGTGCCTGCTACTTAAGACATGCCGATGAACTAAATAGTAATGAGAGAAAAAAAAGCGTGGTTTGCTACACGACAATGCTCGCCCTCACATCGGACAGCCGACCCAAGAAACCATTTAAAAATGGGTTAGGACAATCGTGTCTCACACTCCCTACATTCCACTTTTGGTTCCCTCGGAATTTAATTGATTTCGTCCACTCAAGGGGGCATTACATGGACAAAGTTTAAGTAGCAACGCGGAGGTTGTAGACTGTGGGAAAGTGGCTCAAGTTTAGAAAACAAAGGTTTCTTTGTATAAGGTACAAAAAAGACTTGTTCATCAACGGGACATGTGTATTAATATTGGCGCGGTTGATGTAGAGAAGTAGTGAAAGTCCCGTTTTGTAAACATACAGTGTTTTCTAGATCAGTTTGTTTCTTTAATTCTTGGCTGTCCCTCTTACTACGTCTCAGAAAATCCAGTCTACTTTCTCTTCCTCAGCTTCTGTCTTCTACCACCAAACTATGTCAGAAAGGAACGACAGGCAGGCCAAATTTTTATTCATTTGATCAGATGACGAAATGACGTACGGTCCCACTGATAGTTTCAGGAACCGGCGTAAGTTTGATGCGGAGAGACCTTATTTCTACTGCGATATCAAATCTTTATGTAGTCGTCACAATACATTCCGCGCTTATGGTATGAATAGCGGCAGCAGAAAAGGTTCATCTTAGTGGGCACCGACTTAATGCACCCTCTGTGAGATGCGTAATGATTATCTGGTATCAGTCTGTGCAGTGATTCTCAACGTACCCTCACATATGGCCAGAGGCAGGAGCAAGTAATTCGAGCAAGAACACTGTCTAACATATTCGTTTTGGCGCTCCATGTATTACAGTGTGGAGAGGCATGTTGTAGCATGAATGCACTGCCCACCAAATCACTGTACACAGGTGAACGTTGCTGTGACACTGTACTCCTACTCCAGGTGCGTCTTTTCGAGAATGCATTCGACCATGACGTGAATGACAGTGCGCGACCGCATACAACAGCGCAGATGGTGGTGGTCTTGGATATTCGGCGTTCCCCGACTTAAATCCCATCGACCACGTGTGGAATGCGCAGAGGACACGTATTTCAGCACGTCCACATGTGAAGGAATGGAACTATCTACCTAAGTACTCCTTGTCAATATTGTGGTCAGCATGGGAGCACGTTGCAGAGCAGGCACTCGTGTCCGTGGTGACCACATACCATGTAACAACCTTGTGCCGCCTTTTGCAAAGTCCAAGAGATCATCGGGGTGATTTCAATTTACTCACTGTCTTTGAATAAAAGTGTCATTTCTATTCGTGTAGCCGGCCGGAGTGGCTGAGCGGTTCTAGGCGAATCAGTCTGGAACCGGGCGACCGCAACGGTCGCAGGTTCGAATCCTGCCTCGGGCATGGATGTGTGTGATGTCCTTAGGTTAGTTAACTTCTGTGGTCATCAGTCCCCTAGAACTTAGAACTACTTAAACCTAAGTCCCATAGTGCTCAGAGGCATTTGAACCATTTTTTCTATTCGTCTCACTCAGTATTTCTTTTAGTTACGTTCTGTGCAATACGGTAGCTGTTCTTTCTATGTGCGGTCCAAGTTTCATCGAGATATGTCACTTGGAAGTGACAAGTCTTGCAAAAGTTATTTTAGTCTTTACGTTTTGCACAGGAGCGCAGTAACAACCGTCGTTCCCCGATCTGTCGGAAGATGGATATACGGAGATCCAATCACTAATGTGTTGATCTCGTTAGTTTAATACGATATAATGCCACAAGCGGGTTGTCGCTCTCTATCGCTACATTGTGACACATACCATGGGTTTGAGCAGAATGAGAGAAACTTCATTTTAAGAAATACATAAACTCTTGAAACAGCTTTACACGAGATAGTCATAATTATGGGGCTACACTATGTGATCAAAAGTATGAGGACACCGGGCTGAAAATGATTTACAAGTTCGTGGCGCCCTCCATCGGTAATGCTGGAATTCAATATGGTGTTGGCTCACCCTTAGCCTTGATGACACGTTCCACTCTTGCAGGCATACGTTCAATCTGGTGGTGGAAGGTTTCTTGGGGAATGGCAGCCCATTCTTGGCGGAGCGCTGCACTGAGGAGAGGAATCGAAGTCGATCGGTGAGGCCTGGCACGAAGTCGGCGTTCCGAATCATCCCAAAGGTATTCTTTAGGACTAGGGTTAGGGTTAGGACTATGTGCAGGCCAGTCCATTATAGCGATGTTATTGTCGTGTAACCACTCCGCCACAGCTGTGCATTATGAACAGGTGCCCGATCGTGTTGAAAGATGCAATCTCCATCCCCGAATTTCTCTTCAACGATGGGAAGTAAGAAGGTGCTTAAAACATCAATGTAGGCCTGTGCTGTGATAGCGCCACGCAAAACAACAAGAGGTGCAATCCCCCTCCATGAAAAACAAGACCACACCACAACACCACCGCCTCCGAATTTTACTGTTGGCACTACACACGCTGACAAATGAGGTTAACCGGACATTCGCCATACCCACACCCTGCCATCGGATCGCCACATTGTGTACCGTGATTCCTCACTCCACGAAACGTTTTTCAATTGTTCAATCCTTACACCAAGCGAGGCGTCGTTTGGCATTTACCGGTGTGCTGTGTGGCTTATTAGCAGCCGCTCGACCATGAAATCCAAGTTTTCTCACCTCCCACCTAACTGTCATAGTAGTTGCAGTTGAGCCTGATGCAGTTTGGAATTGCTGTGTGATGGTCTGGATAGATGTCTGAGTGTTACACATTACGACCCTCTTCTACTGTCGGCGGTCTCTGTCAGTCAACAAACGAGGTCGACCAGTACGCTTTTGTGCTGTACGTGTCCCTTCACGTTTCAACTCCACTATCACATCGGAAACAGTGGACCTAGGGGGATGTTTATAAGTGTGGAAATTTCGCGTACAGACGTATGACACCACCACCACGTTCGAAGTCCGTGAATTTCGCGGAGCACCCCATTCTTCTCTCTCTCTCTCTCTCTCTCTCTCTCTCTCTCTCTCTATGTCTAATGACTACTGAGGTCGCTGATATGGAGTACCAGGCAGTAGGTGGCAGCGTAATGCACCTAATATGAAAAACTTATGTTTTTTGGGGTGTTCGGATACTTTTGATCACATAGCGCATCTTCTTTGGTCCTGAAGCTGTAAATTATTGGTCAAGACATGAGAAATCTTGAATTTACAATAATATAGTGCTTCAAGTAGCCATTAAGGCTGAGATGATAAAAGTATCTTTCGGGACAACGGTAAATGCAGTGTGGAATGTTATCCTTGAGCGAGAGAACGCGTCAAAGTTTTCCTACGTCTCGGGAGAAATTTAAAATAAGCTTCAAGTTAATGAAGATAGGAATGCTCTGCCTCACTTGTCACAGACTCTATTCCACATCTACGTGTCGTGCGGAAAAAAATACCCTTATTATGAATTTACGGCACCTGAACTAACACCTATCATGCATTATTTGAACGCATTAAATATGCACACTTTGCGAGGTGGGGAAACACTCGTTAATCACCAGAAGCTGGAGTTACCAAAGAGTACAGGTTTTTGAAAAAGCGCAGACTACACCCGGAACATCAGTCATAAAAAAGGGAACGTAAATACGGCCACTCCTACGCTAAACAACATAGAAAAAGTCTCGTAACGCAGATTCAAGCTTTAAACTTGTCTGTCCACGTTCCGAACGGTATCAATGTTTATTTTGTAAAGAATTACGCTCTTACGATTTAAAATGTAATTTTAACTTTCATTAAGAACCTTCCCGTCATTTGCTTTCACGAATTTCGAAGGGCGGGGGAAAATATAATTTGTATCGCTGGTAGGTAATTTTTACTCCACTCTTCTCCAATGCTAGTCAAGAGTCTTACTCACTGCGCCTGCGACCTTTGCAATTACTTTCGTGGAAGTTACTCGACTGAAGAAGGGAAAGCCGAAACTGAATGTTATTAGCCACGGATGATGGACGAGTATCCAGAATTGTGGTTGTAAGATATAACTGAATGACAAAATCTAAGCGCAAATATCAACCGTGTTGGTATAATAACAGAAAACATCTATCGCCTCAGGAAGTGCCTGGAAGATCGACGATGCCATTTGAAATGGGACCACTATGACAACAGGAACTTCATTTCTTGTTCTTTTATATTTTTTCTCTGGTGATGATAAAAATACGGTGAGCACATTTTTTTATCATTTTCTGTGAATATACGACTAGCTTCATCCGTTTCCCTCCGGCAAACAAAGAACACCGCAGCCCTCGTTCCAAGCATTTACATCTCTAGGGTGGCCTTCACATACGTCGCTTGAGATGCTTCGAGATGCTTCATATTACTTGAGATAATAATGCAAGCGATTTATGAGTAAAAGAAATAAAATGCACAAGACATTTTAGCAGGCTGTGATTCAGCAAGATATGCAGCACAGAATAATCTTAAATGTGATGACAATATATACCGGCTCTGCAACGAAGAAACGATAATTACATATTAACATATGAACCATGTTGCTAATCGTGCATTTTCTGAGTAAATTTTGTGTCTTCTACAAAGAACACAATTCACGTTTTCGAATTCACTTACAGTTATTTAACTAAGCAACTGAATATAAAAAAAAGGCGTTTCGATGGAGGAAACGTGCAGCACAACTTAACAAAGAATGAAACGTATATGTCATAGAGCACTGCTTGGTAGACGTAATATTGGTGACAAGCACATGATGACTGTTTATAAAATCTCTAACGAATCTTATTTCATTGAACAGCAGAAATAATACAAACATTTACCAAGAAATTTGTGTGTGCTTTTTCTGGGAGGTTAATGCTCCCCAGGGAAATGTATAATGTTGCCAAAAATACAATTTGGATCAATATACGATTCCCGCCTTAGGAGCCAGTGAACTTCTATTGCCATCATATTGCCAGAACATACAAACTATATATTATTCACGTAAATATGCAGTTCCACGATAAATGTAAGGAAAGACGTCCGCATTCATTCAGCATTCCATCAGTTTGTCAGTTCAGACATTACTGTTCATATTGGAATATTTCTTTCAGTGATCTCATAAATCACCAGCCCTCCAGTCTTCCAAGCAACCTCAATCCAAGAGCGAGTCGTCTTCAGCAATTAACGTGTTACTGTCATCATTAATTATATTTACTAACTGCTCTCATTCAGAACACTTGGCATACACATCTTAAGAAAATCGGTTCCACGTTTTCCTGAGTAAGTGCTTCAGATCCTTATCTCTAAATAAAAGGCAGAGAGTGACCGAGGTAACTGTCACCCAAATACACTGGAGTGATGAAAGTCATGGGAGACCCACTACCATCATACTGGACCTACTTTTGCCTGCAACTCGACGTGACATGGCCTCTACAGACATCTATAATTGCGAAAGTGTTGCCACTGCAGGATGTCGGGAACGAATCATGCCGGTCGATCTGGGTTGTCAAATCATTCACTCGAATTGCCCAGAATGTTCTTCGAACCAATTGGAGCCATTGTGGCCCTTTGACATGGTGCATTGTCTTCCATAAAAATTCCATCGTTGTTTGAGAACTTTAAAGTCCATGAATGGCTGCAAATGGTCTGAAAGCAGCCCAACAGTTTCCAGTCAACGATTGTTTGAGCTGGACCAGAGGTCTCAATCTACTGCATGTAAACACAGCTCGCATCATTATGGAGCCACCACTTGATTGCCCAGTGCCTTGATGACAATATGAGCCCGTGGCTTTTGGGGTCTGCGCCACGTTCAAACCCCACCATAAGTTCATACGAGCTAAATTCGGGAATTACCTGACCGCCCACGGTTTGTCAGTCATCTAAGATTCAACCGATATGCTCACGATCCCAGGAGAGACGCTGCACGCAACGTCATGCTGTTAGTAAAGGCACTCGCGTAGGTTGTCTCCTGCCATAGTCCATTAACGCCAAATTTCATCGCACTGTCTTAGCGGATACGTTCGTCGTACGCCTAGATTGATTTCTGAGGTTATTTCACCCAGTGTTGCTTGCCGTTGTCTCTGACAACTCGACACAAACGCCGCTGCTCTCGGTAGTTAAGTGAAGGCCGTCGGCCGCTGTTGTTCGCAGTGAGAACTTGGTGTTCTCGGCATTCTCTTCGCTCTGTTCAAATGGCTCTGAGCACTATGGGACTTAACATATGTGATCATCAGTCCCCTAGAACTTAGAACTACTTAAACCTAAGTAACCTAACGACATCACACACATCCATGCCCGAGGCAGGATTTGAATCTGCGACCGTAGCAGTCGCGAGGTTCCAGACTTAGCGCCTAGAACCGCGAGACCTCTTTGCACTGTGGATCTCGTAATACAGAGTTCCCTAACAATTTCCGTAATAGAATGTCCTTGCGTCTAGCTTCAACTATCATTCCGCGTTTGAAGTCTCTTGATTCCCGTCGTGCGGCCATAGTCTGATCGGGAACTTTTTCAAATGAATCGCCTGAGTTTAAACCATAACTCCGCCAATGCACTGCCCTTTTAAATCTTGTGCATATCGCTATCCCATGACTTAAGTCGCCTCAGTGTATACTGTCCGTCTCCCGTATTCCTGGTTTCTGCGTCACCACCGTCGAGCTGTGGTAGAAACCAGGCTTACAGCAGACACGCGTATGCATCCAGGACGTCATTGCGGCTGACAAGCCTTAAAGACCCGTCAGCTTTAAGAGCCGCAGAGTACCAGGAGGTGATGCTCCGAGCAGCCTCAAAAAACACATTGCACGAATCGTCGATAGCAGTTATTCCTACAGCCGACGATCTAAATAAAACAAATATCGCGATTCTCGCTCGGTCAGTGCTTTGACATACAAATGCAATGATGCCACACTGCACAATATTGCGCAAGACTTGACCTTTCGCATTTATACACTTATGTATTTAGTAAGTGCAACGGAACCCATGTGCCCACAGTGTTATAAATATCCTGCAGAGTACGACTTTTTCCTGAACTCCATTTTTTCATAAAGTCCCCTGTAGGTCATGGCAAACCCTTATCGGCTGACAAAATACACTAATGAAAATGGCCTCCTCTACCGCAACGTGCTCATCTTGTCGTGTTATGCAACTCTAATGGGAAACTCCCGGTTTGAATTAATAACCGCCAAGTGTTTATAGTCTGATTTTTGAACTAGGTTTCTTTTATCCAAATTCTGTGCGGAAACCAGATCTGCACAACCAGCGGCACAAGTTTAGATTTGGTTAAACTGCATTTCCACAGCGTAAAATATGTATAACAGCAGTGGGGTTAATCTGTAGTGCTGTGCCCAATATATTCACGAACCATGCTGCAAACACGCCTGACTGTTTGGAACGATAAACTGCGAGTTAACAGCTGCACACAGATCTGTGAGACATACAGCAGATTATATGCTGGGAACCGCAAAATACGAGTGAATACTGACAACTTTAACAAAACAGGAAAACGTCTAAACTATTTATTCGCACATGATGTTCACACGACTTTTAGAACAACGATGACGAGATAATGCTGTAGTAAAGCACTTTAGATAAAACTGACGTGTTTTAAAACTCCGCCCTCTGTAAAATATACCCAATTTCTTTTCTTTATTATTCTCGACTAAAACATGTTTGGAGGCGTATGTGTCTTCATTGGGTCTCGTTTTATTTCTCTAAAATGTTACAAAAGTTCGTGGTTGGTTTTGTATTTTACTCCTAAAAACTAGAACATGTGCATTTCTTATTTTGTTTAGAGTTCTTATGTGAAACTGAATTGTGAAGATGGAATTGTAACGTTGGCCTGTTTTTATGCCTGTTTATGGCTTGATAATGCATCTGCGAAGTCCTCGAAAGACCTTACAAAATGGTTTATTTATATAAAGTTTGTCACCGCACTCATCTGAAAAACGTTTACCATTCGCCATTACAGTTAGGAAAAAATAGCCAATCGTTAAAGACAATCTCATACCAAACTTATGGTCATATATGTAGATGGGTGCACTGCTGGATCACCAAATACAACAAAAATGTGAGTGAGCACAACGCACAGTCCCTCTTACCGCCACTTAATAAGGATATGATAAGACTACCAAACAGAAAAAGCTGAAGGATGGCCAACAACACGGCGGCGAAAGGAATACTGTCAACAATTGTTCTCTGGCACGACTGCGTCTTACTGCCAACACCACCAACGCGCATTGGTCAAATATTGTACCCACATGCATCGAGTCAATGTCTACAACAGTTAGCTTGAAGAACAATTGACCAGATGGCCTAAAAAAAGTTGCACAAATAAAAGTATGCGACATTCACTCAGGGCACTGCTATCCATTTGGATAAAGTGAGATGAGAAATTTTGAATTACAGGAAACGTTTTCTCGGATAAAGCGCCATAATAAATCCAAAGAAATTATGGTTTTATGAAAGGCACTACGTGGTACCGAAGTAAGTGCCCAGATACTTATGAAATTGAAGGCAATAAAGCAAAAGCGGAAATCTGCTCAAAACATTCCTTTACTATGGAAGACACAGATGTACTGCCCCGATTTAGTTGTCACATCACTGCAAAGATGAGTAATACAGATGTCAGTATCCAGCGGAGTTGCGAAACAGTTAAAATCGTCTACGTGAACTATGGCGACAAGGTCCGACGAAATGTCAGTCCAATTCCATTCAAAACTTGCAGTTGGGTTAGCCCCATATTTTAAACGAACTATGCTCACTGACTACAAGAAAACAAAGGTCACTCACGTCTACAAGAAAGGTGCAGAAGAGATCCACAAAGCTACAGTGCAGTCTCTTTGAAGTCAATCTACTGTATAGTACGAGAACACATTATCCAGCTCAAACTTAATGAAGTATCTCGAACAGAATGGCCTCCACCATGCCATCCATCACGGATTCCAAAAACATCGATCAGGTGGAATTCAATTTGTGCTTTCCTCACACAGCATCTAGAAAGCCGTAGATCAAGGAATTCTGGTGGATTCCGAAATGCACTCCCACTTGTAAACAGACGATAAGGATATCAAACAAAATTTGTAACTTCAGGATTTCTACATCAGCCACCTACGGTGTGTGGTTGAGGTTACTACTGGTACCATTAATCGATTCTCCCTTTCGTTTTTCGCCCGCGAACGGTGTGTCTGAAGAATGACTGGCAGCAAGCCTCTGTACTAGCTATAATTTTCCGTATTTTCTGGTCATAGTAACTTTGTGAAATGTCTTTCGGAGGAAGAAACATGTCAGACTCTTCCCGGAAAACACTCCCCCGAAATTTCAACAGTAAAAGTCACCGTGCTGCACAACGCCTCTCTTTTAGTGTCTACCACTAGAGTTTGCTGGGCGTCTCTGTAATGTTCTCGCGACGACCAAACGAGGAGGAGATTAGTGTTTAACGTCCCGTCGACAACGAGGTCATTAGAGACGGAGCGCAAGCTCGGGTGAGGGAAGGATTGGGAAGGAAATCGGCCGTGCCCTTTCAAAGGAACCATCACGGCATTTGCCTGAAGCGATTTAGGGAAATCACGGAAAACCTAAATCAGGATGGCCGGAGACGGGATTGAACCGTCGTCTTCCCGAATGCGAGTCCAGTGTGCTAACCACTGCGCCACTGTGCTCGGTTGACGACCAAACGATCCCGTGACGAAACGCGCCGGTCTTCGCTGGACCTTCTCTATCTCTTCTATCAGTACAACCTGGTAAAGGTCTCAGATTCCATGGTACGCAGGAAGCAGCACGTTAACTTGGATGAACAGTCATCGACATAACTATTCAGTTACTTCAGGCGTAAATTACGGAAGTGTGTTGGGACGCTCGCTGTTCATTTTTCAGATTCATGTCCTGGGAGACAATATTAATAGGAACGTCAGACTTCTCGCAGATGACGCAGTTATCTATAATGAAGTAGTATCTGAAAACGCTACACAAATATCGTCAGACATTGAGACGTTTTCAAAGCGGTAAAAAGATTATTTCAGATGTTCAGAGATGCACGTCACAAAAACCAATAGAGTGTCATATGATTATTGTATCAATGACACACAAATGGAATAGCTCAGCTGGTACAGATACCTGGATTGGCATTATCACACAGATTATCTTAGATAAGATAGGATACTGGCAAATGCAGGCAGGTATACCTACAAAGGAGACAGCTTGCAACTCACTCGTGCGTCCCATGCAACAATATTAGCAAATATTAGTAAGGGGGGGGGACACTGCACATAAGGAAGGACAGCACGTGTGATCAAAAATTTGACTCAAGAGAGGGCATTATGGAAATGCTGAAACACTTGAATTGGCAGACACTAAGGCACACGCCAAAAAGCCCTACTCAAAAGTTTCAAGAACCAGTATTAAACGAAGAATCTAGAGATATTCTTCAGCCTCCTACGTATTGCCCCGGTAAAAATCGTCAAAACATGTGACTTATTACATAGCGCAGTGAGGCATTTAATCTATCCACTGATCGTAGTGGCCAAATATTCATTCTTAGGACTGGTTTTCGACGCCGGGGCAGATGGGGAAGTGGTCACTACCGCACAGGTCGTTATGTGCTCTCCAGTGGATAGATGGGAGACGTCCTGAGCTGCAAACTGATAAATCAATGGCCGAGGTAACTACCATGAGCCACACTGAAATGTGTGGCGGCCCCAGTAGTTAACAGGCAGAGGTCGAACTGAGACAGTAAAGTTTCAACATCTCTGCATTGGCCAGTAAGCATGGCGCCACCCCATACGGCGTTAAAATCTCCCACAAGTAGGAAAGGTTTAGGGAGCTGATCAATCAACGCAAACTCCTGTAATATAACTTACAGCCGCGGGAGGGGGGATGGGTCCGCAATGCCGGGAACCGGAATTACTGGAGGGCAATGCAGAAAGCAGGTGCAAAGCTCAACAGTTGCTGTAGCTCAGCCACCGCAATTCCACTGGAGGATGACATCGTGAGACCTGGAAGGCATGGAACATTCAATGAGGCAGTTAACGCCTCAGATTCACTGCTGCCACCGACTTATTGCCTGAGCAGTCTATATACATTGTGTCTGAGGGTCTGGCGAGATCTAGGTCCTCTGCTGACGCCAGAATTTCCACCCCATCCTCAGACGCATATTTCTTTCGATGCTCCTTGGGTTTCCCTGGCTGGGAGGACTTCACTTGTTTAGTCTCCGGGACTGAGGATGAGCGTGAAGACCTATGACCAGATGCTTTTGAGCTCTTCAGCGGGTGTCATCTTTCCCACAAGCAGAAAGCTGGAAAGGAAGTGACCCAAGGGACCCCTTCCTAGCATATCCAGCTTAGAAGTGGGAACGGACGTCCCCGAGGGTGGGAGGGGGGGTGGGGGGGTGGGGTGGGGTTGTTGCTCCCTAAGTAGGTGGTGCGGGAGAAACAGGGAGGGAAATGCCTCCCACCATCAAGGAGGCAGGAGTAGTCTTCCAGCTCAGAGCCGACTGGAATTCGGATGGGGCTGTAACTGTTCTCATAGCTACGGCTTAAGAGGTGGTCATAGCCTCAGTGTAGGTCAGTCGGCCCAGGGTCTTTTATTCCATGATTTTCCTTTCGCGCTGTAAAATCATGTAGTCTGGCGAGCAAGGCGAATGGTGCTCTCCGCAGTTGAATCAGATGGGAGGCAGGGCACGTGGAGTATCGGGATGTGATGGGCGTCCACAATCTCGACATGTGACGCTGGAAGTACAGGAAGACATATTGCCGAACTACCAGCACTTCAAGTACTGCATTGGGGGAGGGATATAGGGATTTACATCACAACAGTAGATCGTCACCTTGACCTTCTCAGGCAATGTATCACCCTCGAAGGCCAAGATGAAGGCACCGGTGGTAATGTGATTGTCCCTCGGACCCCAGTGGACACGCTGGACGAAATGTACACCTGGCCGCTCTAAATTGGCGCCCAGCTCATCGTCAGACTGCAAAAGAAGGTCCCTGTGAAATATGATATCTTGGACCATATTTAAGCTCTTATTGGGCGTCATGGTTACAGAAACATCACCAGCTTGTCATAAGCGAGTAACGCCCGTGACTGGGCAGAGGATGCTGTTTTGATCAAGACTGACCCAGATCTCATTTTGGACAAGCCCTCCACCTCCACAAACTTGTCCTATAAATGCTCAACAAAAGACTGAGGCTTAACCATCATGAAAGATTCCCCATCAGCTCTCTAACAGACAAGGTACTGGGGTGAATAAGATCCGCTGCCATCCTTAGCCCATGGTGTGCTCAGGGAGGAAACGATTTGGGTTCATACTTCTGTGTGTTGAAGTGAGCTCACGAACGCTTAGAGACTGCTGGTATATAACTATCAGCAAGAGATAATGGACTACGCTTCAGCACATGTCATCCGCCGTGATGACACCCACTCTGACCAGGGGCCCTCTGCACAGGCGCCACCCAGCTGCAGCAAAAGCCACCTGGCAGGATGGCAATTACCAGGAGTCCCGATGCCCCTTGGGGGATGTGCATCTATCCCTTGACATACGTGGGGAGTTAAAGGCGCAGGCATCAGCGGAGCGATCCCTATGTGGTCAGGGGGCTACAACTAACAGGGTACATGCTGGCCCTACCGCAACGGACTGGCTAGCATGCTGGATATGAGGTGCAAAGAAGTACATGGTCATCATCGACGCAGAAATCGTCACTTCATAGTGCATGGTGGAAAACGCACCCAGGAAGGTGTTCTCACCCAAGAGATGGAGAATGGACGGGACTGAAATGCGACGACGAGAAAGTGGGCTAAAGATCTCAATACACGAGACATGATCCACCATGTAAGGCGCCCTTCCCCAATTGGCTCGCTCTTCGGGAAAATTTTGAAGAATGGAGATCAAAAGCTAAAGGGGACCATCACATAAAGGCCGAAACGTGTGAACTCCTTTTAGTCACCTCTTACGACATGCAGGAATACCTTGGGCATATTTTAACCCCCAGACCCGCATGGGGGCGTCAACACCAACATTGGACTGTTGATGACTGCTGGAGACGTGTTGCCTGGGCACGCGAGTCTCGTTTCAAATTGTATCAAGCAAACTGACGTGTATGGGTATAGCGACAACCTCATGAATCCATGCACCCTGCATGTCAGTAGGTGACTGTTTACGTTGGTGGAGACTCTGCACTGGGGGTGAGGCGTGTGCACTTTGAGTGATATGGGACTCCTGAGACGTCCATTGTGCAGTCTGATGGCCTTTTGCAATTCCAGCAGGACAAGATAACACCCCACACATTCAGAATTGCTACAGAGTGGCTCCATGAACAGTCTTCTGAGATGAAACACTTCCGCTGGCCACCAAACTCACCAGACATGAACACTGAGCATATCTGGGATGCCTTGCAACGTGCTATGCTCCACCCCTCGTACTCTTACCAATTTACGGAAGGTCATGCAGTATTTATGGTGTTAATAGCCTCCAGCACTACTTTAGACATTAGTCGAGTCTGTGCTATGTAGTGTTGCGGCACTTCTGCGTGCTCGCGGTGGCTGTACATGATATTAGGCAGGTGTACCAGTCTCTTTGGCTCTTGAGTCTAAATAAAAACAGTAAATACAGCAGATGGTGGTGTTGCAACATACAGACGGTGGACAAAAAAATAGAAACACCAGAAACACAACACATTACCATGAGTAATACGATACAACGAACCCTTTGGCATTAAGAATAGCTTCCAGTTGTCTCGGAATGGATGGACAGGTCCTACATGGTAATGCAATGCCATGTGCAGGTAACGACGATAGAGGTGGATAGCAATCACGCACCCTTCTCTCCAAAGCAGACCAAAAAGACTCAATAGTAAGGAGATGATGTGACTGGCGACCATGAAAGTAGCGACAATTCATCCTCATGCTCACAAAATCAGTCCCAGACGAAACGACCTGTGTGAACAAGGGCCGGTCATTTTGGAGTACACATTCGCCGTTGGGGAATGAATGTTGGATAGAGCTAATCACCCAAAATGCTCACATAAACGTTGGCAGTAAAGAGGGTAACTATGTGTCCCACTGAATACCGCGACATAGCTGCCCAAAATCATCACCGAACCACTGTCATGTTCCACTCTCCGGACACAAACTCAGCCAGAAGTTGGAAACAGTGGGCAACAGGAACAATCCGATAAAATGGCATCATTCCACTGCTCCACAGTTCAGGTTTTGTGGCTTCGGCATCACGTTTTCCTGTTACAGGCATTTTCATCACTGAAGAGTGGTTTTGGAATTCCAGCCTCCCAGCAATTTCCAGCTGATGGAGCTCCCTTCGTTTGGTAGGTTCGTGAGTGCCGACATTCAGTTCTGCAGCGACTTTCTGCTGTAATCCACTCACTTTTCTTGGAAACCGTCAGTCGCGATCATTCAGCACATCCTTTCGCCGTACCGTGCATTAGCGTTTTTTTTTTTTCGTTTTCCCCGTGTTGTTGTTGTTGTTGTTGTTGTGGTCTTCAGTCCTGAGACTGGTTTGATGCAGCTCTCCATGCTACTTTATCCTGTGCAAGCCTCTTCATCTCCCAGTACGTACTGCAGCCTACATCCATCTGAATCTGCTTAGTGTACTCATCTCTTGGTCTCCCTCTACGATTTTTATCCCCCACGCTGCCCTCCAGTACTAAATTGGTGATCCCTTGATGCCTCAGAACATGTCCTACCAACCGATCCCTTCTTCTAGACAAGTTGTGCCACAAACTCCTCTTCTCCCCAATTCTATTGAATACCTCCTTATTAGTTATATTATCTACCCATCTAATCTTCAGCATTCTTCTGTAGCACCACATTTCGAAAGCTTCTATTCTCTTCTTGTCCATACTATTTATCGTCCATGTTTCAGTTCCATACATGGCTACACTCCGTACAAATACTTTCAGAAACGACTTCCTGACACTTAAATGTGTACTCGAAGTTAACAAATTCCTCTTCTTCAGAAACGCTTTCCTTGCCATTGCCAGTCTACATTTTATATCCTCTCTGCTTCGACCATCATCAGTTATTTTGCTCCCCAAATAGCAGAACTCCTTTACTACTGTAAGTGTCTCATTTCCTAATCTAATTCCCTCAGCATCACCCTACTTAATTCGACTACATTCCATTATCCTCGTTTTGCTTTTGTTGATGTTCATCTTATACCCTCCTTTCAAGACACTGTCCATTCCGTTCAACTGCTCTTCCAAGTCCTTTGCTGTCTCTGACAGAATTACAGTGTCATCGACGAACCTCAACGTTTTTATTTCTTCTCCATGGATTTTAATTCCTACTCCGAATTTCTTTTGTTTTCTTTACTGCTTGCTCAATATACAGATTGAATAGTATCGGTGGGAGGCTACAACCCTGTCTTACTCCCTTCCCAACCACTGTCTCCCTTTCATGTCCCTCGACTCTTATAACTGCCATCTGCTTTCTGTACAAATTGTATATAGCCTTTCGCTCCCTGTATTTTACCCCTGCCGCCTTTAGAATTTGAAAGAGAGTATTCCAGTAACGCACTCATAACTGTATAGAACACTGTTCTGACAACGAGTGACAATGTGTTGAGGGCATCTCAGAGGTGCAGTTCATGGTGAAATACAACAGCGCGACCTATAGGCTTGGCTAGCATTTGCATTTGCGTTCAACTAAGTGCTTCTCGCCATGTTACCGTATTTGTGTCCAGCCCATGTATAAGATAGCTTTTATTCTATCGTTCCAATATCCATCAGAAGAAGAATGTATCTAAAAATTAATACTTTGTCGTAAGGGCCTAATTTAGTCGCGTTCACTGCCCTTTGCAAGCAATGCTGCCAGTTATGGGTTTACAGTCAGTGATGATGCTACCATCATTTTGCAGCAGTCCTTCAGCGTCGGTCAGGGCAGTGAGAGTACTGTAGACGCAGGCACGCCTTGTACACGCGCCTCTGTTCCACGGCGGCCCTCTGAGGTCGATAGCGCTGTTGTTTCCCCACTGGCAAACACTATCAGCGCCAGCATCCGCTTACGACCTTGCCGCTTCCTGCCGAGGCGGGCTCAGCTTGCCGACGCAGGAGACATACGCCAGCCAACAGGCATGCGGTCGGCCGGGGCGTCAGCAGGTAGCAAGTATTTGTTCCCTCCACACCTTTCCTCCCTACAATTCTGTTATGACACGCTGTTTTCCTGAACAAACAGCGGATCCAACAAGCTAAAGGACCCTTTCAGTAGCACTAACATCCGATCAGTAATTAAAAAATGCGTAGCTTCTTTTTGTTCCGCAGCGGCTGGTTCAAAGACTTCCGATACGATGATATATAGCTCAAAAACTTTGGAACTCTTTTCTGATGAGTCACTTAAAGGTATTCCGTGAGATAACCTCAACAGAGCGTCGATTATCAGATTTCATTCACCATTAGACTGCATAAAGATCAGGTTACAAACAACGAGGTGACATTCAAATAACTGCTACCGCAATACTAGAATTTACAGTCAGGAGAAGGCGTTATAGTGTCGTGGGACTGAGTCACAACTCAATTTCTGCGTGTCTGCTCAGTCTCTATGACACTACGAGGGGGGGAATCATTTGTTTATACTGGCCGTCATATCAAGCAACTATTTTGTGAACAATTCATTTGATGAGACAGAACAGACTTAGAACTGCACTATGTTTTAATAGCACTCATCGGGAAAAAGTATTGAGTACTAAACGATTCATGATAATGTAAGGTTTTAGTGAAGTGCTATTCTTGTCGAAAACTGACACTATGAGATCGTGGCTATGTAAAGATACAGGTCATTTCTTATAAAAAGTACAGACAATAACTAGAGACAATCAGTCCCTGTCAATAGAACTCTTTATGAAGACATCTGTTGCCGTTTTCTAACCGACATCGTCAGAGTGCCGTTCGAGTTTATAATAATTACATTTAGCTTGTACCGAACGACAGGCAAATGGCTGTTTTGACACACCGAAAATCTTGCGATATTTCATGGCATTTTTTGACTCCTTTCGAAGAGTTTCATACTTCGCGGAATAATAAGACGTATTTAAAAGTTTACTTAACCTTAGAGACACAAATATTGTAGAGCACCACACATCAGAAACGTTACTACTAACAGTGTTCCTTCTATCTTCCGAGACACTGGAACAATTAGAATCTTTCTGACGAAAATTTTGTGGACGACTGTGATGGCTTTTGAAAATATAGTGGTCAAACGCTTCTTACGTCTGAACGGGAGCTTTTAACAACAACTAGTATTGCTTTACATTTTATCAATGTCCCGCTGTTTCTTTCGGGCTGTGCGGGGTAGCCGCGCGGACCGTGCCAAGACGCCACAGACTGCACGGCTGCCCCGGTTGGAGGTTCGAGTCCTCCCTCTGGCATTGGTGTGTGTGTGTGTGTGTGTGTGTGTGTGTGTGTGTGTGTGTGTGTGTGTTGTCCATAGCGTAAGTTATAGTAAGTAGTGTGTAAGCTTAGGTACCGATGACCTAAGCAGTTCGGTCCCATAAGATATCGCAAATTTACACATTTTTCTCTGTCGCATTGAACAATCACTCTTATATTACTGCACAATTCTGTTATACTAATAAGCAACATTAAACGTATATGACAATCGAACTGTATAAAAAGTACATCTATAGGCACGCAAGTCTGACAGCCACATAAGCGACCCAATGTGCTGCTAACATTCGTGTTTTACATATACTGTAACTGAAATTAATGACTATACTTGCTGTCTGAAATATACTACTGGCCATTAAAATTGCTACACCAAGAAGAAATGCAGATGACAAACTGGTATTCACTGGACATATATATTATACTAGAACTGACATGTGATTCCATTTTCACGCAATTTGGGTGCACAGATCCTGAGAAATCAGTACCCAGAACAACCACCTCTGGCCGTAATAACGCCCTCGATACGCCTGGGCATTGAGTCAAACAGAGCTTGGATGGCGTGACAGGTACAGCTGCCCATGCAGCTTCAACACGATACCACAGTTCATCAAGAGTAGTAACTGGCGTATTGTGACAAACCAGTTGCTCGGCCACCATTGACCAGACGTTTTCAATTGGTGAGAGATCTGGAGAATGTGCTGGCCAGGACAGCAGTCCAAAATTTTCTGTATCCAAAAAGGCCCGTACAGGACCTGCAACATGCGGTCGTCCACTATCCTGCTGAAATGTATGGTTTGGCAGGGATCTAGTGAAGGGTAGAGCCACGTGTCGTAACACATCTGAAATGTAACGTCCACTGTTCAAAGTGCCGTCAATGCGAACAAGAGGTGACCGAGACGTGTACCCAATGGCACCCCATACTATCACACCGGGTGATACGCCAGTATGGCGATGACGAATACACGCTTCCAATGTGCGTTCACCGCGATGTCGCCAAACACGGATGCGACCATCATGATGCTGTAAATAGAACCTGGATTCATCCGAAAAATGACGTGTTGCCATTCGTGCACCCAGGTTCGTCGTTGCGTACACCATCGCAGGTCTGTGATGCAGCGTCAAGGATAACCGCAGCCATGGTCTCCGAGCTGATAGCCAATGCTGCTGCAAACGTCGTCGAACTGTTCGTGCAGATGGTGGTTGTCTTGCAAACGTCTCCATCTGTTGACTCAGGGATCGAGACGTGGCTGCACGATCCGTTACAGCTAAGCGGCTAAGATGCCTGTCATCTCGACTGCTAGTGATACGAGGCCGTTGGGATCCAGCACGCGTTCCGTATTACCCTCCTGAAGTCACCGATTCCATATTCTGCTAACAGTCATTGTATCTCGACCAAAGCGAGCAGCAATGTCGCGATACGATAAACCGCAATCGCGATAGGCTACAATCCGACCTTTATCAAAGTCGGAAACGTGATGGTACGGATTTCTCCTCCTTACACGAGGCAACACAACAACGTCTAACCAGGCAATGCCGGTTAACTGCTGTTAGTGTATGAGAAATCGGTTGGAAACTTTCCTCATGTCAGCACGTTGTAGGTGTCGCCATCGGCGCCAACCTTGTGCGAATGCTGTGAAAAGCTAATCATTTGCATATCATAGCATCTTCTTCCTGTCGGTTAAATTTCGCGTCTGTAGCACGTCATCTTCGTGATGTAGCTATTTTAATGGTCAGTAAAGTAGCTATAACTTACATTTTACAGTGAATAAAAAGAAACAAACTGCTGATGGTATACGAGATGAAGCGTACACCGATCGGCCAAAGACCACCACCGCACACTGCGATACTGGATTTCGCCTGGTGGTTTGTGGGCGCGTGACTTAGCAAGAAAATATCAGCACAGCAGAGACGAATGGTGAATCGTATTGATAATACGTGCGTATTTCCTGGAGATGGAAAAGCTTCTGCCCATAAATATACACGGATGCAAAAAGCATAGCACTTGCGAAACTCTGCTTGTTCTTTTCCCCCGTGATATCCTGCGAACCATGGATGAATAAGGGCAACAGGCAGATTCCATATTTCTAAATTTCCGAAAAGCGTTTGACACAGTACCAAAATGCAGACTTCATGAAGATACGAGCATACGGGCTACACTGAGGTGACGCAAGACACGGGATACGGCATGCACACACATAGATGGTGGTAATATCGCGTATAAAAGGGCAGTGCACTGGCGGACCAGTCATTCGTTCACAAGTGACCTTGTGACAGGCTTTTTGACGTGATTACGGCCGCACGACAATCGTTACGAAATTCAGTATTTCGATATCTAAAGTGTCAATGGTGTGCCGAGAATACCGAGTTTCAGGTACTACCTCTCAACGCGGACAACGCAGTGACTAACAGCATTCTCGTGACGACCGACAGCAGCGGCATTGCGTGGACTTGTCAAAACTACCAGACAAGCAAAAATGCGTGAAATAGTCGCAGAAATCAATGTGGGATGTACGACGGACGTATCAGTTAGCACTGTGCGGCGAAATTTAGTGTTAGTGACCATACGGTTGGATTTCGGTTCGTAAGAGTTGATGGTAGGGTTTGCGTGTCAAGCAGACCCTACGAAGCCATGGACTCAAGTTGTCAACAAAGCGATATGCAAAGGTTGGTTGACTGATTTGGGGGAGGGACCAAACAGCGAGGTCATCGGTCCCATCGAATTAGGGAAGGGCATAGAAGGAAGTTGGCCGTGTCCTTTCAAAGGAATCATCCCGGCATTTGCCTGAAGTGATTTACGGAAATCACGGAAAACCTAAATCAAATGGCCGGACGCAGGTTTCAACCGTCTGCTTCCAGAATGCGAATCCAATGTGCTAATCACCGCGCCACCTCGCTCGGTGGTACTATGCAAACTGGTGGTGGCTGGGTAATGGTGTTTACATGGAACTGACTGGGTTCTCTGCTCTAATTGAACCGATCACTGACTAGAAACCCACTTTTGTTCGCGATTCATCGGAAAAACATTCTGGACAATTCGAGCGAATTATTTGGCCACCCACATAATCGACAGGTCAGCTCGTGCACAAAATCATGCACCGGCAACAACTTAGCAATTACGGACGGCCACAGTCAGCATACCTCAATACTTCTGCAGGGGATTTCAAACGATTTGTTGAGTTCATGCCACGCAGAGTTGCTGCACTAAGCCAAATTTCTTTTCTTTCACGGTTTTGATTTTAATGGTTATGTTTTACTGTTAGTTTGCTTGATTGAGTTTATTTTCTTTGAGGCTAGTTTAGTTCCTACATTACTTTTGATTTTAGTTTGAGGTTATCAGCCTGAGCGTTTAGACAAGCTGGTGGTTAGTTGATTTTTTGCTATTTGCTGACGATAGTTAATGCAGATGGGTTGGAAAACAACCCGTAATATTCGAATAAAGCATTAGTAGTGTGCTGCTTGTCACGTCGATTAATACAAAGGCATACCATTGCAAAGCGATATGAAATGGAACGAGCACGCAACGGCGGTAGTAGCGATGGCGAATGGATGACTTCGCTTTCTTGGGAGAATTTTAGGGAAGTATTGCTCATCTATAAAAATGACCGCGTATAGCAAACTAGTGCGACCCATTCCTCAGTACTACTCGAATGTTTCGGATCGCCTCCGGATAGGACTAAAGGGAGACATCGAAGCAATCAGAATATGGAACTCCTTCGTGAACTCAAAGACGTATCCTTGGAAGGATGGTGGCATTCTTTTCGAGGAAAGACTATTGGGAAAATTTAGAGAACCGGCATTTGAAGCTGACTGCAGAATGATTCTGTCACCAACCTACTTTTCGCATAAGGCTCACGGAGATACGAGAAACTGAGGCTCATATTGAGGCATATAGGCAGTTTTTTTTTTCCCCTCTCTCCATTTGTGAGTGGAACAGGGAGGGAAATGTCTAGTAGTGGTACAAGTTACCCTTTCCAATGCACCACAAGATACGTACGCATAAGTATAAATGGGAAAATCCACTGACATAAACGACTTAGATTACCGTGGGCCGGTGCCTGGGAATGAGCATCTCGGGAATGGCTAATGTGGCCAGCAGTTCGTGTGCTACTGCTCTCAGCATATATGAGAACCGGTCGGAGGACGGTGAAAAAACGAGTAAGCCTCAACACAGAACGTGGAAGTCAGAGGCTTGCTCATTCTGTAAAGCAGGGTACACGACGGTATGTGGCAGATTTGACGACGAAGCACAATGCTCGTCAGGGCGTGAGTGTTTCGCAGCATACTGCTGAACATACGGCTATCTCCGCAGCAGACGACCCCTACATGTTCCATGCTGACCCAACGACATCGTCATTACGGTTGCAGAGGACCAGTAATCACTAGAGACTGGACCGTGGATTAATGGGAACGTTCCGCCTGGTCGGATGAATCACGTTTCTTGTTGCGCGTGGTATCACCGTGTCGTGTCCGGATCGGGCACATCCATGCGACCGCCAGGGATGCTGACCTGGAGGGCAGTATTATGCTATGGTGGACATTTACTTTAGTTTCCACGGGTCCTGCGGCAGAAATCGAAAGAACTGTGACACTTGTGAACTACGTAAACATTTTTGCTGGTCAACTGCATCCCTTCATGACTGATGTCTTCCCCGACTGCAATGACATCTTCCAGCAGCATCGCTGTTCGTCACCCAAGTTGAAGGGCATGTAGTAAAGTTACATTGAGGTCTTAGTCACCAAAGTAGCCTGGTCTGAAACTGATGGAAAACATCTCGGACGCTAGTGTGCTAGTTCGACGCTCAAAAATCATCGTCCCGTAAGTTATGGGAATTGTGTGACCTGTGCGCAGACATCTGGTGCAACATACTTTAAGAAGTCTACCGGGAACCATGTCGAACTGTTGCTGTACTGTGTTCAAAAGGTGGACCAACATGTTATCAACAGGGCTGTTATAATATTTTGGTTCATATATCACTAATGTGCATCTTCTTCCTATGTGATATCCTTCACTACCCTCTCAAGCCTGCATACAGGTTATTAATATCCTCCTGCATTACTTTACCACTTTTGGGGAAAACCATTTTCTATGTACGCTCATGTCATTAGCAATCAAAGTGAAGGTATAGTTACAACCTGTCTTACGGATGATTGATGCAGATTGTGAATTATGCTTTCTTGCAATACCATCGATGATAGACAGGTTCCTGAAAATCTCAGATGACGATAACTGATTGGATTAACGGTGAAGTTACATTAACCGGAACGAAAAACGCAACACCCAATAAATGATATCTAATCATTATGTAATTATCTATTTATTGAAAGTGAAGCACATCAACCAATTTCTTGAGACAGGGTATGTTACTGCTGTTGCTTTGCGAGCAAACAATGTGTTGATTATCAAAATATCCACGGGTGTACTGCCGGTCTATAGTGTCCAACGGGCACAATATTTCGGCGATCAAGCTGAGCAGCCATAGCGTACGGATCTCCGTGCCGGCACGTTCACAGGAGCTCAGTCCGTCAGTTCACCTGATGATGGCGACATGTTTGATCGCCGAAATATTGTGCCCGTTAGACACTATAGACCGGCAGTACACCGTGGATATTTTGATCATCAAATACGCCGGGAGAAACTCAAGAATCACAATGTGTTGATTGTTTATTACACTAGCCTCAATTGCTGTTTCACACGCAGCCTGGAAAACACATCTCTAAATGTGAGCGAATAATGTTTTCCCGCTCTTGTAGCGCTTATTGTTGTCATCCGAATTGTCCCCCTGCCAATCACAGGTTTTTGTAAGATCTTTCTGTGTTTGTCGCAATAACCTTTCTGGAGTAAACATGCCGTTTAGCCCCCGAAAAAGCTGTGAAAGCTGTTGCTTTGTTATAAGATGGCCGCAGCACTCATTACGTTGCAGAAGTGTTGAGGACTACACCTTCCATAATTTCCAGAACCGTACGAAGGTACATGAAAACTGGAGGCTTTGCTAGGACACCAGGAAAAGGCCCGGAAAAAAGCAACATATTTCTCTGTAAGCGTCACACCACCGCCGTCGAAGCACGAAATCGACTTCACCATGTTCGAGAGGTCAATGTTAGCGAGAGAACCGTTCGAAGAGGACTGGAAGAACCCAATCTTCAGTCCAGAAGACCTGCTACAGGTCCGGAACTCACTGGAGATCATTTTACAGGTCGACTACGTTTCGTAAAGGAATATCTTGGCTGGACAGTACAACAATGGGGTCAAGTGTGTTCACTGGTGAGTCACGATTTGGCCTCCGATCACCAGACGAAAGAGAGGGGCCGGGTGAAAGGTATTCCCTTTCCATACCCTCATCCACTAGGGCTTTTCAGGGTGATTCTGTGATGATGTGGACAGGAGTCAATACAGCTGTAGGGGCGGATTTGGTCTTACCGCACATCGGTATGTGTAGGAAATCCTTGTGGAGCACTTTTACCTTTCGCTCCATTTATTAGTGATGATTTTACACTAATGAACGACAACACACGCCCACATGTTGCTAGAACTGTGGAAGAGTTCTTGGATGAAACGATGGATTCATGCTACGGATGGCCCTGATTTGGATCATGTTGGGACCTGCTTGGGAAAAAAGCCCGTGAGCACCATCCAGAGACCCTACAGGATCTACGGAATGCCCTCCTGGAGGAATGGGATATTGTTCATCAACAGGACATTACCGCATTAATCAGAAGCATGCCTGAAAGGTTGAATGCCGTCATTGGTGCAAGAGGTGGCAATACACGCTTTGGAATACGCGAACAAAGGTCTTCGAGATCGTCTGCAGGATTTGTGAAGTAAAGTGTGAGTGTACCTTCAAAATGGACGTGCATTGCCTTTATGAACTTACTCAAAATTTCCTTGAAGTGTGCCTCACTGGCTTAACTTGTTAAATTTGTTTATAACCGCCATCCTTTTTCACTGCTGGACACTTATATGGAAGCGTATCGCAATATTCCGTCATAAAATAGTGGATTAGTGTCATAAATTTAAAATAAATTTCCAGTTTTGTAAGAAATAGAAGTGTTGCGTTTTTCGTGCCGGACAGTGCTTTTGATACACTAATTTCCCTTCATATGCGTTTACAACGTGAAAGCCATTTTCATTTTAGGAGTAGGAAACCGGCTAACAACAATAGCAACGCTCTAATCGCTGCACTATGATAAGCCGCATAATCAGAACGTTCCCAGCATGCCCGACTGGGCCAACGAACTCTTGCTCTAAACTCGTCGAGCTCTGATGAGTAGAATCACTTTTTCACCTATGACCATGAGCTCCGACAATTCAGATGCACATATTTATACCTCGGCAACAAAGCATTTTTCCAAATTTCTTGAGTCACAGGAAACAACATCTTCCCCTGGCTGGATAAATGCCACTCCAAATTTTCAACAAGAACTACACTAGCTGTTTTCTATGATAGTTTATCGGATTTAAATTGCAGTAACTACAGCTGCGCTCATTTTGCATGTGAGAAGTGGATACCAGAAGAGTCTTAAAACAGGAACAACATTTGTTCGTTCATCGCTAGTGCATGATAATTAACCACAAAAAACTTATTTGTAAACTGAACGATATCATTAAGCGCCATCACCTTACCAGTATGCTTCAGAACCAAAGACTGATATCTGCCTTCTTGGAAAAAAGGGCCCTTTGGAAAAATCAAAAGAAATACTTGCTTCAGGATAATCAGTTTTCGTCATTACTCTATAACAATGTTTCCAAACTGTGTTCCATGAAACACTGGTGTTCTGTGAGAAGTCAATAAGTGTTCAGCAAAAAACTATTAATAACATGGCATGCTTTTTGACAATACCGATTATTGTTTTAATTTTATTATGATTTGTATGTTATTAGTTATGATTTGAAATTGAATTAATCACTGAATAAAACAAGTTCTCTAGATTTTTTTAATTGGCCTCCAAAATAAGCTAAGTGTTCCATCAAAGTACCACAATTCACAAAGTATTCTGTCAGAGGAAAAGTTTGTGAACCTGTACTCTGGAACACCTACACTAATTGTGAGTCAAGGGAGATTTATGAGTGCAAACAACATTATTTATGCCCAAAGGACTATATCTGAAGATCAGTGGACTTATCAGAAGTGGTTTCGTTACACTACACATGTAGTCACCAGAACCCGAAAAAGTGTGTGAGCCTTTCACTTAGAGAACAAAGAGCCAAGGAGATGGGTAAATGTTGAATGGGAAGGAGCCAACCTATTTTCACCATACAAAATATTTAAAAGTGAAGCGATAGTGTACTCTGCCACAAAGTGTGCTGCAGTGAACCAATGGGGAATTAAGCGCAAGCAATGACGACATAAGAAAGGTGAATAGTTCAACTTATTTGAAATCCGGAGAATTTTCCATATCAGTCTGGAAACTGTCTAACTCCACTAAGCAAGTGTGTGCAGCTCAAAATGTTTCTGAGCAAATGGTCACAACCCCAGTGGATGAGTTCCCCTTTGATCAGTGTAGCATCACATAGCATTAGATGCAAAGTAGCTGCAGAGTGAGACAAATGTATAGGATCTTTTGCAGAAACGCAACATGAAGGAAGGAAGAAAGAAAGACAGAATGGAAGAAAACCTGGGGTTTAATATCCCATCAGCAAATGAGGTATTTAGAGACAGAACATGACCATGGACAAGAAATGAAATCCAGTGATCATTTAGCAGGAACCATTCAAACATTCATCTTTAACCACTCGAGGAAAGCATGGGAAACCTAAATCTGGAGATGGAAAAAATGGATTGAAAGAAGTCAACAGGCAACCACAAATCAAATGGCAAACAGCAGATGCTATACCATATATGAAAAATCCTCCAATCATCTAAAAATTTGTTATTTCTAGACGCAGAAGAGCTCTCTTAATTGGAGGATACAAAATTCATAGTATGTACCAATGTGCTGCAGAGCTACAGAGCACTATTAGTTTACCTGGACAAAGAGGAATGAAGTGTACTACTATAAACTTAATACAGTTCTAATAAATGATGGCTCAATCCAAGTCAGTGACTACAGAAATAATGCTGTTTACTTTAGCTTTCCAGACTCGAAAGCAAAGTGAGCATGACGTAAACAAAACCTATGCTCCTAAGTACGTATTTTCTGCTTGACATCATGACTCAGTTTTTGACCATTGTTGTTGAAGGTGCTCCACTGGATAATCACAACTGTGTGAAGACCCAAGATGATATTGAAATAATAACCAAAACTAGTCTAAAATTTGTACTTGTAATAAACATGATTGTAATGTTAAGTAGTCCAGTACAGTACGATTCTTCAGCTTCCTACATCTAATTATGTGCAAAATGAAATTTGTTGGAGAGGGAAAAAAATCAAGATGAAAAATCCAAAATTAGGCAGATATCTGAGAAGCCTGCAGTACATTCTACTGTAAATCTCAACTGAAGTTGTTTGATTTTGCCTCCTCATACATACATTAAAATGATGAAGCCTTTTAATTTTGCTGTTATGAGTTTGCAGTCATTGGTGAAAATGAAAACCTCATAGAGAATCATGGTCACACGTCACAACCCATCATTCCATCTAACACAGCAGCACTCAGACCATAATGCAGCTTATACCTGTATTTTAATTGCATATTGGTTTACACAATTGCAAGCATCAAGTTGAAAGTCAGTTACAGTTACTGATTAAACAACAATAAAGTATTGCGAAACAGTGAAGAAGTGTTATATGCTCGATTTAGTAACAAATCCTTTTCATTTGACAGTGTCCAACTCCTCAGCTGCTATTTGGACTTTGTGTAACTATTCTTCAGTGTGATACTTTTTCACAAAAATTTAAATGACTTTGTTAGTGAAGACAGTGGATGCACACATTGTATGCAGGATTAAAATTACAATGCCGAGTTTCCATGACAAGGCATCTTCTGATGATCTAAACATTATTTTCAGCAGTTACGAGGATTATTATTTATTTTGGGTTATGAGCTCTAGTCAAGAGGTCTAATACTACAATATACCGACTGAGTGTGGTGCTACAATAGTAAGACACTGGACTATTATTCAGGAAGAAGGCTATTGAAATCCCTGCCCAGCCATTTAGATTGTCATTGTTTGTAATTTTCCTAAATTGCATAAAGCATATGCCAGGATAATTCCTCCAGAAAAGTGCAAAGGTGACTTGTCTTCCCCCCTGCCCCCCCCCCCCCCCAAACACATTAAGTGAGGTAGTACTTAACTTTTTACCTGTAGTAGATAAACTACAAATAAGAAGAGAAATTTAATACTCCTTACAGGCAGCCTATGGTGGACAGAAAATAGTTCAATGTAATTGTTTTGCGAAAATATCACCTCAAGAACAACTCTGAAAAACAGACCAATCACACCTACATTCTACTGCTATTCAGTTCTAGGGACTATGAACTTTTAGAATGATGGAAGGTGAAAGATAAACAAAAGGCATTCACTGATAGTTGCCTTCGTAATAGTTTACAAGTTGGCTTCATAAATATGTCATTTTGTTAAATTAGTTTTCACAAATTAATCATTATTTTGTTAAATTATTTGTGCAAGTGCTGTATGTGAAAAATATTTCTGAAGAACGCAGTTTCCCAATATATAGAGATGTTATTACTTTAAGCATATTGTACTGGCAACAGAATTATCACCCCAACAGAGTGTATTACACTTAATATTTTCTTTTACTGTATTACTTGCAATATTCACTAGACACTGCTCATAAATTTTCATAGCAATAGCTGTGTGTTTCTCCCTTTAATCAGTTCACTGACTGCATTGTCAACATCTTGTAATACACAGAGATTTTGTGTTATCCCCTTTGTTTTTATGAATCACTGTGACATCTAGAAGTACATACAAAAGAATGACTTCCAGTCAGCATACAGCAGACACAACTGTTTCGACCTTCAGAAACTTCTTCAGAGGGAAAATTATTTATATGGATTACTGTTCCCAGTACTTACTCATTTTCATCAATGAGTTATCCCTTACAGGTCTGAACCCCAGTCAGTGTAGCCTTTCACCTAGGACAGAAAGTTCAGACACTTTCACCCTTGTTCTATGCTATCAAAGACAGAACACAATGTTCCCAAATAGTTTAAGTACTAGACTTTGTTTAGTCCTTGAAATCAACAGTTCCTCCCCCCCCCCTTCCCCTTTTTTTCCAAATGCACTAAGTGTGCAGGCCTGATACCTCTGCAGATGACTAAGTGAAAAAATTACGATGAGATAAAAGCAATTGTTCAATGACTTAATAATTATTCAATGCATTAAGGTAGATGAAAATTTAATTGTGATAGAGGAAAGGAATTCATCAGTCAAAAACAGATGACTAGGAAAAATAGTAGAAAAATATGGGCAAGGAGAAAAGGAATGAAAGGGGAAGCTGACTGATAGAATTTTTGCCAGAGCACAATTTAATCATTGGTTATACTTGATTTAAAAATCATGAATGAAGGATGTATACGTAGGAACACCTAGAGGCAACAAGACGTTTCAGATGGATTACGTAATGGTAAGACAGATTTCGAAGCCAGATTCTAAATGGAAAAATATTCCCAGCAGCAAATATGGACTCTGACAGGCAAAGTGAAGCTAAAGACATTCCACAGAAGTAGGAAATAAGGGATGTAGCCTAGAGAGGTTGAAATGGTCTGAGGTTTTTGAGAGTTTATAATGGAGTACTTGGCAAAAACTAATCAAAACAAGGGAAAGGAAAGATGAACAGGTAGTGTTTTGAAACTGAAGAGTGACAACAGCAGTTTGATTGACTGACAGAGGGGTTATGGGACCTCAGTAAGGGATCCCAAATTATAAAATAATGCTCATTAAACACACACAGTAGAGGCATAAAAGGTGACACCAAATCTAAAAACTGGAAAAAAGGGGGGTGGGCAGTCATGGGGTCACAGACAGAGAAGACTGTAAAAGAAGTCTCAACGTCAAAAGACCTGATAAACCAATATTAAATGATCTTAGGAAAGCTGACTGAAAAGGATAAAAATATACAGAAGAGCTAATAACAGAAAATCAACTAAGACAACATTATGGATAGGGAAGTAGATAAATATGGGATGCATACAACACAGCTTTGAAAGATTCAAGTCAAAACAAGGTGTCTGGAGTAGATGACATTCTCTCAGAATTATTAAGATCTTTGATGATAAAACTGTCCTATCTAGTATGTACAATACAGGTGAAAGTGCTTTTAAACTTCAATCCTAGCACCAAACGCAAAAGATGGGAATATTACTGAAAAAAAGTTTAAAAAGTCATGGTTGCAAAATGCTAATACATCATCTACAGAAGAACAGAACTGTTAAATCTTGATCCGGGGAAAATCAGTTTGGTTCTGGGGAAATGTAGGGCCATGCAATATAATACCACCACTACAGAATTGTTAAAAGATCAGTTACAAAAAGACAAAACCACATTTATAGCATTTGTTGGTTTAGAAAAAGCGTTTCGGAATGTCGACTAATATATTCTTTTAAACTGTCAAGTTATCATGCATAAAATACTTGGAGCAAAGTTATGATTTTTATGTAAACTAGATTGCAACTGTAAGAGAAAGAACATGAAAGGAAAGCATATTTGAGCTGGGAGCAAGAATGTTGTAGCCTATCCCTGATGTCATTCAATCTGTAGACTGAGCAAGTAGTGAAGGAACTAAGAAACAGTTTGGAAAAGTTCTGGGAGAAATAATGAAATCTCTTAATGAGTTACATATATTTTTACTATTTGGGCACCAAGAAAAGCTTTTCTAGAAAAGAGGGAAACATTAATGTCAAATGTAAATTTAAAAGGTAGGAACTATTTGTCTGTAATATGGCCTTATATGGGAGCAAAATGTAGATGGTTAACAGGACCGATATGAAGAGGAAAGAAGTTTTTGAAATGGGGTGTTACAGAATAATGCTTGGGATCAGATGGGTAGATCAGGTAAGTAGTGAGGAGGTATTGAACAAATTTGGGAGGAAAAGAGTCCTGTGGCACAGCTTGACTAAATGACAGATATGCTGACAGGAAACATTCTAAGGCACCCAATAATATTTATTTTGGTAATGGCAAGGAGACACCAAGGCCTGAATAATGTAAGCAGTTTCAAATGAATATAGTTTGCAACAGTTACGCATTGATGAATAGACTGTCACAAGTCAGTCTTTGCACTGAAAATTATATGAGCTATACAAAGAAGGCAACTGTGTAAATCACAGGTCGCAAAATTCTGAAAGATACATAAAGGTACATACATCAGAATAACACTTAAATTGAGTCATAGTTAATTTTGGCAACTCATAGAACATGAACTACCCAGTAAAATACTGCACCATATCCATAAAAATGACTGCTGACTACAATAAAACTCTCCAAGCAATAATCTGCTCATTAACAGTATCAGTGTGTCCTGTAGTAACTCCTTGTCGTAAATGTGTTACATTCAAACTGAACACAAACTGCCTGGCTCCAACAGATTTCTCACTTGCCAGCTGTTAGGATGTGAAGATAAATCATCAGAAGATGAATTTAGCACTCAACACCCATTTGAAATTTATAACTTATTTTTCAGACACTCCAGTCATCCATAAACAGAAGCAGGGAAACATAGTAAAGGAAAATGTGTTATGAGAGCAAAATAGTTCTCTCAGAAAAATTGTTGTATATAGCTTGTCAATACTACATAAAAACAACAAGTTCCATGTAGTGGCATACACTTTTAGAATGTGTTCACTGTTACTGTGACAGCATCACATGTGAATATTTTATCTACATATATACTCCACAGGCCACCTTATGGTGTGTGGCAGATGGTACTTTGTGTACCACTGCCAGTTCCCCCTTTTCAGGTTACAGCCAGGTATGGTTCGTGGATAAAACAACTGCTGGTAACGCTCTGTATGGGTTCAAATCTCAAATTTTATCTTCACGGCCTTTCCGGAAGTGGGAGGAAGCAATACACTGATTGACTCTTCTAGGAGTGTACACACGAGAATTTTAAGAGTAGACTATACCACACTGTGGAACGCCTCTCTTGCAACACCTGCCACGGAGTTGACTGAGCATCTCTGTGACACTTTTGCACCTACTAAATGAACCTGTAAACAAATGTACTGCTCTTTTTAGGATCTTCTCATTTTCTCTATCAATACTATCTGGTGCGTACCCTGAATGATAAGCAGTACTCAAGTCCTGGTTGAATAAGTGTTTTACAAACTACTTCCCTTGTTGATGAACTTAATTTCCTTAGAATTCTTTTAATGAATGTTAGTCTGGCATCTGCCTTACCCATTATCAATTTTATGCTGTCGCTGTATTTCAGGTTGCTACATATGCATACTCCTTGGTATTTTATGGAGATACCAACTCCCAGTGATTGTTCTGAAATCATGTGATCATACTTTAAAGGATATTTCCGGCTATGTATTTGCAATATGTTACATTTGGGTCACTGAGGATGAATTGCCATTCCCTACACCAACACTGATTCTCTGCAGGCCTTGCTGCATTTCACTAGAAGTGTCTCTGCATACAACAGTATCATACCCGAAAATGTTCATGGAACTTGTGATGTTATCTACTGGAATGTATATAGCGAAAAGTAACAGTTCAACACTCCCCTTGTTTATCTCCCAATCAATGTGATACATCTTTTTGTGGCATGTGCATATAGGCTGAAACTACCTGGTTGCACCTGCAGTGAGAAGTACGGAAAAAATTTACAATTGGTCATGGTTTCCTTGCATCATCCAAAAGTTGGTCTCACTTATTCACATTATACTATCTGGTACCAAGTCTGATGTGTCTCCAAAGGACAGTGGGGAATCCTCTCACAATACTATGAGGCACAATTCTCAATCATTCACACTTGACGCTAATTTCAATAATCAGAGGAATACAGAACTGGCCTGCAGAATTATACAATACCATTGACAACAATCACTGAATATAATTGTCAAGCTGATTTAAATAACACAGCACTTTATTTCAAGCAAACTTTGAACAGGCTTCAGCAATCAGTTGTAAAGGACACTAAAATTTAGCACAGACACCGAACCATGGTAAACTGACATTAAAACAGTTATCCCTTCATATTCACCAGTTGCTATAGAAGATAGTGCAGTATACCTTCTTCACCTTTTAGAAACTATCTACATTTCAAATCATTCGAAACCAGAGTTTTTATTTCCAAGTAGCTACTAACATCACACATCATTCCAGGCGTGTCATAACACACATTTCTGGAGGAGACCCATTCCGTTTTCTTTAAATAAAAGACGTATATACTTTCAGTATTCCATACATCACATTCTATACAGCATGTAATAAAAAAATTAGGAACATAAAAAAGAGAATCATAGTATCAAGCAGAATGAGCCACTGTAAAGTTTGTATTTTTCACCAAGTATATGATTAACATTACTAAAAGGAAGCCTGATAGTCTGTATTTGTTTACAACAATTGGAAAAAGCCATAGCAGACCTTCAAAATGCTACTGTGTGTTTTAACACCATGTGAGCTAAGTAAATTTCTTAGATTTCCTTCAAATACTTTATATGATCAGTTAACTTCTTTTCTGGAGATTGGAAGGTTCGAATGCATGCAAGGTCTGTGTCATCAATGGCCCCTAGCATTGATTTTCACATGTTATGAAATGGCACATAAACTTTACTTTCAACAATGCTTTGTGGTATCAAAGATTGCTATGCCCCCATTTACATCTCATACGCTGTAATTCCACTTGTTGACAACTTTCAAATAAATAAATAAAAATATGCAACCACTATACTAGGACTACACTATATAAATTCAAGAACTTTCCAAATAATAAATGACAAATACAGGGTACCTACAAAAGCAGTTACTTTTTATAGTAATATAATGAGCTTCTTTGGGATGACTGAAGTTTTGCAGATCCTGAAGCATCATCAGTGGACATGTGAAATGTGTTTTCTGCAAACATGTTACCATAACACATGAATCTAACTGCAGCCCAACCAAAGCCTTTTACAACACAAAGCAGCTCTACAGTAACACTTAATGCAATTTCAGGTACAGCACAGTAAGCTAAATATGTGTCAAGTAGGCTATATAGCCCCAGGTGCAATGTTACTTTACAATATTAAAAACACAAAGGCAATGGTTAAAACATCTGTAATGGCAGAATAAGCTATGTACAAACAAAATTGTAAAATAAATAGTTTTGTGGATTGAGAAAGAGGGATTTCTAACAAGAAACTTTATCAGAATTACCAATTGACTAACGCATTAATTCCATATAGCAAATCTCTTATTCACAGTCCGAAGACAACACGGAATAACAAAGCACGTTTGTGAACTTTTTCACATGTGAGGTTATTACATTTCAGTATTTATTCAGCATGGGAAACGCAGTAAATTCTATGTTCTGTCTACCTAATTTCAAACGAAAAGGATGTTATATGCAACAATACAAGATAAACACCGCTCCACTTACATTTAAAATAAGTTATGTGAAATATACTCAGACCATGACAACTGCTAAGTGCAATGAGGGAAGACGCCTAGCACTGCTACTACCACGTCTCTTTACATGGGTCCGAGTACAATTCAGCAAATCGCATTGCCAAAGTTTACAAACACAGCAGCAATCAGACAACTGTCTACAAGCTGTCTGAAAGTACTGCCACAATTTCGAAAGTGTCTGCTCGATGTAAACACTGCTTTTCTTCTACAATAACAAAAGCTTCGTTCCGATACCCTACAATAAATCGCGACAGCCGCCTGTTATCAGATATTTAAGACCCTCTGTTCTTGCAACCAAAGTCTCTCAACACATTTCGTATGTCAGCGCCAGACAATGCTTCCAATGATGAATTTTTTTGTGACATTGTCATTTGTTAGTTGTCAGATATCCCTACAGTGTTAACAGTGCTGCGGCGAAATAACACAGTAGCCTATACGAAACAGCTATTATCACCATGTACTAACCTTTTGGAAGACATTTTAGGTACACCGTCAAGTCCACTTCTATCACAAAGTCGTTTTGTTTACGTTTTCATTTTGCATTCCGAGTAACTCCACCAAAATAATTTTTCACCTCCCGATGCTACGTCCATTCCTCCATGATTTCCATGCAGGCTGGCCAACACAAGCACTGTGATGTTTAATCTCAACTCGCAAGTACGTTGACGGCAAAATACCAAGACGATCCGAGTGCTCCGATATCGAACATTAACTACCACTTAGTTGAAAGAGACTGGCACGTGTCAGTAATTACGGACTGTCAAAAGCGAGGCAGAAAATAAGAAATTTGGGAATGTAGTGTGATTATTATTACGTAATACTGTGAGTTACAACATAGAAGACGTAAATACTACACGTTTCACTTTATTTACATCTGCATCAGACGTCAAAAATTGTACTCTCTATAGAGATATTTCTTTATAAGTTTTTCACGACTGTGAGCACTGTGAGTAGGCTATGGTGTACATTTTTCTGTTCATTGTAAATTTCATTTCGTCATGAACTGATCTTTCTATACTCTTTATTTCAGATTTTTTTATATATATTGAAGACGGCGCCGAGTGTAAACTGCGAATATGCTTGTTTCCTGAATAAGTGAAACAGTAATAATTAAAACTGCTTAACTTGTAATAAATTTGATGTCTATCGTGACCATGTGTTTACAGCGTGTTTTATTATCAAAAAACTTCCTTAAAGAAGAAATAGGGCGTCAAAAAATTGCGATAATGAATTTACACGTGGAGAAAGCACATCACTGTGCGAACTGCGAGAGCAGACTTCAGAACTTTACAATTGCAAGACGCATCCTGTAAAGGACAAAATCTGCATAATCAGTAAAACTATATATCGTTTAACATATGGAAACATAAATCCGTTACGAAAACAATGATGTTACAAAAGACGTAATGTGTTGGGCCTTGGCAAAACAATAACGAAAGACTACAAAGATGAAATCATTGCCATGATTTTAGAAGAGGGTAATAATTGAAAATATAAATATGAAAATTCCAAGAAACAGAACAGTGAATGCAACAGTACAACAAACAGTGAACTGTTATTAGATACCGGTACTAGAACTTGGGGTAGTAAATGTGTGTACAAAATGTGGCAAAGCCGCTAAAGGCAGTGTTGTACGTGTGAAGTATGAGTGAAAATGGCACTTTCGATGTGCCAAAATAGACTCCTCGTTGAAAGGAAAACATTACAAAACATGTAAGTGCTATATGTACATTGATATACTAAGCAGACCATCAAATATTCCAGTAACAAACAGATTTGAAGTGCTCATTGACGGTGGTGACGATGATGCTTTAATAGGACGCATTGAACATATCCAGATAACCACTCTCGTGAGCACTAATGTTTCTACACCTCAACATACAGATATACAAATCCTGCTCCTGAAAACATCTGCCAACATGATCACGAATGTAATCGCCTGAGAAAGCTTGTGATTCTTGCTGACAATCACGGGCGGGGGGATGACTTCTTGTGTAAATGAAGTGGGAGAAACTGTGAAATCAACAGGTTTCATTAAGCCTGGGGCATCACTGTCTCAAGTAACGAAGTATGTTCATTCTAACGAAATCCATGAGTTGTTATCGAAGGATTATGTTGTACTATTTGGCGGTCACTCGTCGTGTACCGGAATGAAACTTCAGTAGCCTGCCAAGAATTAAAGGAGTGCTTGAGTTATCTGGGGCACACAAACTTTATATACGTAAACATTCCGCACCGGTATGACTTACTGTCCTGGTAATGTGTGAACAAAGAGAGCAGCATTGCAAATGAGCAGCTTTTGATCATATGCACTCAGTTTACAAATGTAAATATTCTGGACATCAATAGCATTGGCCAAAGATTCCATATAACATATGGTCTTCATTTGACTGCTCTTGGAAAAAAGTTCATAAATCAAAAAATTGTTGAAACAATCACAAGTACTTCTCTCCTGCCAGATACAACAGAAGTTTTAAAAAATGTGATCGTTTGCCATTGCATCACTTTCCTGTAGTAATTAACACTGAACGAAAGCCTATTTTAGACTAGAGGATAGGGAAAGTTGCAGAGTAAATGTTGTCCCCTTTGACAATAATTTAGCTCATGTCATATCTAACCTGAATAGCTTAAAAATATTTCATCAAAATATAAAAAGCCTTTTAAATAAAGAAGAAGAACTACTGCTTTCTCTTCAAGAAACAGCTGATACTGACAAAACTATTGCTGATATACTCTGCCTAATTGTACATCACATCGAAGCCACAGAAAACAATCAATACATTTAAATAGTTATAAAATTGTCTATCACTACTGCAGGACCCACTTAAGGCAAGGAGATGTGGAAATTTACGTGCACAATATTCGTAGATCACAAACCATAGATGTAGCTTAGTACTGTATTGAACAAAATTTGGATGTTGTGGTGCCAAATTAGAACTGGAAACTCAGTTCCTCATAATAACTGCAGTTTACAGGGCATCTGTGGGAAACATTAAAAAGTTCTTCTAGTAGCTAGAATTAGTTCTTACATAACTTTGTAGGCATGAGAATCAGATTATGGTATGTGTCAGATTTAACATTAATTTTCTTTCAATGTTAGAATAATAAATATAGAATCTACTAGCTTGTTTAGGAACAGTTTACACCATGAACAGTGGGAAGAAGTGTACCAGGCAGTTACAATGAATGACAAGTTCAGTTCATTCTTGGATTTATTTCTCTAATATTTTGAATCCTGCTTCCCCCAAAGACAGATTAAAATGAAAGCAGTCTGTTGTGGAAGCAAAGACGTGATAACAGCAGGCATCAAAATATCATGTGCTAAAAACAGACTTGTATACAGAACAAAGACCTAATAAAAATCTAGCAGTGAAACTACATTACAAACGATCTGTAAAATTCTAACATTGTCACAGGGAAGGCCAAACATATGCTTTATGCAGAAAAAATTAGGAAGTAAAACAATAAAGCAAAAACCATATGGAACATCATAAAAAAGTCAGGCAAATAGGAACATAAAATCTGAACAAGCACAGTCCTCTTGTAGTGGTTCAGACAAAAATAACCAAAAAGTTGTGGAATGCGTTTTTAATAACTTTTTTCTTACTGTCAGTGAAAGAACTGGGAACCACAATAAACAGTTTCCCACAGAAGCCATAGAGCTACTAAATCTCATCAATTACAGCACTTGATTTCAAAAACACAACTCCTAAATAAAATTACTTAAAAGCTCTGGATATGATGGATTATCAAATATGATTCTAAAATCATGTGCAGACTTAGATACATATTATGCTATTTATGTAACCAGTCAATGAAAATTGGGACATTTCTAGGTAGACTGCAATAGCGTAGGTAGACTGCAATAGTGATGCCCAGCCACAAAAGTGGAGCTAGGAATGTTCTATCCAATTATCAGCCCATCTCTTTGCTGAGAATGTTCTCAAAGATGTTAAAGAGAAGAGTTTAAGACACAAAATAGCTTACTAACACCTACACAGTTTAGCATTCATAAAGGGCCCTCCACAGAGAGAGCTATATTTAGCCTAAGAGACTACTCTAAGTGTATTAAATCTCAGAAGGTATCCAATGAGGATCTTTTCTGATCTTGCTGGAGCTTTTGACTGTGTAGACCATAACACATTGTTAAAGAAGCTTCCACATTATGGCATTAAAGAAAAACCTTTGATGTGGCTAGAATATTATCTACACAACACCTAGCAAAGAGTTTTCTTAATGGAGGCAGGTGTAACAGTAAACTCACACTGGAAAAATGTAAAATATGCAGTCCCCTGTGACTCAATCCTTGGGCCACTGATTTTCCTGATCTTCATTATGGCTCCTATCTCTTACTCACAGGAAAACATAGTCATGTTTACAGATGATACAATAATTCTGATCAAGGGTCCGAAATCTGCAATGCAGGATATAGCCCTGACACTCACTAACCAAGTACACAAACAGTTCACAGCAAATAGCCTAACCCTATATTTTTCGAAAACTAACATTGTACAGCAAGTATACAGTAAATAAAAACCTCAAAGTTCATCAAATGGAGATCAACAACCAAAGAATTTGTGAAAAGTTAGATACAAAATTCTTAGGCATAGAGATAGCTAAGATGTAAAGAGCAGATTGTGAACAGATGGACACAAAATTGTTAGGCATACAGATAGATAGATAGATAGCTAAAATGTAAAGAGCAAATTGATCAGCTGGGCGAAAAACTTAGTACAGTGTGTTTTGCCCTGAGAGCTACTTCTCACATTGTTGATAGAGAAATATTCCTTTTTTGTATTTTGAATATTTACATTCTGCACCCTCCTATGGTATTATATTCCGGAGAAATGCTACAGGAATTGAAAACATCTTCAAACTACAAGAACAAGCAATGAGGTTAATATGAGATGTTTCTAAAAGAACATCCTGCAGAGATCTCTTTAAGACTCTCAGGATATTTACTGTGATGCTGTTTGCAGGCAACAACAAGGAATTATTCCAGAAAAACTGTGCCATACACAAGTATGACACAGGACAGAGGGATAAAATTTCCACCGAGACTCTGCAACTCTCACAGAAGACCGTAGATGAGTAACTGAGTTAAGAATAAAAATATATAACAAGTTTCCCATCAGTCTAAAAAGGAAATTAATAACATACAGGTAGTCAAAAGGAAACTAAAAACAATCTTCAGAGAACGAATTTATTATAAAGTGAATGAATTCCTAGAGTAATGAGACATAATTTTGATTAAAAATACAAGAAACCACTTAGATTGAAAAAGAAAAAAACACTCTTAAAAGAAAATCTTTACTGACATTGTGAAGACAAAATTGCGTTTTCCTAATATAAAATGTGATAAAATGTAAATTTATATCATCACAGGTTAAAATGTGTGCTGCTACTTATTCTACACTTTTAAGTATTCGCTTGAACTTACTTATGTGATGAAGAAAAAAATTATATATTTTAGTTTATGTCACAATGACAAAATATAAATTGAATTATTTATTTGTGGTATAGAAATGTGTACTTCTATTGATTCTGCTATTTGAAGCATTCACTTGAACTTATACCAGCAAAATTCAGGTTATAATATTGTCCACAACCAATCGTTCATAGGAAGTGGTTGTTTGTATGATATATAAAAACAACCAATTGTTCTTAGGAAGTGGTTGTTTGTATGATACATAAAATGCTGACATAATTTTTCACTGCGTCACTTGACTTGCATTACTAGTACATCCTCGGTGTGGGAAAGAGTCCCTGAGTGTGATGTGACAACTGTGAAACTGAAAATTAGAGCTATTCGAAACACATTATTATCGAATACAATAAAATTCCAAAGCCTTGTAAGAGTGGTACGTCTGTAGGTGATATTTACATACCACATGTTGATTGGTTTGCTACAGCCAGCAGCATTTTGTCTTCTATAGTCTGATCCACGAATGATGGCAGCTCACACAACTCGAGACACGGACAGGATTGCATTATTGCCTGTTTCAAGCAATAGTCGCAATAAGTGCACACATGTGCCCTGTGCTTGAAGAAAGCATCTACACTGCAAATTATGTCTCTCGATTGCTTGTTCAGAATTTGTCGATTATCACCACAGTCAGCCACACAACTAACAACAAATGGAATAACAAATTTGCTATTAACTCTCTATGGTCATGTTAAACGCTCACATTGGTTACGATATTCACAGCAGAGTGCTGGGAACACTACCGAACACTTATTGGTTGAAGGACAATACATAACGTAGAAGTACAGAACAAGGCTACACTCGACTGCCAACGTTTGCAGCGCCAACTATAGTGTTATTCCTTTTATTAATATGTTTGTTGCCCTGTTTCATTATTACAAGAAATCTGTTTATCAGATCCAACATTTGGGTCACATTTTCCTTGTATTTCACTCTTGACTCAGCTCTAATGTTGTAACTTCCAATAAAGCATTAATAATCACACATATGATTCAGTTGGTGCCATATTACAAACACTGGCAAATGCGTAGAATTTGTAGCATCTTGAATAGTATCTCATGGTACCACTGCAGTGTGTCATCAGCTGTGGCATCACTTTAGTTGTATGTGTGGACCTGGCTGCATTCTCTCTGTTTATAATTACATTGATTGTTTATTTTTACAATTTCTGTTTCATTACATATAGTAATAGACTTAATGGTTATTTTTATGGCTTGCTTATGTAATTTGCTTTATGTGGAAAACTTTTTCGCATGAGAACTCACAACCTTTGATTGTAATGTGACATATTTATTTATCTTTCGTCCACAGAGCACTGAGACAACCTTCTACAAATTATGTGCACTACGTGTTAGCACTGCAAATAAAACTGCAATTGCACATGCACTGACAATTTGGATGTGCATACCCCCAGCACAAGCTTCCTTGACTCAGGTAAGTCAACTTGCATGTGAAAACATCTTACTACACTGGCACTATTACCTGCCTTCATGACTATCAGAAAAATTAAATGCTTTTCAACTTTCTGACATATATTTATTTATTTACTTATACATACATCAAAAAAAGTTTTGCATCATCCCAGTTGCCAGAAGTCCTGAAGATAGACGTTGACTGTGGATATTGTATCACAGACACTGTCCCTTTGACTATTCAGAAATGTCTCGAAACCTGCCCAACGACATAAACAACCATGCATGAGCAGCACTTATTAGACGGCGGGGGCCTGTCAGCCTATCAGTTACAGTCATTCCACCAGGAAGGAGGTACATAGCTTATGTTGTCTGTAGTCCAACCATGCCTAGACGTTGACTGTGGATATTGTGCTACAGACACAGTCCATTCGATTGTTTAGAGATGTCTCTAAACCTGCCCAAAGATGTAAACAACCATGCATGAGCAGTGCATATTAGACAGAGGGGGTCTCTCAGCCAATCAGCTCCATTCATTCCACCAGGAACGAGGTATACGGCTCGTGTTGTCTGTAGTCCAACTATGCCTAGATGGTCAATACTGCTATTCAATCGTGTCTGCATTGTTACTCCGTGCCAGGAAGGATTCTCAGTAAGGGAAGCGTCCAGGTGTCTCAGGGTGAACCAAAGTAATGTTGTCCGGACATGGAGGAGATACAGAGAGACAGGAACTATTGATGACATGCCAGCGCAGTACAGATGGGCCCAACAACATACCAAATGGACTGCTCAGGACAGGCATCACGTTCTCTACATCGATGAGTCTCACTTATGCCTTCAACCAGACAACCGTGTGAGACGTGTTTCGAGGCAACCCGATCAGGCTGATTGCCTTAGACACACTGTCCAGCAAGTGCAGCAAGGTGGAGGTTCCCTGCTGTTTTGTGGTGGCATTATGTGGGGCCGAGGTTCGAGGCTGGCGGTCATGGAAGGCTCCGTAATGGCTGTTCGCTACGTGAAAGCTATCCTCCGACTGATAGTGCAAATGTATTGGCAGCATATTGGCGAGGCATTCGTCTTCATGAACCGCATTTCGTGCCCCTATTGTGCACATCTTGTGAATGACTTCCTTCAGGATAACAACATCATTCGTCTTGAGTGGTCAGCATGTTCTCCGGACATTAACCCTATCGAACATGCCTGGGATAAATCGAAATGGGCTGTAAGTGGACGATGTGACACACCAACCACTCTGAATGATCTATGCCAAATCGCTATTGAGAAGTGGGACAATCAGGACCAACAGTGCCTTGATGAACTTGTAGATAGTATGCCACGATGAATACAGGCATGCATCAATGCTAGAGGACGTGCTACTGGGTATTAGATGTACCGGTGCATACAGCAGTGTGGACCACCGCCTCTGAAGGTCTCGCTTATGTGGTACAACACGCAATGTTTGGCTTTCTTGAGCTATAAAAGGGGTAGAAGTGATGTTTATGTTGATCTTTATTACAATTTTCTGTACAGGTTCCGGAACTTTCGGAACTGAGGTGAAGCAAAACTTTCTTTGATGTGTGTATTTGACCATTACATAAAATATATATAAGTATATAAAACTCTTACAGTCAAGATGACCGGGGTCTTTTAAATCGAACCATCCTTGCATTTACCTTACCGTCTTGAGGAAACTATGGAAAATCCAAATCAGGATGGCGAGATGAGGGTTAAAATCATGCTGCTCTTGAACACGATTCCAAATTTAGTCTCATCACTTTTAGGTTGCGTTTCCACAAGTATCAACTATTTACATGAGCATCTCTACTTTTACATGAAAGTTAGCATTTACACATGCTGAACTTGTAAACGCTACTTATGCGACTTTCAAGATGTTGACAAGTGAAGATTTTCACAGACAGAAGCTTCTCCTTTTGTTTTATGAGAGTGAATATGGTTGTGAAGCTTTTAGCCAAATTTCTTATACTGACGTTGCAGAAACAAAAGACCCACAAATGTTGCAACAGGAGTAAGTGTCTCGTAAGACCTTTTGGAAACATCTGGTACACTTATAAGGAAGCTATCTGCAGAGGACGAAAATCAGTTTTGAATAAAGACAATCAAGTTGGATTTCTCTTGAGCCACATTTCTGACTCTATACAAAAGTCTAATGCGAGTATGCGAGGTACTGTGCCAACTAACATAAAACTGCAAGTAATACTGTGGTACCTGGGAACTGTATATGCTGTCGTCACTGAAATATTTGTATCACATTCCAAAGAACACTATTTCTAAGTTTTTATGTTTAGTACTTGGATGCTATCTACAACATACGAAATTTGCATCAGAAAGTAAGATTTTTCTTTCAGCAGTTCAGCTTTGTTTTTATCTTTACAGTTAGTCAAGAATCTGACGTGTTACAGATGCTATAACTCCTCTTCTACTGGTACAATACTTTTAAAAAAAATCTAACCTAGATCTGCACTACTGTGCGGAATAGTTATTACTCAGTGATTGTGTCAATACGAAAACTGCTGTATTTATGTAAGATTTTAGTCAGGGTCAAATCTATGAAGGCATAAACAAATTTTGTACCTCCATTTCACTGTAATATTTACACTCAATGACTAAAGCAGAAAATTATTATCATTACATTGAAATAAAAATTGCCTTCACGATATTGACTGCTCTGCAGTAATATGAACTTCAGCAAGCCCACACTCCCAATTGCAATAATTTTTGGATCCGTATGACACTTAAAATGATGAACTGCTGCATTATTATAATTAAATGATTATAAGCAATTGCTGAATGCTGGAATGAGATTCCTATCACATAGTTTAGGAAAATTTTTCGACTGTAAGAAGTATTTATTTATTTAGTTGAAGAATGTTGTTGTTGTTGTCGGCAGTCCTGAGACTGGTTTGATGCAGCTCTCCATGCTACAATATCCTGTGCAAGCTTCTTCATCTCCCAGTACCTGCTGCAACCTACATCCTTCTGAATCTGCTTAGCGTTTTCATCTCTTGGTCTCCCTCTACGCTTTTTACCCTCCACGCTGCCCTCCAGTACTAAATTGATGATCCCTTGATGCGTCAGAACATGACCTACCAACTGATCCCTTCTTCTAGTCAAGTTGTGCCACATACTCCACTTCTCCCCAATTCTATTCAATACTTCCTCATATAGGTTATGTTATCTACCCATCTAATCTTCAGCAATCTTCTGTAGCATCACATTTCGGAAGCTTCTATTCTCTTCTTGTCTAAACTATTTATCGTCCATGTTTCACTTCCATACATGGCTACACTCCATACAAATACTTTCAGAAACGACTTCCTGACACTTAAATCTATACTCGACGTTAACAAATTTCTCTTCTTCAGAAACAATTCCTTGCCATTGCCAGTCTTCTTTTTATATCCTCTCTATTTCAAGCATCATCAGTTTTTTGCTCCCCAAATAGCAAAACTCCTTTACTACTTTAAGTGTCTCATTTCCTAATCTAATTCCCTCAGCTTCACCCGACTTAATTCGACTACATTCCATTATTCTCGTTTTGCTTTTGTTGATGTTCATCTTATATCCTCCTTTCAAGACACTGTCCATTCCGTTCAACTGCTCTTCCAAGTCCTTTGCTGTCTCTGACAGAATTACAATGTCATCGGCGAACATCAAAGTTTTTATTTCTTCTCCATGGATTGTAATACCTACTCCGAATTTTTCTTTTGTTTCCATTACTGCTTGCTCAATCTACAGATTGAATAACATCGGGGAGAGGCTACAACCCTGTCTTACTCCCTTCCCAACCACTGCTTTCCTTTCATTCACCTGTCATCTCGTTTCTGTACAAATTGTAAATAGCCTTTCGCCCCCTGTATTTTACCCCTGCCACCTTTGGAATTTGAAAGAGAGTATTTCAGTTAACATTGTCAAAAGCTTTTTCTAAGTCTACAAATGCTAGAAACGTAGGTTTGTCTTTCCTTAATCTTTCTTCTAAGATAAGTCGTAAGGTCAGCATTGCCTCACGTGTTCCAGTATTTCTACGGAATCCAAACTGATCTTCCCCGAGGTCAGCTGCTACTAGTTTTTCCATTCATCTGTAAAGAATTCGTGTTAGTATTTTGCAGCTGTGACTTATTAAACTGATTGTTCGGTAATTTTCACATCTGTCAACTTCTGCTTTCTTTGGAATTGGAACTATTATATTCTTCTTGAAGTCTGAGGGTATTTCGCCTGTTCCATACATCTTGCTCACAAGATGGTAGAGTTTTGTCAGGACTGGCTCTCCCAAGGCCGTCAGTAGTTCCAATGGAACGTTGTCTACTCCGGGGGCCTTGTTCCGGCTCAGGTCTTTCAGTGCTCTGTCAAACTCTTCACGCAGTATCGTATCTCCCATTTCATCTTCGTCCACATCCTCTTCCATTTCCATAATACTGTCGTCAAGTACATCGCCCTTGTATAGACCCCCTATATACTCCTTACACCTTTCTGCTTTCCCTTCTTTGCTTAGAACTGGGTTTCTATCTGAACTCTTAATGTTCATACAAGTGGTTCTCTTTTCTCCAAAGGTCTCTCTAATTTTCCTGTAGTCAGTATCTATCTTACCCCGAGTGAGATAAGCCTTTACATCCTTACATTTGTCCTCTAGCCATCCCTGCTTAGCCATTTTGCACTTCCTATCGATCTCATTTTTGAGACGTTTGTATTCCTTTTGCGTGCTTCATTTACTGCATTTTTATATTTTCTCCTTTCATCAATTAAATTAAATATTTCTTCTGTAACCCAAGGATTTCTACCATCCCTTGTCTTTTTACCTACTTGATTAACTGCTGCCTTCACTACTTCATCCCTCAAAGCTACCCATTCTTCTTCTACTGTATTTGTTTCGCCCATTCCTGTCAATTGTTCCCTTACGCTCTTCCTGAAACTCTGTACAACCTCTGGTTCTTTCAGTTTATCCAGGTCATATCTTCTTAAGTTCCCTCCTTTTTGCAGTTTCTTCAGTTTTAATCTACAGGTCATAACCAATAGATTGTGGTCAGAGTCCACATCTGCCCCTGGAAATGTCTTACAATTTAAAACCTGGTTCCTAAATCTCTGTCTTACCATTATATAATCTATCTGATACCTTTTAGTATCTCCAGGGTTCTTCCATGTATACAACCTTCTTTCATGATTCTTAAACCAAGTATTAGCTATGATTAAGTTGTGCACTGTGCAAAATTCTACCAGGCGGGTTCCTCTTTCATTTCTTAGCCCCAATCCATATTCACCTACTACGTTTCCTTCTCTCCCTTTTCCTACTGCCGAATTCCAGTCACCCATGACTGTTAAATTTTCATCACTCTTTACTATCTGAATAATTTCTTTTATTTCATCATACATTTCTTCAATTTCTTCGACATCTGCAGAGCTAGTTGGCATATAAACTTGTACCACTGTAGTAGGTGTGGGCTTCGTGTCTATCTTGGGCACAATAATGCCTTCACTATGCTGTTTGTAGTAGCTTACCCGCATTCCTATTTTCCTATTCATTATTAAAGCTACTCCTGCATTACCCCTATTTGATTTTGTGTTTATAACCCTGTAGTCACCTGACCAGAAGTCTTGTTCCTCCTGCCACCGAACTTCACTAATTCCCACTATATCTAACTTTAACCTAACCATTTCCCTTTTTAAATTTTCTAACCTACCTGCCTGATCAAGGGATCTGACATTCTACTCTCCGATCCGTAGAACGCCAGTTTTCTTTCTCCTCATAACGGCATCCTCTTGAGTAGTCCCCACACGGAGATCCAAATGGGGGACCATTTTACCTCCGGAATATTTTACCCAAGAGGACCCCATCATCATTTAATCATACAGTAAAGCTGCATGCCCCCGGGAAAGTTTCCCCTTGCTTTCAGCCATTCACAGTACCAGCACAGCAAGGCTGTTTTGGTTATTCTTACAAGGCCAGATCAGTCAATCATCCAGACTGTTGCCCTTGCAACTACTGAAAAGGCTGCTGCTCGTCTTCTGGAACCAAACGTTTGTCAGGCCTCTCAACAGATACCCATCCATTGTGGTTGTACCTATGGTGCGGCTTTCTGTATCGCTGAGGCACGCAAGCCTCCCCACCAATGACAAGGTCCATGGTTCATGGGGGGGGGGGAATTGAAGAATAATCAGGTTATTTTGTCATGAGTTTCTATGTACATAAACGATTGAAGGAGTGTACTGTCCAACAAATGGGAGCAGCGTAAGAGCTGATCCATCTAGAGGTGCTTGCTCAAGTTCGTAGGTGATTGTGGTTGAAACGACACCATGCAAGAATGTTCCATGAATTTTACCTGTCATAAATATGCATAAGTTGGCAAGATATTCCGCAAGTAGGATCTTTCCACATGTAAGTTGTCTTATGAAAGTGGTAATGGGAGCTTACGTGTTGAAGCAAATCGTATCTGTGTAAACGTGGACTTAGGCTATGCATCACTATCTTTGGTCGAAAATATGCAGATTGGGTAACGTTCAGGAAGTCATAAGGAAGGCATCTGAGCATGGAGGTATAAATTTGGTGACTGAAGAACATGGAAATGCTCTTGCCATCCTTTACAATACCATCCTCTACAGTAGTTATTACCCAGAGCAGTGGAAAACATTCAAAATCCCCCTCTTCATGAAACCTGATAAACCAACATCACAGACTTCTTCGTATCAGCACATCAACATTACTCAGTTTCCAGCAAAATCCATGAAGCAGTCCTTAACCAACGACCATCAGCAACTTGAAACCCATCTATCTATCCCCAACACCCAATGTCGCTTTCATCACTTCACCCCATTTCTGATGTGACTCTAAATTCTGTCCTTTCAACCTTCTTTGTATACTGTACAGTGACAACATTCCCAAACCATCACTCCCCACGTACATCCTGCAATTTGCTGATGAAATCAGCATTCTCCCATGTCTCCATCTAAGACCACTTGAATCTCCTAGTAAGTCATGAAATATATGGAAACTTCACGTTTTGTCCGCAGAAAAGCCAAGCCACTATCTTTGGCCTCACCACTCGTAGTATTTGTGGTCCAGATTTCAATTTCTCCATCTTACTAGCAAAGTAAATCATACATGACTAATCCTGGACAGAAAACTGACATAGAATACACGTCTCCTTACTATCTAAGACAAAGTTCGTAAATTACTAAAACTACCAAAAAGCTGTATCCAGGATTTACATCCTTCTACCACTATCCTAATCTGCCCCATCCTCTTCTACATCGACGTTGCCTGTATCTCTGCTTCCCCCAAACTCTGGACATACCTTGAAATCCTGGAAAGACATGCACTATAGCTCGCCCTCCACATCTACCTACCTTTCCCAACTCGTATCCTATATCAACTCATCCACTTCTCACACCTTCCAATACGTTAATCACAAAACCCATTCCTGGAATCCAATATTCCACTTTTAAATCACCACTCCCCTTGCTACTGCAAGATACAGGGCATCACAGAGAGTGGGGTTATTGGTAGTTGGGAGCTTCTATGTTAGGCGAATTATGGGAACCCTTTGAGACATGGCTGCCAAGGAAGGGAGGAAAGCCACTGTGCACTCCATGTGCAAACTGGGTGAAGTCATTATAGATGTGGAATGGGTCCTTCCTGATGCCGTGAAGAACACAGGGTGCAGCCAACTGCAGATGGTAGATCGCTCCAGTACGAATTATGTGTGTCGGTTTGCATCAGAAGAGCAGCTATCGGAATTGAAAAATGCTAACAGTCTTACTTGCGAGAGGAAACAAGAACTCACCATTTGCAGCATATCGACAGGACTGATTGGGACCTCTGATATGGAGCAGAAAGGAGGGTCTGAATCAGAGGTTCACACGGTTCTGGGACCATTTCGGCTGCAGATTCCTCGACTTGCGTGGTAGGGCGGTAGGTTTTCGGGCTCTGCAGAATAGGCCAAGAATCCATTACACACAGGCAACAGCTACACGAGTAGTGCGGGCTGTGTGGCATGGGCTGAGTAGTTCTTTTGGTTAAAGGGTAATTGGGAAATACAAAAAGCGTTTCAGTCTCAAAGCGTGCAGGTCGAACACAGGAAGAACGTAGATCTAGGAACCATCGTTATAGCAGTTGTAAATTATCGTACCCTTGTTGGGAAAGCACTACAGCTCCAAGTGCTAATAGAATCGTTGTAGACACTGAAAGCTAGCTAAAGCCAGATATAAGCTCAGCGGAAATTTTTGCTAAGAACTTAAGGGTGTTCAGAAGTGAGAGGCTAAATGCAGTTGTCAGAGTCGTGTTCGTTGCTGTTAGAGGTAGTTTCTCTTGTTGTGAAATTGAATTAGGTACTTCCTGTGAGTTAGTCTGGGCAGAGGTGATTCTTGGCAATCAGAATAAAATAATAATTGGATCCTTTTACCGACCTCCCAAATCAGACAATATAATTGTGGAAAGGTTCAAAGAAAACTAGAGTCTAATTTTGAGCACGTACCTGACTCATACAATTATAGGTGATGGTGACTTCAAGTTACCCTCAACATGTTGGCGAAAATAAATCCTTAAATCCAGAGGTACACATGAAACTTCATGCAAAATTGTACTAAACACTTTCTCTGAAAATTATTTTGGGCAATTAGCTCACGAAATCACTCGTATAGTAAACAGTTGTGGAAACACATTTGACCTCTCAGCAAATAATAGTCCTGAGCTAATAAATATCATCAAAACGGATGCAGGGATTAGTGAACACGGGGTAGTCGTAGCGAGTCTGAATACCCTAATTCCCAAAGCCTCTGAAAATAAATTAAAATTGTATCTACTCGAATAAACAGATAAAAGTTCGCTTGACACCTTCCTGAGAGACGGTCTCCATTCCTTCCAAATTAATAACGCAAGTGTAGACCTGATGTGGCTTGAATCCTAATAAATGGTATCGACAGCATCTGAGAGATTTATACCAAGTAATTTAACAAACGACGAAACTGATTTCCCATGGTACAGAAAATAGGTCATAACACTGTTGCAGAAATAACGAAAAAAGTATGCCAAATTTAAACGAACGAAAAATCCTCAAGAGTGGCGATCTTTTACAGAATGCGAGATTCTTATAATAGTTTCAACAATGAAACTTTGTCTCGAAATCTGGCAGAAAATCAAAAGAGATTCTGGTCGTATGTAAAGTTTGATCACGGTAAGACACAGCTTCTCTGCGTGTTGACAGTGGAAATGCTATCGATTACAGTGCTTTTAAAGCAGCGTTACTAAACACAGCCTTCTGAATTAACTTCACCAAGAAGTCGAAGTAAATAGCCCAGAATCCGAATCAAGAACAGCTGCCAAAACGAGTACTGGTAACTTAGAAGTGAATATCCTTGGAGTAGTGAAGCAACTTGAATCACTTAATAAGCGAAAGACTCCCAGTCCACACTGTATATCTGTTGGCTTCCTTTCAGAATATGCTAATGCAATAGCTTCATACTTAAAAATGTATACAATCGTTCGCTCTACAAAAGACTGGAAAGTTGCACAGGTCACATCAACATTCGGGAAAGGCAATAGGACTAACCCACTAAACTGCCAGTCCATATCATTAACGTTAACATGCAGCCGGATTTTTGAACATGCATTTGGGGCAAAGATTATGGACTACTTCGAAGAGAAAGGTCTATTAACACGCAACCAACACAGATTTAGCGAACTTCTTTCTTTTGAAACACAACTAGCTCTGTACTCACATGATGTGTTGAGTATTGTTGACAAGAGATTTCATATTGATTCCGTAATTCTAGATTTCCAGGAGGTTTCTAACTCCATACCTCACAACCGACTTGTAATCAAATTGCGTGCTTGTGGAATACGAGGTGTGTTAAAAAAATCCGGACCATTCGTAATTTCGCGCCAGTGGTGTGTTAGAGCAAAATGAGTTTGGCAACACTGGACACGCCATGTGTTTAACGTGTACTATTGGCCCGCCATGAACTGAACACCCTGCCCCAGCATTATGGCTGCCAAGGGGCGAGGAGCGGAGAGGGGGAGGTAGCTTCGGCTGGTTGCAGCAATCCTGGCACCATTACCCGCATGTCGTGCTTAACACGAAATTGGAAGCGGCTCTTGCGGAAATATTGCCTGTGTAAGTGACACTTCCCTCCAATCGGATATCACCAAATTTGTTGAAGTGTTCATCCTCGAGAGTTTTACCTGCAAGTAATATATTATTTACTCATTACAAATAATGAAAAATGAAAGTAGATGACCATACAACTTGAGACATTATGGAATCGAAAGTAAAAAACTGATTTTTGGAATATGTCTGCACATTGCACAGCAGTAATGTTTACAAAATGTAATTCGCTGTGTCTGAAAGAACTGTCAAAATCAAATTCACTAAACATCGCTATCATTAGTGTTTGATTCAATATAATCATCATCATCATAGCTTGGATCATGGTATTGAGGATAACTACGTCGATGGCCATTTCCGTTATCCTATCTCGTGTCCAATACTGTTGCTCCAGCTCCTGCACTTTTCTGCAGTAATCTTGTGAGCCCTGTGCAGTAACTGAAAGGAAAGCAGTATTAACAAGATTCTGCAGTCCTTCCTTCGACATGTCACCAGTGACGTTGTTCTCCCTGAAGTTGAGTTTTACTTTGGCCCATTCTATCCGATTTAGATCGCAGTTCTATTGCGGCAAACGGAATATTTTATGGCCTCTGCTCTTACCAATTTCGTTCAAAATGTACACTTTCACAGCTGGATTCTTTTCCTTTGTAGACGACAGATCAGTCTTCCTCATAGAGTCGTTGCAGTTTATTCGCCTTTCTCGCAACCACTCTAACTTCTCAATCCGGAAACCATATTTATGAGGCATTCTGTAGAACTTCCTGTTGTAATATGTTGCACTAACCATACAGTCACAGAGTTTGGTGTAATATAGATACCACCATATCTGCAAACCCCTCCCCCCCTCCCCAACTTCAAGAAGTTAGCGAAAACAGTTTTTTGAATGAAATTTTCTGACAAACTAAAGCTGTCCGCAAGACGGGGTTCCCAGGTCAGAGTCCCTGTCTGGCACACAGTTTTCAGGAAGATTCAGATCTGCTGCAGAGTGAATATTCTTTCTAGTTTCTTGCATCTTGTTGGAAGTATTTTCCGAGTTTGTCATTTGTGGAAGCTTTCCTCGTACTTACAGAAATTGTGTGTTTTCAGTATCAAAGGGAAAATGTCAGGGTTGAAAATGATAATGGCACAGATGGGCTAAAACAAATGCACTACTGCAACCCTTAAACACATATAATTGGCACCACCAGTGAAGGAAGTGCGAAATAAGTTTATCAATCAATTTGTTTCACCATAATAAGAAACAGACTGCCACTACAAACATCTTTAAATTTTAGCTGATGGTTTTAATGTTGCCATAAACATAAATGCCTTATATTTATGATAAAAGTAGTAAATACTGGTTGCAAAAATGGAAGAGTGATTTAAATACAGTATCTTGGCGAGATACTAAGCGGCATTTGTGTTTCCTGTTATCGAATATTTGATTATACAATAGAGGAGAGTTGTTCGAAATTTGTGTTTCATATTCTCAGTTTTTAACCCCAGTGAAATGCTCTGATTCTAGTTATCTTAGTAACATCAGTATGTACTCCAACATTTTTTTCTATTTTTTTATTTTTATGCAGAGTCACGATTCTTCTTCATTAGTAATAATGCAACAACAGTGAACACTGCTTTGATTTTTAAGAATAACTGCACTTCTGCAACAAGTATTTGCAGAAAGTTCCTGAAATAAACTTGCCCCAGTGACTTGAACAAGTAAACTTGAGTAAGATTGCTACTTTTTTTTCCCGTAAAGAAGACATGTCATGTTGCAGATGGGTATGACTAAAAGACACTCATATATGACTTTCGTCTACAACCTTCATCAGTAAAGAAACACACACACACACACAACCAAGTACAACTAACTCACACACGACAGCCAACTCCAGCATCTTGGGCCAGAGTGCAACATCACGTGTGTTGCAAGCAGCAATTTAGAGAGGGTTGAGGAGGAAAAGGGGAAGGGATAGCAGTGTACAGTTGCGGAGAGAGACGAATTCTGTCTGGTGGAGTGTGCAGGGACTAGACTGCCGACAAGCACAGTGTCAAGAGGTTGTGCGGCAGGGAGGTGTTGGAAAAAGAACAAAAGAGGAGAGGAGTAGGGAAAGATGGCTGGGTGTGCTGGCAGAGGGCTGTAAACAGGGTGGGGGACGAGAATGGGGAGAAGATAATAGGAAAGATTGGATGGAAACTTTTGGGTGGAGCATGTGGGGACAGGGGACAGTATGTCATCATAGTTTGAGGACGGGATAGTTATGGGACCAGAGAATGAGATTTAAGTATAACTCCCACCGGCGCAGTTCAGAAAAGCTGGTGGTGGAGGGAAGAATCCAGATGGCTTGGGTAGTGAAGCAGCCATTGAAATGAAGTATGTTATGTTCAGCTGAAGGTTGTGCCTCAGGTGGTCTACTTTGCTTTTGGCCACAGTCTGGTGGCGACCATTTATCTTGTTGGACAGCTGGTTGGTAGTCATATGAATATAAAAAGCTGTGCAATGACTTCAGCAGAGCTGGTAAATGAAGTGGCTGCTTTCACAAGTAAGGCACCAACATTCCTCATGCCCATGGTCTTACTGTTATTGGACACTACCTTCCTCAGTGTACCTCAGACTCCAAATCCACTATCATATTCCTCATAAAACTTTCTAACTTTATCCTAACCCACGACTACTTCTCATTTGAAGTGAACGTATATAAAGAAACCTGTAGCACAGCCATGGGCACCTACATTGCACCTTCCTATCCCAACCTTTTTGTGAACAATCTAGAGGATGCCTTCCTAGCCGCCCAAAACACCAAACCCCTAGTCTGGCTGAGGTTCATTGATGACTCTTCATGATCTGGACGCAGAGCCAAGACACCCTATCTTTGTTGCTTCAAAACCTCAACGCCTTCTCACCCATCTGCTTCATGTGGTCCTCCTCAACCCAGCATGCCATCTTCCTAGATGCTGACCTGTTCCTCTCTGATGGCTCCATCCACACCTCTATCCACATGAACCAACCAACCACCAACAGTACTTGCATTTTGACAGCTATCATTCCTTTCACACCAAAAAATCTGTCCCATATAGCCTGACCAACCGGGAACAACGTATCTGGAGTGACAAAAACCCCCTTGCTCAGTATTCTGAGTGTCTCACCAAGGCCTTCATAGACACAGACTACCCCCCCCCCCTCCAGATCTACTCTGCTAACAGTCCTCCCGTGGGATTTGCCTTACAACCCTAATCTTCCCACCATTCCCAAAACAACGCCACAAATGAGTGTCCCATACATCAAACGGACTGGAGCAACTGAACCACATCCTTCACCAGGGATTTGATTATCTATCACTGTGCCCTAAAATGAGGGAGATCCTACCCAAGATACTTCCCACCACTTCTAAAGTGATATTCGGTCTCCCACCTGACAGCCACAATGTCTTAGTCCACTCCTATGCCACTCCCAAACCCTACCCTTTACCACAAGGATCGTATCCCTGAGGAAGATCCAGGTGCGAAACCTGCCCAATCCACCCACTCAGCACTTGCTAGTCCAATCCTGTCATAGGTTTATCCTCATCAAGAGCCCGGCCACCTGTGAAAGCAGCCATCTCATTTACAGCTTTTCTGCAATCATTGCACATATTTTTATATTGGTATAGTACCAACCAGCTGTCCACCAGCATAGAGTCACTACCAAACTGTGACCAAGAGCAAAGTATACCACCTTGTGGCACAACATACAGCTGAACATAACACACTTGATTTCAATGGCTGCTTCACTACCCGAGCCATGTGGATCCTTCCCTCCACCACCAGCTTTTCTGAACTGTGTACATGGGATTTATCCTTACAAAACATTCTCCGTTTGTAAGGTGTCAGGCAAATCCAACACCTTCCATGAAAACCCTGACATGATAAGCAAACCCAGTAGTATGTCACATAGCTCTGAATAAATCGTGACATTAAATTAACCAAAGTATTACGAGTAACGAGTGAGCAAATGGAATACCACAGACTAACACAAGAATGCCTAAATGCATGTCGTACCTACCCACAGTGAGGCAGACGCAGTTCCGAGGGGAGGAACGAGGACAGAAGCCGAGAGCAGAACCGTGTTAAGCTAGAAGGCCCTTCGATAAGGGAAGGTCTGGACACCTACGGCGCCAGCTAACCAGTAGGGCCACACAACCCGCACGTTTTCGCGTCTCAGGTACGTCAAGGACCACCCCCCAGCCCATGTTAAAAGCTACAGCCCTCCAGAAAAACAGTATAGATCTTACGATAACACAAAAAGGGCCACTACCACCCGCAAGTTTTAGCGTGAGACTTTTTCGTGTCTCAGGTATGTCAATGACCACCCCCCCCCCCCCCCCGGCCCATGTTAAAAGATAGAGCCCTCCAGAAGAACAGTATAGATCTTACTATAACGCTAAAAGGACCACACTAGCTGCCGGTTTTAGCGTGAGACTTCTTAGCGTCTCTGTTACGTTGCAAACTTTAAAAGCATTGCCCCACCACGAAAAGTATAACGTTTCTCATTGGATAGACAGAATTTTTGTAGGCGGAGCTTAAGGTTAACATTGAGACCCTATTGGTCAGATTAAAACACAGCCAGATAGTTTTTTTAACCATCTTCGGTGAATTGTAGTAAGGAGAAGTTAGAGGAGAGTTAGTTCCGAGACAGCGAGCTGGATGGCTGGTGCGCCGGCCGCTGTCGCCCTCTCCTTTTTTGTTCCTTTTTCGCCATCCACCCTGCCCCACAACCTCTTGACGCTGCACCTGTCGGCAGTCTAGTGACTGCACACTCCACCATAGAGCGTTCGTCTCTCTGCTCACCAGTATACGCCCTCTTTCTGTTCCCCTTCCGCCCCCTCCAGATTGCTGCTTGCATCCCACATGATGTTGCATTCTGGCCTCAGAAGCTGGAGCTGGCGGTCGTGTATGCGCTTGTAGAAGTTATTTGGTAGTAACACAAGCATTTCTTAATACTTTGCTTCTAGAGAAGCCTTTAGTAATAATTCGCATATAAGGGTAGCTTCACGTTGGCAGCACTCAGACAGAAATGACTATATTTCATGTGGTACCGATTTTCTCCGCTTTTGGCAGCATTAGCGCAATAGTGATGTTGTCGTGACCAAAAAGTAGTTACTGAAAGTTTCATTGTTGTATGTCTGTTAGTTGTGTTTAAGCTTTGTATTTAGTGGAACCTTGTGTAGCACAGCTTGTGAATTGCTAAATGGCAGAGTTAGAGAATCGACGAGTCAGCACTAAATTTTGCGTGAAACTTAGGATAACCTTTAGAGATACAGCAAATGATGCAAGAAATCTACAGTGATGAGTGCCTAAACCGTACTCGGTGTTATGAACGGTTCACAGGGTTTAAAAATGGCCTGACGGAAGTTAAAGAAAGCCCTCGTTGAGGACGACCTTCGATGTCTGCCGACGACGCTCATGTCAGGAAAGTCAACGAAATTATGCGTGTCAATCGAATACTGACTGTCCAAAAGAAGGCAGAAAAACGTAACATTTCAGATGGATCATCTCATGCAATCGTCACACAGCATCTTGTAGTGCATTATGCTGTCGCCAAGTTCGTCCCACGGCTCATCAGTCAAGACCAGAAAGACCTTCGCCTCGCAATCGTGAAGAGCTTTTGGAGAGTGTAAGTGAGAACGAGATGTTCCTTAAGAGAATCATAAGTGGGTATACGGTTATAATGTTGAGAACAAGGTTCAGTCTTCACGATGGGTCAGGAAAGTTTCTCCAATACCAAAACACTGCTCAGGTCAGGTCCAATGTCAAAGCCATGCTGAAAGTTTTCTTTGGCATTGAAGGATTAGGTCATCATGAATTCGTGCCACAGGAGCAAACCCATTAATCGATTGGTATTATCGGAGCGTGTTGCGACGCCTGTGAGAAAATGTGAGAGGGAAGTTGCCTGAAATGTGGTGAGATAATTCATGGCTCTTGTATAACGATATCGTACACACACATTCATCCCTGTTGACGTGTGACTGTTGCACAAAAAATTAATTCAGTGTGCTGCCTCATCCTCTGTACTCTCCAGACATGGCTCCTGCGGACTTTTTTTTCTAATTTCCAGAGTTGAGAACCCTGTCGAATGTAAGAAGGTTTGCAATAACAGACGAGATAAAAGACAATTCGCAGACAGCGATTCGCGCGAACCAGAAAGAGGCGTACCAAGACTTCTTCTGGAAGTGGAAACGGCGTTAGGAATTATGTATGAATAGTGGAGGAGAGTATTTCGAAGGAGACCATGCACAATAAGTAAAAGATAAGTGTAGAAAAATTTTGTGGATAAAGTTCCGAAATTTTTGAACAGACATCATATAGTCTCAGTTACGTGACTGAATTCGTAGTAAAAAATGGAAAGTCATCAAGTAAAACAGAAATGAATTCTGGAATTCCCCAAAGCAGTGTTTTACATATAGTCCCTATCTACACAAATGAATAAGGAGACAATTTGAGCAGCTGCCTTAGGTTGTCTGCAGATGATGCTATCGTTTGTCGTCTAGTAAGGCCGTCAGAAGATCGAAACAAATTGCAACATGAGTTAGATAAGTTACCTGCACGGTGCAAAACTTGACAATTGATCATAAATAGTGGAAAAGGTGATGTCATCCACTTAAGTCCTAAAAGGAATCTTTTAAACTTCGATTACACGATAAATCAATCAAATCTAAAGGGCATAAATTTAGCTAAATAACTAGTAATTACAATTACAAACAGCTAAAATTGGAAAAAAAGATAGAAAATGAAGGTGAACCGAAGACTGTATTTTATTGCCAGAACATTTAGAAGAAGCATCAGATATATTAACGATGCTACATACACTATAGGTGTCTGAGCTCTTTGGGAGTAGTGCTGCGCCTCACCAGGTAGGGTTAACAAAGGGCATGAAGAATGTCCCAAAGAAGGGTAGCATGTTTTGTACTATCGGAGAATAGGGGAGAGAGTATCATGGACATGATACAAGATTTGGGTAAGACAATGTAATGTTGTTGTTGTTGTGGTCTTCAGTCCTGAGACTGGTTTGATGCAGCTCTACATGCTACTCTATACTGTGCAAGCTTCTTCATCTCTCAGTACCTATTGCAACCTACATCCTTCTGAATCTGCTTAGTGTATTCATCTCTTGGTCTCCCTCTAAGATTTTTACCCTCCACACTGCCCTCCAATACTAAAGTGGTGATCCCTTGATGCCTCAGAACATGTCCTACCAACCCATCCCTTCTTCTGGTCAAGTTGTGCCACAAACTTATCTTCTCCCCAATCCTATTCAATACTTCCTCATTAGTTATGTGATCTACCCATCTAATCTTCAGCATTCTTCTGTAGCACCACATTTCGAAAGCTTCTATTCTCTTCTTGTCCAAACCTTTATTGGCCATGTTTCACTTCCATACATGGCTACACTCCATACAAATACTTTCAGAAATGACTTCCTGACACTTAAATCTATACTCGATGTTTACAAATTTCTCTTCTTCAGAAACGCTTTTCTTGCCATTGCCAGTCTACATTTTACATCCTCTCTACTTCGACCATCATCAGTTATTTTGCTCCCCAAATAGCAAAACTCATTTACTACTTTAAGTGTCTCATTTCCTAATCTAATTCCCTCAGCATCACCTGACTTAATTCTACTACATTCCATTATCCTCGTTTTGCTTTTGTTAATGTTCATCTGATATCCTCCTTTCAAGACACTATCCATTCCATTCAACTGCTCTTCCAAGTCCTTTGCTGTCTCTGACAGAATTACGATGTCATCGGCGAACCTCAAAGTTTTTATTTCTTCTCCATGGATTTTAATGCCTACCCCGAATTTTTCTTTTGTTTCCTTTACTGCTTGCTCTATATAGAGATTGAATAACATCGGGGAGAGGCTACAACCCTGTCTTACTCAGTTCCCAACAACTGCTTCCCTTTCATGTCCCTCGACTCTTATAACTGCCATCTGGTTTCTGTACAAATTGTAAATAGCCTTTCTCTCCCTGTATTTTACCCCTGCCACCTTTAGAATTTGGAAGAGAGTATTCCAGTCAACATTGTCAAAAGCTTTCTCTAAGTCTACAAATGCTAGAAACGTAGGTTTGCCTCTCCTTAATCTAGATAAGTCGTAAGGTCAGTATTGCCTCACGTGTTCCAGTATTTCTACAGAATCCATACTGATCTTTCCTGAGGTCAGCTTCTACTAGTTTTTCCATGCGTCTGTAAAGAATTCGTGTTAGTATTTTGCAGCTGTGGCTTATTAAACTGATTGTTCGGTAATTTTCACATCAGTCAACACCTGCTTTCTTTGGGATTGGAATTATTATATTCTTCTTGAAGTCTGAGGGTATTTCGCCTGTTTCATACATCTTGTTCACCAGATGGTAGAGTTTTGTCAGGACTGGCTCTCCCAAGGCCGTCAGTAGTTCCAATGGAACGTTGTCTACTCCGGGGGCCTTGTTCCGGCTCAGGTCTTTCAGTGCTCTGTCAAACTCTTCACGCAGTATCGTATCTCCCATTTCATCTTCGTCCACATCCTCTTCCATTTCCATAATACTGTCGTCAAGTACATCGCCCTTGTATAGACCCCCTATATACTCCTTACACCTTTCTGCTTTCCCTTCTTTGCTTAGAACTGGGTTTCTATCTGAACTCTTAATGTTCATACAAGTGGTTCTCTTTTCTCCAAAGGTCTCTCTAATTTTCCTGTAGTCAGTATCTATCTTACCCCGAGTGAGATAAGCCTTTACATCCTTACATTTGTCCTCTAGCCATCCCTGCTTAGCCATTTTGCACTTCCTATCGATCTCATTTTTGAGACGTTTGTATTCCTTTTTGCCTGCTTCATTTACTGCATTTTTATATTTTCTCCTTTCATCAATTAAATTAAATATTTCTTCTGTAACCCAAGGATTTCTACCATCCCTTGTCTTTTTACCTACTTGATTAACTGCTGCCTTCACTACTTCATCCCTCAAAGCTACCCATTCTTCTTCTACTGTATTTGTTTCGCCCATTCCTGTCAATTGTTCCCTTACGCTCTTCCTGAAACTCTGTACAACCTCTGGTTCTTTCAGTTTATCCAGGTCATATCTTCTTAAGTTCCCTCCTTTTTGCAGTTTCTTCAGTTTTAATCTACAGGTCATAACCAATAGATTGTGGTCAGAGTCCACATCTGCCCCTGGAAATGTCTTACAATTTAAAACCTGGTTCCTAAATCTCTGTCTTACCATTATATAATCTATCTGATACCTTTTAGTATCTCCAGGGTTCTTCCATGTATACAACCTTCTTTCATGATTCTTAAACCAAGTATTAGCTATGATTAAGTTGTGCACTGTGCAAAATTCTACCAGGCGGGTTCCTCTTTCATTTCTTAGCCCCAATCCATATTCACCTACTACGTTTCCTTCTCTCCCTTTTCCTACTGCCGAATTCCAGTCACCCATGACTGTTAAATTTTCATCACTCTTTACTATCTGAATAATTTCTTTTATTTCATCATACATTTCTTCAATTTCTTCGACATCTGCAGAGCTAGTTGGCATATAAACTTGTACCACTGTAGTAGGTGTGGGCTTCGTGTCTATCTTGGGCACAATAAAGCCTTCACTATGCTGTTTGTAGTAGCTTACCCGCATTCCTATTTTCCTATTCATTATTAAAGTTACTCCTGCATTACCCCTATTTGATTTTGTGTTTATAACCCTGTAGTCACCTGACCAGAAGTCTTGTTCCTCCTGCCACCGAACTTCACTAATTCCCACTATATCTAACTTCAACCTATCCATTTCCCTTTTTAAATTTTCTAACCTACCTGCCCGATTAAGGGATCTGACATTCCACGCTCCGATCTGTAGAACGCCAGTTTTCTTTCTGCTGATAACGTCATCCTCTTGAGTAGTCCCCGCCCGAAAATCCGAATGGGGGACTATTTTACCTCCGGAATATTTTACCCAAGAGGACGCCATCATCATTTAGTCATACAGTAAAGCTCCATGCCCTCGGGAAAAATTACGGCCGTAGTTTCCCCTTGCTTTCAGCCATTCGCAGTACCAGCACAGCAAGGCCGTTTTGCTTTTTGTTACAAGGCCAGATCAGTCAATCATCCAGACCGTTGCCCTTGCAACTACTGAAAAGGCTGCTGCCCCTCTTCAGGAACCACACGTTTGTCTGGCCTCTCAACAGATACCCCTCCGTTGTGGTTGCACCTACGGTACATCTATCTGTATCGCTGAGGCACGCAAGCCTCCCCACCAACGGCAAGGTCCATGGTTCATGGGGGGGACAATGTAATATTTATGACAATATTTTCATCAGAACAATATTCACGACAGCATTGTGAGTGGAATTTAAGTGAACATTCTCGTGATATTAATAAAAAAGACTTCATCGATACTACAATAATAATACTTAATTATTTTTTGTGAAAATTGTATGTCAGACAATAATCATGGAAAAATCGGAAATCTTCATCTTTTCTTATCTATGATTCTTCTAGAATAATCCACCTTCTTGGTAGAACTGTTGTAATGATCGGACGCGATTGATGTCTTGTGGCACTGAGGTCGGTAAAAACTGTATTAAGTTGTTAGTAATATTTGAAATATTGAGTTTCTGTGTCATTGAAATCAATACATGTGTTTGAACTTTTATTTTAATATGATTCTCGTCCTATATAAATGTTAAGTTTTCTGTTCAGCTACAATGGAGCGCAGCCATTAGCGCCATTGATCTACAGAGCGGATTATTGGTTAAGCACTGAATAATTAGTGATTAACATGGAGGAATACTGTGAAATGTTAATGCATATAGTTAAGGCACAGAAAAGATTTAATACATATACTATTTGTTGAGGATGAAACAACACCTGAACCAGAATTGATAAGTGACTGTCTTATGTTGGCCGCCATCTTAGTGAAATATTGCAGTGGCAGTTTTAAATCAAACTACTAAGGAGACAAGAATCTTGATGGTCAATTTTCACGATTGTAATTGTGTACTGGTGGCCCAGAACCCACCCAGAAATCATAAATTCGACTCAGATTATGAATAATCTTTAAATATGATGCAAACAGTATCTTAAGTGGTGAAATTGTTCTCTGCAAATGTATGAATTCTGATTATTTTGTAAGAACTGTTAGGAAATATTTTTTGACTGGAAAGAACATATTAGTGCTGTGCACGTGTGGTATTGTGTGTAAAAATAGTTCATTTTGTTTAAGGAAAACTGTTGCCACCTTGAGTAATAGTTCGCTAAATTGTGTGAGATCACTCTTGCGAAAAAATGTAGTCCCATTACACTGTGTGACAGACAACATTGGTACACATTCTCGGGTGGAGATTTCTTTGACAGGATAACTATCTTTAGTTGAGAGAGGCAGCGATTAAATGAAACCTCATGTTATATTAATTGGTTTTGTTGTAGTCCTATCCACAAATTGTAAAATACTGCAATGCTTACTGCATTCCACAAGACCATTAAAAAAAGGTGGGATCTTCCCACAAAATTACAATCACCAGTTTTCTCCTCTGAATGCGAAAATATTTTGTTGACATCGACCTTTATAGGGAGAAAGTATTATCATAATAAAATAAGGGTAATCAGAGCTTCCTCAGAAAGATATAGGCACTGTTCGAAAGGTGGAATAATAGGGAATTACTGTGAAGGTGGTTCAGTGAACCATCTGCCAAGCATTTAAATGTAATTTTCAGGGTATATGAGTATACATAGGTGTACATGTACTCCAAGAACCGTGCATCACCACTACATCTGTATCCTATCCTCCATGTACCTTCATGCATTATCCAATCACTCCAGCCAGAATTTCAACCAACCTCACTGATGAAATGTTTACTGAGATATATCGCTCTCTACAGTTGTAGTCGGAATATCTTATCTCACACTATCCTTCCATTTTTATCCCTCCTCTTTGTTGACTTTTAATCGCTACCTGTGGTTTCACAGGGCACTATAGTCATACTAATTATTTCATCTCGATCACAGCCATGATCATTTTCATGTACCATCAGCAACTCCATTACACCACAATATCATTCACATTATGATCAGTGATCATATCTTAACTGTGATGTAAAATCATCTATAAAGTTTTAAAAATTACCAGTATAGTCTATCATTGTGCGTTTTTTTGTTAAATATTCAATTATTATCAAGCATTTTTTACTAAAAATCATAAATATTACCGACAAATGAGTTTTTAAATATTTGTCTTTTATTGTCATCTGTTTTACGTATTTTAAACCATCTTTTCTGTTGTTTTGTAAAGTTTCTGCTTGCTTTCATTCACTGCAGCCCATCCCTTTGTACACAACTGAAATAACAATAAAAAAGACACCTAAATACAAGAATTGCATTGTCCATGTTAAGATATGGAAGCAGAGAACCTAGTGGGCAGCTGTGGGGAAATATGTAGATCCATATTCTTGTATTTCAAAATATGAGTTCAGATGACAACCTTTTTAATTATGTTTTAAGGTACACCTTGTAGTTGAGCTTGCAAAGTAATAAATTGGAGACATCTTAATCAAAAACTAAGGTTAAATTCTTACAGCTGAGGTTCACAGTAACCTAAGATTTTATAAACAACAATGTGGTCAGCTTTTGAGTGTGAAATTATTTATTTGTACAATCCAGTACTGCAATTTCAACAGTGTAACCATAATCAAATGTAACCATAATCAATTGCTTTTCATTATACATAAAAAGTAAATTTAATCATACAAGCTAGTTTCATTATATTGTGTTACTGCTTATGATTTCTTGTGTGTATTGTACTCTTTGAGTTGCATTGTAAGTATGTGAGCAACTTGTAATATTGGGTGAAGTAAATGATTCTATATTTGTTTTTGTTTCATGTAAAATATAAAATGGTTGTGTCGCATGGTGCTATCTTGAATCACATATAGTTTATGAATCCTTGTGAACTGCTTGATAGAACTGCATTGTAAGTGTATTGCTTGTAATCTATTTCATTTATGTTCACATATGTTTTTCGTTCTGTCTCACATTTAATAGTGAAGTCCATATCAGAAGCTTCTGACAGAATTGGCATGGAACTTTATTACATTTTGTCATCAGATGAGTCTGTAATTCTTCTTTTAATGGCGTGCTTCTTGCCACTAAATACTCTTTATAGTCTTAGTGTCAGAATATGCAGTTATTTTATTAGATGCTATTATGCCACAAAACTATTCTACATCAAAATACATATTTGTACATGCAACTGTATGACATAATGTGAATATACTTCCACTGTACTTGACGCTACTGTATTTAGAAATCTCTACTTACACAGAATTCACTGAGAGTGTTTGTAATTTGCTTCGAAATTTTCATTAGTGTGGCAGGATGAGTCTAGTACATTGATTTCTGCTAAAATGTATTGATCACATTACCTGTTAATAAAGTGTGAACACAGTTGTGTAACTATTGTAACGTTTTTGGAAACTGTAAAGAAGGTTATCTAAGAATACAAAGAAGCAATACCATTCAACAGAGAATCACTTGTACACACTCATTCCATGACAAGATGTAATAAAGTTGCATATGAATTCTGTCAAAAGCTCTTTAAATGAAGTTCTTCATTAAATGTGAAAAACTCTGGAAAAGGCATTAAAAAACTATAATATGAGCAAGATACTTACAAGGCATTTACATAAAGCTGTTAAAAGCAAGAATCACATACAAACATGACTGCACAGACTATGTAGCAATGAAACCAGCTTCTGTTTTATGTGAAACAAAAACAAATATGGAATCATTTACCAAACCCAGTACCATGCATGCAAGCAAAAATGAAGCAGAACATGAGAAATATACTTACAATGCAATTCAAAGAGTGTAATACCCACGAGAAGCAATAATTAGGAACACAATGCAATGAAACCAGTTTCTTTTTATTACGAAACGAAACAAATATGGAAGACATTGAATGATGCAATACGAATACGATATGAGAAATAACTGGTGAACCTGAAAGACTCATAGTGGCCTGGAAGCAAGCCTCAGTCTTATTAATGAATTTCCTACATGAGTGTCACCCCACTGCTGATGGCATTCATCCATAAGTTGTCTATTGAAGCAAGTTACACCACTAATACATTGGCCAAATCCTTGAGAATAGTTAGAATACTGACCAATATCCAATATATGTTGCATGAAGCCTCTGCTATTTGTACCTGAACTCTGTTAAAAGACAAGGTTCGAGTGTGTTAAATACCAGTGTGGTAACAAACTGATCAGTAATGCAGTTGTAGACTGGGTTATGAACATAATTGCATGTTAGTAGAAGGACAGGCGTATTTGTTCTATGCTCTAGGTTATCAACTTAATCATAAAACTGAAGCATATACTGCAATTATCTCTATTTTCTTGGAGCTCAGTGTCATTTATGAATTCCTAACTTTCGGAAAATTCATATTTATCATCATGATATATAAGTGCATATACTTCAGGATCAAATGAGTGACTGAAATATGGTGGAAACATAGCCCTGTGGTATTATGCTTGAGTTACATGCTGTGTATCTCGTTGAATGTATTTATTATTTTGCATCGCCTATATTAACAATAAATCTGTAAAACTGTTGTGTCTGTCTGTTTATCTTTGAACATGCGAATCGTCACAACTACTGGAGAAATTTTATGGAGTTTTCACAGGTAGCTTGAGCATAGCTTGGGACACCATGCAGGCTTTATTTCATACACAGGGTACACTACAGATCAGTATGCCACTACACATTCGCTGGCTTTGCTCACACACAACCAAACTATCATCTTTCAACCTAATCCACATCCTAGGATACGGTTGAGATCAGTCTGTCACCACAATCTACATTTCGAAATAGGATATAAGAGTAAAGAAAATGTTGTCAGTATTCTGTTCTCTTTCTGCTTGCGAATGTATTACGTCACATGTCACATCATTTTGTCATGGGACAAAGCCAATGTTCATATCAGCAGGGTCAGTTCATCCTCTTCATTTGGTGTACTTGCACCCACATAATTATAAATATGTACATTAAGAGTAAGATATGGTGAAATAGAATTTTTATGGTCTAGGAGTCACCAGCAGTACAGAGTAAGAGTATGTTTTGTAGCATAAGTTATTGGGCGCAAATTGTGTATGATAAATAGAATATTGTCTAATAGGGACCAACCAAATGAGGCAATCCAGCTGTTAAGGCAATGAATTTATCTTTGGGAAGATGTCTGGCCAATACTGATTGAGGTTTTCCTAATTTATTTCAAGAAAATGTCAGAACGGTTCCTTCAGCAGGGCCACAGCTGACCACCTGTCCTATCCTCATAGAACATCTGTTTTCTTCACTGTTAGTTTTATGTGCATGTACGAATTGGACAGTTAATAATAATGATCTGAGAGAGAAATTATATATTCAAATTACACATTGATGTGAAAATGTGGGCACATGGTGACAATTTTTAAGTTTCATTTATTTTATATTTTAGAAAAATACAGTTGTAAGTTAGTAGTATCTACTCACAACCTTTTATACTTTAAAGAAACATAAATTGTTCTCTGGAACAGGAATTACCAAGGGAAACTTTTCCAGTATGTTTTCAGATTTAACTTTGTTGTTTGTCAGGCATTTTATATCGTTGGGTAAGTAACCAAAAATTTGGGGGCACCATTGTGTGTTACTTTTTATGTCAAAGACAGTCTTATTATGAATAGTGAGTGCCAATTTTTCTTCTGGTATTGAAATTATGTATGTCATTGTGCCTTTTCAACTGCAGTGGGGAACTTCCAACATACCTCATGTGGGAATAAATACACTGTGAGACAGCAGTCAAAATGCTTAAATCCTCAAATACATGTCTACAAGACAGTCATGGTTGCATACATGTTATTATTCTTACAGCACAGTTTTCATCAATGAAAATTTTCTTTCTTAAAAATGAATTACTTTGGAACATGACACAACATATCATGTGGCATTATTGTATGAAAGTATGCAGAATGTGTCAATTTACTGATCTGTTCCTTCCCAAGATTTGCAATGTCGTCATCTAAACATTTTGAAGTTTCCACCATAGTTATCATTCCCTCAATGTGTGTTACACTTATCACTGGCGCAGTACCTCTACATGTTCACAACTGCATATATTATGGCTTTCTGAAATTAGGAGATATACCATTCACAAAAAACTACTCAATGACACTTCATGTCTATTGGACTTGTTTAGTTTCTTTGTATTACGATGACAAATCGCACACAATTGAGAGATGATACCTAGATCAATAAGCAAATCTCTATCACTGTATTACTTGTTCATCAAGCAGTACATTATATACATATACACATAGAATGTAAGTGAAACAACATCAGTTTTTAATATAACTTTGGAGACAAATTTTAATTGATTCTGTTGAGTAAAATGCCTTTTGTCTGAACCAGTTTCATGCAGTGTTTCTAAATACACTTAGAGTTACACCTTGTGCTGTGCTGACAACTTGTTCAGTACCAGTAACTGTAAACTCAAGTTTTTGTGACTGGCTTGAATTTTTCTAAGTCTGGCAGGTAATATTCCAACCTCAATACCACACAGAATCTAAGTATACTAAATAAATACAAAACACATGATAACTTTGTATGAGGGGTATTCCACATGATGTTTCCATGCTGACTTTGAGTCAAGATGAATCCCAAGAAGTTTGGCAGAAGCACAGTCACTGTCATATATAGTACATAAAATGAAAAGAATATTCACTGTTTTTGCTTGATTTGACATATACATAATTGATTCTAAACCTTGTGCTGACTACCACGAGATTATTTACACTCCATTACTTTAAAGCTGTTAAGCCTTTTCAATTGTAACAAATGATATGGCTTTTGCTTTTAGTATGGCCTTCTAAAACATAACACTTGATAAGTAATTTACACGGATTATAAGTAGTAAAGGTCCAAACACAGAACTTTGTGGCACACCCTATATGATATCCAGAAAATTCTTTCTTCTGTTGCTCAACTGTAGTATTTGGTTTTCATCAATCAGGCATGAGATGGTGGAAGAGTGTTGTTTTTTATTAGAATCATGTGGCTGACTGAGTAAGATGCCTTGCTGAGATCCATGGGCATAGCATTAATACATAATCATGATTTACAGGAGCACTATGCAAATGAAACCATGTCTTCATCTGTTTTGCCAGTGAAAAACTAGACCTGAAACTATCTTAAGAGTCATAGTAGAAGTGTAACACCTATAATGTTTAAAGATGAATCGTAACAGACACTACTATATATCCAGTGAATCAGTGTAAATGTGAATGAGCTAGTATATCTATAATTTTAATGCAAAATAAATGTCCTCTGATTTTAAGTGACTTAACTTTTTTACTTCTGTGGTAATTTACTTTTTGCCTCTTTCCCATTAAAGTCAGAAATAATGAGTTCAGGAGGTTTCAGGGAGTTGCTCATATTATTTGAGTTTTGGATACTGTCAAATTTTTTTTCACTTGCGGCAGTTTTGTTCGTATCAAAGCATTAATGAAGAAACTATTTCAATCATTTGCAATATTATCAACTTCAGAGGAAATTTTGTTTTTACTCGTTACTACAGGAAGTTGCGTCTTGATAATATTTCATACAGACTGATGTTGTTTTCAGAGCTACTGGTGTACTCATCATTGACCTTACGTTTCATTAATCCAGTTTCTTACTTTTAACCTTGCGTAGTTGACTTTCTGTGTGTCACAATTTTTTGATTTGTCATGAGAATTTGTAACTAGAATTCGAATCTTTTCCACGTCAGGTGTTAACCATTTACGCACAAGTGTCAGATCATATTTCCTGGCAGTTGCTTGGTTTCTTTTCTACTATCTATCAGGTTTTTTAATATATTTGATAGTACATTGATAAATAATGTGAAAGCAATGTCCAGATAAGAATTTTGAAGAAGGTGATTTTATTTAGTCATTGTTAACTGTATCCTGTTATTCTCTATGTTCTCATCATTGAGAATGTAATATTCAATATTCAAGTAAGAACTGGAGACATTTATCGAGTAAGAGAATGTAGTAGACTATACCTCACATGAATAGATTAGCATGCGTAGGATAGATTTAAATCTAGTAAAACAGTTGTTGATGAGAGGGACAATGACTTCACAGTTCAGAATTGTTATGTTGAAGAGACGTAGCTCATTTTTACATGTGATGAAACTTAAGAGTTCAGCTGATTGAGTGTCTAAGAAAATACCCCATGTTACAGCAAAACATTGTAGAAAACTAAGATATATGGCAAGAAATGTAACAAAAAACTCATGTTACTGTAAAACTGCAACAAAATGCAGGTGTTACATTAAAATTGTAACAAGGCGATCCATATTATTGCAAAAACTGGAACAGACTGCCTCTCAGTATACAGAAATGTGGTATAGCTGTATCTAGAGAACTCTCAAAAGCAGCTATATGAGACATACACAACATAATAGATGTAAAGACCACACTTAAGAGAGTCTTTACATTGCAAGCTATTGCTATGATGACGAGATGTGGGTCATTTTACCTTGTCAGAGAGAGTGAGAAACGTAGTGGCACATCATTTCACCTGTTGTTGTAACTAGCACATAGTTTTTGAAGAGACAAAAAGTGTTTGGAATGTGACTGTTCAAAAATGGAAGAGTGTACAGCTTAAGCATACAATATGTCTGTGGGAAGCAGACTGTTCCTGAGAACTGACTTGGGATCGAACCAGAGATCTTCTGGACATAACTGATGGGCTTATGTAACTCACTAAGTGACTTTTATACACTTGATATTACTTTTGTATATCAATATGTGCGCAGCTGTCACAGCAGTCTAAGCCTGTGTTTTGAAATATTGAAATTTAATGCAAATTACATAGTCACTCTTATTCAAGCCTAGAGCAGATTACTGTAAGAGTTGTTCAATCGCAAGTGGCTGCTGTTGAACTCCAAGTACTTAACTTTTCACCACAAATATTTCCGACTTTCTTTTCTTACTCCGCTGCTAAATGTGTATCAAATGCCCTGAAACAATCACATCAAGGTGGGTCATCTATAAGAATTTTTATGAGATCTATTGTCTGCACTTATTACTTGCTCAGCTGATAATTTCCTTAAACCAACCTTAAATATCGAAAAAATTTGTTAATGAAGATTTCTTTCTTATTTGTTGTTGTTGTTGTGGTCTTCAGTCCTGAGACTGGTTTGATGCAGCTCTCCATTCTACTGTACCCCTGCAAGCGTCTTCATCTCCCAGCAATTATTGCAACCTACGTCCTTCTGAATCTGCTTAGTGTCTTCATGTCTTGGTCTCCCTCTCTTCGATTTTTACCCTCCACGCTGCCATCCAATGCTTAATTTGGTATCACTTGACGCCTCAGAACATGTCCTACCAACCCATCCCTTCTTTTTGACAAGTTGTGCCACAAACTCCACTTCTCCCCAGTTCAGTTCAATATTTCATTATTAGTTACGTGATATACCCATCTAATCTTCAGCATTCTTCTGTAGCACCACATTTCGAAAGCTTTTATTCTCTTCTTGTCCAAACGATTTATCGTCCATGTTTCACTTCCATACACGGCTACACTCCATACAAATACTTTCAGAAACGACTTCCTGACACTTAAATCTATACTCGATGTTAACAAATTTCTCTTCTTCAGAAACGCTTTTCTTGCCATTGCCAGTCTACATTTTATATCTACTCTACTTCGACCATCATCAGTTATTTTGCTCCCCAAATAGCAAAACTTCTTTACTACTTTAAGTGTCTCTTTTCCTAATCCAATTCCTTCAGCATCACCTGATTTAATTCGACTACATTCCATTAACCTCGTTTTGCTTTTGTTGATGTTCGTCTTGTATCTTGTATCTCAAGACATTGTCTATTCCGTTCAGCTGCTCTTCCAAGTCCTTTGCTGACTCTGACAGAATTACAATGTCATCGGCGAACCTTAATGTTTTAATTTATTCTCCGTGGATTTTAATTTCTACTCCGAATTTTTCTTTTGTTTCCTTTACTGCTTGCTCAATATACAGATTGAATAACATTGGGCAGAGACTGCAACCCTGTCTCACTCCCTTCCCAACCACTGCTTCCCTTTCATTCCCCTAGATTCTTATAACAGCCATCTGATTTCTGTACAAATTGTAAATAGGATTTCTCTCCCTGTATTTTACCCCTGCCACCTTTAGAATTTGAGAGAGAGTATTCCATTCAACATTGTCAAAAGCTTTCTCTAAGTCTACAAATGCTAGAAACGTAGGTTTGCCTCTCCTTAATCTAGATAAGTCGTAAGGCCAGTATTGATACGTGTTCCAGTATTTCTACAGAATCCATACTGATCTTTCCTGAGGTCAGCTTCTACTAGTTTCTCCATTCGTCTGTAAAGAATTCATGTTAGTATTTTGCAGCTGTGACTTATTAAACTGATAGTTCCATAATTTTCACATCTGTCAACACCTGCTTTCTTTGGGATTGGAATTATTATATTATTCTTGAAGTCTGTGGGTATTACACATGTCTCATACATCTTTCTCACCAGATGGTAGAGTTTTGTCAGGACTGGCTCTCCCAAGGCCATCAGTAGTTCTAATGGAATGTTGTCTACTCATGGGGCCTTGTTTTGACTTAGGTCTTTCAGTGCTCTGTCAAACTCTTCACGCAGTATCGTATCTCACATTTCATCTTCATCTACATCCTCTTCCATTTCCATAATATTGTCCTCAAGTACATCGCCCTTGTATAGAGCCTCTTTATACTGCTTCTACCTTTCTTCTTTCCCTTCCTTGCTTAGAACTGGGCTTCCATCTGAGCTCTAGATATTCATAAAAGTGGAGCTCTTTTCTCCAAAGATCTCTTTAATTTTCCTGTAGGCAGTATATATCTTACCCCTAGTGAGATAAGCCTCTACATCCTTACATTTGTCCTCTAGCCATGCCTCCTTAACCATTTTGCACTTCCTGTTGATCTCATTTTTGAGACGTTTGTATTCCTTTTTGCCTGCTTCATTTACTGCAATTTTATATTTTCTCCTTTCATCAATTAAATTCGGTATTTCTTCTGTTACCCAAGGATTTCTACTAGCCCTCGTCTTGTTACCTACTTGATCCTCTGCTGCCTTCACTACTTCATCCCTCAGAGCTACCCATTCGTCATCTAATGTATTTCTTTCCCCATTCCTGTCAAATGATCCCTTGTGCTCTCCCTGAAAGTCTGTACAACCTCTGGTTTACTCAGTTTATCCAGATCCCATCTCCTTAACTTCCCACCTTCTTGCAGTTTCTTCAGTTTTAATCTACAGTTCGTAACCAATAGATTGTGGTCAGAGTCCACATCTGCCCTTGGAAATGTCTTACAATTTAAAACCTGAGTCCTCAATCTCTGTCTTGCCATTATATAATCTATCTGATACCTTTTAGTATCTCCAGGATTTTTCCATGCATACAACCTTCTTTCCTGATTCTTGAACCAAGTGTTAGCTATGATTAAGTTATGCTCTGTGCAAAACTCTACCAGATGTCTTCCTCTTTCATTTCTTAGCCTCAATCCATATTTACCTACTATGTTTCTTTCTCTCTCTTTTCCTATTCTCGAATTCCAGTCACCCCTGACCATTAAATTTTCGTGTCCCTTCACTACCTGAGTAATTTCTTTTATGTCATCATACATTTCTTCAATTTCTTCGTCATCTGCAGAGTTAGTTGGCATATAAACTTGCACTACTGTGGTAGGCGTGGGCTTCGTGTCTATCTTGGCTACAATAATGTGTTCACTATGTTGTTTGTAGTAGTTTACTTGCACTCCTACTTTTTTTTTTCATTGTTAAACCCACTCCTGCATTACCCCTATGTGATTTTGTATCTATAACTTTGTATTCACATGACCAAAAGTCTTGTTCCTCCTGCCACCGAACTTCACTAATTCCCACTATATCTAACTTTAACCTATCCATTTCCCTTTTTAAATTTTCTAACCTACCTACCCGATTAAGGGATCTGACTTTCCATGCTCCAATGTGTAGAACGCCAGATTTCTTTCTCCTGATAATGATGTCCTCTTGAGTAGTTCCCACCTGGAGATCCGAATGGGGGAGTATTGAGGCATGAGTATTGTGGCATGATTCAGTATGCCTGGTTTGCCTCAAAATTGTCAGAAACTCGAAACATTTTCGTTAATGTTAATGGGGCATGGTTTTGTACAGATTTATTGGATTGTAAAAATCCGCTTTTATTTAATTACGTCAGAGAGGGAAATAATTAAAAACGTCTCTTATGCATGTTGTCCAGTGTCATATGCAGTCTCTTAATAGTTCTGCTTGCTGCCCCCTTGCCAATACCAATGAAGTCTCCAATGGGCAGAAGGAAATCACCAGAGACCAATATCTGAGTGTCAGTAGTAGCTAGTTCATTGGTGGAACAATCATTTCTGCAAGGAAGAAATAAATGATATGAAACAATTCAAGTAAAATTTAAAAATATAATTTGCCAGGCAATGCTTTAACTATTCTGACTATATAGATTCAGTAACAAAAGATTCCCATTAGCTGAATGACATGTACCTATATTCTTGTAACACTAAGATAATAATTACTTTATGATAAATATGGATTTAGTTATGTGGCTAACACTAATAATTGAGAAGTACAACAGCTACCTGCCCTAGCTGTCTTAAAAAAACTGACTTTCTTGTTAATTTTACTGTGTTAAATTTAGCCTGAGTAAGCACAAATAATTTACATCTTTATAGGAATAGTGCAAGGTGGAAGACAATTTTGTTGCTCTGAAGCATTCATTAATAGATGGGAAATTGACGTCCCAATAGGAGATGAGAGTGAATAATATTTTCTGCTACATATGTGGCTGAGTGATCTCAGAACATTAGTGTACTATCAAGTTTTTGTTACATTACACGATCATAATAAGCCATTAAGTACAGAAAAATGCCACTTCACACAAGTACAATATAAGATACTTTAATTTAAGTTGCCTTCAACCAGCTAGAATTTGATATAAAGTTGGACACAGAAAATTACTTGATATTTAATGAAAGTTATAATCATAGCATTCCATGCACTCATCCCACATGCTGCAACTATGCAGATTCAATAAATAGGTTCCTGCTTTGTTATTATGACGTACATATGTAGCTGCTATTATATGATAAATGTGGATAATGCTACTAACTGGAAAACTCAACAGCTGTGTTTTCTTAAAAGAAGCTAACTTTCTTCTTAATCTTACAAGGAGACGGCATGACCGGGGGTTGGGGACTTGTCCGAAATTTTCTGTGGTGAAAGAGGGCCCCTGACACCTCATGTGGTTAAAATATTAGGACGCACTACCCGGAAAATCGATCCAAAGTTTCTTAGGTGGCTTATGAGTATAAAATGATTGTCTATTGGCAAGCCGCCATTATTTCATTGTAGCTATTTTTGTTATTGTTTTTGTGGAATAAAGAATAGATGGTTAGGGCTGGATTCTTATGCTACAGGTCTCGGACTCGATCCTTCCTCTAGCACTTTTATTTTTTTCTTCTGTTGCATTTCCTTTTGTTACTCCCACAGTTATTCAGAAAGTTTCCCAAACCTACATTATATTTAACAAATTAGTTATATTATTGTACAAAAATTATTTTCTTTTTTTCCAACAACACAATTCATGGCGGTGGGTTTTCCATGTTTCATTGTAAAGTATATGAGGGGAAACATTGAGTTTTTAATCAGAATAACAAAGTCAATTGGGAAACATTCAATTTTTATACATATAATAATTATAAAAAAGAACTGCAGTGGTAATTATCGTAAAAACAAACAAAGCAATAATTTTTGTTGCATCTTGTGCAACATATAAAAGTGTATTTTTTTTACAATCACTGGGCGTTTCCAATAAATCTGTACAAAACCATGCCCCATTAACATTTACGAAAATGTTTCAAGTTTCTGATAATTTTGAGGCAAACCAGGCATACTGAATCATGTCTCGGAATATTGGTGACAATAATTGATGGTGAATTATAGAATGAATTTTTATAAAATCTTCCTGGGAATTGATTTCACCATACTCCTGTAACAATGCGCTGCAATTTTGCAAACGCATTATGAAATTTTTAACTTGCCTGTAAAAGTAAACATCACAAGGCTGCACCAAAGAAGTGCATTTTGGGGGTATGACTTTTACACACCAAGATGTCAGATTCTCGTCATTTTGAAAAATTGCATCGTATATCTCCAGATTCATTTGACCTCCCCAAGAGTGAATGAGTAGTACATATATATTCTCCCCGTTGTGAGATTTTAAACATTTCTGGAGAAAATCCATGTATAAAACTTCAATGATGTCACGATGACATTTGTATAAGTTTTGGCACAGCCGTCTATTAATTTGTGAATACGAGGTCGCTTCTTGTAAGCATATGAAGATATGTGAGAGCAGTTTTCCAGATAATGTTATTGAATATTGTGCGGTGTACGAATGTGTCACTTTATTCAAATCTGACTTGTCACGAAAACTGTTTTACTCCCTTTTTCAGTGAGAGTCCTATTGAAAATAGATCGATATTGGCATCCTGAAACAATAGTATTTTTAATATTGAACAATATTCGAATGTGTATGTAAATATCTTTTTCTATAATTAAATTTGAATTGATGTATTTTAAACCGGTAAGAACATTTTGTACGCAGAAAACATGAATTTACCAGTTTGATCAGTATTTATCACATAATCCTCATGGTATTGAGGGATTAAACGGCACGTTTGCCGACGAAAGGTCTGTGTGGATGCCTGAATAACCTCCATTGATACCGCTTCTTTTTTCGAAACCAGTTTCGTGATCATGTGTTGTGAAATTTTGTACATCTGTTTAAATGCCGTGACCCATCGATCAGACGCCTTGAATTTGAAATCGACGAATTGTGCAGCTGCAGGAAATGCCCGTTCCTGTAAATTTCTTGTCGTGACTTGCTGATATTGCTGTGTTTCTTCCAAAAAACGGTCGTAGGTCCACGAATCTATCGCCTCAAATTTATCCATTCGCGTACCACCACTTTTAATATCTTCATCCCATTGTGAAATATATTCTTTTCTCTTCAATTGGCGGCATCCTTCTTTTTTGCAATGTCGCCAAGGACGAAGTGGGGTGCGCATTAGCAATGTTCATGACTTTGACTTTGTAGACAATGGGAATCATGTCACTTTTAATTCTTTTTCGTGACGGTTTATACTCGTCTGGAGATGAATCACTTTGTGGCACTTCGAACTGTTCGTCATTCTCCTCACGTTCTTCGCAATCCTCATGAGCGTGAATTAATTCCTCCTCAGTTACTAATGTTTTTTCACCCAAAAGTTCCAGTGTATTATTATAAAGTTCTCCAGCCAATAACATAGCATCGCGAGAGATTTCTTCCGAAGTTGTCGATGCAATTAAATTATTTTCCATCAACAGCTTTTCATGATACACCAATGCGTCCTTCAATCGTAATTTTGATAGATCACTATGAATGGATTCTTCAGGAATTTCTTCTCCTATTCCAGATGAGCCAGCAACTTATTCAGACGACATGTTTAATCTCGGATCGAAATAACACATTGAAACTTGAAACAGGCACGTCTGTTCACGACGAAATCAGAAAACAAACTGCCGTTTCCTTCCCACTCCTCTCGCACAGTCCTATGCGCAGATGACCATTACAAAGCCCCTTTATACCTTGAAACCCCATAAAACGAAATAGAACAACGAGCACGATTATTTTTCAGTGAATGAAAAACTTTACGTTCTTGAGCTAAAGTAATGTTTTAAAAATAATGTAGGTTTTGCGAAACTTTTTTAATAATTGGTGGAATAACAAAAGAAAATGAAACAGAAGAAAAATAAAGTGCCAGAGGAGGAAGCGAACCCTAGACCTCTGGCGGGAGGCTAGACCAATGGACTATCATTTTATACCCATAAGCCACCTAAGAAACTTTGGACCGATTTTTCTCGGGATTTTCTGAGTACTGCGTCCTAATATTTTAACCATGTGTGGTGTTAGGAGTCCTCTTTCACCACACAAAATTTCGGACAAATTCCCGAACCCACGGTCTTGCCGTCTCCTAGTTAGTATGTTAAACTTAAGATGAGTAAGCACAAATAGTTCATGGGCTTCAATGAATAATGGTAGTTGGAAGACAATGTTGTTGCTTTGAAGCATTAATGGGTCTGTGATTCCAATATTTTCACTAAAACTCGAAATGTTGCTTTGACACTGCTGTGGTTTTTGCAAAAAGGGGCATTCTCAATAGAAAACTGCTTGGAACAATATTTTCTGTAGTTGACGTAATGTGGCTGAGTGAAATTGGGACACTACTGTTATATTAAAACGTTTTGCAACAATAAAAATCAATGTTTTGTCTAAAACAGAAAAAGCTGTTGAAACAAATCGTATGAATAACATGTGTGGTTTTTCGATTCGTTTAAATCTATACTGGCACTGTCTGCTAAATAAAACGAAACAGTGCTTTCCACTACTGCACCAATTGTAACATACATCAGATAAATAATAATATTTTTGCACGTGTCGTCATTTTAATGTGCCTGATTTACATACATTACATGACGTAATTAACGAGGGACTGAAATTAAATTCATATTACTGTAAGTAAACATTATTATTGAAGAACACAAGAAATAGTCTCACCTGCCTGTCATGTGAACTAGTTTCTCAAGTACTAGACTGAAAACACAAAGCACAGCTTCCTTTGATAAGCGAAATCGTTTCATTTTCTTCTCCTTCCTCATTCTCCTGAACCTCCACCCAAAACATCGTCATCACTGTCTGCATCTGCCGCTGTTCCTGCCATCTTTGAAACTTATTCTCTGGATAAGCTCGCTAACTGGCCAGAATTCGCCGGTTAAGTTATCACGGGTTTATTCTCTGGTTAGGCAGTTTTCGGAATTGGTACAAAGCATTTCTAGGGTTATTTCGAGAATAGTGCTTAACTGGCTGCTAACCGGTTATTGAATAACTGACCCTGAGTTAGTGAAGGATCTGTACACCAAGTTTCAGCTTGGAATCCTTATGTGAATAATCATTACAATAATATCCTGTCTGCTTTTTTTTGTTGCCTGCAAGTTTCGAAACATTTGCTTTGCAGTTGTAAACAGTTAAGTGGGAAAGGCAGCAGTCATAACCAACAGAACAAGTCTTTATTAACACTACTTTTAATTGCAGGTAGAATCAGAAAGGTATTCTCTTGGTCCTGCGAGATATGCTCAGTGCCAAAGATAAGGATGTGAATCGTTACTTATATACAACATGTTATGAATATTGTTTCTTTCACTGAACAGTTATGAAATAATTTTGCTGTTAAGCACGACAAACTCATTCACACTAGTACTTCCTATTGCAGATGATGAGAACTGTATTGATTATACTCCAGGAGCTGAGAAACTGATAAATTGTAGATGAGACAGAATTTGCCTTCATATTAACTGCATTCGACCACAGTCTTCCAAATTTGTTTTGTAACTTTTTTTGTGAAACATAGATCGTTTCTTTAACTTTTGTAGAAAAGTACCTAAGCCTTGTTAGCAATTTTTCCAGTAAAGATATACATATGTCCTTGGTGAATATTTTTTTAATGAGCATTAGAGTGTGTTCCAAGGCATATTTATTTGCATAACGTTTCGCCTCCTACTGCTGAAACATCATTAGAGGCAGTACAGACTCAAATAGCATTTTCATACTTAAATGAGTTGAGGAAGCCGAACTTCATAGACACATCCACACAACAGTCAGGTCGTGATTTCTAAGATCAATAAGTCGAGCTGATGGACTCCAAGAAGACTGAAGTGAGGAAAAGTTGGTGATCTTTGCTTCGTTTAGCATTGAGGATGACAACTTGTCTACTTTCAATCCTTTTTTCTGTTCAAGTTGTTTTTTGCTTGTGAACTTCAATGGCTTCTCTGCAAATTCTGTCATAGTAATTCTTGAATCTAGCTGTGTTCCAGAGTTATTAAGTTTGGTCAACAATGTTCCATTTATGAACGGTTTATTCACAGGATCAAACTGTTCAGTGAAAAAAATGTTACAAAAAGTTTTTATAAAATGAAAGGACATTTCAAAAATACTGTGAAATAACAGTTTACATTGAGTCCCTTTTATTGCAATTCTCCCTCCAAACAGGACAAAGTCCAGGAAATAAACAAAAATTTAATTACTGTTTCACTTCCAGAATGTAGTAAATTAAACTGAACCCAATCAAGTGGCTTCATCAGAAGACTAAGCATCTAGTTCTTTCTATGAATCTATTCCAATATATTACTTTGTGACAATGTGATTGTTGATCGTCTTTCCTACATGCTACTAGCGAACTCAGCATCACTGTAAATTTTCAATTCTTCTTTCCTGTCATAATCGGTCTACCTTTATTTTGCTTTATTTTTGTGCTGAGGAAGCTATCAAGGATATATGTTGTTATATCAGTTCACATTAAAATGTATAATATATTCATGAAATCAGTAGTTCTTTCTTAGTCATTGCCAACAAATTAGGCCATCATCAACATAAATTGCTATGCAACACTGTTTCCATTGTGATTGTGATAAAACAGACAAGGATCTGGAACACTGTTTTGGAAAACCGCGTTCTACATACCTTCCACCAGCTGCAAATATTTAGTGTAGAATCCAGCGACTGCGCAGTACTTTGGCATTAGTTCGGAGTTCAATAAATCTCCTACACTATGTCCCCTAAGCGACTCTGTCTCTTCATTACTAGCTTCTTCTCTTCTGCAGTACTTCAGGAAATCGGTATGGAGCTTCATGTTCGTCAGAGCCAACTTTTGTTAGCATCAAGAATTCATCACTTTGTTCATTCTCTTCTGTTCTCAAGTTTATCATGTTGAGAAAATTAAGAACTTTCTGCTTTCAGGGATGCTACTGATTTTTCGTTTCAATACAGTAGCTTGATAATCGACTTCTTCTAGAATCAAGTGCAACAAATTGTTCTCCATTTTGTCTCCCTCAAGAAGCAGACTCAATGATATTTGTCTTCTGCTCTAGGTACCAAGTCCAACGGACTCAAATCTGAGAAATATCATCAATAAATCCCAAATTCTGTAAGAACACTACAGAAGCTATAAACTGCTTATACTTTCAATTTTACATTATAACTCAATACTGCTTATCCTTTAGGAGGAATCCAAACACTAAATTCATGTTTGTCGTTAATATACCCAACGTAGTCTCCAAAAACCGCCTTGATATTACACTTTAAACTGAGATATTTGTTTATTTGAACAGAGCAGAGCCTTTGCTGAAAACTATAAGCTGATCAAATTTTCCCATTGGTCGACTGTAATCAGCTCATAAGGAGTTTACCTTGGAACTGAAGATCTTCCATTCCGATTTACGACGTTGACTTCTGTATTGTAAGCTCCTGCAGACAATCTTTTCTTAATTCCTGCAGCTTGAACAATTGTTCTACTTTCATGTTCAGCCACAATATTTTGCTGATGGGTGGAGGGTGGAGGAATCAGTAATCCTGCTCCCCTGTCTACGAGAAACTACTTGACTTTCTTGTCATTAAATTCTTTGCCTCTGTCACATCTTAATTATTTAGCGCCATGTCTCTTGATATGAGATTCATTTTGAAATTGGTTAAAGGTATCAAATTTTTTTTGAGAATGAAAATTCGACAGAATTTATTGCAGTTGTTCCTAAAACTTACCCAATATCGAGCACCTGGAAAAGTTTCTTTACTGACTGGTCCAAATGGTACATTGATTAATTCGCCAGCAGCTGTACAGCAGTTTACTTGTTCTTTCAGTGGTATTCCATGCATCTTTTCTAATTCACAACCCTCGTAAAATTCGGCACTGCTATATTGTCTATTGATGTCAAATTTCTTCAAGACTTCCTTCATGTGTTGACATTTTTTATGACCAACTGCTTCGAGGTACACTTGCAGTGTTTCAGAGCATGTTTGATTTCTCCTTTCCGGTCCGGCAGCACCCATATTCAACGCATATAGCTTGTTTCCCATACAGCCTGTCTCAACAATGTTGCCATTGGCTTATCTGCCGAAACCAAACACTTTTGTAGTCAAACGTTACATTGTAGCAGTTACACGCAGCTGCTCTGGCTCAGAACAAATGTGCACTAGCATCAGGCACATATGAAATGAGTAAACTCAAACTCTGGTTTTGCGGTGTAATTGGGTCCCAGAGATCTTTAAATTTATCGTATACTTTCCAGGCGTAGGTAAGATTCGACTGTTTAGTATTCTTTCAGATAATGTCGTGTCTTCGTGTATCGTTAATTCATCATTTAGATGTGCAAATAACTTTCGCAGATTAGCTACATGTGTGCTAATAACTTCTGTTTCGTCGCTTTAGACCTGAAAAAAGATATAGATTTACACTTTTAAGCGTGCCTCTGCGTTGAAATCGTGCACGCAGTTTGTTCGTTGTTTCTTTAGAAAATCTTAAGCATGGCATTCCACGTAATAATAGCTTCCACTGAATCTTCAAAAAAAAAAAATCCTTCTGTTAGCGAGCTGACTGAGTATAATGCCAGACGCAAAATAAATAAATAAATTCAAATGAATCATAATGTAAATTGCAACCAGGAGGAGCCACGACACTATATCCTGATTTATAGCTAAGGAAGATATCGTAATTTTAACGGAGCGGTAGCCACTGAACTTAACTAAAGAAATAAATTAACAACTAAATGTTTAACTGTCAAATGCGTCTTTCTAATATAAATACAACAATCTCGATCTGAGAACATATACGAAAGGAGAAGAACAAATGTTACTTTGCTATGTGTATACATTTAATTTGTGATGGCTTAAAAGTTTTTACACTATTTAGAAGCTAGCTAATCACATAAATTAAAAATAATGTACATCTATGCAGTCGATATATTAATCCATAGATCTACTAACAGCCCGGGAGACTGCGCCGAAAAAGATCTGTGCGTGCGGGGAGCGGGGGAAATACGTGGTCTTGTTGTCAAATAATAATGTAAGTTTTGACATCGTTATTTGTTGTAGTAAGAGCATGACAGTAGATTTCCGGAATGTCTAGTTCTGATGTCCTAGAAGCTGGTGTTCAGAAGACACTGTAAGAGAAAGTTGGTCACTCACATTGCATTCCTTCACGTCAACCTAGTGTAATAGATAACAGAGGGTGAGCAAGGAATTGTCATTTGCGGAAGTGCACGTTTTAGGATACTTTAATGATCTTATTGACTCGTAGCTACCTTTATGATTAAGTTTGCGCTTTCATATAATGCAGACAGATGTGAAACCGACGCAGCTTCTGTTTGTGCGCCATAACGATGCTGTTTTGCATTACTGTGTGACTGCGCAATTGACAGCTGTTAAATATTGTTAGGATGCCCTGTTGACTCTAAGGAGTACTGCATTCTAACATAAATTTTGTGGTGGGGTACTGCGATAAATGCAATTTCAGTGCCTAAAACAAATCGTGTAGATTGTATTGTGTTGTCTGAAGTAAATATAATGCCTTGCGTCTTTAGAGTTAATGAAAAACGAATAATAGATACATAGCGTGGACGTTTAATAATTTGAATAGACCCTTTGAAGTGATCGGAAAATGCCAAAGCAGGACATGGTTAAAAATTGTGCATCAGAATACGTGCGTTGCTGCGTCATTCATTGATGTAGAGGGGAATATAGTTATTGGAGAGGAAAATTTACAATGTGTTGGGGACAAAATTTTTGAAAACTGATACTAGATAACTGGTTTATACATACTACAGCCGCTATAGTTGTACTGTTGTTTGATTGAAGCCTTCACTATAACAGGTTTTGAGGGACTCGGCCATATCTGCTGCACATGGCTCATCAAATTGGATACCCAAATGTGCCTGTGCAATGAGCGCATTGCAACTATAACTGCTGCAAGTCTCCTTTGTCCTGCAAGTGACAGTGAGAAGCATGGAGTGAAAGGACCAACCAGTTGAATGTTTATGTAATGCTGTCAATTGAAGGGACCGCACAGGTAACGTGTAACAAATAGCCTATGGAACACCAATGCCACCAGCATTACTTGTAGGCCTACAGAGTGCCAGTTCCATTGGGATTGACACTCCAATGGCATTGGTGCTCAGTGTGAGTGCTATGTGTCATCTGCGTGTTGCTTCTGCTGACGGTGCTACATAAACATTTGATCCTTTTACTCCACGCACTCTTGCCATCACTTTTATAACAAGGGCGACTTAATGACAAGAGTTCAAAGGTGCTTGTTGTGTGGGCACTTCCTGATATTGAAACTGATGAGCAATGTACAGCAGATGTGTTGCCTTGCATGTTAGTTTTGACATGGAAGCTTCGACCTAGTATCTGTAGGTACACCTGAAAATTGAGCTGAGTCCCTTGAACCTGGTATTGTAAATACTTGTCAGTAAGTAATTAAACAGCTATAGCATATGTTTAATGATGAACATTACATGTAACAGTTGTGGATATGTGGAGTAAAACTGGCGAAGCAGTCCACACTACTAAAGAAATATGGCTACAGTTATGTGTTTTTAGTCAGTTATGGGAGTGACTGAAAGGAGGTATTGGCAAGTGAGGCACCCCTCTCTCTCCTCTGCAGTCCGGCAGTCACAAATGTTTTGTGTAGTCTTACTGGCATTTAGGAGTTACAGTGAAGACAAACTGAACAATGAAATTGACTATCTTTCATTCACTGTTCCTGAAGTCACTTGAAACAGTGTTGTGTTATGTGCAAAATCGTTAAATGTTATCCTGTTAACCAACACAGGCATCCCTTTGCAAGCAAATTACTGAGGATAATGTGGTTTTTGTACATATTTCAGTAACAAATTCATAAGTAATTGAATATTTCATTAATTATAATTAAGGAGAAGTAATGCGGATTGGTAATTTCTTACAAGCTGTAGATTTCCATTTGAAAAACATTCCCTATTCCTAAATTATTTCAACAGATGTAGCAAACTATTCAACGAGAAAACAAATTTTGATTTATGCTTATATTTATATAATGTACTGACAGTTTTAACCAGATTTAAAGGATATAATTCCAGTTGTAATATCAGTATCTTTTCCTGCTTTTCATGTAAAGAAATCAGTATTAACTTCCAAAATATTATAACAACTGCTTCTGTATGTAATTTACATTTGTATTTATATTCCATAAATTTCTTTTTTCATACAGCAGCCATCATGGTTGATCGGCGTAGTGTTGTGGAGAACCTCCGCGCTTGCCTCCTTTCCATAAAAGGAGGCATATCAGTGAAGGCTTTAGACCGTAAGTACAATTAATGTTTGAGGATCCAATAGAAATTATTACACTCCAGTGGAGATAGTTTAAACGGAATAAGTAAACAATGTAACACTGCACCTGTAGACCAGTGATGTCATTAACATGGTGGAGATTCACATCTCAAGAAATGTGCAATGGATATCAGTAACAACACAAAAACAATACCAAAACAAAAATTGATGATCTCATTGGATGTACAAGGGGAATAATGGATTTTGTTTGGGAAGGTTCTTGTTACAAATATTTTCAGGCACATTAAAAACTTGAAAATGCCAGACCGCAGTGGAGTTTTCATCAGGGAAATAAATATAAGTATGGAAAGTACAATATGCAAAGAAAAAGATTGTTTCAACACATTAGCCAGCAATGATAACTTGAAACAAGATTGTCACCTTTAACCTAACAGAAATTGGGCTATGCTGCAGTTCAGTTTATCACCTAAAACCCACTTAAAAAAATCTTGTATGGGTCTAGTACATTACACAACAACAAAATTGTTCACATCACTGGATCACCACTGGACCCATATGTAGTAAATAACCTGAGATGAGCAATCACACTGAACTGCTAAAAAAAGAAGTAAAAAAAATAGGTACTGGAAATTGCACTTAATAGGCATAGCTCAAACTAAGTGAACAACTACTACTAACCACAAATTGAAGATACAATTGTTATTGAAAAAGTAACTTGACCACAAAGGTTATAGAGCAGAGGTAGCCAACCTTTTTTTTATATATACAACCAACTTTTGTATCTTTTTTAGTACAAAAAATTTTAAATCACCCTCTGCTTCCACAGTAAAGGTGATTTGTGAAGTAGGAAAGTACTTACCTTTATAAAGCAGAGTTAGGCAAGTTAAAATGTACAGTGTGTTTCCATAGAATTTAACAGGACATAGAGGATGCTTCACTGAACAATTTGAAGGAGGGAACCTGGGGACGGAGAAGCCTGAACAATTTGAAGGAGGGAGCCTGGGGACGGAGAAGCCAGCTTAAGGAGATAATAAGAATAAAATCTCATTACTGTGTATTTTTCTATTTACATTAGTTACAGTTAATTGCAAATACAATCATTTACACAATGAATGTACTATTTGCACTGTATCTTACAAAATGTACTGAAACTGATGGTCATCGACTTCGATGACGTTGTCAAACAAGATTCTGATGCATCCTGAAAAATACCTCTGGTGTGTTTTGAATCACATCACAGACATTTACAATTCTGGCAACTAATTGCATCTTCATGTCCACTAGGGTCTCATGCACAAATGACTGTAGATACCACCATGGGAAATATTCAAGGGGATTGAGGTCAGGTGACCTCACAGGCCATGGAACAGGACGTCACCTTCCAACCCAGTGACCAGAAAATTCAGCTTTGAGACGGTTGCGGTCATCAACACTGAAGTGAGGCGGTGCACCATGATGATGTATCCACATCCTCTCACAAGCAGCCAAGGGTACATTCTCCAACAACTCTTTGCAGGAACCTCAAGTGCAGGTGCCATTAAGACACTCAGGTAGCAGATATGATCCATTGAGATTGTAGCCTACGATGCCAGGCCAGATATTTACAGCAAATCATACTTGGTGTGACTCTACTACAGCGTGAGGATTTTCATCACCCCACACATAGCTGTTCCTGCTGTTTGAAACACCATTACAATCAGACGAGGCCTCGACAGCATATTTGAAGGAAATCTGGTTGATCAATTGTTCGTTGAAGCAACCACTGACACAATGCGACCCTTTGTGAAAGTCTGTCACAAGTATCATGTGGACTTGTGAGTGGTAGTGGCGTAATTGTTGTTTGTGGGGTACTAGCCACATACTAGTATCTGCAGCGTACATTTCACATGCAATATGACGAGTACTTGTAGTGGGGTCCACTGCAACGCGTTCCAGCACCACCTCTTCATAATCGGGTGTGCAAGTGATCCTCATGTTGCCAGTCCCCTCATGTCTTCTTTCCAACAAACCAGTCTGCTGCATTTATTGACCAAGAGAAATAAACACTCATTGTGCCGGATGGTGCCTATAAGGAAATTGTTTCCTGTACAGCCTTTCAGCAGCAAGAGCTTTGCAGTGTACTTTCACATGCACAAGATGCATGCAGACCATACTGGTATTGCTCCATTGTATTGTACTGTACGTCTCTGTATAGCACTGAGTGATGAATGGATCTATCATTGATTCATAGCATTTTCTGTTATGGGACAATGTAAATAGGATACAACAGAACCATGTTATGGACAAGTAAACAAAACCTGCATCATGAATTCCTAGTAATTAGGCTTGCCCTTGTTATTTCTACATAGGAAATAAACAGCACAGTACATGTAAACTTGTACACATGTTAGTTGTAAATAAGCTGTAAATAGTAATGCGAGACAGAACTGTAGGTAAGTTTAGTTCCATATTTCCTTAAGCTGGTTCTCCGACCCCAGGTTCCTTACCTCATATTGTTCAGTGGAGTATTCTCTATGTCCTGCTACATTTTTGCATGCACTTACAGAAACAGTCTATGTATTAATAATTACTTACCACATACTTTACATCAAAATTTCATGAAAACCTAATGACAGTTTTTTAAAACCCCTACAACCCGCTACAAAGCTGGAACACCCAGTAGTGGATGTTAGGGACCAGCTTGACTACCACTAGTCTACAGGAATATTCAGTACTAGTTATCAACTTCGACCAGTGACATAATGTTAATGGCTTATGTCACATTATGTTTTGGTGCATGTTTTCACAGTTTCCTTGTTATATGGGGGGGGGGGGGGGGGAATCATGCTGAGAGGCTGACGAGTACTTGTAGTGGGGTCCACTGCAACGCGTTCCTGTATCAGGCCACATAATACTTCCACCGACACTGGCTTTTCAGTTGTTTCACCTGCTCCGACTCGCTATGCCCTTCAGAGCCTCTGTGTGCTGTACACAATCCATCCCTTAGTGCAACGAGTCCAAGGAAGCTTCTACTCACTTACTCTTGAGGGAGCTGTTGTGATGTTTGTGAGTTCCTGGACACATCAGTCTGACAGGAAATGAGGCTGCCGATGCTGCAGACCCCCTACCTTGACTTGATAGCTCTTCCATTCCTTCTGACAATCTTTGTGTTGCCATCGGTCAGCAGGTTGTGTCACTTTGGCTTCACTGCTGGTCTTCTCTTCATGGGAAGAAGCTTTTTACTTTTTATTTGTCATAGCAATGGCGAAGGACAATCAATCCTTAGTTCGGAACCTCTGCTGTCTTTACGGTATATTTTATGGAACTTTCTCCAAGAAAAAGTCCTTGGTCTTAGCTCCTATTCCTCCCATCGATTGGGCTTAAAGTGTGGTTGTTTTTAACTCCTTTCTTGTGATAGTGTTCTAAGATTTGGATATGGGTGCATATGATCTTAGTTGTTTCTGTGCCCAGAAACAAAGCAAAACAATTATGGGTCAAAGCAAGCTACAGTGGAATCTGCAGAAACATCTCAGGTGACGTCTACGCAACATATGACATCACACTTCAAAGACTATACCAAATGCTCGTATTCTCTAAAATTGGTAAAGTTATATGGTACTTTTTCATTTTAAGTTATGTGGTATTTATTCATATTGTATTATGAACTGAAGAACATTGTTTATTGCATGTTTACCACGTGTGTTTGAGACATGACATTTGCAATGCTGAGATTGATTTTATTCAATGTAAAACATTTAAGGTTCTGTATCAAGTGTCCCAGTGATGATCGATGTTCCCAGCTTTGACTATCTTCATTTTTGTTGAAAGTTGTGCAGTGAATGCACCTAATGGATTTCTGCCAAGCTTCAGCTCCACCTGTAACTTTTATTGTGGGTACTAGAACTGATTTCATAAAAGCCACTTTCTTTGGAAAAGTGAAAAAAAATTGTCAAGTTCAACAAGCCATTGTTCCTGATCTATTAGATCTTGGATACTGCAAATTGCAATCCTGATAGAATTTTTTCCACAGAATACAAAAATAACACAAATGAAGACCAGAAAGCAATGCCCATGACACAATGTCTCTTCAGACTTGCTGAAAAATTTGGATATGACAAATTTTACCATATATTAAGAAAGAATAGGCAGTGAGTGAATGCAAACATCAGTACATGACAGTAAATTGTTGGTCTGCCTGTTGGAAAATAAGCTTCTAAAGTCATTGAATGTATCAAATTGTGCCTCTCTTGAACAACTTGCTATTAAAATGGATTGCTCTGATTTTATAATTGTTAATGCCACTTAAGGAGTATGTCTTTAAATCTGATCGAAACCACTTATTTTGGTGTCTTGTGAGAGAAGGGACAAATTTTGATGTGGATAAAAAGACATTAATCCTTGTGTGGTAGGTGTATCACTGCCAACCTTTTTAAATTCTGGTGTTGTGCGCACTGAGTATGTACCTTAAAATAGAGCATGTTTTAAACAGTGTAACATACTCTAAACACCTACCCTTTTTTCATAACTGTGAAATTCTGGTTACGTCATATGTGTAGATGTTTGTCAACTTCCTAATTTCTTGAAATATTTTAGATTGTTGTTATCAAAATTCATAAGGTTCCCGATCCTGAACATTGCATTGTAGTCAGATTTGTGTAAAATTAATTAGTTCAGGAGATGTGTTTTGAACATTTAATGTGTTCACACTAGGCAACAATCTGGAAGTCAAAATGCAATCTTCAGGACGGAACCATCTGGCCAGTATTCCTGCCTGTCGTCAGAGGCGACTAAAAGAAGTGCCTCACATTTTGGCCTTTATGTGATGGTCCCCTGTAGGGATTGACATCCATTTTTCAAAATTTTTCCTAAGAGCAAGCCAGTTGGGGAAGGGGACATGGTGCATCGTGATCATGGGCTGAGACCTATTGCATCCTTCGTCGACGTGGATCTGCACTTCTGCTTATTCTCCAACTGTTTGGCGAGGTCACCCTCCTGGGTGCATATTTTTCCATCAACTGTTCAGTATCATTTTCTATGCTTGCCATAATAATGGACATGGTTACTTGGTTGCACATGATATCCAGCACAGTAGCCAGTCCATTGTGTTGGGGTCGCCATGTACCCTGTTGGTTGTAGCCCCCTGACCACACAGGGATTGCTCTGCTGATGCCTGCACCGTTAACTCTCCATGTATGCCACGGAGTAGATGCCTGTCACCCTGGGGCACTGGGACTCCTGGCAATGGCTATCCTGCCAGGTGACCTTTGCTGCGGCTTGATGGCACTCGTGGGGAGGGCCCCTGGTCGGAGTGGATGACATCAGGGCAGATGACATGCGATGAAGCGTGGTACATCATCTCTTGCTGGTGGTTAAACACAAGCAGTCTCTAAGCGTTCACGGGCTCATGGGAGGAACCTCAGGCTAGGGATGGCAGTGGCTCTTATTCACACAGGTACCTTGTATGTTCGAGAGCTGATGGGGAATCTTTCATGACGATGAAGCCTCAGTTTTTTGTTGAGCATTTAGAGGACAAGATGCGAGAGGTGGAAGGCTTGTCCAAAATGCGGACAGGGTCAGTCTTGATAGAAACATCATCCTCTGCACAGTCACGGGCTTTACTCACTTGTGACAAGCTGGGGGGTGGTTTCCGTTACCATCAAGCCCCATAAGAGCTTAAATATGGTCCAGGATCTTATATTCCACAGGGACCTACTTTTGCAGTCTAACGATGACCTGCACGCCAACTTAGAGCGATGAGGCATTCATTTCGTCTGGCACATCATTTGGGATCCGAGGGGTAATCAGGTTGTGATGGGTGCCTTCATCTTGGCCTTTGAGGGTGACACATTGCCCGATGAGGTCAAGGTGATGGTCTACCGCTGTGATGTAAAGCCATATATCCCTCCCCCTATGCGATGCTTTAAGTGCTGGAAGTTAGGCAATATGTCTTCCTGCTGTACTTCCAGCGTCACATGTCGAGATTGTGGACATTCATCACATCCCAATACTCCATGTGCCCTGCATCCCATCTGTGTCAACTGTGGAGAGCATCATTCCCCTTGTTTGCTAGACTGCAAGATTTTACAACGCGAAAGGAAAATCATGGATTACAGGACCCCGGACGGACTGACCTACACCAAGGCTAAGAGAAAATATGAGTGTCTACAACTTGTGACTAAGACCCCCTCTGATGCGAGCGCTATGAGAACAGTTGTAGCCCCATATGTTCCCACAAATTCCAGTTGGCTCTCAGAGCTGGAAGACTGCTTCTGCCCCCTTGATGGTAGGGAGCACTTCCCTCCCTGTTGTTCCCACACCACCTGTCTCAGAGCGACAAGCGACATCTCCTCGTTATCTTCAACCAGATCTTGTGCAATGGCGTTTTTCCGTCACAGTGGTGGGAGAGCACCATCATTATGGTGCTCAAAACCGGTAAACACCTGCTGGATGTCGATAGCTATCAGCCCATCAGCAACACCAACATTCTTTGTAAGCTGCTGGAACATATGGTGTGTTGGCGGTTGGGTTGGATCCTGGAGTCACGTGCCCTACTGGCTCCATGTCAGGGCAGCTTCTGCCAGGGTCGCTCTACAACTGGTAATTTGTGTCCCTCAAGTCTGCCATCCGAACAGCCTTTTCCAGATGCCATCCCCTGGTTGGCATCTTGTTTGATTTACGAAAAGCGTATGACATGACCTGGTGACATCATATTCTTGCCACATTATACGAGTGGGGTCTCAGAGGCCTGCTCCCGATTTTTATCCAAAATTTCCTGTTGCTTCTTACTTTCTGTGTCCAAGTTGGTTCCTCCCATAGTTCACACCATACACAGGAAAATGGGGTCTTGCAGGGCTCTGTATTGAGTGTATCTCTATTTTTAGTGGTCATTAACTGTCTAGCAGCAACTGTAGGGCTGTCTGTCTCATCTTCTCTGTATGCAGATGACTTCTGCATTTCTTACTGCTCCTGGGTGTTGCCGAGCGGTGCCTACAGGAAGCCATCCACAAGGTGCAGTCATGGGCCCTAGCCCATGGCTTCCAGTTTTCAACCACAATGTCGTCTGTCATGCACTTTTGTTGGCGTCATACCGTTCATCCGGAACCAGAACGTTACCTTAATGACAATCCACTCACGGTAGTGGAGACATATCGATTCTTAGGACTGGTTTTTGAAGCCCGATTGATTTAGCTTCGTCATCTTTATCAGCTGAAGTGGAATTGCTGGCAGCACCACAATGCCCTTTGGTGCCTGAGCGACACCAACTGGGGTGCAGATTGCCCTACACTGCTGCAACTCTACAGAGCCCTTGTTCAATCCCACTTTGATTATAGGAGTCTGGTTTATGGTTCGGTGGCGCCCTCAGTATTGCATTTACTCGACCCAGTGCACCACTGGGGTGGTCACCTAGTGACAGGAACTTTTAGGACGAGTCTGGTGACCAACGTCCTGGTGGAGGTCCGAGTCCTTCCATTGCAGGTTAGGTGTGCACAACTTTTGGCCAGTTACATGGCACATATTCGTATTCTCCTGCATATCCGAATTACCATCTCCTTTCCCCAACCATGGCGGTTCATCCCCCACATCGGTGGCCCAGGTCAGGGCTAATGATTGCGGTTCGCGTGGGATTCCTTGAGTCTCAACTGGAGTTCTTTCCCTTACCACCTATATTTGAGGTAGGTTCATGTATAACTCTGTGGTGTACACCTAGGCCATGGCTGCGCCTGGACCGTTCACGTGCCCCTAAGGACTCATTTACCCTGCGACTCTCTGCTGTCACTTCTATCGATTCTCGACATGTACCCGGGCCATGAAGTGGTTTACACTGATGGCTTGATGGGTGAAGGTCACGTTGGCTTTGCCTATGTTCATGGCGGATATAGAGAACAACACTCCTTGCCCGATGGCTGCAGTGTTCCCACTGCAGAGTTGGCAGTTATATTTCGTGCTCTTCAGCACATCCGCTCATGCCCAGGTGAGTCATTACTCCTGTGTACTGACTCCTTGAGCAGTGTAAAAGCTATCGACCAGTGCCACCCTCATCATCCTGTGGTAGCAACCATCCAGGAATCCATCTATGCCCTGGAATGGTCCAGTCGTTCAGTAGTGTTTGTCTGGACCCCAGGTCACGTTGGAATCCCAGGAAATGAACTTGCTGACACGCTGGCCAAACAGGCTACAAGGAAATTGCTTCTGGAAATGGGCATCTCTGAACCTGGCCTGTGTTCTGACTTATCCCACAGGGTTTTTCAGCTTTGGGAGATGGCATGGCATAACAGTATGAACAACAAAATGCATGTTATTAAGGAGACTACAAATGTGTGGAAGTCTTCCATGCGGGCCTCTCACAGGGAGTCAGTTGTCCTTTGCCAGCTCTGCATTGCCACACTTGGGCGATCCACAGTTATCTCCTGTACCGTGAAGACCCGCCTCAGTGTAGATGCAGCACCTGGTTGACAGTGGCCCATCTCCTGGTGCACTGTCCCAGTTTGACTTCCCAATGATGGACTCTTGGGTTACCGCATTCGTTGCCACTAATTATATCTGACAACGCCTCATTGGCTGATTTAGTTTTATGTTTTATTCATGAGGGTGGGTTTTATCATTCAGTCTAAGTTTTAGTGCATGTCCTTTTTCCCACTGTGTCCTCCACCCTAGTGCTTTTAGGCTGGAGGTTATAATGTGTTACAGAGTGGCTGGCTTCTCCTTTTTACTCTCATGGTCAGCCAGCCATCATCATTTGCTTTGTTGTATTACTCTCTTCATCCTGTTTCACGCATTTCTGTGGTTTTCTGTCTCCCTTTTGTCCTTTTACATGTTTGTTGCCTTTCATCGCTCTTGTGATTTTTCCTTCCATTCCATTTTGTGTTGTCAGTATCGTTTGTTTTATTGTCACAGTTGTGGCATTGTTTTGTTTGGAACAAGGGACTGATGACCTTGTAGTTTAGTTTCTTCCCCCCTCTTTTAATCCAATCAACAACCCTTCCACTCTAATGCTTTTGGGCTGGATGTTTTAAGTTGTCTCAGAGTCGCTGGCTTTTCCTTTTTATTCTTGTGGTTGCCCAGCCACGGTCATCTGCTCTCTTGCTTTTATCCCTTCTACCTGTTTCGTGCTTCTCTCTGTGGTATTCTTTTGCTGTTTTGTCCATAGTGGTGTTGGTTGTCCTTCTGCCGTTCTTCTGGTTCTTCCATTCTCCTGTTATTGTGCTGTACCTCTCCTTTCTTTTCTTCTTTCCCTTGCATAACTGTTTTACTGGGAACAAGGGGCCAATGACCTTGCAGTTTGGTCCCTTCCTCCCCTCTTTAAACCAACCAACTTCTTAAGAAGTCACAAAAGTTGGTTGAGTATGATATCATTGTTGAGTTGCATAACTTCCTTCACTCCAGCAAAGGTGTGGTAACCTGCCATGTCATTATAGACGTAGACGCTGCTGAACTCAAGAATGGGCACCACAGGGGATAATAGATGTGGAGAAAAGGACACTTAAGAACAAAGGAGAAATAGAGAAGACTGCCACCTTCATTGTAACCTTCAGTTCTCTGACGCTACCTGAACACCATGGCAGGTTTCCTCCGACTCGGATTAAGGCTCTATGTACTTAACCCTATACGCTGCTTTAAATGCCAGTGTTTTGGCCATACACCGCTGAGTTGCAGAGGTGAAGAGATAGGGGGAAATGTGGAAAGGCAGCCCATGGAGTTGGGACTGACTGTTTGTCTCCAGCATTCTGCATTAACTGCTCTGGAAAGCACCCAGTCTGGAGCCAACACTGCCCTGTTTTTGCAGAGAAATGCAAAATTCAGGAAATCAAAGTGACCAAGCGGATCCCCTATGCACAAGCCAAAAAGGACTCCCAGGCAATGAAACCCTCTGTCTTTTTCCCTTCTTATGCTTCCTTGATGCAGAAACACGTTCCTAAGGTAGATGCTTTGATGCAGATGACACCCAGTGTACTACTACCCACCACCAGCACCTGTACTCGCACCTGCATGTGCCAAATTATAGTTAAAGACCTAACAATCCACGCGGCTATGACAGAAGACACCTTTAATGATTTTACAGTGTGCAATCTGAAGGCACTTCAAAAGAAGATTGCTTCTCAATGCCCACTTTCTTCAAAGAAAAGTGCCTGTTGCTGTCTCTTTTCCTTCCTGGGAAAGGGAGTGGAGAAAGGATTGCAGTATTCGGGTCAAAAGCTGACCCAGGTGCCATCAGATGTCATTCTGGCGCAGCCGACAGACGGTGGGATTTTAATGCCTCATCATCAGACCAAGTCGGCCCCTCCACCCGCCTCACTCTACTAGCTCCGAACCACCCCGATGCAAGGACAAGGGTAAATAAATGTCATGCTGATGAAATGCTCCCATATTCCAAGGTAATATAAATGGATAAGGGACTCACCTGGACTGGAGGAATTGACACCCCTTCTAGGGACAGACCCTTTTGCCTCTGTCTTCAATAGACTCATTTGAAAGAGACTGGCACACTTGTCCTTGGAGGCTATCCCCTTTACAGGAATGACAATCCTACTGGTGACAGGGTACAAGGTGGGGTTGTGGTGTTCAGTGACACTTTTCACTCTTCATTTATTCTCTTAACAACAACACTACAACCGGTTGCTGTTCGGAAAGAGGCCCATGTTGACATAATGGTGTGCTCCGTGTACCTACCAGTCCATGAGCCTCTTGATAGTGGGGTCCTCACTCATCTTCTTGATGAACTACCCCATCCGTTTCTCCTTTTATGAGACTTCAGTCCACATAATGCACTATTGGGTTCTAACACTACTTGCCCCAAGGGTCTGGTAATTGAGGATCTGCTACGTACGGCAGATCTCATACTGCTTAACATGGGTCAAAATACATACGGGTTTATCTACAGCCATATATCTCTCCTCCTGCTCACCTGCTCCTGTAGACATTGCTCAGTGGGCAGTGGATGATGACCTTCATGGTAGTGACCATTTCCCTATCTGGATCTGTGTACCTAATGCAGCAGATCCCAAAAGAAAGCCACTGAGACTGTTGTTCAGAAAGGCTAACTGGATTCTTTACAGGCAGTTAGCTGTCTTTGAGTAGTGTGGCTGCATCCAGGACTGGGTGGATCACATTACGGTTGTGATTCACCATGCCACCGATGTGTTCATCCCAAAGTCAGCGGGAATGCCTAGGAGGTGCTCTATCCCTTGGTCGTTTTGCAATCATGTGCAGAGTCAGTCAATGCCCTACTGATTAGCATCTTGCAAACATTCTGATTAGCATCTTGCAAACATTCAAAAGGTGCATGCACAGGTGAGGAGAATAATTTAGGAGAGTAAGCAGAGGTCTTTTTAGGGGTTCTTGAACTCCGTCAATTGGTCCACATCTGCAAGTGAAGTATGGGAAGCCATCAGGAGGATCTCAAGACAGAACTCTTGACCGCCAGTAGCAGCTGTACAAATACAAGGGTCTCTCATGACATCGCCGAGGGACATAGCTCAGACAGTGGCTGAATCATATAAATCCATTACGGCTGATTCTAGCCAGGTTCCCACTTTCTGTCACTACTGGGAGACACAAGGGGGAATACAGCCAGCCTTTCTCTCCATGGGAGCAGGATTCTGCATTATCAGTAGCTTGTGATACGGCCCCTGGAAATGACCTAATAACTTACAGCATGTTGCAGCAGTCATACAGAGGATCAAAGGAGGTCCTCTTTCAGCTCTTCAATAAAATTTGCATGACGGGCAACTTTCCCAGCTCTTATAGAGAATCTATTTTATTCGCAATTTTAAAACCGGGGAAGGATTGGACAGACCGCAATAGTTACCATAGTATTAGCCTGATAAGCAGTGTAGGAAAGACACTGGAGCATATGGTCAGTCGGTGCATAGTGAGGGTTCTCAAAACTAGGTCCCTACTCAGTCACGCCCAGTGTGGGTTCAGGAGGCATCGCTCCACACTCAATAACCTGACCCTGCTCGAAGCAGTAATTCATCAAGATTTCCTTCATAAGCAACATCTTATTGGCGTTTTCTTCGATTTGGAAAAGGACTATGATACTACTTGGTATAACATTTTGTCGCATCTCCATAAGTGGGGATTCTATGGATGTGTGCCAACCTTCATATGGTCCTTTCTCTCAGAAAGATACTGTAGATATAAGGTTTGGAATGTCCTGTCTGACCATTTTATGCAGGTGAGTGGTGTTCCTCAAGGGAATGTTTTATGTGTCATGGCTTTCGCCAATTCAATTAACAGTATTATGTCCGTTGTGTGACATCGAGTACTATGTTCTTTGTTTGGGAATGACTTCTCCATCTTCTGTGCTTCCTCCAGCCTCACCACGGTTACTCAGCAATTGCAACTGATGATCCGGTGGTTGGAGGAATGGTCTTGCACCACAGATTTTAAATTCTCTTTGAAGAAAACAGTTTGTGTTGATTTTAATCATTCCTGCCACCTGTTTAATGTACCCATTTTACAACTGGGTGTCACCACTCTTGCCTTTAAGGGAAAGTTGAAGTATCTGTGTCTTACTTTTGATGGGAAGTTAACATGGTTGCCACACCTTAAAGAACTGAAACTGAGATGTCTCAAGGCCTCTTAAACATCCTTAAATGTGTCAGTCATAGGTCTTGGGGAGCCAACAGGGCATGTCTGCTCGAACTTCATAAGGCCTTTGTGCAACCTCCAGCTTGAATACAGATGCCAGATTTATGGGTCAGCAAGGCCTTCATATCTTAAAATGCTGGATGCAATTTATCACGAGGGTATTAGGCTGTCAACAGGGGTCTATCACACGAGCCCTGTTGTTAGTTTGTGTACGGAGACTGGTGAGCCTCCTCTGTCTGTTCGATGTCTTTTTATTTGTCCATTTCTACATCACCAGCATCCAGCTATGTTGTTCAGCTGCCACTGGTATGGCTGTTTGCTCATCAGCCACAAGCAACATGGCCATTTGGGATCTGTGCAATGGAGAGCCTTGAGTTATTACAGGTGGGGGGCATTAAGGTCCAAAGCCAGAGGTGGAGAGTAGGACTACTATCAAGAACCTGATTGCTTTTAGAATTGACTGCTTACAGGAAGCAATGTAACCCAGACTATGTTTTTAAAATGGAGTTTAATGAGATTTTATGTCACCACCCATATTTTATTACTGTCTACACAGATGGCTCTAAGTAGGGAGATTTTTTCGGTTGTTCTGTCGTGTTACCTGACATTATCCTCATAATAGGTCTCCCACAACAGTTTTCAGTTTATTACACAGAACTGTTTGCTATCTTGAGAGCAATAAAGCAGATGAGATGACGACATGACAAAAAATTTATCACCTGCTCTGATTCTGAACGTGCCCGTCCCGCTATTGGATAAATGTACACAATAGATCAGATATTGTAACAGGTGCCGGATGCTCTCCTCCTCTTACAAAGGCAAAACAAGGAAATCATTCTTTGCTGGGTTCCAGGGCACATAGGAATTCAGGGAAATGAACTCGCTGATGTGGTGGCCAAGGAGGCTTGCTCCCTTCCTCCTCCTCCTCCTCCTCCTCCTCCTGCTCGCTGTTCAGTCCCTTTGTGAGCTGTCACTTTATTTGTGACCAGGAAGGCCATATGTTGATGTGTGTCTCAGTACCTGGAAGTGAGGAATAATAAACTATGTTCCATAAAGACTTCACTGTGACCATGGATTAGCTTCTTCTGCTTGTGATGATGTGAAGAAGTGGCCCTTACTCGGCTTAGAGTGGGACATTGCCCATTGACACATGGATTCCTCTTACATCATGAGGAGCCCCTAGTATGTCAGAGATGCAGGACATGGCTGTCAGTACAACATATTTAAACTGAGTGTGTTTTATATGATGAGCTGAGGGTTGAATGGGGTCTCCCACAGGATCTTCCCTCTATTTTAAGTAGAATAAGGCAAGTGTTGATCATGTCTTAAGATTTTATGTGGTGTCTGGAATTCTTCCCAAAGTACTGGGTGTGAGATCTTAATGTGTCACAGAGTGGCTGGGTCACGTATTATTCAGCCATGGTTGCCTGTTCCTTTTTTAACCCTTTAACTGCTCTGGTCGTGTTAATGCACGTGCATTTGTACCTGTCCCTGTGCGCTCTGAATGTGTTTACGCGCGCCACCAGTCTAGAGTACCAGGTAGAAGGACTGGTGGCATGCGTAAACACGTTCAGAGCAGTTAAAGGGTTAACATCTTTTACAGCTATTTTATGAATGATTTTACTAAGTGATTTCACTGTGTCTCGTTGGGATTTTAAAGCGAGCTATTCTGAAGCTCACCTTCTTGGGGTTGCTTTATGATTCTTGTAGTGGGATGAAACATAATTTTCTAGTTTATTGATCTTTCTCCATAGATTTTCCCAAGTTTCTTTGGTATATCATTAATGCAAGAGAGCTCATGTCCTTGCTGTTTAGCACCATCTGTCATAAATCACCACCACCATTCAAATTCCAGATTACCTATAATTAACCAAAATTTTGTTACCTGGCACGAAGGGGTGCTACTATAAATAGCATGAGAGAAGAACTGAAATGACACTTGGGCAGTGTTCTTGTTTGAGTATTGTGTGAAGTTTACAATTACTATGATAGATTATGAACATTCTAGAACTATGGAGAAAAATGCAGACAGCTTCTCTTAGTACCTATAGGGATGTGTTACAAAGAATTGCCAAGAAGTTGTATCTGGTGTCAACAAAGCGTATATTATGGATGAATAAATTATCAGAATCATTAACTAACTAATTCTAGTGTTTTTTTCAGTAACGCCAAAAGTGTAAACAGGTCCTTACCTGAAGTGCCACAAGTGATTTTATTTTGGAAGTTCAGCTCAGTGCTAGCAGAGCTTGAGTGAAAGGACATGTTAAGGAATGAATGTGTTCCAGCCTGCTGTGCCTACAGTCACACATTACTTTGCCACTTCAGAAATAATTCATAAAAGTTTGAAAATCCGATTTCTTGACCAGTTTTTGTTTCAATAAGCAACACATGTTTCATTGATTTTTTTCTGTAGCAAATGTTTTTATTATGTATTTTCCTCTGTCTGCTTGAATGCAAATAATTATTTTGCCTGGGCAAATTGGACAAAATTCGTTATTGTATACACCAGGTTGCTATCTTGGGACATGGCCACTATTCTTACAGATGTGTACCGTAAGTAGCTGCAGCCCTGGGCGTATATTAGCACTACTGCAAGAGATCGTGCGTAAATAACAGACATTATCACAACTCGCCATGCTTTTTCCGGCCATGTCCCTCGCAGTCTTCACAGCATCGTGTGACGCCATCATTGCTGATGTGTGGTATGTAGATTGGAATAAACTGTGCTGCAGTTGCAGGCACCACTTTCATACATGAAATCATGTGCCCTTTAAATGCTATGCTAGTATCCAGTATCCATCTGTTGGTGGGTATTTAGGCTGTTGCACGACCAATCTGCAGCCAATTTATGCTCTGCTGTACAGGGACATATCAAATGGAGATGACTTTGCCAGCACTGTGAGCACCTGCCATTCAATACTCGCTGGCTTCTATCAGCTACCCTTGAGTGCCACGCTGTGCTGGACCTGCATCTCAGCCAACTGCAAGTTCAGTGCTATGTGGGACTTTTATCTCAACTGTCTGTGAGCCCAAGGCATCTTTGGAATATGTTTCTAATTGTCTGCGAGCACCCGGTCTGCCCACTGCTGAGTGTGGCTTTCATCAACCTTATCATTGAGAACACTTTCTAGGCAAATGTCAAGGATGGACTTCTCCATTTGTATTCAAGTACTGTGGATATTTGTCCCCAGAAATTGTGTATTAAGTTACATTTTTTAGTTAATGGACAAACAGGTGTTATTGTTGTTGTTGCATGTCACACGTCTGGGCCATAGTTTCAGAAAACCTATCTGTGGAGTTTTCCTTGTGGGTTAAAAAGCTTCTGTGCGCGAGGGGCAGTTTTTGTTAAGCAGTCATTTCTAAACAAGTTAAGTGCATACATTTTTGTATTGTATTGGACTGTTGGCCAAAAAGAGTAAAACATTGTATTTGTAAAAGACTCTTACCAGTGAAAGAGTAGTACTTCATGATGAATGTAAATTGGAGCTTCTTCACAGAAGCATAAACCAGCTGTTCTTCTTTTGAAGAGAATGCTTTTGAAGCTGCAAGGTTTTTATTAGTCTTCTGTCACCTTCATATTACAAATTCAATGCTGACACAGCTATAAAAACTTCTAAGTCACTTAATGCAGGGCAGTAACGTGTGTGGGATTATGAACATATTGTTTAGTATAATCCAGTGGAAAGTGACTCCATAAGGCATCAAAGCTTCACACCCATTTTGTAAAAGAAATGGGAACAGTTATTTTATTGATCACTAAATTAACAAACAGTATTTAAATGTATTTATAAAAATCCCATAATTAAGCTTAATATTTTACTGAAATGACACTAAAATGATAGTAGATGTCTCTGATAAGCTTAAATTTCATATTCATCGGCAGAGTCAATTTTGGAGATCTGGTGTTAGATACATTTGCACAACCATATGAATTAGATATTGCGGACAATATAGCCTAGCCATGTTGCTAGGCAACATTGATGGCTACATGAATTGTAGCACCTGTTTGGCAACATTGTGAGCCACTGTAGCTCACCAGTGTTTGCATCAATACTTTTATGTGCTAGAAGTGTTTACACAGGCCATACTATGGCCATGAAATGGATGATAGTTGGTGGAAGTGAGTATGAATCATGCAATTGCATTCCACGACGACAAAAAATTTAACAAGGAAAGGAGAAATCAGGGTTTTGGATGCTCTCTTCTTTAAGTAAGTGAACTGCTTCTGAAACTCACGAATTGATGCTGGATAATGTACATTTTCTGGAATGGTGAAAAACAATTTGAAATATATCATTTAAATACAGTTTGTTTGGTGTTTGTATGTCTGGAATTTATGACTGTTGTGTAAATACTGATCCCTGGAATATTCAATCTTTGTCTAAATAACTGCACTCTCACTCCAAGAGATCAATTCTGTTCCGGCTGCACATTGGTGTCAGTAGTAAACGTACTTTCAATTCTAACTATTGTTCTTCGTTGTCAGCTGTGCCTTCAGAGTTGGATTTGAGTGCGGTTTCAAAGTGACATTGTTTGGTGCAGATACCAGGTAACTTCAAGACATCTACATCATCATGGCTCTAATCAAACACTGCAAGAGCTGTCACCTATACGGACAGGAAGTGGAATACAAGCAGTACTTCATCCCATGGTCTGTATGTTCAGGAGATCAGTGGATGCTAAGCCAGTAGTAAGTCAGTTGCGCATCAAGTATCCACTGGTGTTTTTCAGAGATGCTGTTCAGGACCCAGCAAAATGATTCATCAAATACAACAGGTGGTATGACAAGATATGCTTAGCAAATATGTACTTTTACTTGGACAGCTAAGCCCAACAAATAGAAGCTCAATAAGTGGGACAAATTTCAGGCTAGATTAAAGAAAACATTAGGTGACAGTCAACAGCATGTCAGTTTAGCTGAAGAGTGGTTGAAGAATAGGGCCCAAAGTCAAGGCAAAATGAATGTTTTGGCCCTTGGCAACATTGCAAATCCGAATATGACAGAAGCCATCAAAGTCGGACATTTGATGAAAGGAGTCGCAGAAGATGTAGACGATATCACAACAATAGAGTAATTGATCAGCTGGTGACAGTGCATTGAGTAATATGATAGACCAGAGTTATGGGATCTCCAGATATCCGTCTTTGATATACCGTGTAGCAATAGCTTTTACTATATCTTTATGTAGTAGGGATAACATTTTCACCTGTATTTACAGGTTTTAGTTTTATTTGCAATAGATTTCACTGTTAAATTTCGCTATCTTCATAGTGATTGCTTTACCATACCAGATAGAGGGTACAGAAAATTGATATCTTCTATGCTGAACCTTCATTCTTGCTTAAGGTGGGAGTGGCAGTAGCACATACAAAATGGTGGTGTCACACTATAAGAAGGAAATAAAATTCATCACAGCAGACATAATTTTTTTCACCACCGGTGAGAGAGTGGAGTTTTGCAAGGTCTATGTTTGCGGAATCTATGTTGGTTTTTATAAAAGTTTTTGTTTTCAAAAAACATCACAAAGCACGAGCATGAAACATGTTCCATAAGTTTACAACAGATTGACATAATTGATATATGCCTGCAATTATGTGTGTCTGTCCTGTGATCCTTTTAGAAAACCAGAATGGCCTGCATATTTTTCCTTTTTTGCATAATCTCTGTAGAACCTCATAGAAATCTCATCCAGTCCAGTTGCTTTTCCACAGTTGAGCAGTTTTAGTTGATTTTATATTCTGTGAATGTTTACTTCAGTATATGTGATTTCGGAATTGGTGCGATAATTGAATTTTGGAACTGTATCACGATCTTCCACAGCGAAATGATTTTGGAAGAATGCTGTATTTCAGTCATCTGTTTTGGCAAATGTGTGGACACTGAATGAATAGTGACTGACTTAACATAAGACAAAATCTTCTTGGGAGTTTGACAGATCATTTGGCAAAATTTTTAATTTCGGATTTGTTGAATGCTCCTTGCATTACACTTCTTATACACAGTTATGCTTCATTCACATTACTTACACTATGTTGTGACTTTGATTAAATTGGGGGATGAAGCAGTCTTTACTCTCTCATCAACTCTTTAATATGGCTATTGAACCATGGCGAGTCTTCTCCATTTCTCACAACCTTGCAAGGTACATATTTGCCCAAAGCATATTGCTCAATATTTCTGAGTTTTATCCATTAGTGCCCAATATCTCTGTCCTCAGGGATGAATATTTGATTTTGTGTACTTAGATATTATATTGATGCTGTCAGAGACATACAATGTATTTCTCGATGTTGACTGATATGAGAAGTTTGGCTCTCTTAGTTATTAGGAGGTCTAAGACGTTGCCTTCACACTTCTGTTCTCTTGCTAGCTGCTCAAAGTATTTTAATTTTCAGACAAAACTTTCAGAACAGCCTCATACAGATCTGCTTCTCTGCCGTCAGTTTTTATTGCATGATTCTCCCTTTCTATAGCTAGCTAGTTGGTGCCTCCACTCATTGCAGTAGCATGATAACATTCTCATGACAGTCTCAAGTTGTGTCTGAAGCATTCTGCCACTATAACTCATGACACAGACGGCCAGTAAATGCATCCAGTTAACATATTTGACCAATTTTTAATACTTAATTTCATCCAAATTATTTCACATTTGGAATCTGTAGTAACCTCAGTAGATGCTATAGATTTCATTAAGGAAATAAATACACTACCACGACTGGTGCCTAATCTATCCTTGTGATGTATATTCATATCCAAATTTAGGATTTTGCTGTTGTTCACTTCTATTTTCAGAAGCTAGACTAATTCTGGGACCTTTCCACGGATATTCCTGCTGTTTGCTAATAACACATTAACATTTTCTCTTTTCAATCTGCAAGGCTATAATTCCTTTTCTGTGAGTAATGTAACTGATCTGTCTTTTGACTTCATGTTCGTTAGGCTGTTCCCATATCTTACAAAAAATAAGATGTCTCTATTAGAATTTGTAGTGCCATAACTCCTTTGGGTCAGGAATAATGGATTGTCGAACTTAGTCCAAATTACAGAGTAAGCTGAAGCTTCACAGAAGTTCATGCAAGTTATTAGGTACATTTGGTCCACATGTCAACAGAACTGAAGATAATTGAGCTGGAACCCCTAGATCACTGGGTGTGCAATATCCCATTACATTAATCTTTGCTCATAGGTTTGTACTATTTTAGTGTAATTTTTTGTTACTGCAGTGGATTAGTCTACAGACCAGTCCAGGATATATCAAATTAAAAGAAGCTGTGGTAATGTTAGGAATGTGACCCAGGGAAGGTGCCATATACAGTGCATAAATGTTATTTGAGTACCTGCAGATCTAAAACAGGAAAAAACAATGAAATATGTAGGTGCTCTCAAGCTGTTACTGCTATTGTATGCCCATGTCTCATTTTCTCCGATATAAAGTAGCACTTTGCATTAAGGTGATTTCTGAAAACAGTACTGTTAAGATTGCGACACTTTGCTCTTGCTTTTTTTTAATGCAACTACACAGATTCATAACACAAGTGCAGTCACTTTATACATCATAGATTACAGGACATGTTTTGAAAATAGCATGAAAGTTTGCCCCCTGCAAAAGTTTAAATAGCCATCAGTTAAGCAGATTTAAATACTACTTAAGGATGGATGTTTTTTTATTAAAATTCTTTCAGTCATATGGATCGGCTCCATAAACATAAGCTCCCTCCGATGATAAAAATGGCTCTAAGGAAATTTCTTTAATCTTTTCCCTTGAAATGTGAGCTCTGCCCATGTTCTTATGGAAATATGAAAGCTTAAATCAGATTTATTGTACTTACTAAGAAACTTTATTTTTGTTGAACGTTTTCTCCTTGTGGTTTATGTGGTCAAACAAAATTCATTTAATCCCCTTATGTTTTATCAACAGCACCCTTTTCATGAGATATTTCAAAAAAAGTTCAAATAAATTAGAAACCCTAAGCCCATTGCATGTTATTAAACTGGAGAGACATAAATCTGTTTCTTAACTGTAATGTTCCTGCATTTGACTGAGTGTCCACTTTTGATTGTTAGATTTTTGTTCTGTAATATCAAATAATGTGCTTCTCTGAAATATGGTGATGGCATATTTACCAAGCTTCAGTGAATAAGATACTACACCATTTAAGACTGAAGACAAACCTATTTTCTCATATGGCTGACCGTATGCCACTGAATTGGATGATGTCTGTTGCTCAGTGAGCTCACATTTCATTTCCTTGATTTTTTGATAATGCAGTTCTTCAGAGAATCAATGTGCAACACCAGCTCCTCCTGTTTCAGATCAATGTAAATGGTATTGTAATTCTTGATGTTGTGTTCACAATATGTGTGTAAGTATGAATGATCACACTCTTCATAAGACTTTTTAATTGGACCTACAAAATTAATTTGTTTCAACACTTCAGTTTCCTTCACATGATTAGATTGTGTAGACAGTCATCGAGAGAACTGAACAGATCACTCATGGGAGGCAGATATGTTACCACAGTGCTTGGCAATTTGGTGAACGCTTCACCTATTACACAATTTTTGTTGATGATACTGTGTGTTGAACAAGCACTGTCAATAATAATGATGTTACTTAAGACACGGAACATTCAGATCACTGATTCCTGAAGAAAATGTGTCTAATAAACAACTAGTGAAGGGTTTCCTACTACTTTTTAGAGGAACTGGCACTGGGAGAGAATCTGCACAATAAACTCAGTTTCTGTGTGGGCTATAGCTGGCTAAGACTGTTGATGTTTTATCTCCCTACACAATAAATAACTAAATAAATGATGTTGCATAGTTCCTTAGTCATAGCTGGAAGTGCACAGGCAGTTTAGGGTAACAGTAACTGTATATTTTCATTATGGAAGCAGAGGCATACATTATGGCCTTTACGTGTTCTGGACAAGATCTGATCTGCTTTGATTCATAAAACATCCTATGACTTTCCCATTTTAAAAGTTTTATATACCTCATTCACATGATGGTATAAAAGTTATTTTTATTTATGTACTCAGCTGTCTACACTGTTTTTGTAGACTTGCAGGTGTTTTTGCCAGAGTGAAGTTGATTTATATAGTCTGTAAAGCAACTCTCACACAATCTGTATTATTAACATAATGGTATTGTGTCAATATATTATTTGAAATAGAATGGCACAATATTACTGTGCAACATTTATGTCTGACATTCATCAGTTAGAACTTTGCCTACAAAAAGAACATGTCTGCAATTGATGATATGGAATTTGTATGGATTGTGACAGAGTTGCTTGCCCTTCAAAACATAAGCAGAAGTTGTGAAATATGGAAGCAAGTCTGAGAACCATTTTTTGAGTATTTCAGTGGATCAGGGACTCTTACTTCACAGCATAGTTTGGTAAGCCACAACTACTACTAATTACAATTAAACAAGTGAACTGTATAATTTACCATGTACATGTTTTCCACGTATTTCTCTACTGTAACTACTGCTACAAAAAAGATAAAACAATAATGGTGATGGAAATCTACATGATCTTAATATGAACTTTGACAAATGTTGCACGAAAAATAAACGTGTATGCTCACTATACAGCCGACAAGATTTTGTTTGTCAGTTATGAGAACAGCTGCAAGAAACATAAACATTTCACTGTACTGTCATGACACAATGTTTTCAATTGGCACCCGGGATTTTCTGATCAAACCAAGGACTTCATCTCTTTAAAGTAACACATAGTGCTTTCATTTACATCTTCCAGCTCACATTCTGATTGTTATTATTTACTTTTTCTTTTCTTTGCAGAAATTCATTTGGAATTGAATTTCTCTTGGTCTCACCAGGAACTGATATGTATTGAACAATACCTCTCTCACATGGAACAATATTGTGCATATTATATTGAATGAGTGTCAATAGTTTTAGAACTGTTCCATCTTCTTCAATATTGTGGAGATAGAAAATAGCTCTTCAGTTGTAAAGCTTTTTTATTTTCCAATGCTTAGACCACAACCGGTTATGGGCTATTATGTGCCCATAATCAGATGTGATGCTCAAATTAACAAGAAATCGAAGCTAATAATAATTTTTTATTTGCACTAGGGAACAAAAACAAATGCTATATAACATTTTTAGACAAAAGTGGTGGGGTTAGGTGCTGTGAAACATAAATCAATGCCAAAGCGATACCAGGCAGTACAGTGGGCAACTGTTTGGGTAAAGAAGTATGGAATGAGCATCAGGACACTGAAGTTTTGTTTTGCAGCCCCAGGTGCCACGAAGGAGAGAATAGGACGCAATGTGCCACCAGTGAGTGCAGAGCGTGGAGCAGTTTACTCGGAGGAGGAAGTAAACTGATTGGTGATTGGTGAAAATACTGCCATCTGTTGACGGGACGAATAACACGAGACCAACTAACTTGGCAATTCACAATTTGACTTAGTGATTTACATGAAAAACGAGAAAATATTAAAGAGAAAGTTGCATGAAAAGCATTAAGACTACGTTATGGATGGTAACGGGGTCTGAACAGAACTGTCATAAAATTCCTAACCAGCAACTTAGAGCTTACACACAAACCGTAAAACACAATGAATCTTTTTCTTCTTTACGAGTGGCATGCATATTTTAGTTTAGTGTTGACACGTATGGTGACATGGAATATAAAGCCATAGTCGTGAACTAAAAGAACCTACAAGTGTCACTCCTATTAACAAAAACATCTTGCTGCTAAGCCAAGAGAGTCCCACTGTCAAAAACCTGTATACTATTTAATAGCTAACAGTAACGGCAACAAAGGGACACATTGAAACTAGGAGCAATACAGCAAGGTAATAACACTTAACTGAAAGCCAGCGGCTCAACAAGGCTTGCATAAGATAAAGATGTGAGAGTTAAATAAACTTTACATTATGGATGACAGGCAAATTTTAATTTTTTGGGATGCAGATGATGCACAATAATGTGCCATAGTCACAGACTAAAAAGTAAAAATATTCAAACTTTTATTAAAAAAGAACATTTTACAGCTATGCAGGATAGAAACTGGCTGGACCTTGAAGTCTTCACTATGGGAAATAGGCAAATGTATTTCACTATTTCCCATAGTGAAGACTAGAAGTTTGCATATTTTCAATTTTTTAGTCTATGGCTATGGTGTGTTATTGTGCATAATTATCTGTGTCATTAAATTTAAATTTGCCTGTTATTCACGATGCAGAATTTAATTGTTTCATGTCTTATCTTACGTAAGCCTAGTTGAGTCGCGAGCTTTTACGTAGGTTTTGTTACCTTGCTGTATTGCTCCTATTTTCAGTGTTTTCCTTTATTGCTGTTACTGCTAACTATTAAAAGTTACAGGAGTTTTTCAAAATGAGGACTTAAAGATTGAGCTATTGTCCATTTTGCTTAGCAGTAAGTTGTTTTTTAATAGGAGTGACACATGTATATGTTCTTTTAGCTCGTGAGTGTGGCCCATTATTCCATGTTACCATAGGTGTCCCAATTAAATTAAAATTTGTGTGCCACTCATGAAAAAGAAAAAAAAAATGTGTTGTGTTTTATGGTTTATGCACAAATGAAAAAGATAAAAAAATAGTGTTTTATGGGTTTGTGTAAGCTTTGCGCAGGCTTCCATTTAGGAGTTTTACTTCAGTTCTATTATGCCCCTGATTCAGTATATTCTTTTACCACTCATAATGTGCACTTAATGTTTTTCGTGAAATTTTTTTGTATTGTTTTTTTCCCTTTTGCATGTAAAGCACTAATTTAAATTTGAATGATTGGGCTAATTGGTCTGGCATTATTCTTCCTATCAACTGTTGGCAATAGTTTTGTCCATCTAGTTTACCAGTTGACTTCCTCCTTCATGTAAGCTCCTCTGTTCCCTACGGTTGCTGGTGGTACACCACGTTCTATTATCTCTGTCATGGCACTTGTGCCCGCAACGCAAATTGTAAGCATTATGGTGTTCATTCCATATTTCTTTACCCAGGCTGTTATCCATTGTATTGTCTGATGTCACTTCGGTATTAACGTATGTTTTACCACACCTAGCCTGATCACTGTTTTCTGAAAATGTTACTTGTTTATTCTTTTTTGCTTTTCTCATGTGTACTAGTGCATATAAAAATTATTATTAGCTCCAGTCTCTTGTTTATTTGTAGCATCACCTGATGATGAGCATGTAATAGCCTGAAACTGGTTGTGGTCTAATGATTGAAAAAAAAAAAAAAAAAAAAAAAGAACCTTTTCAACTTGTGCAGTATTTTCAGTCTCTACTATAATACTGAATTGAGGATGCTCCTCCGGCAGGATTGCTTTCTCAGTATATTGTGCAAACTATCAATACTGATTTCAGCTCAGTATTTGTAATACATATTGAGCAATAAATATTGAGTGCGTGAGCCTGTATCGTGGGCAACTACAGAAATTTATCGAGTGGGTAAGGTTCTAAGCTTACTGTTGTTACATAACAGACTTGGTGAATGTGTGTTTCTAGCCTAAGTACTGAGACTGACTGGGTGTATACAGAACTTCTCATTTCTAATGATTATGTTATTAACCAGTGAAAATAATCAGTTTTTGAAAATGTGAGTGGATAGATAACTAATTCGCCAGTTGGTGGCAAGAGAAAACACATTATGAAAGTAGTGAAAATTTGCAAGCTTTTGGAGTGAGTGACTCCTCCTCCTCCTGGCAGAAGGGTTGAAGGGGGAGGAAGAGGGATGAAGGAGAAGGACTGATGAGGTTTAGAAAATGGGGAGAGTTACGGAAAAGTTGCTCAGAATGCTGGGTTTAGGAAAGACTTACCAGGCAGGATAAGGAAAGACTTGCTTAAGCTATTTATTATGTCCAGACTTACCATCTGAAAAAGTCAGGAAGAAAGGCCGAAGCACAAGCCGAACTCTTCTAAATTGTTTGAGATGTGACTAAGACAAGTTTAAAAAAGCCATAAGATTTGGCTATTTGAAACAACATGGCTGTTCTTGCAACTCCAAATACAAAATAATTCAATCGAGAGTGTAATAGGGCACGTTGTATTTGTTCTAGATAATTTTATTTTTCTTGTGTATTTTCTCCGTTGCATCAAGCTCAAATTTCAGCTAAAAAAAAATATTAACAGTGTATGGTTGCTCATGAAACTGTCAAAAACACAGTTGCACAAGAATGATAACCCAGAGAGAATGTTAACTGTGGGGTGATAGATTTGTTTTAATACGGCAAAAATGCCTTTCCCACTTGTTCAGTATTTTAAAGTTTATTAGTACCGATGTTAAAAATGTTTGTTTTGTTGTTTTCATTTTTTAATAGTGAATATTTATTTTCTTTAGGAGACTACAGAACCTTAGTTGGACATAGCATTCCATACAGAGAACTGGGTTATTCATCTTTGGAACATTTTCTACAGACTGTTGAAGATATGCGAATTTTCACTGGTTCAAATGGTGAATTGATGTTTGATACCATCCCTAAAGAAAACACTGCTCATTTGGCTGCTTTGGTAGCTAAGCAGAAGTCTGCACCCAAAAAACTGAAATTTCCATTAAAGAATGTAAGTACTGTTGGTTTGCTATGGCATTTGATAATTTTTTTTTTTTTTTTTTCCAAATTATGGGAGTAAAACTTCCCCAATCCTTTACAAATCGCAACAGTGGTGCTACATGTGATTATTTTAAAAAGTTCAAGAGCAGATGTTAAAGGTCAACAGGTACAAGAGGAAATTTCATAATTTCTTTTAATTTCTTCTTCTTTGCTTGCTTTAGGAGGAATATATGAGTGCAGTTAGGACTGTACAGAATTTTGTACTGGGATGGAGCAGCTTATCAACATGGTGGTGTATTTACTGCAGCTTCTGGGCTAGACTTTATATTATTATTTGGGAAATAGATCCTTATTTTTATGTATGTATGATGACTAGTCTGAATGTTGGGCACATTACATACCAGCTATTCAGACAGAAAAAAACCTAATGTGACAAACACAGTAGCATGAGTATGCTTAGTGTATATTGTGTCACGTAATACTTTCATATTCCATCCCTTTATAGATTGCAGTTTCATTTATATGATAGTTATTAAATACACACATCGGAAAAGTTTTGCATCACCCCAGTACTCAGAAGTCCTGAAGATAAGCGTTGACTATGGATATTGTGTCACAGATACAGTCCCTTTGACTGTTCAGAGACTTCACTAAACCCGCCCAAAGATATAAACAGCCATATATGAGCAGTGCCTTTTAGATGGAGGGGGGGTCTGACAGCCGATCAGTTTCAGTCATTCCACCAGGATGGTGGTATATGGCTCATGTTGTCTGTAGTTCAACAATGCCTAGATGGTCAATACTGCCGTTTGATCATGTTCGCATTGTTATTTTGTGCCAAGAAGGGCTCTCAACAAGGGAAGGGTCCAGGCGTCTCGGAGTGAACCAAAGCGCTGTTGTTTGGACATGGAGGAGATACAGAGAGACAGGAACTGTCGATGACATGGCTTGCTCGGGCCGCCCAAGGGGCACTACTGCAGTAGACGACCACTACCTACAGATTATGGCTTGGAGGAACCTTGACAGCAACACCACCATGTTGAATAATGTAGTCAGTCTTCGTGAAATTGAAAATGCAATCTTTGAGGAACGTATCTGTATAATGTGGGAAATAAGTCTTACTGTAAGTATGGGTCTAATATACTTAAGCACTGAGTTTAGATAGAACAGAGGAAAGGGGATTCATCAGGAAAGTTATGGACTTGTCATCAAAGTGTAAGGTATATTGTGCATTTTCATTTGCTTGTATCTCTTTCAGTTAATTGAGGTGAGTTTGGGTTTCCACATGACAAATGTGGGCAGTTGTAATTAACCCACGCCTGTTGCCACTCTTGTGCCACTTTTGTTAATATTTTGATAGTTGTTATGTAGACACTTGGATCCACTTGTAGATATTATCATCATTATGCAGCTTACATTCACACCACACTAAACAGTTAGCGTTTATTTGTGTTGATGTGTATTTATTGTTTGTTCACAGTGTTCTGGGAGTGGTGGGAGAGGGATGGTTTTGGGAATAATGATGATGATGATGATGATGTATACTTCATGCATTGATCTTTTGGTAGACACAAGAATTTCAACGTACTTTTGTCTGTGTCCTTTCTTGAACCGAGTGTGCAACAATGTGTCTTACTGCTTTGGCAACAGAACACACACACACACACACACACACACACACACACACACACACACACACACACACACACACAGACAGAGAGAGAGAGAGAGAGAGAGAGTGTATTGTTAGATCACCATTGTTGGCAGTGGTTGAACACAGAACACGCTTGGCCTGAATTGACTGACTTCTACAGGCTTCCGCTGATAACTAACTAGGGACCCCTCATCCAGGGCATTGTGAACATACTATACTTAATTACCCATATCAAACCAAATATTTATTGTTAATGGTAGAATTGTATTTTGAGTTGTCTGTCTTTATAGGCTGCACCAAGCAGATCACGAAATTTTCCACCAGGAAACAAGTGGAATTCAAAAAAACCTGAATCGAAGCCTTCCTCTAGAAGACAACCAATTACTGTCACACTCAGTGGAAAAGGAGCTCACTCAAATAATCAGTCAAACTCAGTGGTAATCAAATATTGTTGAACAGTTAAATAAGATGTTATAACATTAGCTATGTCTCTTTTATATTTACTTTGTTTATGTGATTTGAAATACCATTTTCTTTAGTTGAATGTGACAAAGCAATAAAAAATTGTGATGGTATTAAAAATGCTGACTTTCAAGGCAGCAACACATTCTCACAGAAATACGAAGGTTGCCATATTGTTTGGTTTTTAGAATACTGATTCTTACTTTAAGAATAGACATTAAAGTTACCCCTTACTCTACATATAGGAAAAACTGCAGGATACAGCAATTGAAAGCAGTGAGTCACAAGTAAGATGAAAACTGAAGTTTGAGAATTTGAAAATGGCAGAGAAGAAGATAGAAAGGGTAGTTTTAAGTTTCCTGCTGTCATTCGGATGGGTCAACAGTGTAATCGGGTAAGAATAGGGATGAGATTAACTGTGACGATGTTAAAAGAACTTTCCTATTAATGAATGAACGTCATGTGGCTAGGGCCTCCCGTCTGGTATATTTATGCGAAGCAATAAGAGGGAAGCACTTAAATAACAACCTAATCCATAGAAACTGTTGGAACCCCACTTCTCTCTGAGTGGGCTGCAGTGACATGATAGAGAAGGGAAAGAGAAATGTAGATGACATGTATACCACAGGAATGAAGCAACAAGTAATGATTAGGTAAATTAGATAAATGTGGAAAAGAAACCTCAGAAGAGATGAAATATTGATATGTAACAAATTTGAAATGATTAGATTTGGAAGAGCAGTGACGATGAGCAAGGAATGAAAACATAGATTTTATAGTTTATCCAACATTAAGGATAGGTGTGATTGAAAGCAACGGGTTATCTTTATAAGAGCCCATATCTTGCAGAGATTATGATTTTGTGAGGCTGCTTTTGGAAATGTGGAAAGAAGAGTGAATAGAATTCATCTCATTTTTGGGCATTGTGAAAGTACATGGTAGTTTGGGTGTAGGTGTTTGATGCATTCCATTTCAGGATACATGGAAATACACTGACACGAGAAAAATGAAAGTTGGTTGGTGTGTTTCTACATCTGAAAGATTGTCTGTTCAGATTTTGCAATAGTGACATAAGAGAATTTCAAGTAACGATCTAGTACGTTGCAAATCAGGTTTGCTGTAAATACAGGCTGTAATGATTGTGAGCACTAGTTACCTGTGAGTTTGGATGTGGTGAATTCATGTTAGTCAAGAACACCTTGGAGGCAACAAAGACACCATTGTCAATACCTCAATGAATTTCAGTGAAGTTGTGTAATAGAGCTACAGGAAGCTGGATGTTCCCTCTGTGTTGTTTCAGGAAGACTTGGCAGGAATTAGCCACTGTACATGATTACTGGCAATAATTGTCATGGGAATATATAGTTGCCTCGTGACACTACTATGAGGGAAGACCATCACATGTGGTATATAGCTCTGGTGCATAGTTCCATCTCCAGCAGCAATTTGAGCAGCAATTGTCACCACTGTGCCACAGTGAACAGTTACAAATTGGTTACTTCAAGGACAGCTCTGAGCCAGACGCCTGTAGTGTGCATTCCTCTGACCCCAGACTGCTGCCATTTACCACTCCAGTGGTGTCAAGCGAGAGCTCATTGGAGGGTAGGGTGAAGGTCTGTTGTATTTTTTGATGAAAGCTGGTTCTGCCTTGGGGCCAGTGATTTTCATGTGTTCTTCAAAAGGCCAGTTGAGAACCTGCAACCAACTTGTCTGTATGCTAGACACAACGGGCCGCCTCCTGGAGTTACAGTCTGGGGTGAGATTTCTCATGACAGCAGGAGCACTCTCGTAGTTACCTCACATATGCTGACTGCAAATGTGTACAGTGATCTGGTGATTCAACCTGTTTTGCTACCATTCATGAACAGCATTTCCAGAGTGTTTTTTCCAACAAGATAACACTCGCCCACATACTGCTGTTGTAACTTAGTGTTCTCTACAGAGTGTCAGTACGTTGTCTTGGCCTGCTCAATCGCCAGATCTGTCTCCAATTGAGCACATATGGGACATCATCATCTGACAACAACTCCATTGTCATCCACAACCAGCATTAACCACCCCTGTATAGACCGACCAAGTGCACCAAGTATCGGACTCCATCACACAAATTGAGAACTGGCAACTGTACAACATGATACATGCACGTTTGTATGCTTGCATTCAACAGTCTGGAGGTTACACCAGTTATTAATGTACCAGCATTTAATGTTTGCAGTGGCATATATTGCACTTACAGTAACCTCTAAATTTCAAATGTATTCTCAAATTTCATTACTGTACATTATTATGAGAAGGAAAGTTGCTACTCACCATAAAGCAGAGATGCCGAGTCACAGATAGGCACAACAAAATACTCAGAATTAAAGCTTTCAGCACACACACACACACACACACACACACACACACACACACACACACACGACTGCAGTCTCAGGCAACTGAAATCACACTGCCATGGCAGTGTGATTTCAGTTGCCTGAGACTGCAGTCGTGTGTGTGTGTGTGTGTGTGTGTGTGTGTGTGTGTGTGTGTGTGTGTGTGTGTGTGTGTGTGTCTGTGTGTGTGCGAGTGCGTGCGCGCCTGGTTCTGCCTTGGGCGTGTGTGTATTGTTGACAAAGGCCAACGGCCGAAAACTTTAATTGTGAAAGTCTTTTTGTTGTGCCTATCTGCGACTCAGCATCTCCGCTATATGGTGAGTAGCAACTTTCCTTCTCGTAATATTGTTACAGTCCATCCTGAATTTTCCATTGTTTGATTACTCTACATTAATTATATTTTGGTGTTGTGACTTTTTCCTGTCAATGTGTGTTGCATGACTGCAAAATGAGATGCAGAATACTGTTGTGCTGTCCGAAATACAGTGATACAAACATTGCAAAGGTGACATGAGGAAAACCATTTTTGAACTATGTTGCAAAAAGTGAAGGTAGAGTTGATATGACTGTATTCAGTAAATGTATGCTTAAAAGTTTTATTTGCCATAGATTGATGCAGAATGTGTTCCTTCTGTTCTTTCCCCCTCCTCCTCTGCCACCCCCCCCCCCCCCCCCTCCTTTTAAATTGACATAGAACATTTTCATCATTGTCATTGACCTATCCCGCTATGTGTTCATTCTCTAATGATGTAATTATTGATGGGACTGTAAACCTTATTATTCCAGCACTGTAATCTGGTTGTGTTAGTCAACTAGCTTCAAGGAAGGGCATTGTCCAAAATCACAGTTTCAATTTCAGTATTGTTAATGTACCTGTCAAATTCTTAACACCTTCACTATACATCGAGTAGTTACTTTTACATCTTCAAACAGTAAAGTTGACAATGTTTGCAAATTTAAACAGATATCTCCAATATGTTACATATAAGATTATTTCGAATTACAATTCGTCTTCCCCTGAGAGCAATACTTTGGTCTAATTGAAGCTCCTCATGAGATGACATGAGTAAACAGGTTTGCCTATGTATTGGTTCTAAAACAAACCTAATGCAAACACAGGGAAGCTGTTAGAGGAAACAGTGGAAATTGATTATGACGATTAATTTTATAATTGTGTGAATAAAACTTTGCTAAATTGAATTCTGCACTATTTGGCACATTTCTCCACACACACACACACACTGTTCATTGGTCTCAGTAGCTTCTCATCCCATCCTATATTATGACAACTGAGTGAGGTAGTGGATGGTGCAGTGTTTAAGACTTTAAACTTGCATTTTGAAAGAGTGGGGTTCATATCCCCTTCTGCTTTAGATTTGCTGTGATTTCTTGAAAGACGTTAAGGTGATCACTGGGACAGTTTCATTGAAAATATCACAACCAGTGTCCATTCCAGTCATGACTTCATTGTTAATATTACTTAAAATCTAAGTATTCTTTATTAATAATGGACTGAATCCCTCTTGTCAGTTGTGAGACAAACCACTAAATAATGAAAAAGAAATGGCCTTGAAGGAATGGGGGAATTTTTAAGTCATAATGACATGGCTATTTATATTTATTACGTCATGACAGTATTATCAACATCTTAATTAATGCTAGTTGATATTAAGATAATACATTGAATAGTTCTTGAACTTATATCTCCAACAAGTATTGTAATTGGTTTCCATATGCGACATGTATGTCCTCGGTGACATCTTTTTGTTTTCCAGTGCAATTGGATATGTAACAAATAGTGCAGCTACTGTTGTCTCACAGCTGATATATTCAAGTGAAATTAAGCTTAAAGTGCCTAGTAGATTTAAAAAAAAAAGAATATTTTTAAATGTCATGTGCTAGAGTTGGAAAAGGATCTGTGGATGGTATAGTACAGTTCTTAGTTTGTAATTACAAAGGACTCTGTTTAATTTTGGAATATTGAGCACCATTCCTTTCTCTCCATGTTTCAGGATTACTCTGTAAGGATGTGATGTAAAAGCAGCTATCAGTGTACTGTTTGTTTCTTTTTTTCTGAAAAAATAGTTTCAACATGTGAAGAATATAATATTTGTCACCTGCTTTGTAGGTTCGAACGGTTCAGTCATCTTGGACACCAGGCCGACCAGACAACTACGAAAAACCACCACGGTTTTCAAGAGGGGGTGCTATACCTTCACCACAACCAACAGATGCACACATTCCATCACTATTTGATAGAGCACCACCATTGTACCCAGAATCGCATTACAGTTTGCCTACAACTGTTGATCGTGTAAGGAATTCAGTTTAGTATAGAGAATGGTACTTCACCATATTTTAGTGATTACAGACTGTTATGTGACGTTTGTCATTTCAGGTTTTGTCTTAATAGAATGTTTTACAAAATGAGAATTAAAATGTGGCAACTAAGGATATGTCACTACAAAGCAACAGGGCAAGGGAATATTGGATAAAAGCAGATGATATGAGAGATGGTTGGAAAAGTCAGCTCTGGTGAAGTACGTTAAGGCATATCGATGAGATAGTTTGAGTGAGGAAAACATGAGAGTGGTTATTAATATAGGTACTGAGTGATTTGAGTTTAGAGCAGGTGTGCTTACTGCAGATGACTAGGCTATAGGGAAGGAAACACTTCTGCATCTATGTCTGTACCCAGTAAATCAGAGTGAAGTACATGACAGATGGTAACTTTTTTAACATTGATTTCGAAGGGCTGGAGGTTGTTTTTGTAGAGATTTTGTTGATTACTGGCTGGACTGATGTGATTGGAGGTGTGGATATTAACTTCATTGAGATGAATGGAGGTGATTTTGGATTTGGGGAAGGACCAGGTGAATTTTACCAGGGAAAAGAATTTACGTTATAGCAGAAAGAATAGTAATTCATCTTCACTGTGAGTGCAGACCACAAAGCAAGGGTGCAAAGCTTTTTGAGAGGTGAGGAATGCCTGCATCATGTGGTCCATGGAAAAGCCTGTGTAGAATGGGTCCAAACTACTTCCTATAGCCATATGCTTGATGTGTTTTTAAGTATGTCTCTTATATGTAGAGAGATCAGGCAAATAGTAATAACAGGCAACTTAACTGTAGAATGTGTCGAAATACTGTGTTGCATAAGGCATGGCACTGCTGGTGTACTGTTCTTGCATTTCTGTGCTAGTCACAACTTGGTCCATTTGTCATGTTTCTTCCAAGAACAGCACAGACCTCCAGATACAAAGGTTAATGATTTGACATTCAAGTAATAGAAAAACTGAATAAAAATTCCAAGTACTGCTAACAGACTCATTTAAAAATATTTACTTCCTTGGGAAGAATAGACAAATACAGGTGGGGGAAGATTGGAAGGGAAGGGCAGGTCACTCAGTCTCTAGGTTAAGAGGTGCTAATGCATTCTGAGGACACTTCCCCCTTCATCTTTGTCTCTCTGTTTCCTCCCAGGAGGTTATTTCTGCTTAGTTTAGGCTGTGAGTGATCAGTGTCTCCTTTCCAATCTTCACAAACCCATTCCCTCATCCCCACAGAGGAAGGAATTAACAGATTCAAAATCTGGGTGTATTTTTTTTCCTATTTTTAAATATGTCTGTTGCTAATACCTGCAATTTCACCTCCATAAGGTAAGTAGTGAATAGACATTCTGTCTTTTTGTAATTTTACAGTTTGCTTAAATAAATTTCTTTGACATAAAGGATGAAAAAATGCTGTTAGAAGTGAATTTAGATAACTTGGTGATAACATTGTACTGTTGTGAACAGATCTTGAGAAAGATAAGACCACACATTCAAGTCTGCATATACTGTCAATGGCTGAAAATTGGAGAGACACTAGTGACACATCAGAGAAGGAAAAATAAACTTGAAAGACATAAATTAAATAAATAGAAAATAATGGGGAGAGGGAAGAAGGATGTGCAGTAGAGATATATATATATATATATATATATATATATATATATATATATATATATATATATATATATATATATATATATATAATGTTGCTAAAGTGACACCTTATAGACATTTCCAAATTATCAATTTTGGACGAAGTTGCCAGTTGTATGAGAACACCTGTCACGCATACTTGTTGTCTGTTGTCATACCTTTTGAAGGTTGAATCAAATGTGCCTCATCAACAGTTTCTTTCTGTAAGTTCATTTCTTGCTCATGAACTCTGTTCCATATGCTTTCAACAACATCACATACATTCTATTTTTCCAATTTATAACAGAAAATTGTGCTTTGTGATATTCTATTATGATTCAAGACTGGACACTCACTGTAGTTGATTGACCACAGTAAGAGTATCTGTTTTGATGCCACATGGTGCTTCTTAAAATGGTATTCAATTTTAATGTATGTATTTATTGTTACATGTGTAGATTTCAGTCCAATTATTGACCTTTCTAGAGGTGTCTTGTATGTAGGAATCAACAGTCCTCAGAAACACTCTATTTCCACTTACAAAGTAAGTGGATAGATAAAAAGAATCTACTCACCAAGTGGTGGCAGGGGAAAACACACACACACACACACACACACACACACACACACACACACACTCAACACCTACAAAATTAAGGACTGAATGGAAACTAAAGCAAATGAAATAACACTAATTCTGGTGCACATTTAAATGCTTGACAGTATAAAGCTGAAGAAGTAGAAGCAGATTTTAAAAAATACAGATATTCATTGTCTTGGCAGTTTGGGTAGGTTTTGACCTATCCATATATTCTTTGTTACTGGGAGGTTTTGCTGCGGTCTGCCTGTATTTGTTAAACAGATAACGCAATGGAAGGAAGGAGATACGCTTGGCAGTTACTCAGTTCAGTTTTGCAATAGAGCCTGGCCTTGAATGCTTTGGGAAAGTGTGTCTAATCATACAATGAAAGCATTCACACCCAGATGTCATAGTTGCTGGTGAATCTTATGGGCTATGTGGCTGTGGTCTAGGAAACTACATGGTTCATGATGTTTTGCCCAGAGCTGCACTGGACGTCTTAGGAAGTGCTCCTACATCTACATCTACATTTTTACTCTGCAAGCCACCCAACAGTGTGTGGCGGAGGGCACTTTACGTCCCACTGCCATTACCTCCCTTTCCTGTTCCAGCCACGTATGGTTCGCAGGAAGAACGACTGTCTGAAAACCTCTGTGCGCGCTTAAATCTCTCTAATTTTACATTCGTGATCTCCTTGTGAGGTATAAGTAGGGGGAAGCAATATATTCGATACCTCATCCAGAAACGTACCCTCTCGAAACCTGGCGAGCAAGCTACACTGCGATGCAGAGCGCCTCTCTTGCAGAGTCTGCCATTTGAGTGTGCTAAACATCTTCGTAAGGCTATCACGGTTACCAAATAACCCAGTGATGAAACGCGCCACTCTTCTTTGGATCTTCTCTATCTCCTCTGTCGACCCGATCTGGTACGGATCCCACACTGATGAGCAGTTCTCGAGTACAGGTCAAACAAGTGTTTTGTAAGCCACCTCCTTTGTTGATGGACTACAATTTCTAAGGACTCTCCCAATGAATCTCAACCTGGTACCCGCCTTACCAACAATTAATTTTATATGATCATTCCACTTCAAATCGTTCCGTACGCATACTCCCAGATATTTTACAGAAGTAACTGCTACCAGTGTTTGTTCCGCTATCATATAATCATACAATAAAGGATCCTTCTTTCTATGTATTTGCAATACATTACATTTGTCTATGTTAAGGGTCACTTGCCACTCTCTGCACCAAGTGCCTATTCGCTGCAGATCTTCCTGCATTTCGCTGCAATTTTCGAATGCTGCAACTTCTCTGTATACTACAGCATCATCTGCGAAAAGCCGCATGGAAGTTTCATGGTGGATTTTTCGCATCCCTCACAGTTTTATTCGGCACGTACCTGTGTAAAACACACGATTGCCGTGAACTTTTTCCATAAACACTCAACATTGTCAGTGTCGGAACAGAAATTTTCGTTTTGATCTGCACTGAGTCTTGCTGACCAAAACACCAGGTACTCCAAAGATATCCACTGCAGCTCTGGACAAAATGTCAGGAACCAAAAATTTTCGTAGACCAGTCATACAACATGGAAGATTCATCAACAGAAGTTTCCCTAATGCTTGAAGAAGACTGTTGCATGTGCACCATGTTCAGCTGTAAGGGAATCTTTATTGTGGAAGCTGCTTCAGATGGTTGTGATTTCTTATTGGAGAAAAGGGTAAAAATATAAGAGAAGACTACTGGGCTGTGTTCCACCACCTGGTGGCACACAGGGAAATTGTAATACAAAAAAAGTCACTCGATTTGTTTTGTGAGTGAGTAGTATGTGAACAAGTCTCCCTTTTGTTGCAAAACAAGAAGTAGGATTTGTAAGGTGAGGGCGTTACAGTCACAGTCTCAGAATTTGCATGCTGGAGAGAGAGTAGTGTCTGAAGGGGAACTTTAAATTCAACACAGTCTATCTAAAATTTTACAGTGTATTGAAATACACTCTCTAGATTAATGCCAGATATTTGGAATGTTTAAGTTGACAATTACCTAGCATAGGAGCAGTAAATTTGTACATAATCCTTATCTATAGTGTACCTAAAACTTTTTGAGCATCCTGTTTCTTGCCCATGTTTCCACTATTAAATACGTTAGTTTGGTAAAAATAGTTCTGAATGTTATTCCAAGATTATTATTAAAAAGAATAGGGTCAAATAGAAACACATTCCTGTTACATTTTTTGCCACTGGTTACAATAGCAGATACACACTGAACCAACAACATTTTTCAGAGAAAACAATGTTGTTTGAACATGATCAACACAGAGATCTGTACAGATACAAAAGGAAAAAGGTTTCAACCAAATCATTCAACAGGCTGCTCTTATACACTTGAACCATCTTTATTGACGTATTCTTCTGTTTTTGCTGGATACCGGTTGTAAGGTAGGTGGACATCTGACAACCTGTGTGTTGGAAGTTCATCCCTGTTGTACTCATTAGTGCCAAATTACTCAATACTATATTCCTGTTGTATATCTGATTATACAGTTTTGAGAGTGATTTTTCTTTCTGTCCAGCACCTAATTCATTTAAGCTTCTCCCACTTCCTAACCATTGCCACTTCATTGACTCTTCTTCTTCTTCTTCTTTTTAAATTTGTGTATTTGTGGCTTTGCTTGAAAGGCTGCTTTATCAAATGAGACATTTCACACGAGTCTTGTATTATTTTGTATTCAGTATTAGTCGATTGTATGCATGAAACAGATGCATTGTTTGAAAACCAGTCAGTGATATTATCTGACCTGTTTTTGTTTTTCATGGTTGTTTTGGAAACATTTAAGCTTCATCCTATTTTAGTTTCCCTCATAACCACATTTTGGTTCTTGGAATAAAATTGTGACTGAAGATATATAGAAAAGATTTTTCCTCCAATTGTTACCCACTTGATTCTACATCAAATCAGTAAAGATAATATTAATTCAGAAGCCTTTACAGTCATCATGGTTCGTTCTTGTGGGTTTTCAGTGTAACATGTTCATTTTTGTTTCAAAGTTTCTCTGCGTTTGATGTATGACATGCATGTTCAGCCCACTTGTACATTTCATTTCCAGGTTCCATATCAGTCTGCTGCAGCACCTATTGTTTATGAAGAATTTTATATGCCTCAACAACCTATTACACAGTTATGTGAAAGCTTCAGCCAGTGTGAGGTGACCCCTTCTGTGTCAACTCGTGTGCGACCTCCCATTACACCTGCACAGCCTACTGCTGCGCCTGTGCGACCGCCTCATACACCTGCGAGACCTCCTGTTACACCTCCTATGACACATCTTAAAGAAACATTGCGGAAGGCTAGAAATAAAGTGGTAAGTATCATTATTAACAACCTCAGTTTATGAAATTCAAGAATTATTAGACTTCATACTAGTGTCCTTTTAAATTCTGTAACCAACAGAGTTTCACTGTAGTTGTAAATTATAAGTGTGCTATCTTCACTTGATTGAAGATGCTTGTAGCACTAAATGTTGCAGTAACAGAAAAACTAAATTTTTCGTAACTTTGTAACTTTAGAGGTTTATTTTTGTAATTTAATTCCCACCTTGTTAGAGAAGTGGAGACTTGAATTTATGGGTTATTTGTGTCATTATTACTTAGTTTGATGACCTTACAAAAACTATCTGTTTTTCAGCAACCTTCTGTCATCATTGAGTCATTCTTGCCTCGCAGAGGAAGTGGCTCTGAGAAGCTATACACAGATAAACTGCGTGAATATGCTGTGCAGCAAGGCCTGGGGGAACCATCATACAAATTAGTACCTCGTAAACCAAAAGGAGAACCATTTGTTTATAGTTGTGTTGTGAAGGTAAGTTATCAGTTTGTGAAATGACTTGACGTTAATAGATCAGTGATTAGTAAGAACATTTTGGTGCTTCTCGTGTTTGTTCTGTTGTTTCTCCTTTCTCAGTTCCTATTGTCCTTGTAGTCTGTTGATGGTATGTCAGTATAAATTTGTAAATAAAGTAAAATAAGATTTTGAATACTATGAAGTCACTCGAGTATGAAGTTGTAAGAAGAGTTACCAAAAACAGTGGTGTTCAGTCTTTCTTTTGACAATCCAACATTCCCTAAATACTTTAAAGCAGTATATTTCCATTATCAGTGTAGAACTCTGTATCCAAACTTCTGTGCATTGTTACAAGTGTCAGTAGTTCATGAACACACTAACTGGGGAAAACAGTGGATCATTTGCACGTGAGCTGCATCTCCTCATAATATTGTGTCAGTAATGATTGTCCCGTGTCAGCTGAGCAGGGGGGGGGGGGGGGGGGGGGAATCAAGAAAATCATGGTTCTTTCTCTTGTAGTGTAAATCTGAAACAAGCGTGATGTGTCCCAACAAGTAAGATGATGAATAGTTTCGCTTCCATTTAATAACTGTAACTCATTGGTAAACAGCAGTATGAATTTACTGCATTGGAGGGAAAATGAATAATGCTGGAGAATGCAAACTCAACTAGCTGCTACATATTTAATGCAGCAGAGAAGTTTCCCTCAGTTAGGCATGTTCGCTCTCTTTATCCATAGCACAGTGACTAGGAATAGGGATATCTATAGGATAGCAGAAAAATTTTGTAGAATCTTAGGAGGCATGTTTAGTCAGTACCCAATTTCTGTGTGTTATACTACAAGAGTCATTCAGATATTACTAGTACCAGTGTCCATGAATTCTAGGGACCTGGGGATGAAATTAGCTCTCTGACTTACCTGTTTTCCTGTCCTTCTCCCAAACTTAACCTACTTTAGCCTGTCTTAGTTGCTTCCTTGGTCTATTATTTATTTTACCAATTATTTTTCTACCCCTAGATTCCTCTTCTACACAGTTTATTTTCTCAATTTTCTTATTAATTTCATTCTTTCAATTTATCATTGTATTTTATGTTAATGCCATCTGTATTCCTCATGACTTTCACTGCTTTTCATGGTCTTTCAAATTAATTTTGGACAATGTTAACTGATGCATGATCTTTCGTGTCCCTACTTACTCACACTGTTCCTTCATCTTAGCCTTCTGTTCCCCTCAGAAGATGGAATGTTCTTAACTTGGTTTCTGAGTGTCGCCCCTCCCCTCTCCAGCTAAACTGTGAATTTTATCAGAGAATAGCAGTCTCCTTTGATATGATGGTTTGATGCATTTTACCCTTTCTCTTATGTACAGCTTTTAATTTGCTGCATGAAGGCCAGTAATGAGTAAACAAACTGTTTATTGCACAGGCTTGCCAGAGACTTTGAGAATCTGCATGAGAATTGTGTTTTGTTTGATTAATATATGCTTGTGTGAGGTTCATCTTGGCTCTGTCAAAACTTTGTAAACATGACCAGATGCCATTTTTGCAGTAAGGGAGTAACAATGAAAATTATGGATGTTCCAAGGGATTATGAGCTGACTTGCTTGTGTATATGGCATTTACTGTCTAGTTTTTGGCTCTTCAGTCTTCCTTTCCTTGTGTGCAGTGTGCAATGTGCATGTTGTACGCTTCACTGGATGGCAATTTCTACATTGTGGTCAAACTTTGCTGCAAGATTTACCATAAATGTTGTCATCCGTATATGTTGTAAGTGTGTGGTCGGTACATCGTCCTTTAAAAGCTCTGAAATTTATTGGAGATAAAAGATTTGCGGTGTCTGAAAGAGAAGTCTTATGTGGGATATTCTGGGTGTTTTGGATACCTGATGTTGCAGTGTATGCATCCATAGGAAATGTGCTATTAATTACAGTTAAACTTTGATTATTCTGTTATTAGTATTGTGTGTTACTAACAGCAGAAGGTGCCAAGGCTCTTTTCAAATTGAAGTTTCTATTTCATGTGTATTTTGGAGTCAACAAGCATTGGAAACTGTGTAGCCTTAAACAGCCAAAATTTCAACAAAAAGAGTGCCAGTGTTCAATCGTCTCAATTTTATTTTCTGATACTTACTGAATTGCCATTTGGATATAAAATAGACGACTTTTCTTGTCCTTTTTTAACTTTGTCCTTTATGTTGGAAATATTAGGTTAAGTGTTGTGATGTATGGCAAGGTGTACAACATTTTATTAATTTTGGAGGTATGTTTAGTTACATTACAGGACACCATGTTAATAATGCTGAAGAAACCATAACAAGGCGGACAAGGGACACATGGAGTCTTTTAATCTCATTGTGGAATATTTAGTGTCATTGTGTAAATATTTCCACTCTATTTGTGGCTGTAAACATTTCCCAGGTTACAGAGTATGCTACATTACTGTGGTTCAGTTTGGAGCTGGATGCAGTCTCACTAAGAAAGAGGGCTCAGTATGCATGTCCTCTTTATATTGTGGGGAATTAGAAATTGGTGTAAACAGATCCCCACATGCCTCAACAAACTCAGTAAAACTGGGATGTCATAGTTGCCATAAAGGTCACTTAGAAACGTTCTTGATTCAGTAACGATTCACATATTAAAAAAATAAATAAATAAATAAATAAAAGTCTTTGCAATCCAGATGTTTCTCAAATCTTAAAAAAAATTTCACTATAACAGTTTGGGATGGTCGTTGGGACAATTACAGAATCTACCATGGTCAAAGAAAGGGGTGGGGGGGGGGGGGGGGGTTGTTACGGTCGCCATTTCCTAATAGTTGCAGTGCCCATAACCATCTCTTACTAAATGAGATGCCAAAGATGTGGTTAATTTTGGGGAAATGTTTCACCTCCATGAAGACTTTAAATGTTCTCCAGTTCTAATTCTGTCATTACTCATTAACTGCTCAAAAATTGCCAGTTTGAACCATCCCAGGGGATGATGATGATGATGATCAGAAATATTCTGGAATATTTTTCATTTTATGGCACAATCTACTTAACGCAAACTTTTTTAGAGCCCTAAATTTAGGTGGTGACTAAATATTATCATGCAATACACACTTGTAGACAAAGGACAACATCAAATGATTTTTCTTAGAAATAACATAAAGCGTTACACATTGTTTTACATGATGGCACAGTTATTGTGACTGTAAACTTTCGACTAGTCGAAGGGCATTGAAAAGTAGGATGTAAATAGTAATTGATATACTTTTCTTTATGTTTCCTGTCATCAGTACTTACGCTTCTGTAATCCTTTCCTTACTTATAAATCTAAAAATTGAAACTCCAGGTAGGAATACCAACAATGTAAGAAAAGATACACTGCTACTTACCATTGCTACTTACCGTAAAGAAGACAAGTCAGCTTTCAGACAGGCATGATTAAACAACACTCACTTGTTAGATTTGGCCACAGCCTTTGTCAGTACACACACACACACACACACACACACACACACACACACACACACACACACACACACACACAAACTGTCAACTCTAGCATGCTGGGCTGGGATGTGGTGTGTGTGGTGTGTGTGGTGTGTGTGGTGTGTGTGGTGTGTGTGGTGTGTGTGGTGTGTGTGGTGTGTGTGGTGTGTGTGTGGGTGTGGGCACCTTTATTGACGAAGGCTGTGACCAAGAGCTAACATGTGAGTGTCTTTTAATCGTGCCTGTGTGCAACTTGACATATCTTCTTTATGGTAAGTAGCAATCTTACTTATAAATCTGTATTACAAGTACAACAATGAAAATAATCAATTTTTGACAATATAAGGTACGTAGCTAGATAAGAAATCTACTCACCAATTGGCGGCAGGAAAACACACACATAGAAAAAGGTTTTATATATGCAAGCTTTTGGAGCCAGTATCTCCTTCCTCTGGCAGAAGGGTTGAAGGGGAAGGAAGAGAGGTGAAGGAGAAGGACTGGAGAGGTTTAGGAAAAAAGGTGGAGTTCATTGTCATCCCGTCCGATAAGTCTCCCCTGACCTGAGATTCTAGCTGTTGTTTCCGAACTCTATCCCTTTTCCCGAACTTCTCCTGTCCTTTTCCTTCACCCTACTTTCTTTCCCTTCAACCCTCCTGCCAGAAAAAGGAGCCACTGTCTATGAAAGCTTGCATATGTAAAACCTTTTTCAATATGTGTTGTTCTGCCGCCACTTGTTGAGTAGATTTATTCTCTCTCCAATTACTCTCTATTAAAAGTACAGTATTTGGTGATAGTATCCCTTCACAATAAAATCATTCCTCTTTTTCACTACTTATATAGTTTTTAAAAATATATACCGTAATGTGTTTCAGTCACAGCCATCGACAGAATCACATTTAGAACCTCAGTAAACTGTATCTTGTTAGTTCACATGTACACTTGTGCCAAAGATTAGTCTATTACAGCATCTTTAGATTTTCTGTAGAATGACTGTTCTCAAATGGTTAAGGAACTTTATATTTTTCATGTAAATTCTGTTACGTATTTATCTGTTGGGTGGATATTGAGGTACATGTTCGATTGCAGTTTTTTATAGGCTTTTTGTTCTATGCCCTTAACAATATTTTCATACATTTTACATCAGAAATGATATTTATTTCAGGTTGGTGATGAGAATTTTAATAATTATCCTGATGAGAAAAGTACACCAGAGGAAGCAGCAGAGTCAGTTGCAAAATTGGCTGTACTGGAATTAACAAAACTGAATAAAAGCCTTTCAGCTCAGAGCGGTACTACTACTGACAGAAATGTAATTATAAGAAGAGTTAGCCAGGTATGTATTAGAAAATACTGAATAATGCTGAGAAAGTAACATACCATTTTGACTTTTTTAGAGTAATGCCAAAAAATAATAGTTTGGTTTTTGTTATTTTGCTCAGGCATGAGCCTGGTGATCAGGTTTATCAGAGGATATTTTTTCTTGTAAAGGTCTCTTTTCTTCAATTTTCTCTTCTGAGCTAAGTATATTTTTCCTCTCCTGCCATGACTATACTGGTTGTATCAAAAAGAATCATCCGATATTTAAAAAAATCATAACCATTATGTTGTTTGAGATTTGTGCATGAACAGTGTACTTTTGGAAAGAGCAAACTCTAGAGTTTTACATGGCTCCCTCTAGGTAGCAGCAATATGCGCCCACTTCAGTTCTAGTAAAAATGGTGTTAAGACAACAGAAAGCGTTTTGCTTTCTATGTTTTGTGCAGTGCGGGTCAGTAATAACTGTTCATTATGATTTTCATACTAGGTATGATGTGGATCCTAATACAGCACAGAGCATTAGATGATGGCATGAACAATTCCCAGAAACAGATTGTTTTGGTAAAGAGAAATCGCTGGGCTGTCCCCGAGTGTCTGACACAGAAGTCAAATACATCCGCTGTAGTTTCACAAGGAGTCCATGGAAATTCATTTGCCGTGCTGCTCGACAGCTCAACATGCCCCCGATGTCTGTCTAGTGTGTTGCGTGTACATTTACACATGAAACCACACAGAATTCAGCTACTGCAAGCTCTTCGTGAAGATGAGAAACAACAATGTATAGAGATCTGTAATTTTGTTCTTGGCAAGATGAAGGATTATAGTTTTCTTCCGCACTTAGTGGTCAGTGACGCGGAAACATTCTATGTAAATGGAAAGATGAACCATCATACTATGAGAATATGGGGTACGGAAAAACCACTTGAAGTTGTACAACATGAGAGGGACTCTCCAGAATTTAATGTGTTTTGTGCAGTTTCACAGGAAAAGGTGTGGCGTCCATTTTTCTTTGCCAAGAACACTGTTACAGGAAGCATGTATCTCAATATGCTTGGGAACTTTCTTTTTCTGCAGTGGGAGGCTGATTCGAATGACTTCATTTACCAACAGGATGGGGCACTGGCATGTGGAAGTGTGGAAATTTTTAAATCAAAGGATTACTGAACGATGGATTGGTCCCACTGGACCAGATGATCCAGCCTTACATTACTGGCATCCAAGGTCACTGGACCTGACTGTATGGGATTTCTTTTAGGGGTTTATAAAATACTTTGTTTGTGTGTCTCTGTTACCAACAACAATGAATGAACTGAGACAGCACATAACAGTAGCTGTGGAAGCTGTATATAATGCAAGACATGCTTGCTGCAGTGTGGGAATGATTTGAATACTGCACTGACATGCCGTGCATCTCAAGGGAGGTATATTGAACACTTGTGAAAAGGTATGAAAAAGAACTTTGTGAGTTTCCCATTCATCAAAAAACAAAATTAATTGTATATGTTTATTAGTTTCAGAAATATAGATGTGCCAAATTGGATGATTCTTTTTGATACATCCTGTATTACAATTGGGTATAAAAGGATGTAAGTATGCAAAGTAAGCAAGCCTTGACATTTCAGTGTGAAGCAGTGAAAATTACTGGTTATACACAGCTACAAAGACACCCAACCTGTACATACTCTTGGTAGCGGTGGGCCTGGCGAACTAGTCTTGCCACTGCCACATGTCTGTGTATTTTGGGTGTCTGTGTGATGGATTGTGTGTATGTATGAATATGTGTACTCTCAGGAGTAAAAAATATATATATATCCTTAAAACCCACATCCTTTCATTTTTCCCTCTCCTTCCCTCTTTCCTGACGAAGCAACTGCCAGTTGCGAAAGCTCGTAATTCTGTGTGTATGTTTGTGTGTTTTGTTCATGTGCCTGTCTGCCGGCGCTTTCCCGCTTGGTAAGTCTTGGAATCTTGTTTTTAACATATATATATATATATATATATATATATATATATATATATATATATATATATATATATATATATATATATATATATAAAAATAAAGATTCCAAGACTTACCAAGCGGGAAAGCGCCGGCAGACAGGCACATGAACACAACACACAAACACACACACAAAATTACGAGCTTTCGCAACTGGCAGTTGCTTCGTCAGGAAGGAAGGAAGGAGAGGGAAAAATGAAAGGGTGTGGGTGTCCCTTAAAACCCACACCCTTTCATTTTTCCCTCTCCTTCCTTCCTTCCTGACGAAGCAACTGCCAGTTGCGAAAGCTCGTAATTTTGTGTGTGTGTTTGTGTGTTGTGTTCATGTGCCTGTCTGCCGGCGCTTTCCCGCTTGGTAAGTCTTGGAATCTTTATTTTTAATATATTTTTCCCATGTGGAAGTTTCTTTCTGTTTTATATAGTTCCGACTTCTCTGACCCCATGAACCAAAACACACCTGTTTCTTCTGTCTGCTCTTTCTCCCACAGGCTTCCCAGGTTGGTACACACTACTTCTGTGATACCCTCAACCCATCTCATTAGCGTCCTCTTCTCCTAGTGCCTTCAATCTTCCCCAGCATTAGAGTATTTTCCAGTGAAACATATCTTCTCATGATGTGTCCGAAGTAGGTCAGCTTTTGTATTAGTATCAGACCTTACAGGGGGCACTCTGGTTTTATTTGCTGTAATGTTGACCTACTCAGTTACTTTGCAGTCCATGGGACTCTTTAAGAAGTGTCTTCCAACACCACAATTCAAAGCGGTCTATTCTTCGCTGTTATGCGTTTCTAATGGTCCAGGTCTCTCATCCATGCACCACAACTGGAAAGACCGTAGCCCTTACAATACAGACCTTTGTTGCTAAATTTATATCTCTACTCATTAAAACCTTGTCAAGGTTTGACATTGCTGATATATCAAGCAGCAGGCATGTCCTGATTTTGTGGCTGCAGTCACCATCAGCCGAAATCTGGGAACCGAGATAATTGAACAGAGACTATGCCATTGTTCTCCTCCTACATGCCATGAAATCATATTTGTAGTTGCTATAATTTTTGTTTTGTCAGCATTCAGCCTAAGACAACCTTCTTGTCTTTGTTCTTTCACCTTTAACAAGAGTGTCTTCAACTCCTCTTAACTTTCTGTGAACAGTATAGTATCATCTCCATATCTAAGGTTGTTTATATTTATCCTAGCTCCTTTAATTCCAGTTTTTTCTTCATCTAGCTAGGCATTCCTCATAACATGCTCTGCATACAGGTGGAATAAGTAAGGTGATAATATGCAGCCTTACCATACTCCTTTCTGGATCTTGATCCATTTAGTTGTTCTCACTGTGGCATCTTGGTCAGAGGATAAACTCTGTGTGAGATGTATGAAGTGATTTGGTTTTCTCATATTTTTGAGTACTTCCAGTAATTTATTGTGATCAACACAATCAAAGGCTTTGGGTAATCAATAAATGAGAGACATCTTTCTGGAATTTTCTTGTCTTTTCCGCAATCCACCAAATGTTGGCAATTTGAATTCTGCTCCCTCTTCCTTTACAAAATCCAGATTGTTTTTTCACTAGTTCTTGCTGTACAGGGTGATTTTTTTTTTCTGCTGGATACAAACTGCAGGGATTGATCCATGAGAGAATACAGAACCAAAATAATCTAATGAACCCATGTCAGGAAATGCATGGTTTCCAAGCTAGAGACCATTTATTCAATCATTCATTGTTGCAGAGACTGCATTCTAATATTCACTCTATCATGCAGCCATGTTTACAGTATGTGTTGAAATTTGTGTCCATGTGTCTCAGTGCATGTGTGTATACTCCGTAGCATTCACATCGTCCAGGCTGCATCTGAACAGTGTCAAAGGCAGCATTAACACACTGCTCTGGTGTCTCCACATCTGGAATGGGATCTGCATACACGATACTTTTGAGATGGGCCCATAATGAGAAATCATGCAGGTTGAGATCTAGTGAATGTGCAGGCCATGCAACGGGATCCCCTCATCTGATCGATCAACCAGGAAAGACACAATTGAGATATGTCCGGATGTTAATGGCAAAGTGAGGTGGAGCACCACTATACAGCAGGCACATAACCCTTCAAACAGTCAGTGGCACTTCTTCCAGCAGAGGAGGCAAGAAAATGCTGATAGTTCTGGCCTGTTAGGTGATGTGGGAGGAAGACTGGTTCCAAACTATGGTGAACAATTATCCTGGCCCACACATTCTGGCTGCACCAATCTGATGATTCGCTGTCACCATACCGTGAAGTTTCTGCATTCTATCCCACAGATGCCTGTTGTGAAAGTTGAAGATACCAGTCTGTGTGAAGGTGGCCTCATCTGTCAATAGGATGGATGACACAAATCCTGGAGTCGTGGTTGCATGGTGAAGAAACCAGTGACAAAACTGCTCCCGTTGTGGAAAGTCCATCACTAGTAAGGCCTGCACACACTGTAAGTGATAAGGGTAGTAACAATTGTCATGGAGAATGTTCCACACAATTATCTGGCTTACCCTGAGCTGGTGAACCAACTGCCTGGTACTGATATGGTGGTCGCCTTCCAGTGTTAATCACATTTTCCTCCAAACCTGGCGTCCGAACATTTTCGGTACATCCTTCATGATTTCCTATATCCTGAAACGACCCTGTCTCAGACAAACAGTGAAAGACTATTGCAAACATTGAATGCTGTGGTTGTTGTCAGCAGGAATAAGTAACCTGATACAACCTTGTTGCTTACCGCCCATTGGCATTTGCCTTTCCATAAGAATGTTGAACCATTGTGTACAACGCTGCATCACATCCACTAGAAGGTGAGTTAGCAAGAGAAGTGAATTGGACACAACATTACCATTTACTGTAGCAAGAGAGGGCACTAGGGCAGGAAACCATGTGTACTGTAACTGTGGCTGCATGGTATGGCGTGTATTAGACTGCAGTCTCTGTAACAATATACGATTGAATAAATGGTCTCTAGTATGGAAACCATGCATTTCTGGATATAAGTTTATTAGACCTTTTTTGTTCTGCACCCTCTCATTGATCAATCTCTGGAGTTCGTACACAGTGGAAAAGATCGCACTGTAGATACTGGCGAAGTCTATTTTGTAAGATTTCCAGCATGACTGCTAGTATGAGGAATAAGTGCATATGTTTGGTGACCTGAGCATTTTTTAGAAATTCCCTTCTTTGGGATAGGGATGAATACTGATTTTTTTCAGTCTTCTGTCCATTGTTGTATGCTCCATATTCTCTGACATTGAATGGAGCACATTTGGTGCATTCTTTCGAGTTATTTTGAACAAGTCTGCTGGAATTTCGTCATATCCACTAGTTTTGTTTTTAGCCATATTTTTGACTTCACTTTCGAAAATATCTGGCTGCAGTTCTACAATAACCTTAACTTCATTATTGTCAGCATTGTCAGTATATGGATCTATCTTATATAGATCTCCTACATATTCTGCCCATCTTTTCTTAACGTCCTCTGCATCTGCTACATCTTTTGTAGTTGTTTTATCATTGCGATTGTCGCATGGAATTTTCCTTTGATGTGTCTAATTTTCTTGTGAAGATTCCATATTTTCTCGATTCTGTTATCATCTTCAACTTCTTTGCACTGTATGTTTAACAAAACATCTTTGCCTCTTCTAGCTGATTTCTGAAACCCTTTGTTTAATTTAAACACTGCTGATCCGTCCCCTTTGATTTTTGCTTTCCTTCATTCTTTCGCAACTTACAATGCCTCAGCCAATAGTCGTCTGGCCTTCTTGTTATTCTCTCTCTCTTTCTTTCTTTCTTTCTTTCTTTTTTTTTTTTTTTTTTTAAATATGTTTTTCTGCTGCCTCCCTGACAGTTTTGGCTACTTCTGTCCACAACCCTTGTGGGCTTTTTTTCTTCTAAACTAGTGTGTTAAATCTATTTTGGACTTCTTTGTAATCAAAGGGTATGGTCTTACAGTTTTATCTGCAAGAAGGAACAGCTTTTGCTGCTTCTATCAGTTTCGGTCGGAATCTTGCAGTTAAGAGCTTGTGATCTGATCCACTATCACCTCCATGTCTTGTTGTAGTTCACTGAACCGCCCTCTTGCACCTCTATGAAGTAAGTAATCTATTTGATTCTGGTGTTGGCCGTTTGGTGAAGTCCAAGTATGTAGGTGTAATTTGGGTATCTGGAACAGTGTGTTAGTAATAACCAATGAATTGTCATGGCAGAAATCTAGGAGTCTCTGTCGTGCTTCATTTATAGCACCAAGACCAAATTTTCGTGTTACACCCTCTGCAATTGATTTCCCACTTTTGTGTTCCAATCTCCAACTATGAAGATGACATCCTTTTTGTTGTCAACATCAGTAATTGTTATAGATCTTCATAGAACTTGCTGATAACTTTCATTTTAACATCGGTGGTTGGTGCATAAATGTGAATGACTGTGATATTAAGGGATTAACCTTGAAATCTGATGACATCATTTTATCATTTCCTATTCTGTCGCTAACTATGAAGTCTACTCCATCACTTCTGTTTTTCTTCTCCAGAATAGTATACCATATGGCCATCTGAAGCAAATCCTCGTATGCCAGTCCACTTCATTTCACTTATTCCCAATATGTCGATGTTAACACTCTCAATTTCTCATCTGACTGTCTAATTTTCCTTGATACCTGGATCTTACATTCCATGTTCCTCTGCAGTTCCCGTTGCAGCATCTTACTCTTCATGAGCTTCCCTCAACCTGGTTCCACCCGGGAACTTGAAACTCCAGAAACATTTTGTGTTAAGCAAGGCCATGGAGTTTTCTTCGGGTAATTTCAGTGGTGGTTTACCATCGCCTTCCACTGACCTCCAAATCCTGTCACCTCACCAACTCGAGCTTCCTGCTGAGGTTGGTTACCCAACCTTCTGCTGAGTTGCTGGGCATAACAAGGGCACCAAGTATAGATAGGAAGTTGGAGAACTGAGGTGACAGAGGCTGTGAGAAATCTCTTGCCAAGTTCTTGTGGTCACGTATCACCCCCATTTTTTGCCAGAGTCTAAAAGTGTTTGCAAAGACTTCCCCAGGTAATTTCCCCGAAAGCTAGTGTTGACCATTTTCTATTGTGTGTTTCTGTGTGCCATGCACCACTCCCTTATTTTACATACTTTTCCATTCAGAAGTTTCATTACATTGTTATAAATTACCGGGTAATTATTTGTTTTCTTTGTAGCTGTAAAATTCATTTCCATAAGAGTTCGATGTCAGAACCTATATGAACTGTATTTTGTCACAGTTAAGCTTTACTCTTTTTTTTCTGTAAGCCACAAACTGATGATATCTATTACTTCATTTGCTAAATCTTTTATATTATATCCCATGTGTTTCATAATTACACATATAGATGTGACAATAGAGAGTGCTGGGGATGTAAATAATTAATTAGTACAGTTAACAATGCACTGAATAATAGAGACACTGAATTGTTGAAAGGCACATAAACAAGACAGAACTTAGCAAGTGCATGGGATAGGTGGGTGGCATAGTGCATTTTCGTAGTTTCATGCAGGGGCAGTAATGTGCAGCACACGAGGGTATGGTGAAGTGGATTGGGGGGGGGGGGGGGATAAAATGGAGGAGACAGATTGCGGGGAAGAAGGTGTGGAACCAGGATGCAATACCTCTGAAGTACATACACTTAGCACATTTTATTCCAGTCCCATCACAGGCTTCTCTTCCCAAAGGGAGGGCCACCTGTGAAAGCAGTCATGTATAAGAGGCATTAAAAAAGAGATGAGCTGGAGTCTGGAATGTGCAGACCAGTGACAAGAGGGCAATATCGTGGCGTGTGTAACGAGGTGTGGTTCCGACCAGAATGTGGAAGTTCACAGCCTGTCACTAGAGAGCATGCCTGCACGTCACATGACTTTACAGAGCTAGTACCAGCATGCATCAATCATCAAACAGTGACACAGAGGCGTCAACAGAAGAGCAAAGAGGTGTTGTTTGTTTTCTGACAGCGGAAGGAATAGGAGGAACAAGGAATGGACATTCATTGACGAATGTCACAAGTGTACGGTGAACACTGCATGTTCCTTGCAAGTGTCAAGGCATGCCACAAGCGCTTCAGGGAAGGACTGGTACCATTAGCCGATGATACACGGTCTGGAGCACCTCACTGCATTACCGATGACATTGTCCAGCTGGTGGATGCACTCATTACCCAGGACCGCCAAGTGACAGTGAAACCCATAGCCGCCGTTGTCGGATTGAGTGTCAGAAGTGTTCACACCACCATGAAGGAACGACTGCACATGTACAAAGTATGTGCCCAATGGGTGACCCGTAGTGTTAAACCACACCAGGAAGCATGTCAAATGGCCCGCTATCTTGCTCATCTGCAGCGCTATGCTCAGGAAGGGAATTTCTTTCTGGCACGAGTGGTGGCTGGAGATGTATCGTGGTGTCGTCACTTCAAACCAGAATCAAAACGACAGTCTCCAGTGGAAGCATCCAGGGTCACCACCACCACAAAAAGCCAAGGCCATCCACATGAGTGCAAGAAAGGTTATGCTGATGTTATTCTTTGACCAAGATGGTCCCCTTCTGATTCACTTCCTGCAGCACGGGACAACAGTGAATGCCCAGCGTTACTGGCAAATGTTGACCACCCTTTGCCAAACGATCAAATCAAAACAAACAGGCAATCTCACTGATAGGGTCATTCTGCTCCACGACAATGCAAAGCCTCATATAGCCAACACAGTTGCGGCACTTCTGCAGAAATTCAAATGAGAGGTTCTCTGCTACCATCCATACAGTCTGGAACTCTCTCCCTGTGATTACATCATTTTTGGTTCCCTTCAAAAGGCTATGAGGGCAAACGATTCACCTCAGGCGATGACGATCAGCTGTACGTGCAGAACTGATTAACATCACAGCCCCGGGAATTTTCTGAGGCAGCCATTCACTGCCCTGTGTCGCAGTGGGACAAGTGTCTCAACAGTCAGGGTCAGTACTTCTAACATACAGGTACTGGTTTCTGTAATTATGCCTCTGGCTCATTTCTTTTTGAATACTCCTTATAATATACCACTTACACAGTAAACTGCACAATATTTACTGCAGACATGACTACCAATCAGCTTTCCATGCTGATGAGTCGTCACTGCCAAGTGGTGATTGAGATTAGAGTTGTCCATACAGTTTCAGAACACACTGCTGTGCACAACATGCTTGATTTCAATGATTGCTTAACAATATGCCATCTGGGTCCTTCCGCCAACACCAGCTTATCTATATGTATAATATATGTGGGACATTGCAACACATCTGTCGATTCCATAGTTTTCTTGGCCTCAATTTTCCCTAGCCTCAGCCCATCACCCGTGCTTGCCACCTGTGCTCGCCACCCAGGCCCAAACTTCAGTCATCATGCACCCACACATTTTACCTCATAGTCTGTTTCTTCCTGTGTTCTGTCTCCCCCTCCCAGTCCATGCCTCCAAGTCATCGTGCACATGCACAGCTATCTTTGGCTGCGCCCATGAGCTCTATTTTGCCCTATTTCTATCCCATACACTGCTGCCATCTGTTGGCCATCTTTCACCAACCCTTCTTACTGCTCCCCACCACCCATACCAATCCCCCGCCCTCCTCTCACCCACTCTACATCGATGACACAAATATCTGCTACAAAAATGTCAGCATCACCTGCCACTTTCATTGGTAGTTCACTGATAATATTGAAACCTGCTTTTCACTTTTCAAGGGACTCACAGAAATAGTGTAAAATTTGGGATAATGTAAAACGTGGGAAATAATTTTTTAAGCAGTAAAAGTTATGTATAGGATCCCCATTTTTATTTTTATAGTTCATGTATGTATGTAGTATATATGTGTCAAAATATTCATCAAGAACTTGTTTGTTATTCAATAAATGTTACCTAAATTTTGTGATATGTTTAGCTGCAGACCTAACTAAAACTGGTAACTGTCTGGGAAGCAGAAATGTTTAACTTAATGTCATTCATCATATTCATTGTTTTTGGAAAGTTTGCAGTAGTCATTTATTATTTAAATAACGTAACACTGCTCCAGTTACACATTTTTTCATGTTTAGTGTGAAGCTTTCCAAGAATTTATTCTCATTTTCAAATGCAAATATTTACGTAAGTATTTTGTGCAATGTTTGCATATACGCTGTTCTGCGTTTCTTCCACTGTAGTTATCTTTTTGAAGTTATAAAGTACTGCGTCTCCTCCATTATGCAAGTCCCCGTCCCCCCCCCCCCTCCCACACACACACACACACACACACACACACACACACACACACACACACACACACACACGTGTACCCACCACTATTCACTATTTGTGTTGTTTTTGTGTGAATATCACAAAAGTATATAATTACATAGGCTTCTGCGACTGGTGTCGTGATTGTTAAGATTCCTCTTGGTGCTGCACCATGTCATTGTACAAAATACTTTATAAAACTTAAAACCAACATTTTGACCATATTATACGGCTTTCCAGAGAAGAGGACAATGAAGAGAAGCTTCCACTAGTGCACTTACCATATGTGAAGGGTGTCAGTGAATGGCAGGCAACATCCTCTTCCGATGAGGTTGAAGCCGATTTTCTGCATCAACCACAAGATCTGCAGCATGATACGTTCCACCAAGGATGCAGTCAACAAATTAAATATGGCAAGAGTATATGAACTACATTGTGAGTGCAGAGCCGCCTACATAGGGGATACAGGGATACCAGTTAGCTCATGAGCAGCAGATTATGATCGCTATGTGCTGTTAGCACAGCGTAATAAATCAGTGATAGTGGACCACCACTGTGACTGGACAGCATATCTTTTTGCAGGAAGCCCCTGTGCTCACAAAAGAGGTGTGGATGTGGCAGTGCAAAATTTGAGAAACGCTTGAAAATATTAAGCAGCCTGACAACACCAATAGAGAGGATGACTACACTCTTCTGGTTTCCTGGCTGCCAGCTATTCCCGTCCAGCAGGCTGTGAGTGGTTGCAGGGCAGGAGCCTTGGTCATGTTTTAGAAACTTTATTGGACCTAGAATATAATAGACGTCATAACAGAAGGGGGAGGCTAGGAAAGAAGCTATTTGTGGTCTATCCAGCTTGTCCGTGATTGATGACAGCCTGCAAATCAGGTTGGGACGTGACAGCATAAACACAGGGAAACTGTTATTGCACAGCTGTGACATTTGGTGAATTCTCTCAAAAGATATGTAGTTGATGCAGATGATTATAGAGAAAAAATTGAAATGTTGTTGGTGTACAAAAAGCAGTTTCTGAGTGGCCGTATGTTACAGAATATGGCCGCAAAGTAGAGTGGATCTATAGTACTTTTTCTTCTTTTATCTACTCCTCCTCCTCCTCCATGAGAGTCAGCAGGAATTTAAAATGAAATCTTCGGAAATAATTATTTCATTAAAATAACAATACTTCCCAAGCAAAAATGACAGTATACCAACAGCGTCACACAAAGTATCCCTCCTTTACACCCTAACCATGAACAATGACACTAAGAGATTGTGATGGGAGATATTTCAGATGAAAGCAAGTTGCTGAAGCTTTTCAGACCAAGTCATCCTTCAGACTAAAGTCAACAACAGTACAACAATATGAAACAGGTTACTACTGTCTTACACATTGCCATCTCCAAGACTTTTGATAATACTTACAGCAAGGATATTGGCCTCTAATTGTGGGATTACTCTCTTCCTCTCATTTGTTAATGTGATTTCACTGAAAATATGTGCGCTAACTGATCATGTCTGAAAAAAATTGCTCAAGTGACTGCGAGTCCACTTGATGTTTCGCCACACCTATGTGATTTTTTACTCTTCAGTTATTTAATAATTGATTTTATTTTTCCCATTAATAATAGATTTTATTTTTTCCATGCATGTTTCCTATATAATAATCTCAGAATGCTTGTATTTTAAAAGTTATATGTTTAAAAATTCTGAGTACATCTGTGTACCAACAAAATTAATGTTCAAATTACTAACAATAAAAGTAGATCAGTTTTAAGAATGTTAGTTTCTTTTGTTTTTGCAGATAGTTAAAGATTACGAGAGTGGACTGTTCATTACACAAGTTCCCGTGGAGTATACAAAAAGGCATAGTGAATCTCTTCCTGACAACTGGGAGAAAATAATTAGTAACTGCCCAACCATATCCATGGATACGATAGCAGGAAAGACAATTCTGTGGCCAGTACAGGCTTCACAAGAAACACAGGTATTATATATGAGATCTTTGTTAACAACTAGTAGGAAAGTTGTCTTTAAAATAAAGGTGACACAAGAACATTTTTCTGTGAAGTAAAAAGTGCCTTGAAATTTTTCTTACAGAAGCATTATACTGTAGTAGACTAATGAAGAAATATGACTTAAAAAATGTCTGTATTAAACTGCTCTTTCTCTACCAGTTAATTGATTTTTATGGAACACGTCAGAGCATAAGGATGCAGTTAAAGCTTGGAAAATAGTCGCACTACCCATGTAATGCACCACCTAGTATTTTGCAGACAACTTCCTTTCCTACAGTAACAAATCGGAATCATAGTTCCCATCTCACATTTTTGTGTTCTAGAACACAACTTTATGATTTATTTTTTAAGGCTCTGTGACTCCCCTTTGCTGCTATATACCACTGGTGACATTGTAGATCAAGTTACCAGTGTAGACAGCTTGTGATGGCTCATCCTGACAACTGATACAAATGTAGAATGTCAAGCAGGTTTTGTAAATGATCATTGCTGAACCGAACTTTAACTGACAACCATTTTCTTGACTTGACAGCCACAATGAGTTAAATTTTGTTCTTATCACATTGTTTTTCTCTGTTTCGTTTCTGCACTCTTTGTTTTTGTTTTCTCTTCAAAGTTGTTTACTTTTTTTCTGTCATGCCTCCACTTTGTTTCTTTTCACTTATGTTTACCAGCAGAGTACAGGTTATTGTGTGTCGCATGTTACTGGTAGTGAAGGTGTTCAGTGCACCATCAGATCATAAATCGTCAATTTGTAAATGAAACGTACACATATATTGTGGATTGAAAAGCTTAACATGAGCTGTTGTTAAGAAAAGAAAAGTGACTTTCTCACGAAACTGTGTTAACTTGTTTGTACGTCTTGTCCACTTTCTAAAGAGCCACAGTGTGGTGACTAATGCAAGTTGCTTTTTTGATATAAATTGAATGACCTCAAGTCAGTATTGACAGCTGTTTTAGTGTGGCCAGCATAGCCAACCATTGTTAGCAGATGACAGTGTGTTCAATGCATGCTTGTAAACAGAAGCAGAGGTACGTAACACGAAATTCCATATCACAGAAATGATACATGCATTTGAATTAGGCGTGTCGTAGGTTAGGCGTGTCGTAGGTTAGGCGTGTCGTAGGTTAGGCGTGTCGTAGGTTAGGCGTGTCGTAGGTTAGGCGTGTCGTAGGTTAGGCGTGTCGTAGGTTAGGCGATGAATTAGATGAAACTACTCTTTGCTACAGAATACGTAGTAGTTAGTGCATAAATCAGTTTTATTGTTAAGGGTATTTGGAAACAGTTGTGCTACATCTAAAGGTGTGTATATTTTACTTCCCGCCAAGATCATTTGAAATTCAGTGTTTTTATATGTGTATATCTGCTGTGAAAACCCAATGGCACACTTCCAACGCAAAAACTTTTTGCAAGCAGCATCCTGGTGCCAAAGTTGCATTGTTCATTATTTTTCTAATCTCTGTAGAATTGCATTATATTACACATCCAAAGGCTGCAACACACTTGTCTTGGCACCAGGAATAATAACTTAGGTCGTAGTTGCCTTCTTACATGTTCTGTTTCACTCATTCATCAATGCGCCCATGAAAACTATCCAATGCAAGAACTGATTTTGGGTAAAGAACAACTCCTGGCTGCTTGTTCCAAACTGCTGAAATCCAGTCTACGACCAATGCCTTTGTCACCTACCCCTGTCAAGAGCTCTTACAATGATATTGGATGGGAAGCTTTCTCCCTTGAGGATGGTTTTTCGATTAAAAACCACATATGGTGACAATTTTCATCCATCGACCGTAATGCTTAATGTCACTGTGCACCACTGTTTTCCTGCACCACAATGTATGTACTTCAATGCTGTATTTGCTCATGTTATTTGCCGTAGTGCTGTTTGGCATATCAAAATAGATATTTGTTTGTTCTGCAGTCCCTATCTGGGAAAATAAATAACTGTTTTTGTGTCAAAATTTGATTACGCAACACTGAAAAGATAATAAACTGTTTTTGTAAGATGAGGCACGTTTTGTGCAATTGTATTTCTGCAACAAACGGATAGATTGTTTTGTTGCATAAATTGCCGAGCCCACCCGTACAAAACTAAGTTCTAGTGGCAAAATATTTCTTCTGCGTGCTAGTTTTCAACCTTCAATTTGGATTATTTCTGTTGTAACGGCTTATCAACAATTTTCTATTTTGAATTACAAAGTTGAGCAAGTCGTTTTCAACAGTTGGATATCTACACCGACTTTCCAAAGTATTTAGGAGTTTCTGTTTGGTTACAGACCAATCATTCCCCCCCCCCCCCCCTGCAACAACATGAAATATGCATACAACTTCCCGTTTTCCCTGTTCCTTTGCATAGCTGATAACTTGAGTTGCAAATTTCACCATGTAACTTGTATTCTCCTTTCCCAACATTGCTCATGTACCAGACATAAAATTTTCTCTCGCCCTCAACTTTCTTACTCTGTCCCTTGAATTAGTCATGTTACCAGACCTCCCAATGAATCCACAATCTCCATGACACACTTACCAGGTATAGACCGCCTGCCACCTAGCAGCAGGGTGAGTGCAGCTACATTATAGCAGACCATTCTATTCTGTCAACTTGAGTTTCATTGTAGTAATGTGAATGTTGGAAAAGGGGCATGACAGAGCTGCCACTCAAAGTACTGACTAAAGGAACTTTCTTGTGCACTTAGTGGTGTGGCCTATATTGAAGATTTACTTTATATTATAATCTTGTGTCAAAAGTTTAGGTGCAGCGTATATTTGCACGTGGACTATATTTGTGCATACATGATACCTTATAAGCTATGAACAATTGTTCAACTTCGCTACTGTGAAACACATCTTTTCTACTGAACAATTGCTCATAGTTCTTAAGATATGATTTTTAGAGTACACATTTACCAGACAGTTTTTCTCATTTACTACGACTGTTCCCAAAATATGAAAATCAAAGAGTTTGCAGTAGAAGAGGTCCACTGTGAGTAGTATCAGAACAATTTTTGCTTACAGAATTCAACTTGGACTTTTCTGGAGCAGGATCCCTTCGCCTTCTCAGTCATCCCTGAAAGTGAAAACAACGCAGACTCCAGGTTGGAATATCAACAAATTAGGAAAATGATAGCTACTCAACATGGAGATGACACATTGAGTTACAGACGGGCACAATGAAAGACTAATGCATTCAGCTTCTTCAGAAAAGAAAACACACACACACACACACACACACACACACACACACACACACACACTCAGACCGGAGTGCAGCTGACATGTTGATCGACAATCTGGAGTGGGACAGGGAATGGGGAGGGGTAGCAGGATATGTGTGAGGGTGGAGAAGAGCGCTTTCTGATTGAGCATGTATGGGTAGATGGAGGCAAGACAAGACGCCAGGCCCAGGGCCAGGAAGCTGTGGGTCGCGGATGGGGAGCAAAAAAGGAGAGGATAAGGGATGGGGAAGATGGGTGGGTGTATTGGCGGAGGGTGGCATTCTGTGAGGGTACAGAGTTGTGAATATGAAGTAGAAACTGTTTGGTGGAGCCTGTACTGGCAGTTATCTCCATAAGTTCAGGCCAGGATAATTTTGGGTGTGGAGAATGTGTTGGAAGCATAACTCCTGTCTGCACATTTCTGAAAAAAAACTGGTGGTGTAGGGTGAGCTCCAGATAGTCCAGGTTGTGAAGCAGCCATTGGAATGAAGCATGTTACAGCCAGCTGCATGTTGTGCTACAGGGTGGTCTACTGTGATCTTGGCCACAGTTTGGTAATGGCCATTCATCTTTGTTGGTACTCATACCAATATAGAAAGCTGTGCAATGATTGCAATAGAGCTGGTATATGATGTGACTGCTTTCGTAGGTGACCCAGCTTCTTACGTGGTAGGGCAGGACAGGACTGGAATAGAAAGTGTGAGGGAGTGGGTAGAGCAGGTTTTGCACATTGGTCTTCCATAGGGATAGGATCCTTGTGGCAAGGGGTTGAGATTGGGAGTGGCATAGGGCAGGACTACGATGTTGTGGAGGGTGGTGGGCAATGGAACACCACTTTAGGAGGTGTTGGAAGGATCTTAGGTATCATTGCCCTCACTTCACGGCGTGATGATAGGTAATTGAAGGCCTGGCGAAGGATGGCGTTCACTTGTTCCTTACAGCGTGGTACTGGGCAACGAAAAGTGTACTCTGTGGCATGTAGGGAAATGGCACAGCATACTTGTTTGTGAACTAGGTCAGGGGATAGTGCTTGTCTGTGAAGGCCTTGGTGAGACGTACAGCATACTGGGAAAATGGAATTGTTCTCTCAGCAGTTTTGCCATCTCCAGGTGGCCATGCGCTACATGAGTGACCCTTTATTATTATTATTATTATTATTATTATTATTATTATTATTATTTATTTTTGCTGAGCGAGAAATGGCAGCTGTCGAAATGCAGGTATTGTTGTTGATTGATGAGTTTAATGTGGACATAGAGTGATTTAAAATGGAATGATCATATAAAGTTGATCGTCGGTAAAGCAAATGCCAGACTGAGATTCATTGGAAGAATCCTAAGGAAATGCAATCTGACAACAAAGGAAGTAGGTTACAGTACGCTTGTTCGCCCAATGCTTGAATACTGCTCAGCAGTGTGGGATCCGCACCAGGTAGGGTTGATAGAAGAGATAGAGAAGATCCAACAGAGAGCAGCGCGCTTCGTTACAGGATCATTTAATAATTGCGAAAGCGTTACGGAGATGATAGATAAACTCCAGTGGAAGACTCTGCAGGAGAGACGCTCAGTAGCTCGGTACGGGCTTTTGTTAAAGTTTCGAGAACATACCTTCACCGAAGAGTCAAGCAGTATATTGCTCCCTCCTACGTATATCTCGCGAAGAGACCATGAGGATAAAATCAGAGAGATTAGAGCCCACACAGAAGCATACCGACAATCCTTCTTTCCACGTACAATACGAGACTGGAATAGAAGGGAGAACCGATAGAGGTACTCAGGGTACCCTCCGCCACACACCGTCAGGTGGCTTGCGGAGTACGGATGTAGATGTAGATGTAGATGTAGATGTAGATGTAGACGTAGACGTGGATGGAGCCACCAGGAGGTGGAGGTGATCAACTTCTAGGAACGTGGCATACTGGGTTTAGGAGGACGAGTTAGAGCAGTTGGGAGAGAAGGTTTTGAGCTTGTGAAGGAACGATGGTAGTGTGTCTCGGCCCAAGCCCGGATTGTAAAGATATCAATATATGAAACTGAACCAGATGTGGGGTTGTGGTTTTTGGAAGCTAAGGATTCCTGTAGACTGTCCATAAACAGATTGGCATAGGGTGGTGTCGTGTGTGTGCCCATGGCTGTGCTGCGCATTTGGTTGTATACCTACCCTTCAGAGCATAAGCGGTTGTTTGTTAGGATGAAGTTAGTAAGGTATGTGGGCTTGGAGTCTGAAAGACGTTGGTGAGATAGTGTTCAATAGTGGCAAGATACTGATTATGAGGCTATTTGGTGTGGAGGGAAGACACGTTAACAGTCACGAGTATGGATCCGAGATACTTTCAGATGGTGGGGAAGGTGGAGAGTTGGCAAAGGAAGTGTTTGGTGTCTTTTCTCATGGGAGGTTAGATTTTGGGCCATTGACTGGTGGTGTTAGTCAGTGAATGTTGAAATTCTTCAGTGGGGGAACAATAACCAGTCAAAATGAGGTGTCCAGGATTGTTGGGATTGTAGTCTTTGGGGAATGTGTAGAAGGTGAGCGTGCAGGATGTCTTAATGGGAATGGGTTCAAGTTAGAGCCTAAGGCTTTAAGCAGGGATGTGAGGTTATGTTAGAGTTCTGGGATGAGATCACCCTGGCAGAGTTTATAGGTGGAGTCGTCGGATAATCGGCAGTGGCCTTCTGCCAGGTAGTCACTGTGATTCATAACAATAGTGGTGTAATGTTCGTCTGCAGGTAGGTTGATTAGATCAGAATTTTTAGGTTGTGAATAATTGTCCCTTCTTTGGCTGCAAGGCTGATGTTCTTCGGAACGGACCCGAGGAAGGATGGTGAGGCCAAGTTGGAGGTAAGGAATTCCTGGAACGTGACCAAGGTGCGGTTGGATGGGAGTGGCGGTGGTTGGTTCACAACTGGCTGGTGCTGTGAACTGAGGGAGGCAGGGTGCAGTGTTGGGATAAGGTTGGCTTTGGTTGGAGAGAGGTGGCAAAGAAATGTTTCCATTGCAGGGATCAGGAAAAGGAGGAGGAGTCTTTGACAAGTCCAACATAGTTAAGTTTGGGCGCAGGACTGAAGATGAGGCCTTTGGATGGGACTGAACCTTCCTGTGGGGCTGAGGGTTTTCATGGAAAGGTTAACAATAGTGTTAAGAGAGCATTTCGGCTCTTGATTTAGTGGAGTCCTGGGGGATGTGGCAGGTTGAAAAGATAAACTAGCCAAGGTTTGGAGGGGTTTGATAAGGAGGAGCCTTGTGGGTAGGATAAGAGTTGGATAGTGGTGTCCCAAGGTGGTGGTAGGATGCCGACAGGTTAGATAACATATGTAAGTGGTGTCTAGAATGCTATTCCTGCTCCTGGACAACAAGGTGAAGGTGGAGGTCATTGTGAAAGCAGGCCTGGGATCCGGAGAAGGAACTTTTATGGTAACCACACTAAGGAGAAGGAAGGGGATACTATGGCTTAGGCAGCATTTGAGGAACAGAAGGTGGGACTGGGTTTTAGTGACAGAAAGGGATATTTTTTGGAACTGGTGCAGAAAGATACAGCAGAGGTCCATTGTCAGTGGGAGGGTGTTGGGGAAATGGGGATGATGTGGAAATTGGCAAATGAAACTTTTAGGTAGCTGTGAGGGGAGCTGGATAAAAGAAAATGTGTGTAAGAATACATACAACAATGTAAGGAAATGATGGTTTGCTACTTACCATAAAATGACGTGTTAAGTTGCAGAATTAAAAGACACACACATTAGCTTTCAGCCATAGCCTTCATAAAAAAAAGAGACACTCACCACTCATTCACACAAGAAAGCACACCTCACATACAGATGTCTGCCAGCTCTGGCAGCTTGGCCCGGAATGACTGTCATGTGGAATGGAGGCAGACCTCTGGAGGGATTGGGAGAGGGGAAGGAATAGCAGTGTAAGGGTGGGGGAAGAGAGGAACACTCTCTGGCAGAATGTGCAGGGACTAGATTGCCAACAGATGCAGTGTTGAAAGCCTGTGGGGCAGGGAGGTGGGAAAAAAGGAGCGAAAAAGAAAAGTGGGGAAAGATGAGTGGGTGCATTGGCAGAGGGCGGCACACAAAGAGCGTGGGAGACAAGAATAGGGAGGAGGTGATCAGAGGAGGTAAAAACTGTAGTGCGGAGGGTGTGGGAGCAGTGTGTTACTGTAGGTTGAGGCTGGGATAATTTCGGGAGCAGAGAATGTCTTGTAAGGAGAACTTCCATCTGCGCAGTTACGGAAAGTTGGTGGTCGAAGTAGGATCTGGATGGCGAGGGGTGGAGCAGCCATTGAAATTAAGCATGTTGCTTTTGGCCACAGTTTGATGGTGGATGTCCAGCCTGGTGGACAGCTGGTTGCTAGTAATGCCAGTATAAACAGTTGACCAGTGATTACAGCAATTATCTGACTACTCCAACTATAAATTCTGCTGTAGTGATCCCATCCCAGAATTCCAAAATAACATCAAATACCTGCTTAAAACATTAGGCCCTTACCAGAATATCTCCCTGGTCTGTATTTCTCTCCATATCCCTATCATTCTCCACAACCAACATTTACATGCTCCACAAACCCAACAATCCTGGATGTCACTTTGTAGCTGGTTATTGTGCCACCACTGAAAGAATTTGTCGTCATTGTCCAACACCTCCAACCATTTCCTCAAAATCTAATCTCCCACATCAAAGATACCAACCACTTCCTTCACCAGCTCTTCACCATCCCCACCACTTTACCTCCTGGATCACTGTTGATGCCACTTACCTATACACCTACAATCTTCACACCTGTGGTCTTTCCACTATTGAACACTACCTTTCCCATCGCCCATCTGACTCCAAACCCACTACCTCATTCCTCATACACCTTACTAACTTCATTCTAACTTACAATTACTTCTCGTTTGAAGGCTAAGTATACCGACAAATCTGCAGCACAGCCATGGGCACCTGCGTGGCACCCTCCTATGCCAACCTGTTTATGGGCCATCTAGAGGTAACATTGTAAGACATTTCCAGGGGCAGATGTGGACTCTGACCACAATCTATTGGTTATGAACTGTAGATTAAAACTGAAGAAACTGCAAAAAGGTGGGAAATTAAGGAGATGGGACCTGGATAAACTGAAAGAACCAGAGGTCGTACAGAGTTTCAGGGAGAGCATAAGGTAACAATTGACAGGAATAGGGAGAAGAAATACAGTAGAAGAAGAATGGGTAGCTTTGAGGGATGAAGTAGTGAAGGCAGCAGAGGATCAAGTAGGTAAAAGGACGAGGGCTAGTAGAAATCCATGGGTAACAGAAGAAATATTGAATTTAATTGATGAAAGGAGAAAATAAAAATGTGCAGTAAATGAAGCAGGCAAAAAGGAATACAATCGTCTCAAAAATGAGATCGAAAGGAAGTGCAAAATGGCTAAGCAGGGATGGCTAGAGGACAAATGTAAGGATGTAGAGGCTTATCTCATTAGGGGTAAGATTGATACTGCCTACAGAAAAATTAAAGAGACCTTTGGAGATAAGAGAACCACTTGTATGAACATCAAGAGCTCAGATGGAAACCCAGTTCTAAGCAAAGAAGGGAAGGCGGAAAGGTGGAAGGAGTATATAGAGGGTCTATACAAGGGCAATGTACTTGAGAACAATATTATGGAAATGGAAGAGGATGTAGATGAAGATGAAATGGGAGATACTATACTGCGTGAAGAGTTTGACAGAGATCTGAAAGACCTGAGTCAAAACAAGGCCCCCGGAGTAGACAACATTCCATTGGAACTACTGACGGCCTTGGGAGAGCCAGTCCTGACAAAACTGTACCATCTGGTGAGCATTATGTATGAAACAGGCGAAATACCCTCAGACTTCAAGAAGAATATAATAATTCCAATCCCAAAGAAAGCAGGTGTTGACAGATGTGAAAATTACCAAACTATCAGTTTAATAAGCCACAGCTGCAAAATACTAACACGAATTCTTTACAGACGCATGGAAAAACTAGTAGAAGCCGACCTCGGGGAAGATCAGTTTGGATTCCGTAGAAACACTGGAACACGTGAGGCAATACTGACCGTACGACTTATATTAGAAGAAAGATTAAGGAAAGGCAAACATACGTTTCTAGCATTTGTAGACTTAGAGAAAGCTTTTGACAATGTTGACTGGAATACTGTCTTTCAAATTCTAAAGGTGGCAGGGGTAAAATACAGGGAGCAAAAGGCTATTTACAATTTGTACAGAAACCAGATGGCAGTTATAAGAGTCGAGGGACATGAAAGGGAGACAGTGGTTGGGAAGGGAGTAAGACAGGGTTGTAGCCTCTCCCTGATGTTATTCAATCTGTATATTGAGCAAGCTGTAAAGGAAACAAAAGAAAAATTCGGAGTAGGTATTAAAATCCATGGAGAAGAAATAAAGACATTGAGGTTTGCCAATGACATTGTAATTCTGTCAGAGACAGCAAAGCACTTGGAAGAGCAGTTGAATGGAATGGACAGTGTCTTGAAAGGAGGATATCAGATGAACATCAACAAAAGCAAAACGACGATAATGGAATGTAGTCGAATTAAGTCGGGTGATGCTGAGGGAATTAGATTAGGAAATGAGACACTTAAAGTAGTAAAAGAGTTTGCTATTTAGGAACCAAAATAACTGATGATGGTCGAAGTAGAGAGGATATAAAATGTAGAGTGGCAATGGCAAGGAAAGTGTTTCCGAAGAAGAGAAATTTGTGAACATCGAATGTAGATTTAAGTGTCAGGAAGTCATTTCTGAAAGTATTTGTATGAAGTGTAGCCATGTATGGAAGTGAAACATGGACGATAAATAGTTTGGACAGGAAGAGAATAGAGGCTTTCGAAATGTGGTGCCACAGAAGAATGCTGAAGATTAGGTGGGTAGATCACATAACTAATGAGGAAGTATTGAATAGGATTGGGGAGAAGAGGAGTTTGTGGCACATCTTGACTAGAAGAAGGGATCTGTTGGTAGGACATGTTCTGAGGCATCAAGGGATCACTAATTTAGTATTGGAGGGCAGCGTGGAGGGTAAAAATCGTAGAGGGAGACCAAGAGATGAATACACTAAGCAGATTCAGAAGAATGTAGGTTGCAGTTGGTACTGGGAGATGAAGAAGCTTGCACAGGATAGCGTAGCATGGAGAGCTGCATCAAACCAGTCTCAGGACTGAAGACGAGATTCACTGATATCATCTTCATAATCTGGGTACAGGGACAAGACGCCCAATCGTCATTCCTTCACCACCTCAACACCTTCCCTCTCATCTTCTCCACATGGTCCTCCTCAACATTGATCACGTATCATCATGCCCTGAAATGAGGGGCATTGTACCTAAGGTCCTTCCCACTTCTCCTAAAGTAGAGTTTTGTTGCATTCCCAACCTTCACAACATCCTAGTCCGTCCCTATGTGACTCTCAAACCCAACTCCTTTGCTACAAGTATCATATTCCTGTGGAAGATCAACATGAAAGACCTGCACAATCCACCAGCTCAGCACTTTCTATTCCACTCCTGTCACAGCTTATCCTACCTTGTCAGAGGCTGGACCACCTGTGAAAGCATGCTTGTCATACATCACCTTTGCTGCAACCAGGATCAACAGCCATTTCTAAACTGTGACCAAGAGCATGGTAGAGCACCTTGTGGCACAACATGCAGCCGAATATAATATGCTTGATTTCAGTGGCCTGCTTCATGATCTGGGCTATCTGGATCCTCCCCTCCTCCACCAGTTTTTCTGATCTGTGCAGATGAGAGTTATACCAACACACTCTCCAATGACGAAGTTATCCTGTTTTAAACCTACCTTAACCTACTTCCATCACACTTTCCACCCAATAGTTTCCACCCCCTCTGTCCTATCACTTCCTACCAATTCACTTCCCCTCACCATCGTTGTGTGCCACCTTCTGCCAATGTATCCGCCGTCTCTCCCATTTCCTGTTCATCTCTTGTTTCCAATCTCCCCACCCCTTTCGTGCCCCACAGTCTCCTGATGCTGCATCTGGAAGTCATGCCATCATCTAGTCTCTGCAAGCTCCACCAGAAAGCGCTCTCCCCCCCCCCCCTCCCCCCTGCGGGTCCGGGGGTTAGAATAGGCCCAAGGTATCCCTGCCTGTCGTAAGAGGTGACTAAATGGATTCACACACTTTTCGGCCCTATAAGTTCAGGTTCCATTTTATGGTTTGACCTGCCACTTCCCAAATTCTACAGAAGTGTGGGCCATATGGGGAAGGACACCTTACGTGGTGCACGAGTTATCCATAGTGCCATTAGATTCGATCTCCTGAACCTCTTGTCATGGCGTTGTCTCCACCTGCAATTCAACTATTTGGGTGAGGACACTTTATGGGGTATGTCATTTTCTTCCGTTGTCTTCCTCCCCCCTTTCCCCAAATGACTATTGGATTTCTCTGCACTCAATATCTAGCACGGTAGCCAGTCCATTGTGGTGGGTCCATCGTGGACCCATTTGGTGGTAGCCCCCTCACACCGCAGGGATCGCACTACTGATGCCTGAGCTGTAAACTCCCCACATTTGCCAAGGAGTAGATGCCTGCCTTCCTGGGGCATCAGGACTCCCAGCAACGGCCTTCATGCGAGGTGGCCTTTGCTGTGGCTGGGTGGCACCCGTGGGGATAACCCCTGATCGGATCAGTGCAGATGACCTGCAATGAAATGGACTAAGTCATCTCTTGCTGGTGACTGTACGGCATCAGCAGTCTCTAAGGAGGGCAAGATCGAGTACAATGCTGACAGATATGACCCTAAATCATTTCCCTCCCTCGCTGCACCATGGGAGGAACCTAGGGCTACAGAAGGAAGAGTATCATATTCGCCTCTGTATTTAGTCTGTAGCAGAATGGACGGGGGCTCCTTTCACCCTATGAAGCCTCAGTTTTTTTGTTGAACATCTTGATGATACGTTTGGGGAAGTGACAGTGCTGTCCAAGATGAGAAGCAGCGCAGTCTTGATTCAGAAAGCATCCCCAGCTCAATCCCGGGCGTTAATCGCTTGTGACCAGCTGGATGATATTCCTGTTCCCATCACTCCCCGTCAACATGGTCCAAGGGATTATTTTCTATCATGACCTCTTCTTGCAGTCTGATGACGAGCTCCGCGCCAATCTATAACAGCGGGGTGTTGTTTTCATCTGGTGTGTTTACAGGGGACCCAAAGACAACAGGGTTGCTACTGGTGCCTTCATATTGACCTTTGAGGGTGATTCATTGCCTGAAAAGGTCAAGGTGATGGTTTACCACTGTGATTTAAACCGTACTTCCTTCCCCCTATGCCATGCTTTAAGTGCTGGAAATGTGGGCACATGCCTTTCCGCTGCACATCCAATGCCACACGTCGAGACTGTGGACGTCCACTGCATCCAGATACTACCTGTGTGCCTCCTCCCACTTGTATCACGGTACTCCAAAAGGTTTGGAGTACAAGACCCTGGACCGATGATTCGCCAAGAGGCTAAATGTAAATTTGAACTATTGCAACCATTTGTTTGACGTCCACATATGATGCAACGACATTACCATCGCCATCACAGGTACCAGTCGTACCACACACTGCTGTGAACAGCGGTCCCATTGGGCCCCCAGAACACATTTGTGGTAGGGAGGGAAAGTACCTACTTCGGGAGCAAGGACCCCCAAATGCAAGGGACATTAGTCCCCTCCCCCCAGCCAGAGAAGCAACAGTCTCCTCTGGCTCCTCTCGTGTGGAAGGGGCTGCCTGGCTGAGCTACAGCAACTGTTAAGCTTTAGACTTGCTTCCTGCATTGCCCTCCAGTAAACTTGGTTCCCAGCAATGCGGACCTCTGCCCTCCGCATCTATAAGGGATATTACAGGAACTGTAGTGACTATAATGGATTGTCAGGTGGAGTTTGCGTTTATGTCCTAAACTCGGCCTGTAATGAAACTGTGCCCCTTCAAACCCCTCTTGAAGCATTGGCTGTCAGAATAAGTATGATACAGGAAATAACTGTCTGCAATGTATATTTTCCTCCAGATGGTGCAGTACCCCTGAATGTATTTGCTGCACTGATTGATAAACTCCCTAAACCTTTCCTACTTTCAGGAGATTTTAATGCCCATAACCCCTTGTGGTTGGCACCATGCTTACTGGCCAAGGCAGAGATGTCGAAACTTTGTCTCAATTCGACCTCTACCTCTTAAATACTAGCGCCGCCACACATTTCAGTGTGGCTCATGGTAGTTACTCGGCTATTGATTTATCAATTTGCAGCCCAGGACTTCTCCCATCTACCCACTGGAGAGCACATGACGACCTGTGGAGTAGTGTCCACATCTCCCATCTTCCTGTCACTGCCTCGGTGTTAGGCTCATGCATGCCTGCCCCAATGGGCTTTAAACAATGTGGACTGGGAAACTTTCACGTCTGCTGTCACCATTAAATCCCCCCCCCCCCACACACACACACGGGAGCATTGATGTTATGGTTGAGCAGGTGACTACAACAAATCCTTTCTGCAGCAAAAACGCGATCTCTCACTCCTTAGGCTGCCCCTGGTGCAAGACAGTCCCCTGGGGGTCGGTGGAAGTCGCTGAAGCAATTGAGGTGTGTCGGCAAGCTCTACAGCAGCATAAGCGGCAAGCTTCCCTGGAGCACCTCATAGTCTTTAAACGACTTCGTGCCCGCGTTTGAGCAGGAGTGTAGGAAGAGAAACGTCTCGATCCTTGGGTGCCATATGTCACTTTCCTAAGTCTGGGCAAAGATCAAACTTCTTTTCGGGTACCAGACCCCAACAAGTGTTCCTGGTGTTAACATAAATGGTGTGTTATCTACCGACGCAAACGCGATTGATGAGCACTTTGCTCGAGCCTCTGCATCGCAGAATTACCCCCCCCCCCCCCCCCCCCCCCAGCCTTTTGCACTCTCAAAAGGCAGCTAGAAGTGAAATTCATCTCATTCACTACATGCCACATTGAATCCTGTAACGCCCCATTTATAGAGTGCACTTGCACATTGCTGCCAGACTGCTCCTGGGCCCGTTCAGATCCACAGTCAGATGATAAAACATCTCTCATCTGACTATAAGCCACATCTCCTCATCATCTTCAACCTGATCTGGCACGGTGGCATCTTTCCATTGCGATGGCGGGAGAGCACCATCATTCTAGTGCTTAAACCCGGTAAAAACCTGCTTGATGTGGATAGCTAACAGCCCATCAGCCCATCAGCTTCACCAACGTTCTTTGTAAGCTGCTGTAACATGTGGTGTGTCGGCAGTTGGATTGGGTCCTGGGGTCATGTGGCCTACTGGCTCCATGTCATGGCGGCCTCCACCAGGGTCGTTCCACCACTGATAATCTTATACCCCTTGAGTCCATCTGAACAGCCTTTTCCGGACGCAGCACCTGGTTGCCACCTTATTTGATTTCCGAAAAGATTATGACATGACCTGATGACATCGTATACTTGCCACATTGTATGAGTGGGGTCTCAGGGGCCCACTCTTGATTTTTGTCCAAAATTCTTATTGCTCCGTACTTACCCTGTCCCAGGTCAGTGCCTCCCATAGTTCCCCCCGTATCCAGGAGAATGGGGTCTGTAGTGAGTGTATCTCTATTTTTAGTGGTCATTAACAATCTAGCAGCAGCTGTCGGGCCGTTCGTCTCACCTTCTCTGTATGCAGATGGCTTCTGCATTTCTTACTGCTCCTCCAGAACTGGTGTTGCAAAGCGGTGCCTACAGGGAGCCAGCCACAAGGCGCAGTCATGAGCTCTAGCCCATGGCTTCCAGTGTTCAGCCGTGAAGTTGTGTGTCATGCACTTCTGTCGGCATTGTACTATTCATCTGGAATGCTAACTTAATGACAATCCACTCATGGTAGTGGAGATATATCGATTCTTAGAACTGGTTTTTGATGCTGGATTGACGTGGCTTTCTCATCTTCATCAGCTGAAGTAGAAGTGCTTACAGCACCTCAATGCCCTCCGCTGCCTGAGCAACACCAACTGGGGTGCAGATTGCTCTATGCTGGGGCAGCTCCATAGAGCCTTGTTAAATCCTGCCTTGAGTATGGTAGTCTGGTTTATGGTTCGGCAGCACCGTCAGCGTTGAGTTTACTCAATCCAGTGCACCACTGTGGCTATAGACTGAAACAGGATATTTCACGACGAGTTTGGTGACCAGTGTCGTGGTTGAGGGCAGAGTCCCTCCATTGAAGATTAGGTCTGCACAACTGCTCGCCAGTTATGTTGCACACATTCGTAGTTCTCCTGGGCATCCGAATTACCTCTCCTTTTCCCACCCCTAGTGTTTCATCTCCCACATTTGAGGCCCAGGTTGGGGCTTCCAATTGCAGTTCGTGTCCGATCCTCTTTCGGAACTGGAGTCCTTGCCTTTAACACCTATACTTAAGGTCCATTCACGTACTCCTCCATGGTGTACACATAGGCCGCGACTTTGCCTGGACCTTTCACATGGCCCTAAGGGCTCAGTTAACCCCACTGCTCTCCGCTGTCACTTCTTCTCGATTCTTGACATGTATTGAGGCCATGAAGTGGTTTACACTGATGGCTCGATGGCTGCCGACCACATCGGCTTTGCGTATGTCCATGGAGGACATATTGAAAAGCATTCCTTGCCAGATGGCTGCAGTGTTCTCACTGCCGAGCCGGTGGTTACATCTCGTGCTCTTGAGCACATCTGTTCATGCCCTGGGGAGTCATTTCTTCTACTGGTAGAGCACTTGCCCACGAAAGGCAAAGGTTCCGAGTTAGAGTCTCAGTCTGGCACACAGTTTTAATATGCCAGGAAGTTTCAGTAGAAAGTCAGTCTCTCGTGTGACAATTGCATTTGCATCGTGTAACATGGCGATACCTTAAAAATAATAATATGAAGTTACTACACAATTTAAACAGTGTCTCTGTTTCCCACAAATTTGTGTTGGTTGGCTTAAGGCCTTTGCAACAATTGAATTACTCTATCTGCTCTCCTCTGCAAGTGCCTTGTTTCTAATCTCAGTCCTGTATTGCAAATATTGATGAGACTGACCTGTAGTAGATGTGTTTGAGAATGAAAGGAGCTATTGCAATTGTGAGATGTTTTAATAAGTAATCATTACATATAATTATTTCACAGATGAAGTTGATATGCTCTTTCCATACAAGAGTTCATTCATCACAATGACTAGAAGCTTATGTTTATTGAATGTTTCAGCAGCAGGCAGTGATTGAGCATTTATGTTCACTTGAGGTTGATTTTAATGTAAGAAAAAATCATCGCTGTTGTGTTTTGCTTATGTAGTGTTGGTTCATTCAAAATAAGATATTCTGTGATTAGATATAAGTTCTTTTTATTGTTTTTCACTTCTAATAAAGGATATATTATCAGTTTAGTTCACCAACTTTGAGTTGCATATGCTGTGTATTGTTATTAATGTAACCCAAACGACGTTTGCTGCAGTATGGACTATCAGCTCGGAGACCATGGCTACGGTTACCCTTGACACTGCATCACAGACAGGAGAGCCTGTGATGATGTACTCAACGACGAACCTGGGTGCACAAATGGCAAAACATCATTTTTTCAGATGAATCCAGGTTCTGTTTACAGCATCATGATGGTCGCATCCGTGTTTGGCGACATTGCGGTGAACGCACATTGGAAGCATGTATTCATCATCACCAACTGGCGTATCACCCGTCATGATGTATTCGGGTGCCATTGGTTACACATCTCGATCACCTCTTGTTCCCATTGACGGCACTTTGAACATTGGACATGACATTTCAGATGTGTTACGACACGTGGCTCTACTCTTCATTCGATCCCTGCGAAACCCTACATTTCAGCGGGATAATGCACGACCGCATGTTGCGGGTCTTGTACGGGCCTTTCTGGATACAGAAAATGTTCGACTGCTGTCCTGGCCAGCACATTCTCCAGATCTCTCACCAATTGAAAATGTCTGGTCAATGGTGTTTGAGCAACTGGCTCGTCACAATATGCCAGTCACTACTCTTGATGAACTGTGATATCGTGTTGAAGTTGCATGGGCAGCTATACCTGTACATGCCATCCAAGCTCTGTTTGAGTCAATGCCCAGGTGTATCAAGGCTGTTATTACGGCCAGAGGTGGTTGTTCTGGGTACTGATTTCTCAGGATCTATGCACCCAAATTGGGTGAAAATTTAATCACATGTCAGTTCAAGTATAATGTATTTGTCCAATGAATCATCATCCAATTTATCATCTGCATTTCTCCTTGGCGTAGCAATTTTAATGGTCAGTATTGTATTCTTTGAGCATAACATAATGTCATAGGAGCAACAACATATATGACATAATCTTGTATTAAAAAATGATCCATTAAGTAAGTTATAAGGCGCTTAGTGTATCTATAGATATTAGTTAGATCAAAAACACATGTATCCAATGTATGATAATTCCATTTTAGACACTTGAAAGTGGCCTAGGGCCAAAATTGTAAAATTGTGCAGGAAATAAAGAGAATGGCAGCTGAAGGTTTCAAGAAATCTTTCAAAAAATGATTATTAAATGTTTTATTAATTCATTTCTGCATTAATTAAGTAACCTAAATAATGTGTGTCTCCAGCTGCTAGATGCTTCTATTTTGAGCTTTGAGTTAGTTTCAAAGACCTTACATACTGTTGGATTCCTCAGGAAAAATGAATCACTGATTTTAGTTGAGTTAATTGCCATGTGTTGAATTAACCATTTCTTCCCTGTATGCTGCACAAAATTTTTCAATGAAAGCTTCATGTACTGACTTTGACTAGTTGGCCAACATTTCATTTTCTCTCAGTACTGTATTACTGACAAATGGATACTGTCATCTCACATTCATTATATTCTGTTCTCTCAGCTCCTTTTTTTTTTTTTTACCAACATCAATGGATTTGCTTATCTGATCAGGATAATGTTGTGCTTTTAGATTATTTAGGGGTTTCCTGTAAGTTTTTCTGTAGGGTTCGAATTTTTTTAAAAGGAAGCATTGCTGTTTGGTGTCCTTGAAAAGCACAAATAGGTCTTTCATACTTTCACTTAATTTGATAATTTTGGTGGAACATTAAGATTCTTGATACTGTTGCACATGTCCACTTGAAAACGTAATTTAAATATTTTATAGAAAAGTCCCCATCATCAATTTTTTGTACCTGCTGCCGAACTGTGTGTGGAAGAACTTCCTTAAGATTTGTTTTGTAACTTTTTATTTTATAAATAAGTAAATCACAATGGCGATATTTTGGGGGCTATATTAATCTTTATGGGTACAGTTGTATAACCAAATAGAGCATTTTCAATAGTCCTCACCACCGATTTTCCCCTATGTAAATTATTAATGATGTGGTCAATGAAAGACTCTGATTCATGTGGTGTTTTTGTAGCTGACGAATTTATATGGGTATGGTTATGGAACTGTCACTTGTTAGAATATCTAAGATAATTTACTTTATGGCCTGAAGAGTGTTATGTTGATATCTGCTTGTTTTCTTGTTTGTTAGTTGGGAGTTTAACCAGAAGTTCTACTAAATGGTGGAAGAGCATCATTATTTGGAATTCTCATATCCCAAGTGTTAATATTAATAAGCTATTCTGACAAAGCTTTAATTTTACTATCGTTTGTTCAGAGCCCCCTTCCATAGAACTTTTCATCAAACCAGTTAATTTTTTCACAATGAACATTACTTCTGACATAAATATGCTCGGCACACACCTTGTGTATCTTTTCACGAGATACATTCAAAATTTTAGATTTATTTAACTTAAAAACATGATTCTCTTCAATCATGCACTGAATTTAATTCACAGTATATACACTGAGGTGATAAAAAGCCATGGGATATCTCCTAATATTGATCAGTTCTCCTTTTGCCCAGTCTAGTGCAGCAGCTTGATGTGGCATGGACTCATCAAGTCACTGGAAGTTCCCTGCAGAAATATTGATCCATACTGCCTCATAGCCATACATATTTGCGAAAGTGTTTCTGGTGCAAGATTTCGTGCACAAACTGACTTCTTGAGTATGTCACACTACACTTGAATCCTACCATCATCTCTTAGCAAGTAAAAGCAGGGCTCATCTGACCAGGCCATGGTTTTCCAGTCATCTAGTGTCTAACCAGTATGTACACGAGCCCAGGAGGGATGCTGCAGGTGGTGATGTGCTGTTAGTAAAGGCATTCGTATCACCCATTAATGCCAGATTTCCCCCCAGTGTCCTAATGAGTATGTTTGTCATATATCCCAGACTGATTTGTGCAGTTATTTCACACAGTGTTTCTTGTCTGTTAGTCTGTCAACTCTAAGCAAACACTGCTGCTCGTCATGGTTGAATGATGGCCGTTGGTATTCTCAGTGCACCTTAGACACTGTGGATCTCAGAACATGAAATTCCCTATAGTTTTCCACGATGGCATGTCCCATCTGTGTAACTCCAGTTACCATTCTGTGTTCAAAGCCTGTTAATTCCTGTTGTGCAGCCGTAATCATGTTGGAAATGTATTCACATGAATCACCTGAGGGCAAATGACAGCTCTGGCAATGCACCACTCTTTTATACTGCGTGTGCGCAATATTACCGACACCTGTAGATGTGCATATCACTATGTCATGGCTTTTGCATCTCAGTGTAAGTGTTGTGTAGTCTCTCCCAGAAATAGATCTAATTGTTCTATTTTGTCAGCAATGTGTTAGATGTTTTGAAACATTATCTTAAATCATATCTTCCGTGGTGCAGTCAGCAAGTGTTCAGCCTTCATGTGTGTACTGTGGACACTTTCTTACACTAAAAATGTGACTTCAAGTTCACTGTTAAACAAACTTTATTTGCAGAGAAATTATCAAATAGCATCATAACATGGCCTTCACCATCTGTATGAGAAAGACATTGGAGCCAGTAGACTGCCACTTTGTCTGAATTTTAGACTCCAGAAATACCTTGTCACTTTCAATATAGTTTCAGCAGATACCATTCCACCGTTGATATCCTCCCTCTTATGGAGGTGTCTATAGTAGGCTTACACAACCATCACTAGCTTCTCTCTCTTCTCTCTCTCTCTCTCTCTCTCTCTCTCTCTCTCTCTCTCTCTCTCTCTCTCTCTCTCTATGTGTGAGTGTGTGTGTGTGTGTGTGTGTGTGTGTGTGTGTGTGTGAGAGAGAGAGAGAGAGATTTTAAAGAGTTTGTGATTTATTGGGATTTATTTTAATCAGAAGCTTATGTGGCTGCTGCAGACAAGGGACTTGAATACCCAATCCCTTACAGTCCATAACATCTTTAAATGTGTTGCACACTGGGTACAGAAAACAGACAAAAAAGGTCTACTTCAATTTTTTGTGCTCATATGTGAACACACAGAGTGTGTGTGTGTGTGTGTGTGTGTGTGTGTGTGTGTGTGTGTGTGTGTGTTACTAGACCATCATACCTCAAGTATGTGATACATTTCACCATGAAGACATTAACTTGGCCACAAAAGCATTTAGAACAAGCCTCATTCACAATCTATGGTGACCCTGGTGAGCCACTACTTCTCAACAGGTGACAGTTACTCATGGTGCAACAAGCTGTAAAATTATGGGAAAAGGATTTGGAAATGATCGGGGAAGTTTTATTTAAAAGGTAAAATGATTTTTTAAGATTATTCTGGAATATATTATCGGGTAAAGGCGGTGTTTTGGCTATCCGAACAGGCACTATTGCTAATGAAGAAAAAAGTGAACAATAAGATTTTGTTATGGATACGTAAGTATAATAATTACAAATGTTCCCATGTTCCTTCTTGAAATGATTTATTACATGTCTTCAACACTGGTGTGACACATTGGTGTTTTCTTCCATTATCATCACAAACATTTATTGTGATTTATTTTCATGGAACAATAAATAAATATTAATACAGCATTTAAAACTGTCCCAAATATTTCCACAAACAATAATACTTGGCATGCACACATTTTTTACATAAATCATCATGTGTGTCCTGTGTCTTTCAGATCAGACAGCTACTAATTAATTAGTGTGCACTGGTTTGCTTATTAATGAACATATCTGACCTTACTATCTTTCATCATTGCAACAGATGTTATTGCCATCTAGTGGCCACAGAGCACGTCTTTTAATCAACTTAAAAATTACTGCTACAAAGCATATACAAGTATTGCATACAGTATACAATACTGTTGCTCATGCTCCCATGGAGTGGCTTTTCAGTAGTTTTCTACAAGCCATGAGACCATTTGTTATTTGACGAGACCCCCCCCCCCTCCCCATCTCCCCCCTCCGCTTTCCTCTACTTGTAACTCTGTTGCTTTCCATTTTGCAATTTGCCTGTTTTGTTATTTCGGACATGTCTTATTTCTGCCACTTAGAATTTTCACACATTTGATGCTTAAAATCGTGTATTGGAACATCCATTTTGAATGCATTAATTTCACTGTTTCAGTTCCCATAAATTCCTCTTCTCACAGCAAAACTTGTCACTTTTATTCTATATCTTAAGTTAAACTTGCGAAAAAAGGATTGCAGTTGAAGTAATATAGTGGGAAAAACAATGAAAGAAAATGATACAGAAACAAATAAAATTGTGAAAATGAATGTACAACTGTACAGCTCCAACACATTCTTAAACAGAGAATGATGTAGACTTTACAGTTATATTGTAATAATATTGGTTTTGTAGATGTAAAATGAAAGGCAAGTAAACTAATGAAAGCCATATAAACTACCTGCTTGGTATTATTATTATTATTGTTGTTGTTGTTGTTGTTGTTAATTGGCCTTTAGACTGATACTTGGTTTTCAAAGTGTCATGCTCTGTTATGTATTTATTTTTTGGTTTCCAAAGAGTGATTCTGTCTATGTATTTACTCTTTGGATTATGAAGCATCATACCCTGTTATGCATTTAGTCTTTGGAAAATGTGTATGTAATTGACAATCAATAATATTTGTTTAAAACTATTATAAAAGTTGATTCAGAATATGTTATTTGCTGTTCAAAGCTGTCACAAGGACTTTCGGTAGAACAAGGAAATAGATTATCCATCATGGAATCATTTACTCCCATTGAAGGAGTTGATGAGTACTTTATTATTTTAATTAGTTACATAATATAAAAAACCTATGAATTATTTGAAGTTTGTTTATTACAGCAACAGACGACATTCCAACCCCAGACTGGAAGTACTAAAGTGGAGAAACAAGCAGTGCCTCCCCTTATTGAGTTTCCAGCAGACAAGATTTGGGATGTATATGTTACGAGTGCAGTATCTACAGATGAAGTGTGGGTTCGCCTTATTGGTGAGATGTATAGTGTAAGTATTGAAATGAGAAACTGTCTTTTTTGTGTTGTTTTTTATGTGATTTCTCACAATGGTATAAAGCTTTTAATTTTTGTATTTATCTATGTTGTTTTTAATAACTGCAGGATCGCTTTGAAAAAATGGCTAGTGAAATGGAAGATTTCTACAGCCAAAATAAGATGACTGCTCTCAATCTAAGAGATGGTTCATTTTATGCCATTGAATCTGATGACTGCTGGCACCGTGTAGAACTTCTGGAAGTAAATGGAGATGAGGCATCTGTGTATTACATTGATCATGGTGATGAAGACACAGTACCATGTGATAAACTTTGCGTGTTGGATCCTCAATTCGCAGCTCTACCCCAACAGGTAACAGTGATAGAAATTTTTGTCTAGTGTTGAAAGGAATGTGATTTATCAATATTTTTGTACAATACTTAGCATGGATGTTGCTGTAGAGTGAAGTAACTCAGTTGCTAGTACAAAGTAACGTGTGCAGCAAGGAAGCACATCATATGCAACAAAATTGTCTTCTTAGAAAGTTACAGTATTAGAGAAGGAAAGTTGCTACTCACCATATAGCAGAGATGCTGAGTCACAATAGGCACAACAAAAAGATTCACACAATTATATCTTTCAGCCATTGAAGGCCTTTGTCAACAACACACACACACACACACACACACACACACACACACACACACACACACACACACACTCACACTCAACTCTCACACAAACGCAACTAGCACTAGCACTGAAACCAGTTTCTTGAGACTGCAGCAGTGTGTGCAAGTTGCATTTGCGCGTGTGTGTGTGTGTGTGTGTGTGTGTGTGTGTGTGTGTGTGTGTGTGTGTGTATTTTTGCATCTATTGTTGACAAAACCTTAATGGCTAAAAGCTATAATTGAGTGAATCTTTTTGTTGTGCCTATCACAACTCGACATCTTCACTACATAGTGAATAGAACTTTCCTTCTCTAACATTGTAACATTTCATCCTGGATTTTCCTTTGTTTGCTTCTTAGAAAGTTGTTAGGTATGTTTATTGAGATCGTATTAACAGACAGAAAGAGTTTACTTCTGAAATTTCCATTACATTGAATTTTTGTTTCAATTATTCTGTTGTGTTACTGAGTATATCTTCAGATGCTTTTTGCACAGACATAATAATCATGAAGGTGTTGAAATGCAGCAGTGTGTCATAAATGATGCTGTGATGTCACACTCTTCAATTTTCAGTGGTTCCATGAATTTCTGTATTTTCTTCATAGCAGACGAGCTGATTTTGTGGCCCTGAATGTCAGCACCATTGTGTATATAACCATGAGTGGAAGTAGTAACAGTGAACACTCTAATACTCTCACAGATGGAGGGCTGTCACATGCTACGCATCTGTACTCACCACTGAACAAGTGCCCATTTTGAGCAAGAACAGAAACAGGTTGTAGATTGTGTCTCACATTTGCTTCTCTCTACACTTCGCTGGCAGTATCTGTAAGGCTACCTCAATCAGTGGTGTCTGTTAATTTTTCTGATATTTCAGTCATTGATGATGATGCTCTTTGTTTGAATCTATGCTGACTTGATTTTCTCATATTTTCTGTTTCCTTGTCTGTCAAAATTATCTCTTGTTCAGTAATCATCACACACTTTTTCGGCGTGATACAAGATTTTTCTCGTTTTATTATGTCACTACAGTAAAGCCTAATGTCACATCTTCAAAAGCAAACTGATGGTGTAGATAGAGGTTAGGTTTTTTGGTTAGAGGTCCTGTGTTTGATTCTTGGGCTTCATCTCAATTTTTTTCTTTCACGTAAAGGCCAGCAAGGAGACCCCCTCAGCCCCGTGAGGCTAACTGAAAAGCTGCTTGAATACAAAAGCAACAAAATTGATGTGCAAGTGGCTGAAGTAGTGTTTTACCTTGAAAGGCTTTCACCAGGCTAGGTGAGACACAACGTTTATTTATTAGCAGCAGAAGCATCGGCCATTATTTTTTTGGATTAGAGAACCATGTGTTTGATGTATTACAACTATGGATCATATTCTTTGTAGGATTCCAGACAAGTTCATGTGGGGTAGCAGTAGGAAGGGAACTATTTTCTTGCAAAATGTTATCAGTGCTTTTTAGTTTATACCAAAAATTCAGTGTTCCTTGTCTCCACATATTTTAAATACTTTCATGTACTTTTTTAAACAATAGTCTGAAGTGTTCTTGTCTTAGTTATGCAAAGTGAACACACAACAAAACTCCTCATTCCCGACAGTGAAACGCTGCCTGGCACTTGGTTGAGTATATTCTTTGCATGCTGCCATTTGCAATGTTTAGTCACATTGTGGAGTGTATGAATCCACACTTTGTCTAAATAAACTACTAGCTACTTTAATTCTTATGCTCCAGGTTTTCGTAAAAACTGTAGTGATTTTTTTTTTTTTCGCTCACTCTATCCCTTGACGGAACATATTTCTTCAGAGCTTCTTAGTTAGCCCTGAAATCCAGTTCTGTACAACAAAAGCTGCAAAGTTTTTGCATAGATTGTATTTTCTAGTATTGTTCATAATATTGGAGAATTTGTGGCCCAACAACATATTTTGTGTACATCATCAGTGACATGTTTGTTGTTTGCAGTAAACTTATTCTGCTTTGAGACAGATGTTTGATTACCGCTCCATGTGGCATTGTGTCTCGCCTTACACAATTTGCACATCACGGACTAACATAACTCTTACATGTAAACTCTTGCTTGCACTTCCCATCCCCTTCTCTGTTGGTACTCAACACTCCTGTCTTGTTCTCATTGTCAGTGAAATTAATGATATTAATAGCAGATTGTTAAAGTGAAGGTATTGTCTGCAATCACATGTTGTGCTCAAATTGCTAGGTAACTACACGTGCTCCTTTGAATTGGTATGTGAGTGCCTAGCCATGTGACCAAGTTAGCTCCTGCTACAGCTGGGCAATCACTTTACCTTATTCACTAATACTGTCTGATTTGTCTGTGTTGCTCATTTTATGTATACATTTAATGGGCGAACTTCTTATAAAGTTCGTCGTGGTAGCATGTGGTAGTCCTGTAAATAAATTGTAAGTACATGTACAGGGCATGAAGAGTAGACATTGATTGATTTTGTATGTTACAGGTGAAATGTCATTAAAAAACTAAAAAGATTGGAAGACTGGTTTCAGTTTTTTCAATCAGCAAAGTATGTTTTTGTGGAAGGCATGTGAGAGACCCATGAGATCAATGCTAAAAATTCTTCCTAATAAGGGTTACCTCATTCCTAAATTTTTAATCGGCGTTTTGATTGATTTCATCCAGTTTTCTTCCTATTGATGCTTGATGTGAATGAACAAGTTATAAGTGGCACAAAAGACAGGCAGTTCAGACTGTGGCTAGTGGCGAAGTTAAGAAAATATTTTAGGCCATTCTGTAGAGAGGAGTGTGAAAGGGGAAATGCTGAAATAATCCACGATTGGCATTGGCAACACAGCTTGCAGTGTTTAGCTTCATTGTGCAGTTGTGATAATACTATAGCTAGTAGGTTGCAATGGGAAAACAGGACAGTCAATGCGAAGTGTCCTGGACCGAGCAAATACCTTTTCTTGTGCCGTTTACAACTAAGACTCATCTTTATGCATGGGTTTCTGATGTACAGTATTCAGCAACTTTATTGATTATCAGCCTTTTAAATTCAAACACTGAGTCCTGAAGAACAGCATCTGTTATTTCCAGCTAGTGAGCTCTCTTCCTGTCTGGCGACTTGTTACGTCGCCAATAGCTAACGCAGTCACCACACCACACCACACTACTAATGCACATAAGTAGTTTAATACAGACCTTACCCCGTGAAATATTCAAAATTCCTAAAGTAGTGGATTGTAACGTATAAACAGGCACAAACAGGCACAGAAGCTATAAATCAAAGTCGGTACGAGAATTTTATTCTCCTCCTCCTAGGCAGCAATTTTACCAGCACTCATAATGTCAACTGACACAACCGAATCTCAAAGCCGTAAACAAAAAGGAAATAAATTTTGAAATTTTACATTACGTTTGTAGACCTATTAGGGGAAAAAAGTGAGTTTGCCACTTGTAATACTGTAGTATATGTAATTGAAAAGACTATCACTTCTGCTAATGGTATACGAGGTAATTGAGCCATTTCCCAACACATTACTGCCACAAATTATATCTTAAAACACTTAGTTTTGATGGTTCTTTCGTTTTATGTTTGCCTCAAAAGTAGAAAAAAATTTATAGCCCACATTGTGAAATAAAATGAAAACTGCGAAACTCGGTGAAAAGTGCTGGATTACGACGACTCGGATGTTAGTTTACCACCTGCAGTCAGTAGCTGTATAGGATGGTGATGCCCTGGATTCTAGCATATAGAGTGATTGACAGCAAGTTTACTTGGTGGCTTGTTGTAAAGAATGGCTGATGTGATCGGCTTATAGCAAATGGACTGACCATTGCTTCCACTTAGGTTTAATTTATATTGTTAACATCATACCCACTTCACTACTGCGCATTAATTTTATTTACAGTAGTTCTGCTCATGCTTCTACTAACTGCAGCCAAGATAGGCTACTCCATTTGCTATATGCGGCACCACAATTAACAGCACGTTTTCAGTGAACAGTAGTTTATCTTTGTTGCAGTCCTCAAAGGTGTTCAATGAGATGTCATGGCAGAGAGATTGTTACAAATGTAACAGATTGCTCTTACAGAAAAACACTGAAATCACATAAGGCTTAACTTCGTCATATTCATTGGTATAAATAAGTACTACTTGCGAAGGTAATCTTGCGTGTATATATGTGCTTTCACAAAACCTGCTATGTTTAGAGTACAGCAAGACATGAGTTGGAAAACACACACCCCCACATTAAATTCCGATGCCTTTCACCATACTTCATGGGTTGTGGTTTAATTCACCATATTTATCAGTGTTAACTTTTTTCTGGGTGAGCACAAAGGAAAGGTTTCTCAAAAATGTGTGTTTTGTTGTATAATTTGTGGTCGTAACATGTCAGAAAATAGTTTGATTACCTTGTACGCACATACAAATTTCAATTTTTGTAATGAGTTTGTGCTTCCTCTTACACATCTGTTACGAACTAATGAAATTTATTACCAGAAATTATGGGATAAACATTGTATTGTACATTTAATTTCCTTCACTTTACAGATTTTATAAAATGTGTTGAAGAGGATTATGAGTTTTAATCATATATGCCAATTACAAATGTTTTTCCTCAATTGTACATTTTCCTCAATTTTGCATTTTTTAAGAATGGACGCTTGAAAATGTAAAATAGGGGTTTCACTGTATGTGTAATTTCCTGTGGCTGGCGTGCAAAGCTTATAGATTTTTTAAATTAGTAGTTGCATAATTAAGCATTTTGTTTTGACATACATGAAATTCCTATAAGGTAGAAATTACATGTTCTGAAATGATTATTGAAATTTCATTACTATATTTGTACATCACTAGCAATGATATTCCACAGTTGTGGCATTTGGCAATGTTAACTAGCTTGAGTTGTCACTGTTAAAATAGAAGCAAATGAAACTAAACGAAACATGAGTAGAAATGTAAATTTGAGAGTCACAGATAAATACATTCTTAGCTCCTCAGACACCTATGATCTTTTGCAACACAAAAGAATGTTTACCAGTATTTTCTTTCATTAAAACACTGATCTTACAGGCTTGAAAAAAGTGGCAGTGGAATAATACGGGAATTCAGTAACAAATTGGAGATGAAGGGGTTAAACCATACACGAGGATAATTAAGAGCAATACTCTGTAAATTATTGTTCAGATGTTTCATCAGTCATCCTGAGTGTTAAGGAAACATTTATTGGAGAATAGTGCTGAAAATAATGTTTCATCCATGAGCTGCCTATATATACTGCAGAGAAAAAATTAAAGGGTCCCTTACAAGGGGAGGGTCGAAAAAGTTTCTAGCCTAACAAATAAAGAATGACAGAAATTTCATAATACCAGTTTATTTTTCAATATAGTAATACCCGTGTACACTAAAACATGGGCACGCTCAGATAACTTCTGCAAACCATTGAAATAAAAGGTCTTCGAATTCAAGTCCAACCAAGCATTCATGCACTAAATCATCATTCTCAAATTGCTGTACTTTGAGGTCTTTTTTTAAGTTTGGGAAAATAAAAAAGTTTGATCGAGCCAAATCTGGAGAACGTGGTGAATGATGTAACAATTCGAACCCGCAGTCATGCAGTTTCCAGTGTTGCGAGGGCTTTGTACGCTGGTGCACTGTCCTGGAACTCCACATGCCAATTTTCTGCACATATTTTTCTCCCTCTCATCTCTCAAACAGTGTAGGAGGGTGGAATAATACGATGGATTGAAAGTTATGGCCTTTTGCAAGTAATCCACCATAATTAGCCCGTCTGTGTTCCAGAAGACTGATTACATCACCTTACCAGCTTATTTTTGCACTCAGAAATTTTTAGGGGTAAGGGATGAAGGATGTTTCCAGTGTTGTGACTGTTGTTTTCTCTCAGCATGATAGTGGTGAACCCATCTTTCGTCCATTGTCACATACCTTGCAAGAAAGTTGTCTTATATCTGCTTCAAATTGGCAGCCAACACCTTCACAACAGTTTGAGTCTCTGATTTGCATTAAAGTCTTTTGGGACCTGCCAAGATGAAGCTTTCTACATTTCCAAAATATCCACAACAATGTCATGAGCATGCCCCTGGGAGATTCCAAATGTGGTTTCAGTGTGCTGCAACGTTGTTCAATGATGATGCAAAATTGTGTCATGAATTGCAGTCACCATTTCTCAGTGGCAACGGTGACAGGCCTTCCACTCGTTGGCACATCTTCCACACACTTTCTTCTACTTATAAAGTTGAACACACAGTTTTTCACTGTCGCATAAGACAGAGCACTGTCCTTCAGTGTATTCCACATGTCCTCCCCTATTTCCTTGGGTGCCATTCCCTTAAAGTGTAAATATTCAGTCACATCACGACTCTTGATACTCTCAATATTAACAACCATTTTGCTTACAGTATAGTATACAGCGCGACCTAATGGCAAAACTAACGAAGCTGGGGCCATGAAATTTGACTTGCATACGCACAAAGGGTTACCATAAAAGTAGGTGGTGGTGTTTGTGCGAACCATTAGAGTAACTATGTCAGGCAAGAAATTTTGACAGCCTGTCGTATTTGAAGCCTTGTAATTCTACGAGCTCACATGCAGGTGCCAGAGCAACAGCATAATGCCATTAACTCAAGGGTGTAGAAAAGGTTGCTGACCTGTCTGTAGGTGCCTAGAAATCAGTCAAGGATTATCTCTGTAATGGTACATTTTTAAAGTGTTCAGCAAAGTTGTGCCAGTGGCACTGAGGGTATTGCTGAACATGGGATCTTAGGGGGCCATTTGCCATTCTGTTTATGTATGTGTAATGTTGCACACTCCATCTATTATCACACCGAAAGAGGGCGCAAAATGGGAGGGCTGATAAAGAGTAAGCATCCTTTGTTTCTTCAGATCATGTTCATCATCATCATTTAAGACCTGGAGTATAGCCCCCTTATAAAATTCCTCCATGATCCCCTATTCAGTGCTAACATTGGTGCCTCTTCTGATGCTAAACCTATTACTTCAAAATCATTCTTAACCGAATCCAGGTACCTTCTTACTGGTCTGCCTCGACTTCTCCTACCCTCTACTGCTGAACCCATGAGTCTCTTTGGTAACCTTGCTTCTCCCATGCGTGTAACATGACCCCACCATCTAAGCCTGTTTGCCCTGACTGCTACATCTATAGAGTTCATTCCCAGTTTTTCTTTGATTTCCTCATTTTGGACACCCTCCTGCCATTGTTCCCATCTACTGGTACCTGCAATCATCCTAGCTACTTTCATATCAACCTTGTTGATAAGGTAACCTGAATCTACCCAGCTTTCGCTCCCATACAACAAAGTTGGTTGAAAGATTGAACGGGGCACAGATAACTTAGTCTTTGTACTGACTTCCTTCTTGCAGAAGATAGTAGATCGTAGCTGAGCACTCACTGCATTAGCTTTGCTACACCTCGCTTCCATTTCTTTCACTATGTTGCCATCCTGTGAGAATATGCATCCTAAGTACTTGAAACCATCCACCTCTTCTAACTTTGTTCCTCCTATTTGGCACTCAATCCGTTTATATTTCTTTCCCACTGACATTACTTTCGTTTTGGAGCTGCTAATCTTCATACCATAGTCCTTACATTTCTGATATAGCTCTGAAATATTATTTTGCAAACTTTCAATCGAATCTGCCATTACAACTAAGTCATCCGCATATGCAAGACTGCTTATTTTGTGTTCACATATCTTAATCTCACCCAGCCAGTCTATTGTTTTCAACATATGATCCATAAATAATATGAACAACAGTGGAGACAGGTTGCAGCCTTGTCTTACCCCTGAAACTACTCTGAAACATGAACTTTACTGTCAACTCTAACTGCTGCCTGACTATCCATGTAAAGACCTTTAATTGCTTGCAAAAGTTTGCCTCCTATTCCATAATCTCGTAGAACAGACAATAACTTCCTCCAAGGAACCCGGTCATAGGCCTTTTCTAGATCTATAAAGCATAGACACAGTTCCCTGTTCCACTCATAACAATTCTCCATTATTTGCCCTAAGCTAAAGATCTGGTCCTGACAACCTCTAAGAGGCCTAAACCCACACTGATTTTCATCCAATTGGTCCTCAACTAATACTCGCACTTTTCTTTCAACAATACGTGAGAAGATTTTACCCACAACGTTGATTAAAGAGATACCTCTGTAGTTGTTACAATCTTTCCTGTTTCCATGTTTAGAGATTGGTGTGATTACTGCTTTTGTCAGTCCGATGGAACCGTCCCGACTCCCAGGCCAGTTCAATTATCGGGTGTAGCCATTTAAGACCTGACATTCCACTATATTTGATGAGTTCCGACTTAATTTCATCCACCCCAGCTGCTTTATTGCACTGCAGTCAATAGACCATTTTCACCACTTCCTCAAATATGATCCTATTTCCATCCTCATTCCTATCCCATTGTACATCGAAATCTGAAACATTACTGATCGTATTTTCACCTACATTGAGCAACTCTTCAAAATATTCCCTCCATCTGCCCAAGGCATCCACAGGATTCACCAGCAGTTTTCCTGATCAGTCCAAAATACTTGTCATTTCCTTCTTACCTCCCTTTCGAAGACTGCTAATTACACTCCAGAATGGTTTTCCAGCAGCTTGACTCAGTCTCCAACCTGGTTCCAAAGTCTTCCCAAGATTTCTTCTTGGATGCTGCAATTATCTGTTTCGCTTTGTTTCTTTCTTCAACATAACTTTCTCTGTCTACCTGAGTTCTAGTATGTAGCCATTTTTGATACACCTTCTTTTTCCTTTTACAGGCTGCCTTGACTGTGTCATTCCACCAAGCTGTTTGCTTCATCCTACTTTTACACACTACTGTTCCAAGACATTCTTTAGCCACTTCTAGTACTGTGTCCCTGTACCTTGTCTTGTACTGTGTCCCTGTACCTTGTCCATTCCTTTTCCAATGACTGTAATTGACTACATTCAACTAACTGGTACCTTTCTGAGATAGCTGTTATGTTCTTGTGCCTGATTTCCTTATCCTGAAGTTTCTCCACTCTTATCCTCCTACATACGGACCTGACCTCCTGCACTTTCGGCCTCAAAATCCCAATTTCACTGCAGATTAAATAATGAGCAGTGTCATCAAAGAATCCCGTGAATACACGTGTGTCCCTCATAGCCTTCCTGAATTCCTGATCTGTTGTTATATAGTCAATGACAGATCTGGTTCCCCTGCCTTCCCAAGCATACCGGTGGATGTTCTTACGTTTAAAAAAGTAGTTCGTGATTACTAAGCCCATACTGGCACAGAAATCCAAGAGTTGTTTCCCATTCCTGTTGGCCTCCATATCCTCTCCAAATTTCCCCATAAGCTTTTCATACCCTTCTGTTCTATTTCCAATCCTGGCGTCAAAATCACCCATGAGCAGAACACTGTCCTTGTCCTTTACTCTAACAACTACATCACTGAGTGCCTCATAAAAACTATCCATCTTATCTTGATCTGTCCCTTCACAATGCGAATATGCTAACACAATCCTAATTTTCTTGCTAGACACTGTCAAATCTATCCACATCAGTCGTTCGTTTACATACCTTATTGCAACTGCGCTGGGTTCCATTTCTTTCCTGATGTAAATCCCTACACCCCATTGTGCTATTCCTGCTTTGACTCCTGACAGGTAGACCTTGTATTCTCCCACTTCCTCTTCTTTCTCACCCCCTTACCTGAATGTCACTAACAGCTAAAACGTCCAGCCCCATCTTACTTGCAGCCTCTGCCAGCTCTACCTCCTTCCCAGAGTAGCCCCCATTGATATTAATAGCTCCCCATCTCATTACCATTTGTTTGCCAAGACGTATCTTAGGAGTCCCAGCTTTGTCAGTTAGTGGTGGGGCTCCCATCACCACCAAAGGTCTGAGGCATTTTGCTCTGATTGTTGCGAGCATCATATTTAAAGTACCAGGGAAGCAGATTGCTAGTCTTACTTGCCCTGAGTCCCATTGGGTTTTACTCCTAACGGTTGAGGGACTAACTGATGGATTTGGTAGTCTTTGACGTATGAGCACAAAGGTGACCACCACTCAGAATATGCCCGAGATGCCCAGCCTTATTCCAAAGAAACTGGTATCCCGACTGTTGGGACCACTTACTTGGCCACTCATATGTTGCCCGTGGTTCATGAACTAGGACATGACTACAGGAACCCACACCATGAACCACGATCGTGTTCATATTTCATTAAATGATTTTGAATGATCCTTAGGGGTTCCACCCTTTATACCAGAGCAAAATTGCAATTGCACTATGCTCCAAAGGGGTTAGATCACATTCAGTGCAGTTGCTATCCCGCTATGTCCTGAGAGAAGGGTTGAATCTTCTGAGATGTGTCAGCAGTGTTAGAGGTTGTCAAGAACATTGTTCTGCTGCATGTTGTACTGTAAACTGTTGTCTTTGACAGTGAAATTGGTGTGAATGAATGCCTCGGTGGAACGGATGGTTTGATTGATGCCCTTTACACCATCTCCTGAGGCCTTTTCATGTAGATTGTGGGCAGCAGCGTGTCTGAAACTGTGTGTTTTAAATGCCAGGTGTCACAGCTCTGACCTCCATCGCAGAGGTGCCCAGAGGAGTGGTGAGGTGTGGGTGAATAGGTGGGTGTGCAACCTTCCCATTGTGTGCCACATCCATGGATCGAAGAGTGATGTTGCAGGACACTGTACTTTTGGACCATTATGAGGGAAGGTTGTAGGCATTTTTGGGTCCAATATCACACTTCTGTGTTGTAATGGGGAAAAAAGGGGCTTTCAATAAAGTGATCCGTCAATCATTTTGCGTGTGTATTTGCCTTCCAGTAAGTTTTTTTTTATTTTTTGAGACCAGTTTAATGGAAATGTATGTTGGTTTTGATCTTTCATCTTGTTCATAACTGGCCACAGAAGAAATCTTGTTATGATTGTGCAACATATGAAAGCATAAATTCTAATATTTTAATCAATCTATATTCAAAATTTCAAATTGACTCCCAGATGTAAATTCTTGGTCAAATTGAAAAGGAATATGGAAATCAGTAGCTAACTATTGTGCAGGTATCTAAGAAAAGATAAGTGATTTTTATATGTAATAACATACACTCCTTTGGGGTGTAGTCAGGATTGGAAGCGGTATGGGCTTGTGGTTAATATGCAGTACTCAGGCTTAGAAAAAGAAACTGTATTGGTTTACTGGTACTTGGGGATTACATGGTGAAGATGTGCCAGGAGGATGAGAGAAGAGAATATCATTAGGCCCAATGATCTCTCCTTTTCCAGTGTGAACCAGTTGATAGTTTCCACATCAGTTGAAAAGCAATAGACAAAAAATTTTAAAATGTAAAAGAATAAAAATTACTCGCTTTTAGGGCCTTGGGGCCTCTCGTACGTCTGATTCCCTCTCCCAGAAATAAATGGTGAATAAAACTGCCTTAAATCTAAGGGTAACAATATTTTCATTTCATTTAGTAATTCAATGTTTTTAGTTTCATTTAACAATTCAAATCTTGGTTGTGAAGATAATTATAACGTCATCTTGCAGCAACTGCAGTTGTCGGCATGACTGTCCTGTCGACAGCATTAGAAAGATAGCTGAAGCAGGTTTGAGAAACAATGTCACAGAATACAAACAACTGAAACACTCATATGACAAGGATTAGGACATAATGCAAAAATAATCAGTACACGTATACAGGTTGGTTTTGAAGGTTAGGAAAGAAAGTGAATAATTGATTTCTAGCATTGTTAGAGGAGGTAATGGACGTGGGATGTTTTTTAATAGAATAGTTGCCATATGAGGTTAAAATGCCTCCTTCTCAGACTGCGGGCACTTCTGCGAGCAGTTGTTTGGCTTGGCAGTGATTATAGGGTAGTTGGATGTCTTCCTGAGGAATATCGTGTCAAATTCTATCTAGTTTGCACATTAGATGTACAAAATGTTGAGATAGTTGCAGGGCCCTGCCCATAATGTCCCAAACATTCTCATTTGGGGGGGAGCTCTTGTGACATTGGTGGCTAAGGTAGGGTTTGACAAGAATAAAGACAAGCAGCAGACACTCTTGCCATGTGGAGCCAGAGCATCTTTCTGAATTACCCAGCAGGTCCGGCGGTAAGAATAGGCTTGAGGTATTCCTGCCTGTCATAAGAGGCAACTAAAAGGAGTCTCATACATTTCGGCCTTTATGTGATGGTCCCCTTTCTAAATTTTCGCGAAGAGCTAGACAGTTGGGGAAGGGCACCTTACATGGTGCATTGTGTCCATTGCGCATTGAGATTGAGATCTTTAGCCTTCTTTCTCATTGTCTTATCAGTCCCGCTCATTTTCCATCTCTTGGGCAAGGACACCCTCCTGGATGTGTTTTCCACCATGCACTATGCAGTGTCGCTTTCTGTATTGACGATGACCATGGACTTCTTTGCACCTGATATCCAGCAAGGTAGCCAGTCCATTGTGGTGGGGCCACCATGTACCCTGCAGGTTGTAGCCCCCTGACCACACAGGAATCACTCTGCTGATGCCTGCGCTGTTAACTCCCCACGTATCCCAAGACGCAGGTGCACATCCCCCTGGAGCATCGGGACTCCAGGCAATGGCCACCCTGCAAGGTGGCCTTTGCTGCGGCTGGATGGTGCCCGTGGTCAGGACCCCTGGTCGGAGTGAGTGGGATCAGGGCAGATGACATGTGATGAAGTATAGTCCATCATCTCTTGCTGGTGGTGAAACACCAGCTGTCTCTAAGCATTCACGAGCTCCATTCAGTGCACAGAAGTACAAACCAAAATTGTTCCCCTCCCTGGCCACACCATGGGAGGTACGTCAGGCTAAGGATGGCAGTGGATCTGATTCGCCCCGGTACCTTGTATGTTCAAGAGCTGATGGGGAATATTTTCATGATGATGAAGCCTCAGTTTTTTGCTGAACATTTAGAGGACAAGTTTGGGGAGGTGGAGGGCTTGTCCAAACTGAGATCTGGGTCAGTATGTATCAAAACAGCATCCTCTGCCCAGTCAAGGACATTATTCGCATGTGAAAAGCTGGGAGATGTTTCTGTAACCAGCACGCCCCATAAGAGCTTAAATATGGTCCAGGAATTATATTCCACAGGGATCTTCTTTTGCTGTCTGACAATGAGCTGCGCACTAATCTAGAGCGGCGAGGTACGTTTTGCCTGGCGTGTCCACTGGGGTACGAGGGATAAATGGGTTGCCACCGGTGCCTTCATCTTCGCCTTTGAGGGTGATACGTTGACCGAGAAGGTCAAGGTGATGGTCTACCTCTGTGATGTAAAGCCCTATATCCCTCCCTCGATGTGGTGCTTTAAGTGCTGGAAGTTCGGCAATAGGTCTTTCCATTGTACTTCTGGCGAAACATGTCGAGAGTGTGGACACCCATCACATTCCAACACTCCATGTCACTCTGTGTCAACTGCAGAGTGTACCATTCCCCTTGCTCGCCAGACTGCAGGATTCTCCAGAAAGAGAGGAAACTAATGGTGTAAAAGACCCTGGACAGACTGACCTACAGTGAGGTTTAGAGAAAATTTGACAGCTTGCATCCTGTACGAATTACATAGTCTTATGCTGCTGCTACAACAGTTTTGGCACAATCAGCTCCGCCAACCCCAGTCACCTTTCAGAGCCGGAAGACTACACCTGCCCCCTTGATGGTGGTGGGCATTTCCCTCCCTGTTGCTCCTGCACCAACTATTTCAGGAGCACTCCCCCCTCCCCCCCCCCCTCCCCGCCCATCGGAGTCGTTCATCCTCAGAAGTGTAAGTCTTCTTTGGCTTCTTTCGCTAGGAAGGGGTCCCTTGGGTCACTGCCTTCCCAGGTTTCTGCTTGGGAGAAAGATGACACCCACCAGTGACTGAAGGGCTCAAAAGCAGATGGTTGTAGGGCCTCACACTCATTGTCAGTCCCGGAGACTGAGACAGTGAAGTTCTCCCAGCCAGGGAAACCCAAGGAGCAGCGAGAGAAATCCAAAAAGAAGACCCCTAAGACCAAGGACATTGCAGTGGCACCCACACCTCCGCTACCTCCAAGCTCTGCATCTGAGGATGGGGTGGAGATTGTGGCATCTGCTGAGGGCCTAGATCTCGCCAGACCCTCAGACACAATGGATATAGACAGTGGAATTGCAGCGGTTTTTTCCACTGCCTGGCTGAGCTACAGCAACTGTTAAGCTTTAGACCTGCTGTCTGCATTGCCCTCCAGGAAACCGGGTTCCCGGCGATGTGGACCCCTGCCCTCCATGGCTATAAGGGATATTACTGGAACTATAGCGACTATAATAGAGTGTCAGGTGGAGTTTGCATTTACGTCCTGTGCCTCTTCAAACCCCTCCTGAAGCTGTGGCTGTCAGAATAAGGATGACACAGGAAATAACCGCCATTTATGGGTACTTCAAATGGAGGAAGTTTTACATATCTTCCTCCAGTTGAAGTACCCATAAATGCATTAGCTGCACTGATTGATCAACTCCCTAAACTTTTCCTACTTTTGGGAGATTTTAACGCCCATAACCTCTTGTGGGGTGGCACTGTGATTACTGGCCGAGGCAGAGATGTCGAAACTTTGCTGTCTCAATTTGAGCTGTGCTTCTTAAATACTAGGGCCGCCACACATTTCAGTGTGGCTCATGGTAGTTAGTTGGCCCTTGATTTATCAATTTACAGCCCAGGACTTCACCCGTCTATCCACTGGAGAGCACATGATGACCTGTGACCACATCCCCCATCTTCCTGTCACTGCCACAGTGTTAGGCCCATGGACACCTGCCACAATGGGCTTTAAACAAGGTGCACTGGGAAACTTTCACCTCTGCTGTCATCATTGAATCTCCCCCACACGGGAACATTGATGTTATGGCTGAGCAGGTGACTACAACAATTGTTTCTGCAGCAGAAAATGCCATCCCTCGCTCTTTAGGGTGCCCCCGGTGTAAGGCTGTCACTTGGTGGTCGTCGGAAGTCGCTGAAGCAATTAAGGAGCATTGGTGAGCTTTACACCGGCAGAAGTGGCACACTTCCCTGGAGCACCTCATAGCCTTTAAATGTGTTCGTGCCCGCGTTCGGGCAGGAGTGTTGGGAGAGATACGTCTTGATCTTTGGGTGCCATACGTCACCTTCCCAAGTCTGGGCAAAGATCAATTGTCTTTTCGGGTGCCAGCCCCCAACAGGTTTTCCTGGTGTTACCATAAATGGTGTGTTATCTACCGATGCAAACGTGATTGCTGAACTCTTCGCTCGAGCCTCTGGATCGCAGAATTACCCCCCAGCCTTTTGCACTCTGAAATGGCGGCTGGAAGGGAAAGTCCTCTCATTCACTACACAACACAGTGAATCCTATAATGCCCCATTTACAGAGTGGAAGCTTCTCAGTGCCCTTGTACATTGCCCCAACGTAGCTCCTAGGCCTGATCCACAGCCAATGGTTAAACATCTCTCATCTGACTACAAGCGACATATCCTCATCATCTTCAACCAGATCTTGTGTGATGGCGTCTTTCCATCGCAATGGCGGAAGAGCACCACCATTCCGATGAATAAACCTGGTAAAAACCGATTGATGTGGATAGCTATTGGCCCATCAGCCTCACCCATGTTCTTTGTAAGCTGCTGGAACGTATGGTGTGTTGGCGGTTGGGTTGGGTCCTGGAGTCACATGCCCTACTGGCTCCTTGTCAGGGCAGCTTCCACCAGGGTCACTCTACAACTGATAATGTTGTGTCCCTCTGATAATGTTGTGTCCCTTGTGTCTACCATCCGAACAGCCTTTTCCAGATGCCAGCACCTGGTTACTGTCCTGTTTGATATACTAAAAGCGTATGACACGATCTGGCGAAATCATATCCTTGCCCGCTCCTGATTTTTATCACAAAGTGATCCATATCTAGGATAATGAAGTCCTGCAGGGCTCTGTATTGACGGTTTCTTTATTTTTAGTGGTCATTAATGGTCTGGCAGCAGCTGTCAGGCCCTCTGTCTCACCATCTCTCTACGCAGATGACTTCTGTACTGCTGCTCCAGTGCTGGTGTTGCTGAGCGGCGCCTACAGGGAGCCATCCACAAGGCGCAGTCATGGGCTTTAGCCAAGGCTTCCAGTTTTCAGCTGCAAAGTTGTGTGTCATGCACTTTTGTTGGCATTGTGCTGTTCATCCAGACCCAGAACTTTATCTTCATGACAGTCTACTCACTGTAGTGGAGACAAATCGATTCTTAGGACTGGTTTTCGACACTCGATTGATGTGGCTTCCTCATCTTTGTCAGCTTAAGTGGGTGTGCTGACAGCACCTCAATTCTCTCCATTGCCTGAGCAACACCATTTGGGGTGCAGATCGCTCTATGCTGCTGCAGGTCTACAGAGCCCTTGTCCAATCTTGAATTGACTATGGGAGTGTGGTTTATGGTTCGGTAACGCCCTCAGTGTTGCATTTACTCGACCCTGTGCACCACTGCAGAGTTCGACTAGTGACAGGAGGTTTTAGGACGAGTCCAGTGGGCAGCGTACTGGTGGAGGCTGGAGTCCCTCCATTGCAGATCATACTTGCACAACTGCTCACCAGTTACGCTGCATACATTTGTAGTTCTCCTGAGCCTCTAAATTACCGTCTCCTTTTCCCACCTGCGGTGGTCCATCTCCCACATCGGCGGCCCAGGTCAGAAATAATGATTGCAGTTCGCGTGCTGTCCCTTCTCTCCGAACTGGAGTCCTTCCCTTTACCACTTCTACTTGTGGTCCATTAACATATGCCTCCATGTTGTACGACTTGGCTGCAGCTTAGTCTGGACCTTTTGCATGGCCCTAAGTACTCCGTTAACCCTGCCACTCTGCGCTGTCATTTCCTCTCTATTCTTGACATGTTCCGGGGCTCAGACGTGGTGTACACCAAAAGACTTGATGGCTGACGGTCACGTAGGCTTTGCGTATGTTCATGGAGGACATATTGAACAGCACTCCTTGCCATATGGCTGCAGTGTTTTCACTGCAGAGCTGGTGGCCGTATCTTGTTTTCTTGAACACACCCGCTCATGCGCCGGCGCATCATTTCTCATGTGTACTGACTCATTGAGCAGCCTACAAGCTATGGACCAGTGCTACCCACACCATCCTCTGGTAGTATCCATCCAGGAGTCCATCTATGCCCTGGAATGGTCCCTTCGTTTAGTGGTGTTTGTGTGGACGTCAGTACACATCGTAATCCCAGGCAACGAACTTCCCGACAGGCTGGCCAAACAGGTGATGCGGAAACCGCTTCTGGAGATGTGCATCTCTTGAAGTTGACCTGTGTTCTGTCGTATGCCTTAGGATTTTCATGCTTTGGGAGATGGAATGACGTAACAGTACGCACAACAAACTGCGTGTCATTAAGGAGATGACGAATGTGTGGAGGTATTCCATGCGGTCCTCTCGCAGGGAATCAGTTGTCCTCTGCCATTGGCCATACATGGCAAACGCAAAGTTACCTACTCTGATGCGGGGACCCATCCCTGTATCGCTGTGGCTCTCCAAATGACAGTTGTCCACCTCTTGCTGGACTACCCACTTTTAGCTGCTCTTCGGCGGACTTTTAACTTTCCCAGCTAACTACCTTTGGTGTTGGGCAATGATGCCTCAGCAGCAGCTTTAGTTTTACGTTTTATCTGTGAGAGTGGGTTGTATACTACTATGTAGGTTTTCCTCCCCCCCCCCCCCCCCCCATGAACCATGGACCTTGACGTTGGTGGGGAGGCTTGCTTGCCTCAGCGATACAGATGGCCGTACCGTAGGTGCAACCACAATGGAGGGGTATCTGTTGAGAGGCCAGACAAACGTATGGCTCCTGAAGAGGGGCAGCAGCCTTTTCAGTAGTTGCAGGGGCAACAGTCTGGATGTTTGACTGGTCTGGCCTTGTAACAATAACCAAAACGGCCTTGCTGTGCTGGTACTGCGAATGGCTGAAAGCAAGGGGAAACTACAGCCGTAATTTTTCCCGAGGGCATGCAGCTTTACTGTATGATTAAATGATGATGGTTTCCTCTTGGGTAAAATATTCCGGAGGTGAAATAGTCCCCCATTCGGATCTCCGGGCGGGGACTACTCAGGAGGATGTCGTTATCAGGAGAAAGAAAACTGGTGTTCTACGGATCGGAGCGTGGAATGTCAGATCCCTTAATCGGGCAGGTAGGTTAGAAAATTTAAAAAGGGAAATGGATAGGTTAAAGTTAGATATAGTGGGAATTAGTGAAGTTCGGTGGCAGGAGGAACAAGGCTTTTGGTCAGGTGAATACAGGGTTATAAATACAAAATCAAATAGTGGTAATGCAGGAGTAGGTTTAATAATGAATAAAAAAATAGGAGTGCGGGTAAGCTACTACAAACAGCATAGTGAACGCATTATTGTGGCCAAGATAGATACGAAGCCCACACCTACTACAGTAGTACAAGTTTATATGCCAACTAGCTCTCCAGATGATGAAGAAATTGAGGAAATGTGTGATGAGATAAAAGAAATTATTCAGGTAGTGAAGGGATACGAAAAATTAATAGTCATGGGTGACTGGAATTTGTCAGTAGGAAAAGGTAGAAAAGGAAACATAGTAGGTGAATATGGATTGGGGGGAAGAAATGAAAGAGGAAGCCGTCTGGTAGAATTTTGCACAGACCGTAACTTAATCATAGCTAATACTTGGTTCAAGAATCATAAAAGAAGGTTGTATGCATGGAAAAATCCTGGAGATACTAAAAGGTATCAGATAGATTATATAATGGCAAGACAGAGATTGAGGAATCAGGTTTTAAATTGTAAGACATTTCCAAGGGCAGATGTGGACTCTAACCACAATCTATTGGCAATGAACTGTAGATTAAAACTGAAGAAACTACAAAAAGGTGCTAATTTACGGAGATGGGACCTGGATAATCTGAAAGAACCAGAGGTTGTAGAGAGTTTCAGGGAGAGCATAAGGGAACAATTGACAGGAATGGAGGAAAGAAATACAGTAGAAGAAGAATGGGTAGCTCTGAGGGATGAAGTAGTGAAGGCACCAGAAGATCAAGTAGATAAAAAGACGAGGGGTAATAGAAATCCTTGGGTAACAGAAGAAATATTGAATTTAATTGATGAAAGGAGAAAATATAAAAATGCAGTAAATGAAGCAGGCAAAAAGGAATACAGACGTCTCAAAAATGAGATTGACAGGAAGTGCAAAATGGCTAAGCAGGGATGGCTAGAATACAAATGTAAGGATGTAGAGGCTTATCTCACTAGGGGTAAGATAGATACTGTGTACAGGAAAATTAGAGAGACCTTTGGAGAAAAGAGGCCACTTGTATGAATATCAAGAGCTCAGATAGAAACCCAGTTCTAAGCAAAGAAGGGAAGGCGGAAAGGTGGAGGGAGTATATAGAGGGTTTATACAAGGGCGATGTACTTGAGGACAATATTATGGAAGTGGAAGAGGATGCAGATGAAGATGAAATGGGAGATAAGATACTGCGGGAAGAGTTTGACAGAGCACTGAAAGACCTTAGTCGAAACAAGGCCCCGGGAGTAGACAAAATTCCGTTGGAACTACTGACGGCCTTGGGAGAGCCAGTCCTGACAAAACTCAACCATCTGGTGAGAAAGATGTTTGAAACAGGCGAAATACCCTCAGAATTCAAGAAGAATATAATAATTCCAATCCCAAAGAAAGTAGGTGTTGACAGATGTGAAAATTACCGAACTATCAGTTTAATAAGTCACAGCTGCAAAATACTTACCTAATTCTTTACAGACGAATGGAAAAACTGGTAGAAGCGGACCATGGGGAAGATCAGTTTGGATTCCGCAGAAATGTTGGAACACGTGAGGCAATACTAACCTTAAGACTTATCTTAGAAGAAAGACTAAGAAAAGGCAAACCTACTTTTCTAGCATTTGAAGACTTAGAGAAAGCTTTTGACAATGTTAACTGGAATACTCTTTCAAATTCTGAAGGTGGCAGGGGTAAAATAAAGGGAGCGTAAGGCTATTTACAATTTGTACAGAAACCAGATGGCAGTAATAAGAGTCGAGGGCCATGAAAGGGAAGCAGTGGTTGGGAAGGGAATGAGACAGGGTTGTAGCCTCTCCCCTATGTTATTCAATCTGTATATTGAGCAAGCAGTAAAGGAAACAAAAGAAAGATTTGGAGTAGGTATTAAAATTCATATAGAAGAAATAAAAACTTTGAGGTTCGCCGATGACATTGTAATTCTGTCTGTGGCACAGCTTGACAAAAAGAAGGGACTGGTTGGTAGGACATATTTTGAGGCATCAATGGATCACAAATTTAGCATTGGAGGGCATCGTGGAGGGTAAAAATCGTAGAGGGAGACCAAGAGATGAATACACTAAGCAGATTCAGAAGGATGTAGGTTGCAGTAGGTATTGGGAGATGAAGAAGCATGCACAGGATAGAGTAGCATGGAGAGCTGCATCAAACCAGTCTCAGGACTGAAGACCACAACTACAACAACAACAACATGTAGGTTTTAGTGCATGTCCTTTGTCCCTATGTATCTCCTGCCCTAGTGCTTTTAGGATGGAAGTTTTAGTGTGTTGCAGACTGGGTGGCTTTTCCTTTTTAATCTCGTGGTCGGCCAGCCACTGTAACCTGCTTTCTTGTTTTACTCTCTTCTGTTTCCAGTGTTGCTCTGTTTTCTTGTGCTCTTTTTTTCCTTTTAGTGTTCGTTGCCTTTCCTTTGTTCTTGTGGTTTTTCCCTTTCTTTCCGTTTTGTGTTATATTTCTTGTCCATTTCATTCTCACACTTGTGATTTTGTTTTATTAGGAACAAGAGACCGATGACCTCATAGTTTGGTCCCCTTCCCCCCTCTTTTAAACCAACTAACCAACCAACCTTTCTGAATTGTAAGCCCAAGATAGCTTTCCATGAAGAGCAACAAAATGGGGCATAGAATATCATTAAGGGACCACTGTGCTGTTAGAGTGCACGCATGACACCGAAAAATGTCCTGCTATTGAAATGAATGTCATCCCAGACCATCAGTCCTGGTTGTCATGTGGCATGGCAAGTGACTGTCAAGCTGTTATCCATGATTGTCCAGGGCCTCTCAAGACACGTCTTTGGCTTAGAATCTCATTGACTGGAGTAGAATTGTCTCCAGTCATGAGTCTTGCTTCAAGTTGAGCCCCAATGACCAGTTAAGACGCCTGGAGGCGCCCCAGACAGTGGTGATCTGGGGTGCCATTTCTTTTCATAGCAAGACACTTTTGGTTGTCATCCTCAGCACCCTTTCAGCACAGCGGTACGTTTGCTTTTGTTGATGTTCATCTTATATCCTCCTTTCTAGACACTTTCCGTTCCATTCAGCTGCTCTTCTAGGTCGTTTGCTGTCTCTGACGGAATTACAGTGTCATTAGCAAACCTCAAAGTTTTTGTTTGTTCTCCATGGATTTTAATTCCTATTCCAAATTTTTCTTTTGTTTCCTTTACTGTTAGCTCAATGTACAGATTGAAAAACATGGGGAATAGGCTACAACCTTTTCTCACTTCCTTCTCAACAACTGCTTCTCTTTCATCCCTGTTGACTCTTATTATTGACATTTGGTTTCTGTACAAATTGTAAATAGCCTTTTGCTCCATGTATTTTACCCCTGCCACCTTCAGAATTTCCAATATAGTATTCCATTCAACATTGTCAAAAGCTTTATAAGTCTACAAGTGCTAGAAATGTAGGTTTGCATTTCCTTGATCCATCTTCTAAGATTCGTTGTAGCATCAGTATTGCCTTGAATGTTCCAACATTTATAACAGAATCCAAACTGATCTTCCCTGAGGTCGGATTCTACCAGTTTTTCAGTTTATCTGTAAAGAATTCGTGCTAGTGTTTCACAACCATGACTTATTAAAGGGATGAGTTCAGTAATTTTCACACGTGTCGGACACCTGTTTTCTTTGAGATTGGAATTATTACATTCTTCTTAAGTCTGAGGGTATTTCGCCTGTCTCCTACATCTTGCTCACCAAATGGAAGTGTTTTGTCATGTCTGGCTCACCTAAGGCTATCAGTAGTTCTGATGGAATGTTGTCTACTCCTGGAGCCTCGTTTCTTTCAGTGCTGTGTCAAATTATTCACATGGTATCATATCTCGCATGTCATCTTCATCTGTGTCCTCTTCCATTTCCATAATATTGCCCTCGAGTACATCCCCCTTGTATAGGCCCTCTACATACTCCTTCCACCTTTCTACTTTCCCTTCTTTGCGTAGGATAGGTTTTCCATCTGAGCTCTTGATATTTACACGGGTGGTTCTCTTTTCTCCAAAGGTCTCTTTAATTTTCCTGTAGGCCAGTATCTATCTTATCCCTAGTGATACATGCATTTACATCCTTACATTTGCCCTCCAGCCATCCTTCCTGTTGATCTCATTCTTGAGACATTTCTATTCCTTTTTGCCTACTTCATTTACTGCATTTTTATATTTTCTTCGTTCATCGGTTAATTTCAATCTCTATTCTGTTACCTATGGATTTCTACTAAGCCTCGTCCTTTCACCTTCTACTGTCTTCACTATTTCATCTCTCAAAGCTACCCATTCTTCTTCTGTTGATTTTGTTTCCCTGTTCTTGTCGATTGTCCCCTGGTGCTCTCCCTGAAACTCTCTACAACCTCTGATTCTTTCTGTTTATCCAGGTCCCATCTTCATAAATTCGTATCTTTTTGCAGTTTCTTCAGTTTTAATCTACAGTTCATAATCAATAAATTGTGGGCAGAGTCCATATCTGACCCTGTAAATGTCTTACAATTTAAAACCTGGTTTGGAAATCTATCTGAAACCTTCCAGTGTCTCCAGACCTTTTCCACATATACAACCTTCTTTCATGATTCTTAAACCAACTGTTAGTTGTGATTAATTTGTGCGCTGTGCAAAATTCTACCATGCGGCTTCCTCTTCCTATCCTTACCCCCAGTCCATTACCCATTACTTTTGCTGCTGCTCTTTTTCCTACTATTGAATTCCAGTCCCCCATGACTATTAAATTTTCATCTCCCTTAACTGTCTGAATAATTTATTTTATTGCATTATACATTTCTTCATCCTCATCATCATCTGTGGAACTAGTTGGCATATAAATGTGTACTACTGTGGTAGGCATGGACTTAATGTTTACCTTGACTACAATAATGCATTCACTATGCTGTTTGTAGTAGCTTATCCTTGTTCCTATATTTTTTATTCTTTATTAAACCTACTCCTGCATGACCCATATTTGATTTTGTATCTATAACCCTGTATTCACCTGGCCGGAAATCCTGTTTCCCCTGCCACTGAACTTCACTAATTCCCACTATATCTAACTTTAACATATTCTTTTCCCTTTTTAAATTTTCTAACCTACCTGCCCAATTACATTATCTGACATTCCATGCTCCGATCTGTGAAAAGCCAGTTCTTTTTCTCCTGATAATGACATTCTTCTGAGTAGTCCCTTCCTGGGGATCCGAATAGCGGACTATTATCATTTAACAATACAGTAAAGCTGCATGCCATCGGGAAAAATTACAGCTGTAGTTTCTCCTTGCTTTCAGCCATTCGCAGTACCAGCATGGCAAGGCTGGGTTTTTTTTTTTTTTAAATATTACAAGGCCAGATCAGTCAGTCATCCAGACTATTGCCCCTGCGACTACTGAAAAGACTGCTGCCCTTCTTCAGGAACCACATGTTTGTCTGGCCGCTCAACAGATGCCCCACCATTGTGGTTGCACCTGTGGTATGGCTATCTGTAGCCCTGAGGCACACAAGCCTCCCCACCAACAGCAAGGTTGATTGTTCATACACTCTGATATTGTCAATGAACAAGTTCCCCTTACCATTGCACTAGAAGCTGTGGCCATTAGTGTCTACCTGTCAGTTTGGATGACAATATATAATGCTTATCTATCCCCAGACGGACATTTCCATTACTAGGAGCTGTTAGTGGCACAGCTCCCTGCCCCATTCCTCTTATTGGGGGTTTCGATGCCCATAATACTCTGTGGGGCAGCGACCTTATGTCTCACTGAGGCTGAATACTAGAACACCTTTCAAATTTGGGTGCCTGTCTTCTCAACACTGGAGGTGCGACCATTTCAGTGTGGCCCACAGAACGTTTTCAGCTATTGATCTCGCAGTTTGCAGCCCGAGTAACTTACCCTAATTCAGTGGCATGCCCATGGTGAGTTTCGAGACAGCGACCATTTTCCTATCGCTCTCTCCCTTTCCACTCGCAGACATCTAGAACATGCTCCACATTGGTCGCTTCGAAAAGCTGATTGCCATGCTTTCTCCTCTGCAGCCACTTTTGCATCCACTCGTACAACGGATATCAACAAATTGGTACAGGGCACTATTGATACTGTTACTTATGCTGCAGCAGTAGCAGCAGCAGTGATATGCTACTCCTCTGGCTGATCCTTAAGACTGCTGGTGCTATGGTCACCTGAAGACATAGTCACAGCTATCAGGAACTGCTGCAAGGCGCTTCAACAGCACAAGTGCTGTCCCTCTAATAATTTAATAGCATTTAGGAGACTCTGCGCGAAAACATGGTTTTTAATAAAGAAAAGGAAAGAGGAGTGTTGGGAGCAATATATCTCAACTATGTGATCCCACATCCCATCGTCCCCAGTATGGACTAAACTCTATCGCATTTGCGGCCATCCACAACCTATGGCTGTTCCTGGCATGCCTGTCAATGGTAACATTTGCACTGATCCCATGGTACTTGCTGAATGTTTTGCAGCACACGTCAAAGAGGTGTACAATTGCAGTCCCCCCAGGGGCTCAGCATTCACTTGCTGAGTACGGGCTTGGCGACCCCGGGGTCCTGAGCTGGGGACTGGTCTGCGCCGCCAGTGTCCTGTCACCGTAACCCCCGAACATGCTTCAGCGACCACCGTACGGCGCGGCGGTGAAATGTTGTGTGCTGCGGGGAATGGTAATCTTGGCTTGACCGCCTGGATTGCGAGGAAGGCCAACCTCTATAAAAACCCCTCAATCTTTCGGTGTGCTCCGCGCCTAGAAGATGCATGGCTGTTGGGGTGGAACAGTCGCAAGCGGGCAACCTCTGGGGCACCTGCCGCACTCCAGTTGTATGAGGCTTACTCAGGCACGCGGGGCTCTGTCTGAGCGGACTTTTAGTTCCCTAGCTGCTCGTGGGACCGCAATGGACCCTTCGACCTCTACATTTCCCCCTACCAGTGGCTTGGGTGGGCCGCTGGTAGGAAAACACACCCAATCGAAAAAATGGCTACGCGCTGCGAGTCCTCCAGCGCCTGGTGTTGCTAGAGATTTAACAGAATGTAGTAACGAAGCACATGCTGATAATCAGAATGTGTTTTTGATTATTAAAAGGAAGGAGGGTAGCTTTGAGAGGGTTTCTCCCTTTTACATCCACAAGGGTCTTGAGGGAATTGCAGGAACACTGAAATCTGTAAAGCGACTGCGCAATGGGACTCTGTTAGTTGAAACTTCTAGTTCCCGTCAAGTCGCTGCCCTTCGGAAAGCAAATTGTCTAGGAGAGTACGCTGTCGAGACCGAGCTCCACTCCACTTTGAATTATAGTAAGGGTGTTGTGACGTGTAGGGACTTGGTGGATATCCCCATAGACGTGCTAAAATCTGAGTGGGCTGACGAAGGAATTGTTGACGTGCAGCACATTATGAAACGAGTCAATGGGGACCTCGTCAAATCTGACTCTTTTATTCTCACATTCAGTTGCCCGAGACTCCCGGAGCATGTTAAAGCGGGGTTCTTACGTTTGCCCGTACGGCCATATTTCCCCAACCCAATGCGCTGTTTTAAATGTCAGCGCTTTGGGCATACTACGTTGGGGTGCAATGGAATAGCCACGTGTGGTAAATGTGGTCAGCCTGCCCATGACGGAGCCGATTGTTCATCGCCTGTGAAGTGCGTGAATTGCTCTGGGAGTCACCCTGTCTGGAGCCGGATCTGCCCCATCTATCTCGAAGAGCGGAAGGTACAGGAGATTAAAACATCTAAGCGCATCCCCTATGGTGAGGCCAAGAAGATCTTTAAGGCCATGCAACCTCCTGTGTTTTCAACATCTTTCGCTTCCGCTCTCAAAAAACCGGTACAACTGGCCACTGTTGCTACACAAACGGAGGTTGCTAGTGTTAGCACTAAAACCTGCGCTTGCCAGTGCACTTGTGCTGCTGCGGTTGTTTTGCAATCTGCGGCTCTCCCCGCTACATCGGACAAGGCCGTGGTTGGTGACATTGAGGTACTTCCAGCCTCCCCCCATATGGCGCCTTCTGCCCAGGCGAGTCAACCTCCAACTGTTGACAAGGCTCTGCATTCCAAGCCCCCCAAGACAAAGCCTCAGAAGATGAAGGTTCTGCCACCTGAGGAGACTAGTCAGCGTCGGTCCGATGACGAGGCCATCGTACTGTCTGACATCTCCCGTAGGTCGTCATCGGAGCTTATGGACATTGATGTCGACCGGGGGCGATCTTCTCGCCCCAGGAATAAATCTCTGGCCAGTACGGTCTCTCCTCCAAAGCACAGAGGCAGGGTGAAAGTTCAGCCACCCTGATCACTGGCTCCCATATTACAGTGGAACCTGAATGGGTTCAGGACGCATGTGGCCGAATTACAACTCCTTATACGAGAGTTCCCCTTGTGCTTATGTCTCCAAGAGACACATTTTCGGGCCACTGATTCTCCTTCTTTACGGGGCTATACCGTATATCGAAAAGATGATCTGACGGGGCAAAGGGCAAAGGGTGGTGTTGCGGTTTTTGTCCGTGACGTGCACCCCTCATCTGAGCTCCCTCTCGTCACCGACTTGCAAGCAGTTGCAGTTGACATTCTTATGGGTCGGAGGCTCACAGTCTGTTCTGTTTATTTACCACCTCCGGATGCGATAGACTCTGAGGCTCTCACGGACCTTATTAGCCAACTCCCTCGCCCATTTCTTCTTCTGGGGGACTTCAACGCTCATAATGTCTTATGGGGCTCTCCGACTACTTGCCCCAGGGGTCGCATTCTGGAAAGCGTCATGATGTCTGAAGAACTGTGCCTCCTCAACTCTGGTGCTCCCACTCATTTCTGTACTGCTTCCGGATCGTCATCGGCTATTGACCTTTCCTTTTGCTCTCCAGCACTCGCGGATTCTGCTCTGTGGGAGGCTGCAGCTGACCTCCATTCTAGTGACCACTTCCCCCTCTGGATTCGCCTCCTGGATGAGGCTGTGGCATTACCAGTGCCGTCCCGGTGGCACCTTTGCAGAGCTGACTGGACACTTTTCAGCCAACTGGCTGTTTTGGAACACCGTGCCAGCGTCCACGAATGGGTAGACCATGTTGCAGCCGTGATCTCTCATGCTGCTGAATTGTCAATCCCACGGTCATCCGGTCATCCCAAGAGGCGTCCTGTCCCTTGGTGGACCACTGAGTGCCACTCAGCCATCCGCGCCCGCCGTGCAGCACTGCGCCGCTTCAAGTGCCGTCCCTCAGCTGACAATCTTGCCTCCTTTCGGGTGGCAAGGGCCAGAGCGCGGCGAGTGATTAAAGAGAGCAAACGACGGTCATGGCAATCGTTCTTGAATTCCATCTCTCGCTCCACTAGTTCTAAGAAAGTATGGGAAGCCATCAGGAGGATTTCCGGGAAACTCAGCCAGCTACCTGTCACGGCATTGCTGCATCAGGGATGTCTCCTCACGGCGCCGAGAGACATTGCCCAGACACTGGCCATGCATTTTGCGGAATCTACCGCCACTATTAACTGTGATCCAGATTTCTGCCGCTACCGCACTGCCGTCGAAAGGGGTCACTTGGACTTCCGGTCTCTAAATTCTGAACCCTATAACTGCCCCTTCACAATGTGGGAACTGGATTCTGCACTGTCTGTGGCTCATGATACTGCGCCTGGTCATGATCAAATCCGGTACAGCATGCTGCGGCACCTGTTGCTGCCATCCAAGGAAGTTCTCCTGAACTGTTTCAATATGATATGGTTATCTGGCACATACCCTGACTCGTGGAGGGAGGCAATTTTGATTCCCCTCCTCAAACCAGGGAAGGACCGAACGCATCCCAGTAGTTATCGGAGTATTGCCTTGACGAGCTGTGTTGGGAAGACATTGGAACGCATGGTCAACCGCCGCCTCGTTTGGCTGCTCGAGACCAGGCAGCTCCTTAGCCCCTCTCAGTGTGGCTTTCGGAGATGTCGTTCCACTATAGACAACTTGCCCCTGCTTGAGGCCTCCATCCAGCAGGCCTTTCTACGTAACCAGCATTGTCTAGGGGTCTTCTTTGACATTAATAAGGCGTATGACACTACTTGGCGCCGCCTTATCCTCAATCAACTCCATGAGTGGGGCTTTCGTGGCCGTCTCCCCATCTTCATTCGGTCCTTTCTTTCTCACCGCCTCTTTCGGTATCGGGTTGGTAATGTGCTATCGGATTTGTACGTGCAGGAGAATGGTGTTCCTCAGGGCAGTGTTTTAAGTGTCACCCTCTTTGCCGTTGCTATTAACAGTATCACGTCCACTATCCGGAGTCCTGCCCAATGCTCCTTGTTTGTGGACGATTTTGCTGTTTTCTGTTCTTCCTCCAGTCTTGTCAGTGCTAGTCGGCAGTTACAGCTTACGATAAAGCGCTTAGAGGCATGGACTGCAAAGACGGGTTTTACCTTTTCTGCAGACAAATCTGTGTGTGTTCATTTTAATCGTTCTCGGCGTCTTTTCACCTCCCCTGAATTGCGTCTGAGGGACACCGTTCTTCCTTTTAGAGACACTGTGAGGTTCCTGGGCCTCACTTTTGATTCCAAGTTGTCGTGGTTGCCTCACTTTAAAGACCTCAAGGTGCGGGCCCTGAAGGCACTGAATATTTTGAAGTGTCTGAGCCATCGGTCCTGGGGAGCAGATCGGGCGCGTCTGCTGCAGTTTTATAGGGCTTTCGTCCGATCGCGTCTTGACTATGCTTGCACCGTGTATGGGTCAGCAAGGCCTTCGTATCTGAAGATCCTTGACGCAGTACACCATGAGGGTATCAGGCTGGCCACTGGTGCCTTCCGTACCAGTCCCATCCCCAGCCTGTGTGCTGAGGCAGGGGAACCGCCGCTCGCCATCCGGCGGAAACTCCTCATGGTGCGACGGGTGTGTCATTTCCTTGCCTGTCCTACCTCCCCTGCGTACCCTACCGTTGCCCGACCGCCTATGGAACGTCTCTTTTCCAGTCGTCCCAGGGCAACAAAACCATTTGGGATTCGTGCCAAGCATTTGCTTGAGTCCCTTGGTGTGGAGCGTGTGGCCCCCCAACGACAAGGTTTTACTCGCCTGCCTCCCTGGTTGCTCCAGAGGCCCAGCATCCTTTTAGACTTGTCGGAGAACCGGAGGAACTGCACTCCGGTGTTCGTTTTTACCTCCTTATTTTACGATATTTTAAACCAGCATCCGGACCATGTACCTGTATTCACAGATGGCTCTAAACAGGGGGACACTGTTGGTTGTGCTGTTGTTTTCCCTGATCGAGTCGTCAAGTTACGGCTTCCTGCGGCGTTTACCATCCTCGATGCCGAATTGTTTGCAATCTTGCGGGCATTGGAGCAGATGAGATGTGTTACCAGTCTTAAGTTCCTCATCTTTTCTGACTCCCTGAGTGCCCTTCAGACCTTGCAACACTTGTACCCAGCGGATACGGTCGTCCAGAACATCCATGATGCCCTACTCCACCTGCAACGGCAGGGGAAGGAGGTTTCTTTCTGCTGGGTGCCGGGGCACGTGGGTATTAGGGGAAACGAACTGGCGGATGTGGCTGCCAAAGATGCATGTTCCCTCCCTCACGTTGTTGAATGTGCCGTCCCCCTCCATGCTGTAACCTCCCTTTTGCGTTTTCGTGTTATGCATCAATGGGAAGAGGAGTGGTTGGCAGTTTCTGACAATAAGCTGCGTCTGGTAAAGGCCACTACGCGACCATGGCGTACGTCCTACCAGTCATACAGGCGGGATGAGGTTCTCCTCACTCGCCTCCGCATTGGACGCAGTCCCTTCACGCATGGTTTTTTACTCCGGCGGGAGGACCCCCCAATCTGCAGTGCTTGTGGCGTCCAGATTACTGTCCGCCACATTTTACTTGACTGTCTTTTATTCTCTGACCAGAGGGCGGTGGTTTCCTTGCCACCGGATTTGCCCTCTATTTTGCAAGACGACGCAGCGACTGTGGTTAAGGTCTTACGTTTTTGTGTCCTGTCCAATCTGTTGCCTCGGATTTTAGGGAGAAGGTTTTAATGTGCTGCTGGGTGACTGGCTCACCCAGGTTTTAGGTAAGAGGTCTGCCAGTCACGATTACCTCCTTGTTTCCCTTCGGTATCTGTTCTCTTTTCCTTGTGTTTCCTTTCCTTTTTTAGTGTGTTTCTTCTCCTCTTGTTTTGCCTCTGTATGTGCGCATATGGAACTGCGTCAGGCCTGTGTCTTTTAGCCGTTCTCCTTGTTCGGTGTCCGTCTTCGTCCCTTCATCGTTTGTGTTCCTGTTTCTATGCGTTTGGGCGCTGATGACCACGCTGTTTAGCGCCCGTAAACCTCAAACACACACACACACACACACTACAATTGCAGTAATTACCGTTTTCATATCGTGGCCCGGAAACACCTGATTGAGTGCCACCCATTACCTTTCCATGTACATGGCTCTCTATCATACAACACTTCTTTTAGTGAATGGGAGCTTCACAGCGCTTTGGCAGTGTGTTACGATATGGCCCCAGGGTCCGACAAAATCAACAACCAAAATTCTCTAACATGTTTGCGCTGGCAGCATGAAACACACTCCCTTCCTTTTTAATTGCATTTGGCAGAAGGAAGTATTTACCTCTCAGTGGTGGGAAGGTGCTATTATTCCTGTCCCGAAACCAGGAAAGGATCCACATATTTTAACTAACTACCAGCCAGTCTCTCTAATGAATGGGCTTTGTAAGATATTTGAACAAATCATCAACCACTGACTTTGTTGGTGCCTTGAAGCTGGAGGGTTTTCGGGATTTCTGGTCCACCACAGATCATCTGGTTCGTTTGGAATTCATAGTGTGCAATTCTTTTGCGCATTGCCAACATCTGATTGCTGTGTTCTTTTACCAAGAGAAGGCATATCATACTACCTGATAACATTACGTCCTCTCCACACTGCATGAGTGGGTTTTCCAGGGCAGTTTATCATTTTTATCCATAATTTCCCAAATTTTTGGGGTCTGGATAGGTCCAATCTCAGCAGCCACTTTGTACAAGAAAGAGGAGTTCCTCAGGGATCGGTTCTGAGCATAATGCTGTTTGCTGTCACCATCAATGACATCGTAAATGCAGTGGGCTCCAAATTCTCTCCACCACTGTACTGGATGATCTTTGGCTGTACTATGCCTCTACATCTCTGTGCACCGTGGGTGCCAGTTCAGGGGGCTGTCTGGAGAGTCCATGACTGGGCCATGAACCAAGGCTATCAATTTTCCCCTGCAGAATCACAAGTTACGCATTTTTGTTCACTCTATTGCATATGGGTTGGTCGCACCATCCATACTGAGCCTGCTGGACCCTGTTCACCACACTGGCAGATGTTTGGCAAATGGGGGCCTTTTGTACAAGCCCTGTTGACAGCTTCCTGGTAAAGCCAGTGTCCCACAGCAGCTTCTAGGAAGTTAGCCAGTCACAACCTGTCAGATGTCTACCCCTCCCCCCCCCCCTCCCCCTCCCCCATGTCACTCAATTCTGTTCCAGAACCAGCAATTCAGACTGTTTGTACATCATCCAAAACTGGGCAGACCAGTGGGATTCGACTCATTGTGACTCCAAAGATTATGCTGATCCTATCATGCTCCGACATCTGTTTCTTTCAATCCTCCACTATTATTCTAAATCAGTATGCATCTATACAGATGGATCAAAAGTGAACAACAGGATTGGTTACACTTTTGCATGTGCAAGGAGACATGAGTGCCTGCAGTGTAGACACTGAGAGTTGGTTGCCATCCCTCAGGCTTTGCAGTATGTCAAATTCCAGGCCAAGACAAACTATCCGATCTGTAGCGATTCCACGAGTTGCTTAAAAGGCATAACTCTGTGCTATCCAAAAAATCTTTAGCTTGCAAAAATCTAGGACCTACAGGCTGACCTCTGCAGCTCTGAAAAGATGGCGACCTTCGTCTGGACACCCCGCCATTTAGGCATTCCAGGAAATGAACTCGTTGACTGTCTAGTTATAGATGCAACTACAAGAGTTCAACTTGATGTCAGGATACTGGGCCCAGACTCAAGATTACAACTTTGGCACAATATTTTGAGGCTCTTGGAATTGAAATGGCAGGCTACTGTGACCCAAAACAAGTTGAGAGCGATTAAAGGGTCCAGTAAGGTGTGGCTTACTTCTTTCCAGGCCTCTTGGAAAGATGCCATTGTATTGTGCTGATAGCTTATTGGCCACATGAGACTCAATCAAGAGTTCTTTCTGCGTCAGGAAGATCTTCCTTATTGCTGCTGCGATTGTCTACTGATAATAGTGCATGTTCTTGTTGAGTGCACCCTGCTGGCTGATCCACGGCATGCTCTCAGCTTGCCCACTTCACTACCTCAGGTGCTTGCAAATGACGTGGAATCCACATTGTTGCATTTCCTGAGGGAGAGCGGATTTTACTCTAACCTATAATTCTCTACCACTTCCAGTGTTAGCGGCGGTTGTGGGGGCAAGAGCGTCCCCCTATGGAAGGTACCCATCAAGCAATCACAGATTTCTTTCATTCTTTCTCACCTTGTTGTGCTTTTAGCCCCTCTTGTGCAAGATGCTGCCTGATTTCTATCTCTCTCTCTTTCTCTATAAAACTACTGCAACTCCCTTTTAAACTTTTTCACTAGCTTGTATAGTTTGGGCAGCCTAGTCCCCATTGTTTTAGCTTCTTACCTTTTGACATGTTTCTCTTGTGATAAGGAGAGACTGATGACCCATTGTTGGTCCCTTCAACACATCATCATCCATCATCATACAGGGGGCATATAAATTTCTTCTTTCTTCCCAGTTTCATGACAGCTCATCATCACATCATGTAATGTTCTAATTGGTATAGTGGCATTTTAGCATTCTTTCGGCAATGGTGCTGTTGTCTCCATGTTGGGGCTGCATTGATGTATGAATTCTCTTTCAAGTAAACTTGAATCTTTTAGCTACCTGCTTCACTTCACTGGATTGTGTTCTAAGCGGTAATTTCTTGATCTCGAACAGGGAGCACATTGGGTGACCTCAAAGGGACTCAACCCTAGCATTGAATGATAAAATAACAAATGATAGTAGATGATCCCAGTCTGAGTGTGAGCTGTTTATGTAGCAAGACAACATTTTAACTACTATTTTTGTATGTATTCAATGCTGCTCTTAGGGTGAAATGGCCTAGTTCTCCACTTCTTTTAAGTGGTTGAAATAGCCACACCATAAGACTGGACATACAGTTTGTATCTTGGTCAGTTATAATGGCCTCTGGCCTTCCAGATGATAGTACAAAATGAGTGATGAATGCTTTCAAAACTATCAAAGTGATTATGTCTTCAATAGGTACCATAATAAGATAGCAATAGAAAGAGTGATAGATAAAAGATAATGACAGTATACTTCATAATACTGTCATTATTTTATGTTGGATTTTCTGTTGTTTTGTAGATACAACATATCTGTTATTTTGGGTCATTAAGGAAAATGGTCCCACAATATAAAGTGCTATTATTTCAAAAGGTCCTGCAGCCTCAGGCAAAGTTTGAAGTATATTAGGCCTTTGTCCTTGCACTCTCTTTGCACATGAGAGACAATTTCGAAGCTAATCTTCTACATCTTTCCGTTATTTTGACCACCAGCAATCGTCTCGGATGTACACTTGTGTAATGCATTTTACATAATAACATGCCTGTATGCTATCATGATATTGTTGCAGTGTGCACTTACAGATAGCCTTAGGCACTACTATCTGTTCTCCAATTGACATTTTCTTACATAAAATTTTTACACTCAACATTGGATTATTGTGCCTTTTTTAATTCCTCTATAACAACACTGTCTACTTGCAGGATCTTAATTTTTTCTGTTCAGAGCATCTGCATTCATTTAACTTTCCAGGTTTGTGTTTGCCTATGTGGTTATATTCTCTGAGATTTAAGACCTATCTTAAAAGTCTGCTATGGGGAGCTTTGAAACTCAAAAGCTGCTGTAAAGCTGCACAATCTGTAATTACAGTGAAATGTCATCTGTATCAGCAACACAGAAAGTAATGGGTGCCAGAAACAAGTGCTGAAAGCTCTTTTCTGTGGTGCTGTAGCTTTGCTCAGCTTGATTCACCTAAGGTGTTCTGTAACTCATTGGTTTTTCCTCACCTTCATATATTTGACTCAAAACGAAGCCAACAGTTACTATGCCAACAGCAAGCAACAATATAATACTTTGCTAACAGCAAGCAAAATATAAAAGTCAGTGCAAAATCCAGATAAGCCAAGAGAGGTGAACTGTTTTTTTAAAACACAGCAATCCTACAGTCTACTGTCTGTACATACAGAGTTCCCTTCTAAGGCACTGGAAAACCATACACTGTGTCTGTTAACAGGGGGTCTGTTCTTACACCATCTGCCATAATTATGTGACTTAGCAAACACACTTGTGATTGCGTGAAACTTCTGTTTTCTAATTTTAAATTTGGATTAACATCACTGACAGGAAGTTGTATGTTTTGTAATCTCTCTGCATTTTCTCTCATCATACTTGATAAGACAGTTATATCATCTCGGTATGATACACACATGGTTGGCTTTAGACTTCATAAAAGTAAATTAGCAAAATCTGCAATTTAGCAGAGACATTCCAGAACCAAAGGGCATTCTTAGGTAATTGTAATGTCCAGAGTGCACAACAATAGTATCTTTCCCCGCCGTTTCATAGCTATAAAAATTTGATAGCATCCAGAGTGCATATCGAAGGTAATGAAGAATTTGCATTTGCCAGAGTGATTCAGAGCATCGTCAATCCTTGGAAGAGCTTAAGAATACGGTTTTGTGAGCTTATCGACTGCTCTCATGTCTGTACAAATGTGATAAGTTCTTCCTCTGTTACTTTTTTTTTTTTTTTTTTTTTTTTTTTTTTTTTTTTTTTTGGGGGGGGGGGGGGGGGGCACTGCCATTATAGGAGAATCCCAGGGACTGAAAGAAGGTTCAGTTATTCCTGCTTTTAGTAAAACGGAAATATTTTTCTCTTCTACAGGCTGTATGTTAAACGGCAAGTGGTATGGTTTCTGTGTTGTAGGCCTACCATTGGCTGTAGGAAGGAGGTTGCCAGAAGTTGGTTCTTTTCTTCAAAGGAAGTTGCAAATTTGGCTACACCAGGATACAATTCCTGATCTGCTTTATGCAGGTGTTGAAGTTTCTTTCCAATTTCTGCTTTTATAGATGATATAACTGAGGTGGAATGTATATAAATAGTTCTTTCAGGCTGTCCCTTTTTGTGGTATGCTGTTACCTCATCAGTTTTTATTTCATTTGCATTGGCAACTATGGTAGCCCAGAGAATTGTTAACATCTCTGCTTCCAAAATTATCTATTCTTACTGACAAAAATTTACCTGGTTGTGTCGCACTCATTTGAAAAACTGCATTTCACATGTGTCTGTTCACTGCGTATAACTTCATTTCTCTTTAATGGATCCTCTAAGAAAATACCTCCTCCTTAAAAAAATCCTTCTTTATTTCTATCCAGTTGAGTTTCCTTATACCATCCACTATTTTCTCAGGTTTTCTGATTTCAATGCTGTAGTACCTGGGATAGTGGGTTGTTGGAATGTAGCTGTATGTTCTGGACTCCGTCGAGTCCTTAAAGCAGCGACAATGCCAAAATAGTGAATATTTCCCCTAATTTGGACAACTTGTGTTCGGAAGTTAAATATGCCTTGAGAATGGCACAGGAAATTGTTCCCTAAAATGGCATAGAAGCTGTGGTCACGTTTCCAAACCACTTAGAATGTGAACTGATAACTCCTTCTATTTTCATTTCCACATTTTGCAAAACAATCGGGTAAATTATCTTTCTTCCTAGTCCGCCCAGTCCGCATTACGACAGTTCTCATCCTTGACCACAAGTATATTTAATGAACAAAACACTTATTTATGATAAAGATAGACTACCTACCATTTATTTTATCTTGCAACGTTATATTTGCCGTCTGAGCGAGTTCTACCTCTCTTCCTGCATTCACTTTATGGAAGGGGAGCTACAGCAGTGACAGAACCGCTCTGTCTGTATTTCCTGGTTTGCATTCCTTCGAGCACTTCTGTAACATTTTTGGTTAGCCTAGTGATGCTATGGAGACAGTCAGTTTGATTTCTCGTGTCCGGTCTTTCTACAGTAGGCACATGCTGATTACATGCACTCAGGAGCCTTGTGACCTGGACATTGACAACTAGTGGAGCACGCTTAGGCAGTGAATGCGTGTGTAGTTGAGTTTACTATGGTGGAAGAGTGGCTAAAATGCTCAGTCTCTTGGCATAGAAATGGAAGTAATGTGGTTTCCCTTAGTGTGCTTGGCGAAGCACACTTTACCTCGACCACTACCTGTCAGTCAGTCTTGTGAACAAATACATCTGTATAACGGGCTTCTGCTTCACTAAGTAGTACTTCTTTCCTTTAGTTACTTTCCCTTAGTGCATATGTGCAACATGACACAGCTTTTATGTGGTCAGCAAAGTGTTAAATCCTCTCTGGAACTTTGGAAAATGATGGAAAGTTTGGCTTACAGTAGCTAACTATTTGCTTGTCTCCATATCTATCCACTAGCCCTTTTGCAAGTATGTCAAGTGCCTTGGTATTTTTCAGCTGTTCCATGGAATTCACAGAAGCACAAGCCTCTCCTTGGAAGTTCAGGTTGATGCCTCCTACTAGTACTTCATCTCTCCAAATTGACAATTTTCCTACATCCGTTAAATTTTGTATGAAGGTTTGGACGTCTTCACCTGGTTTACCTGTGAAGGCAGGAACCAGCAAATCACGTTGCAACGTCAGATAAGGGCTGGTAGGGAAATGCTGTGGAAACCCTGGAAAAGGGGAAGCAAGGCTAGTGGGGTGGGGAGAGGGGGGGGACAGGGTACAGGACTGCTTTATTGTTTCATATTTACTAATTCCTCATTAAGGTGGCTTTTCAAATTTCCATTTTCCACCTGTAGTTGATCCAGCTTTGCCTGCATTTCAGGACCTGTCTCCTGCTGTGCAGTCCCTGTGACCTGGTGGTGGGCATCACTTTAAGCTACATGTCTCTGGCAGCATTGGACCCCGGCAGCTTCTTCTCTCTAAAAGCAAAGTCCATTACTTTGGTTAGTTGTTCAGTGAACATCATAGCAGAGTTGGGCAGTGACACAGCGTTGGCACCCAGTGTTGATGATGTGTCGGGTCATCGTACCTGCAACTTGGCCTTATGTGTGAGTGGCAGAGATGATGGAGAGGTCGGATGACCTCGTGCATCTGAGACGGCAGCTTTGAACTAACAGCTGTAGGCAGCCTGGACTGACTGTACTGAGCATTTGTCTTTTGTATTGCACAGAGACAAATGATCCCACACATTGGTTTTGTGTATCCATTTGCTGCTTAGTAATATGTATGGGGCACCTCAAAGCTGAAAACAGAGTGAATTCGGCCACCCTGGTTCTGATGCCAGCTTATATATCCCCTTGGGGTTGTAGTGATGATTGGAAAGAGATATGGTCTTGTTATTAGTATACGATACTCATGTTTAGAAAAAGAAACTGTATTGATTTGTTGGCTCTTGGGGATTACACGGTGATGATTGCGGGGAGGGGAGAGGGAGGGGTGAGAACCAGTAGCTGCAAGATCAATCTCTGAGGAGAAAAGAGAATATTACGATAAAGAAATGAAGCCATTTAGCATCTGCTGTAGATGGCGGCTCGAAATAGAGGGGAGGGACATTTTTCCACAGTGGCTCTGAGAGCCCTCAGTTTCAAAGGCAGATAATCCTGTAATGTGATTTGATTAAGTCGGTTTCACTGACATCATTCGGTATAGTCTGGTATGGATTGGTCGATTTTTGTCGCATCAACTGCAAGGCAACAGATGAAAAAGCGTGCTCTTTGTTAAACTTAAATAATGAAAATTACTTCTGTCTGGGCCTGGGGGCATTTTGTATAACAACAACAGTTGAAAAATCTGTTTTTATCTTAGGAGTAATGGAAAGCCTGAGACAGTGTGCAGAAAATTTAAATTGTAAGATAACCAAATTGCACACGGTACAATACAAAGATGTATGTTGATGAACTGTGCTTCACAGGTGTGGAATACTTAAAAGCAAGTTATGTTGAAAACATTTGAAGTCTGTTAAGATGAATCAATGTATTATGCTACCAGTTTTGATTATAAACTATCATCCTTAGGCCCAGAAGAGGGCTGCTAAGTTGATTATTTTTGTGTTTGAGGATGATCTTTTATGAGCAAAACTGATGGCAAAGTAAAATAATTTATCTTCTCAATTGTCAGCATTTTCAGTGTAGCATTCCACACAGAGTTCTTTCCTTAAGGCAAATGCAACTGCACATGTCCATTTTCATAAAGTGAAGAAAACAGCAACAGTTGTTGAACCAATAATATTTTATTGTTTATGACCGGTTTTGGAATAATGCAGTTCCATCTTATGCCATACAATAAAGCATGAAAGAATCACAGCTGTCTGCCAATTTATGTTGTCTGTGGAAAGGAAGTTCCTTGTTCCACTTTATAAAATGGGAAATGTAGGGTCCCGACAGCAATCACCATCTAGCTACATGAGCTAGACAGTGATTGTTCTCGGACTCCTGTGTTCCCAATTTTATAAACTGGGACGCAGAATTTTTGTCCCACAGACAACATAGTGTGGAAAAAGCCTTAGGTTTTTGTGCTTTATTGTATGTCAGAAGATAGAATTATATTATCCTGGAACAGGTTGTGCAAATATCTAGAAGATCTTTCAGCACATGTCCGGTAACAAAATAACATTTGTCACCTGTAGATCATTTGGATACAATTGCAGTCTGGGAACTTGTTTTTGACACTTGTGAAATAAAGTGAATACTTCAAAGATTTCATAAGGTTTTGCTCCCCTGTTGTCAAACGATACAGCCATGCCACATGTTACTTAAAATTTAGTGAGCTGGAGATATCTAATGATGTATAATATATTTTGTTATTATGATAAGTTTTGTTTCTCCCTTAGGCTGTTGTATGTAGTCTAGCAGGCATGGAGGAGTTTCGTGATGAAGCATATGCAGTAAGTTTGTTGGAGAAGATGGTAATTGGTGGAACATTTGTTGCTGAAGTAGAACCAAATGCAGAAAAAGTTGCACTTGTGCTGTTTGATACAAGCACCGATGAAGATGTAAACATGAACCAGTTGTTAAGTAACAAGATACGTCAACATCAGTTCACTCCAGAACTGCCTCAGGTAATTTAAACTTTGATCACTTTAATATATAATGTGTTGTGTATTTAAAAATGAAGCTAAGTTGCAAATTTTGATTTATAGGTGGACACAGTGAAGGATGTTTTCATTAGTAGTATAGCTCATAATGGAGATGTCCATATACAGATGAGTTTAAAACCTCTAGATTATATAACTAGTCAAATACAATCAATTTTAGAAGCAGCTGTGAATGAGTATCTGCCCAAAGCCTCAGAAGTCAGAAGAAAAGCAGATGACCTATATTTAGCTCCTTATGCTTCAGACAATTCTATGTACCGTGCAAAAATTGTGGAGGAGTACCCTGCAACAAATGAGGTATGATACAAAAAGTTTATTTTTTTGTGTTATTCTGTTTTGTAACAATAATTCTAATGTGTGTTAATGATATCACAGGCAGACATCATATTTGTTGATTATGGTAACGTAGAGCGAGCCCGTCTTGACAGTCTTATACTTCTGGAAAATGTAGATGATGAACTGAAGAACATTCCATATCAGGTAAGCGCTAAACTATGTTATGTAATTCTTACTGCTGACAGAAGGGATTCTTGTATTATTACAAATATTTGTTTCAAAGAAAGGGCTGTGATAAATCTATTTTTCACTTAAAAATTGAATGAGAAAAGGCTAGTTAGAGGACTGCAACAAAGTAGATATGACTTTAAACGTTATGAAACAATTGTGGAACCTTAATGTCATTTCTCATTGTGGACATAATTTCTTAGAACAATACATATGTAGAAAAAAAAGCACATTTGTCTCCTTTTTGTAAAGTACCATGTGAAGACTTCATTAACCCTTCACCGATTGTGTGTTGCATCCGTTGCAATAGCCAGGCATCTGCTGGTAAAATGTTTTATGTACATGCAACCAACAGGTGCAATATTCCAAGAACCTGACTGGAAATGATGGACAATTAAAATAAGACAGGTTTTGAACAGCATACAATGATGCAAGTGATGGAGGGTTAAAAAAAATGCACATTCGGGTCTTCTCTTAGGCCATGTCCATCTCCTGTCTATTGCACTTCCCAGGAAAAAAAAAGGAAGAGTATTACTAACAGTCTGTCACTGCTGCATTCACTTTTGGTACAGTTAGTTACACACTTGTGTATGCACATATACACACATTGAAGCATGACACTGTATTTACTTACCAAGTGAACTGTGAGAAGAACATTGGCTTATACCTCATTGCATCTGTGGCTGTTGATTGTGTTGGTGCATCATGTCATACATTTCATTGTAGTGACTAAAAAGTCGTCTCAGATCTGAATTGGTTAGTTTTAGGGCTATGCATTTTTAATAAAAAATGCTTTCAGTAATAGTGATGTTATTTCTATATATGACGAATATTGTACACCCCCTGCAGTATCCTTAGCTCGATGTTTGCTGTCATGAGCATTGTTGGGTGTATTATTTTTTTTTTATCTATTGGACATATGTTTTGTAGAACTTGGTTCCGACATCTACATCTACGTATGTAACTCTGAAATCCACAGTGCAGTGGATGATGGATGGTACTAGACGTTGTACTCAATGTTACAGTTTCTTCCTGTTCCAGTTGTGTACAGGGCATGATAAGAATGACAGCTTAAACGACTCTGTGTGCTCTGTAATATGTCTAATATTGATCATACAGCGCTGGCTTTCATTGCTAATATTGGCACTCTTGGCGAATTTGGTTATGTGCTCGTAAGGCTGTGATCTAAGAAATGTTTCTATTCCTTATGTCTCATCTTGTAGTTGTGGAGACATCATCAGAGTAATTTTCAACTCAACAAGTTCAGCAAGCCTAGCTGTCAACCAACGAAGTGTTTATAACCTCTAAGGGTTTGCGTGATGCCTTCAACGATTACCGTAGCAGAATATTGTCAAATGACATTTTACAAAATCCAAAGAAATTCTGATTGTATGTAAAGCTGTTATTGGCACCAATGTTTGTGTTCAGTCCCTAGCAGATGAGACAGGAACTGAAATTGAGGGTAGCAAAGTAAAAGCTGAAATGCTGAATTCTGTTGTCAAATGTTTCTTTACAAAGAAAAATCCAGGAGAATTTCCCCAATTTAATCCTTGAACAACTGACAAGATGAATGAAATGAGTATCATGTCAGTGGTGTTGAGAAACAGCTGAAATCGTTAAAACTGACCAAAGCTCCAGGCCCTGATGGAATCCCTGTCACATTCTATACTGAACTTGTGACTGACTTAGCCCGTCTTCTCACTATACTCTATTGTAGATAGCTTGAACAAATAACCGTGAGCAGTTCTTGGAAATAGGAACAGGTCACACCCATCTACAAGAAAGGTAGTGGCAGTGATCCACAAAACTACCATCCAATATTTTTTACATTAATTTGTTGTAGAATCTTAGAACATATTCTGAGGTCAAACATAATGAGGTATCTTGAACAGAATGTGCTCCTCAATGCCAGCAAGCATGGTTTCTGAAAACATAGATCATATGAATTTTCTCACATGGCATACTGAAAGCTTTGCATTAAGGCTACCAGGTAGATAGTGTTTCTTGATTTCCAAAAAGCATTTGACTTTGTACCACAGCTGTGCTTATTGTCAGAAGTATGATCATATTGGGTATCAAGTGATTTGTGACTGGATAGAGGACTTTTTGGTAGGGAGGACACAGCATGTTTCCTTGGATGGAGAGTCATTGTCATATGTAGAAGTAACTTCAGGTGTGCCCCACGTGAGTGCGTTGGGGCCCTTACTGTTCATGTTGTATGTTAATGACCTTGCAGACAGTATTAATAGTAAAATAAGGCTTTTTGCAGATGATGAAGGTACCTATAATGAAGTACTATCTGAGAGAAGCTGTATAAATATTCAGTCAGATCTTGCTAAGATTTCAACAAGGTGCAGAGATTGGCAACTTGGTCGAAATGTTCAGAAATGTAAAATTGTGCACTTTACAAAATGAAGTAACATAGTATCATAATTATAATATCAATGAGTCACTATTGGAATTGGCCAACTTGTACAAATATCGGGGTGTAACACTTTGTAGGGATATGAAACGAAATGATCACATACATTCAGTGGTGGATAAAGCAGGTGTCAGACTTTGGTTTATTGGTAGAAACTGTAGAGGTGCAATCGGTCTACTAAAGAGATCACTTATGAATCGCTTCTGTGACTCATCCTAGAATATTGCTCAAGTGTGTGAGACCCATATTAGACAGGAGTAACAAGGGATATTGAATGTATACAGAGAGGGGCAGCACAAATGGTCACTGGTTTGGTTACTCTATGGGAGAGTGTCAGAGAGATACTGAAGGAATTGAAAGGGCAGACTCTTGAAGACAGATGTAAACTATTCCAAGACAGTCTATTAACAAAGTTTCAATAACCAGCTTCAAATGATTACTCTAGGGATACACTACAACCCCCTACCTATCGCTCACATAGGAATCGTGAGGATAAGATTACTATAGTTACAGCAAGCACAGAGACATTCAAACAATTGTTCTTCCCACACTCCATATGTGAACAGAACAGCAAGAAGTCCTAATGACTGGTAAAATGGGATGTGCCATCTGCCATGCACCTCGTGGTGGTTTGCAGAGTACGGATGTAATGTAGATGTATGGGTTTCTCCTGCAGTAGGGGACAAAAAATAAAGAACAGGAACATGCCCTTGCTTACTGCCTGTATAACTAAAATCATCAGTTGTATAGTTTGATCCTTTTTTGTGGTCACTAAGGAAGTGATAGTCCAAGGGAGGAAGAAGATCTCCAGATCCTTCACTTAATGCTGGATCTTGAAATGTTTTAAGTAGGATTTTGCAGGATATTTGTATCTAACATAAAACATTTGCCAATTCAGTATTTTAAACATTTCTGTGATGCTCCACTTTGAGTTGAACAAACCTGTGATCATTTGTGCTATCCTTCTTAGTGTACATTCAGTCTACCATTTTAGCCCTATTTTATATGGGTCCCACACATTTCAGCAGTATTCTAAAGTTTACATGCCAGTGATTTTTAAACTGTCTCCTCTGTAGATCGACAGCTGATGAACCTAGAATTTTTTTTTTTACTTTTAAATATTCATATTCTCATTACATATTACTTAATCAGTAAAATTGGGGATACTCACTCATAATAACTTAAGTCAACTGTGAACTGTTAGTCATCTTCACAATGAACTGTAAAGAGTGGAGGTAAAATGGTCCTGTCTGTTATATTTACTAGTAAGGTGGCCAATTGTGGGTGTGCACACTGAAGATTGCAATGACATTAGAGATTATATGCTACCATGATACCCTCTGTAAAGAATGTAGACCACAAGTTCTGGTTGACGGGGAAGCAGCACTGATGCGTATGTCAGTTAACTATTGAAAGCGCTGAATTCCCCATTTGATTAAGATTGGAACAATTGTCACAGTTTATTAAATCACTTGTCAAATGTATTTCAGTGGCTTCCCTGAAAAACAGTCCCAATAAGATGGTCGTCATCGTTGCAGCTCTCCACGCTACTCTTAGCCTGTGCGAACCTCATCATCTCTAAGAAACTACTGTAACCTACATCCATTTGAACCTCTTTACTGAAGTCATTTCGTGCTCTCCATCTAATTTTAATACACCCTCTTCCCTCTGATACTAAATAGGTGATCCCTTTATATATCAGAATGTGTCCTATCAACTGATCCCTTCTTTTAGTCAAGTTATACCGCAGATATCTTTTTACCCCAGTTCTGTTCAGTATCTCCTTGTTGGTTATGCGATCTACCCTAACCTAACCTAACCTAACCTAACCTTCAGCATTCTCGTGTAACACCACATTTCAAAAACTTGTATTTTCTTCTTGTCTGAACTGTTTATTGTCCACGTTTTACTTCCACAAGACTACATTCCAGACAAATACCTTCAGAAAAGACTTCATAGCACTTGAAAATATACTCAGTATTAACAGATTTCTCTTCTTCAGAAATGCTGTTATTGCCACTGCCAGTCTACATTTTATATCCCCTGTACTTCAGCCATTATCAGTCCCCCAGGGGGTCCACAACTCTTTTGTGGACACGTGTGTAGCGAGCACGGGACCCCGAGCTAATGTCATCCTCCTTCCTTTCCAGGCTGCATACCTTCCTTTTCCACATCCTTCCCCATCACCTATCGTGCCCCCCCTCCCCCCCCTCGTCACCACCGCCTCTCTCCTTCCCTTTCTCCCCCTCTGGGAGTATGTTTGGTGCCTACGTCCAGAGACAGACGCTTGACAATGTAACACATTCTTCGCTTTCTCTGCTTGCAAGTCTTCGTCCTTCCTTTGTCCTTCTCTATTCCTTACCTCTTCTCTTTACCCTTTCTCCACTGCTGCATTTGAGACCTCTCTTCTTTCCTTTCCCTTTCTTTGTTTTTCCCTTCCTCTGTTTTTCCCTTCCTCTTTTTTCCTCCCTGTGTGTGTCTGAAGGCTGACCCACGCATTTCCATGTGTAGCCGGTGACGGGGTAACGCGTAATTCCCTGCCCCGGGTAGACAGGTAGGACACGTATGTACCCCCTGGTAAGAGCCAGGCCCAGGGAGGGGTGATTACCCGAGCTGATACCTTCCGAAAATGTCGATTGGTCCCTCCATCCGTTTCTTGGGAGGTGTGACCTGAGGTGTGAACAATGACCTAAGGCGGGAGTGCCCTCAGAGAGGGCCCCCACAAGGCAGGAGAGTGCCATTGGAGATGCCGGTAATCATGGGGGTTGCTTCCGCAATGGTTTCCTCATCTTCTACTATGTTTGCTCACAAGCGTAAGTTCAATGAGTCTCAGCCACAGACAGTTCTTCCATCGTTGCCACAGTTCCTTGTTGTATCTTGGTCTGACGAAGGTCACGACTTCTCCACAGTAAACCCTTTCATTATTCAGAAAGGTGTCAACGCAATTGCAGGTCCTGTAAAGTCTTGTTCCAGATTACGAAATGGCACCTTGTTGTTGAAAACAGTCAGTCCCCTCCAGGCCCAAAAATTGCTGCGTGCTTCACTGCTACACACCTCCCTGTCCGGGTGGAAGCACACCGCACTTTAAATTCCTCATATGGGGTCGTTTATACACGCTCCCTCGACGGATTGTCCGATGAGGAAATTCAACACTACCTGTCTGACCAGGACGTAACGGTTGCTCATCGAGTCATGGAAAGGGTTGATATGAACGTTGTTCCAACCCGTACTGTCTTCTTGGCATTTGAGAGAGTTCAACTCCCATCGAACATCAAAGTGGGCTATGAGATAATTTCCGTTCACCCTTACATCCCAAACCCTACGCGTTGCTATTGGTGTCAGCGGTTCAATCATACCAGCCAGTCCTGTTCCAATCTGGCCAAATGTGTTACCTGTGGCAAGGATGCCCATGGGGTGCTTGTGCACCTCCATACCCTCGTTGCATCAACTGTATGGGTGACCACGCTGCTTCCTCTCGAGATTGCCCCATTTTTAAAGACGAAAAGCTCGTTCAGGAAATCAGAGTGAAGAAAAAGGTGTCGACCTTTGCTGCTCAAAAATTGTTCGCCAGTCAAAAGCCCACTGTACCTCAACAGGTAAATACGGCACTGTCCATGCGTCTCCTCGGCCAACAAAGGAGGTGGCCACGCAGACTTGTGATCTCACCTTTAGTGCCACAGTCGTCAGATTGGCCAGCGCAAAGATCGCCCGTTCCACCTCCCCACTTTCGCCTGCTCACTCTAAGGCTCACCCTTCATCGGGTTCTGCTAAACCTTGAGCCCAAAAGTCAGACACCCAGGCTTCCAAAAAAGAGCCTACACGTGCCGATTTTTTATGTGCCCCAAATCCACAACCATCAGTTCCTCCTTCATCTAAACATCCTGGTTCTAAGAAGGCTAGTAAGAAACCCAGTTCCTCTCTTTCTCCGCCATGGCGTGTCTCATCTACAGCACCACCTGGCGGTAGCCGCCCTCCGGCCGTCTTCTGTGTCGCCGAGGCGCACTGCTGGTGGCCGATCAACCGGCCGATTGCTGGTGGCAGGAGCTGCTCCTGAACAACCTACGGATCAGGATCTTCTGCCTTTGGCTGACTGCCGTTCCACGCTGTCAGTCGCAAGTTGTGAGCTGTAGTTGAGTCGAGGGCAACCTTGGTCACATTCTTCCATTTTCTGTCCACTCTATGTCCATTATGCATTGGAATGTATGTGGCATACGAGCAGATCGGGATGAATTGTCAATCCTCTTATGATCCTACTCGCTGGTCATCTTCTGTCTTCAGGAAACAAAGCTGTGTCCCCATGACCGCTCTGTTTTCCCTCATTTTCAGTCAGTCCGATTTGATCTCCCCTCTGTTAAAAACATTCCAGCACATGGAGGACTCATGATTCATCTCCATGATGCTCTCCATTATCACCAATCCCCTTAAACACTTCCTTCCAAGCTGTCACTGTCCGTTTTTCTTTTTCTGGATACACCTTCTCTCTTTGTACTGTATACATTCCATTGTCCACACCAATGGCACGAGCTGATCTTCATCTTCTTGGTCAGCTTCCACCCCCCTATTTGCTGGTAGGAGACTTCAATGCCCACCACCTGCTTTGGGGATCTCCGCATCCTTGTCCGCGTGGCTCACTGTTGATAGACGTCTTCCACCAAGCGGATCTTGTTTGCCTCAACACTGGGGACCTTACATATTTGTCTGCCTCCATGACAAATTTCTCTCATTTGGACCTTTCAGTCGGTACTGTTCCGCTAGCACGGCGCTTTGATTGGTTCGCCCTTGCTGATACACACTCGAGTGACCACTTTCCATGTGTCCTTCGCTTTTCAGCCACACCTGCCATATATGTGCCTGTGACACTGGAAGTTTGCCCAAGCCGATTGGACACTTTTTTCGTCTCTAGCGACATTTGATGACCGTCACTTTCCTAGTGTCGACGATCAGGTCACTCATATTACAGACGTTATTCTTTCAGCTGCGGAACGTTCAATACCTCGCACCTCCGAATTGCCCCAACGGCCTCCAGTTCCGTGGTGGAACGAGGAATGCCGCGACGCAATACGTGAGCGGCAGCGTGCTCTTCGCGTTTTCAGACACCATCCTACATTGGCCAACTGTATCCGCTATAAGCATTTCTGTGCGTGATGCCGTCGCGTCATCCGCGATAGCAAGAAGGCAAGCTGGGACTTCTTTACTACCTCATTTAACAGCTTCACTCCCTCCTCAGAAGTTTGGAGTCGGATTCGACGGTTATCTGGCGTGATCAGTTTCTCCCCGGTCTCTGGGCTCACTGTCTCTCATGATACATTAGTGGACTCCGTCGCAATTTCTAACTCATTGGGTCAACACTTTGCTGAGATTTTGAGCTCTTCAAATTACCCGCCAACGTTTCTCCCGAAGAAATGTGCTGCGGAAATGCAACCTCTTACCTTCTCCTCTCAAAATCACGAAAGCTACAACACTGTTTTCTCCATGCGGGAACTCCAAGATGCACTCTCTTCTTCTCACTATTCCACGCCAGGACCAGATGGTATCCACATCCAAATGTTGCTGCATTTACCATACCGTAGTCTGCGTTATCTCCTTCACCTTTATAATCGAATTTGGACCAACAGTACTTTACCCAGACGGTGACGGGAAGCTATTGTCGTTCCTGTTCCTAAACCTGGAAAGGACAAACATCTCCCCTCTAGCTATCACCCCATTTCTCTCATGAGTACTGTATGTAAGGTTTTGGAGCATATGGTGAATTGCCGTTTAGCTTGGTGGCTGGAGTCCCGCAGTCTTTTAACACCTGCCCAATGCGGTTTCCGAAAGTATCGTTCTGCAGTTGACCATCTTGTTTACCCTCTCCACTTATATCATGAACAATTTTCTCCAGAAACGCCAAACAGTAGCAATATTTTTTGATCTGGAGAGAGCATACGATACCTGTTGGAGAACAGGCATCCTCCGTACACTGTTCACTTGGGGCTTTCGAGGTTGGTTGCCGCATTTTTTTCGCGAATTAATGGCAGAGCGCACATTTAGAGTGCGGGTGAACACTACTCTCTCCCGTACTTTCTCCCAAGAAAACGGGGTACCCCAGAGCTCTGTGCTAAGTGTTGTACTGTTTGCCATTGTCATAAATCCCATTATGGATTGTCTTCTTCCTGATGTCTCGGGCTCCCTCTTTGTGGACGATTTTGCGCTCTACTACAGTTCTCAACGGACCAGCCTTCTTGAATGACGTCTTCAAGGATGTCTCGATCGGGTCCACTTTTGGAGCATCGAAACCAGCTTCTGCATTTCTCCCAGTAAGACCGTTTGTGTTAACTTATGGCATCGTACAGAGTTTATTCCACCTTCCTTACATCTAGGACCTGTCAGCCTTCCATTTTTGGATGTCGCTAAATTCTTGGGTCTTATGTTTGACAGAAAACTGTGCTGGTCATCCCACATTTCCTATTTTTCGGCTTGCTGTCTGCAATCCCTCAACACCCTCCGTGTTCTGAATGGTACCTCCTGTGGAGCGGACCGAATGGTCCTTCTCCGCCTCTATCGCGCCTTAGTGCGATCGAAATTGAACTATGGAAGCATAGTTTACTCCTTTGCTCGGCCGTCTATTCTCCGGCATCTCGACTTTATCCACCACCGCGGATTACGTATAGTGTCTGGAGCTTTTTACACCAGCCCTGTGGAAAGCCTTTATGCTGAGACTGCTGAACCTCCACTGTCCAATGGGCGACCTGTCCTGAGTCGTTATGCTAGCCATCTGTCTTCCATGCCTACCAATCCGGCTCATGACATTTTTTTTCGATGCCTCCTTGGATTTAGGGTATGCAGGCCGCCCTTCCTCCCTACTACCACTGGGAGTCCGCTTCCGTCAACTGCTCCATTCTCTTTCCTTCCACTTTCCTAAAACTTTCTTGACAACTTTGGGTACAGCACCTCCTTGGCTCAGTCCCCGGACCTGCCTGCTCCGTGACCTTTGTCAGTTTCCCCAAGGATGGTACCCCTTCACTTGTTTATTGATGGGCATTTGCTGCTCTATGCGCACAAATGAAGGAAGCCACATTTGTTTAAACTGATGGCTCAAAAACATTGTTTGGTGTAGGGAGTGCCTATATTCTTGGCGACACCCCAAATCGATTTCGGCTTCCCGACCAGTGTTCGGTTTCTACTGCGGAGCTTTACGCTGTTCTCCAGGCTGTCCAACACATCCGTCGCCATCAGTGGATACAGCATGTTATCTGTTCAGATTCTCTCAGCTCTCTCCTCAGTCTCAAAGCTCTCTACCCTGTCCACCCTCTGGTCCACCGGATTCAGGACTGCCTCCACCTGCTCCATTTGGGAGGTGTCTCTGTGGTGTTCCTCTGGCTCCCAGGACACGTTGGTATCTGTGGAAATGAGGCGGCCGATATAGGGGCCAAGGCAGCAGTCTTTCTTCTTCGGCCAGCTATTCGAGTGATTCCTTCTGCCGATCTATGGAGTGTTTTATGTTGTCATTTTGCTTTTTTATGGCACGCACATTGGTCGACACTTCCCAATTATAAATTGTGGGACGTGAAAGCTCTTCCCTGCGCTTGGACCTCTGCCACAAGAACGCGTCGTCGGGAGGAGGTAAGAACGCGTCGTCGGGAGGAGGTAATTTTAACTAGACTCCGGTTAGGGCACTGTCTTTTTTAGCCATAGACATCTTTTAAGTGGCACTCTGTGTTTTACCTCTTCCACATTCAGAATTTCGAAGAGTGTATTTCAGTTAACATTGTCAAAAGCTTTCTCGAAATCCACAAAAACTATAAACGTAGGTTTTGCTTTCATTAACATATTTTATAAGATAAGCCGTAGAGTCTGTATTGCGTTGTGTGCCTCTACGTCCTCCGAAATCCAAACTGGCTTGTGCCAGTTTTTCCATTCTTCTGTAAATAATTTGTGTTAATGTTTTGTAACCATGACTTGTTAAGCTGCTAGTTCAGTAATATTCACTCCTGTCGGCATCTGCTTTGTTTGGAACTGGAATTATTGCTTGAAGGCTGAGGGTATTTTGCCAATTTCATACACCTTACAAACCAACTGGAATAGCATTGTTATGCCTGGCTCCCCTAAGGATATCAGTTGAGGGAATGTCATCTACTCCAGGATACTGTTCTAACTTTAAACTTTCAGTGCTCTCTTTCAAATTCTTCTCGTAGTATCATATCTTTCATCTCTTCTTCACCTACGTTCTCTTCACTTTCTATAATATTGCCTTAAAGACCATTTCCCTTGTATAACCCTTCTACATTCTTCTTCCAGCTTTGAGCATTCCCTTCTTTGCTTAGTACTGATTTTTCATGTGAGTTCTTCATATTAATACAGCTGCTCCTTTTTGTCTCCAAAGATCTTTTCTCCAATGCTAAACAAAGAGGGAAAGCTGCAAGGTGGTGGTGGTGGTGGTAGTAGTAGTAGTTGCTCATAGAGGGTCTATACAAGGGAGATGAACATGTAAGCAAAGTTCTAGAAATGGAAGAGGACATAGAAGGTGGGAAGGGAGATTTGGTACTCTGAGAAGAATTTGACAGAGCACTGAAAGACATAGGTCGAAACAAGGTCCTGGGAGTTGACAGCATACTGCCAGAACTGCTGATAGCCTTGCCAACCATTACAGAACCCTTCCATGTGGTGTGCAAGATATATGAGAGAGGTTAAGTAACCTGATGTCAAGAAGAGTATATTAATTCCAATTGCAGAGAAAGCAGGCGCTGACAGATGTAAAAATTAGCACACCATCAATTTAATAAGTTACGGTTGCAGAATACTAACATGAATTCCTTACAGGAGAATGGAAAAACTGGTAGAAGCTGACCTCGGGGAAGATCAGTTTGAATTTTGAAGAAATGCGGGAACACGTGATGCAATACTGACACGATACCTCATCTTATAAAATATGTTAAGGAAAGGCAAACCTACCTTGATAGCATTTGTAGACTTAAAAGAATCTTTTGATAAAATTGGGTGGAACACAGTCTTTGAACTTCTGAAGATATTCAGCATAAAATACAGGAACAAAAGGCTATTTATAAACTTGTACAGAAACCAGGGAGCTATTGTAAGAGTCGAGGGGCATGGAAGGGTAGCAGTGGTTGAGAATGGAGTGGGACAAGATTGTAGCCTATCCCCAATGTTGTTCAATGTGTACATTGAGCAAGACATGAAGGAAACCAAGGAGAACTTTGGTAAGGGAATTACAGCTCATGGAGCAGAAATTATATTTTCACAGTTTGCCGATGTCACTGATGTTTTGTCAGACACAGCTAGAATTTGGAAGAGCATTTGCACAGAATGGACAGTGATTTGGAAAGAGATCGTAAGATGAACATCAATAACAGTAAAAACAAAGTTAATGGAATGTAGTCTACTTAAATCAAGATGGAAATGAGACATAGAAAGTAGATGAATTTTGCAATTTGAGCAGCAAAATAACTGATGAAGGCTGGTGTTGGGAAGGTGTAAAATATAGACTAACAACACCAAGAATAGTATTACTGAAAAGAGGAATTTATTAACATGTAATCAGGGTTCCCACAGGTTCTGGAACTCAGGGAATAGCAGGGAAATGTCGAGGGGGGCGACACTGGAAAAATCTCATTTTTGTCTCAGTACATGAAATGGTTTGTTTACTGAGGTGTCGTGCGTCATCGCTGGCTGTGTGCAGCTAACTAAATGTGCCACTTCCCTACTCCTTGATTCCTATTGTTTCTCCTCTTTCTACCACTCTCCTGCAGTGCTGCCACCACTTCTTGCCGCTAGCCTAGAAGCTGCCGATGAGAGCCAGGGAGGCATGAGAAATGGTTTGTTTGGATCTGATTCTCAGAGGCTGTAGATGCACCGGCCAGAGATGGCAGTCATGTGAGATTGAGTTGTGACTGAGTGATCGTGCGAATGTTTGTGTGCTCTCATTTTCTGAGAAAAGCTTTGGCTGAAAATTTAGTTGTGAGAGAGTTTTTTTTTATTAAATTTTTTTTTTATGTGCCTGTCTGTGGCACAGCAATCTTCTTTATGGTTACTTGCTCCCAATCCTCATTATTATTGATTCCCATGGTATTTGAACAAGTTACTTGTTGCAGGGATTGATCACTGTGGTCTCATTCAATCAACTAGCTGTCTGTTGCTTGTGAATAGCTCGCCACAAGGGTGGCTGCTTTTGCGGGTATCTGTAATGGATCGGGCCTGCCGATCTGAAACCATTTGGTTCCCTCTAATGTGCAGGGCCTGCCCATTGGATCTAGTCTCACTGATCTGTCCGCAGGCTGGGTCTGTTTGTGTGTGGCATAATGCAGCGAATTTTCATGGTTTGTCCATGGACCAAGGACTTTGGTGCTCCTCAGCAGGCCAGAGCCCATGGGCAATCGATTTCAGGAATTGCGACTGTCTCACCACAAGTACATTGTACAGTGTGGTGTTTTATAGAAATTTTATTTGTTCTAATACATTTTGGCACTTCAAAAGTAGTTTATATGTTAGAATGTATGGACAATAGAAGAAGAAAATTGTGTCAGTCACTGGCTGTTTGCACCCTATGTATTCATATATTTCTTGAAAGAAAAATCAAACAATTCTTTCTCATCCCGCATGGTAAGTCTCCCCTGACCCAAGGTACTGGGTGACTTTTCTGAAATCTACCCCTTTTTCTAGACCTCTCCAGTCCTTTTCCTTCACCCTCCTTCCTTCCCCTCAAACCTTCTGCCTGAAGAAGGAGCCACTGACTCTGAAAGCTTTTCAATTACAACAATCTTTTATGTTTGTGTTCTGCCACCACATGGTAAGTAGGTTTTTATCTATCTTGTTAAATAATTTTGACAATAAAATAAAATAAAATAATAGATATAACACAATGGGTAACTACCGACAATAACTAACATAGTAGAACCAGCATTTTATTGTTGGTTTACACAATTCTATCCTGCCTTATACACTTCTTTCAACAGACCTACTTTTTTCCGAGGTTATTTCTGAAATTAGTGAAGGTATTTTAAATCTGTCTTGTGATTCGAAGGAAATGTATGTTTTTATCACAACATGTGTTTTGTTTTATTGAAATAAAATAACTTCAGTGGTTCTAATAAAACCACATACCATTTTGCTTGCTTTTTCCATCTAAAAACAGTTCATTACAAAAGACGTTCGCTCACATCAGCAAGCTTTTTTAAATATCTCCTCATTTGCGTTATTGTTTCTTGTACTGTAGCTGCAAAGACAGATTGTCAACTTACGTCTTAACTTACACTTAACATCGCAAAATTTGTCAGGGAAAAATGCAAACACTTTGTCTGGAAATGTGTCATGCGTAGATTTTGGTAATGGCAACAGCACAATAAATCATGGGATGTGATGACAGCCAGTCATGAGTCAGATGTAGATCAGTGAAATTTTGCCTGTTCATTTGTTTCGCTTTGTAAACGAACCCCACAAGTTAATATGAACTGTTATGTTCCTGCATAATCACATTCTAGAAAATCTAATAACATAATAGTTCTGTAAATCAAATAAAAGGAAGCAACTGAAAGAAAGAAAAGAAATTTATTAAATGTTGGTAATTCTTTGTTACACTCTGTTTTTATATTTCATTTCAATGAGTAAGTCAAATAAAAGTAACATGAAAAGAGAATTAAAAAACTAACATAACTTCCTGTGTATTATCAATCCTTTTCGCAGCTTCAAGATCACTTAAAAACAAGTCATTCCTGTGGTTCCACCACCTTCTCCACATGTATTCAAATAAATATGAATTGAAAGTGTCCTTGCATTTTTTTTGACTCCGAAATGTACATTTTATGATGGATCAGGTACCCTCATTGCTGTGTGTGTCGGCGACTGTTTCTACATCTACATCTACATTTATACTCTGCAAGCCACCCAACGGTGTGTGGGTCTTTGAAATGTAGACAGTCATTTACAGATAAATGAACAGAACTGTCATCATTGAGGCAGTAATATGACATGAAATAATCTGAAATAACAGTTCTTCCAGGGAGGAAATACTTTTTTAGAACTTGGGGAAGTATAGGCTTTGTTCTTCTAAGTAGTACTTCAGACATACACTTATTATTACCTCTCTCTGCTCCATCAAGACCCATCTGCCAACTACATGCTTCATCATAAAAAATTTGTGCTTGCCAAATTTAGCTTCATATGTCTCAACTACTTTTCCTGTGCCACCCAGGAGATTATCGCTGTGAATGCAATCCAATACAGTCCAAACTTCTTTGCAGAAGATCCTCCAGTCTATGACAGTGTGTCTTGCCAAATGTAATTCTGATGAGAGAAAAGTATTAGAATATTTATTAACCTGCAGAAATGTCAACTTCAAAATGTCGTCAATAGTGTACTCCCTGATGGGACAATGAGTATGGAATCCTCTTCTGCAACACCATTTCAGACCATAATCCTCTCTTAGAGCAAAGACCATTTGCACAGAATATTTGTTCTTTTGGTTCCAAGCAGTCCCTAGTAAAACACCACTCTATAATTTCACCCTGGAAATTAAATCGGCTCCATATGAGATATATCTATCATGAAAACTCCTAAAATATGCTCAAAAATAGCTCCACATATAGATACCAAAAGCCTCGGAAAGCTGCTGACAACGAGCCACATTGCCTTCCAAAAACAGCGCTTTTGTACTGCTGTTGAATATCGTGCCAGGTATTCGGTGTGTCATCAGAACCTCATGTATTTATAAAAGTACTCGATTGAACGGCACTTTAATACCTGTCACAAAGATCAGTTCAAAGATTTGCTACAAGAGGCATGCCAGTTAAAGCTTGAAGAACTGAAAGAATATTTCAGGCAGTATTACAGTGAAGTAAGCGTTTCCTGTTGTATGACTCTTTATTCTTTATAAAGATGAAAAGAAAACTATATTTAATAGTCTGAAATCTCACTTAGCAATGTGCCAGTTATTGAATATCAGATTGTCAGCAACAAAGAACATTTTTTTTCCGATTAATTTTTATATTGGGGTTGAATTTAATTGCAAGCAAGGACATAAGAAAAGGTTTCAGGTGCGTTATTTTTTGCCACTTTCTGAAAAGCTGTCACAAACACACTCTTGGGCAGCAAAGTGTTGTTAAGAGTCATTCTACATTTTTCCGTACCGTATTTACTCGAATCGAAGCCGCACTTTTTTCCGGTTTTTGTAATTTAAAAAAAAAAAAAAGGTTGCGGCTTATAATCGATTGCAATTGCAAAGTAAGTGGAAGTTCTAAAAAATGTTGGTAGGTGCCGCCACAACTAACTTCTACCGTCGAATATGTGTAGCGATTCACAGGCATGCTTTTCAGGCACAAAGATAAATACCGGCGCCAAAACCTGTGCGTCAGTAAATAAATAAAAAAAGAAAAAAACTGTAGAAGACGAGATTTTTTTCTCCGCCCCGAGTTTCGACCACTGCATTTTCATACATTATGCAACAAAGTAAATACAAATCCCGTATTGTTCATCTTCGAATGTAGCAACATTTCAATGTACTGTACTACGAAAATCCGACTGGCAAGTCTGTTTGGGATGTTTGTCAATATGGCCAACTCTACGTTCTGAATTTTTTCTACCTATGAGAAGAGATGGTTGCTAATAGGAACTTTTATGAATTGTGAATCACATGCAGTATTCTCTTCACCATAAGAATAATACGTATATAAACATTTTGCCATGTATTGTTTCGTGTTTGCTGCTATCTCATTTAAATCCTGTATGCTTAATAAACTACGAAACTAGAGACAACAGCAAATGCGGGAGAATATACGTATCATTTCATGTTTATATTCGTATTATTCTTATGCCTAATAGTGATAGTCAGAAATGAAGCACGTCAATTGACTAGATTTTTAAATCTAAGATTACTAATTTCTGTGCAGAATGTTATGTACTAAAGAGGCGTCTGCAAAGATTTTCAAACGGAGAAAAATTTTCGCTAAACTCTCGTTCAGAACATCGTCTATCATACGCAGTCTATTATTTGGATCTTGTTGATCATTGTCAAAGAAAGCAGCAGTGTTAGTAACAAGAAATAGCAGTCTCTTGCCATTGTTTCGCTAATGAGACGATTAATCTCTTCTTCTTCTTCTTCTTCTTCTTCTTCTTTCTTTTTTTTTTTTTTTTTTTTTAATTGTAAGCGGCTGTAGAGCGCACAAAAGCAAGCCATGCGGCGAGCGGGATAGGTCGTAAACACTGATTATCAGAATACGACAAACAGTGCATGACACAGTACAGTAATGCATTTTCAGCTTATAGTGACGTAAACAAAGAGAACGGCACTTATCAGATCAAAGAAAAATAAGCAATCAATCCAAACCAGACGAAGCACGTGAAAAAGGAAGGGCATGCGTATAAATACGGACGGAGCGCCTGACGCATAGCAATGGCTACCTGGTAAAGCTTAACTGCTAAGCTTACTACTTGAACCAAACTACTGTAGCTGTATCGTCATTCATTCGACCTAAATTGTCTCTCACATTACAATGGGCCAACTTTGTTTCGATTTGGAGCTGCGGCTTAAAACTTTACTCTCCCCTTGAATTTCGAGTCTCAAATTTCAGGTGCGACTTCTATTTGGAAAATTTTTTTTCCCTTGATTTCGAGTCTCATTTTTCAGGTGCGGCTTAGATTCGAGTACGGCTTAGATTCGAGTAAATACGGTAATTGTGTTTTGATGGATGGGAAAACGTGTTGTAGTTTGCTCTATGTTTTCAATTAGTTAAAATGCTAATATTCCAAAAGATAAAAATTATTTTGTTACCTCATTTTGCTGCCCTTGCTAGCATCCATGACTGTTTGTCAGAGGAATTGGGGGAAAACACACCTAAAACCAATCTGTTTTTGTTAGTTTTTTATTTGGGTTTCAATGAATGAAACAATTAATTGTTCAAAAGATAAGTGCTTTAAGAACAGGATTTTACAAAATTAATTGTGTGATTTATTTATTTTTATTTTATTAATTTTTTTTTTTTCGATGGGCGTCGCCTACCATGCTGAAGTAAGATGGTTGAGCAGAAGGAAGGTGCATAATTGGTTTTTCTCCTTGAGGGACAAAATCAATACCATTTTGGAAATGAAAGGACATCCAGAAAAATTACTACGTGATCCTGAGTGGGTGGCAAATTTGGCTTTTTTGAGTGACCTAACTGGTTGTTTAAATTCTTTGAACATTTTGCTTCAAGGAGAAAATCACGATGTTGTTAATTTAGTGCAGACGATTCCAGCATTTAAAAGAAAACTTATTTCGTGCGACAAACAGTTGCACGAGGAGAACTGTGGACACTTTCCTGCTTTAGGCAGCGTTCAAAGATGATGTGGATTTTTCAGATTATGTTAAAATCATTTGCGAATTATAAGAGTAGTTTGAAAGTAGATTTTGGAGATATGTGAGCTTCAACCAGGCTTAAATATATTTGTTCACCTGTTTTCCATTTGGGAAGATGACATCTCACAAGTGTTTCAACTGGAGCTGGTCGAACTGCAGTGAAAACTCCGCATCAAGGACTACTGTCTTATGTGTAAAACTTTGTATGACTTTCACAGCTGTATTCCACGAGAGAAGCATCCTCTTTTACGCGCGCGCGCCCACACACGCACGCACGCACACACACACACACGCACGCGCGCGCACACACACACACACGCACGCGCGCGCACACACACACACACACACACACACACACACACACACACACACACAAAATTCTCTCAGTATGTGGTTCCACATGTATGTGTGAGCACTTGTTCTCCCTGTTAAAGCCTGCTAAAACTAAGAACCGTTCACTACTATGCCGGTATTACACTGTCATATTTCTTCGACAAAGATTTGATCAAATACTCCTCAAATTTCTTTGATGAAGATCTTTGACATGGCACTAAAAATTGTATTACACCGTCTTCATATTTTTTGTTCAAGATGGCTGACAACAACAGCTTGTTATTATACACAGCAGTGGCATGTACCACAATTGCACTGTGTGCACATATGGAAGAGAAGTGGGCGAAAAAAAGTAAACATACCTAGGTGAAGCCATGGGTTTTATGACGAGACGATAAAAGCATTCAACAAATTTTGTTACGTGAACTTGTAGTGGAAGACATCAAGTCATACCTAAATTACACTACTGGCCATTAAAATTGCTACACCATGAAGATGACATGCTACAGAGGTGAAATTTAACAGACATAAAGAAGATGCTGTGGTATGCAAATGATTAGCTTTTCACAGCATTCACACAAGGTTGGCGCCGGTGGCAACACCTACAACGTACTGACATTAGGAAAGTTTCCTACCGATTTCTCATACACAAACAGCAGTTGACCGGTGTTGCCTGGTGAAACATTGTTGTGATGCCTTTTGTGAGGAGGGAAAAAGCATACCATCATGTTTCTGACTTTGATAATGGTCGGATTGTAGCCTGTCACGATTGCGGTTTATCGTATCGCGACATTGCTGCTCGCGTTGGTCAAGATCCAATGACTGTAAGCAGAATATGGAATCGGTAGGTTCAGGAGTGTAATACGGAACGCCATGCTCTATCCCAATGGCCTCGTGTCATTAGCAGCTGAGATGACTGGCATCATAACCGCATGGCTGTAACGGATCGTGCAGCCACGTCTCGATCCCTGTGTCAACAGATGGGGACGTTTGCAAGACAACAACCATGTGCATGAACAGTTTGACGATGTTTGCAGCAGCATGGAGTATCAGTTCAGAGACCGTGGCTGCGATTACCCTTGACGCTGCATCACAGACAGGAGCGCGTGCGATTGTGTATTCAGTGACGAACCTGGGTGCACGAATGGCGAAACGTCATTTTTTTGGATGAATCCAGGTTCTGTTTACTGCATCATGATGGTTGCATCTGTGTTTGGTGACGTCGTGGTGAACGCACATTGGATGCTTGTATTCGGCATCGCCATACTGGCGTATCACCCGGCGTGATGGTATGGGGTGCCATTGGTTACATGTCTCGGTCACCTCTTGTTCGCATTGACGGCACTTTGAACAGTGGATATGACATTTCAGATGTGTTACGACCCGTGGCTCTACCCTTCATTCGATCCCTGCGAAACCCTACATTTCAGCAGGATAATACACGACCGCATGTTGCAGGTCCTGTACGGGCCTTTTTGGATAAAGAAAATGTTCGACTGCTGCCCTGGCCAGCACATTCTTCAAATCTCTCACCAACTGAAAACATCTGGTCAATGGTGGCTGAGCAGCTGGCTTGTCACAGCCAGTCACTACTCTTGATGAACTGTGGTATCATGTTGAACCTGCATGGGCAGCTGTACCTGTACACGCCATCCAAGCTCTGTTTGACTCAATGCCCAGGCGTATCAAGGCTGTTATTATGGCCAGAGGTGGCTGTTCTGGGTACTGATTTCTCAGGATCTATGCACCCAAATTGCATGAAAATGTAATCACATGCCGTTCTAGTATAGTATATTTGTGCAATGAATACCTGTTTATCATCTACATTTCTTCTTGGTGTAGCAATTCTAATGGCCATTAGTGTACTTAAGAATGGATGAGCATATATTTCAGTATTTGCTCAGTGAAGTATTTGCTCATATCACAAAGCACAATACTCACTTAAGAACTGCTATATCTGCAGTAGACAGGCTCACAGTAATACGCTGATTTATTGCTACATGAGAGAGTTACTCTAGCTTACAGTACAGTACTCGAATACCACAGTGCACATTAATAATACCTGAAACATGTGAACCAATTTAACAAAGCTCTAAAGGACCAATATCTGAAGATAAATAAATGTTCAATACCCTTTATGTGCATTAAGAACTATTTTTATTTAGATCAAAGTAATAATTACATTTTGTGTCTCACAACTACAAAATTAATAGAAATGTATCAAGGTGATGGGGCACTTTCAATGTGAGGCATCCTGAGAGCAAAAATAGGATGGTTCTGGCTGTGGAACTATCACCTGCAGCAAATTCCACCTGTCCATCAAAAAACAATTTAAAACCTACATAGTGCCTGTTGTGAATACTTTACCACCCACATTTCCCATTTCCCGCAGTTCAGCTGTGATGTGGGTGGCAGATGCATCTTCGCGGGCAGGCTGAGACTGAATTTTTGCTCATTTCAGCCACAGTCTTCAAAGTTTTGGTGGCCTCCACAATAATGGCTGTCGTCTTTTTTCTTCTCTTTGTGGGAGGCCGCTTATGATGCAGTGGCTGTGGCTCACTGCAGGTGCCATCAATCTCTTCTTGAGATGAGTACTGAGCCAATGTTCATGCTATAAATATAGAAATGAAGGCCATTAGATACATACTATCTTACACACACATATATATTTTATTTACAGGTACCCACAAGCAGAGCAAAGTGGGAGCAAATTGCAAATGATTTCGAGGAGAACTGGAACTGTTATAACACTATAGGAGTAACGGATGGAAAGCATATTCACATTAATTGCCCACAAGCTAGTGGATCTCACGTTTTCAATTATAAATCCTTTAACAGTACAACTTTCTTTGCCATGGTAGATACTACGTACAAACTCTTGTATGTTGATGTAAGGACTAATGGGCATGTTGGTAATACTGGAGTGTTTTCAAAAAGCAACCTATGGGAGTGTCTCAATGACTGATCTGTTCTGAACCTTCCTGAAGGCGGAAAGCTTGGGAACATAAACATTACAACTCCAATTGTTCTACAGGTAGATGATGATTTTGCTATGAGTTACTACGTTATGAAGCCGTACACTTTAATCAGTAAGGAAGAAAAGTTTTTCAATTACAGACTGTCATGAGGAAGAAGATTAGTGGAAACCAGCTTTGGCTTTCTTGCCAGTCATTTCAGGATTTTTCTAACTACCATTAATATGCCTCCAGAAACAGTTGCTACAATTACACTGGCTGCCTGTACACTGCATAATTTATTAACAGAGAGAAGAAAACACATGTACACTTGTCAGGAAACAATTTCCTGCAGTAGTAGCGAACTGCATTTATCTTGAGTTTCAAAGCACTGAGGACTACACCAAATGGAACCAATAATTTGCCAAGCTACTCTGGATGTCCAGTACATGGGAGAGGAGTTAGATAATGCTTTAAAACATTTTACAATGGTGCTGGAAAAGTGCCCTGGCAAGACAATTACATTTTGTTATGTAAAATGTAAACAAATATACCTACCTCAAAAATTTCTTCAAATGTGGGTGTTCCACGTTCACTGCCACTTTCTGTGTCCTCTAAATTGGAGACACTTTCATCTACCTCTGTGGCCTGGTCCAGGAACTTAAGCAGGTGGAACCAGTACACGTGTAGACTATAAACAGTTTGTGCGCTGGCTTCACTTTTGTTTTTAAGCATGTGTAATAATAGTAATAAAAATAATGTAAAGTATTTGTGTGTTATGTGAACATTACTGTGTGTTTCAAGTATCCGCAGTGAACAAAATTATGTAAATCATTTGCGTGTCGTGTAAACGTTACTTGCATAAATAAAATGAAATAAGTATGTTGATACACATTTCCACTTTCTTGTGAGAGTAGCTTGAGCGGATGCCATTAATTTTCTTTTTTATGTCATCACCTGTGCACCTGGGCCTTATCTCACAGCTAATGACCTCTGTAATTTTTTGTAACTCTCCAGCCTTCTTAATCTACTTCTTTACTCAGGGTGCCTCCCATTGTAAAGCACCTCATCAACTTCATACGTTAATTTTGTAGTTGACGGCACACACCATTTAAACTTAGCAGCCATGTTTATAAACACACTACTGGTGACAGAATGCTGCAGCGATGCTAGCGCTCCAAGCGGTAATGTTACACATTGCAGTTAACAGAAGACAAGGACTTTTATGATCAAATATACTGTGAGGCCTTACATTTGATCATATTTATTTGACGACAGGTGAGATTTGACAAAGTTCTCTATTACACCATCAAATTTCTTTGACATAAATATTTGACATTTCAGCTTTGACAAACAAATATGATGGTATAATACTGGCCTTGCTGATAAAAATTTCACTAATTCTTTGAGGTTAGCAGTCTCCCGGAATATTGTACAAGACCAAGACAAAAATCATTTCCTCGAAAAAGGAAAAACATGTAAAATGTTATTTGTCTAATTTAATAATGTCGACTGTAAAGATTAAAGGTCTTTATAACCTTAATACTATTTTTTTCAGTAAGTTTTCAAACTTGGTCAATTAGAATTATTGCGTACAAAACAGCAAACTAAGGATCTGATGTTTAAAAAGGGATACAAAAGGCTGTAGCACAAAGTACAGCAAAAAATATTACTTGTAACTACTAACAGTAAGAATTAGACTCCACATCGCATACATAAAAGTATTTCTAAAATATAATATTTGTGACACTGGTTCAGTTAAGAAATTGATATATCTTTCAGAAGACGCCTAGTGTTCACATGATGAGTGTGGATGTGCAGTACTAATAGAATCAAACTATGTGTCATAAAACTACTAAGTTGTTCTTTGATTCTTGTTTTGGATATTGTTTTCTAAAGCTTTGAGTAGAAATTATGCCACACGAACACTAATTGTTACCTAATCAGTAAATGGTTTGCTTGTTTTACTGCTCATTGACCACTTTTACAGAGCTACATTCCTCTGTTATTTTGTTTGTTGGGTCTCACAATGGGACAGTCTAGCGAGAGCAGTGACGTGTGGTCTCACTCGCTCCGTAGCTATCTCTCACACTCCTATGCTGACACTAGCGGTACATGGTCGCATACAGAGCACTGAACTATACTGCCTTGCTTTGCACCTGCCGAGTGTGGCCGGGCCAGCAGGCACAATTTTTGGATTAGCCTGTTGTAGAGGGTGACTAAGGCTTGAGTACAGCAAGAACATTCAAAAGGATATAGGTTGTGGTAGTTGTGAAGAGGATTAAACTGGATAAACTAGTGTGGAGAGCTGCATCAAACAAGTCTTGGGACTGAAGATGATAACATGTTAATGACCTTTCATAAGTTACATTGCTAGATGCTTGTTTTGTTTTGTTTACAGGTGATACAAATATTGTGATAAATAGCAAATAAAGTGCAGTTTTTGAAAGGGTCATTAAACTTTGAGAAGGCGCTCTAGTTTAGGACCTGTATGAAATTTACACTCAGTGAGTACATAAAGGAAATACAAGAAGTTGACAATTAAATTCTTGAGAATTGCTGCTTGGTTGTAAAATTATATGATATAACTTACTAAATGAAAGCGTTGGTAAGTCTTTCTGCTCCCGGGATTGGAATGAATCCTTACCCTCTCCCTTAAAACCCACATCCTTTCGTCTTTCCCTCTACTTCCCTCCAACCATGGGTTGCGAAAGCTTGGATTTTGTGTGTGTGTTTGTGTTTGTTAGTGTCTCTGTCAACATACCAACGCTTTGTTTTTAGATATATTTTTCCCACATTGAGATTACCGAATCTGAATTTTCGAAGTCTCTTCAAAACGTCATCCCAGTAAGTGGTTAAAAATGGAAAAAGACACTGAAAATGGTACTTTCTGGGATTTTTGCTTATAATTTGGAAAAACAACACAATTTTCGCCAAAGTTGACTGTTTATGAAAATAAAGAAGATATAATTTACCACAAACTAGGCTCCCCATGATTCTTATTGTTAAGACTGTTGGTATGGCATGTAGCACATGTTGAAGTTAGTGGGATTTCATACTTGAGGAGATGGGCCATCTCAGGAACTACCTTCAGTTTTCTTAATGTACTTAGTTGCATATCCATTGGAGAATGCCATCCTCCAATAGTGTCAGGATGTTACTGGAATGGCTGGTAGTTGATACTTGCTTTGAAAAGGGGTAAGATGTTTTTTGATGACCTCCCACCTTCTGAGTGCAGGAGAACTGGACCTATTTGATCGTCTCCTCTGGTGGCAGGTGTTTGAATGTTTGCCCATGGGTGGTTGCTTAGTATGTATTTGTGGTTGGTAAATTCAGTTTAACTGTATAGAGTTATTGCACATAATGAGTTTAAGTGAGAAATGGTTCTATGTGATGTTGTACTGGATGGTGGGAGAAAAGTGTCATCACTAAGGCCCAAAATGGGCTTAAAGAACATTGTTGAAGTAAGTAACAAGAGGAAGGATGGGAGAGCTTCCCTTTTAAAACGCAAAATTGTGGTTAAGGTTTGTGAACCACATCAAAAAATAAACTAATGAAAAATTAATTGCTGTGGTAGCTAAGAAGGGTGTGGCTGGTTGCAGGCGAAAAGAAACTAGACCTGCTCAGCTGGTTTCAGATTTAAATACCAACTATTTTTTGTGTGGGCAGCTATTATGTTAGAATTTTTGGCTTAACAAAATAAATTTCCATCCAATTGCTGGAACCTAGTGTATTGTGTGTGTAAGGTGGGGCTAGGAGTGACTGTTCTGAAACTTGCTTAGAAACAAAACAATGAATTGAGGATTCTTGAAAATACCTCAGATTGGACCAGTTACTAACTTTGTTACATGAGGTACCCAATACAACATGAGATACATCCAGGTCCTGCACAGCAAACCAAAGCAGGTTGGAGGAAAAAACTGGTCCATGTGCCACTGAAATTGATTGTACAGTGCAGCAAATTTTGAGCTATCTCAGTGAAAATAATGATGAGTGTCAATTTTTCCAGCAGCAGTTGATAGACCAAAGCCAAAATGACTACCATTTTGATTTCAGGGCTGTGAAAGCTCAACAGTTGAAGTATGGAAGTAATATAGTGATTGCCTCATCTGGGAAGAGATCAACTGTTGTTTGTTTCAAAAATATTGGGTACAAAATTCTTATCTCCTGTCACCACAGCAAGTTGTCCTGACTGCATTCATCTATAAGAAGTATGGTTCTTAGCAACTAGTTGTACTGTCCACTTTAGGGCAGTGCCTCCTACACAGAAGCAGTATGTTTTTAGGTGTCAGCAGTGATAGCAAAGGGAGCAAAGGGATTGGAATTTGACTCATCTGTGTCATTTCAATTAGTCTTAAACACCACTGACATCATCCAAACTCTTGATGGAAACAACAGTTTGCATGTAATGGGGGGGAATCCAATGTACCACACCACACAAAGCTGACTCATATTTTGTACTGTTGTCAGTTTAATTTCCCTTTGTGAGAGCCCATGACATCATTACTGTAATGAACACTGTACATTGGTTTCAACTCTAATTATTTACCTATTATCAGGTATGAACTGAAATTAGTTGTCTATTGCCTTACTTAGCTGTAATGTACCCATATATATTCTAATTTTGCCGGTGAATCAAGGGAAGATGAGGGCAGTGATACATGAAACACAGAGGATGAAAGTTCTTTGCAATTTCTTTAAAATTATTACAGTACATTAATAATATAAAATGATAATTGTTGTTGTTGTTACTGAATCCAAAATAGAGCATAATTATATCGTTTACTTGATTTAGTGGAACAGATTTTGATTGTAAGAGTGATGAAAGATTTCATTTTGTTGTTTGAACGAGCATCATAGCATACTTGGAGATGAGGAGTTGGGTTTTGGTGGTGGCCCCTAAAAATGTGCAAACTTGAACATGCACTACATCATACAGTTGGTCTGAAGAAAGAAGTAATCAGAATCTAATTTGTGGGAAATTTTATACTCTTTATTTTCATAAACAGTCACCTTTGTCGAAAACACTGTTGCTTCCAAGTTATAAAACCACAAAATATCTCATTTTCTTGCTTTTCCTTTTTTTGACCCACATCTATTCCAAATTTTGTTCGAACTTTGAAAATTTGGATTCAGCACCCTTGAAAACATTTAGAAAGCTTGTAAAGAAAACTTCTACCAAAACTTTGTGGAACATCTTCTACCAAACATTCCACTACAAATTACCATTTGACTGGACTGTGTTGAAACACTTAAACAATTCATTATTAATAGCACAGATGTTGTCTGACAAAGATGAAATAAAAGCCAATGATAAAATATGTCCACTTTCCTTAGATTTGTAGTTTAATTTGGAGTTTCCTTGGATTAAAAATAGTATCGTAAGTGCTCAGTTTTTCTGATATTCAGTCAGAGCCCAGTTTTCTTCAGACAGTCATACCATACCTGGCTTTATCACGGTAATTCCTGGCTTATGGAAACAGCAGTCAAGACACCATCAGCGCACTGCAAGATCCAAAGTATGTCATGCTGTTGGGCTTTGGGATTAGTTGGTTTTTGTGGAAGTTTATCCATGAAGTGTAGTAGGATACTACAAAATATTCAAAGTAATATTTGTGTAATCACAATTGTAATCTATTTCTATGCAAATAGTGTAACTATTCTCATTGGCTTTATGCAGCTCTGATTAGTGTAATATGCTTTTATAAAGCTAACAGAATTTTCTTCCCATAGGCTATTAAGGTGAACATGCACAATTTACCATCATCAGTATTCAACGAAAAGGTTGCAAATCGACTTCTGGAGCTTGTACCTCAGACAGATACTGTGCTCATGAAAGTTATAACACCAGGCACTGACACAGAAGCACCTACAGTGGAGCTCTTCAAACGGTTCACAGATGAAAAACTATTAGTGTCGATCAACAACACACTAGCATTGGATCCAGACTTAATAAGGTTAGTGGCAATACTTATCTGTCACTAGATTAAGTTTGTGTGCAATTCTGACACAGTATGCACATTAGTCCTAACTACACTTTGATTGTATTGTTTCCGCAATTCTGTACTCCAATAAATTAGCCACTGTAAGATTCATTCATAAGAAATGTTGTTTGAAATGTAGGAACAGGGCTTCTGTGTCATTGGCAAATTAGTGTCAACTGGGTGTATTGCCACATCATACTTAGGACTTGGCAAAATTTATATGATGCCTCAAGGCACAGACTGTTAAATTCTGTGCTGATGGTGTGAACTCCAGTAATTGCATATCTAAAAGTGTCCTAAGAATTAGTGATTATACGTCTGGGGTCATGTATTCCAGCCGGTAGTCATGGGTGCACAATGACTGTTCTATCTATGCCCATTGTTTGGATGGTTGTGCCAAGGACTAGTGAGGCAGTTGTCCATTAACCACCCTTGACACAATAGATCAAGGTCACTAGCAACCAGGGCAACTGGATGCTGTAGCTGACTTGTCTTAAGTTTGTTAGGTTACTTCAAAATTTCAATTGCACTTCTAATTTTGCTTTGATGCGTCCTCACCTTCCTTGTAAGGATTCATATGTCTTGAAATTTTGTCACAACTGCTTTTGGTGAAACAGTATCAATTATTAAGTGCGCAGTCACAGTTTCACACAGTATTTGTACTGTCCTGTAAAGTGAAAATGAGCACCCCAGTTCAACAATATAGGCAGCATTGCCGTCAAAATATAGGGTGCATCAAAAAGAATCACCTGATATGGCAAGTACATATTTTTGAAACTAATAAACATATACAATGAATTTTCTTTTTTGATGAATGGGAAATTAAAAAAGTCTCCATGCCTTGAGTTACAGCTTCCGGGCTACTGTTATGCGATGTCTCAGTCCATTCATTGTCGTTGGTAACAGAGATGCATAAAGTATTTTCTAAACCCTCATAAGAAATAATCACATACAGTCAGGTCCAGTGACATTGGAGGCCAGTAATGTAAGGTTGAATCATTTGGTCCAGTGCGAATGATCCATTTTTCAGTAACACTTTGATTTAAAAATTCCCGCAGCTCCAGATGGCAGTGTGGCATTGCCCCATCCTGTTGGTAAATGAAGTTGTTTTGCAATCAGTTTCCCACTGTGGAAAAAGAAAGTTCTCAAACATACTGAGATACATACTTCCTGTAACAGTGTTCTCGGCAAAGAAAAATGAACCATACACCTTTTCCTGTGGAACAGCACAAAACACATTAAATTTTTGAGAGTCCCTCTCATGTTGTACAACTTCATGTGGTTTTTCCTCGTCGTTTATTCTCACATGATGATGGTTCACCTTCCCATTTAAGTGGAATGTTGTCTTGCCACTAAACAATAAAGATGGAAGAAAACTGTAATCCTCCATCTTGCCAAGAATGAAATTACGGAACTCCACATTTTGTTGTTCGTCACCTTCATGAAGAGCTTGCAGTAGCTGAATTTTTTTATGGTTTTATGTGTAAACATCGATACAACATACATCGGAGGCATGCTGAGATGTAGAGTTGCATGGCAAACGGATTTCTGTGGACTCCTTGTGAAACTATGGTAGAAGCATTTGACGTTTGTGTCAGACACTTGGGGATATCCTGGCAATGTGCCTTTACAGAAACAACCTGTTCCTTGGAATTGTTCATGCCTTCATGTAATGCTCAGTGCTGTAGGAGGATCCACATTATACCTAGTATGAAAGTCATGCTGAACAGTTATTACTGATCTGCACTACCCAAAACAAAGAACACAAAATGCTTTCTGTTTTCTCGACACCATTACTAGAACTGCATTGGGTGCACACTGTTGCTACCTAGCGGGAACCATGTAAAACTTGAGAGTTTGCTCTTTCCAACAGGACGTTGCTCAACACTCGTCTCAAATAATGTAAAAGTTATGATTATTTTTATATATCGGATGATTCTTTTTGGAATTCTGAGCTGTATCATGGTGACACTCAATACGTTGGTAGCAGTTGGGTTGCTTAGTTTCTTATGTAGATTACATTTCAGTGTGCTATTAGAATTTCTATAGACCTCTGTGTTCAGAAATGCAGCAACACCATTGCTTTCCATTTACTCTGTTTGTATTGTGTTTCAGTGAAGCTTTTGGGATGTTGATGGAACTTCGCAACTCCACTTCTCAATGGGGTGGATCATAAATGTACCATCAACATATCCCAGCCATCAACTGTTGTGTGGCTACACAGAATTTTATGCTGTTGGCTCAAAAGCCTCGAAGCTGCCTTTAGCTAGTTGTTGTTGTTGTTGTTGTTAGTGGTGGTGGTGGTGGTGGTGGTGGTGGTGGGGGGGGGGGGGTGGTATTTGCCACACTGCATGCTTCCTCATAGTGTCTACAGTGTAAAGTGGAATACAATGACAAAGAACATAACAACCTGCAGTGATCACATATCTACTATTCATCTCTTTTTTAGTGTATTGTTGAGTATAACTTTTTTGTTAAAGCGACCGTTACATTTGTGGCCAATATATGTTGCCCATATGATGGATGACCAACAGTTTCTTTTTATATGACTGTTTTTGTCCTGCTTCACTTGGTTGTAAGTATGAGAGCCAATACCAAGAATGTAGTCCTCAATACCATGGCTATAATTTTCAATCTTTCTTATCGATTGTTCTTTGTAATCCATGTTATTGGTGGCACTAGGACTTCGATAATTATTCCCTCAGCTGTACTATTGTAAGTTCTGCAGTCCTTGAGCAGAACTGACACATTCTTTATTATTTGTCCTGTTGGGTTGCTCCTTAGCTGTCTGTAGATGGAATCATTCAGCAACAGGCTCAGTTTTATTTAATATTTCTTGCTAGTAATGGATTTTCTTTTATCTGCCTTGCAAACAACAAAATCCTGGTTCCATTCATCATACAATAACCAGTAGGAATCCCTGTAATAGATTTACCAAGGATGATATGGCAGGTCTTGTCACTTCATACACATACAAAACAGGTGAAGTGCTACCTGCATAGGAGAAACTGGGAAGCCCATCAGCGCCCACAAACAAGAGCATAGTACAGATTATTCTGTTGGGCCAGCACAATGAGTAAGTGACAAAATACTGCTGTAACCACTTGTAATTGATGAAGATTGAGGAAGTTAGAGTGCTCGTGAGCTGACTGAGGATAAGTCAGACTGAAATAAGTTACTCAACCAAAATCCTTGAGGAGCTCAGTAACATTAACAGGTAGAACAGCAGCAGGTTCTCGATGTCATGGTTACCAGAGATTTCACTCTACTGGTTCATGACTGATCACTGGGTGTTGGTTGCACTAGATACGACATGATTGTCTAAACATAAACCATAAATAGAATTGCTGTCTTTTATACCTGAGTTTAGCAGCAGAAAAACATTGTGGCCTGAAAGCTAGTTTCTGTTTGATGGTAGTCTGCCAGTCATCAGCAACTTGTTACTCAGCAAATAGTCACCCTCTACATTAGACCTGTGATGATGTGATAAGACCAATTGAAATGCGAACACTGTCATCAGTGAGGTTGTGGTACCACTAGAGACACAAAATATACTAGTACCCAGATCACAAAGAGTCTACAATCAGGTGAGAACCACTACAACCTGATCAAGATATTGATTACTTTAAGAAGTTAACATTATGATACACAAGTATACTAGCAAGACTTTAATCATAATAAGATGAGAGGGAGAGAATTAAAAAAAAAATTAGGTCAATTTGAAGCTGCCATATCATCCTACTTTATAATTTAGTACTTGAAGTGACATTTTGTAACCTGCTGATGGTATATCACTTTACCATTCAGAGGAATGTCAATAATAATGAAATAATCGGGGTTTTAAATTTGCAGTAGCGTAACATGCACGTCCGCTCCCGACACGAAGATAGACTTACCATTACACGCCGGCTGTGGTGGTCTCGTGGTTAAGGCGCTCAGTCTGGAACCGCGCGACTGCTACGGTCGCAGGTTCGAATCCTGCCTCTGGCATGGATGTGTGTGATGTCCTTAGGTTAGTTAGGTTTAAGTAGTTTTAAGTTCTAGGGGACTGATGACCACAGATGTTAAATCCCATAGTGCTCAGAGCCATTTGAACCATTGCTGTTACTCAACAAGTGTACAGTGAAACAGTTCTGTAGCTCCCAAGTTTAGAGTCTTCGTAATTTCATTCAATAAATTCAGGAAAACTATTGTAAAAAATCCAGGCTGAGGTGTGCGAGACTAACAAATGGTGTGGAAAGATAAATTTGTGCGGAGCACTGTGGAAATAGATGTGTGAACGAAACAAATATATCATAACGTGTTGGGGACTTAACACTGTAGAAAGAGTAAGTAAGGTGTGTCAACATATACAAGAAAGGTGGGTTCCAGGAGCATCGTGAAAGAGCAGTAGTTGGTAACATGGTTGCTGAAGTACAACAAAAGTAACAATAAATAATAAATTGCCAATCTCCTGTTCAGTGGGTCTGTATAATATGTATATAAGTAGAATCAGCTGAAAACCAAGAAAAAAAAATTATCTAAATGGTAGCAAGTGGAGTGAGTCCATCTTGCTATGTTTCACTCTCTTGGGAGGAGGTTGGGGTGTTGTAGAATTACGAAACTGCTCATCATTATATTTGATTGTGGATAGGAGGTTACAAAAGATTACATCTTTGAATATGAATTATGTTCAAGCTTGGTATAAATATTTCACAGTTTCTACTTTTAAAATTCTGTTGAGCTAGTGTTGTGGGGAGGGTTCATATGGCTCAGATTGTAACACAGCTGCCAAAGTTGTTGCGTTGGAAACATGGTCCAGTTGGATAGTGCTATGTTTCATACTAGAAGGTGGCCTTCTGTCAGGGTGAACGCTTGATTTATTGTTTCACTGGCATAGAGGGAACAAAATTAAATGCTTTCACTACTGAAAATGGAATAGACCGGTCTACTTTAGAAGGAGACCTTCTGGCCAAAAGCTTACATGGTCAGTAATCTTTTTGTTGTGCCTTTCTGCAACTCAGCATAACCACTAAATGGGGAGTTGCAATCAATCCTTTTCATAATACTGTCAGTATTGCATCTTGGACTTCCCATTGTTTGAAATTTTTTTTATGTAAGGTAGGGAATGTTCTTGACAATGACAGAGGGATGATTGCTGGGTCAACGGAATAAGATTAGATCTTGTTTTGTTGGTGGAAACACAATCCTGGAGGGAAGGAGTTAAAGGTGCTTATGGCATTTGATATAAACCAAGTATGAAATCAGACCCAAATTTTTCAGTTCGGTTCCTTATTTATTTAGTCTTACATATTATTTTGGCAAAGTAGAATAGGCAAAAGATTTTTTTTGCAGGTGGGATGGAGGATAGTTGTTTCCAGGCAAACAATACAATTCAGGGTAGTTGTATTAGAGCCGTTCCAGAATGCAGATTGATTGTGGCAATACAGAGCTACGAGCATTACATCATTGTTGAAGTACATTGCAGAGTTGCCCAGCTATATATGATAACATTATGTGTTACATTACAAATATCAACAACTGAGATGTTGCAGTTGATGCGGAAAGCCCGTGGAAAATGTCCTTAATTGAATGTATGGAGTATTTAGGAGAAAAAGAGAATATGAAAAATGAGTGATCTTTTGGAAATCTATCAGCATCTCTCATCTCCAAAAAATCACTGTAATAAGTACTACAGTGATTACTGAAAGACAGAATATTGAGTTGTTGATGGGCACACACAAAATAAGGAAAACTTGCTAGCTTTCGGAGTTATCCTTTGAGGAGCTAGAGCACTGCCTGGCTGTGTGTACACACACACACACACACACACACACACACACACACACACACACACACACTGAGGAACCGAGCGAGGTGGCGCAGTGGTTAGACACTGGACTCGCATTCGGGAGGACGACGGTTCAATCCCGCGTCCGGCCATCCTGATTTATATTTTCCGTGATTTCCCCAAATCGCTCCAGGCAAATGCCGGGATGGTTCCTTCTAAAGGGCACGGTCGACGTCCTTCCCCGTCCTTCCCTAATCCAATGAGCCCGATGACTTCGCAGTTTGGTCTCTTCCTCCAAACAACCCAACCCAACCCAACCAAATACGCTGAGGAAATATTGGATATTGACACTCCTGTGGAATATTTTCAGTAAACCTTTACTGAAGACATAGTGCAGTAAATAACCAAACAAACTAGATGTATTCTGTATAATGCCAATACAATAAAAGTGTAAATGTAGAAGAAATGGAACAGTGTATTGGTACGACCATAGTTATGTTAATTATTCCCCTCCCAGCAACAAGGCATTGTTGGTCTCAACACTGGGCAACCCTGCTGTGAACGCCATAATGAGCTGTAACCGAAGGGAAGAAATAAAATGCTTCATACACTTTCGTCATAACAGTAGTCTAGTCCTTGCTAATGACCCCCAACCATGACAAACTTTTCAAAATTTGCGTACTGCTAGACCAATAGCATGAAAGACAGTTGTGAGTACCAGAAGAGGAAATTTTAGCTGTGGATGAACAGATTATTCCAACAGAATGCAGATCTTCACTAAAACAATGCAATCTAGTAAACCACATAAATGGGTTCAAGATTTTGTTATTAGTGGGGTGTCAGGATTCATGTACAAATAAGACATTTTTGTTGGAGCTCAGAATAACGTTAAAATACTTGGTGCTGTGGACATGGATTTAGCAGCAATGTTGTTGTGCGTCTTACACAAACCGTCCCACGACATGTGAACTGCAAGCTTTTTTTTGACAGTTGGTTCACTAGTATACCTTTGAAAGTGTGTTTGCATAAGGAAGGAATACAGGCACTAGGAACAGTCCGTGCCAATCGTGTACCAGGTTGCATTTTTGCTAAAGAGACAGATATGGAAAAGAATGGCTGAGGTAGCATGAAGGAGAAGGTAGCAGCAGTAGATGGCGTGCAATTGTCTGTAATTTCCTGATTTGACAACAGAGTAGTCAACACTTTGTCTACATGTGTTGGATCCAAGCCAGAAGGTGAAAATAAGAGACTTTTCAGAAAGGAAAAGAAATACAAAATGATACCTGATCTACAGTGACTACATGGGGTGGGGTGTCAATCTGTTAGATTCTATGCTTTGATATTACAGTATTCAAATCAGATATAAAAAAAGGTACCTAAAGATATTCTTTCATCTAATTGATCTAGCTCATGATAAAAGCTGGCTACTATGGAAAATGAGAAATACAGACTACATGCCCCTATTGGATGTAAAGGTAGCAGTTGCAGATGCCCTCTGTAAAAAGGGCAAAACATTATCCAAGAAATGAGGTAGGCCAAACAACGAAGTCCAAAAACAGCTGGACAGTAAGAAGAAGAAAGGTTCTGTGGCAGATCTTCCACAGCGTCAGGTATGACAGGATGGCATAGATCACATGCCAGTCTGGCTTGAAAACTGTGGTCGATGCAAGTATCCAGATTGCAATGGAAAATCCTACATAGCATGTCTGAAGTGCAGTGCATCTTTATCTTTGAATAAGGAGAGAAACCGTTTCATGAAATTTCATAATGAATAGACTAAATGATAAATAATTTTGTTTGATTTCTGATAAACATGTAAATTAATGAACTGAAATTGTAATTATTTAAAAAAATAAACTTAGTTCTGATTATGTATGTTTATATCTTGTTGTATATTTTTGAAGTGTTTTCTCATCCAGCCTGAAACTAGTATCACAAAATGTTAGCCGTAACTGTATGCTGTCCCATATATGGCACAAACCACTGAATCAAAACTAATGGACCACACATAGGAGATATAATTTTTTAAGTATTTTTCCACACATCAGGTCACTAAAATTAACATTTGACATTTTTCACAAAAATAAAGAAGTCATGCAGTAAGGGCTTAATTGGCAGTAAACTGTCAGTGTGCAGGTGATGGGAGTACCTAAACTCTGCATATTGTATTCCTCGTTTTAGAGGCTGATGTGAGGAAGTCCATGGTTTGAAGAGTTTGTAGCGTGGTATGCTGAAAGTGTGTTGACTGTAGTCATTATTAGTATTCTTTGTTGGACAGTAGTACATGTAAAAGTGAAGTAGAATGGGAAGTTTATTTATGAACTGTGTTGGAGGGCCCTCCAGTTAGACATGTAGTGTCACATAATCTGCAGCATGATACGCTGATTCTCTAGAATGTTGAGACTGTAGCATAGGGAATTTTGGACGTTTCCACATAGTAAGTGTAACAATATATTCTTAAATTTTGGCAGTTCATAGGTTTCACCTGAATAATTTCTTGTAATGGGACCAGAAAAAGGTTTTAGACATGCATTAAAGGTAGATGCTCATAAAGTAGGTGTGAAATTGGAGAACTTTGCCAGAGCAGAATAAAGTATTTATTGCGTGCATTGGAGTCTTAAATTCTGGAGATATTTCCAATTCGTACATTCCAGTAATGGATGTGCTGCATGGTTGAGTTACTAAATTTTAAGCTTTTATATCAAAGATGTGATAGAGAATGTGCCATTGTTCAAGGTACAGTATAAGTCACTTGTAAATAAATTAGCATAGAAGACGACACATATCTGTGCTTTGTGTGTGTGTGTGTGTGTGTGTGTGTGTGTGTGTGTGTGTGTGTGTGTGTGTGTGTGTGTGTTTTCGTTTTGTAAGAAAGACTGGTAGAAATTTTGATTGAAATTTATTTAGTATGGTTGTAAGAAATGGAGATCAGATCATGAACTGAAAGTCAGCAACTGAAAATGATCATGGAAGTGGGGTAGGTTGACATAGGGGAAGATAAATTTATATGGATAACCTTAAAACACCAGGCTGTAGTATGAGGGGAAACTTCAAGGAGGCTGAAAGAAATCATGATAAAATTTGTGCTTTGCAGTAGATAAGATTTTGAGCGAATTACGGAGATCCTTTGAAGAGGTATACTCCAGTTGTGGAAAGATGGATGTGTTAGGTGGTTGGATTTGTCATCTTTAAACTTAAACTGTGAGGTGGGATCGGGGGATTTAAATTTTTGAAAGTTGGACACATTCGAAGGGGAATGATGTGAATATGGATTTCCACTTTTGTGTGTGATTTGTGGTTATGTCTTCAATGTAATTGCGATTCTTGAATTTATATTATGATGAGAGTTCTCTGGCAGTTGCTCCAGTTGTCGTGACAGACATGCTCTCAACATCTATGACACAATGCTCTAGGTGTTCACTCGAGAACTTGTAATTTCGTTATAATTCAGCTGCATTATCAGTACCATGCATTTGATGAATATTAATGATAATATTTATATGACCAATTGTTGCCACAGTATTAAGGCTTCAATCATGACCATGTGATATATACGGAGATCCTGTAATGAAGTTACAAACCTCCAGAGATAATTTAGAATGTTAAATATATCAATTTGAGGTAAGGGATTATGAAACAGAAATGACAAGAGCTGAAAGCTATGAGCGAAAATCATTGAAATACCTCTGATGATGGACCTTTTCTACTGGAAACGTTTTGCTCTCCATACTGTAAGGAGGTAATTGTATGATGAAAACAAGAAAATAAATCCAGTAGAATGGGTTTTAAAGTGCATACCTTAAGAGTTACGAGCAACTGCCCATCTTTGCTACTGTAAAACCACGTCTACTCTACAAGTGCTCATCACTCTTAAGTATGCATTTTAGAATCCATGTTTTCTAGACAATTTGGTCTTATTTTGGTTCATACTACTGTTGAAGCAAGCAATGAATTTCATATTGCAGGTGATTTTTGTTCTTGAAGTATTGAAGAAACTATGTGCAGGAAACACATGAAACTTTGTCATTAACTTGCTGGGTAGATGGGATGAGAGAGGAAATCACGTTTGGATCAATAGTGGAAATTTTAGGTGTGTGTGTGTGTGTGTGTGTGTGTGTGTGTGTGTGTGTGTGTGTGTGAGAGAGAGAGAGAGAGAGAGAGAGAGAGAGAGAGAGAGAGAGAGAGAGAGAGAGCGAGAGCTGGGTTACATGTACAGTTATGACTTTTTTTTTCAGGTCATCTGAAACAAGTTCTGGTACAGATCTGCAACGTAAGAAACGTGCGGAACGTTCTCAGTCTGTACCATCCACAGGGAAAAGTCCAGATGAACGTTACAGTGAAACTGGTAAACATAATAATTCACTATCTTCAAAACACTAAAAAGTCTTGAGGGCCCACATAATAAAATACTTTATGCAGAGTAGTGTGTTGTTCAAAACATTCTCAGATGTATAAAGCTTCTGGATTGTGTAATGCTTATCATACTGGTTAAGAGTAATAAGTATTGATTGAAGAAACATAAAACCTGGTCTGCTACAAAATAGCAGGTCAGCAACTGGAAGCAGTTAATTCCATAAATTATCTGGGAGTACGCATTAGGAGTGATTTAAAATGGAATGATCATATAAAGTTGGTCGTCGGTAAAGCAGATGCCAGACTGAGATTCATTGGAAGAAACCTAAGGAAATGCAATCCGAAAACAAAGGAAGTAGGTTACAGTACGCTTGTTCGCCCACTACTTGAATACTGCTCAGCAGTATGGGATCCGTACCAGATGGGGTTGATAGGAGAGATAGAGAAGATACAACAGACAGCAGCGCGGTTTGTTATAGGATCATTTAGTAATCGCGAAAGCGTTACGGAGATGATAGATAAAATCCAGTGGAAGACTCTACAGGGGAGACGCTCAGTAGCTCGGTACGGGCTTTTGTTAAAGTTTCGAGAACATACCATCACCGAAGAGTCAAGCAGTATATTGCTCCCTCCTACGTATGTCTCGCAAAGAGACCATGAGGATAAAATCAGAGAGATTAGAGCCCACACAGAAGCATACCGACAATCCTTCTTTCCACGAACAATACGAGACTGGAATAGAAGGGAGAACTGATAGAGGTACTCAGAGTACCCTCCGCCACACACCGTCAGGTGGCTTGCGGAGTATGGATGTAGATGTCAGTTTCACTTACTTTTTGTTCCTTTAGATAAGGTGAGTTTGATGCCTGTCATGGAGGTATCATGGAATGTCAGTCTTTATCTCACGTCATGTAGTTGAAAGTCTTACCACCTTCCTTCTGGTTTCAAGGTACACTCACACTCACCCTCACCCTCACCCTCACCCCCCTCTCCCCCTGCTTGCTTTGCAGTGCTGGTGTCCCAAATTCCCATATGCAGTTGGTGTTAGTTAAATAACCAAGAATATGTCAATAAACAAATGAAAAGTATCATGGAATCTGAAACATTTAGGCTATATAAACATCCCCCCCTTTCTGCCCAGAATATACTGAAGGCAAAATGTGCTTCAAATGCCAGAAGAAGCAATTTGATCACTTCAGCCTTCTGCTGTGATAAGTGTGATCTACCGGGTATTAAACTTTCCCTATTTAACATGTTATAACATGGAAACTAATTACATTATGAGTACCAAACTTGTTAGCATTAATGTCAGAGCATGGGGTGTATGATTTCCATGCATCACAGCGCCACCATTCAGTTCCCAGATGCTGTGGTCAGTCGTCATGACTGACCAGTCGCAGTGCATTTAACTGACGTGTCAGCATGAGCTTGGACAAAAGGAGCAGGACATTATTGGCAAAGCTCCATCATCAAAACAACAGTAATGCTGCAGCTGCACTTCAAGAGTATCACCATCTGAATGTATTACAGAAGGGTCTTCTTTCTCCATCTGCTGTGCAGAGCACGAAGAAGTTTGAGTTATCTGAAGAACTGGGGGTCACTCCAGGAAGAGGCCAATGATCGGTTCCACCACAGGTGGTTGATGAAATTGCTGTTGCTGTGGCAGACAACACTGTGCTTAATTCCCGATCTTCAGGTCCATTATTGTACAGCAGCTTGCTCCACAGGATGTGCAACGAAGTGTTGACTTTGCTCTCCACTTTCTCACAAAGCTGAAGTTGATAAGGGCTGGCCCTGGGCCATGCTATGGACAGACAAAGCTCAGTTTTGTTTGGCAGATGAGATGAACACACTGAATAGTCAAGTGTGAGGATCTTTACCTCTAGTCACTGTGCATGAAGTTCTCCTGTATGGAGAACATGTCACCGTATGGTGTGGCTTCATGGATATGTTCATCATTGGCCCCTTTTTTTTAACAGGTTGGCACTCAAGGACCAAAGATGTGTGGCATGACCGGTCAGCATCATTGCGATATGTCTTGCTAGCATATCATACCCACCCTATAGGAGAGAGACGCATTGAACTCAACAGTTTTCATGCAAGATGGGACCCCACCACACATCGCTCGTGAAGTTACCTGCTTCTCTGAAACACATTTGGAAATGGTTGAATTGTCAGCCGATCATTTCCAAAGGCTCAGATGCCATGACCACCTGATCTCACTCCCAGTGATTTCTGGTTGTGGGGCTACTAGAAGGACAGGGTTTACCAGGGGAACATTCACACATGTGCTGATCTGAAGTGCAGCATATCAAGAGAGCTAGCCAGTATACCTACAAACATGCTTCGTTCTGCTGTGCAGAATGCAATCCTGCACTTTCAGACTCTTTGGGACACTGATGGATGCCGTATTGAACCCCTTTTGTAGCAGTAATGGTACAAGTATTTAGTGGTACTGTAGCAGAACATTAAAAGTTTTTCAATTGAATTGGTTCTAAATATTTTGCTTCCCCATGTCCTTGACATTATTGCTAACAAGTTTTGCACTTGTACGTTAATTAGTTTCCGTTTTATGATGTGTTAAATAGGGAAAGTTTAATAACAGCCACCCATTATTTATTCCTTGCTGTAGTCTATAATTCTCTCTCTCTCTCTCTCTCTCTCTCTCTAGCTCTCTTGCTCTTGTAGTCAACATTGCTTTAGAAATATTTTTATTTGTTAAACAATTGTCTGTCAAAGGACTGTCTTCCTACAACAGCTTTAAGTTATAAGAATTATAATATAACATTTGTGTTCAGAACTGTTGGATTAATCCTCTTCCAAAGCACTTTTTTTTCTCATCTCATTTTGCAGTATGTGAGTATCTTCCAATTATAATTATGCCTTTTAACGCTTTGGTAAAGTACAGTAACTCTGATGTGAATTCTTACAGGTGTTGTCCATACTCCTGGAATACCACCACCATTAATACCGAAAGTCAATACTGTGTTTGATATTCATGTAACAATGGCTTCAAACCCCAGCAACTTTATGGTAAGCAACACTAAATAATTATTTGATATCAGTACACTGAACTTTGCTCCCAGATATTAGAGTCTACTGTGTGAAACTAAGCTAACAGCTATGTGACACCTAGAGCATTGTAAGTTTTCTAAATACTAGTTAAAGAGCCTTAGTGCTTTGAGGACATCGATTATCAGCGATCATAGCTTCAGTAATTGTACTTATTCTAGTTTCACAAATATCAACAATTGTTTCACTAAGGATGAAGATTTTTACATGTGTCATTTGTCAGTACTATTAAGTGGTGCTACAGAGAGAAGCTTTTACCTGCAGGTTATTGATAGATAGTGTAGTTCCCTGTTATGAGAATGTGGGAGACAGCGATAAAAATCTCAATGTGTGTGTATCCTTATTTTCACAACTGGGGGAGTGAGAAGTCTGGATGACGTTCCCTTCTTTCTTGATCTTTCCCAAACTCCCTTTCTTCTCTCCTCCTCCTCCCTCCTCCTCAAGGAAAGGGCTAATGTTTCTAAAAGTTAGGCTAGTGTTATACTTTTGTATGTTTCTGTTGGCAGTACAACACATTTTGCCTCCTAAAGGCAATAACTGGCTAGAAGTTCTGACTAATAATATTTGTTTAACAAGTAGTATACACTGGAGACATGAGCTTTCCTGTAGAGAATCGTTACTACAAATGCTAGGCTGCACCTCTACAAAATTATTGGGTGAAAATGAGTAAGTCAAAATTTTGACTTTACCATTCTAATTAATCTGAAGTCTGAAGTTTCACCTGTCTCGCAATTCAACTTGAAAAATATTTTGTACATGCATATAAATGTTAATGTAATAATCATAGTCACATTCACTAAATCATAAATCTGACAAGTGAAACAGCATGTTGCACAACTACCATTGGACACATGAAAACTGGGCATTCACAATGTGTGCCTCTCCATTGTAGAAGTTGATGTAATGTTACTGTTGTTACTTTAAGCAGGAAAATTTAAAGTTGCATATTTAGGGACTTGTGTTGTACATACTGCATAAATTACTTTATTTCAGACATTTTCACTGATCTCTTGTGGACATGTACAGGTTCAAACATTGTTATAATTTGGTCTGTTATAATAAAATTGCAACTGGTACATTTACTGTGCCCCTGCACCCTCTCTTTTCTTTCCACTGATTTCGTGTCTGAGACAATTAGTATTTTGCTGGAAATTAGACACAAGTACTTTGTCTTTCAAATTCTACCAAATGGTAGAACAAACTACTTCTTGTATCTGCATATAATCATCCAACAATTATACATTGAAAACAAGTTGTGCAGTATGTGTCTCCATATAACAACTGACATTACATGCATTATGTACATCAGATTTGACGTATCATAGCAGAGAACTCGAACTACTATTACTTTTTGTCTTGTGACGTAACTTCTGAGTGTCACGAATGTCCGTCTTTTGCGGAGCATGGTGTAACTCCAAGCAGGGGGTGGTTGCAACGAGAAACCACCAAACCAACATGTGCCCCAACGCTTGAACCACTGCCAGTGTTGCCCCACCTGGTATAAAGATTGCGTCCCTCCTCACTTAATTACATGCACAGAAAAACCATATGCATGTGCAGCCTTACCAGGTAAACCAATGGAAAATATTTTTGTGATTGACGATCATCATTCATGGTTCAACACATCACTTTAACAAATTGATAAGGTAAGCCAAAAGTTAACAATACCTTTTACTGCTATTATTTCTGCACTTCTAAGCTGAGATGTTCCTGGAAAGGCATTGGGGGGTAAAAACTTATTGGTGCAGTATATTCCTTAATTCTCACATTTTTCCGTTGTTTATACTTGGTGTGAGCATTCAGTTATGATTTCTATTCGATAAAATAAAGATCATTACCATATTGTACTCCATACTTCCCTAACCTCAGCTTGTGCTCTGCCTCTGATGATGATGTCAACTGGATTTTAAACCCTGATCTTCCTTCGTAACTTTGTTGAGCCCAGTATCTCATCAAAGCTGTGATGTTCATTAATCATCATTACAGTCTACTGTCCTGACAGCTTTGAAAGTGAAAGAAAATTGAAATTTTTGGTTAGTTTTTAAGAACATTACTGTCGTAAGATTCAAATAGTAATTTACCAACAAAAAATGCAAATAAATTTAGAAGGAAACATTGGTACCAAAAATGTTAACATTTACTCTTAAGTTATTACACATTGTAAAAGTATATATGGATGTAAGATGACACTGTTATTTTTGAATGATGAATTTTTGGATAAAACATTGTTGTATAGTCAGTTAAATATGATAGATTCCGTAAAGATTGAAATTTGTCACTGAAACGGATGTTGTGGTGATACAGAATAATCCAGATGGAAGTACTTACTTTATTATTGTTAAAATTGTGCGTGTCTTCACAAATAAAGAATATTCAGAAATATATTGAATTGGAACCCATGTTCGTAAATATACTGTTTCTTTGCTATAACCATTTGAAAACATGTCGGTAATGCTACCACCTGTACAGGTAATTAATTTGGAGTAACCCAGTACTACACTTGTTTTCCAGTCTCACTCATTAATAGCCATAAAAATTGCTTATGTACTCATTGACATGTTCTCTTCAACGTGATGCAGTACGGCTTCTTGCAGTTTTTGTGTATGGCATTTCCTTGGAGCACCACACCTGCTGATGGTGAAGGTACACTTTGTCGAAGCCATTACATAATTTTGGCGAAAAACATATGTGATGGAATCGGATGTTGTGCAGAATGATCTTCATAAAGGCAATGAGCAACTCTTCCATAACTGTGAGCTTCGCCATTCTGAAAGATCGTGTAGGTGTAACCTGCAACCATTTACTCAGCCATGTTGCTCTAACACTCACAGACATGTGACTGAGGCTTGAACCAGGTCAGAGATAGGGTAGACATCAAATGGCAGAGGCCAGTCTAATGTAACCACCTTCCATCATGACTGCTGTGTTGCATACCTATTTAGCAAATAAGTTTTCAAACAGCTGTAGCATGGAAACTGTACGATGCCCCTATTCAGAATATTATGAGCTCCACTCTGCAAGTAATAGAAGCTTATAATGAGAATTTCCGAACACCTTGTACATCTTATTCCAGTTATAGTAGCTAAAATAAAATTTTCCGGCTGTGTTTCAGGTACAAGCTTATGAAAACCTTGCAGCACTTGATGAAATGATGGACAAACTCCAAGAGAGGTACAATGAAATTGGTGGGGGCTCAGTTCCACAAAGTATAGTTGAGGGAGAATTTTATGCAGTTCTTCATTCTGACCAGCTCTGGTACAGGTAATTAATTTCCTACAGCTGGTAGTTTTGCAGTGTTGTTATTCATTTTTATGGTGGTAAGTAGTAGTATAACTGTTATAGGCCTACATTGTTTTCATTTTCGTTGCTTATTTCCTTCAGTCAGTCTCTCCATTAGTTTGGTATAATAATCAGTAAATGCTCCCTTGTATATTTATGGCTTTGCTGAATTTTGGTGAACAGACACTTCTGTGGATGTTCTATAAAATTAAGTGATTTCTCTGAAGATCAGAGTATTAGCTAATTTTAAAGAATTACAGTCTTGAGTGAGTACTAAAGAACTACAGTCGTGAGTGAGTACTAAAGAATTACAGTCGTGAGTGAGTACTAAAAAATTACAGCCTTGAGTGAGTACTAAAGAATTACATCCTTGAGTGAGTACTAAAGAGTTACAGTCAGTTAAGGAGTAAAATCAAAGAAAGAGTTGTTAATATTGAGCAAGTTGTAACACTCGCTTGCTGTGACACAAACTAATGTTACCCTCTTGGAGGTTTTTTAATTTTGACCACGTGTTTGTCTAATGGATAAAGGGTATCAGACAGTAATTTTGAATGTATTGTAATTTATAGAAAAACTAAGCTGACTTTTACGTTGGGGATAATGAAAGTAGTAAAGTTCATATATGAAAGAAAAATTGACCGGCCGCCAGCCCAACTAGGCACATTAATTTGAAAATTGAATATTAATTGTTGTAGTGATTTCCATTAAGGCTCCCTGTGAGTAGCACACTGGATAGACATGAACACAGGGCTAATCTAAGATGTGGGTAGCAGTAGTTACCGTTAGTGCACAAACCAGTAATCATAGAAAGCAAAATTGTACCCCACTCATAATAATAACAGTTACAGTCACGATCATTACGTGACTCAGTACTGAGATGTTACTGCAGGAAGCACTGAACTAAAGTTGGACATGGAAAGGTTTCTGACTTAATTAACATATAAATACAACAAGTAAAATTAAATAATACTACAAAAACACTGTTTATACTCCCATTTATAGAATAGTATCAGATTTCTTTAGTAGCGATAATATTCAATTATCTTTTTAATATGAGAATAATATGGTGAGGGCCCATAAACTGATACTGCATCATTACTCAAACTCTTTGATTATTTCAGTAGTAAGATTCAGTTCAACTAAATTTAATTCTTAGCCCCTCTTGGAATAGTTTGTTTTCATCCTTCAAAGCTAATTACTTGACACTGAGCTCGATTAACATAAAAAAACCGTTTATGGTAGTAATCAAGGCTAATATATGTTTCAAATAAGTTTAAGTTATGTGGATTTTTCATCACCTGTGAAGCAGGTATTTTAGACAGCAACATCTACACAGTCTGGCACTGAATTTGTGCACATTTAATACACAGAATTAAATTACTAGTTTGTTTGAAATAGGATACTCGGTTTTCTGAACGCTTAGGAGGGGATCCTGCATAGGTCCATGTTTAGGATAAAGATACAGTTTTAAACATAGGTTTATAGCATTTGTACTATTATTAAATCACTCGCACAAATTAACTGGTCCATGCTGTAATACATATCTGTGTGCATGAAGTTGGTGGAGCTGTGGTGAAGTTGTGGTGGTAAGCGACGTGGCAGCTAACTGTACTTGTGGCTCTTGGTGTTTGAATGCTCTTTACAATTTCTTCTTGGTGATGGATGTTTAATGTGTTAGAGCCATCCCTTATTGCCAAAAGTACCTTGCAACAGCCAGACTCACATCTGAGGCAAAATTCCTTGCAAAACGACTTCTAAATGCTTCCCTTGGCACCCTCAATGTGTACCATTCAAAGGCTAAACGGCTAGCCACTGACTGCATACCGTTTCCATCAAGGAGCCACCCAGTTCGACCGCCAAAACGGCCTGTTACATCGCTCCAAGCCACTTCCGTTGCAGAGAGACTTCCCTACATATTTTATGTTATCCAATACAAGTGTTCTAAGCAAGAACCAGCTTCCAATATACAATGTTTTCTGTATAAACATACATATATTATAAAATTTCATTATTTTAAACATTATTTAGTTTTTCCATAAATACATTACAAACTTTAAATCTCCTGTTACAAATCAATGATGTTAAGTAACAAAGAACAAACACTTCATAATCACAGATACACAGTTACATAATATAAACCTTCTTCTCATAGATGTAGGTGCTACAAAGTGCTTTGGGGAGAATGCTTACATACTCGGTTACAGTTCAGCATTTGGGGACAGCCATGCAAACTGCTATCTGAAAAATTTAACTCACCTGTAGTTACTTCAGTTATTCAGAGAGGTGACTGGAGGACCATTTGGGGTTTGCTAGAGTCAATGAAACACCTCGCCCATCTGCTTGTACCCATGGATGTTACCGATATACACTGTGGCAGTCACACTCATCTTTAAAATAAAATACGTGTTGACTATTTTGACAACAGTGTTGTACTACATTTTGCAGAGAAAATGGAAGAGGAAGCTTTGGAGATCATGCATATCTACAGTTAGCACTTCAGCATTTGCTGTTAATGATCCAGATTCGCTGAATATTAAAGACAGTAATTATTTAAAAAAAGTGTGTGTGTGTGTGTGTGTGTGTGTGTGTGTGTGTGTGTGTGTGTGTGTGTGTGTGTGTGTCTAAAGTCAGATGCAAAGAGCCACAGGCCCTTTTATGTCATGAATACTCAAGCTGCAGTCAAGGGAGGGACCATTTGTAGGCACACAGGGAGCATCACATGCTGCAGTAAGTTTGGGTTCAGAAAGGGAAAAATTTATTATACTCCATTCAGTAGGGTTAGACATATGGTGTGCAGCATCTCTAGGAAATAAGCAGTGACTGTAACGATGGACATTCCAGATGTCGTTGATATCATCCAGGAGCCTACAACATTCACTAAAAGATCTCCAAACCCTGATACGCCTTTTTCGTAGTCAGGTGGACTATTAAACAGGACGAAACGTTGAGAGCCATGAGGACCGTTTATGGTAGTCAAACAAATTATCAAAGGCTGGCCACAAGGCTCTATCTCTGACCTCATCCTTTTGGGATTTGACCATTGAATCCAACATAGTGGTGTCGGTTGCTGAGATGAACTTCTACGTCATAAAGAAAAAAATTATTTAATTAACGTGCTTGAACTTTGACTTTGACACAGATAGGACCGGAACTGGATTTAAACTCTTTTTTCGATTCTTTTTTGTAGATGCCAAAATTTTTAAATTTTTTACCTGTCTAATACAAAAATAATCTGTGAAAAAATTTGAATATAGATGAATATGTTTCCTTGGTGGCTGCATAAGGAGAGAATGGGTTAGGTACAGAATAAGTTGGCGGTCAGAGGTTTTAGTTTCTCCAGTTCTCAGAGAACGCCAGGTAAAGTCGGAGGAAAAACTTCTACAACTTGTGATGGAGACTTCACCTCTCTTGGCAACAGAAGTCCTCACAGTCGCCATAAGATTTTCTAGAAACACTTTCAGAATGAGAAGGTTGAAGAACAGTGGTAGTATGATATCTTCTGACTAACAAACTGGTTGCTTAGGATACATCTTTAACACACAAGCTGACGGCAAAATATTTCGCGTAGTTCGGACCGTGATAGTAGCAGATTTGCCCAGTATTGTTAAACTGCAAAGAAATCACTGTACTCTGTATTGCTACACACACACACACACACACACACACACACACACACACACACACACACACACACACACACATCATTTTATGAAGGTCCGAGATTCCAACACCAAATAAAAGTTCATAAACAATATTTTCCTTCTTTTTCACAAATTAAATTTTTCATTCTTGATAATTTTGATTACAAATTGATCTCTGCACTTCTGATTACTTCTGTAGACAACTTATCTGACATCAAAAAAGCACAATGTACAGTTGGCATTCCTTATCTCCAACAATTACAAAGAAACCTAAATGCTATTTTTTCACAGCAAAGAGTGTTGTCATCTCAATTATGGCAGCACATCATCGCTTATACTCACAGCCGGAATATTACAGTGATATTACATTACTTCGGGACACTGCATCACGGAGGATAATGTAGACTTCATTGTTGCATACACAGATGATTTTTTGAAAGTTTCTAAGAAGACTCTGTGACCTAGCGGCAAGCAAAAGCAGCAGAGGTCCCATTGGTGATGCAGCAAAAATGCCTAAACAACAGGTTCACAATAGCTGCCCCTAAGACCAATATTTTTACTGCTGAAAGGTGGATTGTTCTTAACAAGAATTCCCACCATCAAATTAAGAGGAATTTCCATTTGCTGGAGTGAGGTGCGTTGAAGTGAAAAAGGGATTTTTTGTAATTGTTCAGTAAACCCATTCAGAAAGGATGCAAAATCATGCCAGAGTCAGCTTGAGTTGGAACTGTGTATACACACACTGAAGTGCCAAAGAAACTGCTATAGGCATGCTTGTTCAAATACAGAGATATGTAAATAGAATACGGCACTGCGGTCGGCAGTGTCTATGTAAGACAGCAAATGTTTGGCACAGTTGGTAGATCGGTTACTGCTGCTACAATGGCTGGTTATCAAGGTTTAGGTGAGTTTGAACGTGGTGTTATAATCGGCGCACGACTGATGGCATCTCCGAGGTAGCGATGAAGTGGGGATTTCTCCGTACGATCATTTCACAAGTGTACCATGAATATCAGGAATTGGGTAAAACATCAAATCTCCAACATCACTGTGACTGGAAAAAGATGCTGCCAGAGCGGGACCAACAAGAACTGAAGAGAATCGTTCAACGTGACAGATGTGTGAACCTTCCGCAGATTGCTGCAGATTTCAGTGCTGAGCCATCAACAAGTGTCAGTGTGCGAACCATTCAGTGAAACATCATCAATATGGGGTTTCGGAGCTGAAGGCCCACTTGTTTTACCCTTGATGGTTGTACGACACAAAGCTTTACGCCTCGCTTGGGCCTGTCTACACTATCATTAGACTGTTGATGACTGGAAACGTAGCCTGGTTGGATGAATCTCACCCCAAATTGTATCAAGGGGATGGACGTGTGTGAGTATGGAGACAACCTCATGAATCCATGGACCCTGCATGTCAGCAGGGGACTGTTCAAGCTGGTGGATCTCTGTTATGATGTGGGGTGTGTGCAGTTGGAGTGATACAGGACTCCTGATATATGTAGAGAAGACTCTGACAAGTGACACATACGTAAGCATCCTGTCTGATCACCTGCATCCATTCATGTCTATTGTGCATTCCGACGGATTTGGGGGAATTCCAGCAGGACAATGCGACACACCACATGTCCAGAATTGCTACAGAGTGGCTCCAGGAACATCGTTCCACAGACCACCAAACTCCCCAGACATGAACATAATTAGATGCCTTGTAACGTACTCGTCAGAAGAGATCTCCATCCTCTTGTACTGTTATGGATTTATGGACAGCCTTGCAGGATTCATGTTGCAGTTGCCTCCAGCACTACTTCAGACATTAGTCGAGTCCATGCCATGTTGTGCTGAGGCACTTCTGCATGCTCGTGGGGGCCATACGCAATATTAGGCAAGTGTACCAGTTTCTTTGGCTACTCAGTGTCAGTAGTGATGCAGTATCACAATACATTCTTCATTGCCATTGTTTGATTCTCAGCAAATATGTGAGGCCAGCAGTTCTGCTGTCAACATGCAAAAGCTACATACCTATGACAGATACAACGAGCTGTAATTCTAAGATTAACACAACCAGTCAATAAAACACTAGTTGTAAACTGTTAGCAGTTTTAGAAATGTTGTTGTTTCGGTCTTCGGTCCAGAGACTGGTTTGATGCAGCTCTCCATACTATTCTATCCTGTGCAAGATTCTTCATTTCCAGGTAACTATTGCACCCTACATCCTTCTGAATCTGCTTAGTGTGTTTATCTCCTAATCTCCCTCTAAGATTTTTACCCTCCACACTGCCCTCCAATACAAAATTGGTGATCCCTTGATCCCTCAGAATATGTCCTGCAAACCGATACCTTTTTATAGTCGAGTTGTGCCACAAATTCCTCTTTTCCCCAATTTTATTCAGTACCTCCTCATTAGTTCCACGATCTACCCATCTAATCTTCGGCATTCTTCTGTAGCACCACATTTTAAAAGCTTCTATTCTCTTCTTGTCTACACTGTTTATCGTCCATGTTTCACTTCCATACATGGCTACACTCCATGACACTTAAATACTTGATGTTAACAAATTTATCTTCTTCAGAAACACTTCCCTTATCATAGCCAGTCTACATTTTATACCTTCTCTATTTCGACCATCATCAGTTATTTTATTTCCCAAATATTAAAACTCATGTACTACTTCAAGTGTCTCATTTCCTAATCTAATTCCCTCAGCATCACCTGATTTAATTTGACTGCATTCCATTACCCTAGTTTTGATTTTGTTGATTTTCATCTTATTTCCTCCTTTCAAGACACTGTCCATTCCATTCAACTGCTCTTCCAGGTCCTTTGCTGTCTCTGCCATCAGCAAGCCATAAAGTTTTTACTTCTTCTCCGCGGATTTTGATTCCTACTTCAGAATTTTCTTTTGTTTCCTTTACTGTTAGCTCAGTATACAGATTGAAAAACATGGAGCGTAGGCTACAACCCTGTCTCACTCCCTTCCCAACCACTGCTTCCCTTTCCTGCTCCTCACTCTTATAACTACCATCTGGTTTCTGTACAAATTGTAAATAGCCTTTTGCTCCCTCTATTTTATCCCTGCCACCTTCAGATTTGAAAGAAAATATTCCAGTCAACATTGTCAAAAGCTTTCTCTAAGTCTACAAATGCTAGAAATGTAGGTTTGCCTTTCGTTAATCTATCATCTAAGATAAGTCGCAGGCTCAGTATTGCCTTACATGTTCCAACATTTCTATGGAATCCAAACTGATTGTCCCCTAAGGTCGGCTTCTACCAGTTTTTCCATTCGTCTGTAAAGAATTTATGTCAGCATTTTGCAGCCGTAACTTATTAAACTGATAGTTCGGTATGCCTCCACTACACCTGTGGGTCAAGATGGAGGCAGCATCTGGGGCATACAGACTTAAAACTGGCAAAAACTGGATCTAATTGTGATATACGGAATCACACACTAATATAGTGAGTGAGGTAAACATAGGAGTGGCTGGGGAAATGCCTACTGACTATATAACAACTCCCAACTGCTTCAGCAAGGCTTACAGTATAATTATTGGAAGCAGGGAGCAGTGGGAAAAAACAGTTAGACACCGTACTGGGGCGTTGTTGGTTCACCGATGGGTTGAAATCGGACCAAGGCATTAGGACAGGGGTGTACAGGGTTCAGCCAAGATTGGAGGGCATCATCTCTCTAGGAAAACTGGCATCTGTATTCCAAGTTGCGATCAGGGCCTATGTGGAGGAGAATATTTGTAGGGGCTACAATGCCCGTGGCATCTACACGTATTCAGACAGACAGGCAGCCTTGAAATCACTGGCAGCTCCTTCAGCAAGATCTAAGATTGTTTCAGAATGCCACAAGGCTCAGGTGGAGCTAGGGGAAAGCAAATAGGGTAAACCTAGTGTGAGTCCCTGGCCATGTGGCAATGAACAAGCCGACAGATTGGCCAGGATGGGGGCAACGACTCCATTTATTGGACTGAAACCTGTCTTGACAATCACCAAGGCTATGATCAAACTAGAACTACGGAACAGGCTCAGGAAACAGCACCAAAAAACAAACACATGATAATGTAATGATGCCCAAGCCATGTTTTAAAAGAAGATCTGTAATCATGGGATTGAACAGGAAAGAGATCAGACTCGTGACTGGACTGATGACCGGCTGTAGGAATTTAAAAAAAACACTTACACGCAATGGGTATAATGGAAGAAGACCCTAAATGTAGGATCTGTGATGAAGGAGAAGAAACTGCATCACACCTAATGATCGAATGCATGGCATTGGAGAGCAAAACATACAAAATCTTTGGGACAACTAGACCTGAAGAAATTGTCTCTAACAAAACCTGGTAAAGGGACTCCTTGCACTATTTAAGGGTATTGGTTGGTTTTACTAGGTATACAGAGAGCGGTACCGCACAATAAACTCGGTTTTGGTCCAGGCAGTGGCAGGTTAGACCTAAGCTGTTTAAGCTTCCCTGTCCAAATCAAATCAAATCAAATCAAAAGTTCGGTTATTTTCACATCTGTCAACACCTACTTTGTTTGGGATTGGATTTATTGTATTCTTCTTGAAGTCTGAGAGTATTTCACCTGTTTCATACATATTGTTCACTAGATGGTAGAATTTTGTCAGGGCTGGTTCCCCCAAGGCTGTCAGTAGTTCTAATGGAATGTTGTCTACTCCCGGGGCCTTATTTCAGCTTAGGTCTTTCAGTGCTCTGTCAAATACTTCACGCAGTATCATATCTCCCATTTCACCTTCACCTATGTCCGCTTCAATTTCCATAATTTGCCCTCAAGTACATGGCCCTTGTGTATACCTTTATGTACTTCTTCAACCTTTCTGCTTTCTCTTCTTTGCTTAGAACTGGATTTCCATGTGAGCTCTTGATATTCATACAAGTGGATTCTCTTTTCTCGAAAGATCTCTCTTAATTTTCCTACAAGCAGTAACTATCTTACAAACATACGCTGCAAATATCATTGCCAGTTAACAGAGCTTAATGGTATCAGTTGTGGTGATGGGGATATGTTCATTAATTTGTCCCCAGTGATCTACCTTACCTTATCAATTTAATTAAAATCTTGGGAACCAGTACATGACAAAGGGTCTGTGATAATGACACTTGCTAAAATATTTTTGAGAACTGTTCCCAGGAATCCACGAAACAAAGAAATTACACTCTGTGAACCCAAGACAAGGCATGGGAGGACATACTCATACCCTGTCAATCTGCATGGATCAGTTGGTGCACCAGATCGTATTGTGTTATATTAGGGCCAAATATGCTGTAGATAGTGACCTTCGCTGTGTGTTGTTGTTGTTGTTGTTGTTAACAACACACAGAATAGTAGTTATTGAGTCGTTGACAGTCAAACAAACAAGACTAAAAAAATTTTCAGACAACACTGTTTTTGATCTAGAGTACACACATACTCACCCATACGGTTACATGGTGCTGGCTGAATACTCCTTGCTGGGATTGCAATTCTGTGGCTTCACTGGGGTGAGTGATTACGTGGGGTGAAGTGGTGGGAGAAGGAAAGGGTGAGGAGGTGAAGAGTGGAAGGGTTGAGGAAGGCTGCTTAATTGCTGCAAGGAAGGCAACAGGGACACGAGATAGGAACAGGCCACGAGAGGTGGCACTGGTGAATTTGTGGAGCTCAGATTATGATGTGGAGGAGTGGATTGGGACTGGGTGGCAAGAGAGGGAGAGAGATTGGGGAAGAGGGAGTGGGATAAGTGAAGTGAGGTCCCTGGGGCAGGGTGGAGGTGGTTGTGTGGCATGGGGTTGGTGGAAATTGAGGCCAGGAGGTTAACAAGAATCCCATTCCTGTAGCTCAGAAAAGCTTGTGTTCACTGGGAGGATCAGGATGGCAAGGGTAGCTAAGCAGCTATTGAAGTTGAACATCTTATGCTCAGGACCTTGTCCACTTCTGGATGTTCCTGGTCGCAGTTTGTCAATGGCCATTCATTCAAGTGGAAAACTGATCACTGATCATGCCCGTATAAAATGTTGCACAAGAATAGCAGCAGAGTTGGTACACCATGAGACTGCTTTCACACATGGCCCTGCTTTTGATAGGACGGGATAAGTCTGTGATGTAGTTCTGTGTGGGTGTATCAAGTGGGTTTTGAATCCTGTTGGTGAAAAGGGGAGGGGGGAGTTGAGATTAGAGAAGGGTAAAGGTCTATGTACGTGCGTTGGTAGGATAGAAGGTTTTCGCAGAACTGGAGTGGGAGCAGGAGTGATAGGCAGGTGGACGACAGGGACTATTGTCCATTTAATGATGGTTGTCCCCTGACTTTGAGCTCATATACTGGTCACATTGCATTACGAACATTGGTATGTTATATGTTACCAGAATTGGGGAAATGTCTGCTTTTATTTAGTGTATGAATATTACATCTTAGTTGAAATTGAAGTGAACTACATGTTTATATTTTAGGGAAACCATGCTTTTTCTAGCTCCTCTCTGTGAGTGTCCACTTTGAGGACACACAAAAATCAGGCCGTAATTTGGAGAAAAATTAACTGTGCACAGTTCAAAGATACAACCTTGTTAAATTTGCGGGCAGATTTTCGCTATTTTCTGATTACTCATTTTATCGCTGTAATGCAACACGCTGCAGTTGAGCTTACTGTTGTAGCTGTTGTTGGTGTTGAGCTTGAACTTCCATTGGTTACATCATATGTCTTAACTAATGAGTATTCCTCGCATCTGTTAGTTATGGGTTTGTAAAGCAATTGTGTTAGTAGCTGTAATATATCCAAGGCTGTGGTGGACCGTAGTCGTCACACCACTGTGCTGCTGCTGTTGTAATGTGCCATAAGTGCCTGTTCATCAGTGAAGAGTGGCAGTTTCGTAGTCCTGTACAGCATTGCCACATTCAGTTTTTGTTGCGAAATGGTAAATAAATACTTGATATATGCAAGCTGCTCACAACAGATGAACATTTGTACAGCACATTCAACAGTAAATGGAAAAGTCGATTAGCTCGAGTAAATTTTGCAGTACCGAGTAATGTCTGAAATAAAGCTTACCTTGAAACCTACGTGGCAGATTAAAGCTCAGATGGTAGAGCACTTTCTTGCATGAGGCAAATGTCTGAGTTCGAGTCTCGGTCCAGCAAACAGTTTTAATCTGCCAGGAAGTTTCATATCAGCGCACACTCTACTGTAGAGTGAAAATCTCATTCTGGAAGCATACCCCAGGCTATGTCAAAGCCATGTCTCTGCAACATCCCTTCTTCCAGAAGTGCTAGTTCTGCAGGAGAGCTTCTGTGAAGTTTGGAAAGTAGGAGATGAGATACTGCAGAAGTGAAGCTGTGAGGACGGGGCATGAGTCGTGGTCGGTAGCTCAGATGGTAGAGCACTTTCCTGCAAAAGGCAAAGGTCCTGAGTTCGAGTCTCAGTCTGGCACACAGTTTTAATCTGTGGGGAAGTTTCATATCAGTGCACACTGCGTTGCAGAGTGAAAATCTCATTCTGGGAAGCTTACCTTAATTGCTTTTGCTGCTGGCTGAGGTCTTGCTGATGCTGTTGCAGTCATATACTTGTATCAGCAACAGTTCTATTGCTGTGTTAAGACAGGGGCTTTCTGTGCATAACTGTTTCTAAGGTTGTGTATGTGACTCACTGAATTTCCTCAGACACTTAGGGGCACACTTTCTAGAGTGGAATGACACAACTGTAAAGTATCACTTATTTTAAAATTCTTGTTCTCCGTTGCTACCTTGTTGTTGACAAATACCCAAATAAGTTCAGTGGCATTCAGTTTTCATTGAACTACAGGCAACCACAGAAGTTCATTTCCTTGTCTACTGATCACACTGTACTTTCCAAAAGGTATTCCTGTGTCCTGAAGTGTGGTCACACGTGTTTCAGCACGCCAATGTTAGTAAATTCCTCATATAATGTGGCATAATGTGGCATTAGATGGAAGCTCTACATTATTGATTTCCATCAATTCGATAGTGGAATTGTTTCTCCATGTCTTAGATGGATTTTGTGATACTGGATTTATCATTGTATGATATGGAGTCTAATATGTTTGGTAATTTCTGCAGATCTGTGTGGTAATCTTTTGAGACCACACTCCTAAACCACTGTTTGTAGTGCCTGGCATTCATTTGAGAATGGCAATCTGCACCTCCTTTTTGCCAAATAAAACGTAAGCCAGCATTTTGCATAAAACCACCTTTGTTCCAAATGTGGCACATTGTAATACTTTTTCTAGAATCTAATGATTGAATTCCTCTTTTCCAGCCATTCCACTCTTAAGCACTTCTTCTATGATGACTGTATGAATTTTCTGACGCATGAGGCATTTTGTTCCTGCCAATCAAACTTTCTGGAATGATTTGCACCACACCAACTCTCATCAGTATAATAAACAGTCCATCCCATGTTATGCAAATGGCTTGTTTCCCCCAAAAACATATCCCTTTTTCCTCCTGCTTGGTTATTATCTATCAGCACAGGTTATTTTGTATAACTTTTTGTATCTGAAGCCCAGTTTTCAAACAGCGCACCAAAGGATTGTTTCACTCACATCAGGAAAATCTTCCACTTAAGTCTTCAACTTTTCCAACATGGCTGCCACTGTTGGAAACCCCTTTTCCACATTTTCGTATGACTCCCTGTATAAACTTGTGCAATACCAACTTCTGTCGCGTGCCAGAACTCTTTTTTGATGATACAAGACATGAAGTTTCTTTATATTTTCTCGAAATTCACTTCACTGTACTTTCACTAACCAAGACATTTAGGAGTTCTGTTTACTGGCTGTGATATGGAACTGCTCGTGCCCCCCCCCCCCCCCTCCCCTTTTTTAGGCCTCAAAGTAAACACATGCACTGATCACCAGAGTTTTCACAACTCTGTAAATGATACATGGTTTCACACAAGTACAAGGCAACTAATGTTACAAGCACTGTCTCACATGAATAAACAACAATAAATGGAAGAAAGATTGTTTCCTATCCAACCAGAATCCATGACTAAATCGCTGCAACAGTGAACAATGAATTGGAAATACTGTTCACGGATCTGGCAACAGAGCCCACACAAGCACACAGCACTTAGAAATTAGTGATGTGATATTAGTGCTCTATGTATATTTATTTGCATAAAAACATAACAGCTTTGAAAAGCAATAACAGAGATTGCATTTACCCTTTTCTTCTTGTTAATACCACAGTTAGGCGAATGCAGCAATGTATGCTCACGATTATTTGGTCAAAAGACTAACTGGAAAGCAATGACAGTTTGTCTGAATTCTGTGGTGTTCGGGAAATTGTCCTTGTCGAGTGATTAAAGGAGGATAGATGGTGATTTTGACAAAATTTATATTTGGTGTGGCGAATGGCAGAAGTTCGCAGGTTGCAGTGAAAGGTACACTTTATCAGCATATACACAAATGAGCAATTTACAGCTCAAATATAAAGGAGGAAATAATACCGGAAGTAATACTCACTTCTGGTAGAATGATAATGTCTCACTGTAGGTGATAAAATCTCACTGTTGTCCTTCATTGGTGTCTGATAGATGTCCTAGGCAGTGGTCGGCCCGATGTCCAGATGGGTGTTTGGCTTGGTCGGGTGCAGGCCGGGTGGTGTGTTGGTTGGAGTCCTGAGCTGCACTGGGCAGTGTCTGGTTGGTGATCTGGATGGTGTGGAAAGACTGCTGCTGAAGATGCTACCAACAGATGAGCTGCAGGGACAACTGGTGTTGAGCCCGGAGCACAAGTGCTGTTGGTCAGGTTGTGGAGCTTCTTAAGTAATTCGGGGGAGGACTTCTGTGCAGTGTTGTGTAACATCCAGACACAGTGCCACTGCCGGCTGTGCGCGCTGCTGGCACTTCTTGTGGAGGGTGCTGGAGCTTGGTGTGTACACAAAGTGACACGTTGCTGTTGATGTCTGCCATGGTTTAGAAGCAACTGATGTTTAAAGTCATAATTGGGATTGCCATGTGTGCTTGGCTTCGACGAAGGGTATGATAATATGCTGGCTGTAAATGTGTACCATGGCGGCTGGCAAGTGACCAGATATTGCACCACTGCCCCCTCAGAAAGACTTAGTGAAGCCATCAGCGGACAGACGGCTGAAGGGCAGAGAAAGGCCTCTGGGCGGTGGACACAATGCAGGCACCAAAAAGCAGAAAATGGGTATGAGCATGTAAGGGGCCTGAAGCATTATTGTAGACACTGTATTGAGCTAGCCACAGGCAATGAACTCAACTGTACTGTTTGACTGCAAGAGAGGAACAGTCTGAGTGTCTGTGGCACATCATGTTACAAGCTTGCTGGGGGAAGGATTTCCATTTCCGATAATACATGTGGTATCAATTTAGTCTACAGCAATCTCTTTGTCAGCTGGATACATTATCACAGATGAGTATTATTTGCAGAAGAACATGGCACAACAGCAGCAAAGGGTCAGAATTTGTAAGTGCCATGTGAAGGCTACAGCTCATAAGTGAGTTTTTTTTTGTTTGTTTTGTGGTGGCCTCTCACGGTATTTTTTGTGTATCCTTAAGCCTGGTACACTGTAGGAGGTATATTTAAAAAAAGGCTTGTAGACACAAGAACATACCAGCTGGATCACGTCACAGTCAGACAAAGATTTCAGACTGACATTGGATTATATGGCATACCCAGCAACAGATATTGACTCAGACCATGATTTAGTTACGTTGAAAATTAGGCTGAAATTAAAGAGAATCATCTGGAAGAGGCAACTGAAATGTTGAGGAATGACATGTGTCGTAGATACTTTGATGACGTATACCACAGCAGACAGTTAAATTAAAAAGGAATGGTTGGACATCTCCAAAAAGAGAATTTATTGAAGTTGGACAGGTAAATGTGAGGTAAACAGAAAACACTTCAACTGATAGACGAAAAGAGTAAGCACAAAAATGCTTGGGAAAATACAGAAATGCAATACACATCTCCTAGGAATGAAATAAATAGGAAGTGCAAGGAAGCTAAAGCAAAATGGCTTCAGGAAAAATGCAAAGAAATTGTCATTTGAAGGTTTGATTCAGCATAGAGAAAAATCAAAATAACCTTAGGTGGAATTAAAGGAAACTGTGCAAACATAAGAGTGCAGGAGGAATCCCACTGTTAAGACAGAGGAGAGATTGGATTAGCAAAACTGTCTGCTCTCATGATAGAATTTGAAATGGAAGACACAGGGAATTCACTATAGAGTGAGTTTTTTGGAAGTCTTGATAAGATATGGCAGAAGACGTAGATAAAATATCATTGAAATTTCAAAACTGATTTGAGGATGGAGACAAAATGAACATTCAGGTATGTGTGCAGAATCTGGTGACATACTATCAGGCTTCCAGAAGAATATCATTGGCACAATTTCGTAGATAGCAAGAGCAGAGAAATGTGAGAATTTTTGTACAGTTGGCTTAACATTTCATGCATCCAAGTTGATGATGAAAATAACACATAGAAGAACAGAAAAGAATTTGATAGTTAGTTACAGTATGATTGGTTGACTTTAGGAAAGATAAAGACACTAGAGAGGCAGTCCTGTCAGTACAGCATTGCACTTGATAATTTAATCAAGACTTAAGAAGGAATCAAGACACCTTAATTTGATGAGTGGACCTGGAAAAATAATGTAAAATTGGGCAATATGTTCAATTGTCAGAAAAATAGGCATAAGGTATAACGAAGGATGGGTAATATAGTGGTATGAAAACCAAGAAAGAACAATGAGAATGGAAAACAAAGAATGGAGCACTAAGATTATAAAGGTGTAAGACAGGGATGTAATCTTTCTTTGCTACTGTTCAGTCTGTGCATCAATGAAGCAAACCCAGAAATAAAAGATAGGTTCAAGTATGGAATTAAATTTCAGAGTGAAAGACTATCAATGATCAAGATTTGCTGATGTTATTACTGTCATTAATAAAAACAGGAAGATACATAGAACATGATAAATGGGGAATGGCCAACTTGGCACAGAATATGGATTGAGAGTAAACTGAAGAAAGGTGGAAATAATTAAAAGTAGCATAGTTGAGAATAGCAAGAAGCTTAATGTCGAAATTGATCATCATGAAGTAGGCAAAGTTAAGGAATTCTGCTGTCTTGGAAGCAATATAACACATGACAGATGAAGCAAGGACAACATAAAAATCAGACTAGCACAGGAAAAGAGGCATTTGTGGCCGAGAAAGGTCTACTACTATCAGGCATAGGCCTCACTTTGAGGAAGAAATTTTTAAGAATATGTATCTGGAGCACAGCATTTGTGTGACAGTGAATCATGGACTGTGGATAAACTGGGAAAGAGGAAAATATAAGTGCTCTAGCAAAAACACACACGATTTATGGAGCATAATACTTTATAGAGCAACATGTAAAATACACTCCTGGAAATGGAAAAAAGAACACATTGACACCGGTGTGTCAGACCCTCCATACTTGCTCCAGACACTGCGAGAGGGCTGTACAAGCAATGATCACACGCACGGCACAGTGGACACACCAGGAACCGCGGTGTTGGCCGTCGAATGGCGCCAGCTGCGCAGCATTTGTGCACCGCCGCCGTCAGTGTCAGCCAGTTTGCCGTGGCATATGGAGCTCCATCGCAGTCTTTAACACTGGTAGCATGCCGCGACAGCGTGGACGTGAACCGTATGTGCAGTTGACGGACTTTGAGCGAGGGCGTATAGTGGGCATGCGGGAGGCCGGGTGGACGTACCGCCGAATTGCTCAACACGTGTGGCGTGAGGTCTCCACAGTACATCGATGTTGTCGCCAGTGGTCGGCGGAAGGTGCACGTGCCCGTCGACCTGGGACCGGACCGCAGCGACGCACGGATGCACGCCAAAACCGTAGGATCCTACGCAGTGCCGTAGGGGACCGCACCGCCACTTCCCAGCAAATTAGGGACACTGTTGCTCCTGGGGTATAGCCGAGGACCATTCGCAACCGTCTCCATGAAGCTGGGCTACGGTCCCGCACACCGTTAGGCCGTCTTCCGCTCACGCCCCAACATCGTGCAGCCCGCCTTCAGTGGTATCGCGACAGGCGTGAATGGAGGGACGAATGGAGACGTGTCGTCTTCAGCGATGAGAGTCGCTTCTGCCTTGGTGCCAATGATGGTCGTATGCGTGTTTGGCACCGTGCAGGTGAGCGCCACAATCAGGACTGCATACGACCGAGGCACACAGGGCCAACACCCGGCATCATGGTGTGGGGAGCGATCTCCTACACTGGCCGTACACCTCTGGTGATCGTCGAGGGGACACTGAATAGTGCACGGTACATCCAAACCGTCATCGAACCCATCGTTCTACCATTCCTAGACTGGCTAGGGAACTTGCTGTTCCAACAGGACAGTGCACGTCCACATGTATCCCGTGCCACCCAACGTGCTCTAGAAGGTGTAAGTCAACTACCCTGGCCAGCAAGATCTCCGGATCTGTCCCCCATTGAGCATGTTTGGGACTGGATGAAGCGTCGTCTCACGCGGTCTTCACGTCCAGCACGAACGCTGGCCCAACTGAGGCGCCAGGTGGAAATGGCATGGCAAGCCGTTCCACAGGACTACATCCAGCATCTCTACGATCGTCTCCATGGGAGAATAGCAGGCTGCATTGCTGCGAAAGGTGGATATACACTGTACTAGTGCCGACATTGTGCATGCTCTGTTGCCTGTGTGTATTGGCCTGTGGTACTGTCAGTGTGATCATGTGATGTATCTGACCCCAGGAATGTGTCAATAAAGTTTCCCCTTCCTGGGACAATGAATTCACGGTGTTCTTATTTCAATTTCCAGGAGTGTACAATGTAGTACAGGTTGTACATAGAATTGAATATTGACTGGACAGCTGTAATACAGGTTATAGAATAGGCCGAACACTTGTTTTTTGTTGCTTAAATAGTACTGTTTGTTTGGTGGCTCACCAGAGTACACCAGGGGCTGACCCAGGTGTCATTTTTAAGCAGGCCTGTGAACTGTATGGACATGCAATCTCTGAAATCGTATGTGTCATGAGTGAAGGTACATCAATAAGCATTTGAGATGTAGTGCTAGAGAAGGATGTTGAAAATTAGGTGGAGATGAAGAGATTGGTCCAAGATAGGCAGTTGTGGCGGGCTGCACTAAACCAGTGAGAGGATAGTGGGAGTGGGAGATAGCAGTAATCATGTGTACTGCAAACATAGCTTATCTAAGGCACTTCTTTAATTGTAGGTATTAGGTTTTCCAATTAAGGTTCGGATGCCTGAGTTGCTGGTGTTGGTGGTCATATCTGCATGAGGTGTGGTTGCTTGGGTGTATTAATGGTGTGTATCTCTCATACTGATAGACTGTTTCTGAAAGCTATCTGTAAGTGACTTTTAATTAAGTCTGTCTGCAACTTAATGTGGCTTCTTTACGGTAAGTAGCAATCTGTCTTTTCTTTCCTTGTTGATATTCCCACCGGTAGTTCTCATTGTTCGATAATTCTTTTGAAATGCTTCACATCCTATTTTAATAAATTCAACCATTAGAATTTCTGGAACAGGAACAGTTCAGTGAGAGATGTCAGAAAGCAAAATATTACTACTACTTTCAGCGGTTGCTTCTTCACTTTCTTCCTCTTCATCTAGTGCACAGTCTCCCAAACTATTTTCAATTGTATCACAATTATCTGTAAAACTTTCTGAATTTTCTTTGAGTTCTTCAGTTTATTCAGAAATGTACTCTAACTGGTTCTTCAGTTTGGTTACTTCTGTCAGTTTTGTAGTTATTCACTCTGGTTTGATGTAATTGTATAACATTTTCTTCCCTGTCCTTTTGAACTGGTGCTTTTTGAATATTTGATGCTGACAACAGAAGGTTCAACAAATTTCAGCACTGAGCTGGTCAGGGACTGGTCTTCCAAAACTGTGTGTGTGTGTGTGTGTGTGTGTGTGTGTGTGTGTGTGTGTGTGTGGTTTTTTTTTCCCTCCAGTTGGACAACATTGTTTCATGTTCATGTATATCTTTTAGATTATAGTTCCGCAAAAGTAAGTAATTTTGATCTAAAAATTTATTTTGGCCAATAAGAACAACTGCTCATTGATTAAAAATAAAATAATTTAGCAATGGTTATGTTTCTCCCCAAGTCTTTTATGTAACAAGATGTTTGTTTTAAGAATGCCTGAAAGTCAATTAGATTGCCTGAACAAGCCTCAGACTGCATCCTTGTATATACATCTCAAATGTGAAAAAGTGGAAATTTCTATATTCTACTACAGCAACAATCTTTTATTTCAAATTTCATTGGATTTTTAGGGAAACACTGCTTATTTATTTTACTAAATAAGTAAATTGCACAGTGTATAATTTAATCATCACTAACATTTGGTTTAAAAATCATGAAAGAATGTTGTATATGTGGAAGAGATCTGAAGACACGGGAGTGTTTCAAACTGATAATATAAGGTTAAGACAGAGAGTTCATAAACAAATTCTAAACTGTGAGATGTTTCCAGAGGCAGATGTGGACTCTGACCGCAAGTAATTGGTTATGAACTGAATAATGTGCAGTGAGGTAAGGAAGGAGGTGGCACATAGAGTAATTCAAGAAACCAAAGGTTGTGTGGTGTTCAGAGAGAACTTTAGGCAGCAATTGACCATGGTAGGGGAAAGTAATACAATAGAAGATGAATGGTTAGCTTTGAGAGATGAAATAGTGAAGGCAACAGAGTGTCAAATTGGTAAACAGGCAAGACCTAGTAGAAATCTGTGGATATCACAGGAGATATTGAATTTAACTGATGAAAGGAGAAAATATAAAAATGCAGCAATCGAAAGGGAATACCGGTGTCCGAAAAATCAGATTGATAGGAAGTGCAAAGTGATTAGCCAGGAATAGCTAGACGAAAAATGTAAGTATACAGAAGCATTTATCAATAGAAGAAAGATAGATACTGTCTGTAGGAAAATGAAAGAGACCTTTGGAGAAAAAAGCAGTAGCTGTATGAATATCAAGAGCTTAAATGGGAAACTACTATTACCCAAAAAAGGGGGAAGGTGAAGGAGTACATAGAGGGGGGAATGAGTATATAGAGGGGAATGAACTTGAGGCCTGTGTTATGGAAGAGAGCTTAGATGAAGATAAAATATATGATACTGCAGAAAAATTTGAGCATAGCATTGAAATACCTAAGACAAAAAAGACCTATGGAGTAGACAACAGTTCATCAGAAATACTGACATCCTTGAGAGCATCAGCCATGAGAACTTTGTGAGCAAGAAATATGATACAGGCGAAATACCCTCAGATGTACATGAATGTAATAATTCAAATTCCAAATAAAGCAGATGCTAACAGGTGTGAATATTACCAAACTATCAGTTTAATAAGTTCTGGTTGCAAAATACTAAGAGGAATAAGTTATGTTTGCAAAATACTAACAAGAATTCTTTACAGAAGTATGGGAAAAGGGATATTAGCTGACCTTGGGGAAGATCAGTTTGGGTGATGGAGAAATGTAGGAAAATGCGAGACCATATTGACACTTCTACTTACAAAATAAGTTAAGGAAAAACAATCCTATCTTTATAGCAGCTGTAGCTTAGAGAAGGTTTTTGACAATATTGAGTGGGACATTCTCTTTCAAAATTTCTGAAGGTAGCAGGGGTAAAATATAGGGAGCTAACGGCTGTTGACAACTTGTTCAGAAATCAAACAGCAGTTACAAGACTGGAAGGTCATGAAAGGGAAGCAATAGTTGAGAAGGGAGTGAAATAGGGTAGTAGCCTATGCCCAATGTTGTTCAGTCTGTATGTTGAGCAAGTAGTCAAGGGAAACAAAGAACAATTTGGAAAAGCAATTAAAGCTCAAGGAGAATAAATAAAGATGTGAAGTTTGCCAATGACATTGTAGTTCTCTCAGAGATAGCAAAGGACTTTGCAGAGCAGTGGAACAGAATGGGTGCTGTCTGGAAAGGAGGGTATAAGACAAATGTCAACAAAAGTGAAACAGAGATAATGAAATGTAGTCAAATTAAATAGAGTAAGATGGTAGAATTAGATTAGAAAATGAGACACTGAAAGTAGTAGATAAGTTGTGCTATTTGGGAAGTAAAACAACTTACGATGGGCAAAGTAGTGAGGATTTAAAATGCAGACTGACAATGGCGAGGAAAATGTTTTTTGAGGAATATTGATTTGAATGTTAGGAAGTCTTTTCTGGAGATAAGTTTTGGAGTGTAGCCACGTATGGCTGTGAAAAATGGGTGATAAATGGTTTGGACAAAGAGAGAATATAAACTTCTGAATATGGTGCTACAGAAGAATGCTGAAAATTAGACGAATAGAAACGTAGCTAATGAGGAGATATGGAGTAGATATGAGGAGAAAAGAAATTTGTGGCACAATTTGACTAAACAGGGTTGCCACAAGTTCTGGAAATCAGGGAATTTCAAATGGGGCAGGGAAATCAGGGAAGTTTGAAAAAAGCACTGGAAAAATCTTATTTTTGTCTCAGTAGATGAAATGGTTTGTTTACTGATATATCATGTATCCCCTACTCCCCCATTCTTACTGCTTCTTCCCTTTCTACCACTCCCCTCAGCTTGTAGTCAGTGCTGCCACCACTTCTTGCTGCTAACCTAGCACCTGCCGACGAGAGACAGGGAGGCTTGAGGAGTGATTTGTTTGGACCTGATTCTCAGATATTGTTGACGCAGTGGCTGGAGAACAGTGGTCATGTGTGCATGACTTGTGTCTGAGTGATTGTGGGACTGTGTGAATGCTCTCATTTTCTGACAAAGGCTGTGGCCAAACATTTAGTTGGGAGAGTGTGATTGTCTTTTCTGTGTGCCTGTCTTGCAGCTCGGTGGTCATCTTTATGGTGAGTTGCTACCAATCCTCATTAGTATTGATTCTCAGAGTATTGAAGCAAGTTGTGTGTTGCATGGATTGATCACCGCAGTCTCATTTCATCAACATGTCTGTGATGTGTAAATAGCTGGCCACACCAGAGGACTTCCACGATGGGTCAGAACCGCAGGCCATTTCTGTGGGCATCTCTAATGTATACAGCTTGCCAATCTGAAGCCACTCATTTCCCACTAAGGTCTAGGCCCTGCACATCGGATCTAGTCTCACCAGTCTGTGCAGGCCAGGTCTTTTTGTGTGTGTGGTGTAATGTGGCAGATTTTCGTGGTTTATCCATGGATTCAGGACTGCAGTGCTCTTTGACAGGCCAGAGGCCACAGGCAATGGATTTCAGGAATTTCAACATTTCATCGCAATTGCATTGTACATTGTACAGTGTCCCATTTTATACACTTTTTATTTATTTTAGTACATTTTGACACCTCGAAAGTAGTTTATAGATTAGAAAATATAGATGCTAAGAGGAAGATAATTATGGCAGACACTGGCAGTTAGTATGCAGTGTACTCAAGTATTTCTTGAAAGAAAAACACACAGTACCTGTAAAATAGTAGACATAACACAGTGGGTAATAACCAATGATAACAAACATAGTGGAATCAACATTTTATTGAGAGTCACCTATAGTATTGGTTTACACAACTGTTCCCTGCCTTATACACTTCTTTCAAGATACCTACTTTTTCTCATGTTATTTCTGAAATCAGTGAAGGTATTTTAAATCTGTCATGTGACTCCAATGAAATGCGTACTTCTGTCACAAAATTTGTTTTGTTTTGTTCAAATAAAATAACATCAGTGATCTTAATTAAACACACATACCATATGGCTCGCTTTCTCCATCTAAAAACAGTTCATTGCAAAAGATGTTGATGTTAGTACTTAATATTTCTACTGATATGATTATAAATACAGAAGTCCTTACTTTTTTTGGTCAATATAGGTCATTACTTACCCTTGAGATCCCAAAATTTCTTCCCCCAGGGGGCCCACAGCTCTTTTGTGGGTACGTGTGTGGCGCGCATGGGTCCCTGAGCTATTGCAGCCTGTATTCTTTTCCAGGCTGCTGTACCTTCCCCTACCTTCTCCTTGCCTGTCCTCCTTCCTTTCCCTTTGCTCTTTTCTTTCCTTCTCTTGGTGTTCTTCCGCATGTCAGCCCGGCTGTCCTCATGACTTCGCTTTGTCTTGCAGTTTTGGTTGGTTGCTTTTCCGCCTTCTTTTTGGCTTTTCTTTTTTTGTCTCCCTCAGGGATTTGATCCCCATCTCCAATTTTGGAATCTGTAGTGTGAGCCAGATGGGTGGGTTCCTCTCCCTCTCCTCCTCACCCTACCCTTCCCCATCCACATTCCCCTTCCCCTTCCCCATTCCCCTTCCCCTTCCCCTTCCCCTCCCTCCCCGACAAACCCCTTTGGCCTCCTTGCTAGGTCACCAGCTCAGTAGCCAGTCCGCGTGGTGGAGCTGTTATGTACCCATCCGGCTGAGCCCTCTGACAACACAGGGATCACACTGCTAACACCTGCGTAGTGAACACCTTGTGCAAGCCTAGGAGTGGTTGCTCATCTTTTCGGGGCATCGAAACTTCTGGCAATGACTGTCCTGCCAGACAGCCATTGCTGTGGCTGTGTGTCACCCACAAAGTGAGCCCCCGTTTGGACTGGGTGGTACCAGGATGGACATTTGCACATGAAATGTGTTAAACTCTGGCCACTCTACTGCAGCCGTGTCTCTTCCTCAACACAGTTCTGTATCAGTTCCTGTTTCTGCCTTCCCGGCCTTACCCTCCTTGGTTGAATACACCCTGAGAGGAGGGCCAGGCCTGCCGGCTTGGGATGAAACCCTTTCCATGGTTCCTGGTCTGTATCAGGACTGACAGGGAGACTTTTGCTGCCACCAAACCTCTGTTCTTTGTGGATCATATTGAGGACTAGTTCGGTAAAGTTGAGCCATTAAGCACGACGAGATCTGGCTCTCTTTATAAAGACAACTTCTGCCAGTTAGCCTCCCTCTGTTCCTGCGACAATTTGGCAGACATCCCCATGACTATTGCTCCCCACAAGCCACTCAGTATGACACAGGATGTAATTTTCCATAATGTCCTTCTCCTCAAAGTCGATGAACTTCAAGCTAATCTGGAATGATGTAGCGTTCATTTTGTCTGGGGTGTCCAGAAAGATCTTAAGGTCCATTGTGTAAACCGTGATGCTTTCATCATAGCATTTCAGGGGCATACCTTGCCCGAGAAGGTCGAGGTAATGATGTACAGATGCGACATGAAACCATGCATACCACTTGCCATGTGTTGCATCCATTGCCTCAAGTTTGGCCACACGTCCTCATGATGCAATGCCACTTAATGTGGGGAGCTGTTGCCACCCACCACCTAACAGGGCATACTGCTCTGGTCATTCTCCCCATTCACCAGTGTGTCCAGTGTACATGAAGGAAAAAAGAATTCAGGAAATAAATATCATTGACCATTCTAGCTACTTTAAGGCCCGGAAGAAGTTTTTCGTGCTTCACCCTGTAAATTTCCCTTCTACCTTTGCCTCAGTTACATCTGCCCCTCCTCACCTCTCCCCCTTACCCCCATCCTTTCCCTCTTTCGTTTCTTCACCCTCGCTGCCTCCCATTCCTTCCCCTCCAGGAACTCCTCCTGCTACTCCTCCTCAGCCAGGGAAGACATTCTGTACCTTACTACAGCAACTCCGGCCCCTGTATTGTCTCCTTGAGGACTTCAATGCACACCACCCTTTGTGGGGGAGTGCAACTTCATCTGTTAGGAGTCTTCTGTTTGACCAACTTACTACAGACTTTGATTTGTGTCTGCTCAGTGACTTTGCCGCCAGGCAGACAAGCCCCCACATTGGGCATTCCACAGTGCCAGTTGGTATTTATATACGTCTGCTGTGCACTTTGACACATCTCTCCTGAGTATCATTGAAGCAGTCATGCAGGGCATCTCTGGCACTATTCTTCATGCTGCTGGCACTGCTGTCCTTCTACCCACAGGTCACCCTCATCGTAGACCAGTACCGTGATGGACCAAGGATATAGCAGTCGCTGTTCAGGACAGCCGATGGGCACTGCAGCGATTTAAATGACATCCTTCACAGACCAGCCTCCTTGCTTTTAAGTGTCGCCATGCTAAGGCTCATTACCTTATTAAGCGTAGTAAAAAGGAATGCTGGGAGTGCTATGTTTCCTCCTTGGAGATGTATGGCTCTTCATCGCAGGATGGTCCAAGCTCTGTAAACGTCTGGGTCGCCAGTGACAGTCAACTGTCCGGGTTGTTATCCTACAAGATGCTCTGTCTACTGATCCATTGGTCCTTGCCGAACACATCGTGACACACTTTGGAACAGCATCGGCATCCTCTTCGTATCCTGCTACCTTTCTCCACCACAAACAGAAATGAACAGACCTCCCCCCTCTGTTTCAACCCTCACCAAGCTGAACCCTATAATGAACTCTTCATTGAATGGAATTTATAGCAGGCTTTTACCTCTTCATACGGCATGGATTCCATCCACAACCAGATGATCCAACATTTGGACACTACACAGAGGCACTGTCTACTCAGGGTATCCAACTGCATTTTGCTTTAGGGTGCCTTCCCCTCACAATGGTGAGACAGTGTAGTTATCCCTATCCTTAAGCCCGGGAAGAACCCAACATCTCTCAAGAGCTAACTTCCAATTAGCCTGATGAATGTACTTTGTAAACTGCATGAGAAGATGATTAGCTTCTAGTTATGTTGGGTACTCAAATCTCGGGGCCTTTTGTCCCCGTATCAGTGTGGCTTCTGGGAATGATGATCTCCAAGTAACCATTTACTCAGATTGGAAACTGCAATCCAACAGGCTTTTACTAACCGTCGGCACCTTGTCGTGGTCTTTGACCCACATAATGCATCCGACGGTGCCATCCAACGTACCTCTGTGTTGGCTGTCTCCCATGGCTTGCAATTTTCTTCTTCTAAAATGGGGAGTATGCGTTTTTGTCATTGACCCAGAGTGCACCCCAATCCAGAACTTTACTCAGGCAACCAGCTCTTTGATGTTGCAGCACAGTCTTGTTTCTTGGGCCTTCTTTTTGATAGAAAGCTGATGTGGTTGCCACACATTCACCACCTGAAGACTACGTGCATGCGGAAGCTTAATGCTCTCCGCCTCCTGTCCCACACATCTTAGGCTGCAGACCATGCTACTTTTCTCCATCTTTACCGTACACTCTGATCTTGTCCAGACTAGAATTTGGGAATCATGTTTACGGCTTAGTGGCTCCTTCCACTTTGAAAATACTTGATCCCATTCACCGTTGTGGGGTGTGTCTGGTTATAATTCCATTGACAGACTCCTCTCAGAAGCGGCGATTCCCATTCTACAAATACGATGAAGCCAACTCCTAGTCTCTTATGCAATCGCCATTCGCAGATGCCTAGACCATCCCATGTGCCCTGTCCTCTTTACAAGTAAGGGATATCTCCCTCGTGATCACCATCCACAGGTGGGATTACCGGTTGGAATGTGTCTCACTTTCCTTTATCCATCTCTACTCTCTGAAATGTGCCCCACGTCTCTCCTCTCAAACCCCCCTTGGATGGTGCCTAGACCACAGATTAGGACCGACCTACTCCAGGGTCCTAAAGTCTCGGACCCCACCCCTATGGTCTTCCAAATTCTATCGGTGATATCACCTTCTACACTAGACAATAGATAAAGCGGGATAAGTTTTAACACCACTTACTGGCTTAGAACACAATTTATGCCAGAATCATGTAGTGTGTTCACAGCAAAGTTGTGAGCCGTTACCAGGGCCCTCCATTTTTACACTCAGGCCTCTCTCCACAGTGTTTTAATATGTATCGACCCAGTGAGCAGCCTGCTTCTCTCATCCTTTGGTCTCTGCTATCTATGACCTTCTCACCTCCCTTGGCTGTGGTGCCTGCTCAGTTTTCTTTCTCTGGGTTCCAAGTCATACGGGTATCCCAGGGAATGAACTGGCTGACTGTTTGGTTAGAGAAGCTCATACTCACCCTCCATTCTGTTTCACGACTCCAGCTGCCGACATGCAGATCTATGTCAAATCTGTCTTTGCCCAAAAGTGGAATGACATCTGGTGCACTACAGCTCTCAGCAATAAACTCTGCACAATCAAGGAGACTGCTGCGCTTGGGTGCTTCCTCCTTCTACTCCTATCGGAAGGAGGCCACTATTTTATGCCATCTATGCATTGGTCATACCAAGCCCACCCATTGTTTCCTCCTGTGTAACAAACCACCCCCTTAGTATGGTTGTGGAGCCAGACAGGCTGGATCCCACATATTGGAGGAATGTCCCCTACTTTTGACCCTTTGTGCTAAGTGTGGTCTTCCTTAATTTTAATAATAGCAGACAGTTCATGGATTGTTGAACTGGTCCTCAGTTTCCTCCATGAAAATGGTTATTTCCAGATATAAGGCTTTGCTTTACTCCTGGAGCAGGGACAGAGTAGTTGTGGTTGGGGCCTCTGTTCATGTTTTCTTGGTCTCTGACTCCTTAACCACTGCCCTGTGGAAAGAACACTTTTTTATCCAATTTTTAGATTTGTTCTAACGTTTTATGCCTTATACTATGTGTGTTCTAACTTCCTTGTTTTATAGTTTAATTTCCCTGACGACCTATCTACTTTTAATGGACCCTCTTTCTTCTGTGAGTAACTTTGAAGTCATGGGACTGATGACTTCGCCGTTTGGTCTCATAAACCCTCCCAATTAATCAGTCTCAAAATTTGGCAGGAAAAATATTAGAACTTGTCTGGAAAAGAGGGAAATATCAGGGAATTTCAATTGGGGAAACTTGTGGCAACCCTTCTAAAAGAAGGGATCAGTTGATAGGTACGTTGTGAGACATCAAGGGATCAACAGTTCAGTATTGGAAGGAAGTGTGGGGCAGTAAAAATTGTAGAGTGAGACAAAGAGATGGGTATAATAAGCATATTCAAAAGGATGCAGGTTGCAGCAGTTATACAGAGATGAAGAGGCTTGTACAGGATAGAGTAGCATGGAGAGCTCCATCAGAACCTGTATTTGGACTTAAGACTACAATTACTACAAGTTCTGAGAAGAACCATTTGTTTGCTTTTTGAGATACTTTGAATCTCTCTTATGCTCAGGGAATCACAAGGTTGTTTGACTGTGCCAGTAATTTATGGAGAACATTGGTTCACACACAATGATAGAAGAATACCAACACAATTGAAGAAACTACTATTGCAGTTACACAATTTAAAAATGTAATAGCTGTGTCCGTGTTGGAAACACATACAACCAACTAGAGAATGTGATCATGACACAAACTATACTGTGCAACACAGTTAAAGGGTTACATTTTCAAAACCCCTTATTTGTCTCCCACTGCAACGTAGGAATGTGAAATTTAACTCAAGGTGTCTACAGTCTTTCTCTTTAACGATGCAAAAGCAAGGCACTCTGTGACATCACCCTTGGGCTCGTTCACACTTCATACAGCAAGGCGTCGACACATGTGATAAAAGGCCTGAGCCCAGAAGTTCATATGAGGTGTAAAGTGAGTTAATGATGTCACTTTGGTACTGTATTTCACCATAATTCTGCCTAAGTACCACTGTGGACATGTCATTACACCCCTTCTTACACACATTTCACCCCTTCTTTTGATGCCTCTGCACTGGAGGTCAGTACCGCGATGCCCAGCTTTGAAATTGCGCCATTTTCTTTTGGGTAGGTGAGGTTAACATTTGAGACACATCGCTGTTCAGTATTGCCACACAAAGGCCTCAGGGTGGCATAAAGAGCTCCAATAAAACCACTCCTTCCCTTGAGCTGTTGTTCACCACACATTTTGCAGTTGAAAACCACAGTTAGAGTGCAACAGGACTTACACCTCTTCTAAAAGTATATTGTGGGCATGCCCCCCTGGCTATCAAGCCAGCATCTAGGAATCATTGATGGCTGTCTCCGTAGAAGTGCCCAACAGAGATACGTGGGTGGTGCCAAGGGTGTTGCTGAACTGTTGGGTCTTAGAGGGACCCTTTGCTGTTTTATTCCATCATTAGCTGCAGGGCCTGACATTGCCCTGTGCCTTGTTGAAACACATAGTAACATCTGTTATTACAATCTGCAATAAGTATCTCACTATGTTTTTGCTGAATTAATCTTCTATTGTTTCAGCTCACTTTTCACTATTTCAATTAGGGCTGTGTTTGAGCATGACTCAGATTGTTCAAAGAGTTTGTCACAGTTCGGGAAATCTCGGGTTTTGTTCGATCTTTTGATTGGCCCACAATCCACTGACCTTCGTTGGTTCTTTATACATGATCTGCCTTATCTTTTGTATGGATTTCAATAATAAAATAACTGTAGAATATGTCAAATGCAACAATCACAACTTATCAATAAATAGGACTTTGCAATCATGTTTCTGTCAAATTCTGGAGATTTCAGTTGTCCTGGAATAGAGTGATGTCTGTTGGTACTATCTCCAAGTTGGGTACCGATACTGTATTTTATTCTTGCAATATGAATTACAGTCAGTTTACCATAAAATGTTTTGTTTGCCAGGCATGTAATTTTTCATTAATTTTCTTCATTGTTTCATCTGCATTTAGAAATTTGAAGTAAATTGGTCAGTTACTTTTCCAGATGTTTGGTAATAATGTTTCCATTTGCCTTAATGTTCATTAGGGGGCCATGTAGAAATTTGAAGTACATCAGCCAAGATTTTTATACACTTTTTATAACCTTTCCCCTTTGTACATTACATGCATGTATGTTTAAAGTCAGATTACGAAATGTTATGTAGGTAGTGATCTTCCACTGAAGGTAAAGTGTGCAGCATTTCATCATTTTCCTTAGTCGTGTAACTTTTCTCATTCTTTACTATGTTCCAAATAAGTCTTGTTTTACTGCCAGAGAAGCTTGGTTTTTGAACCATGTCATCATCAGTATCCTTTGATGTTACGTAGAGCTTTGTCGTAGTCTTGCAGCTAATTCTAATTCGAAGGATTTAGGTTCTTTTATCCGCTTCCACAAATAAATTGCTTATGACAACAGGTATCGGAGTAGTGTATAACTGGGTTACAGAATATGTTAATATAGGTGTACCCTGAAAGATTAAACAAAAATCACCACTTACAAGGAGAGGTCCCCAGCACTGGGTTCATCTATTTGAAACAATGTTCACTGTAATGTAAAATCCAGGATGGAAAGTAACATTATTACAAGGAGGAGAGTTGCTACTTACCATATAGTGAAGATGCTGAGTCACAGATAGACACAACAAAAAGAAGAAAAATTAGTTAATTGTGAAAGTTTTGTTGTTGTGCCTATCTGTGACTCAGCATCTCCCCTATATGGTGAGCAGCAACTTTCTGTCTCATAATATTGTTACACTGTGTGTAGCCATTCACCATGGTGGGCCCTCATTTGCGAGTAATTGACAAAGAAAGAAAAATCAGAATTTTATGTAACGCTCAGTAGCTTTTTAAAAGTAGTATCAAACTGACGGGTTGTGGGGTGTAATGGATAGGGTAATGCTTCTTATGTTGACGGTCCTGTGTTCGAATCCAGTCATGTACTTTAAATTTTTTAATTTTCAATTTTTATTGAAATTACTTCAATCATAAATTTTATTCAATTATGTAGTCTTCCATTTCTGTTCCTTTGTTACATCATCTTAATCATCGTATCAACTTAGTCATTCGCTCTCCTTTTTCTTTGTGTCCTCCTTTTTCCATGGGAAATCTTTCGGCACATGATTTTTTTAAATTAATTCTCTGTATTAATTTATGTTTAATTTCTCTTGATTCATCATCCTATCCCTCATTTTGTTTGAATGAGATTTTAGTTATAATCCCTTTCTTCATTTAAATCTTTGTCTGCATATCTTGCCCATAGTGCAGCAGAAATTTGGGCGATGTGTTAAATGTTCATTTGGCACTTACCATCCAAAAAGAAATGCACATCTTGTAATGAAAAATGCATTTTTGACCCATCGCACAGTCAGTACAGATAGATTATTTAATCTTTTGTTTTTTATCCATGCATTGGCATTTTAAAAAGTGTAAATATTGTAATAGAGAAATATAATGAAATTCGTATTCACAAAAGTTCTGTTTGGGGAAATAAAGATATAAAGAAAAAAGAGAACAAATAAAAAAATCATAATATTATTAAAATTATGTGACAGAGGAATAGAAGTAAAAAAAAATACATTTAAACCAATTTAATTGAAGAAAATTATAATCAAAGTCATTTCAGTAATGATTTAAAAATTAAAAAAAAGTAAAGCACCTAATAAGAGTCAAGCCCATAACCTGCATGTGAAGGCCTTAACCTATCCATTACCCCATGCAAATAGTCTATACAATATTACTATTTTAATGCTGGTGAGTGTCATATAAAATTTCAAAACCCTTTTCTTTGGTTACCCACAAACAAGGGCCAATCAAGGTATATGCCTGCAGTTTGTGTTATCTAGGATTTTAACTGACATCGCCATGTAGATGGTTTCAAAAAATAACTTCCCCTGCTGGGGGCCTCTCCTTGTTAGTATTATGTTATTATCCTTGGAAATTGAGAAGTGTAATGCATGAAGTTATTTCATAAATAAAGCAAAATCAGTGAGTAGTAATGTTTTTGTATTTGTACTAGCTGAATACCAGCCATGTCTGTATGTATTTATTTCAGTCTTCTATTAGCCCATTTCCTCTTCCTCGTCATTCTCTGTCCTCTCACAGTCCATTGTCAGTCTCCTCCTCCTCCTCCTCCTCCTCCTCCTCCTCCTCCTCCTCTTCTTCTCTCTTTCCATCTTCTCCTCTCATCTATTTATCTTTATTCTTACTGTAACACAGGCGTGCGCGTGTGTTTTCCACATCTCCTCCTAAACCCATGATACTTTTCAACCACCTGTAGTAATTGACAGCATATTTAAACTCATCCCATTTTGATAGTGTATTCATAACAATGTTTGCCTTGCCTATCTCATAAGTGATACATTTATGTATGGCTCACATATTTTGATGTGTGGTTCACATACTTTGGTAGCAGTGATAATTGAAATGTTGCATAAAAGATTTGTTTTGATTTCATTAAAATGCATGTAAGATTAAATAAATAAATAAATATATATTTCTGTATGTATTTGTTTTCAGAGGCAAAGTCATAAGCGTTATGAGCGATTCAGTAATTTCTGTGTACTTTTGCGACTATGGTGATGTCTCAGTCCTCTCCCGTGAAAAGTTCAGACTGCTGGCAGATGAATTTAAGACTCTGCCACATCAAGCAATAAAGGCAAAATTATGTGGTTAGTATTTCAACAGGTTTCATGTTATTTGAACTGTATAACATGTAAAGTTATAAAATTATTATATTTGGTGCAGTAGGTGATCTTCATTGACTACGATGTATAGAAATGCGATTTCTCCTTTGATTTGTTGCTCATTTACCTTTTTTTTTTTTTTTTTTTTTTTTTTTTTTTTTTTTTTTTTTTTTTTTTTTTTTTTTTCCAGCTGTAAAACCAATTCATGGAGACTGGTCCGTGGAGGACTGTCTGTTGTTCCAGAGCTTGGTGGTGGAGAAACAGTTTCCATCTTTGGTTTTGGATACAGGTCCAGATATTGTAAATCCTCATGATACTGTTCTGGGGTTAAAGTTAATAGATACGTCAGGAGAAAAAGATTTTTGTATTGATGATTTGCTTGTAAATCAGAACCGTGCCGTACTTGTTTCCAAGGAGCATCTTTAAATATGCATTCCAATTTATGTCTATGTTGCTCAGAACTTGCATTAGGATGCAGTTAGTATTTATATCAGTGGTTGACATATAATACTTGAACTGCAGATTCTGACTGAAAATAATGTTGCTCACAAAACTTCCATTATTTATGTTTACTTGTTATGGTAAATATGGATTGTAATGAAGTGCGTAGTTATTTATTATTTCTGTAATGAGAATGTAAAACTTTATTTCCTGTTTAACCTGTTTTCAGTATATGTTATATGGTTATGACCAGTTTGTGTGGAATATATCATTTGACTTCGTGTTTCCATTTTTACTGAAATATTGAAGGTTGGAAGGAGTTTCAGAAAGATCAAAGCATTCTGTGTTTTGCTTGAATCTTTATTTCTTTATTAAACACTTTGTCATAACTGAATTTTGTCCTGTTTGCAAATCTTTTCCTTGTTTGGAATGTTAATTGTTTCAAAATGTTACATTTAAAACAAGTGAATAACTGGTCAAGTGTGAAATAAGAATTAAACCAGCTAAGTGTGGATGTACAAGTGAACAGTGAAAATTATGAATTATTGTGAAACAGAGCACATTAAACAACAGAAAGGTAAAGCTAGGGAAAAGTAACAAAATTAGATATGAGCCACCCATAATTTTAATGCAGCCGACATGTTACATTCCTTGTTGGGGGAAAAATAGAATTCAGTTAGTGCAAAGTAGAAATTGAAAACAGCAAATCCAGGGCATTGGTCACTACCAAGGATGACTAGAAGGCACCTTAACTGACATTATTTTCATGTGTTTATCATTATCACACACAACCTATTTCATAAATACATTTATTTATTTATTTTAATTGCTCGATTTCTGTCGTTTATGGAACAACGAACCAATATTTTATATTGAGTTGGCTGCCGCATATCTCCTAGTTATAGTATCAGATGTAAGACATTAAAATGCTCCAGCTATACAGCACATTAAAACTTTTATCAATTTGGGTCTTCCATATAAGTACCAAATAGCGAAATTTTATTAACGTGGAACTTTCTTCAGTTTGTATGGGAGAAGCTAATGGCAAACTGAAGCTTTTGACTGAGTCCATAAGGTTTACTAGGATTGTTAAATTGGTAGTACATATATCCTTCTTCTTCTTCTTCTTCTTCTTCTTCTTATCCCCCCCCCCCCCCCCCCCCCACATGGAATCCTTTATACTGTGGAACTGACAGAACGGCTTACTAATTAGGAATTTCTCTTTCCACCAGTAGCACACTGCTGTTGTCCTGCTTACTTTCAGGCTCTTCGTTGTTCCGTTTATTTAAGGTTGTCTTCTATTCATTCACTCAAATCTCTATTCTACTTGTGAATGCTCTTGGGAAATACTGAGGCATGCTTTGCCTTTATAGTAGCTAGAAAATTTATACTCATTTTGATTTTAGCTCGTGGAAAAATAATTATTTTGTAAATCCCAATTTTATTTTGTTTATGTGGATTGTCCAGGAAAACATTACTGTTTCTTGAGAACCTGATCGTGATTTACACTTATTGTGAGTCAAAAACATTTTATATTTCCTTGACTTTTTATCTTTCATTTGTGAATTATATTTCTACTGTGTTTTATTTGAGTCATATGAGCTGTTAAACAATTGTTTTCTGTCTCTAGGTAATGAAATGTGATATTTTGTATTTACTTGTACCAAAGTATTAGATATTCGTAAAATGTAGGTTAAAATGAGATTTAACGTTTGCTGCAATTTGTACTTTATGTACCAATAGACATTCTGTGAATGGAGAATTCACGGAAGGAACAAAAATAAACACACAAGAGATACAATATGTAGTAAAAATTCTGTATGGTTTAGCAGTTACCTTGCCGGTTTTCTATTATTGTAAGATTCCCCCACATACGAACGATATTGTCATTTACGTAGCTCTCCTAATTTGGATTGCATTTTCAAAGCATTTTGAGTGGCAGTATAATGTTGATATGTTGGTCGTAGGACAAGACTTGTAAGCCAAATCTGTTACCAAGTCTTGCTTTTACAATATGGAAAAATAAAATGTGTAGTTGAGTAGTGGTTTGAATAATGTTGCATATTTCTGATTCTGTACTAACACCACTCAGAACAGATGATCAGTGATGTGGAAGCTAAACTGGAGTCGATCAGGTTTCAGCAAATGTAACCCTCTTACAGAGAGATTTTTTAAAACAGGATAGGTTTATACAGTTCTTTCGTAAGTGTAAGTTGTAGCTTTGAATAAATGAACATCGAAGTATGTAGACAGGGTTGAGGGAGAACATTGCTTTTTAATTATGTCTTCATTAAAAAATGTTCTTTGTCATGTGTATGTTGGTGTCCATCTATACAATTTTTAGTCTTATGGACATCTTCAGTCTTCTGCCTGCGGGGGCTGTTCCTGTTAAACAAATGCTTGCCATTTTGTTTCATATATTGCATTTTTTACGAGAACTTCTACATAAAGTATATTTATGTGTTCATCAAAAGTAACATAATGAATATCATATTTATTATGTTGTTCATGGACCTATGCTAGTGAATGTTTTGAAATTTTTGTATTCCACTATACTATTTATTTTTGTTAATTAGAGATACTTATCATTGACTACCATTGATTGTTCCTAAGTGCAAGGGTGTTCTGTTAAGCTTTATATTATTATTATTATGTATTGGAAATGTAACTTTTAAGTTCTGTGTTAGCTGTTTGCCTTCATATCTTTTAGCATATGTTGGGTAACATTTTTTTGTAGCTTTAAGATACTATTTTTAAATAAAGTATATTGTTGACATACATATTTTTACATATTTTATTTTCTGAAGCCAATTGCGTCACACATATTATTGTTTTTAGTATACATTTATCATTGTGCCATCTTTGATGAAGATCGAGGTGAACTTAAAACGTGTGGTTTTACAGTAACTGCACAAAATAATATAGTGTACCATTCATTTTTATCTGACACTCCAGAATCAATTCAAGCTCAAGCAATCAGTTTTTCTTGCTGTTGTCTTTTTAATTAAAAAATAAATAAATGAATTTGGTTCCCATACAAATTTTCAGGTGCAATCAAGTTATAACATTTCCATTTTTCCCCCCTCTAAATCTAATTGCACGAAAACTTGTCACTTCTTGACATAATCTCCCTGCAGCTATACAAATTTTTCAGGTTGATACCATAACTCCATGGCCATTGCGAATACTTCTTTAGGGGTCTGGGGTAACGACTGGAAAATTGAGTCCCTGTCTCGTCCATTGTCACAATAAATAAAAAGGAAGTCCCATTCATGCTGCCCTAAAGCATCAACTTTGCCTGCAACATACCGTGTGCACGAACTTGTGAACATCGATCAGCAGTCATGGCACCCACCTGGAGAACACTTTTTGCCATTTTAAGTGTCAAAAACAGTCCTCACTCTAGCTACTGCTGCTAGATTTCTGTATGTGTTTGAAACTGCCATCTCTGTCACACATTCATGAGTGCTTGCACGTTTAAAAACAAATTGCATCTTTCTATCTTTCTCCAGCACTCAGGAAAAATAAAAGTCAAGTGTTAAAACTTGAGTACATTTCATACTCACTCAGATTACATAATAGCCATTTATTGCATTCCCAACCCTTTTCTACCTGCTCTGTCAATGCACTTAAACATTCATCTTAAATTTTTTTATTTGAAAACTGTGGTTCAACCTCATGCAGCTGTTTATCTCATGACACATGGAATATTACATTTCAAGACATGTATGTGTCGATGTATTCCCCACACTGAATTGCACATAAAATGTAATTTCTCTCAAGAATGAGCAACACTGACTAATCTGTAGATATCACCATGTTGCATTTTCTGATCCACCTAAAGTTTCCTTAAGAATTACAAGGAAGAAGAGCCCAGACAGTGCCTCTGTTTAAATACTCCAATTACTCATAAAAAATTGTTTGTTTAATTAGTCTTCATTTGTAGGCAAGAAAATTTGCTGGGGCTAGGACTATAGTTTACTGTGTTCAAGAGTTATCAGTGGTGAGTACAACGTAATACACACATTGTGAAGAATAAGGATAGTATGCATTAGGGCTCCAGTAAATGTGGAGGGGACATACAGAGAAATAAGCAGACATTAGTCCTTATTAGAGCTTCCAGAATTTCTCCCTCGTGCTTCTTTTTTGTGTAATTGCTGTGCAGCAGATTAAATTGGCACAGGGAATACTGCATGGAATGTAACAGATAATTGTTTCCTCTAAGCATGGCCAGGTCCCAACGTTCATTAAAATTGTAACTAATCAATAATTATTTGGCTAATCATTTTTTTCCTTATGAGCAATAGACCCTTGTTTATTAAGATTTTCGCTCTAGTAAAACTGTACCACATCCTAATCTGCTTGAATACCTACATGAGAAAAGAATTAACTTTGTAATATTGTAACCTTTTTTTCCAGTACTGCTCCTATCTTTCTTTTGACCATGTATTACCTTTTATCTCCTTTTTACTTTTTTCTGAAAGCTATGGACATTATTTATCTTTTGTCTTAATGGTGTACCACCAGTACACGTCTATAGTTCGGCTGCAATGAAGCACTATCCAGCTGCATTGTTCATAAGTTATTTCCTAATTTGACTAACTTTTATCGCTTACAGTGGTAGTTGGTACATCCACTCCCTATTATAGTCATATACTACTTCGGTGGATGATAATCGAGTAGATTCTTAGAGTATTCTGTCTGGAGAGAGTAGTCTTTCTAGTTATTAATCATTTTGTCGCCTGTACCTCTGAAGTCAAGGCTTGCAGTTTTGGTTTATTGTCAGATAATTATGATATTGGCACAGTTCTATATGAGCTTTTGTAATGTGCAGATGCAATCAGTTTTATGTTGTATGTGACCCTTTGGGTTTAATTTCGCAAATGGAGGCATAAAAAAATGACTTGAGTGTAACTCCAAATCTAAACTGAACAATTGTCTGAAACAACTAAAACTGAAAAAAAGAAGAAAAAGAACAAAAATATAGGTTTTTATGTAAGATAATGAATGCAATACGTATAAGAGCTTCCTTGTTGTTTTATTGTTATCTGATAAAGTTACAATTAAACGTGCCTGTAAAAGATGTAAAGTTTAAGTTGTAAACAGGAAGAAATGTCATTACCATAATTTGTGTTGTGAAATTTAATTTTGGCCCTTCATTGCTGTGAAGTAGTAGTCTTTCTGACTTTAATATTGTTTAATTACACAGTAGTTCAAAGTTTATTTTCATAAGACTGGTTAAAACAAATTGTGTAAAAATGAATAAATTAAATGAATTGTTACAATCAGAATGCAATTAATCATTTAATTTTTGTCTTTGAAGTTCCATAAGTTACTGTGATCTAGCTTCTTAGTAACAGATAAAAACTGTGTGTGTGTGTGTGTGTGTGTGTGTGTGTGTGTGTGTGTGTGTGTGTGAGTGAGAGAGAGAGAGAGAGAGAGAGAGAGAGAGAGAGAGAGAGAGTATCAAATTTGAAGCCTAACAAGGAGATACCTCCAGTGGTGGGATCAACTTTTTGAATCAACTGTATGGTGATGTAGGTTAAGGTTCCGGGTATCAAACTCTGCACCCATTCTCCCAGGTGAGCCCTTCCTTGCAAGAAAATGATGAGGGAAAAACAGTATTTCACTTGGCACTCAATAGTTTTAAAACATACGGTACTGTAGACTGGTTGCTTAGCGTGATGCCTAAGGTGAGGGCCTCACATGCAGGTTACTGCTTTGAATCTTGTCAGGTGCTTAAAATCTTGATCAATATTCTGATTAAATTAGTTGGTTGAAATGTAATGTTTTAATTTGTATTCATTTGTCACAGCATTGTAATCAGCATATGAACTTTTTCATGTGATCTCATTTTTTATTTATATCATTATTTATCCATTTGGGATTTTTGTGAATGTGAATTTCATTATATTTATCTACTGTAATACACTCCTGGAAATGGAAAAAAGAACACATTGACACCGGTGTGTCAGACCCACCATACTTGCTCCAGACACTGCGAGAGGGCTGTACAAGCAATGATCACACGCACGGCACAGCGGACACACCAGGAACCGCGGTGTTGGCCGTCGAATGGCGCTAGCTGCGCAGCATTTGTGCACCGCCGCCGTCAGTGTCAGCCAGTTTGCTGTGGCATACGGAGCTCCATCGCAGTCTTTAACACTGGTAGCATGCCGCGACAGCGTGGACGTGAACCGTATGTGCAGTTGACGGACTTTGAGCGAGGGCGTATAGTGGGCATGCGGGAGGCCGAGTAGACGTACCGCCGAATTGCTCAACACGTGGGGCGTGAGGTCTCCACAGTACATCGATGTTGTCGCCAGTGGTCGGCGGAAGGTGCACGTGCCCGTCGACCTGGGACCGGACCGCAGTGACGCACGGATGCACGCCAAGACCGTAGGATCCTACGCAGTGCCGTAGGGGACCGCACTGCCACTTCCCAGCAAATTAGGGACACTGTTGCTCCTGGGGTATCGGCGAGGACCATTCGCAATCGTCTCCATGAAGCTGGGCTACGGTCCTGCACACCGTTAGGCCGTCTTCCGCTCACGCCCCAACATCATGCAGTCCTCCTCCAGTCGTCTTCAGCGATGAGAGTCGCTTCTGCCTTGGTGCCAATGATGGTCGTATGCGTGTTTGGCGCCGTGCAGGTGAGCGCCACAATCAGGACTGCATACGACAGAGGCACACAGGGCCAACACCCGGCATCATGGTGTGGGGAGCGATCTCCTACACTGGCCGTACACCTCTGGTGATCGTCGAGGGGACACTGAATAGTGCACGGTACATCCAAACCGTCATCGAACCCATCGTTCTACCATTCCTAGACCGGCAAGGGAACTTGCTGTTCCAACAGGACAATGCACGTCCGCATGTATATCGTGCCACCCAACGTGCTCTAGAAGGTGTAAGTCAACTACCCTGGCCAGCAAGATCTCCGGATCTGTCCCCCATTGAGCATGTTTGGGACTGGATGAAGCGTCGTCTCACGCGGTCTGCACGTCCAGCACGAACGCTGGTCCAACTGAGGTGCCAGGTGGAAATGGCATGGCAAGCCGTTCCACAGGACTATATCCAGCATCTCTACGATCGTCTCCATGGGAGAATAGCAGGCTGCATTGCTGCGAAAGGTGGATATACACTGTACTAGTGCCGACATTGTGCATGCTCTGTTGCCTGTGTCTATGTGCCTATGGTTCTGTCAGTGTGATCATGTGATGTATGTGACCCCAGGAATGTGTCAATAAAGTTTCCCCTTCCTGGGACAATGAATTCACGGTGTTCTTATTTCAATTTCCAGGAGTGTATTTAACCATTTGAAAATGCTGATCTACCAGTTAAAAAACAAATGTGAAATCTGTATTGACTATGCAGTGGTGTCAAAAATGTAGTTTTTTGTCATGAAATGATAATGATTTTTGAATGATAATTGTCAAACGAACATTTAAAATATAAATTCCTGTTGCAATAGGGATGCACTCACATGGATGAAGATTTAAATGAAAGAAGGTATTATATGTAAGAAGAAATTCGAATAAAATGAGGAATAGAAATAATAACGCAGTAATGTGGACAAAAATACAGGATGGCAAAATGAAGGAAATTAAATTGAAATTAATACATTAAATTAATTAAAATACTGTGACCAATAATTCCAAGTGGAAAAAGAGTAACTTGAACAAAAGTGAGAGCAAATGGAAAAGGTGATATGATGATTAAAATGATACAAAGTAAAAGAAATAATTAAAAAAAAATCTAAACCAGCTGATTGAATAAAAATAATGATCAAAGTAATTTCGATGAAGCTTTAAAATAAAAAAGATTACTGCACCTAACAAGATTTGAACCCTCAAGCTTCTGCCGTGAGGCCCTCATTTTGTCATCCAGTTATTACAACACCACTGTTTTAAAGCTATTGAGCACAACACAAAATTTTGAAATACATTTTTCATTGATTACTCGCAAAGAGGGGCTTATCAAGGTGAATGGCTGCAGGTTGTGATCAGGGATCTTAAGCAATCACTCTATAGATGGTTTCAAAAAGTCAAACCCAGTGCTGGGGAGCTCTGCTTGTAAGATACGTACAAAGAAATGAAGTGACATCTAGTAGAGACATGAAAGTGAAAATCCTGAGAGTGAGTCCTGAAGAAAACAACTTTGCATCAGGTGGTATTAACACATTCACTATAATTTGTTAAAATTACGAACTACTTCGGTTGGAAAGACCACATAGATAATATTGTGGGGAAGGCGAGTCAAAGGTTATGTTTCATTGGCAAGACACTTAGAAGATGCAACAAGTCCACTAAAGAGACAGCTTACACTACACTCGTTTGTCCTCTGTTAGAATATTGCTGCGTGGTATGGGATATTTACCAGGTGGGATTGACGGAGGACATCGAAAGGGTGCAAAAAAGGGCAGCTCGTTTTGTATAGGGGAGAGTGTGTGGCAGATATGATACGCGAGTTGGGATGGAAGTCAATAAAGCAAAGACGTTCTACGTCGCGGCGAGATCTATTTAAGAAATTTCAGTCACCAACTTTCTCTTCCGAATGCGAAAATATTTTGTTGAGCCCAACCTATATAGATAGGAATGATCATCAAAATAAAATAAGAGAAATCAGAGCTCAAACAGAAAGGTTTAGGTGTTCGTTTTTCCTGCGCGCTGTTAGGGAGTGGAATAGTAGAGAGCTAGTATGATTGTGGTTCGATGAACCCTCTGCCAAGCACTTAAATGTGAATTGCAGAGTAGTCATGTAGATGTAGATGTAGAATTTGCATTTTTGTTTGAAGTTCTGGTTGCCAGTGGCAATCGATGCAATATGGTGCTCTAAGCAGAGATCAGAGGTTTCTTACAAAGTATTGAGGCTATAAGTAGAGAATGAAACGGCTGTGTGATTGGATAACATTCCAGTAGCACTGGTGCTGTACTGTAAGTATATTTATATGTAACTTACATATGAGGAGAGAGATTTATTTAGTATTATGAATCTGGAAAGAAACAGATGAAAGCCGTATCATTTAATTTTATTATGGAAAGGATAGTTTCTACTCACCATATAGTGTAGATGCTGAGTTGCAGATAGGCACAACAAAAGAGATTGTCAGAAAGTGAGCATTTGTCTCACTAGCCCTTCATAGGAAATAGACCCCCTCCCTCCCTCCCTCCCTCCCTCCCTCCCCTCACTCACTCACTCACTCACTCACTGAGAGAGAGAGAGAGAGAGAGAGAGAGAGAGAGAGAGACCAAAGTCTCTGGCTGTTGGGGCCAGACTCTGAGCAGCAGCTCATTATGGGAGAAGCAACTGGGTGGTAGGGGTAAGGAAGAGGGTGGGGACAGGAGAGCAGAGGAGGGATAGAGGACAGTAAAGGGCTTCTTGTGGGATTTTAAAGGGTTGAGGTGGGGAGAGAGAAGGGCAGCTAACTGTGGTCGGGAGATTAGACAGAGAGCAAGGGAGGGAGGGCAGGAGGAGGGGTAGCAAAAAATAAGTAAGAAGACTGTGGGTGCTTTTGCGGAATAGAGGGCTGTATAGTGCTGGAATGGGGACAGGGAAAAGGCTGGATGAGTAAGGACAATGACTAACAAAGCTTGGGGCCAGGAGGGTTACATGAGTGTAGAATATATTGCAGGGAGAGTCCTCGCATGTGCAGTTCAAAAAAACTGTTGTTGGTGGGAAGAATCCAGATGGCACAGCCTGTGAAGCAGTCATTGAAATGAACAACATAGTTTTGGGCGGCGTGCTCACAGCTTGTTGGTTGATATGCCCCGTATAATGCTGCACAGTGGTTGAAGCTTAGCCTGTAGATCACGTGACTAGTTTCACATGTAGCCCTGCCTGTTTGTGACTGGACTGGAGTAGATGGTGGCGGGAGGACGTATGGGTCAGGTCTTGCATCTAGGTCTATTACAGGGATATGAGTCATGAGGCAAGGGGTTGGGAGCAGGGGTTGTGTAGGGATGGACGAGGGTATTTTATAGGTTTGGTGGGTGGCTGAATACTGCTCTGGGATGAGCAGGATGGATAGTGGGTAGGACATTCCTCATTTCAGAACATGAAGAGAGGTAGTTCGACTACCTTTCGTTGTGCCCCACTTCACAAACAGGCCTTATTTCTAATGTCTACTCATTGTTCAAATGTGTGGCAGATTCAGGTGAGCTGGTCTGTGATGCTTGTTCATTAACTGAGCTTTTAAGGGAGATGATGTACAACAGATTGCATCTGACACAGAAATAAACCATCTACCAATTTTTTGGCGATATGTCTAACTATTTGCCAATGACCTGGTCATTAAACACTGTCAGGATCTGTTAAAATGACAGTATGATGTATTTAAACTTAATTTATTGCTCCCCAGCAATGAATGTTCCTAACTAAGTTTTCCACACCAATGCTTTTCTAATTCACACTGATAGTGTGTCATTTAGGAGGAGTCCGAATTTAATTGATCTTGATTCTTTCATCGATACTATTTTCAACTTTTACCACAGTCTCCTATAGGCCTTAAAGGTCTAAGCTAACATTCACTACTTCTAGTAAAAATTTATATATAAAATTATTAATTAATAACTGCTCAACTTCTTAAGACAGTTCTCTTCAACACAATCTTTATCTTTTACTGCAACCAATCTCTATCTTTGCAATCCAATCAACGTTTCTAACTCGAGACATGTATCTACTTGTATGCCTGCTTGTTATGTTGGATTGGAACAATGGTAGTGTGTCTCAAGAAACTGTTGGAAAATGCATGTAATGTACCAAAGGTTCGAGAACATCAGACTCACAGGCTACTTGGATGCAAATTTTGGAAGAGATATCCCCTGTAACTGACAAAGAAAAATTTGTCTCTCTGAGTACGGTAAAAACGGTGACTTTTTCCACTTGGCACTAAACATTTACACAAATGAGTGTTAATTAATCACTCTTGAGACCTTCTTTCATTCATCCATCCTTACACTCAAAAATAATCAACATAAAACATTATTATTTTGTTTGTGAACAGATACATTAATTATGTGTTGGGCTTGAAAAGAATGCCATCATTGGTACGGACGTATGTTTGTACACTCATGAAAAGAAAGGTAATGAAATGAAACGAAACTCACTTAAATACAGTCAGCTAAATATCCAAACTATTCCTAAATATATTCACACCAAACAATAAATTGTTCCATTGTATTTCTGGTTCTAAAATTTTCTCCTCTGTCCTCCAACCCCCATCCCACCCATTTACAAGGAAAAATTAAAGCATCAGCCCCCCCCCCCCCCCCCCCACCAACGTATTTTACTAATAAAAGTAGCCATTTTGTAATTTCTTTGACTTATTTTCTGTTGTACAAAAATATTTTCATTTATTTGAAAACTGTGAAATGAACAATATTTACATGTCAGGAAATAAGAATTACAACAACATTAAACATTTAATACGTTTTCATTGTAATCGATGAGCTTGTTTTTTAGAAGACATGATGTAATAGCAGAACCAGCCATTCGGAGGTCTTTGCTTACATTTAGCTTTGAACAGTAGTTCGACTACATAGCAGCCAAAGCTGAATTGCCAGTGTTACACAAATATGCTGTTGTGAAAGGGATAGAATCTCCATTGCATTTTGGCTCAGTGTTGAGAATTCCTTGGTAATACGTATCCAGAACTTCAACAAAAACGCTGCATTAAATTTGCTCTTCAGTAAAGTATCACAAGCAAAATCAGTAAGTTGTTATTGCTCTTTTTATATTTAGACATGATGGTCCAGGAGAATTATTGAACGGAATTTTAATCAAACTACATGTGTCTTTTCAAAGTAAACTTTTAGTATTGCAAGATGAACAAGACAGGCTTTTATCTTCATTGGAAGTATCAGATTAGCTGTGTCCACTAACAGCGACACCGAGTAGGGAACACACCTAGCATGTCCTTTCCTTTTCAGTTTTGTAAGAGCACTATTTTTTATGAGCCCCTTCACTTATTCATTCCAAAATGATACAGTTGTCTGATGATTTTGTAGAAGTGAATTATTAAGAATATTTGGTTTCTCGAAAATGTCAGTGAAGTAAACCATTTTCAGTAGAAACGGTTGCTGAACAGTCTGCCAGAGACTGATTAATCTCATTTAAGAAACAAAAACTACCTCATTTCTTGGTCCTCAGTTCAGACATTCTTTTTAATACTTTCCTCTTGACAACCACCGAGTATTGCTAAAGAAAGAGCAGTTGAGTGTGTTCAGCACCCATCTCCTTTCATAGCACTTTATAAAGTCTGGAATTTATAGGTTTTGCCTTAATAATATTAACCATTTCTATAACCATTTGTAGCTCTTCATGAAATAGTAGGCTAATTTCTTTAACGGCCAGAGCCTCCCTATGTATTATTCAGTGTGTGTATACGGCATCAGGAGCTGCACCTTCAACTTTTGCTTTCAATCCTCCATTAATTCCAGACACTGAGTGAGCTTCATCTGTGTATACTCCAGTGCACCGATTCCGTGGTATCCAGTTTTGATTTAAAAAAGATATTGACCATCTGAAAAAGGCTTTGAGCTGTGTAGCTGTTTTGATTATCGACTGAAAGGAAAGCATTTCCTCTTGAATGTTAAACTTATCAATGAAACATACATAAGCAATCAATGAGTGTCTATATGAATATCAGTTGTTTTGTCCACTTGAAATGCAAAGCAATTGTTACACAATTTATTGATTAACTGTGCAAATTAATTGTGATAAATGTCTAAAATTCTTCTCTGGACTGCATCGTGCTCTACAACCATTGATCAAATGAGTCACCAAACACTGTTTATACTACATCAATTATTGCTGATAAAACCAGTTTTTACAAATGCGTGTGGTTTCTTGCATTCAGGAATCCTATGCGAAATCTGGTAAGATGCTAAAAGACCTTTTAGCAAATTTCTTCTGGGTAGACAATAGAAGAGCTACTTCCCTGACAGAAAATTCTTTTGGTTTTCCCATTAATTCAGGATATTTGGTTTCAAGCTATCTCTCTAACTTCTTAGGCTCCATACTATCAGCTTCTAAAATGGTTAAACAAGTTATACACTGTGAATGTTCTTCGTGAATGACTAGTTTTTGTGAAGCCTAACAATAAATATTTCTCATCGTACCTTCTCATTTTTGTCTTTGGAGTATCTCCCTCCCCTCCACCAGTTGATGGACCACTGCTGTCTTTGTGTCTGGCACACAATTGGCAACAATTCGCAGATGACACCGACATTATAATCTGTTACTATCACTGTTATTAAGCAGTAGCAATCCATTTTTGTTGTACATTACTTTGTTAAGAAGAGAAGAGAAAAAGATGTGTGTGCCCAATAGAAAGAAGATGTTAAAAAGACAAAATCTTATTAAAAAATAACATTAATTTGAAAAATAACTGCACCTTATTAAGCCCTGCCCTTTGTTTGTATTCACCACACTCTCACACTCAAAGTTCTTGTAGTTCATGTTACATTGGTATTTGGAGCACTGGAAGTAGTGCTCAATGCCCTTCCCTCTCATGCTGGACCTGCAGTGGCTGTAGACTCTTAGGCTTGCCCACTGTGTTGACATCAGGTGGCAGCACTGTCTCAATTAGAGCCTGTAGTAATCTCATGGTATGGCAAGTTTTCGCCTGGGCATCCTTGCGTGTACGGCCTTGTCGGTAGTTTTATATGGCCTTGTTGGTAGTTACATATATATTATAAATGAATGGGCACAGCCCACCTTCATTAATGAACTTGGTGAGCTGCAGTAGTGAGTGCTTAGGGCAAGTATTCAGCTACTGTGAGATCTTCGTTTATGGCTATGGCTAGGGTGTATGGTCACACAGCCCCTGCCATGTATACTGCAATGCCGTTTGCGAACTTATGTTGTTGGTGAATGAAGGAGGTGGCTTTGCTGTTTGCAGGAATGTTGCTTGTTTTCAGAGAAACAAGTGTGGTCCCTTGTTGCTTTGTTATGTTTGCTGGTCTGCCCTCGTGAGCATCTTGTGCACACGGCATTGGTATGCACCTCCACCAAGTCTCCACAAAACAATCATGCCATTCACCCAATGGCATGCATTGTGTTGGAGAACCATCTTTTTAGCTCCATATGTCACTTTTGTGCATGTCTTGCAGAGCAGCTCTCCCCAGTGATTGTTTCACACCTGAATACAACAGTAAAACTCCATAGTGTGTGGCTATTACTTCACCCCATTGTCCATGTGCATGCCATTTACATAACTTACTCATACCATATTGTTATGCAATGTTGAAAAAAGATAATATACATTCACTGGCCCATCTAATCACTATGTAATTATATGATATATTCTTCTGACCACAAAAGCACATAGTTGTTACACTGGCTTAACTACTACTGCCTGGTGTACGCATTTACTCACAGTCTATTAAAAACAAAGATTCCAAGACTTACCAAGCGGGAAAGCGCCGGCAGACAGGCACATGAACAAAACACACAAACACACACACAGAATTACGAGCTTTCGCAACTGGCAGTTGCTTCGTCAGGAAAGAGGGAAGGAGAGGGAAAAATGAAAGGATGTGGGTTTTAAGGGAGAGGGTAAGGAGTCATTCCAATCCCGGGAGCGGAAAGACTTCCCTTAGGGGAAAAAAAGGACAGGTGTACACTCTCGCGCGCGCGCGCACACACACACACACACACACACACACACACACACACACACACACACACACACACATATATATCCATCCGCACATACACAGACACAGGCAGACATATTTAAAGGCAAAGAGTAAGGACAGAGATGTCAGTCGAGGCGGAAGTACAGAGGCAAAGAAGTTGTTGAAAGACAGGTGAGGTATGAGCGGCGGCAACTTGAAATTAGCGGAGGTTGATGCCTGGCGGATATCGAAAAGAGAGGATATACTGAAGGGCGAGTTCCCATCTCCGGAGTTCGGATAGGTTGGTGTTGGTGGGAAGTATCCAGATAACTCGGACGGTGTAACACTGTGCCAAGATGTGCTGGCCGTGCATCAAGGCATGTTTAGCCACAGGGTGATCCTCATTACCAACAAACACTGTCTGCCTGTGTCCATTCATGCGAATGGACAGTTTGTTGCTGGTCATTCCCACATAGAAAGCGTCACAGTGCAGGCAGGTCAGTTGGTAAATCACGTGGGTGCTTTCACATGTGGCTCTCCCTTTGATCGTGTACACCTTCCGGGTTACAGGACTGGAGTAGGTGGTGGTGGGAGGGTGCATAGGACAGGTTTTACACCGAGGGCGGTTGCAAGGGTAGGAGCCAGAGGGTAGGGAAGGTGGTTTGGGGATTTCATAGGGATGAACCAAGAGGTTACGAAGTTCAGTAGGCAGTACAGTTGAAGAGGAATGGACACCTCTAAAAAGGGCCATCACAGAAGTTGGGAAGGAAAACACAGGAACAGAGAAAGTAACTGCGAAGAAACCATGGGTAACAGAAGAAATACTTCAGTTGATTGATGAAAGGAGGAAGTACAAAAATGTTCCGGGAAACTCAGGAATACAGGAATACAAGACAATGAGGAAGTGCATGGAAGCTAAGACTAAATGGCTGCAGGAAAAATTTGAAGACATCGAAAAATAAATGATTGTAGGAAGGACAGACTCCGCCTACAGGAAAGTCAAAACAACCTTCAAAAACATTAAAAGCAAGGGTGGTAACATTAAGAGTGGAATGGGATTTCCACTGTTAAATTCAGAGGAGAGAGCAGATTACACTGAAAGCCTCTATGAGGCGGAAGATTTATTTGATGTGATAGAAGAAGAAACAGGGGTTAATGTAGAAGAGATAGGGGATCCAGTATTAGAATCAGAATTTAAATGAGCTTTGGAGGAGTTAAGATCAAATAAGGCAGAAGGGATAGATAACATTCAATCAGAATTTCTAAAATTATTGGGGTAAGTGGAACAAACAACTATTCGTGACTGATAAAAAAAAAAAAGACCCTGGAATTCCAGAGTGTAATCTAGCCAACAGTGTCAAAATTTCCTCTCCACCTACAAATGTTATAAATGTAATTTTATGTTTCTTCAACCTATCTTCTGAGATAAGTCCTAGTCTCACCATGTTCCTACATTTCTTTGGAACCCAGACTGGTCTTTTCCAAGGTCAGCGTGTACCAGTTCTTCCATGCTTTTGTAAATAATTCATATCAATGTTTTGCAACCATGACTTATTAAATAGATAGTTTGCTGTATTCATACCTGTCAGCAGCTGCATTCTTTGGAACTGGAATTATTAAAATCTTTTCGAAGACAGGATATTTTGACTCCTGCTGTGTGTATCTGGCACATCAGGTGAATAATTTTATATGGCTGGATCACTTAAGGACCTTAATATTCCTTGTTGTCTCTTAGGTCCTTCAGTGCTGGGTCAAATCCTCCTCACAGTATCATATCTCCCATCTCATCATAACTTACTTTCTCTTCTCTTTCTATAATCCTGTCATGAAATTTGTTCCCCTTATATAGACCCTCTATAAATCCCTTCCATCTTTCAGCTTCCCTTCTTTGCTTAATACTGGCTTTCCATCTGAACATTTTATATTCATACAGTTTTTTCCTCCATGCTTCTACAGCCTTGAGTTCATCTAGCCATTCCTGCTTAGGCATTTAGCACATTCTTTCATTTTTTTTAGATGTGTGCAATTCCTTTCACCTCCATTTGCCACATTTTTATATTTTCTCCTTTCACCAATTAAGTTCAGTATCTCCTGATTATCCACTGATTTCTACCAGGCCTTATCTTTTTACCTCTATGTTTCACTCCTACCTTTCTTATTCCATCTCCAAAAGCTACCCATTTTTCTTATATTGTACTCCATTCCTTTGTTTCAGTCCATATTGCCTATATTCCACCTGGAACTCTTCAACAGTCTCTTGCTCCTTCAGTTTATCCTTGCCTTTTACTTCCTACCTCTTTGCAGTTTCTTCAGCTGTAGTCTGCAGTTTGTAACAAATAAATTATGATCAACAGAGTCCATATCTACTCCTGAAAATGCCTTACAGTTTAAAATCTGGTTTTGAAACCTTTGTCTGCTCATTATACACTTTTCAAAACAATTAGGGGAACACATGTATCACTGTTGGTTATGTTAAATCTTTTGATACAGGTGGTACTTGTGGTCTTAATCTGTTGCTTGAGATCTTTGCTTTCAGTTTAGGTAACAATTACAATCATTTGCCATCTATTGGCTTCAATGTTGACAACCATGCAGATCTTGTCCATTGTCACCTTACTGATCGGAAGTACATTGAACAGATCCTGTTGGACGGTGTGGTGCATATCGTGGTGGCCCTAATTTCCTTGTAATGCCAGGGCCTATGTGGTGGGCATCAATATGGGTGTATTACAATGACTGGATGCTGAAATAAAAGGATGGTTGGCAGTGAGTCCTGACATAAAACCCAATGTGCATATGTGAAATATGCTTCACATATGTGTTCCTGATCGTCCTGTTCCACCACAGACATTCGAAGAACTCTCATGGGCTTTCGTTGAAAAATGGGAATGTGTACCACATGATGACTTCTGTAGACTTACAAGGAGTGTGCCGTATAGGTGTCAGGCAGTCATAAACTCTCATGGAGGGGCATGCGCATTATTGAAGATCTCAAAAGTTCAATGAAAAACGTTGAGGATGATGGGATGAGTTATCATTTCCACTTTGTTTTTGACACCTGTCATACATTTCAGTTCTTTTTATGTAAACAATCAAGGATGTATTGATTTTCTGTTGTGTGCTTAATTTGTGAAAGATAAAGGTATTGCACCCAGTCTTCAGTTATTGCTGAATGGAGTGTGGCAAATGCCCAAAGTCATGTTCTCCTAATTCTTTTGAGCAATGTATGAGGGTTGGAACTTAAATAGTGGCAACTATTTATTCAAAAGAGTTACATGTTTGCACCTGTTAGTGTCCTTCAAAGTAGTAACAAGTGTTGTGTAGAACCCGCTGCCAGTGATGTGGAAGGCTTGGTATGCTGTTAGCAGAGCCTGTTCTGTTGATGGTGTGAATGGAGTTGCCTACTGCCTGTCGAATCTCTGGAACAGTTCTGAAGCGAATGCCACGAAATGGTTCCTTCATCTTCGGAATAAAACCAAAATCTCAAGGACTTAAGTCTGGGGAGTATGGTGGATGGTACATTACTTCCCAGTCCCAGCGACCGAACAGAGCACCCACAGCTTTCACTGTATGCGCCCACACATTGTCATGCAAAATGGTAGGTGGGTTGTGCAGAAAGTGTCGCTGCTGCTTTCTCAGAACTGGTCGCAGGTGACGCTCCAAAAACGAACAGTAATACTGTGCATTGACGGTCTGCCATGGAGGAACGTAATGCATTAGGATAACACCGTAGCAGTCGTACATGAAAACCATAACTTTCACCTTACTGGGACTCTGATGCACCTTCGACATTCGCGGCGACCCATAATGAAACCATTCGTTGGTTTGCCGTTTCAGTTTTGGCTTTGTGGCGTTTGCTTCAGAACTGTTCCAGAGATTCAACAGGCAGTAGACCGCTCCATTCGAACCATAAACAGAACAGGCTCTGCTAACGGTATACTACGGCTTCCACATCGCTGGCAAGGGTTCTACACAACGCTGGTGACTACTTTCAAGGACAGTAATAGGTGCAAATATGTAACTCTTTTGTATCGGTTGTAAATAAATAGTTGCTGCTATTTAATTTCCAACCCTCGTATAATCAACCTTTACACCTTCAAATGTTTGGCTGCCTCTTCCATGTGACACCTACCTTTCATGATTCTCAAACCAAGTGCTAATGATGATTAAATTATCCTCTGTGCATACTTCTCCCAGACAGCATTGTTGTTCATTCCTTTTTCCCAGTCTAATGTTCTCCTACTATTCATCCTTCTCTTCCTTTTCTTACTACTGAATTCCAGCCACTCATTACAATTAAACATTTATCTACTTTAACTATCTGGAAAAATTCATTTTCTCAATAATACATTCTTTCACTCTATACATTTTCTGCAGGGCTTTAACTGTCTGAACAATTTCCTTCCTTTCATCATGTGTTCTTTCAGTCTCTTCATCATCTGCAGAGCTAGTTGGCATATAGACTTATTCTTTTGTGGTGGGTGATGGGTTTTTGTCTTTAGTGATTATGATAATGCATTCAGTGAACTGTTCTTAGAACCTCACATGAAGTTCTATTTTCTTATTCATTATTAGCCCTACATCTGTATAACTTATAACTGATTTTATGCTGAGAACCCTGTACTGACCTGTGTTTTTGTGCTGCCACACTTCAATAATTCTCACTATACCTTTCCATCTCCCTGTTTAAGTTTTCAAACCTACCTACCTGATTAAGGGCTCTAACATGCCCTTCTCCTACCTGTAGAATTCCTGTTGTTTCTTCTGATGATGACATCCTCTTTAGTAGTTCCTACCCAGAAACCTGGATGGGGGTGTTTGACCTCCGGAATATTTTACTCAAGAGTATGCCATCATCAGCAAACCATACGGTAGAGCTGCAAGTCTTGGGTAAGAAATTATGGTCATAATGTCTCCTTACTGTCAGCCATTTGCAGTATCTACACAGCAAGGCCATGTTGGTTAATGTCAGATCACTTAGTCATCTAGATTGTTGCCCCTCCAACTAATGAACTGCTGCGGAAGCAAAGGGAACTTCACAGCAAACATAAATATAGCCAAAGCCTTGCATACAAACACAAATTACGCGAAGCGAAATGTAGTGTGAGGAGGGCTATGTGAGAGGCATTCAATGAATTTGAAAGTAAAGTTCTGTGTACTGACTTGGCATAAAATCCTAAGAAATTTTGGTCTTATTTCAAAGCGATAGGTGGATCAAAACAAAATGTCCAGACACTCTGTGACCAAAATGGTTCTGAAACAGAGGATGACAGGCTAAAGGCCGAAATACTAAATGTCTTTTTCCAAAGCTGTTTCACAGAGGAAGACTGCACTGTAGTTCCTTATCTAGATTGTCGCACAGATGACTAAATGGTAGATATCAAAATAGATGACAGATGGATAGAAAAACAATTAAAATCACTCAAAAGAGGAAAGACTGCTGGACCTGATGGGATACCAGTTCGATTTTACACAGAGTACGCGAAGGAACTTGCCCCCTTCTTGCAGCGGTGTACCGTAGGTCTCTAGAAGAGCATAGCGTTCTAAAGGATTGGAAAGGGCACAGGTCATCACCGTTTTCAAGAAGGGACGTCAAACAAATGTGCAGAACTGTAGATCTATATCTCTAATGTCAATCAGTTGTAGAATTTTGGAGCACGTATTGTTAGAGTATAATGACTTTTCTGGAGACGAGAAATCTACTCTGTAGGAATCAGCATGGGTTTCGAAAAAGACGGTCATGTGAAACCCAGCTCGCGCTATTCGTCCACGAGACTCAGAGGGCCATAGACACGGGTTCACAGGTAGATGCCGTGTTTCTCGACTTCCGCAAGGCGTTCGATACAGTTCCCCACAGTCGTTTAATGAACAAAGTAAGAGCAAATGGACTATCAGACCAATTGTGTGATTGGATTGAGGAGTTCCTAGATAACAGAACGCAGGATGTCATTCTCAATGGAGAGAAGTCTTCCGAAGTAAGAGTGATTTCAGGTGTGCCGCAGGGGAGTGGCATAGGACCGTTGCTATTCACAATATACATAAATGACCTGGTGGATGACATCGAAAGTTCACTGAGGCTTTTTGCGGATGATGCTGTGGTGTATCGAGAGGTTGTAACAATGGAAAATTGTACTGAAATGCAGGAGGATCTGCAGCGAATTGACGCATGGTGCAGGGAATGGCAATTGAATCTCAATGTAGACATGTGTAATGTGCAGCGAATACATAGAAAGATAGATCCCTTATCATTTAGCTACAAAATAGCTGGTCAGCAACTGGAAGCAGTTAATTCCATAAATTATCTGGGAGTAGGCATTAGGAGTGATTTAAAATGGAAGGATCATATAAAGTTGATCGTCAGTAAAGCAGATGCCAGACTGAGATTCATTGGAAGAATCCTAAGGAAATGTAATCCGAAAACAAAGGAAGTAGGTTACAGTATGCTTGTTTACCCATTGCTTGAATACTGCTCAGCAGTGTGGGATCCGTACCAGATGGGGTTGATAGAAGAGATAGAGAAGATCCAACGGAGAGCAGCGTGCTTTGTTGCAGGATCATTTAGTGATCGCAAAAGCGTTACGGAGATGGTAGATAAACTCCAATGGAAGACTGCAGGAGAGACACTCAGTAGCTCGGTACGGGCATTTGTTAAAGTTTTGAGAACATACCTTCACCAAAGAGTCAAGCAGTATATTGCTCCCTCCTACGTATATCTCGCGAAGAGACCATCAGGATAAAATCAGAGAGATTAGAGCCCACACAGAATCATACCGACAATCCTTCTTTCCACTAACAATACGAGACTGAAATAGAAGGGAGAACCGATAGAGGTACTCAGAGTACCCTCCGCCACACACCGTCAGGTGGCTTGCGGAGTATGGATGCAAATGTAGATGTAGAATGAAAAGGCTGCTGGCTTCTGTCCCTCTTTAGGAATTGTGATTTAGTATAGCCTCTGCACACATACCCGTCCGTTGTGACTGTACCTATAATATGGCTGTCTGTATCACTGAGGCATGCAATCTACCCCATCTCAGCAAGGTCCATGTGTGGTTCTTACATAAATTATTGTTTATTTAGATGTTAGGTGATTGGATTTTTAAAGAACATTACTTACCAACACATCATGTCTGCCGCAGAAATAAACTGTCTGTTATTGATTGTGATGTGTCTGTAATTATTGGCCATCAACTCAGGAATTACACATAATCAGGATCTGCTATAAAAGACAACACAATGTATATAAATTAAATTTATTACTTCCCAGCAATGAATGTGCCTAATTATGCCTTCCACACCAACACTTTTCTAATTCACACTGATTATTTGTCATTCAGGAGAAGCCATCATTTAACTGATCTTAATTCTGTCTTGCATACTAGTTTCAGATTTTGCTGGTCTCATACAGGTCTTTAATTCAGTAATGTCAGTTCTAATCGTACTAGAAAGGCTAACACTCCCTACTCCTGCTTAACTTTTATATCTATAATAATTAATTATCAATCACTTGACTTCTCAACACATTTCTTCCTCTTGACACCATCTTTAGATTTTACTGCAGCCAATCCCTACGATCAAAACTCCTTGCTGCATACACCTATCTATATGCATCCCTGCTCCTTACACATCGGAACAATGCTGATACAACTTGAGAATCCTCCCATCACAAAAATAGGGCATGTATTGTACCAAAGGTTCTAGGATGTGAGACTTGCTACATAGTGCATACTAACCAAAGGGTACAAGTGTAGCAGAAATAGCACTCTTACAGATTGTATTGAGCCCTGGTGACTTCTTCAATTTTAGATATTTCAGGTTTTTCTTAGTACCATTGACACTAATACCTATAACATTCATATTTACAGACTGTAGCAGGGCTCCTGAATCATCATTTGTAAATGAACATTTGAAAACAGAGTACAGCATTTCTATTTCTGATTTGCTATCCTCAATTTCAGATGCTTCTTTCATCATTGAGTGTATGGACAGTTAATATTTGTGTCACTGACCACAATTTCTTGGGGTTTTTTGAGAATTCACTGAAGATCTCAGACATAGCCCTTTTGGCAGCCAAATGTGTTTCATTCATCTTCCCCATGGATGGCTCTTTGTTTGGTTCCACACCTAGTGTGTAATAGTCACTATATCTTTTGAAGTTTCTTTGCAGAAGTTGTATACCATAGATGGTCTGTACCATCACGAACTCTTGAGGACATCTTTCTGTGGGATGAAGAATGATGGACAATAAGTTGCTGATGGTAAAATCAACTACTCAGCTGTGATGCACCACCTCCTGGCCCCTGAGCTGAGACATCGTGCACCATCAATTTCATATAGGGCACAGTCCAATGACGCATGGCTTCATGCTCTGTTGGGATGATGCTCCTATTTTTGGTGTACAGGTTTTAGCATATTACATTTTATTCAGATATATAGACAAGAGGGCAGATGCAAGTGTACCAGATGATCTGTTCTCTACTTTAAGAGACAATGAGACAAATGTGGTACAATTTTTAAGATTTTATGAATTGTCTGATTTATCTCCTAAACTATCAGGAGAAGGTTTCGGTGTTTTCAGGGTAGCTGGCTCATCATCAAATTTTTTTGTAAGTGATCAGCCATCCATATTTAATGGTATTATTATTTTAATCTTTTTAATATTGATGAATGTGATTTTACATTCTACATGATTAGATATGACTGATTTGGCAAATAAAAGTGAAAATGGGAGAGTGGGACAGTAATTCTAAGTGTGTTTGTGTTCTATGCAGTTTTAGTTGTACATGTTATAGCCACATTTGTCTCAAACTACTCCTAACAAGGTCGTTTATAACCCTGAAGTTGAGCATCCTAAAGTACATCCATAAATGCACAGTGCACTTACGCATACTCATGCTGCCCCAGACCTGGATACAAGACCTGTCCTGTACATCCTCCCTCTAGCTCCTACTCCAGTCCTATCAGAGGAATCTCCTGCTCCATTAAAGGCAGTGCCACCTGTGAAAGCAGCTATGTGAACATACCTACAACTGCTCTACTGCAGTTAATGTGGGCATGACTACTAATGAGCTGTATGTCTGCATGAACTACCACCACCAAACTATGATCAAGAGAAAGCTGGACCACCCAGTTGCTGAGCAAGCCAGCCAACACATTGAGCTTTACTGTAACAACTGCTTCACAGCCTGTGCCATCTGGATTCTTCCCGCCAGAACTGGCTTTTCTGAACTTCACAGGTGGGAAATCTCTATGCAACATATCCTTTGTCCCCATAACCTCTCTCGCCTCAACCTTTTCTAGCCCCTACCCTCCTACCTGCCTATCCCATTCCATGCCTTCTGTCCCACCCTGTCATAGTCCTTCCCCCATTACTACTTCTCCATCTACTCCCCCCCCCCCCCCTCCCCTCACCAAATGCTGCAGCACAGTCTCCTGATACTGCAGCCACATACTGTTCCCACCAAATCCCTACATACTCACACAGGTAGCACTAGCATCTTCCACCCAGCCGTACCCTGCTATTCCCCTTCCACCCCTCCCCATGCCTCTTCTGTGTCCCCCTCAACACCTACTCCCAAATCTGCTTCATCTGGTCCATCTCAGCTCAACAAGCCATCTTCCTAGATGTCATTCTCCATGTCTCAGATGGCTCCAAAAACACGTCTGTTCATATCGAGTGCATCTACCACTTACAGTGCCTTCACTTTGACAGCTGTCATCCATTCCATGTCTAAAAGTGTCTTTCTTACAGACTTGCCACTCACAGGCATGCACCTACAGTGGACAGCAGGAATTCTTGAAATATGTCAATAACCTTACCAGAGTCCGTACGATAAACAGTTTCCTATCCAGCTCATCCATAAACAAATCTCCTGTGCTATCCCCTTCTCTGGCACTAGCTACTGACCAGCATTCCTCCAACCACCCAGTGTCATCTGGCCTGTGATAAGGGATATCTTACCCAAAACCCTGCCCGCATCACCCAAAGTTCTGTTCTGACACCCACCCAACCTACAGAATACCCATTTCCATCCCTGTTCCAATCTTGCTCCCAATATTACATGTCATGCTCCAATCCCTTGTGGTCAATCCAGATGCAATACCTTTCCCATATACACACCCACTGTCTCCTATTGCAGTACAGTCACATGCATCTCCTACTTTTCAAAAGGCAGAACCGCATGTGAAAGCATCCATTTTATATATAAATCTCTGCTGCAATTACTGTGCGGTTTTCTTTGTGGGCTTGGAAAGTGCCAACTGCATACTCACATGAATGGACACTACCAAAACGTGACAAACTGTAAACTTCACCAACTACTTGCCAAACATGCTGTGCACTACAATGCAAATGACTTCAACAGTTGCTTTACTGCACAAGCCATTCGGATTCTCCATTACAACGCTAGTCTCTCTGAAGGGAATTATTTATTTCTCCAACGTACGCTACTCCTTTACAATCCCCCTGGCCTAAATCTCTACTAACATGTTCCCCACAGCCACACCTTACCTTTTCCCTTCTCTCTTTTGTCAGCACCACTCGTTCCTCATCCAGATCATATACTGCCTTCTCCCATCACTCTCCCTCCCCCCTTTTCCCACACTCCCCTCTCCCCATTTCCCTCTTTCCCCCCTTCCTCTTTTTCTCCTCCCTCCCTTTCTCCCTCTTCATTCCCACCTTCCTCTCCTTTCCTCCCCACCATTTTCCTCTTCTCCTTCTCAGTACCTCTAATATGCTGTATCCTCTAAACACCTTTCAAGTTGTTGTGCAGCTATTAAGTCCTGTATCAAAAGACGCCTCACACTATCACACTTCTCCTTCCTCACCTTCTGTATGTCCTCCTCACTTCTATCTGCCCAGGCAACTGCTATTGATAATAGAGTCATTCTCTCCATGGCTGCAGGTGTGTGCTTCTGGGTGTCTGTGTGGTTGTGTTTATTAATGTGTGTACCTCTGTCAGACAAAGAGCAAGAGCTCAAAAGCTAGTTAAATACTGTTTACTGTTGTGTGTTTCTATGCATCACATGTCAGTCAGCTGTCAGTTGAGTTTATTTTATGTATTACTCCATTCATGAATTTTGCCTGTTGCTATAAAACTGATTTTCCAGTCAGTTGTGTCTCAAATAGTTCATCAGTTTAAGTGGTAATACATGTTACAATAATGCCAAAGACAGAAGGGAAGATAACTTGCTTCTAAATATTGTATTTAGTTGTTCATTGTGTCTCAGTGGAGATATGGCATTCAATTCATTGAAGTTTCTGGCATTGTAACTTAGAATAATATAGGCACTGCAATGTGCATTTTCAACTTTTTGTGGCATAATGAATAATCCATTGAATATCAGGCATGCAGTCTTCAAAAATAAAATTTCTTCCACTGATATTTTGGCCGCATATCACTGGCCATCCTCAGAGTAAGTTGCAAGACTGACGACAAGGTGCCAGCTGTGACCTTATATGTTCCAGTGCAGTGGTACAGAGCCGAGTAAAGCTACAATCTTCGTGGGAGGCCAGAAGATCACCTTAACACAGTGTTTCTCAAGAATACGGCCTATCTTCGAGGAGAGAGCACCCACATAGGGCAAAAGTGCACTTGACCTGAAGGAATTACTATCTTCTTCACCATCATATATCTGCATTCTAGATTTTATATTGAATGCTCTATGAATTTGCTGCAGAGAAAATCCATTCGCTTTAAAAATGTTCTTGAGGTATGTGAGCTCTTCTTGCAAATTATCTTTGTCGGATATACAGTGTGACCTATGCACTATGGTCTAAGGACACCTATGGTCTGTGAAGTGTGACGGCAGTTGCTGGCGTGTAGATAGAGATTTGTATGTGTAAGTTTATTATATACGGCATGTCCTAATGTGCCATCAACTTTAAGGCAAATGACGACATCCAAAAAGGGGGAGGCAGCTGTCTTTTTCTATTTCCATAGTAAAAGTGCGAGGTGCAGTACCACTGAGATTTTATGTGCTTCCTAAAGTTCACAAAATGGGTAAGGACGAGTGTCTGGAGGATCTGACCATAAGGCCTATAATGAGCACTACTGGTTCATCAACATATCTTTCTGCCAAATATTTAGCTTCCTTATTAAAAGATTGGTAGGAAAATGTAGTCACCACATACCTCAAGAGCATTTTTAAAGCAAATGGATTTTCTCCACAACAGGTTTGTACAGCATTCATTGTAAAACCTAGATTGCAGGTATATGATGGGGAAGAAGTTAGTAATTACTTCAGATCATGTGCGTTTTTGCCCTATGTGGGTGCTTTTTTCTCGAAGATAGGCCATATCCTTGAGAAACAATGTGTTAAGGTGATCTTCTGGCCTCCCATGAAGATTGCAGCTATACTCGGCTCTGTAAAGGAAGATGTATTGCTTCGTAAGGCGGTTGTGTATCAGATTCCGTGGAAATTGGGAGATGTCACACATAGGTCAAACAACACACACTGTTCAAGAGAGATGTGTGGAACACTGAAGATACACATGCTGATCACAGCCAGACAAGTCAGCCGTGGCTGAACATTGTATTGATACAGGGCACTCCATGAACTACAGTGATGTAAAGATTCTAACATCCACCTCTTCCTTTTTGGATTCTGTCTTCAAGGAAGCTATAGAGATTAGATTAGCTAATAATTTAATAAACAGAGATAATTTGGCCAAAGCATGGAATCCAGGTCTTGGTATAATTAAACTTCAGACAAGTCGTCATGGTGTCATCACCGCTGAGCATACATCACTAAGTGAATCGAATGTCTGTAAGCCTTCGCCACAGGTGGCACTTGAGTAATCACACCTCTTTGCTGCCGACCAGTGTCTGTAACTCACAAGTACATACCGCCATGCTGGACCGTATAAGGCCATGCTTGGCACCTTGTCATCAGTCTTCCGACTTACTTTGAACATGGCTGGTCAATATGCGGCTGAAATATCAGTGGAAGAAAATTAATATGTGCGGGTGAATGCCTGAAATTCAATGGAGAGGCACTGCAATATTATATTTACTTGCTGACACCAGGCAAACGACTTTCAAATAAAATGTCTCCCCTGTGTGGGAATATACATAATGGATGTACGACTACATGTTATAGATGCTTAACAACCTGTGGATGTTTGGGTCTGGTCATGAGTCGTGCTCAGATAACCTGATGGCAAGGTGACTGCTTGTGATAGACAGGAAATCTGGGTTCAAGTCCTGGTCTGGCACAAATTTTCATTGTCCTCAATTCATTATTCAGCTGATGGATGTTCATATCCACAACTATGAATATGATTCTTGCATTTACTCATTATACATGACTTAATGTACAACAATATATAGTGTTTTATTAATTTTTTTTAACATCTTCCATTCACAACTGGTAACAGCTGGGTGGACTGTAGTACGACTTTATCCTTTTCAGCCAAATGTCCCAACAATATGGGAATGGGAAAGAAGGGTTCCTTGCTTGAAATGTGTGTGGGATGGAGATTTTCTAGTTACAGCTTTTGCCTAAAATGCTATTCACTTTCATGTGCTTGTTATTATTATGCACTTGTGAAGAATGCCCTGCTACTATGAGCAATATCTTTCTGTTTAAACCCCGTTATCATACAGCAGCTCCAACTGGATTAATTAGACCAGTGGTTTCAAAATGTCTCTGAGTTAAAAGGTATACTTGCTCATAATACGAGGGCTATCCACAGAGTACATTACGTTTTGGAATTAAAAATAAATAGAGTATTGGAATTTTTTTAATTATATACAGATGCAAGCCACACTTAAATACTACGTTTCTACATAGTTGCCATTTAAATTAAGGCACTTATCGTAGCGATGGACGAGCTTGGAAATTTCATTGCCATAAAATTCAGCCGCCTGCGCCTTCAACCACGTGGTTACCTCTTCTTGAAGCTGTGCGCCGTCATCAAAACGCTGCATAGCCAACCACTTCTTCATTGCTAGGAATAAGTGGAAGTCGCTCGGTGCCAGGTCGGGACTGTACAGTGGATGAGGAAACAACTCCCACTTAAAAGATTCGTGAACTTCACGAGTGGCATTTGCTGTGTGGGCCCAAGCATTGTCGTGAATCAGCAAGTTTTGTGAGCCCAGCTTTCCCCTGCACTTGTTTTGTATTGCTCTTCTGAGGTTGTGCAGAGTTTGGTAATACCTTTGAGAGTGTATTCTAGTGCCTCTTTCTAGGAAATCCACAAAAATCACACCTTTTCTGTTCCAAAATAAAGTCGCCACGTGGTTGAAGGTGCAGGCGGCCGAATTTTACGCTGAAGGAATTTCCAAGCTCGTCCATCGCTACGATAAGTGCTTTAATTTAAATGGCAGCTATGTAGAAAAGTAGTATTTAAGTGTGGCTTTCATCTGTATATAATAAAAAAAATTCCAATACTTTATTTATTTTTAATTCCAAAATGTAATGTACTTTGTGGATAACCCTCATGACTACAGAAAGCACTCCAAGGAACAACATTGTGGTCATTGCTTTGTGCAATGGAGACCATAAGTCTGCAGCACTGCTGTCTGCCTAGTGATGTCATTGGTCCTGGCTGATGGGAGCATACAAGCTGGAGTGGCCTACTTATTAAATTTCTACCTGCCTTGTGAAGTATGTATCTTGTAAAGAAAGCTGATTAGGACTGGTTGTATCTTGATGTTCATAATATTAATTATATCAGAAATGGTAGTCAGACTCTAACTCAGCCTGAAATGTTTTAGGCTGGTCTCGGCTGCATGGTGGTTTGTTATACTTCACCTGATGCACCAAACACTTAAATAATTTGCCACCTGAACATTCCCTTTATATATGATGAAAGTTGCTTAATGAATATTCGGCTGCTTTTCAGTATTATTAATCACAGTCCATCTAATGTGTGTCCTGAATCTGTGTGCCTTCCTCCTCCAACATGGCTCAGACTTGGGCTCCTTACAGGCTGCATTTAAAGTTGCTGAAAATTAACTTCTTGTCCTCATTCATTTCACCGCATAAATAAGAACTGAGATTCAGTTTACCTTCTATTATTATCTTCAAAATTACAACTCAATACATGATAAACAAGGACAGCTACTAACTTGTATACTACCTGTCTGTACTACGTACAGAACAGATCTGATATTTAACTTTATAATTAACAGTCGCAATACATTTATTATCTTTGACATTTCACAATCTAAGATTTCATGGGGCTCTTTCTTCTGCACCGCCCATTCCATGGAACTCCTATCTCCACCTCAGCAGGTAGAGTCCTCTGACTGCTACCCACTTCCATAAAGTCACTGGATCGTTAGCTCTGGTATCAGCACCTATGGTTTAAAGCATCTCCCAACAGTGGGGCACTTACCACTTATTGACTACTCTCTGTCATGAACATCTTTTCTCTTACGTACCAGATGTAGAAGTACAAAATCGGAATTTCGTTGCCATAATTACACATCTGTTGTTTGAAATTGATAAACAATATGTTGTTCAAAATAATCTCCATTGCTATTTATACATTTCTCCCACCTCTCCGGCAGGCTATGAATGCCACGCAGTTCTTCTTTTGAAGCTAACCAGTTAGCAAACCATTTTTGTACATTTTCTTACAAACTGAAGTGTTGTTCAGCAAGAGCATGTCACAGTAATGCAAATAGATGATAACTGCATGGAGGCAAGTCTGGAGAATAAGCCCCATGCCCTAGTATTTCCCAAATGAATGCTTCAATTGAGACCCTGACCCGTTTTTCTGTATGTGATCGGGCGTTGTCATGGAGCAATATGACTTTGTGTTGCCTTTTTCCATATTCCACTCATTTTTCATGTAATGCTCAATTCAAATCCATCATTTGCTGCTGATATCGATCTGTATTATTGATTTCACCAGGTTTTGGCAGCTCACAATAGATGACACCCTTCTGATCCCACCAAACACAGAGCATTGTCTTGTTTCCAAAGCGATTTGATCCTGCAATGGGTGTCAATGGTTTGCCTGGACTCACCCATGATTTATGATGCTTAGGATTCTCAAAATATATGAATTTTTCATCACCTGTCACTATTCCATGGACAAATGACTTTCTTTTGTATGTGGCGAGCAGCATTTCACAAGTGATCTTTCGATTTGCTTGCTGTCTTTTATTCAGTTCATGTGGCACCCATTTTCCCCACTTTTTGCACCTTTCCCATAGCTTTCAACCAAAGAGTAATGGCTTTTGCATCACATTCAGTTGTTCTGTGAGTTCCTGTTGATTTTGAGTATCCTCTTCATGCAATTTTTTTGTCTTTGAACTTTTTTGGTGGTTTCCTGTGGTTGTCATTTCTCGTGTCAGAATCACCACTTTTGAACTCTTCGAACCACTAAAATCACTTTGTTTTCCCAAGAGCATTTTCGCCGAAAGCTTCAACAAACATTTGATGCGATTCTGCAGCAGTTTTCGTCAAATGATAACTGAAAACCAATGCTGTCCGCTAATCATAGTCCATAGGTACAAAACTCTACATGTTTATGAGATTGCAACAGATACCATTCTATAGAACTTATATTACTATGTGTTGACATTCATTGTCAGCCATTACAGGAACAAGTTGGCACTACAGACACTGTCTCACAGGCCCTACACTGATGGCTAGCACCATCTGCAGGGAAATTCCAGTTTCATATTTCTACACCTGGTCTGTATTTAACTATGTGATACCTCTCATTTAAGGAGTGGTTTAATTCCGTAGTATTGGTATAGAGATCATGATAAATTTCAATGTGACTACAGCTACATCTATCCTCTGCAAACCAGTGTGAGGTGCATGGCAGAGGATAGGTCCCACTATACCAGTTATTAGGGTTTCTTTCTGTTCCATTCACATACGGAGCACAGGAATAACGATTGTTTGAATACTGCTGTGTGTGCAGTAATTATTCTAATCTTATCCTCACAATACCTATGTGAGCAATATGTAGGTATTTGTAATATATCTCCAGAGTTAGCATTTGTAGCCAGTTCTTGAAACTTTGTGAATATACTTTCTCAGGATAGTTTATGTCTATCTTCAAGAGTCCTCCAGTTCAGTTCATTTTCTGTGACACTCTCCCATGGATGAAACAAACCCGTGACCATTTGTGCTGCCCTTCTCTGCACATATTCAGTGTTAGCTGTAAGTCCTGTCTGGTATGGGTCTCACATACTTGAGCAATATTCTAGAATTGGTCACACATACTTGAGCAATATTCTAGAATTGGTCACACAAGTGATTTGTAAGCAGTCTCCTTTGTAGACTGCTTGCACTTTCTCCCCAGTATTCTACCAATTAAATGAAGTCTACATATGCTCTAATCATGACTGAATATATGTGAGCATTCCATTTCATATCCCTACAGTGTGTTACACCCAGATATTTGTTTGAGTTGGCCAATTCCAAAAGTGACACATTGATTTTATAGGTATAGGATACTATGTTTTTTAGTTTTGTGAAGAGCAAAATTTTATATTTCTGAACATTTAGAACAAGTAGCCAATCTCTGCACCAAGTTCAAATCTTATCAAGATCTGACTGTGTATTTATGTACCTTTTTTACGACAGTACTTCATTGCTGATAACTGCACCTTTTACAAAAAGCCTGATTTTACTATTAATATTGTTTGCAAGATTATTAATATACATCATAAACAGCAAGAGTCCCAACACATTTCTGTGGGGCACACCTGAAGTTATGTCAACTCTGACGATGACTCTTCATCTGAGATAACATGCTTTGTCCTCCCTTCCAAAAAGTCCTCAATCCAGTCAAAAATTTCACTTGATACCCTGTATGATCATACTTTTGACAATAATCGTAGATGTGGTACTGAGTCAAATTCTTTTCGGAAACCAAGAAATACTGCATCCACATGACTGCCTTGCTCCAAAGCTTTCAGTGCATCGTGTGAGTACACTCCTGGAAATTGAAATAAGAACACCGTGAATTCATTGTCCCAGGAAGATGAAACTTTATTGACACATTCCTGGGGTCAGATACATCACATGATCACACTGACAGAACCACAGGCACATAGACACAGGCAACAGAGCATGCACAATGTCGGCACTAGTACAGTGTATATCCACCTTTCGCAGCAATGCAGGCTGCTATTCTCCCATGGCGACGATCGTAGAGATGCTGGATGTAGTCCTGTGGAACGGCTTGCCATGCCATTTCCACCTGGCGCCTCAGTTGGACCAGCGTTCGTGCTGGACGTGCAGACCGCGTGAGACGACGCTTCATCCAGTCCCAAACATGCTCAATGGGGGACAGATCCGGAGATCTTGCTGGCCAGGGTAGTTGACTTACACCTTCTAGAGCACATTGGATGGCACGAGATACATGCAGACGTGCATTGTCCTGTTGGAACAGCAAGTTCCCTTGCTGGTCTAGGAATGGTAGAACGATGGGTTCGATGACGGTTTGGATGTACCGTGCACTATTCAGTGTCCCCTCGACGATCACCAGAGGTGTACGGCCAGTGTAGGAGATTGCTCCCCACACCATGATGCCGGGTGTTGGCCCTGTGTGCCTCGGTCGTATGCAGTCCTGATTGTGGCGCTCACGTGCACAGCGCCAAACACGCATACGACCATCATTGGCACCAAGGCAGAAGCGACTCTCATCGCTGAAGACGACACATCTCCATTCGTCCCTCCATTCACGCCTGTCGGGACACCACTGGAGGTGGGCTGCACGATGTTGGGGCGTGAGCGGAAGATGGCCAGACGGTGTGCGGGACCGTAGCCCAGCTTCATGGAGACGGTTGCGAATGGTCCTCGCCGATACCCCAGGAGTAACAGTGTCCCTAATTTGCTGGGAAGTGGCGGTGCGGTCCCCTACGGCACTGCGTAGTATCCTACGGTCTTGGCATGCATCCGTGCGTCGCTGCGGTCCGGTTCCAGGTTGACGGGCACGTGCACCTTCTGCCGACCACTGGCGACAACATCGATGTACTGTGGAGACCTCACGCCCCACGTGTTGAGCAATTCGGCGGTACGTCCACCCGGCCTCCCGCATGCCCACTATACACCCTCGCTCAAAGTCCGTCAACTGCACATACGGTTCACGTCCACGCTGTCGCGGCATGCTACCAGTGTTAAAGACTGCGATGGAGCTCCGTATGCCACGGCAAACTGGCTGACACTGACGGCGGCGGTGCACAAATGCTGCGTAGCTAGCGCCATTCGACGGCCAACATCGCGGTTCCTGGTGTGTCCGCTGTGCTGTGCATGTGATCATTGCTTGTACAGCCCTCTTGCAGTGTCCGGAACAAGTATGGTGGGTCTGACACACCGGTGTCAATGTGTTCTTTTTTCCATTTCCAGGAGTGTATTTTTGTTTAAAGTTGTGGGTGAAAAGAAAGTTGAACATTATGATGAAACATGTTAATGACATTCTACACTTAATACTTGTTTTAGTACCAGTCACCACCCATTACTCTGTTGCACACCCACATCACACTAAGATAATTTTTTATTCTGCTATCTTCTGAGAGAAATTACATGAGGTCAGGAGGGAAGCCAGATTGAAATTTAGCTTGACTTGGAGATTCTTGTGTAAGTTGGTTTCCTGATTTAATTTCATGCAGTTGCCTACTGCAATGTATTCATGTCTTTATGCAGTAAACTGCCTGTGCAAGAAAGGGTTAGAAGGCACATATTGTCCCAAAACGGAGAGTCTTTTGCCTTCAGTGTTAAGTGTTCCTGATGTTTGGCTCGCATCAGACCAAAGATGTAGTATTATATATGCACAAGTGAATCTGGCAATGCTTCACAACTGCTGAATATGTATAAGAATTGAATACATGCCCTAAGCTCCTTCTCTGTGCTCTCTCAATTCATCTCCTCCCCCCCCCCTCTCCCCCCCTCTTGTTGTCCATTTCCTATCCCCCTCTCCTACTCCATCTCCTCTCCTTGCTCTCTCTGACCTTGATCTTTGTTTATTGTTATTGCAAATTCAGATTCATTTCATGGACTTCATATTCCTAAACAACTAAGAAATTGTTATGGACGACAATGCACCGCGTCACTGGGCTACAGTTGTTAGCAGGTAGTTTGAAGAACATTCTGGACAGATCACCCAACATGAATCCCATCGAACATTTATGAAACATGACTGAGAGGTCAGTTTGTGGACAAAATCCTGCACTGGTAACACTTTCACAATTAACAATGGCTACAGATGCAACGTGATTTAATATTTCTGCAGGGTACTTCCAACAACTAGTTGAGTCTATGCTACATTGAGTTGCTGCACTACATGGGGAAAAAGAAGGTACTACATGATATTAGGTGGCCCAGACTTTTATCACCTCAGTGTACATCATATATATTAAGAATAAATACAGCCTATGCCCATCTGAATGTTCATCAGTATAATGTTTAAAAATCTGAAGTAAACCAGTCAAGAACTTTCTGAAATTACATCTGCTGGTTATCTGAATGCTTATTAGAGCAATATATAAAAATTTGAAGAAAGATCAGTCAAAAGGTTCAAGATTTTTGCTAACAATGTTTTCGCTTTATATATTACACTTATTAAAAAGATATAACCTAATGTGAAGGAACTGGCCGCGAACTTTTTAACATTTTTGGTAACAGTGTTTGCCTTTTATACATTGTTGTTGTTGTTGTTGTTGTTATTGTTTGTGTCTTCAGTCCAGAGACTGGTTTGATGCAGTTCTCCATGCTACTCTATCCCATGCAAGCCTCTTCATCTCTGAATAACTGTTACAACATACGTCCTTCTGAATCTGCTTAGCGTATTCACCTCTCGCTCTCCCGCTATGATTTTACCCTCCACGCTTCCCTCCAGTACTGGTTGTGCCACAAATTCCTCTTCTCCCTAATTCTATTCAGTACCTCCTCAATAGTTTGTGATCTACCCGTCTATTCTTCAGCGTTCTTCTGTAGCACTACATTTTGAAAGCTTCTATTCTCTTCGTATCTAAACTGTTTATCATCCATCTTTTACTTCCATGCATGGCTACACTCCATATAAATACTTTCAGAAAAGATTTCATGACACTTAAATCAATACTCAATGTTAACAAATTTCTCTTCTTCAGGAGTGCTTTCTTGACACAGCCAATATACATTTTATATCCTCTCTACTCCAGTCATCATCAGTTATTTTGCTTCCCAAATAGCAAAACTCATGCACTACTTTAACTGTCTCATTTCCTAATCTAGTACTCTAAGCATCACTGGATTTATACATTATACATGTATTTATAGATTGTATATATTAAGAATTGTATAGACTATTTCTGTTTGAATGTTCATTGACATATTGTTTAAAAATTTGGAGAAAAACAATTGAGAACTTTTTGAGATTTTTTGGTAACTGTGATTTCCCCTTGTGTATTAGATGTATATTTATATAATGTTTATATTTAAAAATGTGTAGTCTATGTATATCTGGATGTTCATTACAAAATTGTGTAAAAATTTCAAGTAAATCGAACAAGTACTTTACAAGTCTTTTGGTAACAGTATAAAACAATGACCTTTTATATAGTAATATAGATTAAAACTGCAAAAGCTATCAACAATGAATCAACAACCGTCATTTATATTAGATTTTTCAAACTGTTAAATTTTTTCATCAGTTTGTTAATATAGCATAGGGAAATCAGAATCACTCCACAAATACTAATTTGTTACAATCTCAAATGTATATTTAACAAAACAAAAATATAGGGAAATTGTGACCAGAGTGGAAGTCCTGTACAGCATGGATGTGAATGATGTATTTCATAGCACTTTGCAGTTTATGTTTTATGTACCTGGATGATGTAATATTTATTATTATTTCTTTCCTTTCTCAGACATTATGTCTGGTTAAAAATGGAAAGTGACATGGACCTTCATCAAGTGTGACTTCCTTTTAACTGTACCTTATATGTTACATTGCATTTAGGAACTTTCGAGTAATTGAACATGTATCAATAATTACAGATTTCTGTAGTTGTATATATACGTTTGGATGTAGCTGCATTGCATTGATGTACTGGTGCATACTGTGTGGTATGACTCCTGTAGTTGATAGTATAATTGGTATAATGTCAACTTTATCCTGATGCCACATGTCCTTGACTTCCTCGGCCAGTTGGATGTATTTTTCAATTTTTTCTCCTGTTTTCTTCTGTATATTTGTTGTATTGGGTATGGATATTTCTATTAGTTGTGTTAATTTCTTCTTTTTATTGGTGAGTATGATGTCAGGTTTGTTACGTGGTGGTGTTTTATCTGTTATAATGATTCTGTTCCAGTATAATTTGTATTCATCATTTTCCAGTACATTTTGTGGCGCATACTTGTATGTGGGAACATGTTGTTTTATTAGTTTATGTTGTATGGCAAGTTGTTGATGTATTATTTTTGCTACATTGTCATGTCTTGTGGTGTATTCTGTATTTGCTAGTATTGTACATCTGCTTGTGATGTGATCTGCTGTTTCTATTTGTTTTTTGCAAAGTCTGCATTTATCTGTTGTGGCATTGGTATCTTTAATAATATGCTTGCTGTAATATCTGGTGTTTATTGTTTGATCCTGTATTGCAGTCATGAATCCTTCCGTCTCACTGTATATATTGCCTTTTCTTAGCCATGTGTTGGATGCGTCTTGATCGATGTGTGGCTGTGTTGGATGATACGGGTGCTTGCCATGCAGTGTTTTCTTTTTCCAATTTACTTTCTTTGTATCTGTTGATGTTATGTGATCTAAAGTGTTGTGCAAGTGGTTATGAAATTGCAACGGTGTAGCTGATGTATTTATATGAGTGATTGCTTTGTGTATTTTGCTAGTTTCTGCTCGTTCTATAAAGAATTTTCTTAAATTGTCTACCTGTCCATAATGTAGATTTTTTTATGTTGATAAACCCCCTTCCTCCTGCTTAATGTGAATCTTTCTGTTGCTGAATGTATGTGATGTATTCTATATTTGTGGCAGTGTGATCGTGTAAGTGTATTGAGTGCTTCTAGTTCTGTGTTACTCCATTTCACTACTCCAAATGAATAGGTCAATATTGGTATAGCATAAGTATTTATAGCTTTTGTCTTGTTTATTGCTGTCAATTCTGTTTCAGTATTTTTGTTAGTCTTTGTCTATATTTTTCTTTTAGTTCTTCTTTAATATTTGTATTATCTATTCCTATTTTTTGCCTGTATCCTAGATATTTATAGGCATCTGTTTTTTCCATCGCTTCTATGCATTCGCTGTGGTCATCCAATAAGTAATCTTCTTGTTTAGTGTGTTTTCCCTTGATTATGCTATTTTTCTTACATTTGTCTGTTCCAAAAGCCATATTTATATCATTGCTGAATCCTTCTGTTATCCTTAGTAACTGGTTGAGTTGTAGATTCATTGCTGCCAGTAGTTTTAGATCATCCATGTATAGCAATGTGTGATTTTGTGTTGGTATGTTCCAGTAATATTATATCCATAATGTGTAGTATTTAGCATGTTGGATAGTGGGTTCGGAGCAAGGCAGAACCAGAAAGGACTTAATGAGTCTCCTTGGTATATTGCATGCTTAATCTGTATTGGTTCTGATGTGATATTATTTGAATTTATTTGGATATTAAGTGTGGTTTTCCAATTTTTCATTACTATGTTTATGAACTGTACCAATTTAGGATCTACTTTGTTTATTTCCAATATTTGTAGTAACCGTGTGTGGGGTACACTATCAAAAGCTTATTGGTAATCAATGTATGCATAGTGTAGCAACCTTTGTTTAGTTTTAACTTGATAAGTCACCTCTGCACCTATTATCAGTTGCGCTTTACATCCTCGTGCTCCTTTGCAGCAGCCTTTTTGTTCCTCACTTATAATTTTTTTTGTGTTGTATGTGTTATTAATTTCTGTGTAATGACTGAAGTTACTATTTTGGATATTGTTGATAGGCATGTTATGGGGTGATATTTTTCTGGGTTTGCTGTGTCTGCTTGATCTTTAGGTTTCAGATAAGTTATTCTGATCTTTAGGTTTCAGATAAGTTATTCCTTGTGTAAGTGTATCAGGGACTGCGTATGGGTCTGCAATGTAACTGTTAAATAATTTATGAATATAATAGAGGGAAACATTCCACGTGGGAAAAATATATCTAAAAAAAGATGATGTGACATACCAAACAAAAGCGCTGGCAGGTTGATAGACACACTAACAAACACAAACATATACACAAAATTCAAGCTTTCGCAACGAACCGTTGCTTCGTCAGGAAAGAGGGAAGGACAGGGAAACACGGAAGGATGTGGGTTTTAAGGGAGAGGGTAAGGAGTCATTCCAATCCCGGGAGCGGAAAGACTTACCTTAGGGGGGAAAAAAGGACAGGTATACACTCCCGCACACACACACACACACACACACACACACACACACACACACACACACACAAGCAGACATTTGTAAAAGCGGAAGTATCCAGATGACCCGGACAGTGTAACACTGTGCCAAGATGTGCTGGCCGTGCACCAAGGCATGTTTATCCACAGGGTGATCCTCATTACCAACAAACACTGTCTGCCTGTGTCCATTCATGCGAATGGACAGTTTGTTGCTGGTCATTCCCACCTAGAAAGCTTCACAGTGTAGGCAGGTCAGTTGGTAAATCACGTGGGTGCTTTCACATGTGGCTCTGCCTTTGATTGTGTACACCTTCCGGGTTACAGGACTGGAATAGGTGGTGGTGGGAGGGTGCATGGGACAGGTTTTACACCAGGGGCGGTTACAAGGGTAGGAGCCAGAGGGTAGGGAAGGTGGTTTGGGGATTTCATATGGATGAACTAAGAGATTACGAAGGTTAGGTGGACGGCGGAAAGACACTCTTGGTGGAGTGGGGAGGATTTCATGAAGGATGGATCTCATTTCAGGGCAGGATTTGAGGAAGTCGTATCCGTGCTGGAGAGCCACATTCAGAGTCTGATCCAGTCCCAGAAAGTATCCTGTCACAAATGGGGCAGTTTGTGTTTCTCCTGTGGTAGGTTCTGGGTTAGAGGGGATGAGGAAGTGGCTCTGGTTATTTGCTACCGTACCAGGTCGGGAGGGTAGTTGCGGGATGTGAAAGCTGTTTTCAGGTTGTTGGTGTAATGGTTCAGGAATTCCGGACTGGAGCAGATTCATTTCCCATGAAGACCTAAGCTGTAGGGAAGGTACCGTTTGATGTGGAATGGGTAGCAGCTGTCATAATGGAGGTACTGTTGCTTGTTGGTGGGTTTGATGTGGACGAACTTGTGAAGCTGGCCATTGGACAGATGGAGGTCAATGTCAAGGAAAGTGGCATGGGATTTGGAGTAGGACCAGGTGAATCTGATGGAACCAAAGGAGTTGAGGTTGGAGAGGAAATTCTGGAGTTCTTCTTCACTGTGAGTCCAGATCATAAAGATGTCATCAATAAATCAGTTCCGTCCTCCGTCACAGTGGGACCAACCTCCTCTTCCTCAAAATCACCCTCTCCAAACCTTCCAGGAATTTCTGACTTCCAGCCTTGCCTCTCAATCCTTCCTGTTTGTTGTTGTGGTCTTCAGTCCTGAGACTGGTTTGATGCAGCTCTCCATGCTACTCTATCCTGTGCAAGCTTCTTCATCTCCCAGTACGTACTGCAGCCTACATCATTCTGTATCTGTTCAGTGTATTCATCTCTTGCTCTCCTTCTACGATTTTTACCCTCCATGCTGCCCTCCAATACCAAATTGGTGATCCCTCGATGTCTCAGAACATGTCCTACCAACCGATCCCTTCTTCTTATCAAGTTGTGCCACAAACTCCTCTTCTCCCCAATCATATTCAATACTTCCTTATTAGTTATGTGATCTACCCATCTAATCTTCAGCATTCTTCTGTAGCACCACATTTAAAAGGGTTCTATTCTCTTCTTGTCCAAACTATTTATCGACCATGTTTCACTTCCATACCTGGCTACACTCCAAACAAATACTTTCAGAAACGACTTCCTGACACTTAAACCTTTACTCGATGTTAATAAATTTCTCTTCTTCAGAAATTCTTTCCTTGCCATTGCCAGTCTACATTTTGTATCGTCTCTACTTCGAACATTATCAGTTACTTTGCTTCCCAAAGATCAAAACTCGTTTACTACTTTAAGTGTCTCATTTCCTAATCTAATTCCCTCAGCATCACCCAACTTAATTCGACTACATTTCATTATTCTCGTTTTGCTTTTGTCGATGTTCATCTTGTATCCTCCCTTCAAGACACTGTCCATTCTGTTCAACTGCTCTTCCAAGTCCTTTGCTGTCTCTGACAGAATTACAATGTCATCGGCGAACCGTAAAGTTTTTATTTCTTCTCCGTGGATTTTAATATCTACTCCAAATTTTTCTTTTGTTTCCTTTACTGCTTGCTCAATATACAGATTGAATAACATCGGGGAGAGACTACAACCCTGTCTCACTCCATTTCCAACCACTGCTTCCCTTTCATGTCCCTCAACACTTATAACTGCCACCTTTTTTTTGTACAAATTGTAAATAGCCTTTCGCTCCCTGTATTTTACCCCTACCACCTTCAGAATTTGAAAGAGATTATTCCAATCAACATTGTCATAAGCTTTCTCCAAGTCTACAAATGCTAGAAACGTATGTTTACCTTTTCTTAATCTTTCTTCTAAGATAAGTCGTACGGTCAATATTGCCTCGCGTGTTTCAGTGTTTCTACAGAATCCAAACTGATCTTCCCCAAGGTCCGCATCTACCAGATTTTCCATTCGTCTGTAAAGAATTCACGTTAGTATTTTACAGCTGTGACTTATTAAACAGGTAGTTCGGTAATTTTCACATCTGTCAACACCTGCTTTCTTTGGGATTGGAATTATTATATTCTCCTTGAAGTCTGAGGGTATTTCGCCTGTCATACATTTTGCTCACCAGATGGTAGGGTTTTGTCATGACTGGCTCTCCCAAGGCTGTCAGTAGTTCTAATGGAATGTTGTCTACTCCCGGGGCCTTGTTTAGACTCAGATCTTTCAGTGCTCTGTCAAACTCTTCATGCAGTATCATAACTCCCATTTCCTCTTCATCTACATCCTCTTCCATTTCCATGATATTGTCCTCAAGAACATCGCCCTTGTATAGACCCTCTATATACTCCTTCCACCTTTGTGCTTTCCCTTCTTTGCTTAGAACTGGGTTTCCACACGAGCTCTTGATATTCATACAAGTGGTTCTCTTTTCTCCAAAGGTCTCTTTAATTTTCCTGTAGGCAGTGTCTATCTTACCACTAGTGAGATAAGCCTCTACATCCTTACATTTCTCCTCTAGCCATCCCTTCTAAGCCATTTTGCACTTCCTGTCCATCTCATTTTTGAGACGTTTGTATTTCTTTTTGCCTGCTTCATTTACTGCATTTTTATATTTTCTCCTTTCAACAATTAAATTCAATATTTCTTCTGTTACGTGAGGATTTCTACTAGCCCTCATCTTTTTACCTACTTGATCCTCTGCTGCCTTCACTACTTCATCCCTCAAAGCTACCCACTCTTCTTATACTGTATTTCTTTCCCCCATTCTTGTCAATTGTTCCCTTATGCTCTCCCTGAAACTCTGTACAACCTCTGGTTTAGTCAGTTTATCCAGGTCCCATCTACTTAAATTACCACCTTTTTGTAGTTTCTTCAGTTTTAATCTACAGTTCATAACCAACAGATTGTGGTCAGAGTCCACATCTGCCCCTGGAAATGTCTTACAATTTAAACCTGGTTCCTAAATCTCTGTCTTACCATTATATAATCTATCTGATATCTTCTAGTATCTCCAGGGTTCTTCCATGTATACAACCTTCTTTAAATCCTTCTTAAAAACCTTAATTCTACTCCCAACATCACCACTGCTGAAGCCCAAACTATCCGTGATCTGAAGGCTGACCGATCCATCGTCATTCTTCCGACGGACAAGGGTTTCACGACTGTGGTACTTGATCGTCGAGAGTGTGTGGTTGAGGGACTGCGCCAGCTTTCGGACACCACCACATACAAAGTTTGCCAAGGTAATTCCATTCCTGATGTCCAGGCAGAGCTTTAAGGAATCCTCAGAACCTTAGGCCCCCTACAAAACCTTTCACCTGACTCCATCAATCTCTGACCCCACCGACACCCTGCACCCCTACCTGCTACCTTCTTCCTAAAATTCACAAACCCAATCATCTCAGCTGCCCCATTGTAGCTGGTTACCAAGCCCCCACAGAACGTATCTCTGCCTATGTAAATCAACACATTCAACCCATTACATGCAGTCTCCCATCCTTCATCAAAGACTCCAACCACTTTCTCAAATGCCTGGAATCCTTACCCAATCTGTTACCCCCGGAAACCATCCTTGTAACCATTGATGCCACTTCCTTATACACAAATATTCCGCATGTCCAGGGCCTCGCTGCAATGGAGCACTTTCTTTCATGCCGATCACCTGCCACCCTACCTAAAACCTCTTTCCTCATTACCTTAGCCAGCTTCATCCTGACTCACAACTTCTTCACTTTTGAAGGCCAGACATACCAACAATTAAAGGGAACAGCCATGGGTACCAGGATGGCCCCCTCATACGCCAATCTTTTCATGGGTCGCTTAGAGGAAGCCTTCTTGATTACCCAGGCCTGCCAACCCAAATTTTGGTACAGATTTATTGATGACATCTTCATGATCTGGACTCACAGTGAAGAAGAACTCCAGAATTTCGTCTCCAACCTCAACTCCTTTTGCTCCATCAGATTCGCCTGGTCCTACTCCAAATCCCATGCCATTTTCCTTGACATTGACCTCCATCTGTCCAATGGCCAGCTTCACACGTCCGTCCACATCAAACCCACCAACAAGCAACAGTACCTCCATTATGACAGCTGCCACCCATTCCACATCAAACGGTCCCTTCCCTACAGCTTAGGTCTTCGTGGCAAATGAATCTGCTCCAGTCTGGAATTCCTGAACCATTACACCAACAACCTGAAAACAGCTTTCGCATCCCACAACTACCCTCCCGACCTGGTACGGTAGCAAATAACCAGAGCCACTTCCTCATCCCCTCTAACCCAGAACCTACCACAGGAGAAACACAAAAGTGCCCCACTTGTGACAGGATACTTTGCGGGACTGGATCAGACTCTGAATGTGGCTCTCCAGCAGGGATACGACTTCCTCAAATCCTGCCCTGAAATGAGATCCATCCTTCATGAAATCCTCCCCACTCCACCAAGAGTGTCTTTCCGCCGTCCATCTAACCTTCATAACCTCTTAGTTCATCCCTATGAAATCCCCAAACCACCTACCCTACCCTCTGGCTCCTACCTTTGTAACTGCCCCTGGTGTAAAACCTGTCCCATGCACCCTCCCACCACCACCTACTCCAGTCCTGTAACTCGGAAGGTGTACACGATCAAAGGCAGAGCCACATGTGAAAGCACCCACGTGATTTACCAACTGACCTGCCTACACTATGAAGCTTTCTAGGTGGGAATGACCAGCAACAAACTGTCCATTCGCATGAATGGACACAGGCAGACAGTGTTTGTTGGTAATGAGGATCACCCTGTGGCTAAACATGCCTTGGTGCACGGCCAGCACATCTTGGCACAGTGTTACACTGTCCGGGTCATCTGGATACTTCCCACTAACACCAACCTGTCAGAACTCCGGAGATGGGAACTTGCCCTTCAGTATATCCGCTCTTCTTGTTATATGCCAGGCCTCAACCTCTGCTAATTTCAAGTTGCCACCACTCATACCTCACCTGTCTTTCAACAACATCTTTGCCTCTGTACTTCCGCCTCGACTGACATCTCTGCCCAAACTCTTTGCTTTTACAAATGCCTATTCTGTCTGTGTATGTGCGGATGGATATGTGTGTGTGTGCGAGTGTATACCTATCCTTTTTTCCCCCTAAGGTAAGTCTTTCCACTCCTGGGATTGGAATGACTCCTTACCCTCTCCCTTAAAACCCACATCCATTTGTGTTTCCCTCTCCTTCCCTCTTTCCTGATGAAACAACGGTTTGTTGCGAAAGCTTGAATTTTGTGTGTATGTTTGTGTTTGTTAGTGTGTCTATCGACCTGCCAGCGCTTTTGTTTGGTAAGTCAGATCATCTTTGTTTTTAGATATGCACTCCTGGAAATGGAAAAAAGAACACATTGACACCGGTGTGTCAGACCCACCATACTTGCTCCGGAAACTGCGAGAGTGCTGTACAAGCAATGATCACACGCACGACACAGCGGACACACCAGGAACCGCGGTGTTGGCCGTCGAATGGCACTAGCTGCACAGCATTTGTGCACCGCCACCGTCAGTGTCAGCCAGTTTGCCGTGGCATAGGGGGCTCCATCGCAGTCTTTAACACTGGTAGCATGCCGCGACAGCGTGGACGTGAACCGTATGTGCAGTTGACGGACTTTGAGCGAGGGTGTATAGTGGGCATGCGGGAGGCCGGGTGGACGTACCGCCGAATTGCTCAACACGTGGGGCATGAGGTCTCCACAGTACATCGATGTTGTCGCCAGTGGTCGGCGGAAGGTGCACGTGCCCGTCGACCTGGGACCGGACCACAGCGACACACGGGTGCATGCCAAGACCGTAGGATCCTACGCAGTGCCGTAGGGGACCGCACCGCCACTTCCCAGCAAATTTGGGACACTGTTACTCCTGGGGTATCAGCGAGGACCATTCGCAACCGTCTCCATGAAGCTGGGCTACGGTCCCGCACACCTTTAGGCCGTCTTCTGCTCACGCCCCAACATCGTGCAGCCCGTCTCCAGTGGTGTCGCGACAGGCATGAATGGAGGGACGAACGGAGATGTGTCGTCTTCAGCGATGAGAGTCGCTTCTGCCTTGGTGCCAATGATGGTCGTATGTGTGTTTGGCACCGTGCAGGTGAGCGCCACAATCAGGACTGCATATGACCGAGGCACACAGGGCCAACACCCGGCATCATGGTGTGGGGAGCAATCTCCTACACTGGGCGTACACCTCTGGTGATCGTCGAGGCGACACTGAATAGTGCACGGTACATCCAAACCGTCATCGAACCCATCGTTCTACCATTCCTAGACCGGCAAGGGAACTTGCTGTTCCAACAGGACAATGCACGTCCGCATGTATTCCATGCCACCCAATGTGCTCTAGAAGGTGTAAGTAAACTACCCTGGCCAGCAAGATCTCCGGATCTGTCCCCCATTGAGCATGTTTGGGACTGGATGAAGCGTCGTCTCACGCGGTCTGCACGTCCAGCACGAACGCTGGTCCAACTGAGGCGCCAGGTGGAAATGGCATGGCAAGCCGTTCCACAGGACTACATCCAGCATCTCTACGATCGTCTCCATGGGAGAATAGCAGCCTGCATTGCTGCGAAAGGTGGATATACACTGTACTAGTGCCGACATTGTGCATGCTCTGTTGCCTGTGTCTATGTGCCTGTGGTTGTGTCAGTGTGATCATGTGATGTATCTGACCCCAGGAATGTGTCAATAAAGTTTCCCCTTCCTGGGACAATGAATTCACGGTGTTCTTATTTCAATTTCCAGGAGTGTATGTTAAATAATCTAGTTAGATGTGAATCTGTTGAGGTGAACTTCTTTAGCCAGAAATTTGCTATTTTATCTTTTCCAGGGGCTTTCCAATTGTGTGTAGAACTAATTGACTTCATGTTGCAAAATTATCACTTCAGGCATTTGTCTGTTTCTGTTTGTATCCACTGTGCATGTCTGTTATGTTGTACCAGGTTTGACCATATGTTGCTCCAGAAGTGTTCCATGTCTGTTATGTTTGTGGATTGTCTATTTTAATGTGTGTGTTATCTAGTGTCTGATAAAATTTATTTTGGTTTGTGTTGAATGTTTGGTTTTGTTTTTTTCTATTTTCACTTTTTTTGTATCTTCTAAGTCGTTTGGGCAATGCTTGTAACTTCTGCTTCTTTTTATCTAATTGCTCTATCACTTCTTGTTGTGAGATTTTACCTAACCTTTTTCGTTTTTTGTCTGATATTTCATTTCTTATAAATTGTGTTAGCTGCCTGATGTCTTTTCTCAGTTTTTCTGTTCTGATCTGTAGCCTGTGTTGCCATCCTGGTTTTGTGGGTTTCTTCTGTGTGTTGGTTGGTTCTGATCTCTGCCTAGTGTGTATATTTAGTGTAGTGAGTGCTCCTATATAAACCAGTAGTTGTAACTCTTCCATAATTGTATTTTCATTTATTTTGTTGTGTTGATAGTTGTTATTGTTGTTTCAACTTGTGGGTTATTTGGGGGTCTATGCAAGAATGGTCTAATGTCTGTATTTGTGTCTTTGTATTCTATATGTGTCAGCTGAAATTTTTCTTCTATATATAACATGTGTGTCACTTCGTGTTCTATTTGTGCTTGTTCTGGCGGCTGTCTTAAGATTTTGTTTACCTCTGATTGTTTAATTGATGCGTGTTGTTCTTTGTTTGTTTGCTCTGGGATGTGTGAGTCCGTTACTTTTTTTTCTTCTTCTTCTCATTGTACATTATTTTGTTCTAGTATTTGTTGTACTTGTTGTTTGATGTTTTCTAATTCTGACTGGGGTATCCTGTTATTTTTGATTATTAAACGGATCTGATCAACTAATTCTGGGTATCTGGTAATAAATGTTGTGTATACTTGTGATCTGTATCCAGTTGTGTTGGCTCCTAAGTTTGTTCTTGGTAATAACAGAACATGAGGTGTTGGTTAACTTCATCTGACTATCTCATCCTCTGTCTTTGTTTTCCTTCTAGAGTGGTTTTAGGAAGTATATCCTGCAAAACACCTCTATTTGGATTTAAATCATTTTCCGTGTGGCTAGCAGTGTCTTTACCATTGTGGACGGGCATAGGGTTCAAGCGTCGTCCCCGACCATGACAGCGCTTGTCCGAGGCTTCATTAGTTATTATTATTATTATTTCTTTCCTTTCTCAGACATTATGTTTATTATTATTATTATTATCATTATCATTATTCCTTGGCCTGTACCAAGTAGGAAAAAAGTATCTTCTACAGCCGGAAGATGTGATCATATTCTCTAGATACATTGCATTTTTTTCTGCAATTTTCATAACAAAATGAAGAAAAATAAATTTTTGTTGCTCCACTGTTTGACAAAGGGCATGATAGCAAACTTTGTAATTACAGCTGAAAAGTTAGTCAACAGTTTGCCTTATTACATAACAGGGACTGAATGTTACTTTTCTGAACCATAACTGTAAATATCTAACATAAGCTTCTATGAAGACAAACAGTTTTACTGACTGAGAGTGAAAAAAAATAATAATCACTAAATAATTTTGTATTTAGTTACATTTCTTCCACAAATTACATTTTATTTCCTTAGGAATGCAGAAAATAGAACTAAAGGCACGACTTCACATGTGTCCATCTTAGTTCAAACAGATATAAACATTGGAATGAGTGAAGGTAGTAACTTTACTCCTTCCACTATTTATACTCTACCTAGGCACATCCAAGATCATATTTAGATTAAAGCAAGTCATAATATTCCTAATGTCTAGTAAATTCAACAACTTTAAATGTTTTCATGATATACCATATTGAGTAACACTTTGGTTTGATGTTGCAGTGTTAAGTAGAGTTCTATTACAAGGCAAAATCAGATCTTTATTTTGCTGGAATATTTCAGAACAAATCACTCTGACGCTCCTTTGAACGATGTTTAAGTAACACTAAACACACCACTAGAACGACTAGTAACACAGTAACAATTCCAATCAGAGTGTAAACAGCACTGCGAAATGGTTGACTCTGGTCTGTAAAAAAGATGTAGTGCAATTAAAAGTTTGATAACCGGATTATGAAGTGCGAGCACGTGCATGCGCACACACACACACACACACACACACACACACACACACACACCACCACCACCACAAACTCCAGCAACAGTGACAGCAGAATGTTGTGCAGGTACCACTAAATATCACTTGTTCTTCTATTTACAGAAGTATACTCATTAAATTAACTGCAATGTTCTGAAGTGATAAAGATGTTAGATTTATTTTCTGATATACTGAAATATACTGTGCTGGAGAAACCAAAAGCTAATGATATTTGATTATACATCCTGTAATTTCTTGAGTAACTAAAATATGTGCCAGTATTAATGATCTACATAAATGCAGTTCAGTAGATAACATATAATATAGTATCAATATATATCAACCCTTTCACTACTTCAACAAATTTGTTGGTAAATTAATGTTTGATCAGGAATCAGATACAGTTTTACGACAAAAACATTTTAGTAAGCCTCTCAGTTTGTCTTCGTGTATCAGTGGTGGATGGGAAGAATTATTGCATAAATGTCTCACTAAACACTGTAATTAGTCTGATCTTGTCTTCGCAGTCTCTGTGGGTGTGATATATAAGGGGCAGTGGTATATTCTAGATTTCTCACTTAATACCAATGCTTGAAACATTGTAAATTGGATTTTATGGCAAAATTGGTGTCTACTTTCAAATATCTGTGAGTTCAGCAGGTCTCTCAGCATCTCCATGATGCTCCCCCAAGGGTCAGATAAATCTGTTAGCATTCAAGCTACCATTGTTTGTAAACACATAAAAAAAGGTGTGCATCACCCCAGCTTCCAGAACTCCTGAAGAGAGACATTGACTGTGGATATTGTATCACAGACACAGTCCCTTTGACTGTTCAGACATGTTACTAAACCTGACCAGAGATGCAAACAACCATGCATGAACAGTGCCTATTAGATGGAGGGGGTCCAATAGCCAATCAGTTCCAGTCATTCCACCAAGAAGGAGGGTACACAGCTCATGTTGTCTGTATTTCAACCATGACTAGACAGTCAAGCTGTGATTCACTTGCATCTGCATTGTTACTTCATGCCAGGAAGGCCTCTTACAAGGCAAGTGTCTAGGTGTCTCGGAGTGAACCAAAGTGATGTTGTTCGGACATGGAGGAGATACAGAGAGACAGGAATTGTCTATGACACGCCTTGCTCAGGCCGCCCAAGGTCTACTACTGCAGTGGATGGCCGCTACCTATGAATTATGGCTTGGAGGGACCCTGACAGCAATGCCACCGTGTTGAATAATGCTTTTCGTGCAGCCACAGGACATTGTGTTACAACTCAAACTGTGTGTAATAGGCTACATGATGTGCAACTTCACTCCCAACATCCAGGGTGAGGTCCATTTTTGCAACCACGACACCATGCAACACGGTACAGATGGGCCCAACACCGTGCCAAATGGACCTCTAGAATTGGCATCGCATTCTTTTCACCGATGGGTGTCGCATATGCCTTCATCCAGGCAGTCATTGGAGACATGTTTGGAGGCAACCTGGTCAGGTTGAATGCCTTAGACACACTGTCGATTGAGTGCAGCATGGTGGAGGTTCCCTGATGTTTTGGGGTGGCATTGTGTGGGGCCAATGTACACTGATGGTGGTCATGGAAGGCCCCGTAATGGCTGTATGATATGTGAATGCCATCCTCTGACTGATAGGTGTGACCATATTGATAGCTTATTGGCAATGCATTTGTCTTCATGGATGGAAATTTGTGCCATCATTGTGCACATATTATGAATAACTTCCTTCAGGATAACGACTTCACTTGACTAGAGTGGCCAGCATGTTCTCCAGAAATGAACCCTACTGATCATGCCTGGGATAGATTGAAAAGGGCTGTTTACTGATGATGTGACCCACCAACCACTCTGAGGGATCTAGGCCGAATCGCTGTTGAGGAGTGGGACAAGCTGGACCAACAGTGCCTTGATGAACTTGTGGATAGTATGCCATGACAAATTTAGGCATGCATCAATGCAAGAGGTTGTGCTACTGTGTATTAGAGGTACTGGTGTGTACAGCAGTCTGAACCACCATCTCTGAATATCTCGCTATGTGGTGGTACAACATGGAATGTTTAGTTTTCATGAACAATAAATAGGGCAGAAATGATGTTTACATTGATCTTTATTCAGATTTTCTGTACAGGTTTCAGAACTCTCAGAAGCGAGGTAATGCAAAACGTTTTTGATGTGTTCATATGTTCAGTATCCATTGTTGGCCGTTTGATATAGGTACCACAAACTTGAGCAATACCCTATGGAGAATGGCATCAGTGTTTTGTAAATACTCTCTTGCATTATAGATAACTGCATCATCTGAGGTTACTATTAACATTGTCTGCAAGGTCATTAATATACAACATGATCAGTAAGGTTCCTAACACACTCGCCTAGGGCACACCTGATGTTTCTTCTGTTTCTATTGATGCCTCTCCATCCAAGATAATAAGCTGTGTCCTTCCTACCAAAAATTCCTCAATCCAATCACAAATACAAATGATAACCTACATGATCATACATTCATTAATAAGTGTGTACTGAGTCAAATGCTTTCTTTGAAGTCAAGGACTACTTCATCTATCTGACCGTCCTAATGCATAACTTCCCAGATGTCACGTGGGGGGGGGGGGGGAACAGGTTGGATTTCACATAACCGATCTAACTACAAATATATATCAATGTTATTGGATGCTAGTTTTCTGGACCACTTCTGCATTTTAGCAATTTCAGATTTTTGTTAACACTATTTTCACTAGTAACTGCTTACCTCATCTCCGCAGTGGTGTGAGAAATTAAACCAGAAAAAGTAAAAACTAGTTTATTTCTTTTGTAATTGAGACAGTTTTATAGCCAATCAATATATAATTGTAATGATGACAAGCAATTTTGGCAAAGAGTCCATCTTAAAAATTTCATGTACAACTATGAGGAAAATAGACACACTCAGATTGTGTTCTTTGGCTACAGATTGCATAGCACACTAAAATAAACACTGATAACACTTTTCAGAATGACATCCTTATTATGTACCCATGACGTATTCATTTTGTAACTGAGAAGTACTTAACAACTTTGGAATCAAATAAAATAACACTTTTCTGAAGGAAGAATTGACTTCATTTTTGGATGGGAATAAAATATCAAACATTTTGTTCTGTAGACATGTAATATAACTCTATGTTTGCAGGACTCTGAATAATTCAAAAATCCTCCCCTTTTGCTGTCCTTCATTTTTCTAATGAAAAAAGAAATGCAAGTATGCAAAGCTAGAGTCTAAAATCATTTTATAAATTCCTGTCACTGTTTTGCTCATTGTTTTATTTTTATGTTGTTGAAAAAGAAAGGTTACCGTTTAATATTCCGTTGATGATGAAGCCATTAGAGATGGATTATGCTATAAAAATAAAATAATGTTCTTTGGCTCAACCTATGGAAATCACATGAAATTCTTACAGTACATAATTATAGTGGACTGTATGAGATGTGATTTTTCAGACAAGTGATAGACCACTAAACTCTTACAAAGCTGGTCATTGCTTGCATATATGGGTGCAGGTTAGTGGAAGTGCCAGAATATTGAGAGGATCTGAAATTTAGTTCAAACACATGGGGACTATACTTTATTAAGTCCAAATATACTATCATTTTCATAGAAACTTAATCTTTGGGTGTGTACATGACTGTACATTCACTATGAAACATGCCCCAAATATTTGTTACTCTGAAGCAGTATGATGGTGACCTGTTCTTTCCCACAATCACTTCACAAGCATTACATCAGTACTGCATGTGTGTGATTGTTACATAAGATGTCTGCAGCTTCAGCACTAGCATGATGAGAAATCTTCACGCCCTCTCTGCCAATGTCATTTTCTTCGTCAAATTCATCATTACTATCCTGCATGTTTTTGATTATTTCTTTATCAGCTGAAGTTTGGTTTATCTCAGTTTTCCATATTCAGCCACTTGGCAACATCATCTTCATGGTTTCTCCTACTCCTCTAAGCTTGTGGAACTCCATCAGTGTACAGAGAGTCAGGAACACAAGCTTCTGATTTGACTGGCTCATCACTGTCACTCATTACTAGCTACAACTCTGCATCAATGGATGGTCAGATTTTCCTCCAGCTCTTCATTATGGTAGGTTTCTCCACTTCATTCCATGCTTCAGCTTTTTGGAAAACATCATCTCGTAAGGTGATTGATTTCCGTTTTTTTCATGTAGTTCTTTCCACATTCATTCATCAAGGAAACAAGAAGTGCATGTCAATAGCTTTTGGTGAAAGCTTTTTCTTCTTCAGCTCTTTTCTCACAGCTGGTACAATGTTTTGTGGAACCACCAAGAAATATGTACGCACACACACACACACACACACACACACACACACACACACACACACACACACACTCTCTCTCTCTCTCTCTCTCTCTCTCTCTCTCTCTCTATTTCTCTTTCTTCTGAACACAAATTGCACTTTTAGCATATTTCTGCTACTATATTGAAAATAATGTTAGAATTTCCCAAGCACAACGAGTGGTAGTTATGATTCCCATATGTGTTAAAAGACACCATTAGTGTTACCCACTGTTCTTTTTCTTGCTTGGCAGCTAATATTTTTTTAAGGAAACATCTTGTAAAAGAGGCCAGTTTCATCAGTATTGTGTGAGGAATCTGTAGAAACTGTTCTGCACCATTTTCGCTAGCTGAGCAACTTTCGCCGGTGACTGTCAGCTGCCGCAAGTTGTGTAGTCTTTTTTCTTCTTGGTAGACAACCCTCACTTGCTACAAGTAAGTTACTGCCGTCAAGCTGTTTGTTAACTGCGGCTGCCCTTCCCTTTATTATCGGGCCACTGATTGAAGTTCCTTCACAGCATTGTTGTACAAACCATCATTCATCAGAATTCATCATTATTGATGTCATAATTAGTTGCCATCCAAAATTGTACTCAGCAGTTATGAATTTCTGGGAAGAACCTCATTTCAACTTATCTTAAGTTTAAGAGTTTCGACTTGAGGTCTAACGTGACATGTTTCCTTTGAGAAGCCCTGATACTGAAATGTGAAGAAAACTGCAGTTTGAAATCTCTGTGGCATAGTTAAACATCATAATTAAGTAAAAACATTGTTGCACATGGTAATTCATTGTTGTGCATGTCATTGCTGCCCAAATGCTGACTGGAGGCCCAGATGTGGGGCTGAATTACTGAGAGGCTGGATCACTGAGGGCGGGATTAGCAAGAGTTTGATGTAACTGAGTTAAGGGACATAGAGATGCAAAGAAGAAGGGATAAATGAAAAACATAGGTATTCATACATTGCCGGGCATTAAAACTGCGACACCGGAAGGAATAAGTGTTTTAAAATTTTACTTTCTGTATAAATACAATATAGTAGAAAAAAGTGACTATATTTCTAGGTGCTTTGAGGTTGTACAGGAAGCACAATTTAGTAAGCAGAGCTGTCACATCTGGCAACAACAATGGCTCCTATTAGTCTGGGCCCTGAGCTGAACTGATATTGGTCAATTTGGAGTGTGACAACTGGTGTTCAAATTCCAACTATAAGAATCAGAGGTGACCACATTGTGTACTGAATGGCACCCCATCCATCATACTAGATGCTGGGCCTTTACAACATTGGTGAATGCAATCTGGCATCATTCTTTCCTCACATCCAGATACATACATTGTGATAAAGATGATGTGGTGCTACTCCTTCGATGCTCAGTGTTGCCATTTTGTGTGCCACTTTTGGTGCTCCTCTTACTGCTGCCACATCAAGGGAAGAAGCAACAATGGTCTCTGTACTAACAGTGTACACTGTTCTACATGCCATCGCATTGAGTTGCTACAACTGAGCCCATTCTCTGACTCAAGGTATGTGAAACGCATGTACAATTCTAAATGGTCCAGTGAACTTTATGTCTGTCCTCTCAGGTCTTACATGACTCTGAGTATGGTCCTTCTGAACCCATTGATTCCATATTCACTTCACATTTATCAGATCCTGACTAATATTAATTGTCTTGATAAGCTATGATCCTACAGCTGTCAAATATGTATATATGCTGGTAGAAGTTACTGCCTGTCTTCCCCTATGTGCAGACTGTAGATAGTATTGCTTCCACATAGTTTGGTGGTTTAGATGGTGTGCTAAATATTTGTGAATCCAAGCATGTACCACAGGCAGCTCATAAGAATGATTGCAAGGGATGAAGCAAGGTGTGGAGAAAGCAGTGCTTCTTCATACTCCTTTCTATCTCCACAGCAACCTACATATGGAATGCAATATTAGGTATCCAAAACACATTGCCCGACTAGTAGACTTCATTGTCAGCCTTGCTATGTTGTGTATCATTGTTCGCATTCAATTAGTATATATGTTACTGTAAAAGTAAGATGATTGGTAAATCCTAGAATTAACTGTTGAAACCTAAGACTTACCATCACGGTGTGTTAAAAGTCCGAAATTTCTGATTATATGTATAGATTTCGAACTTTTGCCAGTAGATGTTGGTAAATCTTACGATGTACCCATACCAGCTTGTAAAACCATATTCATTGTATATATATACAGGGTGTTTCAAAAATGACCGGTATATTTGAAACGGCAATAAAAACTAAACGAGCAGCGATAGAAATACACTGTTTGTTGCAATATGCTTGGGACAACAGTACATTTTCAGGCGGACAAACTTTCGAAATTACAGTAGTTACAATTTTCAACAACAGATGGCGCTGCAAGTGATGTGAAAGATATAGAAGACAACGCAGTCTGTGGGTGCGCCATTCTGTACAACGTCTTTCTGCTGTAAGCGTGTGCTGTTCACAACGTGCAAGTGTGCTGTGGACAACATGGTTTATTCCTTAGAACAGAGGATTTTTCTGGTGTTGGAATTCCACCGCCTAGAACACAATGTTGTTGCAACAAGACAAAGTTTTCAACGGAGGTTTAACGTAACCAAAGGACCGAAAAGCGATACAATAAAGGATCTGTTTGAAAAATTTCCACGGACTGGGAACGTGACGGATGAACGTGCTGGAAAGGTAGGGCGATGGCGTACGGCAACCACAGAGGGCAACACGCAGCTAGTGCAGCAGGTGATCCAACAGCGGTCTCAGGTTTCAGTTCGCCGTGTTGCAGCTGCGGTCCAAATGACGCCAACGTCCACGTATCGTCTCATGCGCCAGAGTTTACACCTCTATCCATACAAAATTCAAATGCGGCAACCCCTCAGCACCGCTACCATTGCTACATGAGAGACATTCGCTAATGATATCGTGCACAGGATTGATGACGGCGATATGCATGTGGGCAGCATTTGGTTTACTGACGAAGCTTATTTTTAGCTGGACAGCTTCGTCAATAAACAGAACTGGCGCATATGGGGAACCAAAAAGTCCCATGTTGCAGTCCCATCATCGCTGCATCCTCAAAAAGTACTGGTCCGGGCCGCCATTTCTTCCAAAAGAATCATTGGCCCATTTTTCAGATCCGAAACGATTACTGCATCACGCTATCTGGACATTCTTCGTGAATTTGTGGCGGTACAAACTGCCTTAGACGACACTGCGAACACCTCGTGGTTTATGCAAGATGGTGCCCGGCCACATCGCACGTCTTTAATTTCCTGAATGAATATTTCGATGGTCGTGTGATTGCTTTGGGCTATCCGAAACATACAGGAGGCGGCGTGGATTGGCCTCCCTATTCGACAGACATGAACTCCTGTGACTTCTTTCTGTGGGGACACTTGAAAGACCAGGTGTACCGCCAGAATCCAGAAACAATTGAACAGCTGAAGCAGTACATCTCATCTGCATATGAAGCCATTCCGCCAGACACGTTGTCAAAGGTTTTGGGTAATTTCATTCAGAGACTACGCCATATTATTGCTATGCATGGTGGATATGTGGAAAATATCGTACTATAGAGTTTCCCAGGCCGCAGCGCCATCTGTTGTTGACAATTGTAACTACATAATTTCGAAAGTTTGTCCGCCTGAAAATGTACTGTTGTCCCAAGCATATTGCAACAAACGGTGTATTTCTATCGCTGCTCGTTTAGTTTGTATTGCCGTTTCAAATATACCGGTCATTTTTGAAACACCCTATATATATATTAAAAACAAAGATTCCAAGACTTACCAAGCGGGAAAGCACCGGTAGATAGGCACAATGAAAGGATGTGGGTTTTAACGGAGAGGGTAACACACACACACACACACACACACACACACACACACACACACACACACACACACACACACACACCCATCCATACATACACAGACACAAGCAGACATATTTAAAGGCAAAGAGTAAGGGCAGAGATGTAAGTCGAGGCGGAAGTGTGGAGGCAAAGATGTTGTTGAAAGACAGGTGAGGTATGAGTGGCAGCAACTTGAAATTAGCGGAGATTGAGGCCTGGTTGATAACGAGAAGAGAGGATATATTGAAGGGCAAGTTCCCATCTCCGGAGTTCTGACAGGTTGGTGTTAGTGGGAAGTATCCAGATGACCTGGACGGTGTAACACTGTGCCAAGATGCTGGCTGTGCACCAAGGCATGTTTAGCCACAGGGTGATCCTCAATACCAACAAACAGTGTCTGCCTGTGTCCATTCATGCGAATGGACAGTTTTTTGCTGGTCATTCCCACATAGAAAGCTTCACAGTGTAGGCAGGTCAGTTGGTAAATCACGTGGGTGCTTTCACACGTGGCTCTGCCTTTGATCGTGTACACCTTCTGGGTTACAGGACTGGAGTAGGTGGTGGTGGGAGGGTGCATAGGACAGGTTTTACATTGGGGGCGGTTGCAAGGGTAGGAGCCAGAGGGTAGGGAAGGTGGTTTTGGGATTTCATAGGGATGAACTAAGAGGATACGAAGGTTAGGTGGACGGCGGAAAGACACTCTTGGTGGGGTGTGGAGGATTTCATGAAGGATGGATCTCATTTTGGGGCAGGATTTTAGGAAGTTGTATCCCTGCTGGAGAGCCACATTCAGAGTCTGATCCAGTCCCGCAAAGTATCCTGTCACAAGTGGGGCACTTTTGGGGTTCTTCTGTGAGAGGTTCTGGGTTTGAGGGGATGAGGAAGTGGCTCTGGTTATCTGCTTCTGTACCAGGTCGGGAGGGTAGTTGCGGGATGCGAAAGCTGTTTTCAGGTTGTTGGTGTAATGGTCCAGGGATTCAGGACTGGAGTAGATTTCAGTAGTTAAAACTTCCGGGCTGAGAGGCCGTGGTCGAACAGTAGAACTTCTTCTCCCTGACGTTTCGTTGCCAGCTGCGGACAACATCTTCCGAGGCGAGTCTACGACTGGCTACCAAGCCGCGGAGGTCCTGTATATATAGAGCGGGTAGAGGGCACCACCACTCGTCACGTGATGTCAACAGTAAAACTATCTCTGACTGGCATCATTACTCTCGATCGAAGGTAATCGATTGTCACATCTTTGATGCAAGGTTGATCGCCATATTTTATCTAACTTCAAACCTTCTTCTTTCTTGTTAAAATTATTGTGGTGTTTAAAAATCTCTATCGCCTCTCTATACATACGTGCATGATAATGCGATGTCTTAGCTAGCACGCTTGTCTCGCTAAATTTTATCTCATGGTCTCCGTCTTCGAAAACATGTTCTGCTACAGCTGACTTATCCGTGTGTCCCAATCGGCAGTTCCTCTTGTGTTCAGTCAGGCGAGTATTGATACTTCTTTTAGCTGTTCCAATGTAAACTTTCCCACAACTACACGGAATTTTGTAAACACCCGGAGTAGCTAAAGGGTGTCGTGCATCCTTCGCCGATCTTAAACATTCACTAATCTTCTTAGTTGGTCTGTAGATTGTTTCAATTCTAAACTTGGCTAGCACTTTTCCGATACGGTCCGTAATATGGATGTAAGGAAGAAAAACTTTCCCTGCTGAAGGTTGTTGTTTTTGCATGTTTTCGGACATTTTCTTTCTGGGGTGGAGTGCACGATCTATCTCCTTATCAGTATATCCATTTTTCCGAAAAACTGTCCGCAAATGATTAAGTTCCTCTTGTAAATACGCTGGCTCACAATTTCTATTGGCCCTGTCCACCAGTGTTTTGATGACACCTCTCTTCTGCCTGGGATGATGATTTGAACTCTTATGAAGATAACGGTCGGTATGCGTATCTTTTCTGTATACTTTGTGACCAAGAGTACCATCTGCTCGTTTAATTACTGAAACGTCCAGAAAATTAATCTGTCCATTACTCTCTGTCTCCATGGTAAATTGAATTTTTGAATTAATGCTGTTCAAATGCTTCACAAATTCATTCAGTTGCTCTTCCATATCACAAAAGTATCGTCCACATACCGATACCACTTCAAAGGACTTTTTCTGGCTGACTGAAGTGCCTGTTGCTCAAAAAATTCCATAAAAATATTAGCAGCGACTGGACTTAGGGGGCTACCCATAGCCACTCCATCAATTTGTTCATAGAACTCATTATTATACTGGAAATAAGTCGTAGATAGGCAGTGCCGGAACAAGGCTACTATATCAGTGGGAAATATGTCAGATATGTAAGCCAGAGTTTCGTTCACCGGAACCATAGTAAACAAAGATACAACATCAAAGCTAACAAGGATATCACTGGGGCTTATAGTAATCCCCTTCAGTTTTTCGATGAAGTGCATGGAGTTCTTAATATGATGATCAGTCTTTCCGATAAACGGTTGTAGCAATGAGGCAAGATATCTAGCCAACTCTTGAGTAGGGGATCCTATAGCACTCAAAATCGGCCTAAGAGGGACATTTGGTTTATGTACCTTAGGTAACCCATATAATCTAGGAGGGAATGCTTCCGTTTTACAAAGATCTTTTTTATCTGCTGCAGGAATAGAAGACTTTTTTATTAGTTGGTTAGTAGCTGTCAACACTTTTGTTGTAGGATCTTTGTTCAGCTTCCTGTAAATGGTAGGATCCAAAAGATCGTCGATCTTCCTGTGGTAATCCTCACTCTTCATCAACACTGTAGCGTTTCCCTTGTCAGCGGAAAGTAGAATAATACTCCTGTCCTCATTAATCTCCCGTAATGCCTTCTTTTCTCCTTGGGACAAATTACTGCTAGGTGGCTTAGCTTTACGTAATATCCTTGCTGTCTCCATCCTAACTTCATCCGCAGTGTGTGATGGTAACAACCGAATCCCCGCCTCTATATTAGCTACAATATCTTCCGTTGGAACCTTCATTGGAGTAATTTGCAAAGTTGCCTCCTTTCGAGAGAACAGAAATTTCATCCCTCGATAATTCTTTTCCGGACAAATTTACAACCGTTCGGGAGTTGTCTATTACCGGCGTTTCCTGTCTAATTCCTCTGTAGATTATCAAACTTTTTCTTCTGCCTATTAGAGGAAACTTCTGCAGTACGTTCCATAGATCTAAATGTTAGCCCATCCACCTTATTCCAGTCACAAACTTGCATTGTATTACTAATAAATAGATGTAGATTTAATAATTGACTGCTGGTTACCGCTAGTCCCCAACGTGTTTGATGGATCCGTTCTCGTAGAAATGCCAGTTCCATGCGTGCATAAATACGGGTAGCTTGCGCTGAGTGGAACAATCTTCTCACCTTCAGAAACTTCGGAACTGTACCGGTGTCATGGCAACGTAGCAAGAAAGTGAGCGAACACAGCTGCTGAGCCTTCTTCTTACGTAGACTCTCCAATCGTCGTACCATAACCGACATGTCCTCCCCGTAGAGGCGTCGAATCATAGCGTGTAGGCTTTCACAGCCGGCATCGTCAGTAGTTAAAACTTCCGGGCTGAGAGGCCGTGGTCGAACAGTAGAACTTCTTCTCCCTGACGTTTCGTTGCCAGCTGCGGACATCATCTTCCGAGGCGAGTCTACGACTGGCTACCAAGCCGCGGAGGTCCTGTATATATAGAGCGGGTAGAGGGCACCACCACTCGTCACGTGATGTCAACAGTGAAACTATCTCTGACTGGCATCATTCCTCTCAATCGAAGGTAATCTATTGTCACATCTTTGATGCAAGGTTGATCGCCATATTTTATCTAACTTCAAACCTTCTTCTTTCTTGTTAAAATTATTGTGGTGTTTAAAAATCTCTATCGCCTCTCTATACATATGTGCATGATAATGCAATGTCTTAGCTAGCCTGCTTGTCTCGCTAAATTTTATCTCATGGTCTCCGTCTTCGAAAACATGTTCTGCTACAGCTGACTTATCCGTGTGTCCCAATCGGCAGTTCCTCTAGCGAGACAAGCGTGCTAGCTAAGACATCGCATTATCATGCACGTATGTATAGAGAGGCGATAGAGATTTTTAAACACCACAATAATTTTAACAAGAAAGAAGAAGGTTTGAAGTTAGATAAAATACGGCGATCAACCTTGCATCAAAGATGTGACAATCGATTACCTTCGATCGAGAATAATGACGCCAGTCAGAGATAGTTTTACTGTTGACATCACATGACGAGTGGTGGTGCCCTCTACCCGCTCTATATATACAGGACCTCCGCGGCTTGGTAGCCAGTCGTAGACTCGCCTCGGAAGATGTTGTCCACAGCTGGCAACGAAACGTCAGGGAGAAGAAGTTCTACTGTTCGACCACGGCCTCTCAGCCCGGAAGTTTTAACTACTGACGATGCCGGCCGTGAAAGCCTACACGCTATGGAGTAGATTTGTTTGCCACGAAGGCCTAGGCTGTAGGGAAGGGGCCGTTTGATATGGAAGAGTGGCAGCTGTCATAATGGAGGTACTGTTGCTTGTTGGTGGGTTTGATGTAGACGGATGTGTGAAGCTGGCTGTTGGACAGATGGAGGTCAATGTCAAGGGAAGTGGCATGGGATTTGGAGTAGGACCAGGTGAATCTGATGGAACCAAAGGAGTTGAGGTTGGAGAGGAAATTCTGGAGTTGTTCTTCACTGTGAGTCCAGATCATGAAGATGTCATCAATAAATCTGTACCAAACTTTGGGTTGGCAGGCTTGGGTAACCAAGAAGGCTTCCTTTAAGCGACCCATAAATATGTTGGCATACGAGGGGGCCACCCTGGTACCCATGGCTGTTCCCTTTAATTGTTGGTATGTCTGGCCTTCAAAAGTGAAGAAATTGTGCGTCAGGATGAAGCTGGCTAAGGTGACGAGGAAAGAGGTTTTAGGTAGGGTGGCAAGTGATCGGCGTGAAAGGAAGTGCTCCATTGCAGCGAGGCCCTGGACGTGTGGGATATTTGTGGGGGAAGTGGCATCAATGGTTACAATGATGGTTTCCGGGGGTAACAGACTGGGTACGGATTCCAGGCGTTCGAGAAAGTGGTTGGTGTCTTTGATGAAGGATGGGAGACTTAATGTAATGGGGTGAAGGTGTTGATCTACGTAGGCAGAGATATGTTCTGTGGGGGCTTGATAACCAGCTACAATGGGGCGGTATTATTTTGTATTTATTGTGAATTTATGTATTTTAAACATTCTTGCATTCCAATGTGATTGTAACGAGCAGTATTCCATATTAGTGAAACATGTTGTAAAAAGTGTTACCTTGTGAACGTTAATTTTTGTTACAACAAGGCTGACTATTCTGGCATTTCATTTACATGCTATAGAAGATGATTTACAGAAGCATTTTTTAGTTGAACAATTTTTTAAGCAATTACACTTTTTGAAGCCTTGTCATCCAATAAAAGATTGTTTGGCAACCATTTCCTATAGACTAATTTCTTCTCTTGGTACTTCTTCAATGTTGATAAAATATTTCTTGATTACTGGTATACAATGACTTCTGTTTACCAGCTTTGGTACCAAGTTGATAAAATTCATTATCCTGAATATTTATCACTACTGCTATTATAGATTTACAAATCCTGTCTCTCTGGTGCTTCTTCACCTGCTGCAACTGCACTTTCTACCTACATCTACATCTACATGTACATCCATACTCCGCAATACACCTGACGGTGTGTGGCGGAGGGTCGAACTTTTACCAATGAAGCAATGTTCTTCTATTCCAGTACTTCGTTCACTGGCATCAATTTCTTGGCCATCATTTTCAAATTCCTGTGAGTCAGTGGAAGTGATGTTTAACATTGTTTCCAAGTCTTCTTGAGTGTTTATATATTTTATTAAATCATGTGGAATGACTGAGGTCACAATGCCCATTTTCATTGGAACCCCAAACATGACTTCATATGGTGAAAATCTGATCTCTTCATGATAAGCCCAGTTTTTCATTGCTTGCACAAACCTCAGCCCTTCGACCATTTTGAAGTTTTATTGTCTTTATATCATTTCACAACCCACATAAACTTTTTATGACTTGGCTACAAAACTTTCTACCATTATCAGAATGAAGTATACTTGGGGCACCGAAAGAGGTAAAAATGTCCACAAGGTGATATGCTACTTCATCAGCCTCTTTTGAAGTTAGTATGTGGAGGATAACAAATTTTATCAAATGATCACATAAAAGAATTAACTTTGACTTATTGTCTGGGTTTAAGTCAATTTGACATTGTGAATTCATTGCACCTGTGTATGAAATGTTTCACCACAATACCTCTTTTCAATGTTTTTCACTTTTTCTGACATGGTTCACATAATCTTAAATAAGTAGCGATTGATACAACAGTCACATTCTTGTACTTATGATTCAGTTCCACAATCATCCATGTTGGGCTGCTGTGGCCTATAGCAATGTGAGTCTCATGTAGTATATTTAACAGTTCATCAAAACGAATGTAGTAATGATTTTTTTCTTTTCCGGCAGACATCAGTGCTACGAGTTTCTCTTCACCTCCAATGTTGAGAACATCGTATCGCTTCAAATGTCTATAGTGAACAGATTTCTTATTGGAAATGATTTATGCATTTCTCACTTCACTTAGCAGAATATTATATTTCTCAGCAGCTGCATGAAAGTTGTTAACCGTCTTCTTATTCACTGATTCACTTAAAAGTTCGTAAAATTTGTTATGCATAAAATCACTCATTCTGTTGCAAAGCTGCAGAAGAAGGACCACTAAAATGAGTCGCAAAGATGACCATATGTACGATGCTCGACACTGACTGAAACTATGCAACGGTGAGCAGACTGAGAGCTTGTAATTGCCAACAAAGAAACTTTTCTGAACACAATATTGGCAACAATGAAACTTGTCTGAGTCTGAAAATACGGAGGCAGGAGTCTTTGATCCACCTTTTACCAGTTTGCATTGGTAAATTCTTACATTTATGAATGTCTCTTGATAAAAGTTCAAAATCTCTGCATATAATGAGAAATTTTGGACTTTTACCACACCGTGATGGTAAATCTTAGGTTTCTCTGGTTAATTCTAGGATTCACCAACTATCTTAATTTTACAGTAATGTGTGTAAAAGGGCAATAAATACTCACATAGATTGATATAAATATTTAATTCATAATAATAACTGTGTATGCATCTATTAACATGTTCACTGCCACTGTAATTGGCCTTGTGTTGCCACGTAACCAATTATTTTTTTAATAGAATCTCAAACTTTATTGCTAAAAGTAATATAAAATGTATTTATTTTATAAGTAAAATTTACTCTCGTGACTCAAATTTTTTTTGGGGCGCACTAAGGTGTTAGTGGCATATGAGGCCACATTCTGTAGCGGGTGGCCATGGACTTACTAGTGTGTTTCGTTTATTTTTCCTGAAAATTGTGACAGTTTAGAGAACTACATTTTTATTTATATTCAAAAATAAAATGAAACATCCTACTGACAAACGACATATTTATTGAACAAAAATGTAGTAGAAACTAATTCAAAAACAAACGCAAATTCTTGAAGAAACTTCTGAAATACAGTGTATGTCAAATCTCAGAAAAGATACAATCAAGAACTTTACCAATTACACTCAAACAAATAAGTATTAGAAGAAAACAATTCCGTGGAATATTATCAGCAATTCCTTTCACGTGAAATAAAGGGTCCTTTTTCCAATAGTCCTGCAGCTTCCTCATCTTTGCATTGCCCATGTGCAGGAAAACTCCCAAGAACACTAACAATTCGCCAACTGTCACATCTTTCCAACAATTTATTCGTGATAGTTCTTTGGTTTCAACAGGAAGGAATAATTCAATTGCGTTACGATTTGTTCCTTCTACAACTTTCAATAGATATTCATCCATCAGCAAAAGATGAAAACAATCTAAGGGAGTGTTTCCCATTGGTTGAATTAGCAGTCCCTCATTTTTTATAAATGGGCAATTTACCATTCCAACTGGCTTGCATTCCCATGCAACACTTGTATCAGCTGCGTTACCACTTCTGCCCTTTCCCTGTTGCTTGGATTCACAGCCATTTCTACAGTCTCATCTAAAGCTAACTTGGCTCCGTCAGACTCTTCACTGGATTCCCACCCATCCTTCCCACAGGCCAATTTTTTTTTCTGAATCGCTTTCTTCTAATATTCATAATAATTCCACATCTGTTAGTTTTGTATGTTTGTTGTGTCCTGTATTTTATGTTTCTTAGGTTCTGAAGGGCACGCCGTGTCATGATTGTTTTCCATTTTCAGTCCCACAACAGGGAAAAATGTAGGGAAAAACGTGAGCTGCACCCGTAAAAATTGAAAACAATACATTCTTAGGGTGCCTGCGCAATAAACCACACTGAATGGCTGTGTCAACTAAACCATAGTGCCTCGCAACAGCTGAGTCTCTCGCTGTGCAGGTGCGTCCACGGCATGTGCACCAGTATCGGCCGGGCCCGCTGGTGCACCGATGGCAGCAAACGTGTTAAAATACTTTTCCTTTGTCACCATTTATGTTGCATCTTATTCACTCAAAATTTGTCAGTGGAGGCTTTCTGCTGTCTGTTTCTCTCAATTATGAAGGAGTGTGTAGCTTTCTTGCACATTTCATACCACCTGTACGTTTGAATGTGGTTTTCTTGCCCATTTTTAGGGTTGCATACTGCAATAGGTAAGAATGAAACTCTTATAGGTTCACTTTATTGTCATGTTTGTCAATCTGTTAAGACTCCTTTTTCTCATTAGGTGGTATATATATAAAGTTGAAATTTATGTCAAATACTAAGGTCTATGGTTCCTTGGTAGTATAAAACATTTAAGCTTATAAGTCAGTATCTCAAAAGATATGGTCATTTGAGTCACGTATTTGCAAACTCATTTGTCAAAATCTACAGGGTGCTTGCCATTGGCCCAGAATTATGAAATTTGGCAAGAACTAAGACATTACAATACAAATAAAGCAGAAATCAGGAAATTGGCAGTTTGTAATTGTATAATATACTTTTTTGCCATTTCTTATCCATCTGTCTGTCTGTCTGTCTGTCTGTCTGTTAAGACTCCTTTTTCTCAGGAATCGTTAGAGGTGTCAAGTTGAAATTTATGTCGAATAGTAAGGTCTATGGTTCTTTGGCAGTGTAAAACATTTAAGCTTGCAAGTAGTGCAATCAAAAGGTACAGTCATATGCGTCAAATATTTTTATACCTCCAAACTCGCACATTAAAAACCATACATGAACTACCCATGTACATGATTAAGTCTGTATGGAACTCTCAGAATGCAAATCCTTTTTGTACTTCCCTATCTTTTTTCTTCTCCTCCTATTTTTCTTTTCTTTTCTTTTTTTTGCATAAGAAAAATGAAGATTTTGACTGATATTAGTCAGGAAATACTATTATGTTGAAAAGGTGTGATGATTTAATACACCATGCCCAGTTGGCAACACTGAATGGATTTTTCCCCTCCTTGCAGCTTCAACACATGGCCCACAGTAGGTGCAATGGCTTGCCCCAGCACGTCAACCTGCCAACGCCCACAGTGCATGGGTCATACATTCTCTATGCCGCTCCTACCATTAGATGGAAGGCTTTACATAATTTATCGAAGCACCTCTAAGTACTTCCTCATTCATATAAGTTCAGAATTTACTAATATATTGAAGGAAATAGCTGCAATACTAATCGGCACAACATCCCTACAGTTCTGCACCACAAGTGAATTGCATATTGCTGTGCATGAAACTACTAACTGTACCTTGGAACTAAGCCCAGAACAAAAGTTCTCTTGGACCTTCTTTATTACAGAATTGAGTGGACCAATGGTAGTAATTGACTTCCTACAGTACTTTCACCCCTTACCAGATTTAAGAAATGCAGTACAACTACACTATGATATCCATATGACTTATCCCAGGGATTTTGTACTGATGCCTCTTCGTCTACCAGGAACTAACTCATGCCCCATTGGGCGTCAGCACCACAGTGATACATACTCTAACAACTGTCAGAGTGAATTATCACTTGGCACTACCTCAACCACACCCACTTTGGTCAGGCATGCGTCATTGCCACTGTGATCCACAGACACACCATCAATGATGCCAAACACACTGCGCCAAACACAGGTCAGTGTGGTGCCCTCTGCCTCTCTCAGCGCATCAAGAGAGTGTTCCATACCCTAACTGATCACTCATGAGTGAAAGTTACGCAATGTGCCATCTGAATTGGTAGAGTGTACTGAACCCTCATGACCTCCAGTCCACTGGTCTGAGAAAGAGCTCTATAATTGGCACCCATTATGGGCTGCAGAAGCAGCGGTTGATGAAATATTACAAACAGGGATAGTGTGCCCTTCAGATAGCCAGTGGGCTTCACCAATCACTTTTTAACTGAATCAGAATGGTTCTGCGAGACTCTCAGTTATTACAGGGCTGTCAATGCTTGAACCATACATGATTGTTATCTCATCCTGAATATTCAAGATTTTACTCATTCTCTCTCTAGTGCAGCTATTTTCATCATCATCAATTGCAGGAAAGGTTACCTCCAAATATCCATGCGCCAAGATAATGTCTCTTAAGACAGCAATAATGACACCATTAGGACTTTTTAAGTTTCTTTTCAGACCTTATGGTCTGAAGAATGGAACTCGAACTTGGCACTACCTGGATGATATCCTGATATTTTCTGCCATCCTGCAGGAACACAAATGGCATCTCAGACTAATTCTCATGCCCTTCAGGATGCAAGTGTGTTCATAAAAAAGGATAAAGTACAATTGCAAAAAATGGAAGCAACCTTCCTTTGACACATACTAAATGCTACAGAAAACTCATCTGAAATGACATACTGAACACTTTGGATCAAGGCTACTAGGTAAAAGCAGTGTTTCTTGATTTCTGAAAAGCATTCAACTCAGTACCACACCTACACTTACTGTCAAAAGTATGCTCTCATGGGGTATCAAGTGAAATTTGTGACTGGATTGAGGACATTTTAGAAGGGAGGACAAAGCATCCTATCCCAGCTGGAGAGTCATTGTCACATATAAACATAACATCAGGTGTGCCCCAAGAAAGTGTGTTGGATCCTTGATGTTTATGATATATATTAAAGACCTTGCCAACATTATTAATAGTAAAATCATTCTTTTTGTAAATAGTGCAGTTATCTGTAATGAAGTACTGCCAGTAAAAAGTTGCATAAATATACAGTCAGATCTTGATAAGATTTCAACTTGGTGTGGCTACTTGTTCTAAATGTTCAGAAATATAAAATTTTGGTCTTCACAAAATGAAAAAAACATAGTATCCTATGACTATAATATCAATGAGTCACTTTTGGAATTGGCCAACTCATACAAGTGTCTGGGTGTAACAATCTGTAGGGATATGAAATGGAATGATCACATATATTCAGTCATGGGTAGAGCAAGTGTAGACTGGGGAGGAAGTGCAACCAGTCCATAAAGGAGACTGCTTACAAGTCTCTTGTGTGGCCAGTTCTAGAATATTGCTCAAGTATGTGAGACCTATCCCAGACAGGACTTACAGCAAATACTGAACATATGTAGAGGATGGCAGCACAAATGGTCACAGGTTTGTTTAATCTTGGGAGAGTGTCACAGAGATACTGAATGAACTGAAAGGGCTGACGCTTGAAGACAGATATAAACTACACCAAGAAAGTCTATTAACAAAGTTTCCATAACCAGCGTTAAATGATTACTCTAGAGCTGTACAACAACCCCCTACCTATCACTCACATAGGGATTGTGAGGATAAGATTAGCATAATTGCTGCAAGCACAGAGGCATTCAAACAATTGTTCTTCCCACGCTCCATATGTGAATGGAACAGCAGGAAGCCATAATAACTGGTACAATGGGCCATACCCTCTGACATGCATCTCATGATGGTTTGCGAAGAATAGATGTAGAGGTAGATGTAGATGTAGAATAAAACCCACTTCAGAATGAATGGGTCTCATTGTGTAGTTACCACTTCTGCGGAATTACCATGAACTATCCTCCTTTCTAGGCATCATGAATTTCTGTCAGCACAAGCCACTCTCTCACCAGATTAAAAAGAGCACAGAGTGGACTGTCAAAATGTGAGAAGCTCTCAGACTATCCAGAGATGGTCTCGCAAAAAAGCGATGACTTTGGCACACAAAACATCTGATGCATACCTTACTGTTGTAGAAACACTAGTGATTCAGCCACTAGAGTGTTCTTGCAATAATTTGTGGTTTGCAAAGCACAAACACTACACTTCTTCTCCAAAAACCACAGCCTTGCAGTTGAAATGGTCTGCATTCATGAATTACATGCTGTTTATGATGTAGTTAAATATTTTAGAGGAAATATTGAAGAAAGATATGTTGTCATCTATATGAATCAGGAGCCACTTACAGATGCTATACAGCACCCCTCAATAGACATTAGCCCTCTTTGCTTCCATCATATCTATCTAATAGCATGGTATACAGTGGACATCTGCCATCTGCATGGTGTTGACAACATAGCTGCAGATTTCCTTTCATAGGTCAATGTCATTTCTCTACAAGTGGAGTATGACCTATTAACAGAAGAACAGAACCAGGATGTGACCATCACAGGTTTACTGACAATCAATTCCACCAACCTTCACATAGATTGGTGGACAGCCCTGGGACCAACAGACAGATACTATGTAATTCACTCTGAGCAGAATTTGGCCATTAGTTGCCACATCCATATGCCACACAATTTTCAAACAATTGCACAATCTGGTGCACTGTGGTGTTGAGCCAACAGTACAGCTCATCACTTAATGCTTCATATGGCCAAACATTAAATGTGACTCTTGCCCCCTGGACTCCAGCTTGCCTGGCATGTCAGCACAGCAAAGCTGCGTCTCATACACAGCCTCAACTCGGTCACTTTGATATACCATGAGCGTAATTCTGACACATGCATTTAGGTCTCATAGGCCTCCTCCTGGATTCAGAAGGGTATAAATACTTACTGTTAATTACTGACATAGTTTCTTGTTGACTAGAAACAGTCTCAATGAAAGACATTACAGCAGAGTCAACAGCTAGTGCATTTATCCATACTTGGACTGCTAGATTCAGCTACAGACTGATCAAGGAAGACAATTTGAGTCCATGCTATTCGACATGCTCTCCAGCCTCTGTGGCATTATGCACAGTTGTATGACAGTGTTTCAGCCCCAAAGTAATGGACTTGTTGAGAGATGGCTTAGAACCCTCCAAGTCAAATTCATAAGCCATGAAGGGCTGTGGATGGAAGCTTTGCCAAGGATACCTACTAGGTTTTTGCATGGCATTGAAAGAAGATATATACATGTGACTCTTCAAGCTTCCCTGCCAGGTATGTTGTAAACAGTTTTCACAGGTTTGCCGCTGGATGACGTCGTGCAAATCCCACAATATTTCCTCGGAGCAACTGTCCAACATCTTCAGGTGGTTGAACCTTGCTTGTGGCTAGGTATGACTGCCATGACCTAGCACCAGCAAGGTTCAACCACCTTAAGATATCAGACATATGCTCCGAGGAAGTATTGTGGTATCTGTACAACATCATCAAGCCACAAAACCATGAGGACGATTTGCAAGATCTGTACAGATCATTAGCATAAATCTTATGTGGAGAGTCTCTCATCCTTCCGGCAGAATTTGTTTTACTGACCAAGCCACTGAACTAGCAGTTCTATTGTAACTGTTCCAGTGGGGGAAGAGGCACACCAACAACATTCAGGTGCCTCCACTGATCCCACATACTTCACTCTGAAAGTTTTTGTGCACAGGGCACTACGTAATGCAAATTTTTAACGCTATAGTGCAATATGATTTGGCCAGCTTTGCAGACATCCAACTCAGGTCTGAATGAAGTTGTAAAATGGACATGCAGAAAATCAACCTGGACCCCAAGTGGCCAGTCAGCATCACACTTAACATACAAGGCTTTGATCTTGACGATATCACTGCAATATTTGTAGACAATGGCCTGATAGCGGATGCCATGTGCTGCGGACGCCGTGTTCTGCTCTTCAGCCTGCCACAACACAGTTGGTCAGTTGGACTTGTGCTGTCCCATCTCATTCAGTGATGCCAATCATCCACTGCTCCTCCCAGTGCTCTGCACTATGGGGGCGGGGAGGGAGGGGGAGTGGGGTGGGGGTGCCATTCTGGGACATTAGCTTTGGTGATATCTCTGAACTCATACAGTGGAATAGCATACCTGTGCGGAGGAGAGACTCAGCGCCGGCCGCAGTGGTCTCGCGGTTCTAGACGCGCAGTCAGGAACTGTGCGATTGCTATGGTCACAGGTTCGAATCCTGCCTCGGGCATGGATGTGTGTGATGTCCTTAGGTTAGTTAGGTTTAAGTAGTTCTAAGTTCTAGGGGACTGATGACCACAGCAGTTGAGTCCCATAGTGCTCAGAGCCATTTGAACCATTTTGAGAGACTCAGCAGTTTGTTTTTAGTACTTGTGACTCTGTGGATGTATTGTATGATGTACAATACAAAATAAAGTATTATTGTCTCACCAGTATGTTGTCTTTACTATAGGCATGTTTCCTGCCCCCAGTAGGCAAATTTATCACATGCATTTAGAATGACACGCCCCATTCTACTCCAGAGTATGTCACAATGTTGCATTCCTGTCATTCTCCTCAGCAGTGAACAATAGCACACTTGATGCCAACATCTGTTGCATGTTGCCTTCATGGTGCTGAAATTTTAATGGCCATTTCTCTTACACATGCTGCACCTTGATGTTCTTATGCATCCTTTATTTTAACACTATGGTTCAACACTGATCAGATATTGCTTAATTTACATCATTAATCACAGAACTGAAGATCTGTACTGTTAACAGCGCTACTGATATTTATGCTAACAAACAACACATTTAATAAATGTGTACGCAAATATATTCTGAAAAACGCATAAAGGGGTGAAAATTAGTCAAATTGAAAAACTGTGGGAATTTATAATTAAAATTTGTATGTTTAAAATGCTAATTTGTGGTGTATATACCTGTTAAACCTGATCGTGGTCCAGAATCATAAGCAGAAGGTGGAGATTGACCCATACTGCCAAGTTTAGGCAATAACTTGTTCCAGAAAGCAGCTGTTTTTTTAAGGTTTCTAGTAGTGCCTACAGTGTTTCCAGCTGTCAGAACACGGCTGTATATGTCATCAGGTGTTGCTCTCCTCCATGGGAATGTGTAACTGTATGAAGTTTCTTGAAGAGGGTTTCTGAAACAAATAAAACTGCTAGTAGAAGTTGAATATTATTCGTTGCTTGAAATATTTATTTAATTTAATACATATTCTATGGATCTGCAGTATTATTGTGTTTCTAGAAGGTGCAACAAGTCAGAATAGCTGTTACAAAGAATATAAATAATTGATGAAAATAATATTTAACACACAATAATTATGTTGTTAAATGAAACAATACATTGTCCATCTTGTAATGAGTTCAACATGTTTATCTGTTAGATGCCTCTTCAAATATCTTGAAGTTCTTACATTCATTTCCTAGTACATTTAGTCCTTAACAATACTTGTTGGTAATGATATAAATCAATTTACATTGATATAACTTGATTCATTTTGTGATTCCACAGTTGTGTTAACTTCATGCAGTGAGTATTTTACTTGTTGTGTGGTGGCATCAATTAGACTGGTGTCCAAAATTAAACAACAAGCAGAAATTTTGCAAGGTTCCATTTATTTTGCCACAAAACAGTATAAACAGGTGACAGCAATGTAGAAACAATGTAAAGAATACAGAACTTAAACAACTGCAACATGCATAATGGTATACAAAAATTTTATTTCTTTTCTCCAACTTAAGGGATCTGCACACACATTCTGACAGCTGGTTAATGTGCTCAGTATGCAGTGTGACCACGTCTAGTGTCAATAAAGGTCTGACAATGATGGGACATTTTGTGAATGATGTCATCAATCTCATGTTGGAGCATTAACACCCATTCTTCCTGCAGATCTGCTTACAAATCTTGGAAAGTGTCTGGTGGCTGCTGATGTGTGTCTATGAGATTCAAATCGTGAGAGCAGGCAGGCCACACCATGTGTGGGCAATATCTTTAGTTTCCAAAAAAAGTATCAACCATCCATACTCTATTAGGTTAAGCATTATCATCCATCAATATGAAGTCTGGGCCCACAGCACCTTGCAACAGTTGCACGTGAGATCCCAAGTTCTCCTCACTGTACCTGACAGCAGTTAAATGTTGCTGATTCACCCATACAATTTCATGAATGGATGTTCAAGTGGTCAACATAATCCCTGTCCACAGCATTAGGGATCCTCCTCAATATCAGTTTCTTTCCACAATGTTTGGGTCCAAAAACCATGTTCCATGTGCCCTTGAGATGTGAGTCTGTTATGAATCACTCTGCAGAACAAATCGGGACTCATCTGTGAAATGAACATTGGCCCACTGTTTGATCATCCAGATGGTATGTTGACGGCTCCACTCTAGAGTCCAGAAGATGCTGCTAGGTCAGATGCCAGTTGCAGTGCAGTACTCAGGCAGTACCGCCGAGCCCTTACAGCCAAATAATGGTCCACTCTTTCTGATGTTGGTCCTGTCCTGGTCTCTGGCATACAGTTTCAGTCTCTTGCCTCATCTGAGAAACAACAGAACAATTCACATTAAGCCATTGGACCACATCAGTTTACGACTCTCCTGCTTCCAGACCTCCACAGCAGAGAATCTATAGGCATCCATCTTCTCTGTACCATACTGCATCATCTGTGACTGTGTCACAGTGATTGTGGATGTTGGACTACCCAGCAAACACTACCCCCTCTCCCCCCACGATAGGTGCCTTGACATCATTATTGGCATGATTGTCCATTGATCAGAATTCCGTCTTCTGTGCAGAACATGATTGTAATGACATCTGTTGACAGTTTGCATGATTATATCATGAATTAGGCACACAGCAGGGAAATACAAGTTTGTTGCTTTAATTTTGGACACCAGTGTACATCAAGTCATCACCACTGTAGATGTGAACATTACATCAGACTCATGCATTTACATTTTATCTTTGTCTTTGTTGTGGTCTTTAAGGCTTGTAACACATGTTGATTACTTGTATAGTGGGTGTGTATGTTTTAGTGCAGTAAAGTTGTATTTAATATCCCTCTCACCATGTTCCATGTTAATATAGGGGAAATAACAACATATCTCCATAGTGGTGAACCTGAGTTGAATGGTTTTTGTGATGCTGCATTCTGTTTTTGAGAGCATGTGTTACAGAAGAAAGGAAGGACCAGGAGACATGTTCAATACAAACACTATGGTGAGACAAGAGGAGCTTTTCCCTCTGTGGTTGATTATGTTTTCAGCAACTGCCAGTCCTCTTTTTTTGGAAATAAATAATACTCAACACTTCATATGTAGCTCACCCAGAATCAGCAACATAAAACTCCATGTATTCTGGCCTGCCGAACCAAAGCTGTGGCTCACAAAAGTAACATGATATTAATGACGGCTTGAGCAAAGTTACAGTGACAGTGTTACAGTTGAATTTACATGTGGTTGAGAAAATTAACCATGATCTCCAGAAACACTGCTACATTGTACTGAGAGAAGCCTTGTTCCAGCACTATGTTCTACCACTGAAATCATGCTTGCACAAAATTGTAATGGGTGAAGTGTGTGCAGATAACTCCTCGTCGCAAATTTTGTAATTGCTATGTGGTTTGGCCAATACAAAACTGTTGTCTGTGCTGTTTTCCTCTGTTTTCTGGCCAATGTCAGGGAAATTATGTCTGCTTGGTTCAAATGGCTCTGAGCACTATGCAACTTAACATCTGTGGTCATCAGTCGCCTAGAACTTAGAACTAATTAAACCTAACTAACCTAAGGACATCACACACATCCATGCCCGAGGCAGGATTCGAACCTGCGACCGTGGCAGTCGCGCGGTTCCGGACTGAGCGCCTAGAACCGCGAGACCACCGTGGCTGGCTTATTTCTGCTTTTGCAGAACTATCACTGACTGAATCAGCATGTAAAGCAGATGCTACTGTGATTGCACTAAGTGATGAAAGCATATCCGTGTCAGTTAAGGAGGTTATGGTCTGCAGCACAGACATGCACATCTCCACAAAAGCCTTGGAATGTGCATAGCCTCACCACAGCAGCAACTGGCAAACATGGATCCCTCTGTTAGCTGACATGCAGCAGAGCTAGTAAGTCTCAGTGCCAAGATGAAGAAACAAGTGTAGCAGCAACACATAGAGAATGTTTTTAAAACCTTCCCTACGAAGACTGATACATTCAGCTGGTGCAGGTACAGTAGATGGTTTGGGAACTGAGATACACATAACACATATCCAAAAAAGTTTTGCATCACCTCGATTCTGAGAGTTCCGGTACCTGTACAGAAAATTGTAATAGAGATCAACATAAACATCATTTCTGACCTTTTTATTGCTCATGAAAACCACATATTATGTGTTGTACCACCATACAGCAAGACCTTCAGAGATGGTGGTTCAGATTGCTGTACACACCGGTACCTCTAATACCTAGTAGCACATCCTCTTACATTGACGCATGCCTGTATTTGTCATGCCGTACTACCCACAAGTTCATCAAGGCACTGTTGGTCCAGATTGTCCTACTCCTCAAAGGCGATTCGGCATAGATCCCTCAGAGTGGTTGGTGGGTAACATCATCCATAAACAGCCCTTTTCAATCTATCCTAGGCATGTTCAATAGGGTTCATGTCTGGAGAAAATTCTGGCCACTCTAGTCGAGTGATGTCGTTATCCTGAAGGAAGTCATTCACAAGATGTGCTCAACAGGGGGCGTGAACTGTCATCCATGATGACGAATGCCTCGCCAGTATGCTGCCAATATGGTTGCACTATTGGTCGGAGGATGGCATTCACATATCGTACAGTGGTTACGGTGCCTTCCATGACCACCGGCAGTGTACGTCGGCCCCACATAATGCCACTGCAAAACAGAAGGGAACCTCCACCTTGCTGCAATTGCTGGACAGTGTGTCTAAGGCATTCAGCCTGATTGGGTTGCCTCCAAACATGTCTCTGACGATTGTCTGGTTGAAGGCACATGCAACACTCATTGGTGAAGAGAACATGATGCCAATCTTGAGCAGTCCATTTGGCATGTTGTTGCGCCATGCTGTACGGTGTTGTGGTTATGAAGATGGACCTTGCCATGGATGTCGGGAGTGAAGTTGCACATCATGCAGCCTATTGCACACATTTTGAGTCGTAGCATGACGTCCTGTGGCGGCACGTAAAGCATTATTCAACATGGTGGTATTGCTTTCAGGGTTCCTCTGAGCCACAATCCATAGGTAGCAGTCATCCACTGCGTGAGTAGCTCTTGGGCAGCCTGAGTGAGGCGTATCATAGGCAATTCATGTCTCTCTGTATTTCCTCCATGTCTGAACAACATTGCTTTGGTTCACTCCGAGATGCCTGGACACTTTCCTTGTGAGAGCCCTTTCTGGCATGAAGTAACAATACAGACACAATAGAACCACAGTATTGACTGTCTAGGCATGGGTGAACTACAGACAACATGAGCAGTGTACCTCCTTCCTGGTGGAATGACTGGAACTGATTGTCTGTCAGACCCCCTCCGCCTAGTAGGTGCTGCTCATGCATGGTTGTTTATATATTTGGGGCGGGTTTAGTAACATCTGTGAAGAGTAAAATGGACTGTGTCTGTGATACAATATCCACAGTCAATGCATATCTTCAGGACTTCTGGGAACCGGGGTGATGCAAAATTTTTTTGGTGTATGTATGAGACCATGCAAGTATCCAAATTTTGATGATGAGTGTTAGAGGGCGCAAATGCTTGTCAAGTGAAACACAAATGCCACGTGAACTGCATGAATGACACATCTTATCTGTCAACCACCCATTTTGCCTTTTTATGCATGATAATTAGTCAGGTGACCAATTCGTCATCGATATTGGATTGGAAATTAGTGTGTACCCTAAGAGCACAGAAACTTTGCACCCTATGCTGAAAGCAGCCAATGATACAAAGATTTCGACATATGTGGAGAAGATGTGGGCCCTGTATTTGAACAATGGATGCCTCTCTATGTTGTCTTTTGTGGTGGCCAACTTGGGAGGTCCTATAACTGGCACTGATTTCCTTTGATATTTTTGGCTAATGCCTGATCTCAATAATCTGTGCTTAGTGCAAGTGATATTTGTGACTTCCTCTCCCCATTTATCTTCCAAGCTTGGTTGGACAATGTGTGATGCATCCATTTTGCATTGCACGATGATGTCCAGGCTCTTGTGGTAAATGTGCCACTTTGACAGGATGGTCATACACAACAGGACGTTGAATGCACATGTGTGCATTGTGCTAGAAAAACTGTATGTTCGTACAAGCTGCGCTGATATCTTATCAAGAGGAGCTATTGACCTGAAGGAATGCATCAGTTCAATCTAAGTGGTTTATAACAAGGTAAAGAGAATGAAGGAGGTATTACACAAGAAGGATATGTCCCTTAAGTCACGGTTGTCTGCTGCTGCTAAAGAATTAAAAGAAACTATGCAAGAATTTCAATATTTGCACTGCACTAATGGTCTGCAAGAGCAAGACAACAAGAATCTGAAGCTGCAGTTTCCTAAGGTCACTTCAGCATGTGATGACAGCCTTTTTATAGAGCTGCTGCAGGAATTCCTCATGCTTACTGACCAAGGTGCACAAGGTAAAAGATGCCATCATTCTGCACAGCATCACATTCAGCCTACGATGAGACAACCTGTCACTGTATGACCTCAATGGCTGCTGCTAGATAAGCTTCTTGCTGTGCAAGCAGTCTTCAACAAAATACTGACAGATGCAAAAACTCTTGCGAGTAGCCGTTACATATCATTTGCAAGAGAGATGGTTCTTGGAGGTTATGTTGATATTGTAGAGCATTCAATGCCTGCAACATATCCAGTAGATATCATGTACTGAAGACACTGGTTTTCAACTGTAATGCAGTGTGTGCCCATTCGTCCAGAGCTATTGACTGTACAAAGGTGTGTTCACAAATTACAATGCTCATGTTGGATGGGCATAAGATAGCTGTCACAATGCCTTTCTGTTTGTTTGAGTTTATGTTACTGCCTTTCAGTCTAAGAAATGTGGCACAAATGCAGCAGCACTTCATGCGTGAATTGCGGAGGTTTATCCTTTATTTGCTGCTACATGAACAATATTTTAATGTTTTTTGAAACAAACAGGTTGTGCTGTAGTGGTTGGGCGGAGAGCACGTTGAATCTGCCACTCTGAGTACCCATTTTTTCGAAATACAGTTCTCAGATGTTCCAATTCCTGGGGTTGACACTCTGCGTCAGAGATAGTGCGCACCCTATGTACTGGAGTTTTAAGTACCCCATTCCTCCGTGAAGGGTGGTGGCAGCTGTCTGCGTGCAAATACAGATCAGTGTGCCTTGTCTTCCGGTACACCCCATGACCTAGGGTGTCGTCATCCCTTCTCTTGACCAAGACGTCAAGGAAAGGTAATTTACCCTCCGTTTCAGTCTCCATAGTGAATTTGATGTTGGGGTATATGGAGTTTAGATGTGTAAGGAAGTCAAGGAGTTTATCCATACCATGTGGCCAGATGACGAACGTGTCGTTCACGTAACGGAAAAAGCAAGTAGGTTTCCATTCGGATGACGACAGGGCTTCCTCCTCGAAGTTCTCCATGTACAAATTCGCTACCAACAGTGAGAGTGGGCTACCCATGGCGACTCCCTCCGTTAGTTTGTAGTATTCTCCATTAAAAAGAAAATACGTGGAAGTCAAGACATGCCTAAAAAGTTTAGTGGTCTACTCGCCAAACTTCTGACTAATCAATTCTAGTGACTCTCGGAGGGGTACCATCATAAACAAGGAAACGACGTCAAAACTCACCATCATATCTGACTCATCCAACCTGAAGCTATCAAGGCGTTTAACAAAATCAACGGAATTACGGATGTGATGAGGGCATTTACCCACATACCCCGTCAGGTATTTGGCTAACAAATACGTAGGTGCCCTAATGTTGCTGACAATGGGGCGTAATGGTACCCCTCTTTGTGAAGCTTCGGGAGTCCATATAGTCTAGGCGGTACCGGACCTTGGGGTAACAATTTCTTAGCGTCACCCTCCGGTAAATCTGCGCCCTTGAGAGGCGACCTCGTCTGGTTCTCCACCTTCTTTGTAGGGTCAACGCTGATCTTCCGGTAGGAATCGTTATTTAGCAGGCTCTGCATCTTATCAGTGTAGTCCTTATGGGAGACAACAACTGTAGCATTGCCTTTGTCAGCCGGTAAGACAACAATTTCAGAGCGCTCCCTCAGATTAGTCAGAAGTTTGACGAGAAGACCACCACCCTTCACAGAGGAATGGGGTACTTAAAACTCTAGTACATAGGGCGTGCACTATCTCTGACGCAGAGAGTCAACCCCCAGGAATTGGAACATCTGAGAGCTGTATTTCGAAAAAATGGGTACTCAGAATGGCAGATTCAACGTGCTCTCCGCCCAATCACTACAGCACAACCTGTGGAGATGGATGAAATCACGAAGGAGGAGGTAGGCACCGCGTTTATTCCATATACAGGCGCACTCTCGGGGAAAATCGCCCGCATTTTGAAGAAACACCGGGTCGGAACTGTGTTTTGTCCTCCGAAAATCTCGTGCACTGGTGGGGAGCACCATAGATGACCTCGGTTTGAGGAAGGCCGGCGTGTACCAGATTCCGTGTCAATGTGGCAAGTCGTATATTGGTCAGACGATGCGTACCGTCGAGGATCGATGCCGTGAGCACCAGAGGCACACTCGACTGATGTATCCGACCAAGTCGGCGGTCGCTGAACATTGTTTGTCGGAAAATCACGCTATGGAGTATGAATGCACGAGGAATCTGGAACAAACGTCGAGATACCGGGACAGCGTTTTTAGAGAGGCCATCGAAATTCGCACCAATGACGACCTCATAAACCGTGACTGTGGCTATAATTTTAGCAAGGCTTGGGAACCAGCGATTGGGTTAATCAAGAGTAAATCGAGCAAACGTATAGTTGTGACGACCACGGCGGACAGAGCCATCACATCGACCTCATCTCAGACGCCGTCAAAATCTGTTCCACCGCGCGATTGTGGCGCCGGGTGCGGACAGCGGAGGGAGCGCGCCGCGGGCGGAGGGTATTTAAATCAGCCGCCGCCGCGACCGAACCCAGTTCCCTCTGAGCAGCCATAGCGTACGGATCTCCGTGCCGGCACGTTCACAGGAGCTCAGTCCGTCAGTTCACCTGATGATTGCGACATGTATAATCGCCGAAATATTGTGCCCGTTGGACACTGTAGACCAGCAGTACACCCGTGGATACTTTAATTATCAAATACGCCGGGAGAAACTCAAGAATCGCTACTTCAATGTTTGGAGAAGTACAGCATTCAAAGGAAGAGAGATAAATATGTGAGTGCAAAAAACGAATTGCATTTTTAAGGGTGTATGGTAGCAAATGCAAACATTTTCCCTCTTCCTGAGAGGGTGGAGGTTTTCAGCAATTGCTGTTGCCTTTTACATTCAAAGACATCATAGGTTCATAGGAGAGCTGAAGTGAAATAATGTCAGAGTCATTTGTCTCACTTTTTTATAGTACAAGAGCTGCTCAACCAAAAGCTAAATGGGAAAAACACATCTGGCAGTAGGAAAGTACCATGGACTCTAGAAGCTGAGGCAACCTTTCTAGATTTAAAAATGGCACTGCCTAAAGTTACTTTGTCGGCTCAACCTACTGTGGATGCTCCAATTGTGCTGACAGCAAATGCTAGCCAGATGGCAGCTGGCACATCTTTGCAGCAATATGTCACCAGCAGATGACAGCCATTTGTTTTCTTCTCAAAAAATCTGGCCACACAGCAACAGAAATGACATGTGATGACAGAGAGTTTCTCGCCACTTACCTGACTCTCAGGTATTTCTGATTTTCCTTCAAGAGTCAGTGCTTCGCAATATTCGTAGACCACAAACTGATAACAACAATGTTTTGGGCCAATGCCAGACCCATGCCTATGCAGATAGATTGAATTTATAGTACATTCCTGACCAACGTAGTCCAGGCAAAGACAGTGTAGTAGTGGACTGCCTTTCCCATAACTACGCTAGTGTGAGTGCTATTGATTGGACAGACAAGGCCACAAAACTAGATGATGATGCCTTCCTTCAATGAGTACTCAAAGAATGTGAATCTATGGCTTTAGAACTTGAGTACAGGCCTCTTCAGGCCACATGACGAGGAATGGGAAGCAATGTGACTGAAGGGAGACAGTGGCCATTCATCCCTGAGATCTGGTGGTGTAAAATCTTTGGTGTGTATCACAGCTTCATATGCTGTGGTATCAGAACCTGTGCTAATCTGGTAGCTTTGACGGAGTTTGGCCAGGCATACAGAGAGATTGCCATGCCAGTCGACAAACACGCAAGAGTTGTCAGTGCAGGAAATTAGCCAGTTGAGTCCTTCCCCACATGAACAACATGATTGGCCCACGTTCATACAGACATAGTAGGACCACTTCCCTACTGTGGTGGATACTGGCACTTTCTATAACTATTGAGTGTTTAACAAGATAGACACAAGTGGTACCTATTCTCAATATTTCTGCTGAATTGGTAGTCATGGCATTAGTGCACTCACAGTGAGGTTTGGTGATGATTATGACTGGCAGGGGCTCACAGTTTGATGGACAATTGTTTGAAGAACTACTCCAGTTCTATGATAGCACATATATTCATACAGTTAACTACCATCCAAGGCCCTCAGAGTAGACAACATTCCATTAGAACTACTGACAGCCTTGGGAGAGCCAGTCCTGACAAAACTCTACCATCTGGTGAGCAAGATGTATGAGACAGGCGAAATACCCTCAGACTTCAAGAAGAATATAATAATTCCAATACCAAAGAAAGCAGGTGTTGACAGATGTGAAAATTACCGAACTATCAGTTTAATAAGTCACAGCTGCAAAATACTAACACGAATTCTTTACAGACGCATGGAAAAACTAGTAGAAGCCGACCTCGGGGAAGATCAGTTTGGATTCCGTAGAAACACTGGAACACGTGAGGCAATACTGACCGTACGACTTATATTAGAAGAAAGATTAAGGAAAGGCAAACATACGTTTCTAGCATTTCTAGACTTAGAGAAAGCTTTTGACAATGTTGATTGGAATACTCTCTTTCAAATTCTGAAGGTGGCAGGGATAAAATACATGGAGCGAAAGGCTATTTACAATTTGTACAGAAACCAGATGGCAGTTATAAGATTCGAGGGACATCAAAGGGAAACAGTGGTTGGGAAGGGAGTGAGACAGGGTTGTAGCCGATCCCCAATGTTATTCATTCTGTATATTGAGCAAACAATAAAGGAAACAAAAGAAAAGTTCGGAGTAGGTATTAAAATACATGGAGAAGAAATAAAAGCTTTGAGGTTCGCCGATGACATTTTAATTCTGTCAGAGACAGCAATGGACTTGGAAGAGCAGTTGAACGGAATTGACAGCGTCTTGAAAGGAGGGTTTAAGATGAACATCAACAAAAGCAAAACGAGGATAATGGAATGTAGTCGAATTAAGTCGGGCGATGCTGAGGGAATTAGATTAGGAAATGAGAAACTTATAGTAGTAAAGGAGTTTTGCTATTTGGGGAGGAAAATAACTGATGATGGTCGAAGTAGAGAGGATATAAAATGTAGACTGGCAATGGCAAGGAAATCGTTTCTGAAGAAGAGAAATTTGTTAACATCGAGCATAGATTTAAGTGTCAGGAAGTTGTTTCTGAAAGTATTTGTATGGAGTGTAGCCATGTATGGAAGTGAAACATGGACGATAAATAGTTTGGACAAGAAGAGAATAGAAGCTTTCGAAATGTGGTGCTACAGAAGAATGCTGAAGATTAGATGGGTAGATCACATAACTAATGAGGAGGTATTGAATAGAATTGGGGAGAAGCGGAGTTTGTGGCACAACTTGACTAGAAGAAGGGATCTGTTGGTAGGACATGTTTTGAGGCATCAAGGGATCACAAATTTAGCATTGGAGGGCAGCGTGGAAGGTAAAAATCGTCGATGGAGACCAGGAGACGAATACACTAGGCAGATTCAGAAGGATGTAGGTTGCAGTAGGTACTGGGAGATGAAGAAGCTTGCACAGGATAGAGTAGCATGGAGAGCTGCATCAAACCAATCTCAGGACTGAAGACCACAACAACAACAACAACAACAACAACAACAACAACAACAGCTACCATCCCACCAGAAACAGGAAGGTAGAGTAAATGAACTGTACAGTCAAGATGGCTTTAAGATGTCGTGAGTAATCATGGTTTGATGCCTTGCTGCTAGTGCTCCTAGGGTTACACATGACAATTAAGGAAGACATACACTGCTTGATCAGACAGATCGTATATGGGGAGCAGGTGTGGGTGCTTGGAAACCTCATCATGCCTACACCTGCTTGGCAACCTCATCATGCCTACACCTCTACTATCACCACCACAAGAAGTCCATATCAATTTTGTACAACAACTGAATTCACACATTTGAGATCTCAGGCTGCTCAGTCCAATCAGGCATGGTGATTGGGAAATTTTCATCCATACTTTTTAGCTATCAGTCTTCTGACTGGTTAATGTAGACCACCCTGAATTCCTCTCCTGCTCCAACCTCTTCATCTCAGAGTATCAGTTAGTTGCACCTTACAGTCTCAGTTATTTGTTGGATGTGTGAATATTCAAATCTTTGTCTTCACTTACAGTTTTTACCCTCTACAGCTCCATCTAGTACCACAGAGACTATTCCCTGATGTTGTAAAACATGTCCTATCGTCCTGTCCCTTCTTGTTGTTGATGTTTTCCATATGTTCCTTTCTTTGTCAATTCTATTCATTCTTTATTTAATCAGCTCGCCTGACACTCAACATTATTCTGTAGCACCACATCTCAAACACTTTGATTCTATTCTACTGTCCATGATACACTACCATACAATGCTATTCTCCAGATATACATCCTCACAAGTTTCTTCCTCTAATAAAAGCCTATGTTTAGCACTGATAAGACTTCTTTTGGACAGGAATTCCCTTTTTGCCTGTGCTAGTCTGTTTTTTATGTGCTCATTTCTTTGCCCATCATGGATAATTTTGCTTCCAAGGTAGCAGAATTCAACTTTGTCTACTTTGTGATGACCAGTTTTGATGTTAAGTTTGTTTCTATTCTCATTCCTGCCACATCTCACCATGTTTGTCTTTTTCTGGTTTACTCTCATCCATATTCTGTACTCATTATACTGTCCATTCCACTCAACAGACCCTGTAATTCTTCTTAGTTGTTATCACCAAATATTATCATTGATATCCTTCCACCTTTAATTTTAATCCTGCTCTGGAACCTCTCTCTTTTTTATTTCTGTCATCACTTCTTCAATGTATGATTGAACAGTAGGGGCTAAAGATTGCATTCCTATCCTACACCCCTTTTTATCCAAGTACCTGGCTCTTCATCTTCTGGTATTATTGTGTTTCTGGTACATATTGTATATTATCTACCTTCCCCTATAGCTTACTCACATTCTTCCCAGGATTTTGAACATCTTTTACATTGCTGAATGCCTCCTCTAGGTCGCCAAATCCTATGATTCTGTCTTGATTTTTCTTCAGTTTTGCTTCCAGTATCGAGTGAACATAAGAACTGCCCTCTGATGCCTTTACTTTTCCTAAAGCCAATCTAATCACCATGTAAAAGATCAGGGTGTATACGTGGACGAGGAAAAAAAATTCCCGGATTTCCCGGTTAAAAATACACTTTCTCCCAGATGAAAATACACTTTTTCATGTTACGTAACACTATACGCTTCCTCGGAACTGTAAAACTTATGAATCCTTTCAACGGCGTAGAATTTACCGTCACTTTAGAAAACGAAACTCGGGGGAAAAACACGTTTTGGAAAGTTGTCTGAGTTGCAGCAACATATGCACTGCATATTTTCGTATTACAAAAGTATAAATTCGAAATCGAGATTGCGATGCGCTTTTGTAAGCCAGTCGCAGCTCATATCAAGCGATCTCGCCAGCCGATGACAGCGGATATTCAGAGCATAGGACACGTGATGTAGTCAGCCAATAGCAACATCACTGTTAAGTAGCGCGAACACGCAAATAGAAAAAGGTAATGGTTTAAATTAATATGCATAGTGTTGCCTCTGCCTGGCACTAAATGTGAATGTCTGATCTTCTGGGCTCAAAAATATTGTAAATGGTCGTCCTCAAAGATTTGATTTTTGAATGAAGAGTCAAACGCTGTTTGATTTAAGTAATTCACTGGACATTCGTGCACATAGTTCATCTTGCGTAAAAGGAAATTTTATTTGAAAGTAACGCTTTTCAAACAACCATTCGGAATATTTTACCACGACCTGTTAGAAATAGATTTGCTTCAGCAGTTGCCAGAGGTAACCTGCGTGGCCGTGCTTGTGAAACTACGATGGCACAGGAAGCCCGTATGTTCGTACGTCTAAAACATTGAAACACCTTAGATTATGTCGTAAAAGAAACAAGACATTAGAGTATACTACAAGAGCATGGGAATTTGGTGGACCGTACTACAGTGCATAATTCGGCTTAAAGTGCACATTCGTATGTCCATATTCAGGTGTAAATTTTCTTGGAGTACCAGTACTGTATATTATCTCATGTTTGGTTCTTTATTATGGCATAATGCCATACGTACTATAAGATGAAAATGTGAACTTGAAATAAAGCGCACAATTGAAACTAGCCAATAGTGTGGAATTAAACACTTCGTTTCAAATAAATTGACCGCCTCAGCGGAAAAGATTAATAAAAGTCAAATTTCTTCAAAAAACCGACAAAAATAACTTCATTGCTCTGCAGGGCGATTAACGCTTGACTGTCAGAAAGGTGGAAACAAAATAAAATCTGAAGCTAATAACATATTTTGATGATGATGACGATGATGATGATGATGATGATGATGAGGTCTCATACTCAGAGGAGCGTAGGGGACGATGCGGGAGACCATTCCACAACTATGTGAATGTATTTTAATTCACTTGATAGCTTCCGACCACAGAAATCCGTTTTGTTTTCACTTGACGTGAGAGCAACAAACGAAGAGGAAACAGCAAAATCACTTAACGTACACACGGGCCACGTAGAGACTACCACCTCCCCACTACAACTCAGAGTGATCTGTGCATCAGCTCCGGATCTACGTTATCTCCGAATCGCGGCAATATTAGATAATGGCGCTTCCTCTCCCTCGAGCGTTTAAGGTAGGACGTCAAAAATTTTAAAAATCGACTTTTCAAAAATTTTTTCATTTTTTAGCGCACCTCTTTCTGAAGAGTCTGATACATAAAACATATATGTTCAAGGGAAAGTAAGACGATGTTATTTGGTCTTAAGTTTGCCGAAGTGCAGTGCCACGCTTCTTCACACAGTATTCTTCCACCGCACGTCTCTGTATTTCACTCTGTGGAATTCAAACATGTAATATTTTGTAGTGGGTGCCATCAAACTACATTCAGGCCAGTGGAATTAAAAGAAATTAAAATATCCCGTCGTGCCTCTCCTGCTCCCAGTCGGCCGGTTTGACATCCGGTCCCCACTCTAAAAAAAATCTCACAATTAATACTGGATGGGATTATTTCTAACCAGCAGAACATGAAATCTTCAGAAAATTTGTAGTCTTTACTGCCTATTACCTAATAACTTGCTGTTTTGTGTGACATAAAATTAAATACAGGATACATAAAACAAGTAAAGAAAAGAGACAAGCAAGACAATATACATTTCTTCAATCCTTAAGTCCTAGGTTTTTTTTCTCTTCTCTAATCTTCCCACTGCTTTACGTGGCGAACTTTCCTTTCTGGAAAAAAGACTATTACCTCATCAAAGTTCGTCAACGTTTTGCTACATGAAAAAACGAAATGTAGTTATCTAATGCTAGAAAAGCTATTAGTACGAATAGTACCCAAGACTGGTGTGGTTTTTATTGTGCCACCACCAGACACCACACTTGCTAGGTGGTAGCCTTTAAATCGGCCGCGGTCCGTTAGTATACGTCGGACCTGCGTGTCGCCACTATCAGTGATTGCAGACCGAGCGCTGCCACACGGCAGGTCTAGAGAGACTTCCTAGCACTCGCCCCAGTTGTACAAACGACTTTGCTAGCGATGGTTCACTGACAAAATACGCTCTCATTTGCCGAGACGATAGTTAGCATAGCCTTCAGCTACGTCATTTGCTACGACCTAGCAAGGCGCCATATTCACTTACTATTGATATTGTGAATCATGTACCGTCAAGAGCGACGTTCATCATTAATGGATTAAAGTTAAGTATTCCACCAGCTACGTCCGTTTTTCTGAATTCTAATTTCCTTGTCCTGTTCCAGACCTCACGCCAGCCTGCGTGAGCTAAAACGCGTGCATTTCAGCCTCCTCTAGTAACACGGTGTTGGCTCTCCTGCCAACCACAACATTGGCGACGAGGCAAAACCTCGTTCTTATCGATATTGCTCTGATTTACTTGTGTAATGGCTTCGCCACAATCTCCAGATGCACTGTCTGAATTTTATCGCTTACAGAATCAGCAGACGGAGGCATTACTGGATACCCTTGGACAGCTCTTCCTGGGTCAATGTGCAATGCAAAACGATGCGACAGCTGCCGTTCCACCGCTAACGCAGCCACAACACGCTGTTGCACCAACTTTTCGACTTTTTGATGTTGCACTGGAAAGCTGGACGGAGTGGTCACGCCAATTTGGATTCCATCTCGCCGCCTACAGAATTTAAGGTAACGAGTGGCAGCCTTAGCTCTTATCATCGGTCGGCGTACAAATGTACCGTGTGATACTCAAATTATTTCCTCGACGCGACGTAGCAACGCTGTCCTATGACGCAATTTTGTCTGCTTTAGATGCATATTTCAAAGAACCCGTCAATGTAGTTGCGAAACGGTATACCTTCTTTCGTACAAAACATATGGCAGGTCAGACTAATTGGGAGCGGGTTGCAACTTTGCAAGGCCTTACTAGGGATTGTGCTTTTGAGTGTCAATGTGTACTCCATTATTCAGATATTATGGTACGTGATGCAATTGCACAGAACGTTTCTGATGTTCGTATAAGGGAACAGATTTTGAAACTAGTCAATCTCACTCTTCAACATGTGATGGACATATTGGATCGGCAGGACACACTTGACTTCGCTGAGGAATCATTTGCAAATTCGCCACCCATGTGTCAGGTTAACCAGCCAGCCAGCCGGGCGAGCTGCACGGAACAGCAAACAGTCCTCACGCCCAGGCGTCCCGCTGCAACCAGGCTCTCAGCCACGTGTGCCGCGCCGGCATGCAAATGCAGTGCTAAAATCATGCCCGCAGTGCGCCACTAGACATTTGCGTGAGAATTGCCCGTCACGCCAAGCTATTTGCTTTTTCTGTAATAAAAAAGGACATGTTCAGAGTGTTTGCCAGAAAAAGCTCAGATCGTAAGCTCAAAACCATTCCAGGCCCTTTGCTTCGCGCCGGAATCGGAATCGAACCAAGGATACTCAGGCTCGTGAAACTTCACCCATGGAAATTCATGTAGTTCACTCCACTCCGCTCAGTCCCACTCTCTCTAACAGTGACTGTGTTCGTCCCACAAATAGTGTGCATCGACATCGCTGGAAATCCCGTCAAGTCGCAAGTGATCATGTACCAGTGTCAGTTCACGTTGCACGAGACAGTCGCTCTTGTCATCAGCAGGACAATAAACTTTTTGTAGACTTGGACATTAATGACAAAGTGATACCATTCAAGCTCGATACCAGAGCTGCAGTTTCATTGATCAATCAAGACACTTACAAACTGCTGGGCACACCTCCGTTGCATGCCACAAATGTTAAGTTAACTAGTTATTCAGGTCAAGATATCCCTGTGTTTTGACAATGCAGCCTTCTTGTAATATACAAAGGACAAACAAAACTTGTGTCATTTTACGTCCTTCTTTCTTCTTCTGCAGTGAACTTGTTTGGTTTCGATTTATTTCAGTTGTTTGACTTGTATATAGTAAATCAGGTCCTATCAGTGAACCAGACTGTCCCTTCCGACAGTGTTTCTCGTCTATGTGAAGAATTTGTAGACATTTTTGCACCGGGCCTCAGTTGCGCTAAGAACTATAAAGCACATTTGGAACTGAACGTCAACGTGCAACCGAAATTTTTGAGAGCGCGATGTTCCCCACGCATCGCGTGATGAGGTCGCAAAAACATTACACGATTTGGAATCACAAGGTGTAACTGAACGTGTGCAGGCTTCTCTCTGGGCATCACCCTTAGTAATTTTGCCAAAACCTTCCGGAAAATTGAGACTTTGTGTGGACTTCAAGGCAACAGTGAATCCACAACTAGTGATTGCAACTTTTCCTTTACCCTGCGCGGAAGATCTTTTTGACAAACTATGCTCGGGTAAATATTTTTCGAAGTTGGACCTCGCAGATGCGTACTTGCAAATACCGGTGGACGAAGAATCCCAGCGTGTTTTGATGGTTAACACGCATCTTCGGTTGTATCAATTCAAACGACTGCTATTCGGGTGTGCATCTGCCCCTGAATTGTTTCAGCAATATCTACAAACTGTTTGTGCGTCGGTCCCTACTGCAGCAAACTATCTGGACGATATTGTGATCTCCAGAAAGATGGAAGAAGAACATATAGCCAATCTCAGAACATTATTTCAGGTCTTGCGACAAAATCGTCTTCGCTTATGGAAAGACAAATGTGTGTTTTTTGCTCATGACTTGCCATACCTGGGACATGTACTCAATGCCCAAGGCATACATCCCTGTCCCGAGCACCTCCATGCCATACAAGACTTGCCTTCGCCGCCAAATTTGAAGCAGCTACGGAGTGTGCTGGGAAAAATAAATTACTATAACAGATATGTCCCACAGACCTCTTCCATTTCAGCTCCGCTTCATTGCTTACGCCGTAAAGGTGTTCCGTTCGTCTGGACGATGGAATGCGAACGCGCCTTTTGCCAGTTGAAATCGTTGTTGCTTTCCAATACTTGCCCTACGCCTTTCGATCCCCAGAAGCCCCTTTTGTTGATGGTGGATGCATCGGATTTCAGGATTGGTGCTGTACTTGCGCACAAAGATGGATTGCACAATTGCCCTACTGCCTTTGTGTCCAAATTGCTCTCGTCTCCGCAAAGAAATTATTCATTATTATTATTCATTATTCATAAAGAAGCATTGGCTCTCGTATTTGGTGTTACAAAGTTTCATGATTTCTTGTATGGTCGTCACTTTACCATCATCACAGACCACAAACCTTTGACATCACTTTTTCATCCGAACAAGCCTGTACCTCTACGCACAGCGCAGAAATTCATTCGCTGGTCTATTTTTATCTCACAGTACCGCTACGATATCTTGTATCGGTCCACTGCTAAGCACGGAAACGCTGATGCGTTGTCCCACTTGCCTGTTGCTGAGGATAGGGCATTCGATTCCTCTGAACTTGCTTGGAGGTTCATTGATGCGGAAACAGAAGACGTGGTCGAATCGTTTCCGATTGATTTTCGTCATGTAGCTACAGCCACAGCTGCCGACCCTGTCCTTGCTACCATTCTGTGTTTTGTTGCTGCACAATGGCCCTTATCAAAGTCACAGATCGGGGACCCGTTGGTTCGCCGATTTTTTGCTCACAAGGAGAGACTTTTTGTTCGACGTGGTGTTTTGCTGTTGCGTTCTGATAATGATCAGTCCAGGGTCGTGGTCCCACGTTCGTTACAGTCCTCTGTCTTACAGCTTCTCCACCAAGGACATTGGGGTATAGTGAGAACGAAACAACTTGCTCGTCAGCACTGTACTTGGTTCGGAATCGATGCCGCGATTACGAATATGTGCTCTTCTTGCATGGTGTGTGCCAAACAACAATCAGCACCACCGCATAAATTCTTTGCATGGCCAAAAGCCACTTCTCCTTGGCAACGCTTACACATCGATTTTGCTGGTCCATTCTGGAATGCTCGATGGTTGGTTGTGATAGATTCATTCACTAATTTTCCTTTTGTTGTCCCGATGTCTTCCATGACGTCATCTGCCACCATCCAAGCGTTATCTGCTATCTTTTGCATTGAAGGTCTTCCACGGACTTTTGTTTCCGACAATGGCCCACAATTCATGTCCGCCGAATTTAAGTCATTGTGCAAGGCCAATGGTATTCAACATCTGACGTCCACGCTGTTTTCGCCACAGTCAAACGGTGCCGCTGAACAATTGGTCAGGACTTTCAAGTCATAGATGTTGAAGTTGAAAGAGTTGCATTCTCGGGAGGAGGCATTATTGCTCTTTTTGTCCTCGTATCGCTCTCAGGCCCGAGATGGTCGCTCGCCGGCTGAGTTGCTCCACGGTCACCCTCATCAAACCGTGATGTCTTTGCTACATCCGCCGCATCAGGTTCCTGTGCAGCGGCAGACACCTGCTTTTGCCCCTGGCAACGTTGTCTACTACCGCCACTATCGAGGTTCGCGGCGTTGGCTCAAAGGGCGCATTCTTCGCTGCCTCAAACGCGCTATGTATCTGGTTTTGGGAGCCTCTGGAGAGGTGAGCCGGCATCTCAATCAGCTGCGCCTCTGTCGTCACATGGGATCTGCCGCTCACCATCTGCTTTCAGCGAGGGTGCCTTCCGGTCAGTGCCCTGGGGACCCATCTACTGGCTCGCCTCAGCCCCAGGTGTTACCGACGCTGCCTTCCATTTTGCCCCATGAAGAAGCGCCTCCGCCGCCGCCTGTTCTCCCGCCGGCGACGTCCACAGTGGACGCGTCACTGCAGCAGCCGGGTGCCTCGCTGTGTCACGCGCCGCCAATAACTCCCCGTGACCAGTTGTCCTCCGACATGGAACTCTTGCCCGTTCTGGACCATATGTCGCCTTCGCCCGTTGGCTGCCCCGGCCCAATGGAGATCGACCCTTTGGCCCCTCCTGTCTCTCTACAGGCACATAAACCGCATGTTGGCATGCAGCCTGGAGCCAGTTTTCAGGCGTTTCCTAGCTCTCCGCGGTCAGAATGGCAGGGTGCGGGTGGTGCAGCCTCGCCTGTTGTAAGGCTCCCCACCTCGTCGCATACGTCAACATGGGGTCCTCCCTACGGCGGGCGGAAGCCTTATGCCACAACCATACGCCGATTTGCGGGGGAGGAATGTGGTGTCACCGCCAGACACCACACTTGCTAGGTGGTAGCCTTTAAATCAGCTGCGGTCCATTAGTATACGTCGGACCCCCGTGTCGCCACTATCAGTGATTGCAGACAGAGCGCCGCCACACGGCAGGTCTAGAGAGACTTCCTAGCACTCGCCCCAGTTGTACAACCGACATTGCTAGCGATGGTTCGCTGACAAAATACGCTCTCATTTGCCGAGATGATAGTTTAACATAGCCTTCAGCTATGTCTTTTGCTACAACCTAGCAAGGCACCATATTAAGTTACTATTGATATTGTGAATCATGTACCGTCAAGAGCGACGTTCATCATTAATGGATTAAAGTATTCCACCAGCTACGTCCGTTTTTCGAAATTCTAATTTCCTTGTCCTGTTCCAGACCTCACGCCAGCCTGCGTGAGCTAAAACACGTGCACTTCGGCCTCCTCTAGTAACACTGCCAACCACAACAGTTTTTCGATCTGATTACGAGTATTTTGTTACTGTCTGCTAGATAAAACGAAGTAAGTCCGCCTAATATTGCAGCAATTGTTACACACACCAAATAAGCGATACTAATTTGGCACAAATCGTCATTTTTATAACACGAGAGAATGTAATTCACTAAGTATCAATTTCAAATGCTTATTAGGCCCGATACAAGCAAAAAGTTTTATGTTAGGAAATTGTTTCACGTTTCATTCATATTCTCTAGTTTCTGAAGCATGAGATCGAAAAGTAGTAGTACGAAATTTTTATATAAATTTGGAATCGTCATATTCTTCTGTAATTTGTGTGAGTTCCCGTTTCCTCTACTTCCTGTTTCTAACAAACAATCTTGTCATCACTAATTCTGTAACTATTCCAGCCAGTGTCAAAACCTCTTCTCTGGTTAGCTTCACTAACCCTGCCACAATCACCGGTTTAGTTATCCCGCATTTATTCTCCGGTTAGGCGTCATTACCTGTTTGTATAACGCATTTTCCGCGCTACTTCCAGAATAGAACTTTAGTGGCTGCTAGCCAAGGCTGTATGACTGGCCCTTAGTAGTGTAGCGGTCTGGCCAAAAATTTTCTGTCAAAATTTCATTGTCTTGGATACATGGAGAAGACAATACGTATTCCTGTTAGTCATTTATTTCAACTCTGGTAGTCTGAGTCTATGGAATTCTCTAGTAATTATAACAACACTGACCATTTGCGAACCCAGTCAACCACATAAGCAGCGATTGGCATTCACCTGTTCGGCTTTATTCGCTCAGCTCGTATAGACCCGTCTGCTTTTGGCTCCAGGTAAGTTTATTTCTAGATGTGACGGGTATTCTCCTGCCAGAGACATCACGAACACTATGAACGCATTCAAAAATCAACTTATGATTCATTCAGAAATCAACTTAGAATTTGTTCAAAAACCAACAGGGATGCGTTAAAAATCATACGAGTAATCGTTAGACCAACATACATTGGATGCTGGGCACTTTGTGAAACAAGGTCTTTTTCCTCATTAATGCGAATTTGGCTTCCCCCCCCCCCCCCCCCCCCCCCCCCCGCCACGTAAACCCCGGTTTGCCCCCACCACTAGTTCTGGGCTTGTTGCACACACGTGAATCTGGCAGCTTAGGCGCATTAGTAAAATTTTTATGGATAGCATCTGGCTGCTTTTGCTTATACAGCTAACTCTGCCGGTGACGCCCATAGTCAGAAGCGGGAGAAGGTACTATTCATATGCGACTCAACTGTACATGCACATAAGCTTGCTCGCAACCGCTCAAACAAATCTAATAAACAGTTGTGATGTCACGCTCATCAGAGGCCTAGTAAGTCTATGTCAGAGGCAATTTGTTGTTATGAAGCATTGCATAGTCTTCCTAAAGCCTTTGACACATTTCGCTGTTGGCAGTTGCTTGTATGAGCACTGTGTTTTGTTGTTGTATATGGTGCATTTGCTTTCCAACTTAAGTTTTATTTTCGTTTTTTTTCTCTCATTTGTGTTTTATTCTGCAGTATAATTCTGCAGTAGCGAGGTACAGTAATATTCTTTGTTAGAGTACTGGTTCTTACCAGTCAGTTACAAAAATTTAACTAAAAACTAAAACAATGAAAATTCCCAGAATTCTAAAAAGTTCCTGGGTATTTCCCAGTTTTCTCCCGGAAGAAAAAATTCACGGATTTTTCCCGGATCTCCCGGTTGTCCCGGGTTGTATACACCATGCAGATCCTCGGTTTTCTTTTTGTCTTCTATATTTTATTCTTGTCAGCAGCTTGGATGCATGAGCTGTTAATCTGATTGTGTGTAGTTTTCACACTTGTTGCACCTTACTTTCTTCAGAATTGTGTCGATGATATTTTTCTGAAAGTCTGAGGGTATGACGCTAATCTCATAGATGCTAAACACTAACCTGAATAGTCATCTGGTTGCCATTTCCCCCAGTGACTTTAGAAATTCTGATAGAATTTAATCAATACCTTCTGCCTTATTTGATCTCAAGTCTTCCAGAGCTCCTTGAAATTTCAACTTTAGTAGTGGATCCCCTATCTCTTCCATATCAACTCCAATTTCTTCTTCTGTCATGTCATCAGACAAGTCCTTTCACTCAAAGAGCCCTCAGTGTACTCTTTCTATATATCCATTCTCACAGTGGAAATCCAATTGCACTCTTAACATTACCAGCCTCACTTTTAATTTAACCTAAAGTTGTTTTGATTTATGATTTATCTGAGTCAGTCTTCTTGACAATCGTTTCTTCTTTAATTTTTCAAATATTTCCTGCAGCCATTTCCCCTTGGCTGCATTCTACTTGCTATTTATTTCATTCTTAAGTGATTTGTGTTACTAAATTCCTGTATTTCCCTGAACATGTTTGTACTTCACTCTTTTGACAAAGAAATTTGAAGTATTTCATGTGTCACCCAAGGTTTCTTTGCAGTTACCTTCTTTTTACCAATGTCTGTCTTTCCAACATCAGTGATCGTCATTTTTAGAGATGCCCACTCCTCTTCAGGTGCACTGTCTAGTTTGGTGCTCCTTATTGCAGTATTGACATCCTTAGGAAACTCTTCTCATCATTCCTCATTTATTTAGTATCCCACTTCCTTCCACATTGATTCTTTTGGACAATTCTCTTAAAACTATGCCTGCTCTTCATTCATAAGGGCTTACAAAGCAGTCAGTTCACGTGGCTCAAAGACAGTTCTGTACTCCCTCCAATCTCTATTCTCTATTCCAGGCCCTTTAGGATCATTTATAGGAGAGGAAAAACATTTGCCATTGATGAGCATGCCAAGGAGGACACCATTTATTTATTTTTTATTTACACATCAAATTCTGTAGGACCAAATTGAGGAGCAAATCTCCAAGGTCATGGAATGTGTCAGTACATGAAATTACAACATAGAAGTAATAACAGACAAATATAAAATGTTTCTGAACCCAAAAAAGTCAATCCATAAGTTTTAACTAAACACAATCAACAAAACAACAAGAATCAGCTTAAATTTTCAAGGAACTCCTCGACGGAATAGAAGGAGTGAACCATGAGGAAACTCTTCAGTTACGATTTGAAAGTGCGTGGATTGCTGCTAAGATTTTTGAATTCAAGTAGTAACTTATTGAAAATGTATGCAGAAGTATAGTGCACAAGAGTTAAGGAAGTCCAATTCAAAAGCAGGTTTGACTTATGCTGAGTATTAACTGAGTGAAAGCTGCTTATTCTTGGGATAAGTTACTATTGTTAACAAGATATGACAGTAAGTAATATATATGTTGAGAGGCCAATGTCAAAATACCCAGACTCGTGAACAGGATTTGACAAGAGGTTCGTAAACTTACACCACTTATTGCCTGAACCGCCTGGCAAAAATATCCTTTTGGAATGGGAAGACAGAAGCAAATGAAGCAAATGAAAATAAGCAAAGTAGATTAATTTTTGTGTCAAATGATTACTCACTTCAGATACCATTTGAATAGTAAAAGTGGCAGCATTAAGTCTTTGAACAAGATCCTGAACATGGGCTTTCCACAACAGTTTACCATCTGAACACCTAGAAATTTGAACTGCTCAGTTTCACTAATCATATGCCCATTCTGTGAAATTAAAACGTCAGGTTTTGTTGAGCTGTGTGTTAGAAACTGTAAAAACTGAGTGTTACTGTGATTTAGTGTTAGTTTATTTTCTACAAGCCATGAACGTAGGTCATGAACTGCACTATTTGAAACTGGGACAATGTTGCACACAACATTCTGTACTACTACTGATCTACTGGCTTCAGCAAACAAAAATATTTTAGGGTCACCCGTAATTCTAGAGGGCATATCAATTATATAAATAAGGGACAAGAGTGGCTCCAACACTGATCCCTGCCCCCCCCCCCCCCCCCCCCCCATGCTCCTCACATTTGGCCGTACCCCACTCAGATCCCACATCACGGCCATTCTCAACATTGTGAATAATGATCTTTTGCTGTCTGTTGCTAAAGTAAGAGGTGAAGCAATTGAGAGCTACTACCTGTATTCCGTAATGGTACAACTTCTGGAGCAAAATGTTGTGATCAGCACAATCAAATGCCTTAGTTAAACCAAAAAAGTATGCCTAGCATTCAAAACCTTTTGTTTAACCCATCCAGTAACTCACAGAGAAAAGAGAATATAGCATTTTCATTTGTTAAACGACTTCTAATGCCAAACTGTACATTTGATAGCAAATTGTGTGATATAAAATGATCAATTATCCTTAAATACACAGCCTTTTCAATAACTTTAGCAGACACTGATGGCATAGAAATAGATCTAAAATTGTCTACATTGTTCCTGTCATCCTTTTTCTAAAGTAGCTTTACTGCTGAGCCCTTTAATCATTCAGGAAACTGACCAGTCCTAAAGGAAAAATTACAAATAAGGCTAATACAGGACTGAGATGTGCAGCACAGTACTTTAACATTCTGCTAAGCACTCCTTCATAACCATGAGAGTCCTTAGTCTTCAGTGATTTAATTATGGACTCAATCTACCCCCTGTTTGTATTACAGAGGAATATTTCAGACATCAGTCTCGAAAGGCATTTGCCAAGTTAGTTATATGATTTTCTGTAGAAACTAAATTTTTATTTAATTCACCAGTAATGCTCAGAAAATGATTGTTAAATACTGTACATATATCTGATTCATCAGCAACAGAAATATTTTTACTACGAACTGACTTTATATCATCGACCTTGTGCTACTGACCAGACACTTCCTTCATAACTGACCATATGGTTTTAATTTTATCATGTGAATTAGCTATTCTATTTGCATACCACATACTCTTTGCCTTCCAAATAAAATTTTAAGTACCTTGCAATAGTGTTTGTAATGGGCTACTGAAGTTCAATTTCAACTTCTAACATTTTAATAGAATTCCTGCTTTGTTCTACATGATATCCTTATCCCACTAGTCAGCCACACAGGCTGCCTATTACTGCTAGTACCCCATGTAGAACGTTCTAATGGAAAGCAACTCTCAGAGGGCATGAGAAACGTGTTAAGGAAAGCATTGTATTTATCATCTATGTTATCGGCACTATAAACATCCCGCAATTCTTGTTCCTTGACAAGGTTTAAAAAAACTCTCTATTGCTGCTGGATCAACTTTCCTACATAGTTTGTAATTATATGTGACATTTGTTTGAGCACAAAGGCTTTTTAGTGTTAAAATTTGTGCATCATGGTGTGAAAGGCCATTCACCGTTTTACTAGCAGAATGCCCATATTGTATACTGACAATGGAGCACTCCTCACTTGCAGTGCACCTAAACTGGATATACGGGCAGCTACACCAGCAGCATATGTGTCCAAGCTACTGTCACTTCCTAATCCTGAACGTCTTGTACATGTTTGATCAGGATAGCGATGTATAAGTTCCTGTAAGTGAAAGAAGTTCATGGCTTCACATCAATGGCATTACATCAAGATGCTAACTCAGTTCAGCAGATCAAGAAGTCTTTCCAATTACCAGGTGCTTTCTTAGTCCATGTAAGATTGTATGTGGAGGTGGTGGCAGATATGACAAACTGGCCTTGTCTTGACACTCTCGATGGACTGCCAATTGAAGTAATTAAGAAAGGATCCAGCTGTGTCATCCTCATGTGGTCAGTCACAACATAGCTGGTCATGTCCCCAAAAACAGTTCCTCAGGGGAAAGAAGAAAGTGAGATTCATATCATTTCAGGTCATCTCTTTGGCCGAGAATGGCCTTCCTCTCTTCAAAAAAAGGTAGGAACTGATGAAGCAACATCACTAGATACCATATTGTCACCAGTGTGAATGTGAACATTATCTCATACTCAAATATGTTATCTTTTATGTTAATTTTTGTTTTGGTCTTTAGTGCCTGTAACTTGTACTGATTATTTATATAGTGAATATGTATGTTTCAACAGAATGAAGTTGCATTTAATGCCACTGACCATGTTCTGCATTAATGGAGAGGAAGTAATATCATGTACCCATAGTTTCACCACTTCTACATTGTTGCTTCATATACAAATGGTTGTAAGCATCATGCATGTGTTCTGGTATTGTACTTGAAATAGAGTATGAAATTTGTAACCAATTTTGTGTAAGGGAACATTAAAGGAGTTTTTGACAGATGAGATGGAACTCATAAAACGTTTGATACATGAACTTTCCACTGAATTTTGGTTTTTACAATCACAACATCAGACATAGAAATACAGGACCTCCATAATTAAAGTTTCAGTTTAAAAACACTATAGGGAACAGTCCATAGCTCAGAATGACATTAAATTTCAACAGCATGTTACTGACACAGGGGGAAAAGTCGTGGGGGTAGGGGGGCTTAATTAAAGTTTGACCAATAGACAGTACTGTAAGCAACTGAATATGCCCACCAACAGATGTGTAGCACACAAGTGTTCTATCAGTTTGCAGCTGAGATGCTCAACATGTCTGTTTCCATGAAGGATCACTGCTGGTAAAGCTCTTTTATAAGAACAGTGACTGTGCACCAGTAGCCCTGCAGAAGTTTTGGACACTCAGTGGTATGAAAAAAGGTACTGGTCTGATGTCTGGTAAGAGTCTAGAGATAATGATTACAAAATCTGAAAAGACAGTTTTTTGAAAAAAGGGAAAAAGGCAGAGGGAGGAAAGCAGTTGATCCAACATCTGTTGAAGATATGGCCATAGCACTGCAGGAGGGGTCGAGCAGTGGTGTGCAAACATGTAACGCTTGGGGAATTGCCAAAAATTTGGACATGCCTGCAAGCATGATTCATAAGATCCTAAGAAACCTCCTGCATTGCTACCCATTCAAAATTACCCATGGTCAGGAGTTGCTTCTTGCTGAGTTGCCAGCAAAACAAACATTTGCTGTGGAATTTCTTGCTGTCATAGTAGTGGACAATGAATGGCCATGGGACATTCTGTGGGCAAAAGAACCCTATTTTGATCTCCAAGGATATGTCACTATGAAGAATAGTAGAATACAAGTAACAGAAAATATGCAGGTACATCAACTGGTACCACTTCATTCTGCGAAGATGATCTGTGACATGGGTTGGCTGCATCATTTATTGTAGGATCACTTTTTTTTTGTTGAGGAGATCAGTCCTGCAGGTATCATCACTGGCATATGCTATTAGTCTTTTGTGCACCAGCCTAATTCCAACCTTTCAACAGCAATGATGTGTGGCTAGAATCATTTTTATGCAAGATGGTGTTCCTCCACACATTACACAGCCAGTGAAGTGGTGAAGTAGCTGCTGCAGAGGCAGTTCAGAAATATTAGAATTATCAGCTTGCTGTCTAGATCACCTGATCCTAGTCCACATGACTCCTGGTTGTGGGTTTACCTGAAAATGTTGTATTCAGTGCTTCAATTATTAACATAGCTGAACTGAAGGCACACATTGAGCAACACATTCTGAATGTGACTTCCGAAGTACTCTGATCTGTTGGTGAACATGGTGTTTCGTGATTTCAACTTATGGCAGAAAATGGTGGACAGCATGTTGAACATATATCACACCAGTCGAAAACAATTCAAAACCCATGGAATTTCACTTTTTATGTGGTTTCTGGCCCCAGGACAGTTAAAAATCAATGTCATTTTGCTTCTAGTGCAGTTTTTGGCCTCATGACAAAAGCGGAGACCATTTTTCTTTTCATGTGGGCTTTTGCTCAGAACAGTTAAACACTGATTTTTCACATTAGATATGGTATGACCTTGCTGTGGTGTGTGGACTGACCTAACTAACAGTGCGACAACTGTTATTATCAAACTTGTGTTATCATGCCATTGAACACTATGGATGATGCAATATGCATCTCAAACCATAGTTGCCATATTGTGATTCATCTGTCATTTGTAGCTGACCCCATTTACATTAAGAGACTTTTTTGTTTCATAATTTTTCCCCCTGTACCATAATACGCTACTCAGATTTAACAACATTCTGAGCAGTGGATCTCTTTCTACATTATTTTGAAACTGGAACTTTAATTATGGACACTCTGTAGTTTGCATGCATAATTTTCTTCCTTGCCTATGATTTAGAGTGAGGCTCAGTATTTTGGTGAGGGGTCCAATTGAACAAAAAGCAAGAAATTGAAGATTTTTGTAAGTTCAAGAGAAAATTAAAAATGTAATTGACTAACAACTCTTATAAATTAGCTAACGATATAGATTAAGGGACTGAAGATTCATATTAATTGTAAGACAAGTAGCATTCCTCATTTTAACCTTTCAAATTATTAATGGTACATACAGCCCACTGCTAACATATGACAAATATTTGTCTAGTCATGTAGATATGAAGCTAGTAGTAGGAAGTAAGGAGCTCCTGTTTAATTCAACTGAGCTCACAGTGGTTTTATTCAGATTAGTTGCATTTCTGCCAATTTTTCTTTGTTGAACTTAGCATGAGAAAACACTAAGAATTAAATACTAATGGAATTTCCAACAGATATTTCACTTCGTTAACATATTCACTTCCATGATGAATTGATGAATGAATGAAGGAAAGTGTGCAAGACAGTTAAGGCTTTTCATTTACTCTATTATGCAATTTTTATATCCTGCTGAGTCCTTTCTGAATAAACACAAGTAAATAAAAATGAATAGAATTTTCGTCTGTTTATGTAGGCATGAATGGTTATTATACCATGCAAACACTTACTCTTAGTGTAATCTAGTAATCCAGCACCTGTGGCTTGACAGTCTAGATGTTCAAGTATTTTGCATATTAAATGTAGAGGTTTTAATTCAACTTTGTACATATATTATGTCTCAGCTTCCTGTCAGACTGGAACAATACAGATAGCTATAGTAGAATAGCCCACTGCAGACTTTAAACAACATGCCATATCATGGCATGTAGTGCATTGTGTGCTTTCCCCTTTCACGGCAACAGTGTGGGAACTACAAATCAAACTTACATCAACTGTTGATGTCTGATGAGTAGTATTCATATTTCACCTTGAATATGACATCACTGAACTTACGTCCTTATGTTAGTGGTTGCTCTCATTGTGTGACATAATTAGCTTTGACATGTCATTATTTAAAGCATCCAAGAATGTACAAAGCATTTACATGTATGTCACACCCGTGTCCCATCTCATTTATCGCTTTTGTCATTTGCTTAGATAATTTATCTTAACAGTGTTATTGTGTAAATTTATACTTGTGTGCAGATTCTGGGGATGGTAACCAAAAAGTGTTAACAAAATTAGGATCTCATTACAATGAATGCAAATTTTTAGTATAAAATTTTACCCTGTTCGTGAAAATTCAGCCCACATTTGACGTATCATTCTGCCAAACCTTTCTTCAGTCCCAGATGGTCTGCGTCCAGAAAGCTGCTGCATAAGGGATGGGCCAAGAAGATGCAGCAATTCTGAACCATGTGCAGCACCTAACAGTGACATCCAATTGACCTGACATTAGTTCAAGTGTTCCTAATAAATTATTTACCTGAGTTATAAAAATAAATATCATTTTTGTAGAAATAAATACCTCATACATATATTTATTTTTACTAGGCTTTCCTTTTTGTAACCAAAGTAACCACATACTGATTAGAGTTAACACAGTACCACATGCTGTTAAGTTATAATTATAAGAAAAGAAGGTGGGAAGAAAGAAAGTTTACTAATGTTGTATTGATGATGAGATATTCAATGATACAGTGCAAGCTCTGATTAGGTAAGGATGGTGAACTAAATTGGCCTTGTCCTTTACAAAGGAATCATTCAATAAACTGATTTAATTAATTTAGCAAAATCATGGAAGCCTAAATCTGGATGGCCAGACAGGAATCTGTGTCACCTTTCTCAGTTGTTAAATAGCTAGTGACAGGTCTCATTATTTGAATGTTTTTATTCCAGCATAATATATTATTTTTGCCAAACTTTTATGTTTGTTTGAGCACAAGAAGAGTGAGTTTGAATGATCATTTTCGTGTGACAGAGTCAGTATAAATAAGTACAGCATTTCTGTCAGATCTTGAAACAAAAAGTAGATAATATATATCAGTTACATCCACAACTTTCATTTTCAACCATGGGTAAGAGAAATAATATATATCAATTATGTCCATCAGTTTTAATTTCAGCCATGGGCAAGAGAAAAACATTGGTGTATTTGCTGATCTGTGAAAGAATACATAAAGAGTTTCTCCTGCTTTAGATAGATATGAAATTTGAACTACACAAGAAAAATTTATCAAACTCATAATATCACATTGTGCAGTGTAGATAATCAAATTTATATTGTTTGTTTAAAGTAGCTCTGTATTAACAAACATCCAAGGGCAACACCAGCTACAAAAATAACACAGGGTGTGAGTTTAACCTGTCGTCAAAGAGACAGTGAACTCTCCTATACCAAACAAGTTGAGTTTTTCAGTAACAGCTTGTACATACATATTTTAAACTATAATGCCTTGTCAATCCAACCACTCTCTTCTGTCACTGGCTATTCATTTCAGTCCAATGTAATTGTCACAGCCTATCCTCTTCTTGATTCCTTCCAAATACTTCATCCTAGCCCATCCTATTCTTTTCATTATCAGCACTTTCCCTTCAAGAATATAAATGATGAAAGTGTGCAATAAATTTTATTTTCCTCTTTTCCATCTCATTTAATAATCATCTCTCTTCATTGATTTCCATGAAGACTACCAGGTTGGTTTTTCATCCTGTCCAGCTCATTCTTGTCATTTTCTGCCCTAATCACATTTCAACAGCTGCAAGTCAATTCCCTTCCAATTTACCCCAAGCACAACTTTCACTTTCATCCACTCCATAGAAAAGATTTGGTGAAGGATTTTATAACACCTAACTTCATATGTTTCTGGTTAAAATGTTTCTCTTATCCGTAAATACCTGTTTTGCCAGTGCAACCCTTTTCTCCATACCCAAATGCATCAGTTGTCTTGTGTGACTATTCAATCTCAATATTGTTTCATGACATATTATGATATCATCAGTTTCTATATTGATTTTAGTTTCCCTCATATTTTTCTTACTGCCATTATTTTCATTTTCCAGTCATTCATTTTTAATTTCCATTGTTTAAGAATGTGTGATATGACTTTCAGCGTAGTGAAAAGGATAGTTGCTACTCACCATTTAGCAGAGAAGAGAGAAGCTGAGTCACAGAAAGGCACAAAAAATACTGTTGGAACTTAGTTTTTGGCCTACAAGGCCTTTGTCAAAAGTAGACAACACACACACACACACACACACACACACACACACACACACACACACACACATTCAAATTCAACTCACACACACATACCACAGTCTCTGGCTGGCTGGAGGCAGACTGTAAGCTCCAAGGCATTATGGCAGAGGCAACTGGGTGGGGGAAAGGAGGTGGCTGGGGCAGGGAGGGGGGAAGAATGTCAGGATATGGGTGGGGGACAGTAAAGTGATGCTGGGAGCATGCAGGCACTAGATGGAAAGAGGGGTAGCTAGGATCAGTTGGCAGGTTAGACGGAGAGTGGGGGTGGGGGGAGGAAGGATCCGGATGGCACAGGCCCTGAAGCAGTCATTGAATGAAGGAGACATCATGTTGGACAGCATGCTCAGCAACAGGCTTGTTTTTGTACAAGATTACGAGCATAATTATGATTTGTAGAGTCCTCAGTGAGATACCCGGTATATTTCGAGAGGGACCACTCATCATTACATATGCAGTGCCATGGGTGGCTAGACTGTATGGAAGGGACTTCTTGGTATGGAATGGATGGCAGCTGTCAAAATGGAGGTATTGCAGATGATTGGTAGGTTTGATATGGACAGAGCTCTTGATGTAGCCATTTTGAGGTGGAAGCCAACATTGAGAACAGTGGCTTGCTGAGTTGAGTAGGACCAGATGAAGGAATGGGGGAGAAGGTGTTGAGGTTCTGGAGGTATCTGGATAGGATATTCTCACTCTTGGTCCAGATCAGGAAGATGTCAGCAGCGAATCGGAACCAGGTGAGGGGTTTGAGCTTCTGGGTGTTTAGGAATGATTCCTTTAGATGGCCCATGAATATGTTGGAATAGGATGTTGCCATGTTGGTGCCCACAGCTGTACCCCAGATTTGTTTCTAGGTAATGCCTTGAAAGAAGTAGTAATTGTTGGTGAATGTATTAGTTGGTTATGGTGCCTAAGGAGGAGGTGGTTGGTGCGGAATCCACCGCGCTTTGGGAAAGGCAGTGTTCAATAGTGATAAGGTGATGGGAATTAGGAATTTTGTGTAAAGGGAGCTGGCACCACTAGTGATGAACAGTACACTGTGTGGTAAAGGAACAGAAATTGTGGGAAGTCAGTGGAGGAAATGGTTGGTATCTTTTATATGAGTTGATAGGTTGCAGGTAATAGGCTGAAGGTTTTAGTCTACAAGAGCAGATATTCTCTCAGTGGGGGAGGGGAGGAGGGGGCAGTAATCAAGCACAGTGAGGTGTCCTGTGTGATTGGATTTATGAATTTTTAGCAATCATGTAGAAGGTAGGAGCGTGGGGAATGCTAGGGGTGAGGAGAGAGATGGGCTATGGGGAAATGTTCTGGGGTGTGCCAAAGGATTTGAGGAGAGACTGGGGATCATGCTGGATTTCTGGAATGGGGTCACTGCAGCAAGTCTTGTAGGTGGATGAATCTGACAGCTGGCAGAGTCCTGCCAGGTAATCCATGTGATTAAAAAACATCTGTGGTGGAGCCTTTGTCAGCAGGTACAATGTATGGTTGGGATTAATTTTTAGGTAGTGGATTGTGAATCTTGCTGTGGATGTAAGGTTAGTTTGCATGCTGAGGGATTTGGCTGACAAATCCTATCTCCCAGGCCTACTACAGTTACTCCACCCTCAAAACACCCTCCCACTACCACACAGAATCCAGAACCTAAATAGACCCCAAACACAGTCATGAACCTTTCTTCTAAAAGCCTTAGCACCAACATGGCACCATCCTGTGCCAACATATGCATGGACCATCTAGAGGGGTCCTTCCTAAACACCCAGAATCTCAAACCCCTCACCTGGTTCATATTCGCTACTGACATCTTCCTGATCTGGATTGAGGATGAGAACACCCTATCCACATTCCTCCATAACCTCAACACTTTGCCCCCATTCACTTCATGTGCTCCTACTCAACCCGACAAGCTTCTGTCCTTGATGTTGACCTCCACCTCAAAATGGCTATATCAGTACATCTGACCATATCAAACCTACCAACCACCAGCAATATCTCCACTTCAACAGCTGCCACCCATTCCATGCCAAGAAGTCCTTTCCATACAGCCTAGCCACCTGTGGCTGTCCCAAATGTAGTGATGAGTAGTCCATCTCGAAATATACTGGGGGTCTCACTGAGGACTTTACAGATAATAATTATCCTCCTAATCCTGTACAAAAACAGATTTCCTGTGCCTTATCTTTCCAGTCACCCATCACCTCCCAAAGCCCCACCATCTAGTCACAGAGGAGCATTCCCCTTGTGACTCAGAACCACCTGGACTAGAGCAACTGAATTACATTCTCCACCAGGGTTTCGACTACCTCTTGTCGTGCCCTGAAATGAGAAATGTCCCACCCATTATCCTTCCCACTACTCCCTCAGTGTTATTCTGCTGCCCAACGAACCTACACAATATCCTCATTCACCTCTACACAACCCCTGCTCCCAGTCCCTTGCTGCCTCCCACCACCAACTACTCCAGTCTGGTCACAAACATCATATATCCCATCAAAAGCAGGGCTACCTGTGGAACCAGTCATGTGATCTACGAGTTAAGCTGCAACCACTGTGCTGCATTCTACATGGGCATAACAACCAACAAGCTATCTGTCCGTATGAACGGCCACTGATAAACTGTGGCCAAGAAACAACTGGAGCATCCTGTTACTGAGCATGCTCTCCAACATGATGTCCTTCAATTCAGTGACTGCTTCACAGCCTGTGCCTGTGCCACCAACACCAGCTTTTCTGAACTGCACAGATGGGAATTGTCCTACATTCCTATAACCCTCCTGGCCTTAACCTTCATTACTCATTGTCCTTACCCATCTAGCCCCTTCCCTGTCCCTATTCCAGCACTACAGCACTACACAGTCCTCTATTCTACCAATGTGCCCAGTCTGTTTACTTCTCTCTGTTTCCAGTAATCTCCCCCTCTCTCCCCCAACCCTCTATCTAACCTCCTGATTGAACCTAGCTGCCCCACTCAGCACCTCACCCCTGCTTGCTCCCAGCAGCACTTTACCATCCTCCACCTCTACACTGCTTTTCCTGGTCCTCCCCGACCCACCTACCTCCTTACCCCTCAGCCAGCTGCCTCTCCCGTAATGCGCTGCTGCTCAGTCTTGCTTCAGCTGCCAGATTCTGTGGTCATGTGCAGGTGAGTTGCATTTGTGTGAATGTGTGCATATGTGTAGCTTGTCTGTTTTTGAAAAGGCCTTGTTGGCTGAAAGCTAACTTTCCAACAGTCTTCTTGTTGTGCCTTTTTGCAACTCAGTATCTCCACTTTATGGTGATCAGCAACTTTCCTTTTCATTATACTGATACCTTCCATCCTGGATTTTCCATTGTCTGATTTGACTTTCACCATTCTATTTGTTTCTCTTTCAGAGTCTGCAACTATTATTTGTCATTAGAAAATCTGATACAGTGTATACTGTCACCACTGTTTTTTATTACCTTTGTCTTTTCTTTCATGATCTGAATATTTTCCTCAATGAACACACTAAACAAATGTGGAGATACAGGACATTCTTGTAGGCTCCTCATCTAATCCTATTTTTGTTCTCTACCTTATTGATGTCTATTTTTGTGCATTGGTTCTGATACAGTTGATTAATCGTTTTTCCATCCTTCCAGTCCTGTCCTATTTACTTCATACTTCTAAACAGTAGTTCACATTGTCAAACCTTTTTATAAGCCCACAAAGGTAAGATAAGTTCTGCTACTCATACCCATCCTTGCCTCCAATAGCATGTGCAAGACCAAAATTACTTCTCTTGTTTATCTACCTTTTTCTTATCCAAAATGGTTTTCTCTAGCTTACCTACATCTCCTTTTATGCTGCTCTTAACTGTATTAATCAACATTTAAGAGGCATGTTATAACATTATAAGTAAGTCTTCTGTAATTTATGCAATCCATTACCTTCCCTATTTTAGATGTGGTAATAGTTCTGTATTGTATGAAGTGTTTTGTATGACTCCTTTTTAGTAGCAGTCATTTATTACTCTGAATAATTGGTCTTCAATCTTGTTACCTTGTTACCAGTTCTGCAGTGATGTCATCAACACCAGTTGCACTTTCTTCTTTGAATCTCTGCAGAGCATGTTCAAATATATGTCTCATGATTCGAGGACCTTGCATTTTTCTTTCAGAAACATAGATGTCTTCCATCACATCATCTTTGTTCTTGAAGTCTTTATCAGCACACATTTCTTCTATGTATTGTCTCCAATGACTGCTGGCCTCCCAGTTGCTGAACATGCTGCCCACCACGATGTGCTTCACTGCAATGACTGCTTCACAGCCTGTGCCATTCCTACCAACACCAGCTTTTCTGAACTGCACAGGTGTTAACTTTCCCTACAACATGCCCTTCATTCCTGGGACTCCTCAGGCCTCAAGCTTCACTAGTCCCTTACCTCCACCTACCTGTACCTTTTCCTACTCCCACTCCAGCACTACACACATCTTCTATTCCATCCACCAACACATCTGCAATCTTTTTCCCTTCTCACCTCTCTCCTCTTCCCCCCCCCCCCCCCCCCCCCAATAGCACAGCCTTACGACTCTGCACCTAGCAGCCCTGTCCTGTTCCCACACATCCCTGCAGGTAGCACATCATCTTCCTCCACCCTTACCCAGATATCCCCCCCACCCCATGACTCCTCTTTACACTGCCACCACCCATCCCAGATTGCTGCTCATATCAGATGCAGTAGCAGTCTGCAGTCAGGCCACAGTGGCCAGAGACTGTGGTCATGTGTGTATGTATGAATTATGCTTATGTTAATTTGTGTGCGTTTTCTATTTCTAAAGGAGCACTTTCCTATCTGAAAGCTTAGATGTTTGGCTGTCTTTTCACTGTGCCTGTCCATGACTCAATGCCTGCAGCAATACATCCTTTTTATAATACTGACATGTTACACCTTGATGCACATGCTGTGTCCAGATTTATTGTTCAGGGATCAGTTCATTCTATCCAGCAATCTATTGTGCTTTTTACATTGTTTGCCTCTCTAAACCTGGCCTAGGAGCTGCAACAGATTTTGAGGCTCACATTATTCCTAAAATATTTCCAGTGTCTCATTTCTTTCAGTCTCAACCAGTCACACTGGCTCTTCATGATGATCTTGTGATCTTGAAGAAGAAGTAGCATAATGCTTTGACATGTATAGCTGACAGGCAGTGGGTAATACTGTTGTTAATTGTTTGCAAACTAGGAGAGAAACTGTGTCTGGGTGGTGATTTTAAAGCAATGATGAAATAACCCCATACCCTTTACTCTATACCAATGACTGTTCACACAGCTTTCTGGAGAGTAATATTTCCACAAGTTAAATTAGTCCAATTCTTATTTGCAGCTCCCATTAGATTAAGAATTCAAAAAACCCTTCTCATCAACACCCCTTTTGGGCTGTGCAATACAACAGATTACCAGACAGGGTCATCATTGCCTCTGAAATACTTGAGATATACCCAGAACTTACAAAAAAAATGTGCATATTAAATAGATCACATTACCATCAAAGATTAAAAACCACTAAACATCTGCAGATTTTTCAGTTTTTGTTTGAGATACTTCCACAATATTGCCTTAAATGGAACCATTTCACATGTTCTTTTCTTTTTCAACAAGCTGTCACATACATAGATTCCATTCTAAGCCAGAAATGTCTGAAACCAACTAAAGAGTATGGCAAACCTTGAGAAATAGCCTGCTTCCACTGCACATAAAAATTTGCAAGTGTTTCCAGATAAAATTAATTATTACACTAGATTCATTCCTTGAGCAGACAAAATATCTCACCTTTTAAAATCTTATGCAGAAAAGGCAAAAAAATCTGAGTGGTCACAAGCCTGTTAACAGGCATTTTGCAAATAAATAAAAAATCAACACTTTTTGTTGTTGTATACCATCCTGGTCTGTCTCTGGTCCTAGTAATGAAAACATCTTTACATGAAATCAGCTGAGGCCTGTGGGAATCCTGGGCATCTGGGACTGAAGTGAATGATGTAAAAATACCTTGGCAAAGAATTCCACTTTATTACCATTACTGCATACTGAACACATACAAAATGCTTTTCTGCGATACGCCCTACTCAAGAAACAAGCAGGTAAAAATATCTTGGTGAAGAATTTCACATTTATTGCCATTATTATACAGGGTGAGTCACTAATAATTGCCACCAAGAATAACTCCGAAAGTATGATAGGAGCTGAAAAGTTTGTGGGACAATGGGGGCCATTACATGATGTTGGTTTTTTGTTGCTAGGTGGGGTCGTGTCAGAGGTATGAAGGTTAACTTTTTTTTTTCAATGGAATGCTATAGTTTGGTACTTATTTTCTGATAGCAGCTGTCGAAACAAATCTAATGATCTGTAACAGTAAGGTCTTTGGAGGCCAATGAAGGTCACAAAGGTGCCATGAATGTTCATTTTCAGAAGGTGTTCGAAGTGATGACCATTGGTATCCCTTAACACATCAGCACTTACTGAAGCACGTGCTCTGACAATTTTTTCTCACATATCTTCAGGTGTAGTTGGAACCTCTTTACAAACAATTTCTTTTATGAATCGCCATAAGAAAATATTCAGAGGCATCAAGTCTGACGAACAAACTGGCCACGACACACATCTCCTCCATGTCCAATCCAATGATTTGTGAATTGTCTCTGCAACTCATTTCTAGCCATCAGCAAAAAATGTGCCGGGCGCCCATTGTGCTGATACCACATTCAGTTCCTTGTTCCTAAAGGTATTTCTTCCAATAACAGACCTAATATTTCTTGCAGCGACGGGGTGTTTTCATCGAATTAAATAAGGGCCTATAATTCAGTCCTCGAGAATCGCACACCATACATTCACTAACTGCTGTTTTTGGTGTGCAACTTGCCGCAGCCAACATGAATTTTCAGTTGCCCAGTAATGCATGTTATGCAAATTAACATTTCCATGGTCTGTGAATGTAGCCTCATCAGTAAATAAATCAAATTAATAAATGCGTTATCTCTCTGAATCTTAAGTTGAGATCATCAGCAGAATTCAATGTGATGCATACAATCCATACCAGTTCATTCTTGGTGGAGACTGATATGGTAAGGATGATATTTATGATGATGCAGAACACGAACAACACTGCTCTGGCTCATGACAGATTCCCTTGTGATTTGAAGCGAACTAATACAAGGATCTTGAACAACAGTGGCAAGAGTACCAATTTCCATTTCCTCGTTAGTATTTCCTTTCCCAGATATGTTTCCGATGCGTTAAAGATCCAGTTGTTCTCAATTTATCATATACACATTTAAATGCTTGACATGTAGGGTGAGTTCATTGAGAATATTTTTCAGCATATAAGCATATAAGCTCTCATTGAATTTCGTTGGAATTCTCCATAAATGAGAAGCATCTTTGAAGGAATGCATCATTCACATTTGCTTGATTCAATGATACAAGTCTTACCGTTCCTATTAGAGTTGTATTGCAAAACCAATGAATGGTGTTTACATGTCCATGGCACGTTAGATGGATATGGCATGTTCAGCGAATATTTACTATTTGCACGATATACGAGAGAGAACTGTCAGAGCATGTGCTTCAATAAGTGCTGAAGTGATAAGGAATCTGAATCCATGATAAGAAGATTGCAGCATTGCATTGATACCAGTGGTAATAACTTTGAACATCTTCTGCAAATGGACTTTCATGTCACCTTTGTGACCTTCAAAGACCTTACTGTTACACATCATTGGATTTGTCTCGATGACGCTATCAGAAAATAAGTTCCAAACTATAGCATCCCATTTAAAAAAAACAAAGTTGACCTTCATATCTCTGACATGACCCCACCTAGCAACAAAAAACCAACATCATATTATGGCCCCCATTGTCCCATGCAACTTTTGTCCCACTAACTTTTCAACTACTATCATACTTTCAGAGTTATTCTAGGTGGCCACAGTTAGTGACTCACCCTGTATACTGAACAGATACAAATTTTTTTTCTATGGTATACACTACTCAAGAGGCAAGTGGGAAATGATAAATAAAAGTCACAAGTTTTGGTTACAGTTAAAATATGTTTGTAGTTGTTACAGTCATTACGTTAGGTAGAGTTAAGCCCTGACAACTTATGCACATCAGAGGCCCACCTCCTGGTGCAGAGCACCATGTGGCAGGTAGGGGTAGTGGTTTTCCCACATGTAGTCCCATATGGGAGGGGGGGAGGGAAGGGGTGGATGAGTCTGCCTTAGCAGAGCAGGGAGGGTTGTCATCAGTAATGTTTGCGACCGTGGATGTGTCTCCAGTCCGGGTGTTGAAGTTGTCATATCGACATGAAGACCCACACTGGAAGGGTTGTGGTTGGGAAAGGTTGAGATAAGAGGGGTGGAAAGGCTGTTGTCCTCTGCTGTTAGCAATCAAGCTGGTTTCAGTCAGCAGATAATGTTGTGGGTGTGTCTCTCACTAGCATTGAGAATGTTTATCCTCTACATTAGTCACATTGCAAGAGCCCGAGTACAGTCGCTGGTGCACAGAGCAGATTGTGTTGTTAGGTAACATTTTATGGGAGCTATCATTTAGCCACTTGTGGATGAAGCTTGCTCGTAGCACATGGGCATGAGGCTGGGGTGTGAGAGTGTTGTTAATGTGGAGTTGGACATTCAGTACTAATGAAGGTAGTTCTGCAGGCATTAATGGTGGGGAGGTTAAGAAAAAGTCTGCTGCAGGGAGGGGGAGATTGGGTGAAGCATTTGCTGAACAGCATTTCTGCAAGGGGTGACTTCAGGTTGTCTTTGTATGTCGCCCAGGTGCCTGCCAGAACACAGGGTAGAATGTCTGTCCACAAGGTGTCACGGCCCATTATGGCAGCCCTCAGTGACTGATGCCATCTTTCCACTACCTTGTTGCTCTGTGGGAGCTAAGCCACTGTGAAATTGTTGCATCCTGCCTAGTTTTTACAGCTCAGCAAGAAGGAGGGATTCAAATTGCCAGCCCTGGTCAATTGTTGTAGATAGAAGGCAACTGGGGTGGAAAATTCAGGTGTTAATGAAAGCCCATGATATTGATTTGGCTGTTATTCCATGTAAAGGGTTTCCTTCTACCCAACAAGTTGTGGGGTCAATGGCTGATAAAATGTACTGTAATCTTTGGACTCAGGTAAGGAGCCAATAGAGTCCAGTCCTATGTGCTGGAAAAATTTTTTTGGTACAGTGAGGTGCCTTCTGGGGGGGGGGGGGGGGGGGGGGGGAATGCATGCCATCTGGTCTTGCTATGCTGTCACAGAACACAGGCCCTCAACTATATCCTGCAGTATGTGTTAACCCCCAGCCAAACAAAACATTCTGTAATGAGTCTCATGTTGGGGTGAACTGAGGGGTGTGACGGGTTATGATGGCTGTCAGAAATTGATTTTCTGAGTGGCATGGGGATCAGTAAACGTGGTCTATCTTGTGATATGTCACACCAGAGTTTTACATGAGTGTTGGGTAACCTTACTTTTTCAAGCCCTAGGCCTGTGTTGGGGTCATCTAAGAGTTCACACAAATGATCTTCATGTCATGCTGTGCTGGTACTGCGAACGGCTGAAAGCAAGGGGAAACTACAGCCGCAATATTTCCCAGGGACATGCAGCTTCACTGTATGATTAAATGATGGCGTCCTCTTGGGTAAAATATTCTGGAGGTAAAATAGTCCCCCATTCGGATCTCCGGGCGGGGACTACTCAGGAGGACATCGTTATCAGGAGAAAGAAAACTGGCATTCTACGGATCGGAGCGTGGAATGTCAGATCCCTTAATCGGGCAGGTAGGTTAGAAAATTTAAAAAGGGAAATGGATAGGTTAAAGTTAGATATAGTGGGAATTAGTGAATTTCGGTGGCAGGACCAACAAGACTTTTGGTCAGGTGAATACAGGGTTATAAATATAAAATCAAATAGGGGTAATGCAGGAGTAGGTTTAATAATGAATAAAAAAAATAGGACTGCGGGTAAGCTACTACAAACAGCATAGTGAACGCATTATTGTGGCCAAGATAGACACAAAGCCCAAGCCTACTACAGTAGCACAAGTTTATATGCTAACTAGCTCTGCAGATGATGAAGAAATTGATGAAATGTATGATGAGATAAAAGAAATTAATCAGATAGTGAAGGGAGACGAAAATTTAATAGTCATGGGTGACTGGAATTCGTCAGTAGGAAAAGGGAGAGAAGGAAACATAGTAGGTGATTATGGATTGGGGCTAAGAAATGAAAGAGGAAGCCATCTGGTAGAATTTTGCCCAGAGCATAGCTTAATCATAGCTAACACTTGGTTCAAGAATCATAAAGAAGGTTGTATACATGGAAGAATCCTGGAGATAATAAAAGGTATCAGATAGATTATATAATGGTAAGACAGAGATTTAGGAATCAGGTTTTAAATTGTACGACATTTCCAGGGGCAGATGTGGACTCTGACCACAATCTATTGGTTATGACCTGTAGGTTAAAACTGAAGAAACTGCAAAAAGGTGGGAATTTAAGGACATGGGATCTGGATAAGCTGAAAGTACCAGAGGTTGTACAGAGTTTCAAGTAGAGTATAAGGGAACAATTGATAGGAATGGGGGAAAGAAACACAGTAGAAGAAGAATGGGTAGCTCTGAGGAATGAAGTAGTGAAGGCAGCAGAGGATAAAGTAGGTAAAAAGACGAGGGCTGCTAGAAATCCATGGGTAACAGAAGAAATATTGAATTTAATTGATGAAAGGAGAAAATATAAAAAATGCAGTAAATGAAGCAGGAAAAAAGGAATACAAACGTCTCAAAAATGAGATCGACAGGAAGTGCAAAATGGCTAAGCAGGGATGGCTAGAGGACAAATGTAAGGATGTAGAAGCTTATCTCACTAGGGGTAAGATAGATACTGCCTACAGGAAAATTAAAGAGACCTTTGGAGAGAAGAGAACCACGTGTATGAATATCAAGAGCTCAGATGGCAACCCAGTTCTAAGCAAAGAAGGGAAGGCAGAAAGGTGGAAGGAGTATATAGAAGGTTTATACAAGGGCGACATACTTGAGGACAATATTATGGAAATGGAAGAGGATGTAGATGAAGACGAAATGGGAGATATGATACTGCGTGAAGAGTTTCACAGAGCACTGAAAGACCTGAGTCGAAACAAGGCCCCCGGAGTAGACAACATTCCATTAGAACTACTGACGGCCTTGGGAGAGCCAGTCATGACAAAACTCTACCAGCTGGTGAGCAAGATGTATGAGACAGGCAAAATACCCTCAGACTTCAAGAAGAATATAATAATTCCAATCCCAAAGAAAGCAGGTGTTGACAGATGTGAAAATTACCGAACTATCAGTTTAATGAGTCACAGCTGCAAAATACTAACGCAAATTCTTTACAGACGAATGGAAAAACTGGTAGATGCGGACCTCGGGGAAGATCAGTTTGGATTCCGTAGAAACACTGGAACACGCGAGGCAATACTGACCTTACGACTTATCTTAGAAGAAAGATTAAGAAAAGGCAAACATACATTTCTAGCATTTGTAGACTTAGAGAAAGCTTTTGACAATGTTGACTGGAATACTCTCTTTAAAATTCTAAAGGTGGCAGGGGCAAAATACAGGGAGTGAAAGGCTGTTTACAATTTGTACAGAAACCAGATGGCAGTCGTGAGAGTCGAGGGGCATGAAAGGGAAGCAGTGGTTGGGAGGGGAGTGAGACAGGGTTGTAGCCTCTCCCCGATGTTATTCAATTTGTATATTGAGCGAGCAGTAAAGGAAACAAAAGAAAAATTTGGAGTAGGTATTAAAATTCATGGAGAAGAAGTAAAAACTTTGAGGTTCGCCGGTGAAATTGTAATTCTGTCAGAGACAGAGACACTTAAAGTAGTAAAAAATTTGCTATTTAGGAAGTAAAATAACTGATGATGGCCGAAGTAGAGAGGATATAAAATGTAGACTGGCAATGACAAGGAAAGCGTTTCTGAAGAATAGAAATTTGTTAACATCAAATATAGATTTAAGTGTGAGAAAGTTTTTTCTGAAAGTATTTGTATGGAATGTAGCCATGTATGGAAGTGAAACATGGACGATAACTAGTTTGGACAAGAAGAGATTAGAAGCTTTCGAAATGTGGTGCTACAGAAGAATGCTGAAGATAAGGTGGATAGATCACGTAACTAATGAGGAGGTATTGAATGGGATTGGGGAGAAGAGAAGTTTGTGGCAAAACTTGACTAGAAGAAGGGATCGGTTGGTAGGACATGTTTTGAGGCATCAAGGGATCACAAATTTAGCATTGGAGGGCAGCGTGGAAGGTAAAATTCGTCGAGGGAGACCAGGAGATGAATACACTAGGCAGATTCAGAAGGATGTAGGTTGCAGTAGGTACTGGGAGATGAAGAAGCTTGCACAGGATAGAGTAGCATGGAGAGCTGCATCAAACCAGTCTCAGGACTGAAGACAACAACAACAACAACAACAACAACAACAACATGTCATTGTGGGTTCACTAGGTTCTCGTGGTTGATTAATTATTGATGGGATAAATATGGAACATGTAGTCCACAACCATGTTTCCCCCCTTTCATGTATTGGATGTCTGTTGAGAATTCTGTTATGAGGTCAAGGTGCTGGAAGCAGTGGGGTGATACATCTGGACTAGGATTATGAATGGTGTGTACTAAGGGGAGCAGTTGGTGAAAAGTGTGAGGGGTGGCCATCAGTGTACTCCTTGGGGTACCCTACAGTCTTGTAGTGCACAAGTAGTTCACAATTGTATGTGGATACAATTTTTGAGAGCCCTTTAATCATAAGGGTTGATGTATGCCATTAACATTTGCTGTAGGACAGAACAGATGGTAGCATCACTAGCATTGACAGCGACTGACAAGCAGGCCATCGGTGAAGGACGGGCCAGAATCGCAGCCCTCTGTAGCACCTGCTTGATTATCTTGAAAGCTTATGATATTTATTCTTACCATGGAACAGTTCACTTGTCTTTGGTGTAGTTCCCAGAAAGGGCATTGGTGAGGAGTGCCTGTATTTTGGCTGCCTGCAGGATGTGGCACCAGTAGAAATTAATCATTCCTAGGAATCTGCTTAGCTACTTGTATGTATTTGCATAGGGCTGAGTCAATGAGTGTCTTCCATGTTTGAGCCATGTTTTTTTAATCTGAATGGCATGAAGATATATTCAAATAACCTGAAGTGAGTGACAATGGCAGTTTTGCATTGGTATTTGTAAATGATCATTCGGAAAGTAAAGAACTTTTTCTCTACAAAAATTTTTATTTGATATAATTAAATGAAACGGTATGTTAATACAATTTGATTTCCAAGTTACTTTTCTGCATAGTCACCAATCAGATTTAGGCACTTGTTATACCATTTTACTACCTTTTGTATGCCTTCTGCATACTCAGTTGCTGTTACAAATTTCTCAATTTGGGGAATTAATGATAATCACTTGTGTGGTGGATGTTGAAACATTTTCCACTGAAACCACTGAAGCAAGCCCTATATTACCCCTGGTGCATTATTATGAACGACATGCATTGTCATGAAGGACAATGAGTACCCTGTGATGTTTAAAACTTTCCCGGCGTACTGATTGTTCCATAATAACACGGGAGAACTGCCGTAAGTCAGTAACGTCCTGCCACGATATTTCGGCACAAAGTCTTTTGGCCATCTTCAGGTGAGCACCGCTGTAGTAGTACTGGCGAGTACGTGCTGAACTCTGCTATTTAAAGCCCTATGAAAGTGGCATTGCGCATGCGCGACACAGTGTACGCATACACAACGACTCCGTGCGCTGCGCCTAGCGCCCTCCGCGGTGAAAGCTTGGCGTTTCGATATCAGATCGATCTTCATCTTTATGCAGATAACTGCGTCGGGTACAGAGTTTCTCTATTAGCAGATTCCAAGCGGCGTTTAACTGAAAACCACTATCTCGATTAATAAGAGTGTCTCTGTCAGACAATCTTATTTCCACTGATTCATTAATAATCGAACTCCAAAAGTTTAATGTATGAGCCACAATTTTTGTATCATTGTAATTCATGGAGTGGCCTGTGGAGATACAATGTTCGGCGATTGCAGACTTGGTGGGTTGAAGAAGGCGAGTATGCCGCTGGTGTTCCACAATGCGTTCCTGCACAGTTCGTATTGTTTGCCCTATGTACGATTTGCCGCAATCACAAGGAATCTTATAAACACCTGATTTACGCAGACCCAGGTCATCCTTAACGGATCCCATCAGTGATGATATTTTGAGAGGAGGGCGAAAGATGACTCTTACTTGATACTTCTTCAATATTCTGCCTATCTGCGAAGAAATATTACCAATAAATGGTAGATAAGCCGTCGACCTGAAGACCTCTTCTTCTTCCTTGTTCCTTCGTTTATAGGTCTGCATTGCTCTATTCACTTGCTTAGATGAAAAGCCATTCATCAGGAATACTTTTTTCAGGTGTTCCAATTCAGTGTGAAGACTGTCGGCATCAGAGATGGTATGGGCACGATGAATTAAAGTTTTAAGAACACCCACTGTTTGTGCTGGATGGTGGCAACTACTGGCTTGTAGATACAGATCTGTGTGCGTAGGTTTTCTGTACACGGAATGACCAAGTGTACCATCATTCTTACGCTGCACCAAGACATCTAAAAATGGCAAACAACCATCTTTTTCAATCTCCATAGTAAACTTTATATTTTCATGTATGGAGTTCATGTGATGTAAAAATTCTTGGAGACGGTCCAGACCATGAGGCCACATGCGAAAACTGCAGAGCTTTTATCAAGTAGTTCGCTATCGAAGGAGGTCATCAAGAGACTAAAACCAAATAGTTCCGTTCCACCAAGGCTATATGGACTGCCTAAGATTCATGAGGAAAATGTGCCGTTACGTCCAATTGTGAGTAACATTGGAGCAGCCACTTATGATCTAGCAAAATTCTTGGCATCTTTGCTTAAACCAGTGATAGGCAAATGTCCACATCACGTAAAGAACTCTAGTGATTATATTAGTCGACTTCAGTCATTACAGCTGCAAAGTAATGATCTGTTGGTTAGCCTTGATGTGGTTTCTCTTTTTACTAAGGTGCCTCTTGTAGACTCATTACACCTTATCGGCAATATGTTCGATGCAGATATTACAACATTGTTTGAGCATACTCTCTCCTCTACATATTTTATGTTTAACAATGAATTTTATGAACAATCTGACGGTGTCGCCATGGGGAGCCCATTGTCTCCCCTGGTGGCCAATCTTTTCATGGAAGATTTTGAGGAGAGAGCACTCGATTCTGCCACTTTCAAACCGACAGTGTTTTGGCGTTACTTTTATAGTGTGGCCTCACGGTCTGGACCGTCTCCAAGAATTTTTACATCACATGAACTCCATACATGAAAATATAAAGTTTACTATGGAGATTGAAAAAGATGGTTGTTTGCCATTTTTAGATGTCTTGGTGCGGCGTAAGAATGATGGTACACTTGGTCATTCCATGTACAGAAAACCTACGCACACAGATCTGTATCTACAAGCCAGTAGTTGCCACCATCCAGCACAAACAGTGGGTGTTCTTAAAACTTTAATTCATCGTGCCCATACCATCTCTGATGCCGACAGTCTTCACACTGAATTGGAACACCTGAAAAAAGTATTCCTGATGAATGGCTTTTCATCTAAGCAAGTGAATAGAGCAATGCAGACCTATAAACGAAGGAACAAGGAAGAAGAAGAGGTCTTCAGGTCGACGCTTATCTACCATTTATTGGTAATATTTCTTCGCAGATAGGCAGAATATTGAAGAAGTATCAAGTAAGAGTCATCTTTCGCCCTCCTCTCAAAATATCATCACTGATGGGATCCGTTAAGGATGACCTGGGTCTGCGTAAATCAGGTGTTTATAAGATTCCTTGTGATTGCGGCAAATCGTACATAGGGCAAACAATACGAACTGTGCAGGAACGCATTGTGGAACACCAGCGGCATACTCGCCTTCTTCAACCCACCAAGTCTGCAATCGCCGAACATTGTATCTCCACAGGCCACTCCATGAATTACAATGATACAAAAATTGTGGCTCATACATTAAACTTTTGGAGTTCGATTATTAATGAATCAGTGGAAATAAGATTGTCTGACAGAGACACTCTTATTAATCGAGATAGTGGTTTTCAGTTAAACGCCGCTTGGAATCCGCTAATAGAGAAACTCCGTACCCGACGCAGTTATCTGCATAAAGATGAAGATCGATCTGATATCGAAACGCCAAGCTTTCACCGCGGAGGGCGCTAGGCGCAGCGCACGGAGTCGTTGTGTATGCGTACACTGTGTCGCGCATGCGCAATGCCACTTTCATAGGGCTTTAAATAGCAGAGTTCAGCACGTACTCGCCAGTACTACTACAGCGGTGCTCACCTGAAGATGGCCAAAAGACTTTGTGCCGAAATATCGTGGCAGGACGTTACTGACTTACGGCAGTTCTCCCGTGTTATTATGGAACAATGAGTACCCTTTTTAGCATTCTGCACTGCTCCTTCTTAACAATGTGGTTAAGTAGTTAAAGTGTCTGGCAGTGGCCACTGCATTTATGCTCTGACCTCTAGGTATGTATTTGATGAGAAGGACACACATATGATCCCAAAATACTGTAGCCATAATCTTTCTGGTGCTCAAAATTTGTTTTGCTTTTTTCTGTTTAACTGTGGATTGTGAAAGATGCTATTCTATTGATTGCCACTTTGTTTCTGGTGTGAAACATGGTATCCAAGTCTTTTCATAGTGACTGAGAAATGTCAACACAGCTGCCATTCATTTGGCTTTGTGTTTGTTCAACAAAATTTGAGGAATCCACATGGCACATACTTCGTTATAGCTCAGGTCTGCATTGACAGTCTTGTGCGATTCAGTTCTTGAAATTTATGGAAAGAATGAGCAATCCACTAATTGTGAAATGCCCATAAATTTGGATTTGTGTTTAAATCCTGCTTTGAGTCCATTAATCGCCACTGAGAACCAGCCTGAATGATCTTCATCATGAACATTCTTCCAGTTACCAGTAAACATGATACACCACTTTCAAACTGATGCTTTGTTCATCACATAACCACAAATCTCAGTTATCTGTCTATACATTTTGTAGGATCAGACTTTTTGTGCATTTAAAAAGTGGATAACACTGTGTACCTCACCCTTGGCAGGACTGTCAATTGTGTCACACATTTTGAAGTCATACAGACACATTTTGCAGTCACATAGCTAAGCAATAAGAAATCTTATTGGATTGTAGCTGCAACCCAATTAAAATGGACTAGTACCAAGATCAATGGCTGGGTAGTGGTGGTCGTGTAGGAAAATCGTCATGTGTCAAAACAAAACATTCACCAAGTGAGATGGCACAGTGATAAGCACACTGGACATACATTTGGGAGGATGATGGTTCAAACCTGCATGTGGCCATCCTGATTTAGGTTTTCTGTAATTTCTCTAAATTACTTCAGCTAAATGCTGGGATGGTTCCTGTGAAAAGGGCATTGCTGACATCCTTCCCCATCTTTCCCTGATCTGATGAGACTGATGACCTCACTGTTTGGTCACCTCCTCTGAATCAACCAACCAACCTACAAAACATTATTTACTTCCTGACCCTTCCTGATCCTTGTATAGCATCCAGAGTGGAGCCATGTACATTGGGCTGTGCTGCTCATAAAAGTTGTTCTCTGCTTTCACAAATAAGAGCCTTGTAGTGTAGCATTAAAAAATTTGTAACAGTTCTTCACTTTAGTTAATAGATGGTATGAAGTGTTATACACTCCTGGAAATGGAAAAAAAGGACTCATTGACACCGGTGTGTCAGACCCACCATACTTGCTCCGGACACTGCGAGAGGGCTGTACAAGCAATGATCACACGCATGGCACAGCGGACACACCAGGAACCACTGTGTTGGCCGTCGAATGGCGCTAGCTGTGCAGCATTTATGCACCGCCGCCGTCAGTGTCAGCCAGTATGCCGTGGCATACGGAGCTCCATCGCAGTCTTTAACACTGGTAGCATGCCGCGACAGTGTGGACGTGAACCGTATGTGCAGTTGACGGACTTTGAGCGAGGGTGTATAGTGGGCATGCGCGAGGCCGGGTGGACGTACCACCGAATTGCTCAACACGTGGGGCGTGAGGTCTCCACAGTACATCGATGTTGTCGCCAGTGGTCGGCGGAAGGTGCACGTGCCCGTCGACCTGGGACCGGACCGCAGCGACGCACGGATGCACGCCAAGACTGTAGGATCCTACGCAGTGCCGTAGGGGACCGCACCGCCACTTCCCAGCAAATTAGGGACGCTGTTGCTCCTGGGGTATCGGCGAGGACCATTTGCAACCGTCTCCATGAAGCTGGGCTACGGTCCCGCACACCGTTAGGCCGTCTTCCGCTCACGCCCCAACATCGTGCAGCCCGCCTCCAGTGGTGTCGCGACAGGCGTGAATGGAGGGACGAATGGAGACGTGTCATCTTCAGCGATGAGAGTCGCTTCTGCCTTGGTGCCAATGATGGTCGTATGCGTGTTTGGCGCCGTGCAGGTGAGCGCCACAATCAGGACTGCATACGACCGAGGCACACAGGGCCAACACCCGGCATCATGGTGTGGGGAGTGATCTCCTACACTGGCCGTACACCTCTGGTGATCGTCGAGGGGACACTGAATAGTGCACGGTACATCCAAACCGTCATCGAACACATCATTCTACCATTCCTAGACCAGCAAGGGAACTTGCTGTTCCAACAGGACAATGCACGTCCGCACGTATCCCGTGCCACCCAACGTGCTCTAGAAGGTGTAAGTCAACTACCCTGGCCAGTAAGATCTCCGGATCTGTCCCCCATTGAGCATGTTTGGGACTGGATGAAGCGTCGTCGCACGCGGTCTGCACGTCCAGCACAAACGCTGGTCCAACTGAGGCGCCAGGTGGAAATGGCATGGCAAGCCGTTCCACAGGACTACATCCAGCATCTCTAAGATCGTCTCCATGGGAGAATAGCAGCCTGCATTGCTGTGAAAGGTGGATATACACTGTACTAGTGCTGACATTGTGGATGTTCTGTTGCCTGTTTCTATGTGCCTGTGGTTCTGTTAGTGTGATCATGTGATGTATCTGACACCAGGAATGTGTCATCAAAGTTTCCCCTTCCTGGGACAATGAATCCACGGTGTTCTTATTTCAATTTCCAGGAGTGTATGTCAACGGAAAGAGGAAAATCAATCTTTCGTGATGTTCTTACATCATTTGACTCCATTGATTACTTCAATCATAAGATTGAAATAAAGTTGAGGGAGTTCCCCTTCTATTTTGACTGTGCAGCAGTCAGAATCAAAATGTCATCTTGTAAGGAAACATTTTTGCGGCACTGGCTTAATGGACAATGAAATTAGAGATATTCTAAGTGCAAATGAAAGTGAATCTTCAGAATATTATAGTTCTAGTTCTAATTCTACTTCTGAAGAGTAATTTAGTGACAATATTGATACTGGAAATGCAACAGCAGCAGAATCTGACAGCGCAGATGATGATATCGATGATGTAATGCTTAGTCCAAGTATGCAGCAGCCAAAGAAAAATACAGTAGAAATGGAAGTGGGGAACACATTGAGACAATCTGTCAAAATTTCAGTGTTCTGAAAACATAGATATTTTTCCAAGAGTATTTACATAGCTATCAGTTTATTTACAGCAGGCACCTTTAAGCACTTCTGCAACTGCACATGTCATCAGACATGTAACCATACACCAGTTTCACTCTGCATTCAATGGCATTGTATAGAGACTAATGTTCCCTTTAAAACACAGATGCTTAAAGAATTATGTGTGCTCACTTCTGAAAGGGTTTTAAACAGTTTTCTTGAATCAGGTAGGACATTCTTGGTCCTGTGGGCTTACTCAAGGGAGGAGGGATTCAGTAAGACCACCAGACATCAGTATGGAAAATACATCACTGACCTATGTAATGGCTACAGTGTCTGAAGGTAAGCTTCATGGCTCCTGGTGTAAGGCTTGTAGCAGCATACTAGGTATGCTGGGCACCTGAGCTGATGAAAGGCCAGCTAAAGCCTGTCATAATCCATTCAAGTATTACCTAAGGCAGTGGAACACTGATCTGAGACAGACTTTTATAATAAACTGTATGATTCTTTGGGCTACTGGTCTGCTATTTGGACTTCACCTGTATCTGCTACCGCTTCACTCATGCTCGGACTACTTGGACTCAGACTGTATAATGGTTAGACCATGTATCAGATACTAAAATATTGAATCAGGTCATGTGTTGGGTAGTAAAACAGTTTTGCTGTGGATAGGGTTCTGCACTGAAAGTTTTCATGCTCAACTGCCAGCATGTGAAACCCATAATTTGAATAATAAACACTGGACTAGTGTCTTTGATTTTGGTACTTGGACAGTTTTGTGATTTTCAGTTTATACTGTCACAATTAATAAAGGCTGGCCGTGGTGGCCGAGTGGTTCTAGGCGCTACAGTCTGGAATTGAGCGACCGCTACAGTCGCAGGTTCGAATCCTGCCTCAGGCATGGATGTGTCTAATGTCTTTAGGTTAGGTAGGTTTAAGTAGTTCTAAGTTCTAGGGGACTGATGACCTTAGAAGTTAAGTCCCATAGTGCTCAGAGCCATTTGAACCATTTGAATTAATAAAGAAAAAAAAAAAATGTTTCTTATGAAATATAGTTACAACTATGTTTCAACATGCAAATATGTAACAAGATGGACTGAGAAGCAATAAATGTAGATAATACTCTATTTGCTTTGATAATGACCTCACCTTGTGTAAGAATGATAATGACCTCACCTTGTGTAAGAAACTGAAAATCCATATCCACCATTACAGAAACAAACTGGTACATACTCCTTAGATTCAAAAACTACGTATTAATAAAAATCATTATGTTTGAGAATTTGGTGCTCATTAGAAAGTTTATAGGATGGAGTGTTCACAATACACTTTAAAGTATGCCAAACCTACACCAAGTATTAATATTCAAATTGTATCTGAAATGAAAATTACAAAACATACTTAATTTTCACAAATGTTTACAGTAGATCCCTATTTATATTCTTAAAACACAAAAATGACTTATAAAACTTCAAAAATCCCTTTCAGAGAAAAGTACATGTTAAAACATGATCTTGGCTTTAAGGTTTCAAAACAGTTGCCTAGTTCAAGTTCCTTAAACCTTTAAAAGCAGGAGTGCTAAATTATATTTTTATAGTTAATGATCATTACAGGCAAGCAGGAATATTATATGACAAACACCAACATCTGTTTCATATTTAATATGAGTGTGGACATTCATTAGTGACCTGTGTCATGAGATTAAAATGTAATTATTGTACTATATCTGCACTAAGTGCATCATGTTTGGCTCTAACAACTCAGGGAGATAAAAGCTCTTGGGATGCATTAGACTGTGGACATGATTTTTTAAATATTGCTTATATCATACTGTTATCTGATATTGATGTGTATGGTGAAATGTTCATCACCTTGACTTACATGGAATCAAAAACTTGAGTGAACTATGAAGGTTGGTTTAAGTGGCTTCAGCCTTTTACTTCTGGAAAATGCCTATTCTTACAGCTCAGAATTGATAGCTACACAATTCTGATACCTTCAAGACCTTTAATGACAAAGATAAGTAATGTGTGACTACTTATTTTTCTGTGATAGGATTTCTTCTCATGGTTTGTGTGACTTAATCCTTAATTCCTTATTCCCTATCCCTGGTGAACTAATCCATTTAACTGTTAATGATATTATCTTCTTTCTTTCTTTCACTTTTCTTCTTCTTCTTCTTCTTCTTCTTCTCCTTCTCTTTCTCTCTCTCTCTCTCTCTCTCTCTCTCTCTCTCTCTCTCTCTCTCTCTCTATCTCTCTCTGTCTCTCTCTCTGTCTGTCTGTCTCTCTCTCTCTCTCTCTCTCTCTCTCTCTCTCTCTCTCTCTCTCTCTCTCTCTCTCTGTTTTGGCTGGCTTGAAGTAGCCTGCCACAAATTCCTTTGCTGTGGCGTCCTTTTCCTATCAGACAACCTACATACTCAACTGCAGGGTGCGTCAAAAATGTATACACACTTGTCATAGACAATTTATTTCCCATTCTACAAGGTTAAATATCTGTGAGAAAGTAATTTTATGTTTCTTCAACAGATGGCAGCAGTGGCAAGGAAGTAACTGCAACATGGCAGACATGCGTTTGAGCTTTGAAGCTCGGAAACAGATAATTAAGTGGTACTGGAAGATTGAGTATGTAGCTGCAGTTCAAAGACAGTAGAGAAGTGAGTATGGTACAGAACCACCTTCAAGATCAACAATTACACATCTACGAGACAAATTCGAAATTCATGGAACAGTGTGTGATGTGCATAAAGGTCGATCAGGGCGACCTCGTACAGCTACAAGTGATGATTCCACAACTGTGGTCTTGGAACTGTTTCAGCGTTCACCTCAAAAATCTTCAAGGCAAGCAGTAGGTGAGAGTAATGTAAGTGCTAGTAGTGTGCTATGCATTCTGAAGAAAGAAGAGTTTCATGTGTACATTCCATGGCTGGTGCAACAGCTAAGTGACGACGATCCAGATCGAACGTTAGAATTTTGTGAATGGGTTCAGGAGATGGTGAGATGTAAACTGGGATTTATAGGTAGCATAATTTGGTCGGATGAAGCCCAATTCAAACTCAATGGAACTGTCAATAGGCACAAGTGTGTGTACTGGGCTGAAGAAAATCCTTACATTACAGCTGAAAAGGGTGCGAATTTGCCTGGTGTAAAGTGTGGTGTGGTTTGTCTGCAAGGGACTCATTGGGCCTTTCTGCTTTGAAGGTACTGTTACTGGAGAAACATACCTAACAATGCTTGCTGACTCCATACTCCCTGCCATTCGTGCATTATACGGTAATGATGTTGGAAGACAAGATGACGCCCCACTGCACTATCATAGGGACATACGAGCATACCTGGATCACAGTGTGCCAAGCCAGTGGATACGATGCAGGGGACCAATCGAGTTTCCTGCACACTCTCCAGAACTCACGCCACTGGATTTCTTCTTATGGGGCACAGAAAAGACGAGGTGTACAAACGTAAACCATGTAACTGGGACACACTTTGGAATAAGATTCAGGCGGTGTGTGCAGAAATCTCATTGGACACTTTGGTACCATCTATGGAATCAGTGGCGACTCATACTCAGAAATGTATTGATGCTGAAGGCCACCAGTTTGAACATTAATCACATTTGCAAAGTACATTTATTTTTCCAATTGGACTTGAAGCTTTCCATTTCCAGAAATTAAACATTGTAGAATGGGAAATAAATTTTCTATGATGCTTCAAAGTGTGTATACATTTTTTTGATGCACCCTGTATATGCTGGATGTATTCCAAACTCTGTCTTCCTCTATAGTTTTTACCCTCTACTATTCCCTCTAGTACCATGGAAGTTATTATCTAATGGCTTAACAAATGTCTTATCATTGGGTGCCTTCTTCGTGTCTGTGTTTTCCGTATATTCCTTTCCTTGTTGATTCTGTGGAGAACCTCCTCTTTTTTTATGTTATCAATCCATTTAACTTTCAACATTCTGATATAGCACCACAACTCAAATGGTTCAATTCTCTTCTGTTCCAATTTTCCCCCAGTCACTGTTTTATTACCACATGATACTGTGCTTCAAATGTACTCACAAATTTCTTCCTCAAATTAAGACCTATGTTTGCTACTAGTAGCCATCTCTTGGCTAAGAATGATCTTTTTGCCAGTACTAGTCTGTTTTTATGTCCTCTTTTTTCCCTCCGTCATAGGTTATTTTTCTGTCTAGGTAGCAGAATTTCTTAATTTCATCTACCTCATGATCCCCAGCTCTAATATTAAGTTTCTTGGTATTCTCATTCCTGCTAATTCTCAATGTTGTTGTCTTTCTTTGATTTACCCTACCATAATTGTTTGTTTGATGTATAGGCTGAACAGTAGGGGCAAAAGACAAAGTTCCTGTCTTACACCCTTAAAAAAAAAAAAATTTAAAATGGCTCTGAGCACTATGGGACTTAACTTCCGAGGTCACCAGTCCCCTAGAACTTAGAACGACTTAAACCTAACTAACCTACGGACATCATACACGTCCATGCCCAAGGTAAGATTCGAACCTGTGGCCGTAGCGGTCACGCGGTTCCAGGCTGTAGCGCCTAGAACCGCCCGGTCACTCCGGCCGGCCATACCCTTTTTAATCTGAGAACCTTGTTCTTGGTCTCCCACTGATGTTTCCTCCACTGATTCTTATACATATTGTATATTAACCATCTTTCCCTACAGCGTACACTCGCACACACACACACACACACATATCCATCCGCACATACACCAAATGTATGTGCGGATGGATATGTGTGTGTGTGCGAGTGTACACCTGTCCTTTTTTTCCCCTAAGGGAAGTCTTTCCGCTCCCGGGATTGGAATGACTCCTTACCCTCTCCCTTAAAACCCACATCCTTTCGTCTTTCCCTCTCCTTCCGGAAGAAGCAACCATCGGTTGCCAAAGCTAGTAATTCTGTGTGTGTGTTTGTGTGTTTTGTTCATGTGCCTGTCTGCCGGCGCTTTCCCGCTTGGTAAGTCTTGGAAAATATATATATATATATATATATATATATATATATATATATATATATATATATATATATATATATATATATATATATATATGATGTAAATAAAATAGAAAGAAACTTCCACATGGGAAAAATATATTAAAAACAAAGATTCCAAGACTTACCAAGCGGGAAAGCGCCGGCAGGCAGGCACATGAACAAAACACACAAACACACACACAGAATTATGAGCTTTCGCAACTGGCAGTTGCTTCGTCAGGAAGGAAGGAAGGAGAGGGAAAAATGAAAGGATGTGGGTTTTAAGGGAGAGGGTAAGGAGTCATTCCAATCCCGGGAGCGGAAAGACTTCCCTTAGGGGAAAAAAAGGACAGGTGTACACTCGCACACACACACACACACACACACACATATCCATCCGCACATACACAGACACAAGCAGACACATTTAAAGGCAAAGAGTAAGGGCAGAGATGTCAGTCGAGGCGGAAGTACAGAGGCAAAGAAGTTGTTGAAAGACAGGTGAGGTATGAGTGGCGGCAACTTGAAATTAGCGGAGGTTGAGGCCTGGCGGATATCGAGAAGAGAGGATATACTGAAGGGCGAGTTCCCATCTCCGGAGTTCGGATAGGTTGGTGTTGGTGGGAAGTATCCAGATAACTCGGACGGTGTAACACTGTGCCAAGATGTGCTGGCCGTGCATCAAGGCATGTTTAGCCACAGGGTGATCCTCATTACCAACAAACACTGTCTGCCTGTGTCCATTCATGCGAATGGACAGTTTGTTGCTGGTAATTCCCACATAGAAAGCATCACAGTGCAGGCAGGTCAGTTGGTAAATCACGTGGGTGCTTTCACATGTGGCTCTCCCTTTGATCGTGTACACCTTCCGGGTTACAGGACTGGAGTAGGTGGTGGTGGGAGGGTGCATAGGACAGGTTTTACACCGGGGGCGGTTGCAAGGGTAGGAGCCAGAGGGTAGGGAAGGTGGTTTGGGGATTTCATAGGGATGAACCAAGAGGTTACGAAGGTTAGGTGGACGGCGGAAAGATACTCTTGGTGGAGTTGGGAGGATTTCATGAAGGATGGATCTCATTTCGGGGCAGGATTTTAGGAAGTCGTATCCCTGCTGGAGAGCCACATTCAAGGTCTGATCCAGTCCCGGGAAGTATTCTGTTACAAGTGGGGCACTTTTGGGGTTCTTCTGTGAGAGGTTCTGGGTTTGAGGAAGTGGCTCTGGTTATCTGCTTCTGTACCAGTTTGGGAGGGTAGTTGCGGGATGCGAAAGCTGTTTTCAGGTTGTTGGTGTAATGGTCGAGGGATTCAGGACTGGAGCAGATTCGTTTGCCACGAAGGCCTAGGCTGTAGGGAAGGGACCGTTTGATATGGAATGGGTGGCAGCTGTCATAATGGAGGTACTGTTGCTTGTTGGTGGGTTTGATGTGGGCGGATGTGTGCAGCTGGCCATTGGACAGATGGAGGTCAACGTCTAGGAAAGTGGCATGGGATTTGGAGTAGGACCAGGTGAATCTGATGGAACCAAAGGAGTTGAGGTTGGAGAGGAAATTCTGGAGTTGTTCTTCACTGTGAGTCCAGATCATGAAGATGTCATCAATAAATCTGTACCAAACTTTGGGTTGGCAGGCTTGGGTAACCAAGAAGGCTTCCTCTAAGCGACCCATAAATAGGTTGGCATACGAGGGGGCCATCCTGGTACCCATGGCTGTTCCCTTTAATTGTTGGTATGTCTGGCCTTCAAAAGTGAAGAAGTTGTGGGTCAGGATGAAGCTGGCTAAGGTGACGAGGAAAGAGGTTTTAGGTAGTGTGGCAGGTGATCGGCGTGAAAGGAAGTGCTCCATTGCAGCGAGGCCCTGGACGTGCGGGATATTTGTGTATAGGGAAGTGGCATCAATGGTTACAAGGATGGTTTCCGGGGGTAACAGACTGGGTACGGATTCCAGGCATTCGAGAAAGTGGTTGGTGTCTTTGATGAAGGATGGGAGACTGCATGTAATGGGTTGAAGGTGTTGATCTACGTAGGCAGAGATACGTTCTGTGGGGGCTTGGTAACCAGCTACAATGGGGCGGCCAGGATGTTTGGGTTTGTGAATTTTAGGAAGTAGGTAGAAGGTAGGAGTGCGAGGTGTCGGTGGGGTGAGGAGTTTGATGGAGTCAGGTGAAAGGTTTTGTAGGGGGCCTAAGGTTCTGAGGATTCCTTGAAGCTCCGCCTGGACATCAGGAATGGGATTACCTCGGCAAACTTTGTATGTAGAGTTGTCTGAAAGCTGACGCAGTCCCTCAGCCACATACTCCTGACGATCAAGTACCACGGTCGTGAAACCCTTGTCAGCCGGAAGAATGATGATGGATCGGTCAGCTTTCAGATCACGGATAGCCTGGGATTCGGCTGTGGTGATGTTGGGAGTAGAATTAAGGTTTTTCAAGAAAGATTGAGAGGCAAGGCTGGAAGTGAGAAATTCCTGGAAGGTTTGGAGAGGGTGATTTTGAGGAAGAGGAGGTGGGTCCCACTGTGATGGAGGACGGAACTGTTGCAGGCAGGGTTCAATTTGGATAGTGTCTTGGGGAGTTGGATCATTAGGAGTGGGATCAGGATTGTTTTTCTTCGTGGCAAAGTGATATTTCCAGCAGAGACTACGAGTGTAGGACAGTAAATCCTTGACAAGGGCAGTTTGGTTGAACCTGGGAGTGGGACTGAAGGTGAGGCCTTTGGATAGGACAGAGGTTTCGGATTAGGAGAGGGGTTTGGAGGAAAGGTTAACTACTGAATTGGGGTGTTGTGGTTCCAGATTGTGTTGACTGGAATTTTGAGGTGTTGGGGGGAGTGGAGCTGGAAGTGGGAGATTGAGTAGATGGGAGAGACTGGGTCTGTGTGCAATGAGAGGAGGTTGAGGTTTGTTGGAAAGGTTGTGGAGGGTGAGTGAGTTGCCTTTCCGGAGGTGGGAAACCAGGAGATTGGATAGTTTTTTGAGGTGGAGGGTGGCATGTTGTTCTAATTTGCGGTTGGCCTGTAGGAGGATGCTATGTACAGCCGGTGTGGATGTGGGAGAGGAAAGATTGAGGACTTTGATTTGGGATAGGAGTTGACGGGTGTGTTCATTGGCCGAGTCGATGTATAGGTGAAGGATTAGGCGGGTGAGGGCTATGGATTGTGCTGTTTGGAACTGGTATAAGGACTGATGGAAAGAAGGATTGCAGCCAGAGATGGGAACTTTAAGTGTGAGGCCTTTGGGAGTAATGCCAAATGTCAGACAAGCCTGAGTAAATAAAATATGGGAGCGTAATCTGGCTAGGGTGAAGGTATGTTTGCGGAGGGAATGTAAATAAAATTTAATGGGGTCGTTGTAGGGATGTTGTGAGGTTGACATGGTATTAGTAGGTGGAAAGGGTAATATGAGGTTAAAGTGAAAGTAAAGAGAGATTTGTATAGGGAGAGATACAACGACCCCATTAAATTTTATTTACATTCCCTCTGCAAACATGCCTTCACCCTAGCCAGATTACGCTCCCATATTTTATTTACTCAGGCTTGTCTGACATTTGGCATTACTCCCAAAGGCCTCACACTTAAAGTTCCCATCTCTGGCTGCAATCCTTCTTTCCATCAGTCCTTATACCAGTTCCAAACAGCACAATCCATAGCCCTCACCCGCCTAATCCTTCACCTATACATCGACTCGGCCAATGAACACACCCGTCAACTCCTATCCCAAATCAAAGTCCTCAATCTTTCCTCTCCCACATCCACACCGGCTGTACATAGCATCCTCCTACAGGCCAACCACAAATTAGAACAACATGCCACCCTCCACCTCAAAAAACTATCCAATCTCCTGGTTTCCCACCTCCGGAAAGGCAACTCACTCACCCTCCACAACCTTTCCAACAAACCTCAACCTCCTCTCATTGCACACAGACCCAGTCTCTCCCATCTACTCAATCTCCCACTTCCAGCTCCACTCCCCCCAACACCTCAAAATTCCAGTCAACACAATCTGGAACCACAACACCCCAATTCAGTAGTTAACCTTTCCTCCAAACCCCTCTCCCAATCCGAAACCTCTGTCCTATCCAAAGGCCTCACCTTCAGCCCCACTCCCAGGTTCAACCAAACTGCCCTTGTCAAGGTTTTACTGTCCTACACTCGTAGTCTCTGCTGGAAATATCACTTTGCCACGAAGAAAAACAATCCTGATCCCACTCCTAATGATCCAACTCCCCAAGACACTATCCAAATTGAACCCTGCCTGCAACAGTTCCGTCCTCCATCACAGTGGGACCCACCTCCTCTTCCTCAAAATCACCCTCTCCAAACCTTCCAGGAATTTCTCACTTCCAGCCTTGCCTCTCAATCTTTCTTGAAAAACCTTAATCCTACTCCCAACATCACCACAGCCGAATCCCAGGCTATCCGTGATCTGAAAGCTGACTGATCCATCATCATTCTTCCGGCTGACAAGGGCTCCACGACCGTGGTACTTGATCGTCGGGAGTATGTGGCTGAGGGACTGCGTCAGCTTTCAGACAACTCTACATACAAAGTTTGCCGAGGTAATCCCATTCCTGATGTCCAGGCGGAGCTTCAAGGAATCCTCAGAACCTTAGGCCCCCTACAAAACCTTTCACCTGACTCCATCAAACTCCTCACCCCACTGACACCTCGCACTCCTACCTTCTACCTACTTCCTAAAATTCACAAACCCAAACATCCTGGCCGCCCCATTGTAGCTGGTTACCAAGCCCCCACAGAACGTATCTCTGCCTACGTAGATCAACACCTTCAACCCATTACGTGCAGTCTCCCATCCTTCATCAAAGACACCAACCACTTTCTCGAATGCCTGGAATCCGTACCCAGTCTGTTACCCCCGGAAACCATCCTTGTAACCATTGATGCCACTTCCCTATACACAAATATCCCGCACGTCCAGGGCCTCGCTGCAATGGAGCACTTCCTTTCACGCCGATCACCTGCCACCCTACCTAAAACCTCTTTCCTCGTCACCTTAGCCAGCTTCATCCTGACCCACAACTTCTTCACTTTTGAAGGCCAGACATACCAACAATTAAAGGGAACAGCCATGGGTACCAGGATGGCCCCCTCGTATGCCAACCTATTTATGGGTCGCTTAGAGGAAGCCTTCTTGGTTACCCAAGCCTGCCAACCCAAAGTTTGGTACAGATTTATTGATGACATCTTCATGATCTGGACTCACAGTGAAGAACAACTCCAGAATTTCCTCTCCAACCTCAACTCCTTTGGTTCCATCAGATTCACCTGGTCCTACTCCAAATCCCATGCCACTTTCCTAGACGTTGACCTCCATCTGTCCAATGGCCAGCTGCACACATCCGTCCACATCAAACCATCAACAAGCAACAGTACCTCCATTATGACAGCTGCCACCCATTCCATATCAAACGGTCCCTTCCCTACAGCCTAGGCCTTCATGGCAAACGAATCTGCTCCAGTCCTGAATCCCTCGACCATTACACCAACAACCTGAAAACAGCTTTCGCATCCCGCAACTACCCTCCCAAACTGGTACAGAAGCAGATAACCAGAGCCACTTCCTCAAACCCAGAACCTCTCACAGAAGAACCCCAAAAGTGCCCCACTTGTAACAGAATACTTCCCGGGACTGGATCAGACCTTGAATGTGGCTCTCCAGCAGGGATACGACTTCCTAAAATCCTGCCCCGAAATGAGATCCATCCTTCATGAAATCCTCCCAACTCCACCAAGAGTATCTTTCCGCCGTCCACCTAACCTTCGTAACCTCTTGGTTCATCCCTATGAAATCCCCAAACCACCTTCCCTACCCTCTGGCTCCTACCCTTGCAACCGCCCCCGGTGTAAAACCTGTCCTATGCACCCTCCCACCACCACCTACTCCAGTCCTGTAACCCGGAAGGTGTACACGATCAAAGGGAGAGCCACATGTGAAAGCACCCACGTGATTTACCAACTGACCTGCCTGCACTGTGATGCTTTCTATGTGGGAATTACCAGCAACAAACTGTCCATTCGCATGAATGGACACAGGCAGACAGTGTTTGTTGGTAATGAGGATCACCCTGTGGCTAAACATGCCTTGATGCACGGCCAGCACATCTTGGCACAGTGTTACACCGTCCGAGTTATCTGGATACTTCCCACCAACACCAACCTATCCGAACTCCGGAGATGGGAACTCGCCCTTCAGTATATCCTCTCTTCTCGATATCCGCCAGGCCTCAACCTCCGCTAATTTCAAGTTGCCGCCACTCATACCTCACCTGTCTTTCAACAACTTCTTTGCCTCTGTACTTCCGCCTCGACTGACATCTCTGCCCTTACTCTTTGCCTTTAAATGTGTCTGCTTGTGTCTGTGTATGTGCGGATGGATATGTGTGTGTGTGTGTGTGTGTGTGTGCGAGTGTACACCTGTCCTTTTTTTCCCCTAAGGGAAGTCTTTCCGCTCCCGGGATTGGAATGACTCCTTACCCTCTCCCTTAAAACCCACATCCTTTCATTTTTCCCTCTCCTTCCTTCCTTCCTGACGAAGCAACTGCCAGTTGCGAAAGCTCGTAATTCTGTGTGTGTGTTTGTGTGTTTTGTTCATGTGCCTGTCTGCCGGCGCTTTCCCGCTTGGTAAGTCTTGGAATCTTTGTTTTTAATATATTTTTCCCATGTGGAAGTTTCTTTCTGTTTTATATATATATATATATATATATATATATATATATATATATATATATATATATATATATATATATATATATATTGCAGGTTAGTGCTGTATATAAATGAGATCAAAACAGAAACAGAAAAATGTATTTGTGTTTGGAGCTGTAGCAGAGCAAGTGGATACGTTTTACATTGCTAAGTTTATGGTGTAATGTTTAACTTTTTATTTATATGCTAATCAGCTGCTCAATGCTTTCTCCAAATATTGTGTGTTGTTTCTTCCTGTACTATTCTATGTATTTGACATTAATAAATTACATTAAATTATTTGAACAATATCAATAAAAATGAAATAAAGTGTACATTAATAAATGACTCCAGAAACATAGGTGCACATTACTATATGACTCCAGAAACATAAGGGGTGGTGTAGGGTGACAAAGGATTGCCATACCTTGGACCATGTAGCTTTTGTTCTTTTTGTCCAGTTTATGAAACTGTAGCAATAAAAAGAAGTTTCAAAGTGCAATTTATTAGTTGTTGTGAGACTACTAAGCTCTTGATAATATAGTGTACCACCAGAAATAAAATATACTGTTTTTTTATCGCCTGAAAATCCCCATAAATAGTTTTGTTATTCTACATCCATTCTACACCAGAAATTTGCTGGCTTTGACAGTCTAACAGCTATTACCTACCAGTAATGTTGAGAGAGCTTCCATACAGATCTGGTCCAGGCTGGTCATAGTAGTATGAGTACACTGGTTGAGGGCTGTTTACCAGAAGCTCCAGCTGGTGTGCATGAGGTGCTACAAACTGGCTGTCAGAGACGACCTGGAAATGAAAATATTATCATGAATTACTAGAACAATAACTGTTGCTCGTATTTGCGTTCCCATGACAGAATCAATATAAAATATACATTTTTGTTAACATGAATTGCACAACAGTTTTTTTGGTTCATCATTTTGACACTGATAACATGGAATGTGCTAATGACATAAATATTTCTGGCCAAGAGAAGTCGACTAATATCAAACATAGGCCCTGAGAATGTGCATTTTGATAACAGTATTGTATGGTAGCATATAATGAGTCACTGTTCTCTAACCTTACCTCTTTTTTTTTGTTTTTTAAATAGAGGTAACCGATACTATGTGTAGTATTGATTCTTGCATAGGTTAAAATTATCTCAGCTGTTGAACTAAAAGAATTCATATGACTTTGAATAAGATGTATTATATTTTAAGCTAAAATGTATAAAAGAGAAATTAATGTGTTACAATTGATATGCACTAACAGTTAAAATAACTCTTCTTTTAAAAATACTTGAAATTACGAAATTTCTGTCATACGTAAATTTCATATTATTAATTATGCAATCAAATGCTAATTATTAAATTTGTTTCTGGATTTATTTATGAAGTAATGATACAATTCGGTAAACATTCTTCTCCTGTCAAGAAAATATGTAAACTCTTTTGCTTTGTAAACAATTTGGAATATTGTTAGTACCACAGAATGTAAGTAGTGGTTGGCATGCCTCAGATGGAAACACACGTATTTTGTTAATCTTGTCTCTAATAATGTAATTTGTGGTTTGACAAAAATGGAGATTGTGAGTCAGTGCAGTATAAGAGGATTGGATAAAATAAAAATATACTTATAGCAACAGGCAGATCTTCATCAGTTATTTAGTGAAACAAGAACCCACAATGTTAAATCAAAATTTTCAGCAGCAAGAATGTACTCCTAGACATAACAAGACTTTGTGTCATCAACTACAACAATGAGATAATGAAGATAAGTAAAAAGTTATTATTTTTTATATCTTACACCTCTCGAAACATTTGAAAATAATGAATACACTAAGACAATGATTTTAATAGTGATGTGTGCAAGGATAAAATTACAAGTGAAACATGGATTGTGCAAGAACTGGAACGGAAGAGAACTGAAGCATTTGAGATGTGGAATGTTGAAAATTAGTGTGACTATTGTGTCAAGGAATGTGGAGGTTGTCTGGAAGATTCGTGAGGAAAACACTGACAAGAAGAGGGGACTGGATGACAAGACATGAGTTAAGACATCAGGGAATAACTTCCATGGTACTAGAGGGAGCTGCAGAGGGTGAATAATGTAGAAGAAGAGAGATACTGGAGTAAAGCCAGTAAATAACTGAGGACATAGGTTGCAACTGGTACTCTGAGATTGAAAGGTTGGCACTGGAGAGGAATTTGTGGTGGGTCAACCAGAAAACTGAAAAAAAAAGTGTGGCAGGATATCGGAGAGACATTTGGAACTACCAGTACAAGACTATGTGGCATGTTTGACACATACTGATGTGTAATGGTTCAACTGCTCATTGTTTGTACACAGTATTTCAGTTGCACAGAAGTGGTATGGAATTGTTGACGTATGTGGAATATATAAAGCATGCACACTTTGTTGACATTGAAAACTCTGATCACAGTCAGTTTGAGGTGGGCAGGGAACTGAACGGCACATATAGCACTATTTAATGACTAGAAAGAACATTTCAAGTATAAAGAAACATTCAGCACCAATATGCACTGAATTGATCATATAATAAAATCCAGTGCCAGAATATTTATCTTGTTTTAAGTGCCCAAAGCCACCCAACAATAAGGCACCAACCATGGCTGTGACATTGTGGCAGCTTCTAGCTCACATGTATCCCATTAGACTGCATTTTTAGATTGGAAAGCCTGTTTTGTATTTTTGTTGCCCCATCAGAAGAATTCTACTCGCATAAATGTACCACATTGCTACATGAAATTCGTTCCAGGAGTAGTATTACGTCTGTGAATGAGATGCAGTTGAGTCATTCACGTGAGAAAGCCCTCTTGCAAGCAGACGAATAGTGTCCGTGTTCCACATCGCTCGAACTTATCTAAAACTCTTGTCATTTTAGAGACTAAAAGTTTTCACGCTATTCTAGTCTCTGAAAGATAGAAGTGAAGTTTGGAAGTTGAGAAGTAAAAAGTTATAAATATTCTTAATAAAATATGTCTGTGGTAACAGCTGCTCTGAGTATGTAATTCCTGTATGTAAGAAGTAAGTTTTTTGTTCTTAAGATGTAATGTTATGACATGTACAATACTCTTACCTTTGTTTAACCTTTACACTGGCTTCCATTTGATTCACAGTGAATGTCAGAGAAAAGAATAGAATCTCAAAACATTCTGCAATGCATATCAATTCATGGCATTCACACAGAATATCAGTTGAATGGAATGAAGCACTATATTTTCTTGGGAAGAAAGCCTTTTTGCTGAAGTTGGTGTGTGAGGGTGTGGTGCACAGTTCTGTTGCCTGCTCAGATTGGCAGTTAATTTAATCATGCTGCACTCATCATGTAGTAGTAATTGATTTTCTGCTTTTTTTATCTATTAATTTTGTTGTTCGCTTAGTTGTCATGAAACATTATGAAGACTGCACAAGAACTTTATGTTTTTGCTGTAAGAGTTCTTACAGAAAAGATGTTGAATACATGGAATAAAGAAAGTAATCAGGACTTTGCAATACAAAGAAAAAGACTAAACTGTACAAAAATCAGATCATACATTGGTTAAAAATTTTCATTAAAAATTCCCTTTTCAAAAAATGAAAATCAGGTGTGTCAAAAGAGAAAAATAAAGTTTTAACCTTATTTGGAACTTAAAAAGAAAACAAGACACAGAGGATAATACTGCTTGTTGTGTTTGGCTGCATACTGTTGGCCAGTAATGGTCCAGTGCAAGGAAGGATAGAAAATGAGGAATTCTACTTATTGTGTGTGGTTATTACAATAGTCTGAACACATGATTAAATTTTTGAGTGATTTGGGAGTATAAATGGTGTAAAATTTAGTGGACAGAGCTGCCATCTATGATAGTAATAGTAGCTCTAAAACTGTTGGGCATTGAGTCAAACTGAACTTGGCTGACAATTAGGGGAACATCATTGCATGCTGCTTCAACTCCATGGCACAGGTTGTCGATTGCAGTGGCTGGTGGATGGTGATGTGCTAGTATCTTTTCAATCTATGACTAGAATTTTCAGTCCACGCGAGATCCAGCAAATGTGCTGGCCAAAGCAACAATCGAACAGCCTCTCTGTGGAAGTGGGCCAGGACAATATGGGCTATGTGCAGTCTTGAGTTACCTTTTTTAAAGATAAAGATATGAAGATCTTGAGGGTAGGGCACAGCTGCCACCCATAACATGTCATAAGTATTGCAGTATCCATCCAGATGATTGGTTATTTGAACCAAAGTTTGTATACCCAATGACACCCCATACCATTATATCGTATGCTGGGACTGTATGACTGTGGTGAATGCAGTCTGGGAATATTCACTCTCCTCGGAACCTCCACATATGATACTTCCATTGTAATGCTGTACACATAACGGGGACTTATCTGAAAAGATGATGTGGTGCATCTCCAGTGTCTAGTGTTGTCACTGACTTTACCACCAGCAGTGCACCTCTCTGTGCTGTCATGTCAAGGGAAGTCACAACAGTGCCCCAGTGATATGGCACATTATCATCCATAAAAAGTTCATGAGTGGCTGCAAATGGTCTCCAAGTAGCTGGATGCAACCATTTCCAGCCAATGATTGGTTCAGTTTGACCAGAAGACCCAGTCTATTCCGTGTCAACACAGCCCACACCATTATGGAGTCACCACCAGCTTGCACAATGTCTTGTTGACAACTTAGGTCCATTGCTTTGTGACTTCTGTGCCACACTCAAACCCTATCACCAGCTCTTACCAACTGGAATCGGGACTCATCTGACAAGGGTCTAACTAATGTGGTCATGAGCTTAGGAGAGGCACTGCAGGCAATGTCAAGTTGTTGGCAAAGGCACTTGCATTGGTCGTCTGTAGCCATAATCCATTAACACCTAATTTCACCACACTGCCCTAATGGATATGTCTGTCATACATCCCACATTTATTTCTGTGGTTATTTCATGCAGTGTTGCTTGTCTGTTAGCACTGACAACTCTACACAAACACTGCTGTTCTCAGCCATTAAGTAAAGGCCATTGAACACTGCATTGTCCATGGAGAGAGGTAATGCCTGAAATTTGGTATTCTTGGCACGCACTTGACATTTTGGGTCTTGGAATATTGAAATCCCTACTGATATCCGAAATGGAATGTTCCACACTTTTAGCTGCAACTACTATTCCAGGTTCAAATCCTATTGATACCCTTCATGTGGCCATAATCACATCAGGAACCATTTCATATGAGTCACCTAAGTACAAATGGCAGCTCTGTCTATGCACTGCCATTTTATACCTTGTGTATGTGATACTACTGCCATCTGTATATGTGCATATTGCCATCCCATGACTTTTGTGACCTTAGTATATGTACAAAAGGGATGCAGGGCTTCATATATTTATTTTATAAAACTAACTTATTAATCAAGAATAAGAGGCTCCCTTTTCATATTATCTTATTATTATTTGTTTGAAATAGTTATTAACTGAGTAATTTGTATACAGCTTTGTCACAGCTGTGAGCAATGCGGTAGCTCATTATCTCTTCCTGTCCTACAAATATTCTTTCCAAAATGGCAAACATATTTGTCATTGTCGTCTTGAATCGTAATACACATATTGCTACTATGTCCTAACACGCTTATTGTAACTGGAATGTTTGTGAGGTAAAGTTATAGGTTATGGTGGCCTTACTGACAGTCCCTGATCTCTGCCTATCATACAAACTGATGTAAACATTCTGAATGCTAAACACATTTTTGGACACATGAAAAATATATGTTCATTTTTAAAGGTGTTACCTCTTCATTCCCACAACTACCATTATCCTGATGACTACAGTTATTTCAAATACTGCAATTTCTTAAAATTATAAAGAAGCGAAAGTTTCGTGTGGGTTCCCTGATTTTCATTATTAGTTTCTTTTTAACACAACGCAGATGAACGTTCCACTGCAGAGCTTCTCCCCTGTCCCGCTGTGGTACTACGGCCTCGGCTCACCTGCAACATGGCGGCCAGCCCGGATGGCGCGTACCGCCATAGCAGCGCCTCGCGCACGGCTGCGCTGTCCCCCCAGCCGTACCGGCGAGCAACCTGCGGCAACACGCTGTCCTCCAGCAGCTGCCGCAGCTGCGCCTCCGACGCCTGCCGCACTCCGTCGTCCCACTCGTCTGCAACAACAATAATTTCTCAAAAACGAGCAAGGTGGTCTTTCTCGGTGACGACCTGCTGATGTTCTCAGCGGAGTTCTCCCGCCGAACCTCAACTTATTGACAAATGCAGGGAGAATAATAGTGCGGGTAGAACAAGCCACGCTTTCGTCACGCACTGCTGGCTCTTCCACATTGCCTTTCTGCTTCAGGCCAGTATGACACTGACCTCCTAATGGATACAGCATAGTGTGTTAACAGTAAGTTGTGCAATGGGCTCCCTAGTTCTGAATCAGTAACAGTCAGAGGCCATTTGTCTTTTGGTTGCAGCCAAGGTTAGCTAGGTGACAGTAGTGTGCGGAACCTATTATTCTGCTGTTTCATAACTCTGTTCCAGACAGCTCCCTCTCCTTCTCGTAAGTGCATGTCATTCAAATGGTTCAAATGGCTCTGAGCACTATGGGACTTAACATCTGAGGTCATCAGTCCTACTTAAACCTAACCTAAGGACATCACACACATCCATGCCCGAGGCAGGATTCGAACCTACGACCGTAGGTGTCACACGGTTCCAGACTGAAGCACCTAGAACCACTCAGCCACTCTGTCCAGTCATGTAATTGTCACCGTCAACACATAAAATGATTTCCGTTTCAGTTACGAACAACATTTAAGCAATCGACTTCTGCTTTTGCTCTGAAGTATAAAGAACAAGATTATGTGCCTGCACTTTTGAAGGCAGGGCCACTTCCCATCTGAGGCCTCAGTCCTTAGCTGCCACGTGGAGGTTCGAGTCCTCCCACTGGCATGGGTGTGTGTTTTTGTCCTTAGGATAATTTAGGTTAAGTAGCATGTAAGCTTAGGGACTGATGACCTTAGCAGTTAAGTCCCATAAGATTTCACACACATTTTTCTGTCCATGTGGGCATCAGGCTTGTTTCCTCCACTCATCCCCCCCCCCCCCCCCCCCCCCCCCGCATCACCCTCTTTCAACCGGCCAATTTACAGTTAACACACTGTTCATATAGGTATTGTGTTTTTGCAAAATAGTAGTAACTGTGTTTTTTAGAAAAACGATACAATGTTCCTTTGAAGGCAGAGCGGTGACTAGAGCCATTAAGAAATACTGTAAATGTGTTTACAGTTGTGGATATGAACCACGTTCGGCCGTGTATAGGAATAACGACAATGAAAATTTGTGCCAGACTGGGACTCGAACCTGGATATCCCGCTTTAAGTGAGCAGTTGCCGCTTTAACCGCTTTAGCTATCTGAGCACGAATAATAGCTAGACCCAAACTTCCATGTGTCGTCTTCTATGTGTCACAACCTGAACTTGTATTTTAAATGTATTGCTGTCCATTTGTTGAGAGACGAGCGCTTGGTTCAAATGGTTCAAATGGCTCTAAGCACTATGGGACTTAACTTCTGAAGTCATCAGTCCCCTAGAAGTTAGAACTACTTAAACCTAACTAACCTAAGGACATCACACACATCCATGCCCGAGGCGGGATTCGAACCTGCGACCGTAGCGGTCGCGCGGTTCGAGACTGAAGCGCCTAGAACCACTCAGCCACCCTGGCCGGCTCGAGCGCTTGGTATTAGCGAATAAATACAGAATAGCAGTGCCTGTATTACTAAGAAGTACGCCGGCCGGGGTGGTCGAGCGGTTCTAGGCGCTACAGTCTGGAACCGCGAGACCGCTACGGTCGTAGGTTCGAATCCTGCCTCGGGTATGGATGTGTGTGATGTCCTTAGGTTGGTTCGGTTTAAGTGGTCCTAAGTTCTAGGGGACTGATGACCTCAGCAGTTAAGTCCAATAGTCCTCAGAGCCATTTGAACCATGTGAACTAAGATGTACGTTGTAATGTTTCTTTGCACATGCATGCATGTTCGAAGTCAGGCCCCCGACTCTCAAAAAATATGTCGTTCCTGGAAGGGTACGCACATAACGTACGAGAGCTAGTTTCGCCGCAAGGGCTTTTGACATATGGAAGTTTGGGTCTGATTGTGATTTGTGCTTGGATAGCCAAAGTGGTTAAGTGGGAATTCAGGGTGAGATTCCTGGTACAGCACAAATTTTCGTTATCTTCATTCCAATACACAGCCGAAGGTGGCTCACATTCGCAACTGCGAATACATTTCCTGTGCTGCGTTTTTAGTTTGCCAGTGTTTGCAGCGGCTGCCAGTACATATTCGTGGTCGGAAGTTGACAGACTTTTGCTAATCCAGAACTAGGTACCTCTCACTCAGGACGTAATGAACAAATAGTAAACGTTTCTCGATCTCATACACCGACGCCGTTGACATCATAGGTGTCCGAATAGGGGGGAGGAGGGGAAGGGCAGGAAGTGGGAGCACTAGTTGCAGGGTGACGAACTCTCCCGTGTATCTCGAGATCTCCCGCAATAGAAAATATTTCTTTTTTTATTCTCCTGCCTTCCTTATTGGCAGCCTGTTCTCCCGTACATTTCGTCACTATCACTGTTGTAGGGATTAATCCTGCTAATTACTATCAGTGGTTCAAATTGCCTGACCAACAGATACCGAAAAGTTTTCGTGGAATAATTGGTTCTGTTGTCAACATGTAGTCTTTTTTCTGTTCGTGCTTCAACGGAAAGAAGATGGCTTGGTTCAAGGGAATGCGAGGGGGGTGAGAAGGGGCAGTGTTTACTTGGTTCTAGGTCAGCACTGGCAAACCCTGGAAGCGATCACCTCATACCGATCAGCAGCTGTCTCGTAAATAACTTACAGAAGTAACAAGGAGTCACGAAAGCGGATTATAGAAATTTTCATGTTTAAACACACTCGTTACATTATTTATTTCTCTCTCGGCTCACACAATAAACTTAATATGACAAACATGTTTAGAACGCGTCAGTATAATACTAATTTCACTTATCTTTAGTCAGAAAGCTATTAAGATATGTAGATAGGCTAAAATAAACTGAAACTTCTCATATTTACAAAAGTAATACACTGTCAAAAAGAAACACAAATATGCACTTTCAGTTTAATGATCAAACATATAAATATCTAATTACTTGCCTGTTACAATCAAGTGTTGCCAAAAATGAAATTTTATGGACATTTTTACCTAAATTGGTCTAACAGTTTCTGTTAAGTTAGTCGTCCGTGGAACGGAAAGTGTCAGTCACCAAATAGTCTTTCAGACTCTGTCTAAACTAAATTAGAATTATATATTAATACCTTCACCTGCTGACGGGCGTTGATATATATCAACGAGGACAGGTGAAGATGTGTGTCCCGACCAGGACTCGAACCGCGGATCTCCTGCTTACATAGCAGATGCTCTATCCATCTGAGCCACCGAGGGCACAGGGGATAGTGCGACTGCAGGGACCATCTCGCGCACGCCTCCCGCGAGACCCACATTCTCACCTTGTATGTCCACATATCCACACATTACATTCGTAGTGTCCCTACCCAACGCACTCACTACTCGTGGAAGACATTCTTACCAAGTCCCGTAAGAGTTTAGGTAATATGTGTGCATCCGCACAGAATATCATGGCTGATATTGCCCGAACTATATACTTATATGGATCTTGTGTCTATCTAAACTGTCTTTTGTCTAAAACTAAACTTGTCTGCTGGATACTTATTGAAAATACGTGTTTCAGAATAATGGACACATTTTTGCACCAAGTTAAATGATTTAAAATATTTATCTAGACTGTTTTTATTCCTAGTACTGATGTTCTGTGTTGAGCTACTGGATGGAAAAAGTGACGTATTACCTACAACAAGCTTCATGAAAGAACATGTATACTGAGAATCAGCAGTTAGTATGTCCAATTCTTTGAACAGGTTTACACATGCTGTTCATGAATTGATATCACAAATACGTCTTATTACACACTTTTGCACTATAAAAACGTCCTCTCGGTTTGTGGAGTTAACGCAAAATGTGATACCGTATGACTTAATACAGTAAAAGTAAGCAAAGTGGGTGAGGATTTCTTATATGCTGATTGTCATCGATTGCAAGAGACTGCACTGTGGTTGTGCGGATGAAATTTATTGCAGCTAATTCTCCCTCAAACCTCCCTTACAATGATAATCAGATGTTGATCATCTCTCTTGAAACCATAATCAAATACTGATCGCCCTAACGTATTTCCTCCTGAATCTGGAATGCTGACATTTTACTCACATGGAAGTCTCTCGTGTTTCTGAGAATGACCTACATGAATATAGTGTATACCAGGCCTATATCTGCCCCGAGTTCACGCAAGGGCGCTTCTCTCCCCCTTGCCTGTCAGAGGCCGGATGCAAGAAGAGCACAGCACTCGTGTAATGGAGGCAGGAAGGCGGCGAAGGCTGAGCGTGCAATCCATCACTAAAACTATTTATTAATGATTACTCAAAAATGCTACATTAGTAATTTTATTTTAAGCATGAAAATGGGGAACAGGTCAGTTTTATATGAGTAAGAGGCGTAGAACAATATTACCAGTCACAGTAACTCACAGTGAAAGCCTTTTTCAGGTTGACGTGTCGCAGAGGAGCCTAACTGATTTATCGTTAATTAGTATTGAAGACGATATCGGTATTGAAAGTAGTGACTCCTAAATGATTTTGCAAAGAGCTATAGGACGGAAAGAAGACTTTATGTAAGTATTATGGTAATTTTTAAAACTGAGTGGCTAATTAGACGACATAATGTTGCTTGTGTGATAATAAATGAAGATTTAAAAAAAAGTGTTCTCTTACGTAAATCCTGTAACACAACGAATGTCCCGATGAGTTTCTGAATGCTAATGCTGGACTAGCTAGCCATACAAACTTAAAACAGGAGCTGGGAGACGCCAAGTTAGTGCTCGCATCTTGCCGATGGAAGGGTTAGGGCCTTTTCCACTGCTGCTGAACTTCATGATAAGAGAGTTTTACCTTTAGTTTGTGCGCTTACCGTTTTCTGGAATACGCTGCTGCACAATAGTGTGCCAGAATCGGTAGACGAGGGCCGTCTTGGTTCGATCATAGGCTGGTAACAATCAGTTCTATTGACCAACTAGAGGTTGATTCTCAGATTGAATGCTGGACCGGAGTTTCACTTTATACAAACAACCCAAAAAATGTAGCTTTCATAACACTTTTGTCCGGTATAGGAGCGTAAACTTTTGTACGCAGATCCGTTTAAACAAAAACTCTTCTGTGAGTGTGGCCGCGTCGTTTGTGATAAAACTGCTGAAGTTTCGTCTTTCAATGTATGATTGGTTTACAGTGAATCAATAAAACAAATTGACGTGTTAAGCAACCAATTCGTAACATTTCGTTCCTGCGTTATTTAAAAGTAGGTGGCCTAAAAAAGTATATAATTTGAGGAGTAGGCGAGTGGTTGCCAGAATTGTAGCTGGGCGTGTTCGCTCAGGGAGCTAGTCACCCGCGGAATAATAACAAACAAATAATAAAAACTGAGTAAAGTTTAAAACGATGAACCTGAAGAGGTGTCAAGGGGTGTCGTATGACATCCGCACACACTTCAAGACGAAAAATAGCAAAGAAACAGATAGAACGGGAAAAAACCACGTGTTTAGTGACACGACTTTAATGCAATTTTTTTAGGTAGGGAGATTTGGAACGGGGTCCACTAAGCCTTCTGAGTCCAAATTAGGAGCTGCTAGATTAAAGAAGCGGCGGTATCATCAGGATTCACGCACTGGCAATAAAGGTTAGAGGGATTGGGGACATTCTGATCACATGTCTCACGATCGTAGATTACTCCTCGTACTACATTGCAGGCAACAGTCGGCCAGGCCTAAGGCCTAATCTGTGAGTGGTGTTTCATTAAATAATTCATATTTTGAAGAGGACTAAGAAAAGTCAAACATAGTGACGATTAAGTTTTGGTCACCCAAAACTGATTACAAGTATAGCAAAAGCGATGTGGCTCATGTATTTCTCACAAATTAGTGACGCATACCAAACAGATGCTGCCCTTGCTTGTAGAGGGTATGGTTATCAAGAGAGCTGTTAGTTTCATGTATCTAGAAAGAGTTTTTCACAGATAGAATGGGAGCGACATAGCGGTTACTAACACAGTACTATATATATCAGGTGGTTATAATATAAGTCCAGTGTGGGCTGTAATAATTGTATCGCAGCGAAACTTGCTAGATATTGTAATGCGTTAATGCGGAATGCTGAAAAAAATTAGTTCCACTTTTGGCCACCAGGTGCAACTCTGATGCTGTGAATGCAATAAAGACGTATAGTAATATTTCCATACATAATGAATCGGGAATGTGGCGTAGACAGGAAAGGTCAGACAAGTGAGAATGTTGATATATTATTAACCATCACTTACACAATTTGTTCAGTATGATCACCAGAGACATGACGAGATGCTGTACAGTGTCAGATCTACACCTTGTGGCCAAAATTGAAACTAATTTTTTTCCAATGTAAGTTGGTTCGGCATTAATGCATTAGCATATTTACCAGGCTTTGATGCCATATGATTATTGCAGCCCACACTGCACCTGTGAGTAGCTGCACTTTACTTTTAACCACCTGTTATTTTTTCGTACATCCTGACGAAAAGATCGCTCTCTTCAAACTTTAAAATTCTCCTGTACCTTTCAGACGTTTGCCCAGTGCTGCTAAACAGTGTAGATAATGATGAAGAGAAAACTACATCGGGCCTCTCACAAATACTGACAGAAATTGAACATCATGGCGAAACGCTAGGAAACTGATGTTCCAACATTTCCATGTCTATGAGGTGTGTTGCTTAAAATATCTCTCTTATGCGATTGTATTTTAGTATAACATTCGATTAAAAAATATCTGCGTGATCGCATTGCTGCTGTGTATATGCAACATAGCACGACATGATGCCTGTATATGAGTCCCGACATCTAGGCAAGGAATTAATGTGTCGTTTGTGTCATTCCAAGGGGCTTGCTATAAATAATTCGCAAACGTGAACTACGACGTCATTACCAAACGCGTCCAGACAGGACCAACGTGCTGTTATTCTGTTTCTGACTGCCACAGGACAGGCACCAGAAGACATCCGTCGGAAAACGAAGAATGTTAATTGAGCAGTATACCTGTCGAAAAACACCGTTGTGAAATGGTTTGCTAAGCTCCTTGCTGGTCGCGATTCTATACAAGATGTCTTTCGATTTGGGAGGCAGTCTCATCTATTACCTGGTGTTCCCATCACTGGGGGACGGCACTCCGCGATGCTGGAGAAATTAGAACATGCCATCAGGGCGAAACGTACGGTAAATCTGCAACAAGAAGGGTCTGCGGCTTCACGACAACACTCGTTCCCGAATAACAAATGTCGCAACGCAGAAATTTCGCCAACTCAAGAGCGAGATACGCGAACACTCGCCCTAAAGATCTGATCTCTCCACATGTGATTATCAAGCGTTCGGTGCCTTAAAAAAGACCTTGAAGGGTCGACAATACCTGACGGACGAGGATGTGCAGCAGGCAGCTACGGACTTCCTCACGCAGCAGGGCATGGTGTCTTCTCAAACGGGTATGTTCAACTTCTTGCGTCCTTGGGATGATCACGTCGATGGTCTCAGTGATTCTGCCTTATTGGCACATCGATTCTAGTCCGTAGGACTTTGAAGGGAAACTTTTTGATCAGCCTTCATAAAATTTCATTCATCTTCATTACCAAATATATTACACAAAACCACCACACATAATGTTCATAATTTACCAGAAGGGGCTCAGTCCCAACAGACAGATCATGTCCAGAGGGTCTGTTTATTCAGCTTATTGCCATACTTCAGGCTCTGAAATACGCTGAGTCATTGGCATGAGAGACATGTGAGCATCATACTGACAGATAGCACAGATGCTTCACAGAATGAATAATGACAAGATGGACTCCCACAACAACATGGCAAGAAGAATAGGCAGGGGTCCTACCTTAAGGACTACACCATGAGAAGATCGTAGGATTGTTCGACTGGCTCTGTTCAAATCGAACAGAGGGTACAAGCAAATTGTCCTCACAAACCGTCGAGAACAGATTATAGTAAGCTGCTTTGAGCTCTCGATTTGCCAAGTGTCGTATATGGCTGACACTATACCAAAGACAAAGAGACTTGCGTGGTGTAGAGATAGAGTCAACTGAGACATTGAGTGGTATTCTGTGGTGTTCAACTGTGAATTTCACTTCTGTTTTTGGCCGTCAGATGAACGTCAATGTGACTGTAGACGACTTAGTGAAATGTCACACGAATCAGCGATTCTCGAGACCCATAACTCTCCAACTCCTGGAAGCATGGTGTGGGGGACTATTGAATATGACAATAGGACTGATTTGGTAGGTGCTGAAGGAAGGCAGAATGATCGCCGGTACGTGGCAAGAATCGCAAACACTGTTGTCCTACTCACAATGAACAGAGTATTAAAAGATATATTCCAGGAGAGTAATGGGTATCTCACAGTGCATTTCACACCACAGACACCTTAAGGAACGTACAGATCCTTGACAGGGTCCTGATGCCCTGATCTGTCACCTCTGCAGTCTTTTGGGATGTATCGGGAACACACGTACTTCTACTCCAGACTCCAGCGAGCGCTCTTCACGAACTGATCCAGTATAGGCTTTAGGCATGGCAAAGGTTCCTCAAGATGTCATTTGGAGACAACTTGCTTCTATGCAACAACGAAACTAACAGTGTACTCATTTCTATGAGCGTGTCACACCTCGTACAGATGTTGTTTGAGGCCGGCCGCAGTGGCCGAGCGGTTCTATGCGCTTCAGTCTCGAACCGCGCGACCGCTACGGTCGCAGGTTCGAATCCCGCCTTGGGCATGGATGTGTGTGATGTCCTTAGGTTAGTTAGGTTTAAGTAGTTCTAAGTTCTAGGGGACTGTTGACATCAGATGTTAAGTCTCCTAGTGCTCAGAGCCATTTGAACAACTGTTCGAGGAAGCATGTCCGCGATCCACCTGTGGCCATGTACGTCAGCAGCAGAGGTGAGGTTTAGTTGTGCTGCGGCCGTCTTACGAAAGATACACACCGCCACATATATTACCGCGGCGGAGCACGTCCCATCGTATTTAATATAAAAGGATTCCGTACATGGACTGTTTGTGACGGGCAACCAAAGACATGTGCAATATGTAGCCAAGTCGGCTACCTGTGTGTGCATTGTATCCCCATATACTTTAATTTTTCTTTACTATTCACTGAGGACAGTAATGCCATCGGCTAATCTTACTGATATCCTTTCACCTTGAAATTTAGTGCCACACTTGAACCTTTCGTTCATTTCCGTCATTGCTTCTTCGATGCATAGATTCAACAGTAGTGGCGAAAGACTACATCCCTGTCTTACACTCTTTTTAATCCGAGCACCTTGTTCTTGGTCTTCCACTCTTAGTGTTCCCTCTTGGCTCTTGACATATTGCACTTTACCCGTCCTTCCCTTTTGCTTACCGTTATTTTTCTCAGAATTTCGAAAATATTACACCATTTTACTTTGTCGAAAACTTTTTCCAGGTCGAAAAGTCCTATGAATGTTTGTTCATTTTGTTTAAAAAATCCTACTTCCATTACCAACAGCAATGTCAGAGTTACTTCTCTGATGCCTTTACCTTTCCTAAAGCCAAACTGGTCGTCATATAACAGACTCAATCATCTTTTCCATTCTTCGGTGTATTATTCTTGCCAGCAACTTGGATGCATGAGCTGAAAAGCTGATGGTGCGATAAATCTTGCACTTGTCGGCTCTTATAATCTTGGGAATTGTGTGGATGATGTTTTTCCATAAATTCCGGTGGTATGTCGTCGGACTCATTCAATCTACACACCAACGTGAACAGTCGTTTTGTTGCCATTTCACCCAATGATTTTAGAAAGCCTGATGGAGTGATATCTATCCCTACTGCCTTATTCGATCTCTGGTCTTCCAAAGCTCTTTTAAATTCTGATTCTAACACTGGGTCCCCTACCTCTTCTAAATCAACTCCTGTTTCTTCTTCTATCACTTCGGCAGACAAGTTCCCCCTCATAGAAGTCTTCAGTGTACTCTTTCCACCTATGCCCTCTCTCCTCTACATTTAACAGTGGAATCCCTATTGCACTCTTAATTTCACCAAAGGTTGTTTTGACTTTTCTATATGCTGAGTCAGTCCTTCCGATAATCATTTCTTTTTCGAATTTTTCACATTTTTTTATGCAGTCATTTCGACTTTGTTTTCCTACACTTCATATCCCTTTCATTCCTATGTTACTGATATTTCTGCATTCCTGAATTTCCGTGAACATTTTTGTACTTTCTTCTTTTTTCAATCAAGTGAAGTTTTTTTTGTTACCCATGTTTCTTCGCAGTTACGTCCTTTGGACCTACGCTTTTCTTTCCAAGTTCTGTGGTTTCCCTTTCTAGAGATGTCAATTCCTCTTCAACTTAACTGCCTACTGAGCTATTCCTTATCGCAGTATATATAGCCCCAGTGAGCTTCAGGCGTATCACTACATTCCTTTGTAATTCCGTATCCCACTTATTTGCCCACTGATCCTTTGTGACTAATCTCTTAAACGTCAGCCTACTCTTCATCACTGTGACCTGAGTCTATATCTGTTCCTGGGTACACCTTACAATCCGCTACCTGATTTCGGATTCTGTGCCTGACCATGATGTAATCAACTGAAATCTGCCCGTATCTCCCCGCCATTTCCAAGTATACCACCTTCTCTTGTGATTCTTGAACAGAGTATTCGCTATTACTAGCTGAAATTTATTACAGCGCTCAACCAGCCTTTCTCCTATTTCATTCCTACTACCATGGCCATATTCTCCCGTAAATCTTTCTTCTACTCCTTCCCCTACAATCGCATTCCAATTCCTCATGACTATTAGATTTTTATCTTCATGTACATACTGTATTATCCGTTCAGTATCCTCATATACTTTATCTCTTCATCTTCGGCTTGCTACAGCGGCATGTATTCCTGAACTATCTGTAACGTCTCTAAGCAAAAGACATATTATGTAATAAAGAGAAAGCATTATGTGTCATGTTTTGTTCTTGTATAGAATTATGTACTGATTTTTTTTATTTAGATAATATCTGTGTCGGCGAGTACTGAAACCGCCACAGACGACACTTGTTAAATATCAAACAAAGATGCGAATATGTGACTAGTATAAATAGTACAGAACGAACATTAATTTCTCTGTCGTCTTCTTGGAGTTACGTGAGTAGGAAGAGCCTGTGACGTTATATTGTACGCTTGCGTAGCATTATTTTGTCAAGATTGTGAGAGGGACGCCATTACACATAAATTTGGAAAGGTGTGTAATAACTTAATTTGTTTAAATGTTTCGAATAGAGTTACTTAGTGAAAACTTGCATTATGATTTGTACCAAGCTTGCCTGGCATTTTATCCCATCCCTTTAAGACATTTTCAGTTATTTAAATATTATTCGTGGTGCAGAGCTGCGCTACGCACGAACGAGTCGCTACCGCGGCGCATTCAAACTGCATTAAATGAAATCAATCATACCGCAAAGAAGCGGACAGGTAATAGTGAACTAAAATTATTTCTTTCAGCTTCCGGAACTGCAGAGCAGAGCAGCAGATTTTATGATGTGTTTTACAGGTTGACGCGGGCTGCTGATAATATATTATTAACAGTGCAAAAAGATAATTTACCTTCATAACATAAAAAGAAATCTTGCTGTGCGTAGTTCTGGTCTGGCAAACCTTATAGTAAAAACATCTTTTTCTGTGACAATAGTCTCATGTTCTCGTGTTAGTCGTGGTACTTATTGGTGTTTTACTGTTAACAAAAATCCACTGCAAAATTTTGATATTTTGATGTTGAACAAACATTACGTACTGTAACATCAGCATTGATAACGAAATAATTTTCAGTAACCTTCTCAATAACTGTAAAATCAGGAAGATATGTTGAACTTTATGGCGAGTCACAGTAACGAAAAAATGTTCCTTTAATAGAAAGTCGGATCCAGAACAATAAGAACATAATATATTTTGTTTTGTTGAAAATTAGTGATCCAAAGAAAGTCACAGCACAGCATCACTAAAAGGTATTTCGGGGCTCTTTTCGTAGCAACATATTTTATCTCATATATTAGTTGTTACGCGAGTAATAGTAAAACTAAGCAAATAGTAGAGCCAGCGAAATATCTCTGTTGGTGATGGTTCGCTGTCGATTCTGAGGAGATCGACGCTAGCACTGAACTGTTCACAGTAACTCTGGCCAACCTATCTATTCATAACGAATCTTACTCCCGTTATACCGCTTTCCGCTGCTATTGATATTACCCTGTACTTGTCTGAACAGAAATTCTTGTCTTCTTTTCATTTCACTTCAATGACCATCAGTATATCTAGGCAGAGTCGTATCATTTCATTTTTCAGGTGCTTTAGTTTCGCTATCACGTTCAAAATTCCGACATTCTTCGTCCCGACTGGTAGAACGATATCCTTTCGTTGGTTATTCATTCTTTTTCTTGTAGTTACCTCGCGGAGATCTGAAGGGGCAGTACTGAGGAATCTTTTACCAGTGGAGAGATCATCATGACATTTTTTCACTTACAGGCCACATGTTCTGTGGATACACGTTATGTGTCGTTAATACAGTGGCTTCCAGTGCCTTCTGCATCCTCATTTCGTTGATCATTGCTGATTGTGCCGCCTTTAGAAGTAGCTTCTCACACGAAGAGCAAGAGTGCCCTGAACATCTGCCCAATCCTCCGCCCTGTCTGAAAAGGCCGTTGGCATAATATGGATGATTTCTTATGGCGAGAGCCTTCAGCTGCCAATGCTGATCATTATTCAGAATTTAAGCGATGGCAGGGTTGGAAACCGGGAACGAAGACGTTTTGATTCCGAATGAAATTCGCTACCGGTAGACTACGGGCAACAACATCGAAAAGCCATAGCAAACGTAGCACGCTGCCGCCTCCTCTCTCACCCAGAAAAAAGCACGTAACCTCTACGCTACTTCCAGGTACATCTTCAACGGATTTACGGAAGGCGCAAGAGAAGCAGTGAAATGTTCAACTTCAACTGATCCCTTCACAGTCGCGCCAGTCCTCGGAAGTGACTAGGCCAAAGAGGGACGAGGCCACAACACATGAGAAAGACAAATTCTCTACAAAGTTACCAGTAAACGATAACCACGTGGGGCCAATGGATAATCAAATTTACATCACACTAAATCTTCCCACCATGCATCCCAGCAACGCTAAACCCGTTCCAAAAGAGCGCTTTCATCTCAGAATGACCCTTCTGCCCGGAACGTGAAAGGGAACACATTAAATCTAAACTGAAAATGCCAACAAAAATTCAGCTGTTGATTTAAATATGCCAGTTGATACTGATTCCAGGGTGGAGGAAAATGGCGTCAACCGAACTATCTAATGGCGTAATTATCTGTCTCAAACTGTTCCGGAACTGTAGTATGGGGCAAAAATACCTTAGTTTGAGGATAATGCGTAACGGATGTCCTTGATGAATAATACCACTGGATACCAGCGCGTTTGCATGCCGTTTACTGCATTATGAGAGGTGCATCTGCCCGGATCGAGTCTGATGGCATATGAACGAGCAGAGACAGTGTGCCAGACAGCCTGGATGTTATCTTTAGGCAGTTTCCCCCATATGACTAGCTGAATACCGGGCTGTTACCCACGTGCCACCTGAGCTACAGTATCGAACACATCTCACACTTACACATTGCGTAACTGTACAAGCAGACAGATGGGGTCTCAAAATTCTGTCCCATGGGCAAAGGGATAGTGCCAGGAAGAGCATCCGGCTACCCTCTACCACTAACACTGCCAAATACAGGTCATGAAGACACAAGATAAGGCCATGAAAAAGAAGAAAGAAAGAGATCTCTAATGATTACTCGAAGTGAAACTTGTGACAGATGAAAACTGGTTGGTGGAAATCAGTGGTAACTTCCTATGGGGGCAAACTGCTGAGGGCATCGGTCCCTAGGCTTTCACACTACTTAATCTAACTTACGCTAAGGACAACAAACACACCCATGCCCGAGGGAGGACTCGAACTTCAGACGTGGGGAGCTGTGCAAACCGTAACAAGGTGCTGAAGACCGTTTGGCTACCCCGCGCGGATTGTGTGGTGGACTGGTACTCCAAACTGGGACCTCTTCCATCAGCGGGCAACTGCTCTGCCGGCTGAGCTATCTAATCACAGCTCACGACCCGTCCTCACAGCTTTACTTCCATCACTGTCTCATTTCCTACCGTCCAAACTTCACAGAAGTTCTCCTGCAACCTTACAGGACTAGCACTCCTGGAAGAAAGGATACTGCGCAAACATAGCTTAGCCACAGCCTTGGGGATATTTCCAGAATGACTTTTCGCTCTGCATCGAAGTATAGACTGATTAGAAACGTCTAAGTAGATTAAAACTGAGTGCCGGACGGGCCTCGGTCATACCATTTCTCGACCTGGAAAAAGCGTTCGGCTGTGTAAAATAATTCAAGATGTTCGAAATTCTGTTAAAAATGTGAGTAAGCTGTAGGGAAAGGCGGGTAATATGCAATACATACGACAACCAAGAATGAAAGACTAACAACAAAGTGCTCAGATTAGATAAAGTGTAAGACTGAGGTGTAGTGTTTCACACTGATAGTTGAATCTCTACACGGAAGAAGCAATGACAGGAATAAAAGGAAGGTTCGATGGTAGGTTTAAAATTCAGGAGGATCGTATGTATCCAACAAGATTAGCTTGTGAGATTGCTGTCCCAATTAAGACACACTGTGGACTGACATTAAACCGAAGAAAGTAATGAGGATTAATAGAAATGAGATAAACGATAAACTGAAGTAGACAAAGTTACGGAATTATATTACATTGGAAGCAAAATAACACAAGACGGACGAAGGAGGGATAGCAAGAAAAACAGGGTATGCAAGGTGGGCATTCCTGACAAAATGAAGTCTAATATCACAGTGTCAAATATCGGTCTTAATTTGCAGAAGAAATTTCTGAGAATGTACCGTTACAGCATAGAAGTATATAGAGTGAATCATGTATTTTGGGATAACCGCAGACGAAGAGAATCGAAGCTTTATACCCTTGCAGAATATTTTCGACAAAAATAAATAATTAATTCTTCCATTTTTCGGTAGTTATGGGGTTGCTTCCCAATCATATACAAATAACATTTCCTTGTTTTGAAGGATTCTAAGGATCCCATCTGAGAAGCACCCTATATCAAGACTTTTGAGCACGATATATAGGAAAACAGAAGCATAGCGACCTAAACCCTTTCACTGGAGTTACTGGCACCTGACTAGTACACTACTGGCCGATAAAATTGCTGCACCAAGAAGAAATGCAAATGATAAACGGGTATTCATTGGACAGATATTTTATACTAGAACTGACATGTAATTTCATTTTCACGCAATTTGGGTGCATAGATCCTGAGAAATCTCTACCCAGAACAGTCACCTCTGGCCTTGATACACCTGGGCATTGAGTCAAACAGAGCTTAGATGGCGTGTACAGCTACAGCTTTCCATGCAGATTCAACACGATATGACAGTTCATCAAGAGTAGTTGAAAATGGCTCTGAGCACTATCGGAGTTAACATCTGAGGTCATCAGTCCCCTAGAACTTAGAACTACTTAAACCTAACTAACCGAAGGACATCAGACACATCCATGCCCGAGGTAGGATTCGAACTTGCGACCGTAGCGGTCGCGCCTAGAACCGCTCGGCCACTCCGGCCGGCTCATGAAGGGTAGTGACTGGCGTATTGTGACAAGCCAGTTGCTCTACCACCATTGACTAGACGTTTTCAATTGGTGAGAGAACTGGAGACTGTGCTGGCCTGGGCAGCAGTCGAACATTTTCTGTATCCCGAAAGGCCCGTACAGGACGTGCAACATGCGGTCGTGCATTATCCTGTAGGGTTTCGCAGGGATCGAATGAAGGGTAGAGCCACGGGTCGTAACATATCCGAAATGTAACGTCCACTGTTCAAAGTGCCGTCAATGCGAATAAGAGGTGACCGAGACGTGTAACCAATGGTACCCCATACCCTCACGCTGGGTGATACGCCAGTATGGCGATGACGAATACACGCTTCCCATGTGTGTTCACTGTGATGTCTCCCAACACGGATGCGACCATCATGATGCTGTAAACAGAACCTGGATTCATCCGAAAAAATGACGTTTTGCCATCCGTGCACCCAGGTTCGTCGTTGAGTACACCATCGCAGGCGCTCGTGTCTGTGATGCAGCGTCAAGGGTATCCGCAGCCAAGGTCTCCGAGCTGACAGTCCATGCTGCTGCAAACGTCGTCGAACTGTTTGTGCAGATGGTTGTTGTCTTGCAAACGTCCCCATCTGTTGACTCGGGGATCGAGACGTGGCTGCACGATCCGTTACAGCCATGCGGATAAGATGCCTGTCATCTCGACTGCTAGTAATACGAGGCCGTTGGGATCCAGCACGGCGTTCCGTAATACTCTCCTGAACCCAACGATTCTTTATTCTGCCAACAGTCATTGGATCTCGACAAACGCGAGCAGCAGTGTCGCGATACGATCAACCGCAATCGCGATAGGCTACAAACCTACCTTTGTCAAAGTCGGAAACGTGATGGTACGCATTTCTCCTCCTTACACGAGGCACCACAACAACGATTCACCAGGCAACGCCGGTCAACTGCTGTTTGTGTATGAGAAATCGGTCGGAAATTTTCCTCATGTCAGCATGTTGTAGGTGTCGCCATCGGCGCAAACCTTGTGTGAATGGTCTGATAAGCTTATCGTTTGCATATCACAGCATCTTTTTCCTGTCGGTTTAATTTTGCGTCTGTGGGACGTCATCTTCGGGGTGTAGCAAGTTTAATGGCCAGTAGTGTATGCTGAAATTCGTTGAAACGGGGTGCCGTAGGATCTAGATTCTTGTAGCTTCATACACACAATCTGATAAAAAAATGCTGCCATCGATTAATGAACATCAGTGTGGAGTGTGTCGAGCCCCTGCCTTTATGACGGCTTGAACTCTACTGAGGACACTTTTAAGGAGGAGTATAAATGCCTATGAAGGAAAGACAGCTCAATCTTTCGCAAGAGCTGAAACCAGAGAAGGTAGTGACGTTGGACGCTGGAGTCTGGAGCGAAGTCGACGTTCTAACTCATCCCAAACGTGTTCTTCCGAATTAATGTCCGGACTTCGGGCAGGCCACTCAATTTCAGGAATGTTATTGTGTACAAAAAGTGTCCTCACAGATGCTGCTTTATGACATGGTTCATTGTCACACTGATGAAATCAATCGTCATCTCCGAGCTGTTTCTCTACTATGTGGAGAACACAATTCTGTAAAATGTGTTCATATCTTTCCGCTTTTAGCGTTTTGTTAAGTCCAATGAGGAGCCCATACCCTAATCACAAACAGCCCCATATCGTAACACCACCTTCTCTGTACTTTACTGTTGACACTACACATGATGCTAGGCAACATTCTCCAGGCGTTCTCCAAACCCAAAGCCTTCCTTCGGATTGCCATCGGGTGTACTGTGCTCCATCACTCAGAATCACTCATTTCTAGCCATCCATCGTCCAAGGGCGTCGCTTAACCTCCGCATAGCATTGCTATAGAACTGTGTAGGATATAAGGAGCTGCTCGAGCATTCTACCCCACTCTTCTTGATCCCTGCGCACAGTCATTGTGCTAGCTGGACTGCTGGTAGCACTTTTGAACTCAGATTTTTTTACAAGCACGCTCTGCAATGCTCGACTGTCCTCACCCATCAGTACATGATGTCTGCCTGGTCTTGGTTTAGCTATGGCTGTTCCTTCACGTTTCCACCTCACAGCCACTTGACCAATGGTCGACTTGGGTAAAGCCGGCTGGGGTGGCCGAGCGGTTCTAGGCGCTACAGTCTGGAATCGCGCGACCGCTGTGGCCACAGGTTCGAATCCTGCTTCGGGCATGGATGTGTGTGATGTCCTTTGGTTAGTTAGGTTTAAGTAGTTTTAACGTCTAGGGAACTAATGACCTTAGAAGTTAAGTCCCATAGTGCTCAGAGCCATTTTGACTTGGGAAACATTAGAAGAGTTGTAATGTAGATTCGCTATTCAGGTAACATCCAATAATTAGCACACGTTCGAAATCACTGATCTCTCCTGACCGACCTCGTCTTATTATTTCTTCTCTACTGGCAATACACTACCTCCTTCCTCCTTTTATACTGGCGGACATGCCTCTCGTGATAGTTAGTGGCCAACTCTGCATTACACAGGGGTTTCCGAATGCTTTTGATCAATTAGTGAATGTTATTTTTTCATTTATTGTCCTATGTTAAATCGTGTTCGTCACTGACAATTAATTAACGATTAATTTTTAATATTAAGTTCATCGTAACTAACAAAAGGGTAGAATAATAAATAAAAACAATACAAATTTACAATTTCTTCCCTTTTTTCAACACAGACAAGCACTGTCACGCCGATATTCTCATAGTCTCACAGCCATGTAGATATTCAGTGTGTTGGTTGTTTTTTCCGTGTCGAACAGTCTTTCCGCAAATGCATCACAAACTTTATGGCATGATATTTCTGCATGGTCGTAACTGCACCACTACATGGAGTACGGCTGTCAGGATAGACTAACCACTTTGCGTCCAAGTGTCTACACTTCAACACCTGACCTGCTGCCGAGGGGAAAATAAGCATTAATGGGTTGCTCTAGACACGTGTATTTGTGGTGACTTTGGATACAGTTTTTTTTTAAGTACTCGCATTGTGTGTGTTTGGTTCAGATTCAGATGGATAAATGGGATCTGGGTTGTGATACACTTATTCGTTTTGAATCATTGGTCAATGGTAACTCACCTGAAATTGGCGTATTTTGATAAAGGGGCTGCACCTTTACTTTCAGCAGTAAGGAAAGATACTTAATTGTGACTGTCCTTCCTTCGAAGATGATCCTTGTGAAGGATGTCGTAAAACTGCTACTATAGACGAAAACGTGAGAAGAGACCACGTTACGGTATTGCATGATTACCGATCGAAGCTGTTTGAGACAGTTAATAATACATAAGAAGAAAGTATACTGCTAACTTTACCCGTAGCTGACAAGAATAAATCTTTGTGCAAGATGGGTTTGGGATATTTAATATTCTGAGCAAAAATCAGGAACATTTGTGTCTGAGCCACCACTATAACCCTGAAACGACATTTTGCAGCACTATCAACTCTGGAGACACTGCCACTTGTGTCCAACATTTTCAAGAAGTTCTAATGGTGACTTTGTGGTATTACACTGAACTTTGTAGTGACTACATACTGTTCTCACTGAAAGCGTGAACAAGGATGCGGCATTATGGGTCTAACATAAAGTCTTCCATTCTCTTTGAACCACTTCCCTGTTCTAATGAGAAAGTATACGTTTCCTATACTCTCTCTTCCCTCATGTTCATCCAGCCATACAGGATCTGCTACTTCCACGATTTGGCAGTTGTGTTTAACTTCGTGTCCAGATGCCTTTCCTGCCGCCAGAGCCGTCGGTTAACCTCTTGAGTGCTACCTCACTGTACACAACGCAAACTTTTTCCTGTGTGTGCAGAGGACATCATCTTAATAGAGCACTGTCCTTGTGAGTGAGGAATTTTGTATGCTCTGTATACGGAGGCCTGTACCTTAGATGCCAGAATGGTCACCCAATACAGACAGGGCAAACGGGAGGAGCCTGACTAAGTAAGTCCCACAACTTACTACTAGTCTCTTTCTCATATTCTAAGCCTGTTCTTCCCTTGTCTCTCTACCTGTCGTCTCCAGTTACAAGTAATGGCTTGGGAGGACAATTAGGCATAGGGAAGCTAGTCTCTCTAAGGGAGTAAACCCTTAAAAGAAAATCAGGCAAGTTGGGAGGCGGAAAAGTGGCAGCCCCACTATCTAACTATACTTGCGGAGCCCTTAAAGGCGACCAGGTGAATTGTTCCAATTACTACTAGTACCCAAAACAACCTTGGATCAAGGTCAGACATATTGATGAAAGAAGGCAAGGAAGACTGAGGAATCGATGGGTAACATAACAGGCAAAACTAAAAAAAGGCCTAATGCTTGAAGTGCAGATGATGACGATGAGAAGACTGTAATTTAACTGTGTATCATATTTTCGGACATGGGGACTGGGTATCAACTTAGCATTTGTCTTCATGAACATGGAAAACCATCTAAAAACCACACTCAAGCTGGCCAGCGTACCAGAAAAACCATCAGTAGAGGACCAAACTTAGTGCTGGCACAGTCTGCACTGTTGACAATTTATCAAAGACGGTGGCTCTTCTTGGGTGGTCCTCCACCTCCTCTCCCTGGTGTGTAGATGTGGCAATGTCACAATTAAATTGATATGCAAATTAATTATATTGATATGCAAATAAATTAAACTGATATGCAAATTAATTAAATTCAAAATGGCAGGAAATTAAAAATGGTGTGAATTTCAAAAAATGTTGGTAAATTAAAAAATGGCTGGAATTTAAAATTTGGAGCCCTAGTTCACAATACCACCACCAGAGGATACTGTCAGACTCCCACCTCTCCTCTTCCCTACTTCCCCACCTGTGAACTGACAGGAAAAAGACTCAGTCTGTGTTGAGCTGCTTGAGAGGAAGGTAGCGTCTTTATTTATTTATTTACTTATTTTAATGGGAAGCATGTTCTCGGTGGGAAACAGTAATTCTGCGTTGAAGAGGAAGGCAGGGTTTTTAATTAATTTATTTATTGATAGCTCAATTGGGCTAACTTTAGTAACCTAAATTTGAGGCATGTGTGTTCGCCTCAATGTGCAGGGATCAACTGATCTAGTTCACACTACATCCGCCATAGGGCACAGTTATCCTCCCCCCCCCTCCCTCACCCTATTATGCTACCCATCTTCCATCACCGTCCCTCCTCTGTCAATGGTAGGAAGCTGTCAGTCTCTGTCTAGTTGTCAGGGAGGGTGGCTAGGTTAGTGTTCTTTATATACAGGGCGTCCATAAAGTCCCTTTACAACTTCAAAATTTTATTACTACGAGGGTCAGTCAAAAAGTAATGCCTCCTATTTTTTTTCTACGTTTAATTGTCAGGAAATTTAAATGCAATTACATAGGTTGAAAACCACAACATTGAGGATCATTTTGTCATTTTTTAATGTAATCTCCGCCCATCTCTACAGTTTTGGTCCATCTTTGAACAAGGGCATGTATCCCAGCAGGGTAAAAATCACAGCTCTGCTTCCTAAGCCATTGACGCACGGATGTTTTGACGGCCTCCTCATCTTCAAAATGAATCCCACGATGAGCTTCTTTTAGTGGCCCGAACAGATGGAAGTCTGATGGTGCCAGGTCAGGGCTGTATGGGGGATGAGGCAAAACTTCCCATCCAATTTTGACAATCTCGTCAGAGGTGTGACGACTGGTGTGTGGTCTTGCATTGTCATGCAAAAGAAGAACATCTGCCATTGATTTTGTTGGGCGAACTCGCTGAAGACGTGCTTTAAGTTTTTTGAGGGTTGTGACGTATTGAACAGAATTTATTGTGCATCCCTGCTCCAAAAAATCAACCAGAATCACACCCTCTGTATCCCAGAAAACTGTTGCCATAACTTTCCCTGCCGATCGCACAGTTTTGAAGTTTTTCTTCCTCGGCGAGCTTGTGTGACGCCACTCCATTGACTGCCTCTTTGATTCGGGTTCAAAAAAATGCACCCATGTTTCGTCCCCAGTCACAATTTTTTTCAGAAACTCATCTCCCTCCAAACGGAAGCGCTGCAAGTGTTGGGAGACTATTGTTTTCCTTGCCTCTTTATTCTGATCGGTTAACATTCTTGGAACCCACCGTGCACAAACTTTTGAGTACCCCAATTGTCTAATGATCGTGATCACACTGCCTTTACTAAGAGAAATAATGCGACACACTTCATCTGCAGTCACCCGACGGTCACCACAAATGATGTCATCAACTTGCTGAATGTTGTGTGGAGTCACTGCACTCACCGGCCTGCCGCTCCGCTTTTCGTCAGTCAACGGTGTTTGCCCTTCAGCTTCCTTACAACGACGAACCCATCGTCTAACAGTGCTGACATCCACTGTCACAACACCATACACCTTCTTCAGTCTTTCATGAATGCGTATGGGCGTTTCACCTTCTGCATTCAAGAATTCAATCACACAACGCTGTCTCAAACGAACATCGATGTCGGCCATCTTACAAACTTCTGCTGTGCTGCCACCTGTTGACACAGAAAGTTAGTACTGCAGTGAACTGCAGAAGAAGGTTTGAGGAATGGCGCCAAATTCAAATTTTTCACGTAACTTAATTTTTTTAAGTAGAAAAAAAATGGGAGGCATTACTTTTTGACCGACCCTCGTACGTCAGTTGTTGAAATATTTTAACAAATTTTCTTTTATTGTAATCACTGTTTACTAAAGTTTTTATATATACTAAAATTTTGTGTTTCATATACTCTGTTGATGGAAGGAACTCAACCTCTATAAAATGGCAAATCCTCAAGAGAAGGCACAATGTGTTTCCCTGTTTATTGAGACAAAATCGGATGTTCAGACTCAACAAAACTTGAGAACGAAGTACGGAAGAGATCCACCATTGTGTCCTTCAATCCGTGCATGGCACAAAAAATGTATGGAGACAGGGACAGTGATGGATAAAGGGAGGAGCGGACGACCAAGAGCATCCGAGGAAAACATCGATCGCGTTTTTAACGTCTTCACTCGTTCACCTACAAGTCCATCCGTACTGCTGCCAGACAGTTGGAACTAACACGTTCAGCTGTGCATAAGGTCCTCCAGAAGAACTTACGGTTGTACGTTTACAGAGTAAACTGCTACAGACACTTGAGCTAAATGACAAGCCAAAACGGACAGAGTTTGCACTGAACATGCTGGAACGCCTTTCGGAGGATGAAGCATTCCTCAAGCGAGTTTGTTTCAGTGCCTTTTCACGTTTCTGGGACATTAAACTGACACAATGTGAGAATCTGGGGATCTGAACACCCCCATCTGACTAGGGAGCTTCACCGGGATAGTTCAAAAGTGAATGTGTGGTGTGGAATCATGCGTAACCGAATGATTGGTCCATTTTTCTTCAATGAGTCAACAATTACGGCAGATGTTTACCTCGACCTTCTGACCGAATATGTAGCAACACAACTGAAGGGCTTATTTCAATAGTGGTACAAGTCCATTACCTCCACTTATCTGTCTATAATGCTTCTGAAGTTAATGATCCAAACAAACAGAAAGAAAGGTTCATGTCTAGCAAGAAGCCATATGCTTGAATATTTCTGGTATCTCAACTGCAGATTTTTCAACGCTCATTTAACTTTAGAACTCTGTATCTCAATATGAACAAAAATGGACTTGTACCACTATTGAAATAAGCCCTTCAATTGATTGACTTACAATCAACTATAATTTTCCAGGAAGATGGAGCACCACCACATTGAGGACTGTATGTTCGTCGGTTCCAGGCAGATGGATTGGGAGGCATGAGCCAATTCCTTGGCCACCGCGTTGGTCAGGTATCACTCCATTGGATTTTTTTTATGGGGGTTTGTAAAACATATCGTGTATCAAACACAGATACGGAACATTGCTGACGAAGCAAAGGATTCGTAATTCCATTACCACCACTGATGACGCTATGTTACAGGCAACATAGCACGAAATCGAGTTCCGTCTTGATGTGCCTCGTGCAACTAAAGGCGCCCATATAGAGGTATATTAAACAATGTCAAAAAACCTTTTATAAACACTGATTACAATAAAAGAAATGTTGTTAAATATTTCAACAATTGCTGTTGTAATAAAATTTTGAAGTTGTAAAGGGACTTTATGGACACCCTGTACATTCGCTAAGAAACTGAAGTGAAGATGGCTACTAATTACACATCAATAAGCACAGTGCAATACAATAAGTGCCTAAAATCACAATATGGCTAAAAATTGACAATGTCCTGCTGGAAAAAATTCACAGTAACACTTGAAACTAGTAGCTGATGGATTCAACGTAAATAATAACTCCACAAAGGACGCTCCCTTTACCAGCAAGTCGAAATAAATCTCTCTGCTCCACTTGTGAATCGACAAGAAAAAATACTTGGTCTAATGTGATAACTGAAACAACCCCTAAACTGGTACACTCATACATTTATAGAGAACAAGCAGCAATGTTAAAAAATCGGACTACTTAGACCTGGTACTTTGGTGTTCAGTACCTTTGGCTTAGTTTATATTTGATGCCGGAGTCAACAATGGTTAAGCACTTATTTTTTATTTTTCTCACTTTACGAAGCATAATTATACAGTGGGAAACCCACACTGGTATATGAGCACAGACAGGAAAACACATACGTGAAAATCAGAAACTGACGATGTCACGCGAGTGATGTTATCCTGCTGGAAAAAAAATTCACAACACCACTCGAAACTAGTAGCAGACATACTCAAAATATAGGACGATCCCTTCACCAACAAGTCGAAATAAATTTCTCTGCCCCACTTGTGTATTGGTGGGAGAAAGGCTTGAGTGGAAGGTACTATTTTTATTTTTGGTTGGAAATATGTTGATCTGACGAGATGTTGGTGTTGGGCAGAGAGGAGTTTAATAAGTGTATTACGTGTAAATATACAGCTCAGGATTTTGTCTGTAGCCTCCTACACGAGGATTGAAAGGAGCTGATGGTAAACGAGAGTAGAAGGAATATTTGTCAGTAAAAAATGGTGATGCAGCAGGATGTACTGAATACACATTTCACAGCTCATAGAGACTGTTGCCTATGCTGGCGCTGTTCGCGTTTTTGAAATGGCCGGCCAGTCCACAGTGCAGGAGATGACTTCGCACGTCCACAGCCAACCCTTTTTACCGACCACGTGTGTGTCGCACAGTTTAATGTCGGAGTTCGCTACAGACGCCTGCCGCTGCTTTGCTGTATGCCCTACTCGACAAACACCCTGCAGCCCTGGTGCTCGAAATTCAAACAAACGGTGCTCTCTTTATTTCTCGACAACTTCGTCCTATTCCATTGCGCGTGAGAGGTGATACTCGTAGTACCTTGCACACTGATTCATCGTAAGAAGGGGTGGGGCAGCAAACTACCACTGAAGTGTAGGAAGGCCAACACACGCTACCACAGCTGAGGGGAAATGCTTCACTGTTCTAATTACAAATTGAAGTTATTGTAAAAAAACCAGCACTCGTAAACAACAGGTCATAATGCAACACACCCTCTGGGAACTGAGAAAAATCATTGTAATAACACAGCTACCGCCCAAACCGACCCAAAAAGATCGCGTCAGGAGAGAGTGGCGGCAGCTGCACGTGTGTTCACGTCGATGCTGTGTCACGGACTAACCAGTTTAGAACTGTGTTACCTCTCGTCTTACCCCCTAATCTCTCCTTCTCCTTACAGTAGGTAGGGGTACAGGTCTGTTCAATTCTGTCGCTAATGGTACACAAAGAGATCCATCTACTGGCTGTGAAACACTGTTGCCGGTGTGCAGAAATCAGTCACAGACGGATAAAGCACAGGACGCTTCCAGCTAGCCGATAAACTTATTTCTTGGAAAGACTGGCCCCCATGGAAATTCTTGACTGTGGGACACAGATGAAGAACTGAGGAGATACATGCGATCTTTATAGTAGATGTCTCACAGTGCGTCTATCCGCCTGCGCTCTGCCTCCTGGCACTACAGTCTGGAACCGCGCGACCGCTATGGTCGCAGGTTCGAATCCTGCCTGGGGCATGGATGTGTGTGATGTCCTTAGGTTAGTTAGGTTTAAGTAGTTCTAAGTCTAGGGGTCTGATGACCTCAGCTGTTAAGTCCCATAGTGCTCATTTTTTTGTTCATCAAAGTGAAATATCGGTTAACGTAGATGTTTCGTTAGACCATGTGGTGTCACTGCCAGACACCACACTTGCTAGGTGGTAGCCTTTAAATCGGCCACGGTCCGATAGTATACGTCTGACCCGCGTGTCGCCACTATCAGTGATGGCAGACCGAGCGCCGCCACACGGCAGGTCTAGAGAGACTTCCTAGCACTCGCCCCAGTTGTACAGCCGACTTTGCTAGCGATGGTTCACTGCCTAATTACGCTCTAATTCGCCGAGACGATAGTTTAGCATAGCCTTCAGCTACGTCATTAGCTATGACCTAGCAAGGCGCCATTATCAGTTACTATTGATATTGTGAATCATGTACCATCAAGACCGACGTTCATCATTAATGGATTAAAGTTAAGTATTCCACCAGCTACGTCCGTTTTTCTAAATTCTAATTTCCTTGTCATGTTCTAGACCCCACGCCAGCCTGTGTGAGCTAAAACGCGTGCATTTCGGTCTCCTCTAGTAACACGGTGTTGGCTCTCCTGGAAACCACAACATTGGCGACGAGGCAAAACCGCGTTCTTATCGATATTGCCCTGATTTATTTGTGTAATGGCTTCGCCACAATCTCCAGATGTACTGTCCCAATTTTATCACTTACAGAATCAGCAGACGCAGACCTTACTGCATGCCCTTGGACAGCTTGTCCAGGGTCAACGTGCGATGCAAAACGATGCGGCAGCAGCCTATCCACCGCGAACGCAACCACAATATGCTGTTGCACCAACTTTTCGACCTGTTGATGCTGCACTGGAAAGCTGGATGGAGTGGTCATGCCAATTTGGATACCATCTCGCGGCCTACAGAATTCAAGGTAACGAGCGGCAGCCTTATCTCTTATCATCGGTCGGCATACAAACGTACCGTGTGATAGTCAAATTATTTCCCAGACGCGACGTAGCAACTCTGTCCTACGACGAAATTTTGCCTGCATTAGATGCATATTTCAAAGAATCAGCCAATGTAGTTGCGAAAAGATATTCCTTCTTTCGTACAAAACGTACGGCATGTCAGACTAATCGGGAGTGGGTTGCAACTTTGCAAGGCCTTACTAGGGATTGTGCTTTTGAGTGTCAATGTGTACTTCCTTATTGAGAAACTATGGTACGTGACGCAATTGCACAGAATGTTTCTGATGTTCGTATAAGGGATCAGATTTTGAAACTAGTCAATCCCTCCCTTCAACAAGTGATGGACATATTGGATCGGCAGGACACGCTTGACTTTGCTCAGGAATCATTTGAAACTTCGCCAGCAGTGTGTCAGGTTCACCGGCCAGCCGTGCGAGCTGCACGGAGCAGTAAACAGCCCTCTCGCCCGACCGCGCCGCTGCCGCCAGGCTCCCAGCCACGTGTGCCGCGCCGGCATGCAAATGCAGTGATCAAATCATGCCCGAGGTGTGTTAGTAAACATTCACGTGAGAATTTCCCGTCACGCCAAGCTATTTGCTTTTATTGTAATAAAAATTATGTACCAGGGTCAGTTCACGTTGCACGAGACAGCGCTCTTGTCGTCAGCAGGACAATAAACTTTTTGTAGACTTTGACATTAACGGCAAAGTGATACCATTCCAGCTCGATACCGGAGCTGCAATTTCACTGATCAATCAAGACACTTACAAACTGCTGGGCACACCTCAGTTGCGTGCCGCAAATGTTAAATTAAGTAGTTATTCGGGACAAAACATCCCTGTGCTAGTAGAGTGCAGCCTTCTTGTAACATACAAAGGACAAAAAAAACTTGTGTCATTTTATGTCCTTCGGTCTTCTTCTGCAGTGAACTTGTTTGGTTTCGATTTATTTCAGTTGTTTAACTTGTCTGTAGTAAATCAGGTCCTATCAGTGAACCAGACTGTGCCTTCCGACAGTGTTTCTCGTCTATGTGAAGAATTTGTAGACATTTTTGCACCGGGCCTCGGTTGCGCAAAGAACTATAAAGCACATTTGGAATTGAAAGTCAAGGCGCAACCGAAATTTTTGAGAGCGCGCAATGTTCCCCACGCATCGCGTGATGAGGTCGCAAAAACATTACTCGATTTGGAATCACAAGGTGTAACTGAACGTATGCAGGCTTCTCTCTGGGCATCACCCTTAGTAATTTTGCCAAAACCTTCGAGAAAATTGAGACTTTGTGTGGACTTCAGGGCAACGGTGAATCCACAACTAGTGATTGCAACTTTTCCTTTATCCCGCCCGGAAGATGTTTGACAAACTGTGCCCAGGTAAATAATTTCTGAAGTTGGACCTCGCAGATGCGTATTTGGTGGTTAACACGCATCTTGGTTTGTATCGATTCAAACAACTGCCATTCGAGTGTGCATCCGCCCCTTCATTGTTTCAGAAATATCTACAAACTGTTTGTGCGTCGGTTCCTACTGCAGCAAACTATCTGGACGATATTGTCATCTCCGGAAAGACGGAAGAATAACATTTGGAAAATCTCAGAACATTATTTCAGGTCTTGCGACAAAATGGTCTTCGCTTGCGGAAGGACGAATGTGTGTTTTTTGCTCGTGAATTGCCATACCTGGGACATGTACTCAATGCCCAAGGCATACATCCCAGTCCCGAGCACCTCCGTGCCAATGTGGTGTCACCGCCAGACCCTTTAAATCGGCCACGGTCCGATAGTATACGTCTGACCCGCGTGTCGCCACTATCAGTGATTGCAGACCGAGCGCCGCCACACGGCAGGTCCAGAGAGACTTCCTAGCACTCGCCCCAGTTGTATAGCCGACTTTGCTAGCGATGCCTAATTACGTTCTCATTTGCCGAGACGATAGTGTAGCATAGCCTTCAGCTACGTCATTTGCTACGACCTAGCAAGGCGCCATTATCGGTTACTATTGATATTGTGAATCATGTACCGTCAAGACAGACGTTCATCATTGATGGATTAAAGTTAAGTATTCCACCAGCTACGTCCATTTTTCTAAATTCTAATTTCCTTGTCCAGTTCTAGACCTCACGCCAGCCTGCATGAACGAAAACGCGTGCATTTCGGTCTCCTCTAGTAACACGGTGTTGGCTCTCCTGCCAACCACAACAGACCATACATGTTTTTTTTTTTCTCTCTCACGTTCTCTTTACTCCAATGAAAGTTTTCAAATAATGAGGACATTTTCAGTGATCGGTAGTTTCCACAGAAAAGTATCTTTTTTATCGATGTTACACAGGATGGACATGTGTAGGAGATGTGAGCTAAAAAAACTACATGTGTCAGATGTATTGCTATAGAACTGCGATCTGTGCAGTTTGCTCATCTGTAATGGGCAGCAGTGCTACAGTGTTTTTTTTCATGTCTTTAGACATCCCAAAATAATGGGAACTGTATAGATGCCATGCTGTATTGATAAGTCAGTCATCTGAAATGAATTTGATGCCCTCATGCACAGCTTTCTTCGAATCCATGAACACCTTTGAAAAATGGAAGCATCGTTGTTTGTGTTTGCTGCATTTCTTTTATTTTTTTCTAGGAAGCCGACTCGTTTGTTAGGGGGATAGGGGGAGACAGTTTCTGTTTAAACAGCAATGCAGAGTCCTGGTATTTTTCCGACGCAACTACAGGTATGTATTTGAAGAATGGAAACATCGTTGTTTGTATGTGTTCTCCATTATTTTTTGTTTCTTGGGAAGCCAATGATACTGTTGGGGTGAGACGGTTTCTGTTTAACCTGTTCCTTTGTCGGCAACTCAGAGTCCTAGTATGTTTCCGCTGCAGCTGCAAGGATGCCTTTCAAGCAACATTGTTTGGCCGCGTATTTTGGGTACCTTTGAAACTACCTATGCCATAACGGGGGGGTGGGGGGTTCCGCAGACGTATGCCATAATGTTTTCCAGCATCCACTGAGAACCATTTAACTTTTCAACAATCAAAGGAAGTTGCTAACATAATAGAAAATTATTAGGATACAAGAACCATTTAGCTTCTCGACCATCAAATGAGACCACCAATATAATAGAGCGTCTTTAGTACACAAAAGCATGCTGCCACCCTTCCGCACGCACTTTTCACCCCCTCCCCCCCCCCCCCCCGCCCCTTGTGGCAGCACCAGATACTTATCACAAGTGACCTACCTGACTCGCTGCATGTTCGGATATTCTACAGCCGCCAAAGCAGCCCCCTCGTTAACACTCATTGCAGGGGCCTACTGTGTGGGGAAAAACAACCCCCTCCTCTCCTCCACTGGAGAGTCAGTAGAGGACGCAGCCATCAGTTGACTGTGGGATGGTAGTTAACCGACTCACTGCGTAATTGCACCACTTCCGTGTTGACGCAGGCACCTGCAGCCCACCAATACACCAGACAGCAGCATACAGCTGCAGTGTGCAGATGGGAGGGGTTTACACGTTCTTAGTGTTCCATATACACCATGCGATGCATGTGTCGAATTGGAGAGGTGGCGCACTTCAATATTGGTGTGCCGCTTAGTATGATCGGGGCTAGTAGCAGAGGGTGAACGTGTATGTTATTCGATTTGTTGAATGTGTTATGTGGTATTTGGTGTTTGTTTTAAATATCAGTTAGCAATGTTTTTGAATCATATAATGATTTATAATTAGGACATGTAATCGGCAAAACATGCACCTCCCGCACCAAGAGTCAAGGTTTTCCCTCAAAGTAAACAAATAAAAGAGACTGTATCTTAGGTGTTCCCTCTCCAACTGCTCAATACAAACTGAAGCTTCTTCCCAAGTGATGATGGGAGGGGGAAGTGTGGGAGGAAAGTACCAACAACACCCTCCGGTGGTGATGCTGTGAACTAGGGCTCCAAAATTTGAAAGTACCGCCAGTTTTCGAAATTCTCGCGTTTCTGAAATTACCACCAGTTTTATGTATCATTCTGAATGTAAATAATTTCCATAAAATTAATATGCACATCAATTTAATTAATTATTTAATTATTTTGGTATACATTTCATTGCGATGTTGGCACATCTACACCCCCAGGAAGAGAAGGTGGGAGGACCAGCCAAGAGTCGGTTGCGGTGGTCTAGCGGTTCTAGGCGCGCAATCCGGAACCGCGAGACTGCTACGGTCGCAGGTTCGAATCCTGCCTCGGGCATGGAAGTGTGTAATGTCTTTAGGTTAGTTAGGTTTAAGTGGTTCTAAGTTCTAGGGGACTGATGATCACAGATGTTAAGTCCCATAGTGCTCAGAGCCATTTGAACCATTTTTGAACCAACCAAGAAGAGCCCCATCTTGGACAATTTTGGCTCCAATACAGACTGTGTCAGCACGAAGTTTGATCCACCATTACAGTCATGAATCCCCCCTCGCAGATTCGATCCAGGTCTAGTCCACCTCCCAGTCTTGCAGCCTAGCACGTTTTGTGTTAGGCAGGTCAGTACGACTTTCCTATACAGTCAGCGCAATCTTGATCGTTATTTAGAGTCATTAATTAGCATTTCCAGTCCGTCTACTCCAGCAAGTGGACGAGTTACGTGACACAGGGTGCTTGCACCGTGTACTACTACAAGAGAATCAAATTCAGTTCTGTATTGCATTTTTAATAACGCCATGTTTATGTGAATGGTGAACTGTGGTACGTTTTTGAACATGTCTTAAGGAGAGGAAGTGGATCCTCAAATAAAAAAATATAGGGTGCTATTTAAAAAAGAAAAAGTGCTGCTGTTAATATCTTCGTAAGGAACAAAGGTACAAGAAAGGCATTCACACTCTTAAATGCTTCCCTGGCAGCTAAAAAACATTTGCTTGATATCAAGCTGATGCTTCAAACCGGCTAATGTAAATACAGTTCGTTGGTGACCTACACCAGTCATTCATTCTCATCAAATTTATATTTTTCTTTCAAAATATTTTATATTTTCTTTTTATACTCCTTTTTACAGGCGTAATTCATTTTTAAAATTTCTCTTCTCCCGCCTACCTCATCATCCCTCATTTCTCTACCTAAAATATTTCTCAGTACGTTTTCGATATATCGTGGCAATTGATAGTTTACACTTCCTTTGTTTGTATGCATATATATTTTCAAGCACGTATGCCATCTACATATTTTCTGCATCGTGCACAGCGACAACATTGCCAGCTGCCAATTGGCACCAGCCACACACGTGTCGTTTGACTGTCTTTTAATTTTATGTACAGTTTAGTGTGAAGAGTTTTACACTTAGCCCATCTCCAACTGTAATGTTTCTAACGGATTTTACTTAGTTTTATCGATGGTCACGCGTACCATGTTACTTGTCATGAGCTTCTTTGATTTGTCGTCGCCAATATGCGAGTTTACGTGTAAGTAATTTTTGTTTTCGTACTTTTATCCAGTGGTTTTTTACATCCTTTACAACTTTATAATTCTTTTTAACTGTGACTTAAATATTTTCCGTGAAGAAGAGATTTAACAATTGGTGAAACCATGATCAAGGGTTGTTAATAAACCTTCATACACTATATGATCTAAAGTATTCAGACACACCAAAAACATACGTTTTTCATATTAGGTGAATTTTGTTGCCACCTACTGCCTGGTACTCCATATCAGCGACTTCAGTAGTCATTAGACATAGTGAGAGAGCAGAATGGGGCGCTCCGCGGTACTCAAGCACTTCGAACGTGGTCAGGTAATTGGGTGTTACTTGTGTCATATATCTGTACCCGAAATTTCCACAGTCCTCAACATCCCTAGGTCCACTGTTTACAATGTGATAGTGAAGTGGAATCGTGAAGGGACACGTACAGCACAAAAGCATACAGGCCGACCTCGTCTGTTGACTGACAGAGACTACCGACTGTTGAAGGGGGTCGTAATGTGTAATAGGCAGACATTTATCCAGACCATCACACATGAATTTCAAGCTCCGTCAGGATCCACTGGAAGTACTATGACAGCTAGGCGGGAGGTGAGTAAACTTCGATTTCATGGTCGAGCAGCTGCTCATAAGTCACACATCACACCAGTCAATGCCAAACGCCGCCTCGCTTGGTGTGAGGAGCATAAACATTGGACGATTGAACACTGGAAAAACGTTGTGTGGAGTGACGAATCACTGTACACAATGTGGCGATCCGATGGCATGGTGTGGATATGGCGAATGCCCGGTGAACATCATCTGTCACCGTGTGTAGTACCAACTCCAAAATTCGGAGGCGGTAGTGCTATGGTGTGGCCGTGTTTTTCATGGAGGGGGCTTGCACCCCTTGTTGTTCTGCGGGGCAGTTTTCCCTGTATACCTTGATGCAAGACAATCATCTTACTAAATCTCTTTGTGTGTGTATAGCGAAACACGTCTAATCACTGGTCCAAGAAGTTAAAACCACTCACCCACCACGTCGGTCCTGTAGACCATAGGGACCATATTTTTATTTTCTAGTAAAAGTGTAATTTCAAAACTTGTATGTTACCAGTGCGTTGGTTGCCCATGTTTTGCTGCGTACGCATGAGAACCTGTGGTATGATGACTGTCTTACAAAATGATATGCAGTATCCAATAAACTGATGTTTCTTTACACATAGCTATTGTAAAAGCGCGTTTATGTTGTACGCTGGTCTGTACCCATTGTAGAACCAACTGCTTTTCAATGGTTTTGACTCTCAAGTAACTAATGAGAATACATGTATGTGCTGGGATGTGCACTGGGATGTTATACTTCTGTTCCAAGCATTCTCACCGAGTGCTGACTCTACGCATGTATTTGTCTATATATCGAAGTTGCACTGGACCGAATGCTGCGGATATCACTAGATGACTTGAAATTATTGTCCTATAATTAAGTTTTTATATAATGTTCAAAATTATTGTTGCAAATGTCTTTTGCACTGAATGAGAAATCTGCTTCACGTAACATTTCCTATTTAATGTCCATGACAGGTTAATATAATTAAGTTTATGATTTGTACTTGTCAAAATGACGACTGTTCAAATAGACAAAATAGTTAGTATAGCATCTTTGTTGTCAAAGTAGCGTACTTTCTATGATTGGTATTGATGCTGACACATAAGGTCATCGACTTGTTGACATCAGTCTTTTGTTTACGTACTCTCAGTCCTAATTCAGACCACCTAACAGTGACTGTATTTCAACCAATCAACAGAGGTTAGATGCAATCCGCTGCTGCGTTAGTGACTTATTATGTCGGCTGAACAAGGTTTAATTTCTACGTATTGTGTCATGTTCTCCAGTTTGTGTTTCTGACGTTATGTAGAGTGAGATGCAATGTTAGGTATGTATCCACACATGCGTCTTCTAAATGCTTTACTCAGTTTTATAAGACTGTACAACTTTTGTCATTCATATTTTTACGAAGATATGTTAACATTTGGGGCAAAAAGGAAGAAACGCGTAAGCTTTCGCAGCTCTCCATTTCGCATTTTTGTGTAAGGCCGTGTCCTACTTGAGCGACAGAAACGAGCGACAGCGCGCGACAGCTTCAGGCAACAAAACACAACCGCAGGTGTAGTTATGGAAGTGTCCTAAGTGAGCGACATCTGTGTCGCTGTGTGTCTCCCGCTGCAACTGGCGACGTTTGAGTTCAAACGTGTTTTAATGTTGTCGCTGCAGCACGCACGACACAGAGCAACAGCCACGTATCTTCCTGGCAAAGCAGTGGAGCGGACGCGACGGCAGCTATGAATTACTTAACATCCGAGTTTAAGAGAACTATTAGGTGAATAATTTGATTCTTCCGCTACCTATAGCTTGATATCCTTAAAAGATAAAGATCAGAATTTATTTTCATTATTCGTCATAGTTACTGTGCTGCACGAAATTGAGCGCATGGCTGCACGAAATTTTTAATAATTTGCAGAGGTAAAATCACACTGTGTAGACTTTCCGTATAGTTCATTTAAGGCTATACATTATTGCATTTGAAATATAACCAATACATCTAAATTGTATGTAAAGTTGAGACCGGAGTGATATCACTTTTCATTCTTGAGATATTGGTTGTTATGTCCGCGGACGTGTCGCTCGAGTCGCGTCCGAACTTTTCGTGCGCTTCGGGAATCAAGTGGTCGTAAAAATCGTCGTATCTCATAAAAGGTTCGAGATATTTGAACGACGATTTTTGGAAATGACAGAAGGACTATTTTATCATATGATTAACAATCGATACGTTTTTGTAAACGCGTGAGTAGAGCGAAAGCAAGACTCCCTATAACTTATACTATGAGGTTTTGTCCAAATTTTCATAGGCAAACAAGGGGAGAGAAACAGGTAAACGGGGTATCAAAGTGACCAGCATGAGGTCTAGTTTGGCATGAAAATATTTAACTGCTTGAAAGTAATCAGAGTAATGAACGAAAACTTCATTAATAAGCTGAGGAAAAATTGAAATATTTCACGAAAAGCTGCTGTAAATGAAGTGTCAAACTTTTCATCTGTTCAAGACCTAGCTATTTTGCACATAAAAAGATACATTGGTGCAGTATTTAAATGACAAAAAGGCTTCCTTCCAATCAAGTATGTTAGAAAGGTAAACGAGGAGTCAGTAAAATCATGCTTGCTGAATGAAACTTGAAATTAAAAAATGGAAGAAATCATTCAAATATTTTATGAAATGATTTGTGTAAAAGAAATAAGTAGATCAGAGAAACGTTCTATGTGCCTTTGAATGATGCTGAAAATCATGAATAGAATATTAGGTGCACCAAACGTCTCCTTAATATTTTTTATTTCATGCTCTTAGACAAATCATTACACAAAACGTTTGACTTTCTTAAAAAATGGAACCTTTACTTTTACAGACTATTATGAGTAATTGAAACGCTTGGCCTTAACACTGACTGCTGATTAATTACATTCGCAACATCAAATATCTGTAAAATTTCATGGTTCATTGTAATTTATTAGGAATTAAATGTGTGTGATACACTGGGATAGGTGTGAATATCAAGTTCTTTGGCAAGACCTTAAAAATATACTTAGCGATGCAGTGTAAACAGTATACATAAAAATTAGTATACAGAATCGTAATTCAGTCAGTAATAATATAAGAATTGCCAGGAATCGAACTCAGGACCTTATCCTCACACGTAAATACGAACTATATACGCTACCCCTACACCACAACTACATATTATCGACACATCTCATTCTTTGATCTTATGTTTGAATTTAGCGTAGTTAGTCATGTAATAGTTATTCCTCCGCATTTACTGACTGTTCAAAGTTCTTGATCATGTAAAAAACAGTTCTTTGAATACTACTCAACTGTGACTAACGCCTGAACACCAGGGACTTGCGTGCATTGAGAATAAAAAAAAAATAGCGCATTGAGAATGGCTAGCTACTAACCGAAATCTGTATTTGCATAACAAAATCTAAAAATGACGACTGATTGCTGCACTGTATAATTTATAAGTTTTATGAGTTTCATTGTGCTGATAACGAATATCACAAAGAAAATTGAAATTTAGCTCTGGTGTTTGTTTTGCAATGTTCAGTCCATAGTGAGAAATAGAAACTTATTGCCAAGATACAACAATTAAACAATACAATAATATTATTATTCAACACCCAGATCATACCAGTTGAACACCTTCCTTCAGTTAGTATTGTAGGCAGTAATCATTGGAGATCGTAATTTTTCTTTATTTTTTGTTCGAAAGAGTTTATATGTATACGGTGGAGAAAAACTGTGTCACGAAATTTTAACCCTGGATAGATGATGCCAGTAGGAGCCAAAATTACTAACGTTCTGTAAGTCGATAACCCACCATTTTGGAACTATGGAAGCTTGGCGCCACATGCTCCGATTGGCCGTGGGATTGCCCTGGTGTCGCTCGTCGGTTGATGGGCAGCGCTATGGTTGTTGTTGGTTCACACACACAAACGTCCCTCGCCCCGTCTCTGCTCCAATGTGATATGCACACGTGTCGAATAGGTCTTGATGTTTGCCTCCAACTCACGTCAGAGGCATTCGGGGTACACAACAAGACACCACCCACACCCGCAAACGTTTACAGCAATTCACCGGCGGCTTGGCGGAACAGGTTCGTTAGCGGGATATCATAGTGATGCTGGAAGACCTAAAACATGACGGGATAGTGCATTTGAAGAGACTGTTCTCGAGAGCTTCGAGGAAGCACCTACAACAAGTACTCGAGCTCTTGGACACGACATGGGGGTCACTCATCGGTTAGTCCAGGAGGTTTTGAAGGATGATGGCCAGCATCCATTTAGTTTCATCCCTGTCCAACCTAAATCCTGTGGCGGACTATCAACACAGGCTAGGGTTTTGCCGGTGGTTTCTGCGACGTGTTGCTCGAGATCCCGACTTTCCCGCCATTGTGTTGTTTACTGGCGAGTGCACCTTCTTCGGGATCGCCTTTACAACACTCGAAACGATCATTATTGTGCAAAGGGAAAACCTCACGTGACGTATGTCCATGGACACCAGGATACCCTCTTTGGCTTTTGATTCACTCACTAGTGGAAATTTTCCCTCAACTGCTCACAGGAATCAACTTCGTAGTGATATATATATACCCTCTTTGACTTTTGCTTCCCTCGACTTCTTCCCTGAATCTTACAGAGGCGTTTATGACGAACATGGCGAGCGATTTCATCAGAATAAATGCCGTCTTAGAGAAGGGATGTGCCGGGAAGTGCACTCGTGTTGCTTTGGCACCCTACTGTTGGACTATTACTAACACTAAGGATAGTCCAGATGTAATTTATAAGCGACAAGCCAATCGGATACGCGTAGCAGATTTATAGTTTAACGTGTTTTCACAAGTATTAAGACTGAACACTGATGATAGTAAAAGTTTTATACTATGTACTCTACCGGTACCAACTGTTATTTTCCTTGTTCGTTATACATAAATGGAGAGGTTGTGCATCTGACTTCTATAGGAACACGTAAAAAAATCTTCATTTACTTTTCGTTTCATTCAGCAATTTTGTGAGTTGATGTTTAGTGAATTTTATCAGTACATACTATTTCACATCTTTCATCTCAGAGATTCACAATTATTGAAATATTTCGTACACTAAATGTTTCTAAGATATATTACTACTTAAATGAATATGTATGTTGATGGTATAAACAGGACACGTATTTCCGAATCTGGGGCTATTTTTTATGTTAGTGGAGATTTTTTCCATATTATGTTTAAATAAACATAGAGATACTAAATTTAAGAACTGTAGAACTTTTCAATGAAGATTTGTTGCACGATATATGATCATGGATTTCCGTCATCCACCAAGTGATATTGTTTATGAATAATGATTACTGCACATTATCTGAGACTCATCGGTTTACTGTTGCTAACTTTTATTGGAACAAATAGTCCCAGCACCTCACTCAGAAGTGAGTTAGGAAAATCATTGAGAATCTGTGCGGTTTACGGTCGAAATATCGGAAGCAGAAATAATAATGTTGTCGGTACGCTCTCGAAAACTCTTGGGTAGAATATATTCATTATGACAGTTTCAAGAAGCACAAAATAATGATGCGTCTTCCAATCAGTTGGCCAGAAATAAGTCGACTTTCTTTAAGTAGATAATTGGGTCTCTCTGTGCCAAAGTTGAAACCTCTGCTTATCTTTCTCAGTTAAGCTACAAATGTGCAGCTGCTTCCCCGTTCTGATGTAATTCTCCGCTCTCTCTAGTCATCTAAGATCAACTGCAGTCGTTTTATCTACAGTCTTAAAAGCTTGTAAGGGTATCGGAGTGCAGATTGTGCTGAGAAATAATCGTTAAGGAAAAAATTTGATACGTTGTGCATTTTCGAGTTAATTAGTACAGGAATTAGCCTTGTTGCGCTCGGAAATTCAAGCGGCCCGCCAATTATAACTCGTGTTAGTTGTTCTCATGGCGTGGATGATAGTGCACGAGACTTCTCAGCCTTTTGTTCGGTTTCGAACCCTACTACTATCCGATGTCCGATTTTTTTATTGCTCTCTTGTCCGGTTTTAAGAAAAGAAACGTAGATTATGTTTGGCGGGCCGTTTGATTTAGCCTTGGCTAACTTCAATACTAATTAACTCAGAAACGCTGCAACATACCGAATTTTTTTGTTAATAATTATTTCTCAGCATAAACTACCCTTCAACACCCTTACAAGCTTTTCAGCATGTTTCTGACCACACTGTATAACTAATCAGCTGCTTCAGACCGAAGGTTCAGTTTTATGTCAGTAAATGTTCGTTCTGTTGTACATAAAACAACCTTTTGGCTACGTCGTAAAATTGCTTGAAATTATCCGTCTCTGTTCATATCAATCATATACATATATTTACTTCATGAGCTTTCATTGTGTGGCTCAGCATTTTGTTTTCAATTTCCTTTTTATAAATGATACCAACATTACAAATATTTATTGGACGCTAGAACCACATCTTTTCGCATTGATGTTAGAGGTTTTGTGGAGCATAATTTCCAAGAACTATCTCCACTAAACCTAACACGGTACTACTTCTCAACTTATTTTTTGGCTCCTTCTTTAAAAAGAATTTTGAAGCAATTGAGGTATCTCAGTAGAAGCACTAGGTCAAAATACCTTGATACAGCCAACGTGTCCCGCCCAGAAGACTATGTTTTAATTGGTAGACTAACAATTAACAAAACATACATACAAATGTATCAATAAATTACTAAATACTTTCGTAAACTACTAATCAAATGCAATCATATGATGTCTATATCAAAAACATTCTGTTTAATGATTTTAGACTTTTTGTAGTGATTTTTGTTTTTGTGTTTTAAACCCATGGTAACCCAGTTCAATGAACACGTTGTAAACATGATTTACTTGGGAGAAAAGCAGTAGTCGGTGACGGTTCCTCAGTTTCATTTTGACGCAATGAATCTTGCTGAAAATTGGCCTTAAGTGTAGATTGATTCAAAAGAATAAGAACAAAGTCACAAGTCACCATTACAAGCGAATATTGGGAATTGCGTGCAGTTACTGGCAGGGTAATGAGAGAGATCCAAGTAATTAGTTTGACATCTACAGCTGTACCTAACAGATGGCACCATGTATTGACTTTTGCGTAATGGCATGGTGTTAACATCGATGGCGACCATATTGGAGAGTATTGGAAGATAATAAAATATAACTTTATATTTTATACGTTATCGAACCATTAAGAACGCCTCACATAAAGTCGTCGACCTGGGCAGACGGCAACAATTATCATATCATATGTTATATGTATTTATTTCTCAACTCAACATCCCCTTTTCTCAAAACATATTAATCGTACAGGGGTGAATGAGACGTCCTTTATAAGGTTTTTTAATCGGCTTCTGGCATTACATGCCGATTTTGCGCTAAAATTTCCAGTTTGTGGAAAAGATTTACATAAGGGAGACTTTTAACTATCGTAGGCGAAAGAGCATCATGGATGCCCAGCTTCATACCTATATTTTACGAAGTTAACCCATTCTTCACGAATAAGAGACTTTCTTTCCATATTAATCTTATTACAAATCTTAGACTTATTAACTGGGAATTTGAATGCAGCATTGTCACAGATAATAACCGTGAGCACTGCGATCGAGCATAATCTCTGCTCGTCGTACAAGTTGATTTTTCTAAAAAAAAAATATTTTCAGGAACGACAAACATTTTTGTCATTGCCGCATTGAACTGTGGTTTACCTATTGATACTATTGCCTAATGTGCTTACATAAAGTACGAAATGCAATTAAAATCTCAAAATTCGTTTATTGTGGCCTTAGTGATATATACCAGGTAAGAAACGAACACTACGTTCTAACTCGTACCTTTCGCATTTCTTTAATTCTTTGTATTTTATATTCGTATTTCTCACTAAAATTTTCTTCAACAGCAGGTAAATGTAAATATTACGGTCTAAAATTAGGAGTTAGAAGCAGCTGATGACAATCCGATATTGTCCTGAGCAGTAAATTGCATTTCTTTACGTCTCTTATTTTGTGTTCGTATTTACCCATTGATTATTAACTTTTGTCAAAAACAGGGTGCCGTAAATACTGCTGTCATAAATAACAAAGCTGTCAGTGAGAAGCGTCGCTCGAAAATGGCGGCTGCAATCCAAACACGTACTCAGAGAGAAAGGCGGGATTCCCACAATTACCCTTATCACAACAATTACATTTGTTCAAGGCACTGTCGTTATTTAAAACTATAGAAATCGAAAGTTTCGCACAGGTTCCATTGTGAGATAAGTATATCCACGAGAGTTGCGATTTTGCGAATAGACGGATGGGAGATCATGTGTGAGATAGAGATCAATATGTACAATAGTAGATTAGAGATTAGATTAGATTAGATTAATACTTGTTCCATAGATCATGAATACGACACTTCGTAATGATGTGGAACGTGTCAGGTTAATGAAAGATGTCTGTACAAGATATTACATTACACAAAATACTGCATGACACTAATTAGTTTTTTTTCCTCCCTTAATTTATATCTAAAAATTCAGCCAATGAGTAGAAGGAGTTGCCATCTAGAAATTCTTTTAATTTATTTTTAAATGTTGGTTGACTATCTGTCAGGCTTTTGATGCTCTTTGGTAGGTGACCAAAGACTTTTGTGGCAGCATAATTTACCCCCTTCTGTGCCAAAGTCACATCATCTGGAAACAGCTTCCGACGTTATTTACTGTAATGGTACTTGAATTACGTAACCTCTCGATACCAGCAATATTCTACTGTGTTTCTGTAAAATAGTTAACATATTTCCGTGACAACATTCAGATTTGATTTCATTAATGTAGAGGTACTTCGATACATCGATATGTATATATTGCAAGGATATTATTCTTATGTGTATTCTTTCTTTTGTCACTATGAGCTTTGACGTACTTGTAACTCTGACTTTTGGGCGCGTAAGCGGTTATCAGAGAGTCAAGCTTTGGTCGTCACGTTAAAAAGACGCAAATTGTAGTCAGTTTATGAAATGTGAACTTTAACAGTGAGGAAGATATTTTCAAGTATGTTTTATATTGTGAAGTGATGTTATGGAACAAGTTTCGTGATATTGCAACAAAAGTAATAAAAAAGAAGTGTAACTTAAATTCGGAGTGCTGATTACTTTTTTTACATCACCCTTGTCCTAACTTGCAAAAGTTAAATCTTCAAGAATGATTTATGAAACACATCTTTAAAACTTTTGAATATCGCAGAATAACACCAAGGCCTCTTTACATCCGAGCTTGGAATCATCACTACCTAGATTTTCGACGATTGAGCCATGATTCCACAACGAGACCAGCGTGGGAACCACAAAAACATGAGTGCCTAGTTTATCCATTATTTCAAGGAATGACTTTATTAACTGTGCTATAATGACACCTGCCACATAATATAACTTTGTTGTTGCCCGAAAATGCAACATTTAGCAGCGTGAGCAACACTACAATCATAATTAATTTTTGACATTTGTTGTGGTAGGGTTGTTAGATTACCACATTCGACAAATTTATAGTGAACAATAACAATATTATAACTTTTTGTTGTGGGATACACTAGAAGTAATTTTCACAGCTGACTATTCATGCTGGTTGGCGATGATGTACTGAATGTTATTTGCCACAAGATATTAATTTGGAAGAAGCGATAACAAAAGACATTTCGTTTAAATTTTTACCAGGGATTTTAATACCTTCTGAGTATCGTGCGTAGGAGAATTAATCAAAGCTGTTGCCAAATACTCACAGAGAGCGAAGGCCCCTTCGGCACTGGTGATGCCCGTTAGCACAGGCACCTGTCGGTATGACCCCAGCTGCAGCGCCTCCAACGGGTCTAGAGGCAAGTAGCGGTCGCTCTCCGGCAGGAACGAGTCGACGACAGGCAGCGTCAGGTCCGTCCAGTTGCCACTCTGTAAGCCAGCACGAGCAGGCCGTTTACCACAGACTGCGCAGGATCGGCAAACCAAGTGGCGGTGTATGCTAGTATGATGACTGCCTCGAAGTATGAGGCCACCTTTTAGCAATGCAGATATTAGTACTGTCCCATAAATCCTTCGATAAGACAGTCGTCGTCCATCAGCGAGTTCAACATAACTTACATCGATACCCACCATTCTCAACGACTGTATAGAGCCAAAAACATCTACTACACTACTGGCGATTAAAATTGCTACACCACAAAGAAGACGTGCTACAGATACGAAATTAAACCGACAGGAAGAAGATGCTGTGATATGCAAATGATTAGCTTTTCAGAGCATTTACACAAAGTTGGCTCCGGTGACGACACCTACAACGTGCTGACATGAAGAAAGTTTCCTACAGATTTCTCATACACAAACAGCAGTTGACCGGCATTGCCTGGTGAAACGTTGTTGTGATGCCTCGTGTAAGGAGGAGAAATGCGTACCATCACGTTTCCGACTCTGATAAAGGTCGGATTGTAGCCTATCGCGATTGCGATTTATCATGTCGCGACACTGCTGCTCGCGTTGGTCGATATCCAATGACTGTTAGCAGAATATTGAATCGGTGGGTTCAGGAGGGTATACGGAACGCAGTGCTGGATCCCAACGGCCTCGTATTACTAGCAGTCGAGATGACAGGCATCTTATCCGCATGGCTGTAACGGATCGTGCAGCCACGTCTCGATCCCTGAGTCAACAGATGGGGACGTTTGCAAGACAACAACCATCTGCACGAAGAGTTCGACGACGTTTGCAGCAGCATGGACTATCAGCTCGGAGACCATGGCTGCAGTTACCCTTGACGCTGCATCACAGACAGGAGCGCCTGCGATGGTGTACTCAACGACGAACCTAAGTGCACGAATGCCAAAACGTCATTTTTTCGGATGAATCCAGGTTCTGTTTACAGCATCATGATGATCGCATCCGTGTTTGACGACATCGCGGTGAACGCACATTGAAAGCGTGTATTCGTCATCGCCATACTGGCGTATCACCTGGCGTGATGGTATGGGGTGCCATTGGTGCCACGTCTCGGTCACCTCTTGTTCGCATTGACGACCCTTTGAACAGTGGACGTTACATTTCAGATGTGGTACGACCCGTGGCCCCACCCTTCATTCGTTCCCTGCGAAACCCTACATTTCAGCAGGATAATGCACGACCGCACGTTGTAGGTCCTGTACGGGCCTTTCTGGATACAGAAAATCTTCGACTGCTGCCCTGGCCAGCACATTCTCCAGATCTCTCACCATTTGAAAACCTCTGGTCAATGGTTGCCGAGCAACTGGATCGACGCAATATGCCAGTCACTAATCTTGATGAACTGTGGTATCGTGTTGAAGCTGCATTGGCAGCTGTACCTGTAAACGCCATCCAAGCTCTGTTTGACTCAATGCCCAGGCGTATCAGGACCGTTATTACGGCCAGAGGTGGTTGTTCTGGGTACTGATTTGTTATCACATGCCAGTTCTAGTATAATATATTTGACCAATGTATACCCGTTTATCATCTGCATTTCTTCTTGGTGTAGCAATTTTAACGGCCAGCAGTGTACATTCCCTGCCATCTTACAACTGCTTTTAATGCGAACAGATATCATCAAAGCAGACACTGTGGGTTGTAATGTAAGTAGGCTGTTTAGGTTTTTATATTGGTAACGCCACGTAGCGCTCTGTATGAAAATCACTGGCTGTGCTGTGTGCAGTCTGTGGCTGGTTTGCATTGTTGTTGGCTATTGTACTGTTGGGCTGTTGGCTGTTAACAGCGCAGTTGGAGGTGAGCCGCCAGCAGTGGTGGACGTAGGGAGAGAGATGGCGGAATTTCGAGAGCGGACGATCTGGACGTGTCTCATTAAGAAAGAGTAAATTTGTAAGACGGATGTCATGAACTGATATATATACATATAATATGACTTTTGAACAATTTTAAGGTAAATGCATTGTTTGTTCTCTATTAAAATCTTTCATTTTGCTAACTATGCCTATCAGTAGTTAGTGCCTTCCGTAGTTTGAATCTTTTATTTAGCTGGCAGTTGTGGCTCTCGCTGTTTTGCAGTAGTTCGAGTAACGAAGACTTTTGTGAGGTAAGTGATTTGTGAAACTTGTAGGTTAATGTTAGTCAGGGCCATTCTTTTGTAGGGATTACTGAAAGTCAGATTGCGATGCGCCAAAAATATTATGTGTCAGTTTAAGCACAGTCTTCTACAATTTTTCTAAGGGGACGTTTCAGTAATTACAGCCAAGGCTAGTGTATACCTTCTACGTTGCTGTGTTACCTGAAACGATGTTGGACTCAACCCACAGACAGATGAGCTAAAACATTATGACCACTGGTCACTGCCAGACTGAAAGCTGCCTGGTGGCGTTGCGGGCAAGTGACGCGGTAAGGAAGGTATGTAAGTGGAGCAGAGACGAATAGAGATTCATTCTAGAGACGATACGGGTCGCAAATGAGGAAATCCATTGGCATGAACGTCTTTGACAAAAGGCAGAATTTTATGGCCCAGTGCCTTGGATATATCACCTCGGAAACGGCGAAGGCGGTCCGTTGTTCATGTGCTACGGTCGTGAGTATTTACGAAAAGTGGTTGAAGGACGGTGAAGTAGTGGGTAATTATAATTAAAATTAAACTTTCAAAACGCTGTCAGAATGATGTTAAATTGCAACGGAGTATTATCGAAGAAGGGGGAAAAAGTATGGCAGAAGAAAAAAAAATGTGAAAATTGATCAACAGTTGTCAGAATACGTAAATGAAAACGCCTGTCATGCGCACGACCCATTGAAGTTGGTATAAACACGCCGGGTACACGGCTTCTCCTTGTTTCACGTCTGCGACGTTTACCATGACTCTCTCAATGGAGGATCGCGCTCTGCTTGTAAAGCTGTATTACAAGAATGATGACTGTGCACACGTCGCTCCGCAGAAGTTCCGGACACCGAAGAGTTTGAAAAAAAGACGTTGGTCCGATGACTACCGCGGGGCTGGAGAAAAAGAGTTGGAAATTCGAAAAGACGGGTCTTTTGGTGTGCCACTTGGTAGAGGAAGGAAACGATTTGATTCGACGTCTTTGGAAGTACTGGCTACAGCAGTGCAGGAGGAGACGAGTGGTGGTGTGCAAACGTGTAGTGCACGAAGAATTGCCCGAACATTGGACATACCCGTGAGAACGGTGCGTAAAATCCTACGCAACATCCTTCTTTGCTACCCATTCAAAATTACCCATGTGCACGAGTTGCTTCCTGTTGACCTGCCAGCAAGAGAAACCTTTGCTTCAGAATTTCTTGCTCGCACAGAAGTGGACAATGATTGGCCGTGGAAGATTTTGTGGAAAGACGAAGGTCACTTCCATCTCACAGGATATGTCAATACAGAGAATTGTCGAATATGGACAACGGAAAATGCACACGCAAATCAACCAGTACCAATTCATTTTGAAAAGGTCACTGTGTGGTGCGGGTTTACGGCATCATTCATCATAGGGCCATATTTTTTCGAAGAGACGTACTTCCCGTCCTGTTACCTGTACCGTCACTGGTAAGCGCTATGAGTGTCTTTTGCGAAACCACATAATTCCAGCTGGGATCATTTCTATGCAAGATGGCATACTTCCGAACAGTGCAAATCCATTTAAGGAGCTGCTGAAGCGCCATTTCTGAAATGCTAGAATTATCAGCCGCCATTTCTCTACAGCCTGGCCAACCCGATCATCTGATCTTAATCTGTGTGACATCTGGCTGTGGGGCTATCTGAAAGATGCTATGTTCAGTGTTCCGACTGCAAACGTAGCTGCATTCAAGGCATGCACTGCGCAACACATTCTGAACGTGACCCCGCAAAAAAACTTCGATCAGTTGCTGTTTCTCGACTTCAATTTGTTGCAGATAACGGTGGACAGCTTACTGAACATGTTTTGCGCCAGTCAAACGGACATTAATAATCCGATTGCATTTTGATTGATGCTCTTTATGAGGTTTTTGGCCTCATGACAATTAAAAACCGTTTTATCCCATCTGATTTGAATTGACCTTGCCGTGGTGGATGGGCTTAAGTAACTAACAGTATCATCCCTGTGCACCGATGCACACTGATTAGTACAGTTTGTTTAACGTCTAACGTACGCCTTAGGCATTGTTGTATGATTCATTTGTCATTTGTAGTCGATCGCTTTTAAATTATGCTACATTTTGTAACTATTTTTTTCTTCTGTCATACGTTTTCCCCCTCCTCCGATAATATTTCATTGCAATTTCACGTCATTTCGACCAGTAGTGTTATTTCTACAGCGGTTTGAAAGTTTAATTATAATCACCCTGTGGTTGAAGGTCGGCGAGTCCACAAATGGGAGACAAGTTGTCGAATGTGCACACCTCGTCATAAAACGAGCAGGATAGGCGGCAAACTGTGACAGACCTGCTGACAGAGCACAGAGCTGGCGTAGGCACTAGTGCTTCAGAGCACACCACTCAGCGCACATTGTTGAACATTGTCGATCGTGTTCCCAGGTTAGTATCTGTCTGACGTCTCTCATCTTCTCATAGGCGAGATCTTCCATTGCCTGATGATAAGAGGTATCTGCTCTCTTCTTTGTCCACTAATGATTCTGACAGAAATACTGAGTTGTGTAGCAGCGGTACTTCGTCCTTCGACAGTTTTAAAACCCCTTGAGATACATCTGGCACCCCGACTCTGCAGTTGCCAGCAAGGAACTCTGGTATTTCACTGGATACAAGACGATGACTCTTCATTTAACAGCTCAATGGAAATCTGTAGGCCGGCCGGTGTGGCCGTGCGGTTGTAGGCGCTTCAGGCTGGAACCGCGCGACCGCTACGGTCGCAGGTTCGAATCCTGCCTCGGGCATGGATGTATGTGATGTCCTTATGTTAGTTAGGTTTAAGTAGTTCTAAGTTCTAGGGGACTTATGATCTCAGATGTTGAATCCCATAGTGCTCAGAACCATTTGAACCATTTTTGAAATAAGTATACAAATGGCTTCAGGAACACATACGGAATACTTAATATGTGATTGGTCTATCATCCCAGCCAAGCGCTGTGAGATATGAATGGTTCAAATGACTCTGAGCACTATGGGACTTAACATCTATGGTCATCAGTCCCCTAGAACTTAGAACTACTTAAACATAACTAACCTAAGGACAGCACACAACACCCAGTCATCACGAGGCAGAGAAATTCCCTGACTCCGCCGGGAATCGAATCCGAGAACCCAGGCGTGGGAAGCGAGAACGCTACCGCACGACCACGAGCTGCGGACGTGAGATATGATGAATAATTGTTTGATTTCCTCGTTTAGTTGAAAGCAATAATGCATTTGTGTGTTTCAATGTATGAGGTTCTCCGCTGATTGCTTTTCCTTCAACTTTGCAGCTCAAAAGCCTATCAATATGAGCAGTGTTGGCTAATCTGATACCCATCACTCATTAAAATTGATGATAGGTCAGGAGCTTTACAACAATGGGAAAAGATAACATGATAATTAGACGTCATATGGCAGAAGAAACGATGGCCTCCTTCCGTCAAAGGTTCATAGTTATACAAGATTAAGGAAAGATACAATTATAATTAAAGTTACAATGTTGTGAGGATTATTGTTTATCAAACAAAGGTATCTTCTAGGCTCAAAAACTGACAGGGAATCGAACAAGAAGACTCTGCAATAGTATACCTGAAGCACAGAACTGAAAGTGACCTGGAATATCAAAAAGGTCGAAGACCAGAAATGCAGAAGGTAACGCAAACCACTGTATTACAGACGCAGATGATGAAAATCAGAGTAGTACAATACTGCTGACCGTGAGCCCACCGAGGAGTTGTTCAGTTCTCTGGCTGGAAGGGCATTCCCTTCTCGCGTATAGCAGCACTTTTCCTTCTCGATGTGCCACTGTTCTTTCTCAAGGGTATCAATATAGTACAGGTGGCTTTGACGAATAAGTTGTTGATGACGACGAGGAAGAAAAGAAAGAGAGGTCTCAAGTGATTGTAGCGTCATTATTTCTAAAATCAGGCAGCGGGATGAAATCTGTCTTTATAAATAAAAATGTAAATTTACTTGCATCTCTGCATGAACGGACCGGACATTAATGACGACTGACAGCCTTCTGAAATTATTTGAAATAAATTCGCTGATTTCGAATATTTTGTCAGCAGTTGCGTTAGGTATGGATGTACTACCCATTAGTGTCATATGAAAATTTGTGCCGGACCAGCACTCGATAACCAATTTCCCGCATATCGCGAGTCGTCACCTTAACCACGTGTTTTTATTGATACTGCTGAATTTATTAGAATGCCATTAATAGTATGATTTTTTTATATCAGTGTAGAAACGTAGAACAGTTCACCCAAAGAACTGGCATTATCACAATATAATAAACAATAATAATTAACATAGGAACGCTCTCCTAGCGGAACAGAACTCATCAGCGACCATATACCAATGAGATATGAGTGGGTTCGCGTTGATCCCTTTGTTACAGCAGGCGTGTTTCGGGCACGTCGTCTCGATAAACATTCCGTAGTCCTGCTCTATGGTCCAACAACGCCAAACAAGAATTCACCTTCTCAGACCCGGTACATCTCAGTTGGAAGGAGGATCCATGAAAATACTACCCAAAAATCTGGCATAATACTGACGATATCTCGAATGGCGTATTAAAGCAGTATGACGAACTTGGAGAAACGTCAAAAATTCAAGTTCATAACTCAGCATCAATTTTCATTTCGAAGGCAGACCACCTCTCTGGCTGTCAACGCATGGCTCTCGGTTTACTCCAAACTTCCATGTGTCAGACTATCTAGATCCCTGTACGACAGTCCCCTAAATTCATCACTTAATGCTGGCAACTTTACTCAGTATTTCTCCACTAGTAAGAACGAGACTATGAGGAATCGAGACCCACGATTTTATCTTCTTGTGCCCGCCTCGACATGTAATACGAGGGTAATCCCAAAAGTAAGGTCTCCTATTTTTTTTTATAAGTACAGAACTTTGTTTGCGTGGCAGTTGCTCACACTGTTATGAAGAGTGCTTCACGTGTCGTGTGTAAACATGCGCACGCTGCGCTGAGGCGCTCAGTTTTGGCTTGGAAGCCGTTGAGAATGGATCTCCCGTTGGGTGTTACCGCCAGGTGTGAATTGCGCGCAGTTATTCGGTTTTTGAACGCAAAGGGCACTGTGCTGATTGAAATCCATCGCCAATTGACGGAAGTGTATGGTGAGTCGTGCATGGATGTCAAAAATGTTCGTAAGTGGTGTAGAGAGTTTGCAGCTGGTCGGACCGAAATTAACGACGAACAAAGTAGCGGGAGACCTTCAGTTTCTGAGGAGATAGTGTTGAAGGTTGAGCAAAGCATGCTTGAAGATCGGCGGATCATCCTGGATGATCTTTGCACGTTGGTTCCTGAGGTTTCCCGAAGCACCGCTCACAGAATTTTAACGGAAACATTGAACTACCGGGAAGTGTGCGCAGGATGGGTGCCACACATGCTGACTGAGGACGATATGCGACAAAGAGTCGATGCATCCCGCGGATTTCTTCACCGCCTTGCAGCCGAACAGGACTCAATTGTCACGAGTGGCGAAACCACCTGAGACCATGCAACAATAACGCCAGTGGCGGCATCCTTCTTCACCAAAGCCGCGGAAATTCAAACAAACACAGTCTGCCGGTAAAGTTATGGCAACCGTTTTTTTGGGATAGGAAAGGGGTATCGTTGGTTGACGTTGTACCCACCGGGGCCACAATTAACGCTGACAGGTACTGTGAGACTCTGAAAAAACTCAAACGGGCAATTGAAAACCGGGGAAGAGGAATGTTGAGCGAGGGCGTACACATTCTCCATGACAAATGTGTGTGTGAAATCTTACGGCACTTAACTGCTAAGGTCACCAGTCCCTAAGTTTACACACGGCTTAACCTAAATTATCCTAAGGACAAACACACACACCCATGCCCGAGGGAGGACTCGAACCTCCGTCGGTACAAGCCTGTGTATCCCTCTCGAAAATAGTACAACAGAACAGAGTGTAGCCTTCTGGATGCACGTTAGTTTAGGCATATTTCCGGCATCTAAAATAAATTTACCTTGCGTTGACTGTAGCTGAAGGGAGTAGAAGATTTGTCCGGAAATCGAAAACGTGGCGGAATACAAAGAAGCCCTGAGAAAGTTCAAATGGTTCAAATGGCTCTGAGCACTATGGGACTCAACTGCTGTGGTCATCAGTGCCCTAGAACTTAGAACTACTTAAACCTAACTAACCTAAGGACATCACACACATCCATGCCCGAGGCAGGATTCGAACCTGCGACCGTAGCAGTCGCACGGTTCCGGACTGCGCGCCTAGAACCGCGAGACCACGGCGGCCGGCCCTGAGAAAGTACATCTGCTGACAAGAAAATATAGATTCAGCAAACGAAAGAACGAGGATAGTGTCCGAAAGTTATACATAGCTAAGAGATGTGAGCAGGAAGCTAACAGAAATAACGAGCCGTTGTAGAATAAAGTATAATTTACCAACGTGATGTTTAGCGCGCTGCAGTGTATTCAGGAAACTTTGTTACAGAGTACAAAATAGGAAATCTCTTCCGTAGTGACTGTACGGTTATATTGTTAATCAGTCATGGTTCTTGTCAGGTAATATTAATGGAATAGTTAGTGAAGATACAACGAAGAGGAACGAGGTTTATTTGGGTTAACTTAGTAAACTTCTACGTCACGCAGCTGTTCCGAGAGAGTATGTTCCGATAAGAGTATAATGTATATTACATCCTCTCACATACAGGTAGCCGATAATGAGATAGCCGTATCGAGGAAATCCAATGAACTGGCGTCGTTGCGAAGGCTTACCGAGAATCATCCTTTCCACGTACCATTCGCGAATGAAATAAGAAAGGAGGGAAATGCTATTCGTAACTGAATTACCCTCTGCAACACACGCTCCAGGGGAAAAAAAAATTGATTTTGAATGTTACGTGTAGGTAAAGATCGAATTTAAAAAATTAAAATACAGTCATAATCTAGTCGTTAAGAGGTATACTCTTATGTTAAAAGTTAAACGCAGTAAGACAGCTATTACAGTTAGAAACCGAGTGTTTGTCTTGAGGCAGCCTAACTGATGGCGCCCAAATACCTGAACTTTATTCATCCATTATTCGAAAATTAGCCACACCCAACGAGTTTTACATATCATTTCAAATATTTGGGAAAAGTTTTCTTCTTGATGGCCCCCATAAAATGGTGAAAGGAAACAAGTTTCCCGCGTACTACATTTTCACTGTTCAGGCAATAAAACTGCATTCTTTCAGTTCTGTAAATTACTTACATGTATTTCAAAAAGCGTTGTTAGAATAGGAAACTGCCCTCTTTTCGAACATCTGCAGCCGTTTAAGGAAGCGTAAGTGTGGCAAGAAGATAGAGCACCCCAGAATTTTGGTTATTGTGAGAGGGTTTCTAAATTAAAACTTTGATGAATGGACTGGAAGACGGGGCACTATTAAATTACCTCCACGATTGCGAGATATTACACCCATGGATTTTTCAGTCTAGGGTATACTACAAAATGAAGTTTATTCCGTGAAGATCCCAGATGAAGAGGAACGAATCCATTCAGAACATGAAAACCTATGGCCTCACAACATCTGCGACAAAATTCGTAAATCAGTGTTGAAAAGATACATTTTTTGCTCAGAACAGCAGGGAAACCACTTAGAGCATCTTTTCTAGGTTCATGGAACATGGGTTTCTGTATTGATAATGAATATTACGCCAAACGCGTTTTCTGACTACTGGCTTATAGGCCGGCGTGTACTAGTGGGCCGAAACTGATACACAGGAGTAGAGATTCCTCGTTCACGACGTTGTGAACAAATAGTACGGGGACTACTTTTTTCAGCCTCCGATCGGTCGCGAAGTGAAAACTGCAGCGAAAATCCGGTAAAACTTTTGCGCAGTATCTCAAGTATGCACATCCATCGCGTCACGTCGCTCTTTTTAGTTTTAAGCTCACAGTGAGCACGTAAAGAACACCAGAAAACAGCCTCTCACGAAGTGTGAGAGCCCGCCGAGAGGATGCGCCCGGTTTCACGCAGCCCACATAAGGCAACTGTCACGCGTTTCCTTCTGCTCAGCTGCAGGCTGTAGGGGCAATGAGAAGCCTTCTCTGGTGTTTAGGTGGGAAGTGTTTGACTTGGCTTCCCCTGATTTTCATCTCTTCGCTTAATGAACGCCTGACTATGAGGACAGCATTTTCATGCTGATGAGCTGTAGACCATCATAGGCAACTGGCGAAAATCACCCCTTCTTCGTTTTAAGGGGGTATTAGAAAGTTAGTACCACACTACAACAAATGTCAACGTCTGAGCGGCGACTGATAGTAAGATTGTCTACTGTACTGATACGTATGCCCTCCTTAAAAACACCATCCGAAGACGATCATTGCTCTGGAACTGTTTTTTGGGTGAGCATACGTATCTGTACAACAGACAATCTTATCAACAACAACGGGGAATTTCAGCTAAGCACTGCCTGGAATGCAGCACTGCCTGCCATTAAATTGTACCTTCAGCATCTTCATTCTGGACTTGTGTTTAAAGGGTAAGAGGGCAGACAATCTTATCAACAGGGATGCGGGATTTTAGCTGAAAACTGGAAACAAGGATGTTCGATTTTTCACCCGATGTAGCGAATTGCACAGGATTAATCAAGGTTTTAACCACAGGAGCATCCGGCAGCATATTGAATGGCCACTGTGCACATGCACAATGCCTTTCTTCAGCTGCCGGTACAGGCACTATGAGTGCCACTTTCTTCTTATTGTGAGCATATTTCCGCGCTTTCCTACTCTTGCGCGATTATCATCAGTTGCGTCTTGGAGCAGTGACGACGACAACTAGCACCACCTAAAGATGTCCAACAACTGGCGGGTGAAGATCACAAGTACACAAATGACGCTACTAAACGGCCCAGTATGGCTCATATCGTCTGCCGGGTCTCACAGAGATGCACAAGGGCGCCTCACACAGGGGGCAAGCCAGAATGGCCTGAGAGCTACAACACCAGCAATCGCTTTTGACAAGATCAATGTGTAGTTTTCTTTTCAAGGCCACAACTTTATTTATGAAAATATATAGCCATATTACCAACAAGAACCACAATTTCACATACACTATGTCTTTTACACCATACATAAATTGCCTCATCAGGACCAACATTACGTCTATGACCTGTTCTTACAACAGAAGCCATGTTACCATTAAAATAAGATGTATGGTATATGGTGTGTGTGTGTGTTTGTGTGTATGGCGTATTGAACTGGGGACCTAGAAACGACGGAGAGGCTTCGTCCCCGCGGTAGCCGTCGGTGGTTCACAACCCCACAACAGGCTACAGCAGTCCACTCACCCAATCGCCGACCCACACCCAACCCAGGGTTCAGCTATTATTGTGCGGTTCGGGTCCCAGACACCCCCCCCCCCCCCCCCCCCCCCCCCCTCTGGGAACGTCTCAGTCTTGTACCAGACGAGGGTAGCCTCAGATGTTTGGGTGACAGAGTAATTAATTATGGTGTACACGTACGTGGAGACAGTCTTCGCGCAGCAATTGGTGACATAATGTAATTGATGCGGAATAAGGGGAACCAGCGCGCATTCGCCGAGGCAGATGGAAAACCGCCTTAAAAACCATCCACAGGCTGGCCAGCACACCGGACCTCGACACTAATGCACTGGGCGGATTGGTGCCGGGGACCGGTACGCATTACCGCTCGGGGAGCAGCGCGCTAGGCGGGCGGGCAAAATAAAATGTACCTAAATCTCTGTTATAATCTTCACGTACATTAAAATACGATACTTAATGACACCAAGATCATTGAAACTTTGAGGAACACTGATTTCAAAAATTCTTACGCGCCATCCAATAGCAACAGTCAAGCAGCCACCACCATGGGAAAACGAATCAGCGTTACTAATGCTAAAATTCAGCATCCTTCCGACCAAAAACGGAGTGTCCATCCACGGCAATTCCTTTATACTTGACTTTATTTTTCGTAAAATGTTCCCCATCGTAATGTTCACATTATCATTAGCTTTATACAGGGTGGCGCACTGATAGTGACGAGGCCAAATATTTCACGGAATAAGCATCCAAAGAAAAAACTACAAGGAACGAAGCTCGTCTAGCTTGAAGGGGTAAACCAGATGGCGCTATGGTTGGCCCGCTAGATAGCGCTGCCATAGTTCAATTGATATCAACTGCGTTTTTTAAATAGGAACCCCCATTTTTATTACATTTTCGTGTAGTACGTAAAGAAATATGAATGTTTTAGTTGGACCACTTTTTTCACTTTGTGATAGATGGCGCTGTAATAGTCACAAACGTATAAGTATGTAGTATCACGTAACATTCCTCCAGTGCGGACAGTATTTGCTTCGTAAGACATTACCTGTGTTAAAAAGGACCATTTACCAATTGCGGAAACGGTCGATATCGTGTTGATGTATAGCTATTGTGAACAAAATGCCCAACGGGCGTGTGCTACGTATGCTGCTCGGTATTCTGGACGACATCATCCAAGTGTCCGGACCGTTCGCCGGATGGTTACGTTATTTAAGGAAACAGGAAGTGTTCAGCCACATGTGACACGTCAACCACGATCTGCAACAAATGATGATGCCCAAGTAGGTGTTTTAGCTGCTGTCGCGGCTAATCGGCACATCAGTAGCAGACAAACTGCGTGAGAATCGGGAATCTCAAAAATGTCGGTGTTGAGAAAGCTACATCGATTGCACCCGTACCATATTTCTATGTACCAGGATTCGCATGGCGACGACATTGAACGTCGTGTACAGTTCTCCCACTGGGAACAAGAGAAATTACGGGACGATGCCAGATTGTTTGCACGCGTTCCCTGTAGCGACGAAGCGTAATTCACCAACAGCGGTAACGGAAAATCCACGATGGCTGCGACAAGTGGAACATCAGCGACCTTGGCGGGTTAATGTATGGTTCGGCATTATGGGAGGAAGGATAATTGGCTCCCATTTCATCGATGGCAATCTAAATGGTGCAATGTTTGCTGATTTCCTACGTAATGTTCTACCGGTGTCACTACAAGATGTTTCACTGCATGACAGAATGGCAATGTACTTCCAACATGATTGATGTCCGACACATAGCTCGTGTGCGTTTGAAGCGGGATTGTATAGTATATTTTATGACAGATGGATTGGTCGTCGAAGCACCATACCATGGCCCGCACGTTCACCGGATCTGACGTCCCCGGATTTCTTTCTGTGGGCAAAGTTGAAGGATATTTGCTATCGTGATACACCGACAACGCCTGAAAACATGCGTCAGCGCATTGTCAATGCATGTGCGAACATTACGAAAGGCGAACTACTTGCTGTTGAGAGGAATGTCGTTACACGTATTGCCATATGCTGTCGTTACACGTGTTGCCAAACGCACTGAGGTTGACGGACATCATTTTGAGCAATTATTGCATAAATGTGGTATTTACAGGTAATCACGCTGTAACAACACGCGTTCTCAGAAATGATAAGGTGGCAAGTGTACATGTATCACATTGGAAAAACCGAAATAAAATGTTTAAACGTACCTATGTTCTGTATTTTAATTTAAAAAACCTACCCGTTACCAACTGTGCGTCTAAAATTGTGAGCCATATGTTTGTGACTATTACAGCGCCATCCATCACAAAGCGAACAAAGTGGTACAACTCAAACATTCGTATTTCTTTATGTACTGCATGAATATGTAATAAAAGAATGGGGTTTCTATTAAAAAACTCAGTTGATATCCGTTTGACCTATGGCAGCGCTATCTAGCGGGCCAACCATAGCGCCATCTGGTTTCCCCCTTCAAGCTAGACAAATTTCGTTCTTTGTAGTTTTTTCGTTTGAAGCTTATTTCGTGAGATATTTGGCCCGGTCACGATCAATGGACCACCCTGTGTACAGAAGCACATGAGCGCTGCCTGCGCCTGTAACGACGCACCTTCTTGAGTCATTCAAAGCAGTTGCCTGTGCAGCAGCCCGAGCAACACTGGCAGACAGTATATTTTCTTAAATAAAGTTGCGAACTTGAAAAAAAAAAGAAAAAGAAAATTGCTACAAGTTGATCTTGCCAAAAGCCGAGAAGCGATTCTTGGTGCTGTAGCTCTCAGGGAAACCCTCGCATGACCTCTGTGTGAGGCACCCTTGTGCATCTCGGAGAGTCGCGGCCCACGATTTGGGCATACTCATGCTCAGCACTGGGCCGTATGGTGGTGTAGTTTGTGGGTTTGTGATCTTCGCTCGCTGCAGAGCCGGCGCTCGCGCGCACTTGTGTCCAAAGCTATTGGTGATGTAAGCATTACGATGGGGCTCTCGTTACGAAAAGTAATGCACATTGTTACTTGGCGGCAGACCTCAGACTAGTATTTGCAAGACGTCTGTCTAACCGAGCGAGGTGGCGCAGTGGTTAGCACCCTGGACTCGCATTCAGGAGGACGACGGTTCAATCCAGCGTCCGCCCATCCTGATTTAGGTTTTCCGTGATTTCCCTAAATCGCCCCAGGCATATGCCGGGATGGTTCCTTTGAAAGGGCACGGCCGAATTCCTTCCCCGTCCTTCCCTGATCCGATGAGACTGATGACCTCGTAGTTTGGTCTCTTTCCCCTAAACAACCCCAACCTCAACGCAACGTCTGTCGAAGTAGCTGGAAGGCGTTGGTTTCCATTTCGCGGCCGATCAAAGGTTGGAAAAAAATAGCGCTCATACGTAGGACGAAAGGATGTGAGAGTGCTGTTGGTGCTGTTGATGATGATGACTGTGAGTATGGCAAGTGGCGGGCGGCGCACCTGGTACTGGTCCTCGAAGGCGCGCAGCACCTCGGCGACGGACTTGTTCCGGAGGCAGCGCAGCATGAGCGCCGAGTCTGGCGCGAGGCAGCCCAGGCTGCGGGCGATGCCGCGCGACGAGTTGGCCGGGTGGCGGGAGCGCGCCCACGGCGCCGCCACGCTGCCCGACATCACGATAGCGCGGTGGAACAGCCCTGCAACAGGCACAACGCGCGACTGAGGAGCACTCGCTGCTGGCCGTCAGAATTTGCAACAGCATGATGGGTGCCATGTAAGGAATATGAAAGTTGTACGAAGTTTTAAGGACCCCACACCCGAGCTACGGATCGCAGCGGTCCGTCGTACGTGATACCGCCTGCAATTGGTCGCTCGCGTCGACATCCCACACACGAGCAATTTGTAGAGCAGTGAAACTTTCTCGCAGATTAAAGCTGTGTGCCCGACCGAGACTCGAACTCTGGACCTTTGCCTTTCGCGGGCAAGTGCTCTACCAACTGTGCTACCCAAGCACGACTCACGCCCCGTCATCAGAGCTTTACTTCTGTTGGTACCTCGTCTCCTACCTTCCAAACTTTACAGGAGCTCTCCTGCGAATCTTGCAGAACTAGCACTCCTGAAAGAAAGGATTTGCTGAGACATGGCTTAGCCACAGTCTGGCGGATGTTTCCAGAATGAGAAAGTTTGGAAGGTAAGAGACGAGATACTGGTAGAAGTAAAGCTGTGAGGACAGGGCGTGAGTCGTGCTTGGGTAGCTCAGTTGGTAGAGCAGTTGGCCGCGTAAGGCAAAGGTTCCGAGTTAGAGTCTAGGTCTGGCACACAGTTTTAATCTGCCAGGAAGTTTCATATCAGCGCACACTCCACTGCAGAGTGAAAATCTCATTCTGGAAACATCCCTAGGCTGTGGCTGAGCCATGTCCCCGCAATATCCTTTCTTTCAGGAGTGCTAGTTCTGCAAGATTCGCAAGAGAGCTCCTGTAAAGTTTGGAAGGTAGGAGACGAGGTACCGGCAGAAGTAAAGCTGTGAGGACGGGGCGTGAGCCGTGCTTGAGTAGCTCAGTTGGTAGAGCACTTGTCTGCGAAAGGCAAAGGTTCTGAGTTCGAGTCTCGGTTCTGCCAGGAAGTTTCATGTCAGCGTACACTCCGCTGCAGAGTGAAATTCTCATTTTGTCGAGCAGTTTCAGTCAGTATTGCGAGTGACACTGTGTCGAGGAATATGGAAAATGAACTGTTATGTATAGGAGCTGCAGCTGATTTCCGTATCCCCACGAATACACGGTGTTCGGGAACACTTTCAATATTTATAGCACAAGAACCAGATATTATACAGATATCGTACATATGTCATTTTGAAGAGAAAACCTGATATTTGTTTTCGTGTGTACTGCCACAGCGTAGTTTGATAGTTTGCCGATAGTCAGCGCTAGGCTCAAACATCGCCAATTCAGGTGCGGAGCGAGCTTTCTGTGTGTTGAAGTTCGACAAAAACAAGTGTGCTACAGCTGTTGAGGGATGTTCTTTGCTGGTGGCCCCTTACCGCACTTGGTTCCAAACACCCGTTGAAAAGCTGTAGCACACTTGTTTTTGTCGAACTCCAACACACAGAAAGCTCGCTCCGCACCTGAATTCGCCATGTTTGCGACTAGCGCTGACTATCGCTACGCTATGGGGGTGTACATGTAAAAAAAAAGAGAAACTTTCACTGTTTCTCTTCAAAATGACAAATGTATGATATCTGTCAATGTTTGATTCTTGTGCAATAAATAATTGAATGCGTTCCCCGATTTTATGTACACCCTGTACTTGCAAAACATAAACGAGAATTATAATTTATTAAACTTGTCTCGAAACGCTTTACTTGGGAATTGTGATTTACTTCACAGAGTTTATAAATTTAAAATTATAATTCTAGTTTATTTTAAACAGCAATTATAATTTATTGAGCTTGTTTCCATACGCTTTTCTTGGGAACTGTGGGTTACTTAACAGAGTACTCGTAATTACATTTTCTACTGACGCCAAATGCCTTATGTACATCTTTCCAGTGTGCCATTACAATTGATTATACGTGTATTAGTCCTCAATTCCTTTATTTTCTTACAATTTAACTGCAAGTATATACATAATTTACTCGATGTGTCTGTAGAGATGTTGTCAGCGACAAGAGTACTGTTAACTGTTGTTATAAATTGTATGAAGGAGCGTTATGTTATAATGAATGACAAGTGACTTGAGTATAACTATGAGACATATTTGCCTGAACATTTAAATTAACATGTCATCTTAATATTACAGTACATGCACGTACCGCATAGCATCCTGTTTACAAATTAAAAACTTAATTACTCATATAATTATTTCAGAAATAACTCAAAATTATAGGAGCGAGCCCATTGTATCATGGCTACTACTATGAACTTCCCATCAGTTCTACTTCTACAGGGTGTTTCAAAAAGGACTTTAGAATTCTGAAAATTAATATAAATTAGTTCATAGTACCTACAGAGATGATTGTAGTGTCAATTTCTAGGGAAATCCATCAAATTTTGTCTGGCGTAGTTCGCTAGTGCCGAATCGTACCGTAAGAAGCGCTAGCGGCAGTTATGTTAAAGATTCGACAACAGTCCAGCGTAATTTGAACACCACGTACACTAAAGATCACTCTCGTTGGCACACAATTTATGAGTGGCATAAATGTTTTGTAGAAACAGGGTGCTCGGTAAGACGTAGGAGATCATCAGGTCGTCCAAGAGCACCTGACGACGTAGTTGAGCGAGAGAGACTACGTTTTTCAACAGCCCTACGAAATCGACCCGGCGTTTATCACTCACGAACTGCAAGTCCCACATATGACTGTTTGGCGTGTGTTGAGAAACCGTTTTCATTTGAGACCGTATAGATTGAATGTCGTACAAGAAATAAAAGACACTAATAAAATTGCTTGCAAGAACTTCTGTTCGGATATGTTAAATCGATTACATGAGGGTGAACATTTCTTGAACAAAATCATGTTTGCTGACGAGTTGAATTTTCACTTAAGTGGGAAGGTTAACACACATAACTGTAGGATTTTGGGCAGTGAGAATCCACATCAAACATTGAAACATGTTCGTGATAGCCCTAAAATGAACGGTTTTTAAGCATTGAGCAAGAATAAAGGGTACGCCTCTTCTTTTCCGCGACAGAGCCATCAACGGAATAGTGTACCTGCTTATGTTACAACAATTTATGATACCACAGATTGATGAGGACGACCAAGAGCGAAATGTTTACTTCATGCAATATGGTGCAATAGCCCACTTCCTGGCTGACGCCTGGGATTTTCTTAGTGATAGCTTTCCAGGTCAATGGATTGGCAGTGATGCGCCAGTTGTATGGCCCACACGTTCCCCAGACCTGACACCACTCGGTTTTTTTTATGGGGGTTCATCAAAGATACCGTGTCTGTACCTCCTATGCCGGCTTCTCTACCTGAACTTAGACCAAGAATTTACGCCGCCACTGAGCAAGTTACACCTGCGATGCTACATCGAGTTTGGGAAGAAAGTGACTTCCGATGAGATGTGTGCACGATAACCAACGGAAACCCCATACAACTTTAGTTTAAGGTATAAAACTTGATGTGTTTCCCTACAAACTAACACTAAACCCATCTCTACATCGTCTTTCAATGATTTAATAGTAATTTTTAAAGTTGCGAAGTCCTTTTTTAAACACCCTGTATGACACAAGGTTCAAAACGCTAGTTACTGAAAAATCGAAGGGTACCGTGGCAATTTCGGCTTCCATTTCATTCCCAGAGCAGTCTGTGGTCCATTCGAACGTAAATTTCTCACTCAACATGGACAAAGTGAAACGAAACAAAACTGCACAGCCACGCTTGATAAATAGAGAAACGAGTATCTGCCACATTGGAATACACCGCTACTAACCAGGTGGGCAGCCATACTGCTTGCACGAATCACAAGCGATCCACTAGATTGCCTGGGATTTCCATGCGATCAGCGACCGATCGCTGCGATTTGCCCACACACGTGCGATCTACGAAGCGATCGGTCACCCGGGTGATGGATCGCTACGATCCGTCGCTCGTGTGTGAGGTCCTTTAGATGAGCGAGCGCTAACATCTCAGCACAGCCGCACCAAGCAGAACGTAAGGGAAACGCTATCTACATCCTGAATAGAAGGAAAAGTAACGCTTCAAGTTTCTCTTCAGAAGTCGCATTTCAGCGTTGTTTTTTTTGAGAAGCTTGTGATATTCCCCGGGCAGAAGAATTTGAAAAGCACGTGTCGGAATTCGGTAATGGCAGGATCGTGATCTACGGAGAATACAGTTTACTGTTTCCTGGCATGGCTGCTTGTATTATCTGGGGTCCGACGACAGTCGTGTGACTATGGAATCAATGCATTCCGGGAGACCACACTCACCGCCAGGAAGCATCTCGAAGACTCCATGCGGCCCACTCCCGCGACAACAGACATCTTTCCAATTCACTCCTCGGGTTTGCCACCGCATGAAGTTGTGCAGGTCCCACTATATTTTGTCCAAATAACTGTTCGACGTCTTCAGGTGGTTTAGATAATCTAAATATGATCTAAACACAAAATTATAAGAATATGGAATGACGATTAACAAGAAGAAAAGGAAAAGCATGGTAGCTGGAGGAAGGGGGAGAAAATGTCGTACGAAAATAGAGGGAGAGGAAACAGAGCAAGCGCATAACTTCAGTTACTTGGGAAGTGTAATAATGGATGATATATATTGCTCAACAGAAAGTAGGAAAAGAATTGAAATGACAGAAGAAGGACTCAAGAGGAAACAGTTTTTTCTTTGTGGACCACTAAACAAAGATCCGAGGAAAAGACTTGCCAAATGTTACATCTGGAGCGTTGCACTATATGGTGCGAACACGTGGACATTGAGGAAGGAAGATGAAAGAAGATTGGAGGCACTAGAGATGTGGATATGGAGAAGAATTGAAAGAGTGAAATGGGAAGACGGAGTAAGGAAAGAAGAAGTATTAAGAAGAGTTGGAGAAGAAAGAAACATGCTGAAGGTTATCAGGAAGAGAAAACGGAACTGGATTGGACATTTTTTGAGGAGCGACTGTTTATTGAAGGAAGGAGTAGAAGGAATGGTGGAAGGAAAAAAGGGTAAGAGGAAAAAGAAGATAGCAAATGCTGGACAATATAAAAGTAGACAAATATTCAGAAATGAAAAGACTGGCTATGGACAGACAAAAGTGGAAGAGGCTTAACCCATGACAAGACCTGCCGAAAGGTAGAATACTAAACTACTACTACTACTACTTCGGGTGGTGGTAGTAGCCATCGCAGCTGCTTCAACACGTGACTGATGACTGCTGCGAAGCGGCGTCGAAATTTATCCGGCCAGGAGCAGGAATTACGCTTGCGGGGAAATGCACTCACAGTCTGATAAAAGTGGCATTCATAGTGTCCCATATCGGAAATCGAAAACAGGATTTCCGAGCGTGCGCAGTGGGCAATGACTGTGCTGCTGGACGCTGCTGTGGTTAAAGGCTGAATTAGCTCTCTGCAAGTCAAGAATCGGAGATTCTCCTTTCCTCTGTTTCCAGTACTTAGCAGAAATCCCGTATCCCTATTGATAAGGTTGTCTGCCGTACAGATACGTATGGCCTCCTTAAAACTAAAATTCCAGAACGATGATCGTGTTTTTTATCTGAGAACTGGCTATCATTAAATTATACCTTCAGAACTGTCATTCTGGGGTTATGTTTTTAAGGAGGCCAGATATATCATCATGGTAAACGGTCTTATCAACAAGGATGCGGGATTTCAACTAAGTACCATCTGGAATATGGCACTGCCTGCCATTAAATTGAAACAGGAGTAACAAGAGAATTCGATTTATGACCCTACGCCGCGCATTGTAGATAAAAAATGTTCAAATGTGTGTGAAATCTTATGGGACTTAACTGCTAAGGTCATCCGTCCCTAAGCTTACACACTACTTAATCTAAATTATCCTAAGGACAAACACACACACACACCCATGCCCGAGGGAGGACTCGAACCTCCGCCGGGACCAGGAGCACAGTCCATGACAGCAGCGCCTTAGACATTGTAGATAATTGGGGTTTTAACCACCGGAGCGTTCTGCAGCATGTCGTTGCCCTCTGCACAAGTGTGAAAGGCCTCTCTTCGCTTCTTGGTACGGGGCCCTACGAGCGCCACGTTCATTCAACTGAGAGCGCCCTTCCGAGCATGCATAATTCCTGCTCCCTGCACGATAAATTTAGACACCACCGTGCGATTATCACCAGTCGCTACTTGCAGCAGTGGAAATAGGAAGTACCACCACCTGAAGACATCCGCAATGGTAACACCGGTTCCTGTCACGTCATATGAGGTAAGCGCTGTCGGGGTTGGATAGCACTCGGATGGGTGACAATCTGGATCTGACGAGCGTTGCTGGCAAGCGGGTGAATTCAGCTCTCGTGATGCCAGTTGAGAAGCTACTTGACTGAGGAATAGCGGCTCCCGCCACGGAAATTGATATAGGTCGAGAGAGTGGTGAGCTGAGCATATGCCCCTCCATATCCGTATCCAGTGACACCGGTCGGCTCCGGATAACACGGCGGTCGGTCAGCTCCGTTGGGCAAAGCGAGGTCTGTTCGGACGGAGTGTCCCTACTGCACGAAATAATGGTACATTTGCTCTGTTGTTGATTAACTGGATAGGACAAGATCGCAACTTGCCCATGCTGCCCTGCGCGCCTCGATACAAAGTGTGTTCGACTGCTGTATTGGTCTCCACTTTCTCCAGATCTCTCACCCGTTGAAATCAGATGCTCGTGGGTTGTAGGGAGTGTATTTCCAGTGTAATAGACATATAAAAATATATGGGGCTAAGAAATCAAATTAGATTACTTTGTACGGAGGCATCGAGTTCCTTACATCAAAACACTTGGAAAAGTCCCTGATCAGTCTGCGTAGAGATTGTAATAACCTCGGTGGAATACCGATTCACCCCCTATATACCACTTATTCACTCCAAATTTTGTTATGTTTCGATTGTTTAGATGACTATGGAAATCGACTGTACCTATCTTTAACGAATTTCTAACGGTGTTCTTACTAGCAATGTTTTAGTGTTCGTTTAATTAACTGTTAGATGCTGTAGGAAAACGTTGACATACACTCCTGGAAATGGGAAAAAGAACACATTGACACCGGTGTGTCAGACCCACCATACTTGCTCCGGACACTGCGAGAGGGCTGTACAAGCAATGATCACACGCACGGCACAGCGGACACACCAGGAACCGCGGTGTTGGCCGTCGAATGGCGCTAGCTGCGCAGCATTTGTGCACCGCCACCGTCAGTGTCAGCCAGTTTGCCGTGGCATACAGAGCACCATCGCAGTCCTTAACACTGGTAGCATGCCGCGACAGCGTGGCCGTGAACCGTATGTGCAGTTGACGGACTTTGAGCGAGGGCGTATAGTGGGCATGCGGGAGGCCGGGTGGACGTACCGCCGAATTGCTCAACACGTGGGGCGTGAAGTCTCCGCAGTACATCGATGTTGTCGCCAGTGGTCGGCGGAAGGTGCACATGCCCGTCGACCTGGGACCGGACCGCAGCGACGCACGGATGCACGCCAAGACCGTAGGATCCTACGCAGTGCCGTAGGGGACCGCACCGCCACTTCCCAGCAAATTAGGGACACTGTTGCTCCTGGGGTATCGGCGAGGACCATTCGCAACCGTCTCCATGAAGCTGGGCTACGGTCCCGCACACCGTTAGGCCGTCTTCCGCTCACGCCCCAACATCGGGCAGCCCGCCTCCAGTGGTGTCGCGACAGGCGTGAATGGAGGGACGAATGGAGACGTGTCGTCTTCAGCGATGAGAGTCGCTTCTGCCTTGGTGCCAATGATGGTCGTATGTGTGTTTGGCGCCGTGCAGGTGAGCGCCACAATCAGGACTGCATACGACCGAGGCACACAGGGCGAACACCCGGCATCATGGTGTGGGGAGTGATCTCCTACACTGGCCGTACACCTCTGGTGATCGTCGAGGGGACACTGAATAGTGCACAGTACATCCAAACCGTCATCGAATCCATCGTTCTACCATTCCTAGACCGACAAGGGAACTTGCTGTTCCAACAGGACAATGCAAGTCCGCATGTATCCCGTGCCACCCAACGTGCTCTAGAAGGTGTAAGTCAACTACCCTGGCCAGCAAGATCTCCGGATCTGTCCCCCATTGAGCATGTTTGGGACTGGATGAAGCGTCGTCTCACGCGGTCTGCACGTCCAGCACAAACGCGGGTCCAACTGAGGCGCCAGGTGGAAATGGCATGGCAAGCCGTTCCACAGGACTACATCCAGCACCTCTACGATCGTCTCCATGGGAGAATAGCAGCCTGCATTGCTGCGAAAGGTGGATATACACTATACTAGTGCCGACATTGTACATGCTCTGTTGCCTGTGTCAATGTGCCTGTGGTTCTGTCAGTGTGATCATGTGATGTATCTGACCCCAGGAATGTGTCAATAAAGTTTCCCCTTCCTGGGACAATGAATTCACGGTGTTCTTATTTCAATTTCCAGGAGTGTATTTGAAAATAACGCTGCCTTTTCTTTTGTGACAAAATACTCGTACGTTTTCTAATACAGTTGGCGTGGAATAAAGCTCAGAATGTCTGGCGGAGAATTCTTTAATCACATAAGAGGGACTGAGGCATACGCTTTTACGCTATAGCAGAAGACGCTGCAGCCGAGGTCGTAAAATGAAACTGAAAAGAGAGAATGCCTTTACTCTTTAATTCTGAAAGCGCTCTTAGCGAAAACTGATGCAAGCGAACGTATTCGCTACTTATTTTTTAAAATATAATCGTGGTTATAATGTATTCAGACAGTAGGTATAAATATTTAATATTACAGTGAAGGAAAAATTCAGCTATATTCCTTATGAATATTCTTACAGATCAGGACCAAATCCTTTCTTATGGAAAAGGAAATCCCACGATCACGCCCTGAAGACTACACACGGTAGTCGACCAACCGCCGTGTCACAGAACATTTATTTTATTGTTTGAGAGTCGATAACCGGGTACTTCACAAGAGTATTGTCAGAAATATTCCATGACTCTCAGTTCCCAAACCTTTTGCTATGAGAATACTTGGACTAATTTCGTAACTAGTGAGCAACAGACGAATTTTATAGAGAGAAACCTCACCTAAAACAAGTGTCTGCAAAACCAACCATTAACAATCTTTTTGCATTGTCTTCTTTGGAAACTTCGTCCGTTAAAAATTATTATCCATGTAAGACAGTCTTTATTTGCGCAATCAAGGGACGTACATGTTTGTCAAGGTCAATGCTATGACCTTAGAATGAGAGTGACCAACAACATTGAGTGTTTTTCGTGAATGGACGCTGGATGGTTTGGTGGAATTAACTTCATGGCAGTTCATTTTAAATGAAATACAAAGGCTGACGCGAAGTAGCTTTGGTAGCAATAATTTACAGTACTGTGATTTAATTTTATTGTTCTGAAATAGTTTCAGTTCACCCGGAACGTAAACATACAATTTCTGACCTATGAAGGAACAAATAAGCGAATTTACGTTCTGACACTACAAGCAAGAGCAAGATGTTTGACATTATTTTATATTATCCTCTGAAATTTGTTTGGATAGGGTAAGGTAGGTATTGGCGTAAAGTAATGCAAAATAATGGGGAGGTATTGCACAACAAAGTATTTTATCTGCTTTCAAAGCTAAGTGAAAAAGGAGACATGCTACAAAATTTCCAGAATTATGTTTCATCAGACTATCAAAAATGGAATGAGTAGATAAATGTGAGACTCGTCAGATAACAGTCGGACGAATAATTTGTAAATATGTACAGTAACTAGCAGAAGTCAAAAATATGGAAATTCGAGAAAAATAGTCTCGGGTAAAAAAAAAGTATAAGATATTGTTGTTTCAACACCTTTTGAGTTTTATTTGGAAGAAGCAACGAAGGAAATAAAAGAAAAGAACGAAAACTTCAGAAGAAGAACAAAAATAGGTAAGAGACATGTCATAGGTCTGGGGGTTGTAGTTCTTCTGGAAGAAACTAATGAAGAGTTATATGAGCTTTGAACGGAGTGAAGCACAGAATATCAGTCAAGTACAAGTAAACCAAAGTGTAAAATAAAGAGAAAAAATTAAAGTGGGAAGAATGGCAGAAAGGAGAACAGCGACTTAACATAGTAACTGAGAAGTGATATTGATAGAAGAAATTGAAAACTTCTCCAATATGGAAAACATTAGTGCATAAAACAAAAAGCAATCACAAACTATCTTGCACTAACGAAGAAAAGTGCCATCATCAAGAGAGCACTCCGGTATCAAATACGTGCATATAAAGAAGCTATTGAAACTGAACATTTGAGGCACGGCGTTGTGTGGCTATGAAACCTGAATTTTAGGTGAGGTGAAGACGAAGAAACGGATAAATCTGGAATGTGGTGCTGCAAAATGAAGCATAAAATTAAATAACCAATCAGACTACGAAATGAGAAAATATTAAAAAAGATAGGTGCGGAAAGAATTCTACAGAACACGTTGTTCAGAAGAAAAAAGGGGTTAGCGAAAAATTCTGTGTCCCACACAGGGGACGTCTCACTGTTGACTGACTCTTAATCCAGCCTTTCTTTAGAACTTACATATCGTAGTTTTAGACAGGTATACATTTCTAAGATGTTTTTGTCAGTACGTGATAATTTATTTCAATTAAACGTTAATGAATGTTTAAAATGCCTCATAGTATGAAATTATCATTATACCTCATAAGTAACATGCTCCAGTTCATAACACACTGGAGTGCTAAAGAAACTGGTATAGGCATACGTATTCAAATACAGAGGTATGTAAACAGGCAGAATACGGCGCTGCGGTCGGCAATGCCTAAATAAGACAAGAGTCTGGTGCAGTTGTCACATAGAGTTGCTGCTGCCACAATGGCAGGTTATCAAGATTTAAGTGAGGTGGAATGTGGTGTTATAGCCGGCCTACGAGCGATGGGACACAGCAACTCCAAGTTGTGATGAAGTTGGGATATTTCTGTACGGCCATTAAACGAGTGTACCGTGAATGTCAGGAATCCGGTAAAACATACAAATGTTCGATATGGCTGCGGCCGGAAAAAGATCGTGCAAGAACTGGAGCAACGATGACTGAAGAGAATCGTTCAACGTGGCAGAAGTGCAACCCTTTCGCAAATTGTTACAGATTTCAATGCTGGGCCATTAACAAGTGTCAGCGTGCGAACCATTCAACGAAACATAATCGATATGGGCTTTCCGAGCCGAAAACCCACTCGTGTACCCTTGTTGACTGCACGACATAAAGCTTTACGCCTCGGCGTGGCCCGTCAACACCGACAATGGGCTGTTGATGACTGGAAACTTGTTGCCTTTTCGGACGAGTGTAGTGTCAAGTTGTATCGAGCGGATGGACGTGTACAGGCATGGAGACAACCTCATGTATGGACACTGAATATCAGCAGGAAACTGTTTAAGCTTGCGGAGGCTCTGTAATGGTGTGGGGCGTGTGCAGTTGGAGTGATATGGGACTCCTGATACGTCTAGATACGGCCCCGACAGGTGACACTATGTAGGCATCTTGTCTGATCACCTACATCTATTCATGTCCATCATGCATTCCAACGGACTCGGGCAGTTCCAGAGGACAGTGCGATACCCCATAAGTTCAGAATTGCTACAGAGTGGCTCCAGGAACACTCTTCTGAGTTTAAACACTTCCGCTGGTCATCAAACTCCCCAGATATAAAAAACAGAGCATATCTAGGATGCCTTGAACGTGCTGTTCAAAAGAGATATGTACCCCCTGGTACTCTTACGGATTTATGGAGAGCCCTGAAGCTGGCCGCTGTGGCCGAGCGGTTCTAGGCGCTTCAGTCCGAAACCGCGCTGTTGCTACGGTCGCAGATTCGAATCCTGCCTCGGCCAGGGATGTGTGTGATGTCCTTAGTTTAGTTAGGTTTAAGTAATTCTAAGTTTAAGGGACTGATGACCTCAGATGTTAAGGCCCACTTTCTGAGAGCCCTGAAGGATTCATGGTGTCAATTCTCTCCAGCACTACTTCAGACATTAGTCGAGACTATGCCACGCGTGTTGCGGTACTGCTGTGTGATCTCTGGGGCCCTACACTATATTAGGCAGGTGTACCAGTTTTTTGGCGCTTCAATGTATATGCTTTTAGGTGAGTTGATTCGCTCCTCTGACTTGGACACGAAAAACAGCAGAACGTAATTCTTTCTTTTCTAGATAGTAAAGCCTAGTGGCGACTCCCTTACACAGTGTTTAATTTATTGTCGTCACATTTTAGAGTTATCAGTTGTCTTGCAACAGGATATTAAGTTCAGCTGTGATGTAACAGGCAGTGTGAGACAGTGTGGAATTGAAATGGAGGTGCAGTGGTAATAAAGAAGCTAGTACTGTGAAAACCAGATAACCAACCACCAAAATACACATAACTTCGGAGTACCTGATACGCAGCCCTTGTAACTTGCTGATTGTGATCGAACATGCAAGTCTTACCAGAACCTGGAATCTCTCAGTTGCTCGATGGGGACGAGTCAGGCTACATCTGTCCAGTCATTTATCGTTTCTTTCACCTTTGACATTCATTTGTTAATGAGAGAAAAGCAAAGTAGCACCGTGGTAAGGTGTGCCATTTAAACTACATGCCCCACCATCAGTTCAAAGAACGTACCACTTCCCATAAGACCATGTTTTGTTAAGCCTTGTGATGTTCCAACCAGTCTTCGTATCGGGGACAGCTTTACATTACTTAATATTAAAAGAGAGAGCCTTCAAAATGAGTAGTTTTAATGTGATGAAAACATTTAATTTTCTCCGTATTATGTTAAGTAATTACGAGGGTCAGTCAAAAAGTAATGCCTCCTATTTTTTTTCTACGTTTAATTGTCAGGAAATTTAAATGCAATTACATAGGTTGAAAACCACAACATTGAGGATCATTTTGTCATTTTTCAATGCAATCTCCGCCCATCTCTACAGTTTTGGTCCATCTTTGAACAAGGGCATGTATCCCAGCACGGTAAAAATCACAGCTCTGCTTCCTAAGCCATTGACGCACGGATGTTTTGACGGCCTCCTCATCTTCAAAATGAATCCCACGATGAGCTTCTTTTAGTGGCCCGAACAGATGGAAGTCTGATGGTGCCAGGTCAGGGCTGTATGGGGGATGAGGCAAAACTTCCCATCCAATTTTGACAATCTCGTCAGAGGTGTGACGACTGGTGTGTGGTCTTGCATTGTCATGCAAAAGAAGAACATCTGCCATTGATTTTGTTGGGCGAACTCGCTGAAGACGTGCTTTAAGTTTTTTGAGGGTTGTGACGTATTGAACAGAATTTATTGTGCATCCCTGCTCCAAAAAATCAACCAGAATCACACCCTCTGTATCCCAGAAAACTGTTGCCATAACTTTCCCTGCCGATCGCACAGTTTTGAATTTTTTCTTCCTCGGCGAGCTTGTGTGACGCCACTCCATTGACTGCCTCTTTGATTCGGGTTCAAAAAAATGCACACACGTTTCGTCCCCGGTCACAATTTTTTTCAGAAACTCATCTCTCTCCAAACGGAAGCGCTGCAAGTGTTGGGAGGCTATTGTTTTCCTTGCCTCTTTATTCTGATCGGTTAACATTCTTGGAACCCACCGTGCACAAACTTTTGAGTACCCCAATTGTTTAATAATCGTGATCACACTGCCTTTACTAAGAGAAATAATGCGACACACTTCATCTGCAGTCACCCGACGGTCACCACGAATGATGTCATCAACTTGCTGAATGTTGTGTGGAGTCACTGCACTCACCGGCCTGCCGCTCCGCTTTTCGTCAGTCAACGGTGTTTGCCCTTCAGCTTCCTTACAACGACGAACCCATCGTCTAACAGTGCTGACATCCACTGTCACAACACCATACACCTTCTTCAGTCTTTCATGAATGCGTATGGGCGTTTCACCTTCTGCATTCAAGAATTCAATCACACAACGCTGTCTCAAACGAACATCGATGTCGGCCATCTTACAAACTTCTGCTGTGCTGCCACCTGTTGACACAGAAAGTTACTACTGCAGTGGATTGCAGAAGAAGGTTTGAGGAATGGCGCCAAATTCAAATTTTTCACTTAACTTAATTTTTTTAAGTAGAAAAAAAATGGGAGGCATTACTTTTTGACCGACCCTCGTATATTACCCAGCATCTTCTCTGAAAATTATTTCGAGCAGTTAGTTCATGAGCCAATACGAATAGTAAACGGTTGTGAAAACACACTTGACATCTCAGCAACAAATAATCCTGAGTTAATAACGAGCATTAAAACGGATGCAGGGATTAGTGAACACAGGGTTGTCGTAGCGAGATTGAATATTGTAACCACATATTAAAAAAAAGCAGATAAAAATTGACTTGACGCCTTCCTGAGAGAGAGTATCCACTCCTACCAAATAACAATATAAGTGTGGGCCAGATGTGGCTTGAATTCAAAGAAATAGTATCGGCATCAATTGAGAGATTTATACCAAATAAATTAACGAACAACGGAGATGATCCTCATTGGTATACAAAACGGGTTAGAATACTGTTGCAGAAACAACGAAACAAACATGCCACATTTAAACAGACGCGAAATCACCAAAATTGGCGATCTTCTAGAAACTCAAAATTTAGCGTAGACTTCACTGCGAGATGCTTATAATAGTTTCAACGAAACTGTATTATCGCGAAATAGGGGAGACAGTGTAACTGAAATGATAAAGGATTTGGTGTGACATCATTAAAACAAAGGAGTTCTTGTTTGCGGCGGGATCTTCTCACGAAATTCTAGTCACCAACTTTCTCCTCCGAAAGCGAAAATATTTTTTTGATTCCGATTTACCTAGGGAGAAACGATCACCATGATAAAACAAGGGAAATCAGACCTCAAGATATAGGTGTTCTTTTTTTTCGCATGCTGCACAAGATTGGAACAATAGAGAATTGTGAAGATGGTTCTATGAACCCTCTGCCACGCATTTAAATGCAATTTGCTGAGTATTCAAGTAGATGTAGATCTTATTGACATGCACAATCACGCCACTGAAAAGCTTTTAATCGACTCACTATTTTGCCTCCTACATTCAAACTTGGAATGACTGGATTGTTAAGCATCCATAGTACCTTATGCCAAATAGCAGGTCATATATTACACTTCGACAAGGGTTCTATTTCTGATATTAAACTGTGTGCTTCTAAACCTGTTTACCATGGGAAATTCAAATATGTAAACAAAATGTCGTTGTATATATATATATATATATATATATATATATATATATATATATATATATATATATATATATATCCACAATTCATGGCAAACAGAGGGACATTATAGAGAAATTTACCAAGATTTGCCTTCAACGTGACTGCCAGTGCAGCATTCTGACAGCCTTCCAGTACCTTCGAGAGCTCAAGGTCAAATTCGGAGTGGCAGTGAAGTAAGTAGCACTGAAGAAATCACAGATGATACTTTATATTACTGCACAAGAGTGTCATCGACACATTTGTTAACACAAGCATATTTAAATGATTTACTATGTGATCTAGTACTAAGTCAACAAAAGGCGCAGCTGCTTGGTTCAAGATTACTAGAGTATAATCTACTCCACCAAAGTACTAAATTCAGTGTGTTCAGACACAGAGAACATGGCTTTATTTCCTATTTTGCAACTGACGGAGCTCGGACATTTTGCAATGACGTTACTGACCTAATGAAAGTGCTGAACTTCACCTATATTTCACAGGAGTGGACACTTTTCATAGATGCGTCAAAAACAAGTCTCAAGGGTGTTTTGCACCACAACGGAAATAAAATACCGTCTGTTCCAGTAGCTTACTCCAGCTTAACCAAAGAGAATTACGAATTCTTACAAAGGGTGCTAAATTCATTACAATATAATGAATACAAATGGAAAATATGTTTAGATTTCAAAGTAGCTGTTATGGTACTGGGAATGCAACAAGGTATATTACTCATAAACTATCCTTGACAAAACCAAAAACAGTTTTGAATTCAGCACTCGAAGCACAACTAGGATCACAATGTATTTTTTCAGAAATAGAAAAAAAGTTTTTTTGTAGAACAATGTTATCTATCAAGTTTAGAAGAGAGTTTTTCAGGATCTGCAAGTCTTCCATCCCTGTTCGTCCCCTTCCCGCTACATGCTTCCTGGTGAGATAGGAGCGTCTCGCATAGCAGCGCTTAACACAAAATTATCTAGCGTACATTTTTTAGAAATACTGATGTTATAGTGAGCTAAAGATTATTTGCAACTTGTACAGAAACCAGGTTGCAGCTTTCAGAGTTGACTGACACGATTGGGAGGCAGTAGTTTAGAAGAGAGTGAGATATTTATAATATTACTTGAAAATACAGCTCTTTGGTTGTACAGGTAAAAAATTTTCAACTTTACATAGGTTTTAACTGCTCCAAGGCAGCCTTCATCAGAAGTAAAAAAAAATTCCATTACCTATAACAGAGTTTTGGGATAACATAAATATTTTTAAATCAAACATATGTAATAAAATTACATCATAGCTAACTGCTACGGTACAGTAGACAAAGAAAGCATACTTACATATAGTTAATAGTTATGAAATGGTTTAGAGCTACAATGCTCACGTTAAAGATAAAAAAAATTGTATATTATAAAATTTTCCTAGGAATGCACAACTTAATTAAAACACGCCGCTAAGGGTCGCGTGTGCGGCCGGCACTGTAAGCAGCATCAGACTGACAGGCGCGCGCGCCGTCGATGTTAGCAAGTCGCCACCTTGTATCGCGCCATCTAGTATTGAATGCTTGTAATTTACAGTGACAACAGCTGTCAGGAGTGCACGTAACGTGCTGATTACATTATGTCAGGTAGTATGTAACAGATCAAAAGTTGAACAAAATATTATACTGTAAAACAGGGAGAAAGAGAACAATATTTAAGGCTACAGTACGGGAAGCATAATAGCAATATTCCGCTTTAAGTGATTTTAAGCAAGGGCTTTATACCATCAAAGAAATTTTTATCACGTAATTGTAATTGCTCATTGTGGATTAAATGGTCGTTACGGGAAAAATGTTTGAAAATTTCCAACTGTTCAAGAATATCAAGTCTGAATATTTTCTGTAAGATACTAATATCATGAACATCTTTAGGTTTGTGTCCTGTGATAAGAAGGTGGTCAGCGAATGACTAATTATGTACATCCGTACCTTTTTTCCCTAATAGATGCTCTTTATATCTAATCGAAAAAGCTCGTCCAGTCTGTCCTATATAATAAGCTGAACAAGTGTCACAGGTGACTTTATAAACGCCTGAGTTTTGCAGAGGAGACTGTCTTGGTTTTAAATTACGGATAAGATTATTTTTGAGAGAGTTGCTGGTAGAGAAAACTATGTTGCAGCAATATTTATTTTAAGGAGACGTTGCAATCTATAAGTTATTGACCTTACATACGGTAAGGAGAAGTATTTCTTCAAATCGCTAGGCTCGTCAATAGTGGTCCCAAGCGTGGTAATTCTGTTATTGGTTTTCTGTCTGAAGACATCATCTACTATATTTGGTTCGTAGCCATTATTAACTGCAATGGTTTTAATTAGATTCATCTTCTTTGTAGTGACACTTTCTGCTGCCAAGAATTCAACGACTGCACGGTATCAAATATGTCCGTATCCTGTCTTTCCATCCTTCCTCCAATGGCGCAGTGGAAAGGCTTGTCCGCACATTTAAACAACAGTTGACGAAGTCGGTCGAAACATGTCCAACCGCGTCGGCCCTCCCCCTGTTCTTGAGCACCTATCGCACCACGCCAATTGACAGACGTAGTCTGGCAGAGCTCCTCCATGGGCGTCAGCTGCGGACCATGCGCCATGTGCTGATGCCAAACCCCTCCCACCCCCGCTCCCGGTCCTCTCAGCATTACGCCCCCGGCGCGCCCGTGTGGGCTCGCATGTACGGGAGCAAGGTGGGTTGGACGGCCGCCACAGTCGTCTCGGCCCATGGGACGCGTGTGACGTCAGTGCAGTCGTCGAAAGGGTTGGAGCGCCACCAACATAACCTGCTCCGACCACATATCCCACGGGACTCCAACCACAGCCTCCTCCTCCGCTTCTTCCTTTGGGTACAGACGTGGTCGTCGAGTCGCCACCACTGCCCCCGGTTGCTGCCTCCACCGCTAGCCTGCCACCGGCCCTCCCCGTCCCCAGGTGGATCGGTGGCACCCTCCACCGCCCTGGCCTCTGGGTCGGCCGTCATGGACACCTCGGACGGCCCTTCCTACCCACCAATGGCAGTTGTCGAGCCTGGGTCTTCTCCCATCTACCAACCACCGCGGCATCGTACAGGGCGTTTCTGCCCCTAAGCCCAAGTTTCAGGGGGGAGCGATCTGGTACCAAGAGCGGCAGGTATCGAATTCTCGCCATACGGCATGGACTTCGATTACCACTAGAGGTCTCTGCAGCTGTCGCGCCATAAGCCGTGGCTGCACGCGCTCCTGACCTGCGTATAATGTGAGGGCGCCACTGTGGAGCATGTGGTCCCAGCGGCCAATAGCGGCGTACCCTATTTAAGCGCCTGCCTCTCACTCAGTGAATCTTCACTGTTGTCCCTCCCCCCTTCCCTACCCTCCATCTCTACACCCTTCATCTCCTTTCCCAATGTCGCTTCCATCAACTCCCCCTCCCAGATGATGCCCTCTCTCCCTCCATTTATCCCTCCTATCAACTGTGATCCTCACTCCCCCTCCTTTCTTCTGTCCTTTTCAGGGGCTCCCTCTCACCCCCTTCCATCCTCTTTTTCCCCACCTCCCCTTTCTCTGCCCGCTTCTCTCCCCCGAATCCTTTGCATTTCCCTCCTCTGCCTTTTCTCATTCCCTCTTGCGTCTGCCCTGCCCCTCCCCGCTTATGAGTCCTCTCCCTCCTTGGTTGCCCCCCCCTTTCCGTTTTTCCGCCCCTCCCTCCTTGTTTTTCCTTCTCCTCCAGGTCCCCCCACCCCCGCCGCCAAACTGCCCTTTGCTCGGGAGTGTCATCTTTGTGCCGCCATTTTCGTGCAGTGTTTTACAGTGAGTGTTTTACAGTGAGTGTTCCGTGTTGTGTGTCTTTTGGGAAGTGTTGCAAATGGCCATCATACTGTCGCTGGGTGTGATTTTTTATCTCTTGTGAACAGAAACCAGACTGTCACCATGTTTCTTTAACAGTGTGTCTACTATGTTACTTGTCTGATTCCTGTGTATTTTATTAACATTGCCAACCTCTTTGCTTTCTGTTTTAACTTTCCGCATTTTTCCGCCATTTTACATTTTAAGTCACCGTTTTATTGGTGTTTTTCTTGTTTCTTTTCTTCTTCTGTTTTTAAAAAGTCTGTAAAGCAGACTTTCCCCATCTGCCCTAGGCTATGGTGTGTCCTCTTTGTGCCGACATTTTAGTGCAGTGTTTACAGTGAGTATTCAGTGTTGTGTGACTTTTCTGAAGAGTTGCGAACTATCGCTGGGTGTGGTTTTATATCTCTTGTGAACAGAAACCAGACTGCCACCATGTTTTTTAATTGTCTGTCTACTATGTTAGCTGCCTGCATCCTGTGTATTTTTGTTCGCTTTGCCAATCGTTTGCTTTATGTTTTAACTTTCCACAATTTTCCGCCGTTTTACAATTTAAGTCCCCGTTTTATCGCCTGCTTTTATTGTTTCTTAGCTTCTCCTTACATTTTAAAAGTCTGTAGGCTGCAGAGCACCGTAATAAGCTGCTGTCAACCCTGCCCCCTTGGGGGGGGGGGGGGGGGGGGGGGATCGAAATACAATAAACGAAAAAAAAAAACCTCAGTGAGGCAGTCTGACATTGGCGTGAGTCTCTCGCTTACAGACATAGTTTTCACTTTGCTTATTTCCGTGTACGAGTGGACGTTGTTGATTTCGTGAGGTTTACGCTTGTGACCCCGTTGCTTCTTGCGTGTTGTTATTCTTGGTGTCTTGCTCGGTCGTCTGTCGTTGTGTGTCCACTCTTTCCTGTTCGTCCGTTTTTTTTTGTTTTTTTTTCCGATGGCCGCTTCCGCTTCCGTTCGGTCCCGCCGCACTTTCGTTCACAGGAGAACAGAATAGTAAGGAGTGTAGAGAGTAGCTGTCGTTGACAAAATGACACAAGAGTTCATATCATTTACTGTTCTATAGATTGTTAGTGAGTTAGCTGAACTATTGATGAATCAGTTATTCGTTACATGCGCCCCACATTTTTCGGTTTAAATTTTACAAAGATTGTCATAGCTATTAAAAATTCACAAGCACACATTTTAAGGACTATCTGTACGGATTACGAATCTTTATAGGGCTATGAGAAATAATCGTATACTTTCTAGCCCGTAATAAAAAGTGTTACATTAAAAAAACTTTTTAATTTAAATAATTATTTTACCTGACCAACATCTGACTGAGTAGTACTTCAGTTGTTACAACGGAAAAAAGTCTGGGATCACTATTAATATTGTCTACCACGCCAGTAATCTGCAACGTGACCACTAATGGTCATAACACACTTGCCTGGGGTACCTCTAGAAGTACTTCCGTAAGTGTCGATGTATGTCCGTCTCAGGTATCATGCTGCGTCCTCCCTCTCGAGAAATCCATGATGCAGACACAAATTTAGTTTGATACGCAGTGTGATACTATTGTAGTTAATTACCGTTGTTTGGTACGGAATCAAGAGCTATATGGAAGCCACGAAACAGCTTATGATGTGTGTTCGAGGGTACTTTGTGCAACAAGATCACTTCTCCCTACATCTACATCTATAGTCCGCAAGCCACCTCGTATTGGATGGCGGAGGATATTTTCTGCACTCCCGTCACTTCCTTTCTTTTCTGTGCTGCGCGGGAAGAATGACTGTTGGGAAATCTCTGTGTTGCTCGAATGTCTCTAATTTTATCTCCAGAGTCTTCTCGCAGGATGTACGTAGTAGGAAGCAATACGCAAGCTGACTCTTCTAAAAACATATGCTCTTGGAAATTTAACAGGTAGTCACACCGTCCTGCACAACGCTTCTGTTGTAGCATCTGCTAAGCATATCCGTGACGCTTGTTCCAACAACTTGTGACGTAACGTGCTACAGTTCTTTGGATATTTTGTGTGTATCCTGTCTGGAAAGTGTCTCATACTGTGGAGAAATAGTCAAGTATCTTTCGAACAAGGGTGGTGTAAGCCTTCACAGTTCACAGGGAGATTTCACTTCCCGCTGAGTTTTCCACTGCATCTCAGTCTGGCATCTTCCTTGCCTAGGATGGCGACTGTGTGGTCATTCAATTTTAAATCATTCTGTGGGCATAATCCCAGATATTTAAAGAACGTAACTGTTTCCAGTGATCGTACAACAATGAATTTTCTCCGTCCATTTACTCTCACTATGTTGTGTATGTAGAGGGTCAGGTGCCAGCTCCTGCATCAAGTGCCAAGCACTAATTCTTTATAGATCTTCCAATATTTCACTACGATTTTCAGGCGTTACAACTAATTCTTACAGAGAAACAGCAATCGTGAAGAGCCTCGTGGAGCTTCCGTCTTAATTTACTACATCATATACATACAGGGTGTCCCAAAAGATTTCCCATTTCACAAGACCATATCTTCCACATGAATGAAGATGGAAACTTGAGGTTAATTCTAACTTACGGACAGGGCTAAAAAGTTTCTGTTTTCTGACGAACCACCCGATTTTTCAAGGCTATACCTTTTAGTGCACGCACGTACGCCAAGTCAGGATAATTTTTGCAGATAAGTTTGGAATCAAAGTTTTCATTTACCTTTCACAAATGTAGGACGTACCCTCCGCTGGCCACGTGAGAAACATTCAGACGATAGTCGAATTCGTCCATACGTTCGTGAGCATATCTGGAATTATAGTAATCTTTGTTGTTGCTGCCGGCCGCTGTCGCCGAGCGGTTCTAGGCGCTTCAGTCCGGAGCCGCGCTGCTGCAACGGTCGAAGGTTCGGATCCTGCCTCGGGCATGGGTGTATATGATGTCCTTAGGTTAGTTAGGTTTAATTAGTTCTAAGTCTATGGGACTTATGACCTCAAATGTTGAGTCCCATAGTGCTTAGAGCCATTTTTTCTGTTGTTGCTGCACAACGTGTCATTTCCCACAAAGCCGCTGGAAAGGGAAGGACACAGAGGAATACTAGCAAAAAAATCACATACCGTGCTGTAAGGCAGACTTTGAAAAGAACGGTGCAGTGCCAGGTCAGCAGGCCACTTAAGCTGCGGCAGGGACACTCCCGTACTCGCGGCGAAAATCATGCCACAAAGTTTTTAACTAAATTGCATAACACATAGCTGATTAATTATCTTTTATTACAACTACAAGTTTCTGTTCACGGCATCATCACTGTGTGAAAAATCAAATATTAATATCATGTTACAGAACAGATGAATATGGCGATACATATACGATGGGCGTTCAATAAGTAACGCAAGACATATTTTTGTCGGTGAATTACGGTTGGAAAATATTCGGAACTCGTTGTGGGACGTCGCTTCAGTTCCTATAGTTTCACGAAGTTCCCAAAGGAGGTGACGCTATACGTAGCCTTCAAAATGGCGTCTCTAACGGAGGTGGGCTGCAAGCAGAGCGCTGTCATTGAGTTTATTTTGGCGGAAATCCAGAGCATCACAGATATTCATAGGCCTTTCAAAGTGTCTACGGACACCTGGCAGTGAAAAAAAGCACGGTGAGTCAGTGAGCGAGGCGTGTCACAATCGCAACAAGGTCGCGAAAACCTGTACGATCTCCCACGTGCCGGTTGGAAGCACACAGTTGTGATTCCTGACAAGCTGGAACGTGCTGACACTCTCACTCGAGGTGATCGACGGATCGGAATCAAACACGTCGCTACTCAACTGGACGCCTCTGTTGGTAGTGTTGACACACTCCTCCAGCTGGACTATCCTAAGGTGTGCCGGCACGGTTCCTCTCCGCCTTAACATAAGAACGTAAAGAGCAATGAAGGATGCACTCCGCGGGAAGCAGTTCGTGCATGATGGGGAGGTTACTGATGCAGCAAGACGTCGTCTCTGACGTCGACCAATAAAGTGGTACCATGCGGGCTTGCAGGATCTCCCAGTCACATGGCATAAGGCCTTCGCACTGAACGGAGATTGTATTGAAAAATACGGTTTCGTATGCAAAAGACGGGGAATAACACTGTGTATTGGAATCCTGAATGAAACGAACCTGCTTTGACAAAAAAATGTGTTGCATTTCTTATCGAACGCCCCTCGTAAGTACTGCCCCGCCTGAACTGCTGAACGTCTACAGAATCAGGTAGGTATCCTTGCACGAAATGCGGCGTGCACAATTTGAAATCACGTTTACCGCGCAAGTTCAACTGTGATTTCAGTTAGGGCAGACTAACTTTTGTGCAAGGATATCTGTTTTGTTCTGTACATGTTTAGCATTTCAGCTATGGCAGTAATTGTATGGTCTGGCATACTGAAATATGCTATGACATGTGACTAATATCTGATTTTTTATACCATGATGGTTCTGTAAAATGAAACCAATACTTATATTACACAGCTGTTTGTCAACCATTTTAAAATACACGCAACGATTGTTGGCAATCGCGTTCAGGAAATGTTAAATTACACCTGTTGAAAAGGAGAAATCAAAATGCTTCTTGTTGCTCTGTTATCGGCACCTCAACCCGACCCACGTTGGATAATAACGCAGCCAGCGAAAGAGCTAGCTGCACCGTGGAGTCCCCAAGCGACAACCACATTAACCAGCAGCTTACAACTGGCGCCAAGCAAAAGATGTAGACTTGAAAAATGGATGGATCTCTTTGAACGAACCTGTACAAGGTGAACAGAAATGGTCATATAACACTGCCTTTTTAAGACATTAGTCAGGAATACACAATGAAATGGGATTCGGAAGTAGTAAGGAATGACGAGATACGCTTTAAGTTCTCCAAGGCTGTACATAGAGCAATAAGGAAGAACTCAGTAGGCAGTACAGTTGAAGAGGAATGGACATCTCTAAAAAGGGTCATCACAGAAGTACGGCAGGAAAACGTAGGTCAAAGAATGTAACTGCGAAGAAACCGTGGGTAACAGAAGAAATGCTTCGACTGGTCGATGAAAGGAGCAAGTACAAAAATGTTCTGGGAAACTCAGCAAAACGAAAATACAAGTCTCTAAGGAATGAAATAAATAGGAAGTGCAGGGAAGCTAAGACGAAATGGCTGCAGGAAAAATGCGAAGATATCGAAAAAGAAATGATGGTCGGAAGGACAGACTCAGTATACAGTAAAGTCAAAACATCCTTCTGTGACATTAAAAGCAAGGGTGATAACATTAAGAGTGCAACGGGAATTCCACTGTTAAATGCAGACGAGAGAGCGGATAGGTGGGAACAATACATTAAAGCCTCTATAAGGGGAAGATTTGTCTGAGGTGATAGAAGAAGAAACAGGAGTCGGTTTAGGAGAGATAGAGGGTCCAGTATTAGAATCAGGATTTTAAAGAGATTTGGAGGACTTAAGGTCAAATAAAGCAAAAAGGATAGATAACATTCCACCAGAATTTCAAAAATCATTGGAGAAAACGGCAACAAAACGACCATGCACTTTGGTGAGTAGAATGTATGAGTCTGGCGACATACCGTTTGACTTTCGGAAATGCATCATCCACACAATTCCGAAGACGGCAGGAGCTGACAAGTGCGAGAATTATCGCACAATCAGCTTAACAGCTCATGCATTCAAGTTGCTTACAAGAATAATATACAGAAGACTGGAAAAGAAAATTGAGGTTGCGCTAGAAGACGATCAGTTTGGCTTTAGGAAAAGTAAAGGGACGAGAGCGGCAATTCTGACGTTGCAGTTAATAATGGTAAGAAGACTAAAGAAAATTCAAGACACTTTCATAGGATTTGTCGGCCTGGAATAAGCGTTCGACAATGAAAAATGGTGCAAGATGTTCGAAATTATGAAAAAAGTAGGGGTAAGCTATAGGGAGGGATGGGTCATATACAATATTGCAATATGTACAACAGCCAAAAGGGAATAATATGAGTGGACGACCAAGAACGAAGCGCTCGTATTAAAAAGGGTGTATGTCAAAGATGTAGTATTTTGCCCCTACTGTTCAATCTGTACATCGAGGAAGCAATGATGGAAATAAAAGAAAGGTTCAGGAGTGGAATTAAAATTCAAGGTGAAAGGATTTGGATGATACGATTCACTGATGACATTGCTATTCTGAGTGAAAGTGACGAAGAATTACATGATCTGCTGAACGGAATGAACAGTCTAATGAGTACACAGTATGGATTGTGAGTAAATTGAAGAAAGACATAGGTGATGAGAAGTAGTAGAATTAAAAACAAGCGAGAAACTTAACATCAGGATTGATGGTCACGAAGTAGATGAAGTTAAGGATTTTGCTACCTAGGCAGTAAAATAAACAATGACGGACGGAGCAAGGAGGAAATCAAAAGCAGACTAACACTGGCAAAAAGGACATTCCTGGCCAAGAGAAGTTTACTAGTATCAAATATCGGCCTTAATTTGAGGAAGAAATTTCTGATAATGTACGTCTGAAGTACAGCATTGTATAGTAGTGAAACATGGGCTGTGGAAAAACCGGAAAAGAAGAGAATCGAAATATTTGAGATGTGGTGCTACAGACTGATGCTGAAAATTAGGTAGACTGATAAGGTAAGGAATGAGGAGGTTCTGTGCAGAATCGGAGAGGAAAGGAATATGTGGAAAACACTGATAAGGAGAAGGGACAGGATGACAGGACATCTGTTAAGACATGAAGGAATGACTTCCATGGTACTAGAGGGAGCTGTAGAGAGCAAAAACTGTAGAGGAAGACAGAGATTGGAATAGATCCAGCAAAAAATTAGGACGTAGGTTGCAAGTGCTACTCTGAGATGAAGAGGTCGACACAGGTGATGAATTCGTGGTGGACCGCATCAAACCAGTCAGAAGACTGATGAGAAAAAGAAAAAAACACTGTCATTGGGTATGTTCTAAGTCACTTGTAGGCTTGGCGATGTGTCCCTGTAATGGTTGACGTGTCGCGTCCAATTTGCTATGACCTCACTGAGTCCGCCGGCAGCTATATAGTGGTACCTGTGGTCCTGGGGGAGACCATGTGGTAGACGACGCTGGCGGCGCCCGCCGAGTGGCCCATCAGCGTGACGGAGGAAGGGTCGCCGCCGAAGTGCTCGATGTTGTCGCGGACCCAGCGCAGCGCCAGGTACTGGTCCAACAGGCCCAGGTTGCCGCGGGCGCTGCCGTCCTCAAGGCACAGGAAGCCTGCCGCACCAAGTACCTCGTCTCACACACGCGTACTCTACTGACGCCAAAATTTGTTAGGAATTACCTTATCTCAACACTATAGTAAATTACACTACTGGCCATTAAAATTGCTACACCAAGAAGACATGCAGATGATCAACGGGGATTCATTCGACAAATATATTATACTACAACTGACATGTGATTACATTTTCACGCAATCTGGGTGCATAGATGCTGAGAAATCAGTACCCAGAACAACCACCTCTGGCCGTAATAACGGTCCTGATACGCCTGGGCATTGAGTCAAACAGAGCTTGGATGGCGTGTACATGTACAGCTGCCCATGCAGCTGAAACACGATACCGCAGTTCGTCAAGAGTAGAGACTGGCGTATTGTGACGAGCCAATTGCTCGGCCACCATTGACCAGACGTTTTCAATTGGTGAGAGATCTGGAGAATGTGCTCTCCAGGGCAGCAGACGAACATTTTCTGTATCCAAAACGGCCCCTACAGGACCTGCAACATGCGGTCGTGCATTATCCTGCTGAAATGTAGGGTTTCGCAGGGATCGAATGAAGGGTAGATCCATGGGTCTTAACACATCTGAAATGTAACGTCCATTGTTCAAAGTGCCGTCAGTGTAAACAATAGGTGACCGAGATGTACAAGTAATGGCACCCCATACCATCACGCCGGGTGATACGCCAGTATGGTGATGACGAATATACGCTTCCAATGTGCGTTCTCCGTCATGTCGTCAGACACGGATGCGACCACCGCGATGCTGTAAACAGAACCTGTATTCATCCGAAAAAAAAATGATGTTTTGCCATTCGTGGACCCAAGTTCGTCGTTGAGTACACCAATGCAGGCGCTCCTGTCTGTGATGCAGCGTCAAGGGTAACCGCAGCCATGATCTCCGAGCTGACAGTCTATGCTGCTGCAAACGTCGTCGAACTGTTCGTGCAGATGGTTGTTGTCTTGCAAACGTCCCCATCTGTTGACTCAGGGATCGAGACGTGGCTGCACGATCCGTTACAGTCATGCAGATAAGATGCCTGTCATTTCGGCTGCTAGTGATACGAGGCCGTTGGGATCCAGCACGGTGGGCCGTTTTACCCTCCTGAACCCACCGATTCCATATTCTGCTAACAGTCATTGCATCTCGACCAACGTGAGCAGCAATGTCGCGATACGATAAACCGCAATCGCGATAGGGTACAATCCGACCTTTATCAAAGTCGGAAACGTGATTGTACGTATTTCTCCTCCTTACACGAGGCATCACAGCAACGTTTCACCAGGCAATGGTGGTCAACTGCTGTTTGTGTATGAGAAATAGGCTGGAAACTTTTCTCATGTGAGCACGTTGTAGGTGTCGCCACCGGCGCCACCCTTTTGTGAATGCTCTGAAAAGCTAATCATTTGCATACCACTGCATCTTCTCCCTGTCGGTTAAATTTCGCGGTTGCGGTGGTGGTGGTGGTTAGTGTTTAACGTCCCGTCGACAACGAGGTCATTAGAGACGGAGCGCAAGCTCGGGTTAGGGAAGGATTGGGAAGGAAATCGGCCGTGCCCTTTGAAAGGAACCATCCCGGCATTTGCCTGAAACGATTTAGGGAAATCACGGAAAACCTAAATCAGGATGGACGGAGACGGGATTGAACCGTCGTCCTCCCGAATGCGAGTCCAGTGTGCTAACCACTGCGCCACCTCGCTCTGTCAAATTTCGCGGTTGTAGCACGTCATCTTCGTGGTGTAGCAATTTTAATGGCCAGTAGTGTAAGAGGGTACACCAGAGTATAAAAAACAAATCTTATTTTTTAGCTAATTTTTTGTTGGCTTAGAATGTTCCCTAAAGAGCATATATTTTATGATTCATTCATATGAAGTGACAAAATGTAATAGAACTGATAAAATATGTACCAAATATCTCTATTTTATGAATATGTGATGGCAAAGTGTTTATATACATGAAGAGTGAAATATAGACCAGATACACCCAATTTACAAGAAAGGAAACATACATGAATGTCAGAATTAGGGAGGTTTTAGCCTTCTCAATTCATATTGTAAATTGTATGCTAGAATTTTAATTCTGCTGACACTGTAACGTGGTTTTCGAAAAGGCAGATCATGCTCGGACTGTATCTTCATCATGACACAACTTATAGAAGAACATTGCGAATTCAATTTAAATGCTTTCATTGGCTACGAAAAGGTGTCTGATAAAGTAAATCGAAACAACCTTTGGGAAATTTTAAGAAACAGAGGGATTCAATCTTGTCTTTTAAGAACTGTACAGCGTTTATATATGAATAACAAAGTGCAAAAACAAATAGCAGGCAACAGACACAATATCGCTGAAATAAAACAAGGAGTTAGACAAGGGTCTTCTCTCCGACCCAGTGTTCTTAATACGTATATCGCCGATGTAACCAGAAATTGATCACAGACAATAAAACGTTTTAAAATTAACGAAGTGGATATTAGTACACTGCTTTTTGCTGACGAAAAGTACTTACTAGTCAGAATGAAAATGACTTACAATAAGCTGCTTTAATTTAAGTAAAATAGCCAGAGAATACCATCTCAAAGTCTCCAGCACAAAGAGAAAATCTATGGCATTTTTAGGACACCAGCCTATGCGTATTACATTTGTAAATCACAAGCAGATCACAGAGATACATGATACAAATAAATATTTAGGTTGCAGTCTTACGTGAAAGGCAAACAACGAAATACAAAACTAGTTAGACCTGTTTAACTAATTCTGTGGAACTTTTCGCAGAGTATTGGGAAAGAAAGTCCTCAGAGATGCTCTACTAAAGTTCTACAATGTTGTGTCTATATCAGCACTACTCTATGGATGCGAAAAACTGACTCTTAAGAAGAGATATGAGAAGAGAATAGAAGCATGTGAAGTGAATCACATCTCATTTTCTTGATACAATGTATTTCTTCCAGAGGCGTTTCGTCGTTTACTTTAAGGCATCTTCAGTGGAATACACAATGTTACGGTTCTGTTTTGATGTAGATTATAAAACAGTTCATGCCTCTTTTTACGTAACTGTCACTATAAGACAAGTAGTGCTACCAGCGATTAGAGCAAATAACATGAAGATTGTGAAGAAATAAGTTCTGAGTGGTACCACGTCCCTATCTCACTTTAACAACACTGCCAGTCAGATTAATATTCATATTTTAGATCATGATCTCGGAGTTCCCCAGTACTGCACTTGGTATGTGGGGTTTATGACTTTTTACATGAGGAAATTGTGGGCAGAATGTTCATATTAAATAATGATCAGCCTGTAGAGAACCTGTACACGAGGGGACACAGTAGAGGCGATGGAGAACTGAGAGAAAGATGGATTGTGGGCCGTAAATGCTGTGTCCAGAGACCTGGCCGTGCGAGTTATTCTGGGCAGCAGCACTCTGTGGCTTGTACCCGTAGAGGGACTTTGGGCCGTGGCACCCTCCTCTCCCCACTTGGGGACGGAGAAGGAGGGCGCCGGTCTGCAAAACATTTTACCTGTGCCTGTTGACACGCCATGGTGGCCAGTTGGCGGACCGCGGGTGGAGGAATCCATGTAAGAGAGATTGCTGTAATTATAACCTTCGTGCAAACGGCGGGACAGTCATAAAACTCCAAGCATTCCCATGTTAGAAGCTGGGACGATACGGACAGAGCGGCTGGACACGTGTTTAGTAGAGGCGAGACTGTAATTCCCCTGAGCCAGTAAAGTCACCGGGTTCTTTTAGTGAGCGGCAAAAACATATATTTCACAGGCACGACTGACTGGGAAGCTTAACAGCCTTCTTTCAGAAATTGGAAATGGTCTCTCTGGAGGGATTAGATCTCTCCGTAAATGAGGGACTGCGCTCCCGCCTAGGCCGACGTTTTTTTGCCAAAAATGGCCATGCTTACTGTGAGAACGACTCCTCCCCAGTCTAAAATATTCTTTTTTCAGACAAGAGAGATTTTGAGTCGCTGACTGGATCCTCTGAGGGTATGCAAAGATGAGGCTTGCTACCCTAGCTTGGGAACCCTGGTGCTGTATATGGATTGGTTACTAGGCCATCAGAACAGTCTAGAGGATAGTGGACTTGTGATTTGGAACTTGTGGTGGACTAAGAGCCAGGGCAGTTTCCACCAGTACCGACAGTGAAACTGCATATCATCTCGAACATATAGTGTGTCACAAGGATGAACTCATTCGTCCTGAGGAACACTGTGACATTTCACAATTCTAGCATGCACCGTTGTGCCTGTGAGTCAAATTGGTTTGGCCAGACCAGCGAACGGGTCCACTTCACACTGAAATCTACCGGGATTTCAAGGATCTAATAGGGAAGTTTCCCGTGTTCTAATAATCGGAACGTTATACTGTGTAGTTTGCAAATTTTCGTTGACACCTCAGAATATTACAGCTGCCGAAGCGTGCCACTCCTCGTCCACAGCGAGCCATTTTCTGCTGCCTCCTGAATCAAGGTTAAAGGGTAAAATACTGTTGCACTGGCGCAGGGCTGTTCAGTGATATTCACAGCTCCCTGTTTTCCGATGAACCATACCTTGTGGTGTGCTTGAATGTAGTTGATTCCATTTGAATAGAATTGGGACTCTTAGTTGATTCACGTAAACAAAGTCGGATTGCGTTCTAAAAGGGATTAATTCAGGGGAGTATTTGTGTAGTTTCCACCCGAATGAATGCTTTGCCAATCAACCACCATCCGTTTCTGACTTGTGTTTGTCATTTTTTTTTGTAAGATTTATCAGCTCGTTGTAGTTATAAAAGGATGAATAAAAACTTGTCATTATCTTTGTAAACTTGAATACGCCACTGTTCTCATTCATACCCTTTCACCGTTTTTATTTTTTGTGGTAATAATGGATATACCAGCAATTCAAGATTCGATCTTATTAAACTATTTAATTTGATTATTAATTTGAGTTCTGAAAGTGACCGCAGACATAGACAACAAAAGTACCCTGAGTAAACTCACTAATATTTAGATTAAAGAAAGCGACAGCCTGCAGTTCGTAACATAAAAATGTGCTTATGGTTCGTAAGTGAAGTTATAATGCGATCTCCAACACGTGACCAGATGGGAGGAAACGCTGATGCCACCCAAAAACGCGAAGGACTATAAGTAATTACTTATTTACGTAAAATAAAAAGGCATGAACTGTTTTACAATCTACACATACAGCATAACAAAACTGTATGATTCTAGATTCAACTGAAGATGCCTTACAGTAAAAGGCGAAACGCACCAGGAAGAAATAAAATACACTCCTGGAAATTGAAATAAGAACACCGTGAATTCATTGTCCCAGGAAGGGGAAACTTTATTGACACATTCCTGGGGTCAGATACATCACATGATCACAATGACAGAACCACAGGCACATAGACACAGGCAACAAAGCATGCACAATGTCGGCACTAGTACAGTGTATATCCACCTTTCGCAGCAATGTAGGCTGCTACTCTCCCATGGAGACGATCGTAGAGATGCTGGATGTAGTCCTGTGGAACGGCTTGCCATGCCATTTCCACCTGGCGCCTCAGTTGGACCAGCGTTCGTGCTGGACGTGCAGACCGCGTGAGACGATGCTTCATCCAGTCCCAAACATGCTCAATGGGAGACAGATCCGGAGATCTTGCTGGCCAGGGTAGTTGACTTACACCTTCTAGAGCACGTTGGGTGGCACGGGATACATGCGGACGTGCATTGTCCTATTGGAACAGCAAGTTCCCTTGCCGGTCTAGGAATGGTAGAACGATGGTTTCGATGACTGTTTGGATGTACCGTGCACTATTCAGTGTCCCCTCGACGATCACCAGAGGTGTACGGCCAGTGTAGGAGATCGCTCCCCACACCATGATGCCGGGTGTTGGCCCTGTGTGCCTCGGTCGTATGCAGTCCTGATTGTGGCGCTCACCTGCACGGCGCCAAACACGCATACGATCATCATTGGCACCAAGGCAGAAGCGACTCTCATCGCTGAAGACGACACGTCTCCATTCGTCCCTCCATTCACGCCTGTCGCGACACCACCCGAGGCGGGTTGCACGATGTTGGGGCGTGAGCGGAAGACGGCCTAACGGTGTGCGGGACCGTAGCCCAGCTTCATGGAGACGGTTGCGAATGGTCCTTGCCGATACCCCAGGAGCAACAGTGTCCCTAATTTGCTGGGAAGTGGCGGTGCGGTCCCCTACGGCACTGCGTAGGATCCTACGGTCTTGGCGTGCATCCGTGCGTCGCTGCGGTCCGGTCCCAGGTCGACGGGCACGTGCACCATCCGCCGACCACTGGCGACAACATCTATGTACTGTGGAAACCTCACGCCCCACGTGTTGAGCAATTCGGCGGTACGTCCACCCGGCCACCCGCATGCCCACTATACGCCCTCGCTCAAAGTCCGTCAATTGCACATACGGTTCACGTCCACGCTGTCGCGGCATGCTACCAGTGTTAAAGACTGCGATGGAGCTCCGTATGCCACGGCAAACTGGCTGACACTGATGGCGGCGGTGCACAAATGCTGCGCAGCTAGCGCCATTCGACGGCCAACACCGCGGTTCCTGGTGTGTCCGCTGTGCCGTGCGTGTGATCATTGCTTGTACAGCCCTCTCGCAGTGTCCGGAGCAAGTATGGTGGGTCTGACACACCGGTGTCAATGTGTTCTTTTTTCCATTTCCAGGAGTGTACATTGCAGCAAGAAAAGGTAGTTTTCATTTACAAGACGAATACTTTTGTGCTTGCTGGGGATGATGGCCACCGAAACATACTCGTAGAGCATGAGTGCTTGAAAATGATGAACAGACGTATTTATACAGGTAGGAAAGGTTCGAAAAATAGTCCCTGTCGTGCAAAGAACGCTTCGATTGGTAAGCGGAAGCCAGTCAATCAGCATAATTTGGTGACAGTGAGAGCTTTTTGACATCCGTGGAAGAATTGGCCAATTGTACATTGCTGGTATTGTCGAAAAAAAGTTTGTTCAATTCAAACACATGTTGAAACTTTAAACAGTTGGTTTTTCTAAAAAACATTTTTCAATTTCGTGGGAACTATAATTCGTGGCGTATACATCCAATTGCGTTATGCCCTTTTGTAACTTGTGAGTTGACGTTTTCTCTACCATGGTGTGAAGAATGTTTTCTATATATTTTAATTTAGATTTGTGGTGCAGGGTTTTATAACAACGCTTTTGCCGGAAACATTGACGTTTCTTGCAGAGTGTCGAAATTTTGTTAAGACCATTCTTTGAAATATCCCTACGTACTACATTGGACAATATTATTTATTTCAAAGCAGTTTTGAAGTATTGTTCTTGGTTCAAAATTGTGGCGTCCAGAGCTTTACTAACCGCCCTCATACTCGGCGAAGGCCTTTCGCCGATGTCGTTTATTTCCTCTAGGTGAAAGCTCTTTAATTAAAAATATACATAATACGATCTTAAGGGTGCACAATAAAAGCCTGAAGTGAATTTTGTAATTTGTTTGTTATTTTCTTGAAAAAATAATGAACATTAATTCCAAAATCAAACGTCAGAGTCCGCGCGGGATTAGCCGAGCGGTCTTAGGCGCTGCAGTCATGGACTGTATGGCTGGTCCCGGCGGGGGTTCGAGTCCTCCCTCGGGCATGGGTGTTGTGTGATGTCCTTAGGTTAGTTAGGTTTCAGTACTTCTAAGTTCTAGGGGACTGATGACCTCAGATGTTAAGTCCCATAGTGCTCAGAGCCATTTGAACCAGATTTAAAACTTGTTTTCACTACACGTCAGACATTTTAAGTTACTGGCCAAGTGATCACCAATTAACAGCTTGCCGGCCGCGGTGGTCTCGCGGTTCTAGGCGCGCAGTCCGGATCCGTGCGACTGCTACGGTCGCAGGTTCGAATCCTGCCTCGGGCATGGTTGTGTGTGTTGTCCTTAGGTTAGTTAGGTTTAAGTAGTTCTAAGTTCTAGGGGACTGATAACCACAGCAGTTGAGTCCCATAGTGCTCAGAGCCATTTGAACCATTTTTGAATTAACAGCTTTACTAATGAGCAGTTAAGACATTTTTTCTGCCGTTGTAGGTTCGAATGTAATTATTCCTCACAAATATGATGGACTGTTTATGACGAATATCATAAGAGAATATGCGTATTGCGATAATGTAGTTAAAATAATTACTTGAAAAGGTACATGACGACCGCGGGTGACCAAAACACAATATTCTTACTACTCGCTTTTGTGCAATCAACGCTTTCTTTGTAAGAGATGAGTTACTCCACAAAATTATTCCATAAGGCATTACGGAGTGCAAATACGCAAAACATGTCAGGCTGTTTATTCATATGTTTCCAAGAATAGTAATTATACGAACGGCAAAATTAGCTGAACTTGCTGCCTGAGTAACTTCGTAATATGCTTATTCTAGTTCATGTGCTACAGCTATTGGCGTTATGACACTCTTCGTTGCACAGAACTGAATGTAAGAGATTTCTCAAAAAAATAAAAATAAATAAATAAATAAATAAATAAGTAAATAAAAAAAATAGAGAGACCCCGTTTTCAGAGAACCACTCAATAACGCTTTGGAAAACATAATTAACAATCACTTCTATAGCTTCGCTTCAAATGGGATTTATAATAGCACTATTATCATCGGAAAGAAATACGGTTTTATGAATGTGTTGTCGCCGCTTTTTGAATAAAAATTTGTAACGTGGCTCCAAACCCATAACAGTTGCTCATATAACGACCATCATCGACTAAATTATAGGTGAATATACTCCTTTTAAGGGACTCTGAAGAGTTGGTTATCTGCTGCCTCACACTACCTTGCTCAGCTCCCTTAAAAGTTTTCCAGAAAATTTCGTCATGCGAGCAAATTGCCGCTCTTTTTAACCTGCAACTCGCCTCTTATTTCCATGAGCTCCCCTAACTGTAACTCGTTCACGCCCAGTAGTCCATCGCTGGAAGCCACTCGCCTATTCTAACTCCTTCGGTCCTACTCATTGTCACTATATATTTGTGCCTCTCTCTAACTGGCGCTGTCTCTTATCGCACAACCACAGTCTTCTTCGTTCTGTTCTGCTGCTACTGTCTCTACTCATTGTCACTGTCGCCCGCTTGCTCGGCCTTACTGCTACTATCTCGTTCATTCCTTCCAAAAGCTGTTTCGTCTTCTCGCTGTCACTATCTCTCTCCTCCTCGTTGTCATTGACATAGACTCAGTGACTCATTATCACCGGCTCTCAACTACTTCTTATTTCTCCTTCCCTTTGTTCCTGGCACTGTCTCCTTCGTTCCTATCCTTGCACTGTCCTGTCACTATCAACTATGTTCCTTTGGTACTGTGTCCCTTTCTTGCCCTCACACTACCGTTATCTTCTTCGCTCTTTCTATATCACAACCAACATCTACTATCTTCCCATATTTATCATTTTTTCGTCTCTTTCCCACGGTCACTGTCTCCTTCTCCCTCAGCATAAAAATGCGCAAATGTGTTTGCATGCCAAAATTGTGGAGAAAATTTTTAAAGGTTGTGAGGAAGGTAGAATAAGACAGCTGGCGACAAATTTTCAATCAGAGTCTTTTAAACAGGAACTTATTAGCATTCTATTGTGCTCCGACTGGAGCATTTTTCCGTTGGTACCCTTCTTTCCCCTGCCACAACAGGGTATGTCACTCATATGAAAAGTATTTTACGGGTCAGTAAAATCTTGACAATTTACTTATGTGAAATTGAAATAACGGAAAACTAATGTTAAACCTTAGACAGGATTTTATGTGCACAAGAACTTTTCATGTGCTTCAGTACCACAACATGGGGTTCCCAGAAGCCTTCTGATGATAATGGAGACATTTTACAGACTATTCCTCCGTGCTACGTCATTTTATAAACCACGTTTTCGGCTCTCACCGAACTTTGTGTGCGTATTTTACGTGTCCAAGAATGGTAAATGTGAACCTCTGTATCTCGGAAACGGATAAAGATATCAAGAAAGTTTTCAAGGTTGTTTGAGATTGGGATGTTAGGAATATATCGTAAAAGTTATGCTCCTTCTTGTGCACCGCTGTCTTGGTATCTGCCGCTCTGTTTTCGTAACGAAAAATCATGTTTCTTGGATGTTTCCCGATAACGGATAAGGATTTTTGAAAAATGAGTAGAGAATTTATTGTTAAATTTTTGAGGAATTTACTGCAGTTATTTCTTATTTATATTTTGCCTGACATCGGATTTTAGTGCGTATTTTACTTGTAGAAGCAGGGTACCTTTGAACCTCTGAATCTTGGAAACGGATAAAAATATCACAAACAGTATCAAGATTGTTCGAGATCGGGATCTTAAAAATATATATAATTTCAGCCGTTTGCTGTGTGTAACCATCTTGGAATCCGTGGCTTGGCTCTGGTTCAAAAAATGACAAAGAAAACTTTTTCCAGTTTTCTGAGCGATCGCACATAAAGTAATGTGGCCTCCATAAGCCCCTTAAGGCTCCCCGTGGGCCACATAAAATGCTAACCAAACAATTTACTTTATTTTCCTAAGCAGGAGGAAGTGTATAATTATCATACTTTGACACTGAACTTAGGATAGTGACACACAGAAAATCCTTCTGTTGAGTATACAAATGGTCCCAAACCCAGGGTGTTTCCCAAACGCTTGACCCTACCTTTCTACCACCGATAGAACAGAGGTATGACCCCGAAAGAATACAGTTTTTCTGTTTGGAACATATTAGATAGAGCTAGCTGCCGCATGCGTAAAGATTGATGGAGTTGTACGTATTGCAGTACATAAAAAATAATGACTAATCAGTTAGACCTGTCACAGAGTAAAACACGAAATGATTTCTGCCATGTCCTCTGCTGTTCCTTACCTATATAAACAATTTAGGAGACAATCTGATCTGCCACCTTAGGCTGTCTGAATATGATGCTGTCGCTTATCGTCTAGTAGAGTCATCAGAGAATCAAAACAAATTGCAATACAATTTGAAAATATATCTATATGGTGCGAAAATTGGCAATTGACCCTAAATAATGAAAAGCGTGAGGTCATCCACACGGGTGCTAAACGGGATCCGTTAAACTTCGGTTACACGATAAATCAGACAAATCTGAAGGCTGTTAATTCAGCCGCCCGGGGTGGTCGAACGGTTCTAGGCGCTACAGTCTGGAACCGCGCTACCGCTACGGTCGCAGGTTGTGTGTGATGTCCTTAGGTTAGTTAGGTTTAAGTAGTTCTAAGTTCTAGGGGACTGATGACCAAAGATGTTAAGTACCATAGTGCCAGAGCCATTTGAACCATTTGTAAATTCAGCGAAATACCTAAGAACTACAATTACGAACAGCTTAAATAGGATGGTGGTGGTGGTGGTGGTTAGTGTTTAACGTCCCGTCGACAACGAGGTCATTAGAGACGGAGCGCAAGCTCGGGTTAGGAAAGGATTGGAAAGGAAATCGGCCGTGCCCTTTCAAAGGAACCATCCCGGCATTTGCCTGAAGCGACTTAGGGAAATCAAGGAAAACCTAAATCAGGATGGCCGGAGACGGGATTGAACCGTCGTCCTCCCGAATGCGAGTCCAGTGTGCTAACCACTGCGCCACCTCGCTCGGTCTTAAATAGGAAAGAACACGTAGAAAATGTTGTAGGGAAGGCAACCCAAAGACTGCTTTTTATTGGAAGAACTCTTTGAAGATGCAACAGATCTTCTAAAGAGAAAGCCTATAACGCTTATCCGTCCTCTTGTGGCTTACTGCTGCACAGTATGGGATCTTTACCAGATAGGATTGACGGAGTACTTTAGGAAAGTTCAAAGAAGAGCACCACATTTTGTACTATCGAGAAATAGGGAGTTAGTGTCACGGACATGGTACAGGATATGGGGTGGACATCATTACAACAAAGGCGTTTTTCGTTGTGGCGGAATCTTTTCATGAAATTTCAATCAATCACTTTCTCCTCCTAATGCGAAAGTATTTTGCTGACGCCGACCTACACAGGGAGAAACGATCATCGTAAATAAATAAGGGAAATTAGAGGTCGCTCGGAAAGGCATAGGTGTTCGTTTCTTCCGCGCGCTCTTCGAGACTTGAATAATAGAGAAATGTTGTGAAGGTGGTTCGATGATCCCTCTGCCAGCCGCTTAAGTGTAACTTGCAGAGTATCCATGTAGAGTTAAATTTAAAGTATTACATTATTTGGAAGTCAGTTGTGTATCGACGTTTGACTGTAGCCAAGTGGGGACAATATTCGCGTTGTAACAAGGGAATCCTCAGGTACGTATTAGCAGTCACATGAGATGGAAAACCGCGCGGTCTATGGCGTCTTGTCACGGTCTGTGCGGCTCCCCCCCCCCCCCCCCACCCCACCCCCGGTCGAGTCCTCCCTCGGGCATGGATGTGTGTGTTATCCAGCGTTAAGATAAGTGAAGTCAGATTACGCAGTGTGTAGGCCTAAGGACCGATGACCTAAGTAGTTTGGTCCCTTAATAGCTTACCACACATTTCAAATTTTTGAGATGGAAAGGAAGAAAAGGAGGTATCATAAGAAAACGTTCCTCCACGTCTTGTAGGAAATGAACCACGTTGGGTTTAATTTCAAATTTATAGTGTAAATTATAATCTTGGAATATCGGAATGGTTGTATTAGATGGTTAATGTTCGGATCGCATTAAGAGTAAGCAAACGCCATAGACAAGAAATATGTTTACAGTTTTTTCAAGAAAACCATTCATAAGGCGCCCTGTTCTGGTCCACAATGAACAGACAAAGCCGCGATAGATGGTAGAACGAAACTGGTGACTGTTTCAGAAATTTATATTGAAGAATTTGGTGATAATCAGGGCATCATTCACAAAGATTTGGGTAATTAGAAGGTCTGTTCCCGATCGTACAGCACCAATTCACTGAAAAGCAAACTGCGTAGCTTTCATCGAGACATATGAGAGCGTTCCACATTTAACTCGTCACCAATGGCGATGAGACCTGTTTCCTAAAATTCGATCTCAAGTAGGGCAGACAATCATCTCGACAAGTGTGGACTGCTCTCTGAATCAGGTCTGGACGAATATCCATAGCTATGTAGAAACAATGTTTAGATTGGTTCCAAAAGAAGCCTTCGATGACAATTTCCCGTAGCTTTACTAAAGTTGCTACATGTGATTTATGGCACGTAGCTATTACTTTTAGGGTGAATAAAGGTACTTTGCATTAAAAAAAGTGAAGAACCCAGAAGATATGATCTGACGACAATGTCACATCGAATGATATGTAAATGATTTAGAATTGCGAACCTCTGTGATAGATAGAACGCCCAACAGAGTGTTTTAGAATCTTAAATATGGTTGCGGATCAGCAACTGGGTAAATCTGAAAAGGTTGAAAAAAAAAACGAGTGGGTCTTGTTACATCACTTGGTGGTAAAAAACGTTAGCTGAAGCCGAGCGGCTTTTGTCATAAGTAAAATTAGAATAAAAACCATGGTTTGTAACAAAACCCACTCCTTCTGAAGAAGACAGTTTTAGAAACATCGATACTTAGGTCAAGGGCTAAATAAACCTTTGATTTGCGACTGGTTGGTCGATTTTTTCAACGTCTTCGGAGTGTTTTAGTGTTTTTTGCGTTTAATGTTGTTGCCAGGAATGGAAACTTATATACGCTACTGGTCATTAAAATTGCTACACCACAAAGATGACGTGCTACAGACGCGAAATTTAACCGACAGGAAGAAGATGCTGTGATATGCAAATGATTAGCTTTTCAGAGCATTCACACTCGGTTGGCGCTGGTGGTGAAACCTACAACGTTCTGACATGAGGAAAGTTTCCAACCGATTTCTCATACACAAACAGCAGTTGACCGCCGTTACCTGGTGAAACGTTGTTGTGATGCCTCTTGTAAGAGAGGAAATGCGTACCATTACGTTTCCGACTTTGATAAAGGTCGGATTGTAGCCATAGCGATTGCGGTTTATCGTATCGCGACATTGCTGCTCGCATTGGTCGAGATCCAATGACTGTTAGCAGAATATGGAATCGGTGGGTTCAGGAGGGTAATACGGAACGCCGTACTAGGTCCCAACGACCTCGTATCACTAGCAGTCGAGATGACAGGCATCTTATCCGCATGGCTGTAATGTATTGTGCAGCCACGTCTCGTTCCCTGAGTCAACAGATGGGGACGTTTGCAAGACAAGAACCATCTGCACGAACAGTTCGACGACGTTTGCAGCAGCATGGACTGTCAGCTCAAAGACCATGGCTGCGGTTCCACTTGACGGTGCATCAGAGACAGGACTGCCTGCGATGGTGTACTCAACGACGAACCTGGGTGCACGAATGGCAAAACGTCATTTTTTCGGATGAATCCAGGTTCCATTTACAGCATCATAATGGTCGCGTACGTGTTTGGAGCCATCGCGGTGAACGCACATTGGAAGCGTCTATTCGTCATCGCCATACTGGCGTATTACACGGCGTGCTGGTATGGGGTGCCATTGGTTACACGTCTCGGTCACCTCTTGTTCGCATTGACGGCACTTTGAACAGCGGATTTTACATTTCAGATGTGTTACGACCCGTGGATCTACCCTTCATTCGATCCCTGCGAAACCCTACATTTCAGCAGGATAGTGCACGATCGCATGTTGCAGGTCCTGTACGGGCCTTTCTGGAAGCATAAAATGTTCGACTACTGCCCTGGCCAGCACATTCTCCAGATCTCTGACCAACTGAAAACGTCTGGTCAATGGTGGCCGAGCAATTGGCTCGTCACAAGACGCCAGTCACTACTCTTGATGAAATGTGGTATCGTGTTGAAGCTGCATGGGCTGTACATACCATCCAAGCTCTGTTTAACTCATTGCCCAGGCGTATCAAGGCAGGTATTACAGCCAGAGGTTGTTCTTCTGGATACTGATGTCTCAGGACCTATGCACCCAAATTGAGTGAAAATGTAATCACATGTCAGTTCTAGTATAATACATTTGTCCAATGAATACCCGTTTATCATCTACATTTCTTCTTGATGAAGCAATTTTAATGGCCAGTAGTGTTGATGTGTGAACAGTGCCAGATGTTTGATGATCAGAGTCAAGGTGAGGGGATACCGCTTAAGTGGGTGAGACAGATTATCAGCACCTGCCCAACAGGTAGATTCGTGCAATATTCGGATCTGTATGGAGATGCTGATGTCGATCGCAGTACAGATAGTCGGTGGGAAAGCAGGTTACGTGGTGAAAGCGGGCACGGGAATATTGAGGATTGTCCTCGCAGCGGCAAACCTCGTGCTGCACACACTCCAGACAATGTGCAGAGAGTTAGCGAATTGGTGACTACAGACAGACGCATCACAGTAAAAGAATTGTCACGCTATGCTGGGATAGGGGAAGGAAGTGTTTGCAGAATACTGAAAGTGTTGGCGTTAAAAAAGATTTGTGACAGGTGGATTCCCAGGATGTTGACAGTGGCTCACAAAGAAACAAGAAAAACGGTATGCAGCGAACTTTTGGAACAGTACGAGAATGATGGAGACGAATTTCCTGGAAGAATTGTGACAGGTGATGAAACATGGCTCCATCATTTTTCACCAGAGACGAAGAGGCAATCAGTGGAGTGGCATCATGAAAATTCACCCTAGAAAAAAATTCAAAACCACACCTTCTTCTGGAAAAGTTATGGGCATGGTTTTTTTCGATTTCGAAGGACTCTTGCTTGTGGACATCATGCCAAAGGGAACTACCATAAATTCTGATGCAAATGTGACGACCCCGAAGAATCTTCAAACTCGTGTGAGTCATGTTCGACCACATCGGCCACAGCAGGATGTTTTGCTGTTGCACGACAATGCACGGCCACATGTCAGTCAAAAAATCATGGAAGCGATCACAAAACTCGGATGGACAACACTAAAACATACGCATTACTGTCCTGACCTGGCTTCATGTGATTATCATATCTTTGTGAAACTGAAAGACTCTCTTCGTGGAACAAGGTTTGGAGATGATGACTCTCTTGTGGACGCTGCCAAACAGGGGCTCTAACAGGTTGGTCCAGAATTTTACCGTGCGCTGGTTCCAAGATGGCGTAAGGTTCAAATGACTCTGAGCACTATGGGACTCAACAGCTAAGGTCATAAGACCCCTAGAACTTAGAACTACTTAAATCTAACTAACCTAAGGACATCACACACATCCATGCCCGAGGCAGGATTCAAACCTGCGACCGTAGCAGTCGCGCGGTTCCGGACTTTCGCGCCTAGAACCGCTCGGCCACCGTGGCCGGCATGGCGTAAGACAGTTGAGAGGGATGGAAATCGTGTGGAGAAATAAAAATATTGTTCCTAAAGGGTGTATCTACACACTGTAAAACTTTCAAACATGTAGAATAAAAGAAGGATTTAAAAAAAATAGTGTGCATTTCTTTTCGAGTGACCCTCGTACTTGGCGGTATTTAGGTCAGGGCCGGCTACGGCATGCTATACTTCCTGCGTGCAGCGTGTGCAGACCGCGTACGGACCAAGGTCCGTCATCTCATTCGGCTTTGCTCGGTCCTTCCCGGAAGTACCTGGAACAGCGCGACGACATTTCATTTACCATTGCTGAATGACATTTTTCCGTTGTCCCAACTCTGAGTTTGGTAGAATCGTTGTCTCAACGCTGTTTACCCTTCGTTATTTGTTCGTTGTAAGAAGAACATCAACAGGTCCAGTGGCTGTTTGCACGAAAAGAGGCAGTCTAGCGATCTATCGGCATAAGCCTTTAAAATGAGTGGGACTAACAGAAGAGAGGGGTGAGAAGTCTCAAAATACATATTATGCTTTCGCGTAAGCGATGGGTACTGCAAGTTTGCTATGAAACGACATTACAAACGCATGCAAGAAGAATTTAAAGATTTACATCTGTTTTCGAGATGTTTCGAGACCATTTGCCGTTGACAATGAAAAAGCAAACAGTTATAATGATAACAGACGGGATTCATTGTTCTGTACATCAAGAAGCACTTTATGCTAAATTTGCAGGCATGGAAGATATGAAGAAATTGGTGGTACGAATTTTTAAGTCACACGCTTTAATCCGTTGTCAGTTGCATCTATTTTCAATGGAGCTGATCGAAGAGCGTGGAAGCGTCATACAGCACTGCAAAAACATTGGTTAAGTCTAAGGACATGCCTGGAACGATTTTTCTATTTAAAACTCGCAACTGTTGAATTTATGAAGACTAAAGGAGTTCAGGAATGAATATTAGAACATCGGGAATAAATTACAGACTTCTTAATTTATGTGGAGTCGACTGCACACTGCCCATTGTAAGGCATTCCAAGGTAACTTCTTTCTAATTTCATAGGGATGCATTTAAAAAGAAAATCACGTTGTAGAAGAGACACATTCTAACAAACACAATTCAGTTCCCTAATCTCACTGGCATTAAAGAAAGCACGAAGTTTTGAAGAATTCATTGTGGCCTTTCAAGAATCACAACTATAGTTTTGTAAAGATTACGACTCTAACAGGTGACACGTACGTACTGCATCCATTCATATCCATTCTGCATTCCAGCGGAGTTTGGTAATTCCAACAGCACACCTCATACGTCCAGAATTGCTACGCAGTGGCTCGAGGAACACTCCTCTGAATTTAAACACTTCCGCTGGCCACCAAACTCCCCAGAAATGAACATTATTGAGCATATCTGCCTTGAAATGTGTTGTTCTCAAGAGATCTCCAGCCCCTCGTACTCTAACGGATTATGATGTCATTTCCCTCCAGCACTACTTGAGTCATTAGCCGAGTCCATGCAACGTCGTAGTGTGGCACTTGTGCGTGCTCGCGTGGCCTTGCGCGATATTAGGCAGGTGTACCAGTTTCTTTGGCCCTTCAGTGTGTATTATGTCTTTAGCACATCAAAAATAATTCAGTTAGAATGAAAATTCGTTTTCTTTGTGGCGTATGTTGTTGAGAAATGTGAAATACAAAAGCAAGTCGTATGCAGTGCGGCTGCACTACCATTCAAGTACGTTGTTTTCGCAGTTTCCTAGTCTCCCCCCTCCTTGCGGTCAGACAGTGTAGCGCGACGGGGGGAAGGGAGGGGGGGGGGGGGGAATGGGAATGTGAGAATGTGGCAGGGCAGGGCTCGTGAGCAGAATTCTTCGTCTCCACTGATCTAGGATTTCAAGGACCAGTTACATGAGCTGTGAGCCATTTTGATGAGTACAACGGCTTTAAAACACGCTTCCCAGTCGAATAAGTGCATTCGTCCAATCCAGATGGGCCACCTATGCTGATAAGTGGGCTCATACTTTTCAGTTATAGTAAGTTTGAATCTGTACCGTAATCGCTGAAATATCGTCACTTGCAATCATAACCCGTTAAGTTTCGTTTCATTTCCTCCCCCTCTTCTGGGTGCTTCACTTTTTTTTGTCAGGCAGTGTAACTCGTAATAACTTCTGTTACGTTTGTCTTATGAAATGAGTAGCCGAACACTTCGACGTATATTGTATAATGAGCGATTGTGTTAGAGGCCGAGTGATAGGTACCGAAGACATTGAGGCGGTAGGACACAGAGACGACGATGAGGTCCTCGGCGGCCAGGTCGTGTGCCGGCAGCCTCGACGGCGAGCCGCTGACGAAGCCCTCGCCCTCCAGCAACACCAGCACCGGCAGCCGCTGCCACGTCCTCTGCGAACAAACCATACACCGCACGCGCTCGCACTCAACGTCATCATCTGTCATGCGTAATCATCAATAAGCATTGAGGGCGCTGGTATATACACTGAGGAGTCTAAACATTATGACCACTTGCTTAATAGCTTATTTGTCTATCTTCGGAACGAAATACATCACTGATTATTCTGTGTATCAGGGATCCGACATTGTTGGTAGTTTTCTGGAGGTATGTGGCATTAGATGTCTAAGCACGGGTCATGTAATTCGCATAATAACGGGCCGCTGATTTGCGTACATGGCGATATCGCCCAATAGCGCCAGAGATGGGTTCCATAGGTTTTACATCAGGCTAATGTGGTCGCCAAGACACCAACGTGAATTCACTATAATGCTCCTGAAACCAGTGTAGCACGGTTCTGACTCCGAGACATTGAAAATCATACTGCTGAAAGGTGACACTGCCTTCGGGGGCCCCGTGCAAGGACAGGAAAATGTGTTCCGTAGCATAATACTGCACCTACCAGCCTGTATCCGTGGCGCGCTGCTCGTTTCGAGCCGCCGTTCACCTCGACGAACGCGTTTGTGGAGACGGCCATAGACCTAGTGTAGCAAAAATGTGATCCATAGATCGACGATAGAATCTTGATGATCCCATGCCCAAAGCAATAGTAACTGACGATGTTATTGGGTCGACATGTGAACACGTAGGGTTGGTCTCCTGCGGAGCTCCTTGTTCAACAACCTGATGAAGAATGATGTGCCCCGAAAAACTTCTGCTTGCACCAGCGCTGTGCTCTTTCGGTAGAGATGCCACAGATCACCATCCATCCTACTTTAAAGAGCTGACAATCCTCCAAATCCCACCTTCTGTGAAGAGTCGTGGACGTCTAACCATTCAGCGCGTAGTGGTAGTAATACTGTCCTTCTGCTTCTTCCCATAGATGTTCATGACAGTAGCATGTCAAGCCGGCCGGTGTGGCCAAGCGATTCTAGGAGCTTCAGTGTGGAACCGCGCGACCGCTACGGTCGCAGGTTCGAATCCTGCCTCGGGTACGGATGTGTGTGATGTCCTTAGGTTAGTTAGGTTTAAGTAGTTCTGAGTTCTAGGGGACTGATGACCTCAGATGTTAAGTCCCATAGTGCTCAGAGCCATTTGAACCAGTAGCATGTCAACACTCGACGAGCTTCACCGTTTACCAGATACTCGTGCACAGGCTCTGCCTAATAATAATCTTCTCTTTGTAAAAGTCGCCTATCTCAATGGATTTCCCCATTTGCAGTCCATATCTAGGCGATCCCCCGTCTGTGTCTGCTCCTTTTAGATATTTTTGTTATTGTGTCACATGCCTGCAACGCCGCCATGCAGCATCCAAGGTCGCAGTGGGCAGTGGTCCTAACGTTTGGGCAGTTCAGTGTATCCGCAACTCTATAAACGCAATTTATGTTTAATCAGAAGCGTTTCACTTTAATTTATTCAGAAATCTTCAATGACCTGAAATATTTTCGCTTTTTTAACATAAGTACAGATGCCATCCCACTGCACACAGAAGCTACAACAGTTATATATCTGGCATTTGCCAGTGGGCTTCTCAGAGATGCACCGGTTGGCAGAGGTCTCTTAGAGTGCACACAATAATACTTGGCCCACCCTGAGCAGATGGCCTCGTAGGGGAGGGTACAATGGTATTAGTGGGGGATCCTTTATGAACGGCCACCACATAGTACGGGATGTACAGTTGGGAGGCTGAAGCCTATTCACAAACAGATTGTGTATTAGTGGAGAGGATAACCGTAGCAGTGGGGGATACGTTGTGAACAGCGGCAACAAGGCAGGGGAGGTACAGTTGGAAGGCTGAAGCCTGTCCACAAACAGATGGTGTGTTAGGGGAGAGTACAATGGTAGAAGTGCGGGATCTGTTGTGAACTGCCACCACAAGGTAGGCGAGGTATAGATGGAAGGCTGAAGCCTATATACAAACAGTTGGTGTGTTAGGGGAGAGAACAGCGTTACTAGTGGGGGATCTGTTGTGAGTAGCCGCCACAAGGTAGGGGATGTACAGGTGGAAGTATTGCCCATTAACATTTATACAATCCTCTTCAGTGTTTTTAATAATGTTAATTTGTCTGTTTCTTTAATCAGAATTCTATTTATGTGGTAAGATACAATCTCTGCATTCTAGAGAGAGATCAATAAAGTGAATGTCGATCACTTACTACAGGCGAGTTTCCGCCCTCAAATATTTACGAATCTGTTCAGTTATAGGCGAATACGTTTTCATATTAGGGTAAACTGGATGGGGCATCGCACTATGAATGTGTGTCCAGAAACGCATTGTTATCATGATAGATTGCGCTGACAAATGACAGTTCCTCTGCTGACGTGCGTTGTGTCCCTTGTGTGTTGCAAGCTGTCTGATGGACACAGCGTACTATACGCAGCATAATGGTCCGGTGTTCGTGTTGGGAAGAAGCCGAGATGGTGTTTCTTTACGGCCAAGCAGATGGACACTGCCGGAAGACAGCACGGATATACCAAAACACCTATCCTCACAGACACGAACCACATCACACAGCATTTTAAGCCTTTTTCGGTCGTTTGCGTGGTCATAGAAATTCATCTCTACAATTTGTCGGTTTTACTAATGATCACCTGGCATAAATGATTAGAGCTGCAATTTTCTGTGACACTTAGAACAGCCACCAGAATTCATTAGTCTCTGTATATCCAATTTTTCAAAGATGGTTGCGGGACTCGGCTGTTCGGTACAGGATGTCAAATGAAACACTTTTCAGCCGTCTAGTTTCCAAACTTATTTTATTTGGCTACCAGTTTCGACGATTTACTACACTATCTTCAGGCCGCTGATCGACGTATGGGAAGATTTCACCTTGATTCTGTCAAAACAGGGGCCAACAATACTAGTATTAGTAAAAAATGGGTCAAATGGCTCTGAGCACTATGGAACTTAATATCGGAGGTCATCAGTCCCCTAGAGTTTAGAACTACTTAAACCTAACTAACGTAAGGACATCACACACATCCATACCCGAGGCAGGATTCGAACCTGCGAACGTAGCAGTCGCGAGGTTCCGGTCTGAAGCGCCTAGAACCGCTCGGACACAGCGTTTTAGTATTGGTATTAGTAGATGATGGTTGAAGTGATCGCTAATGCAAGCAGAAATCTGCTAATACCAGTACTGTTGGCCCTTGTTTTGATCAGAACCGAGGTGGACTCTTTCTACACGTCCGTCGGTCAGGGGCCTGAAGTTGTAGCAGTAAATCGCCGAGACCGCTAGCCAAATAAAATAAGTTTGAAAACTAGATGTCTGAAAGATGTTTCATTTGACACTAAGAATGCATTAGTGTTTTTCGTGTTTAGTATACGAGTAGCTACTGGGCCCGGTATGGTATGTATGGCGTGTCAACAGTGCAGATGTTGATTGAGAAACGTTATCACCAACTGACAGATTTTGAAATGAGCATAATGGTGAGTCTTCGTGTGGCCGGCAGGTAGAATCGTGGAATATCCAGATTTGTGAAGCATTCGTGTATGGCAGTGCCCATTTGTAGGACTTCCTTGGAGTCCGCAGCTCGTGGTCGTGCGGTAGCGTCCTCGCTTCCCGCGCCCGGGTGCCCGGGTTCGATTCCCGTCGGGGTCAGGGATCTTCTCTGCCTCGTGATGACTGGGTGTTGTGTGATGTCCTTAGGTTGGTTAGGTTTAAGTAGTTCTAAGTTCTAGGGGACTGATGACCATAGATGTTAAGTCCCATAGTGCTCAGAGCCATTTGAACCATTTTTGAACTTTCTTGGTACGTGAAGGTGGGCATACTCATCGTCAAGGTTCGAGTCGACCACGTTTCACCGCCACAATGGGGGATCGCCTTATTGTACACCAAGTGCATCGTAGCCTCTAAGCCGGCCGATGTGGCCGAGCGGTTCTAGGCGGTACAGTCTCGAACTGCGCTACCGCTACGATCGCAGGTTCGAATCCTGCCTCGGGCATGGGTGTGTGTCATGTCCTTAGGTTTAAGTAGTTCTAAGTTCTAGGGGACTGATGACCTCAGATATTACGTGCCATAGTGCTCAGAGGCATCTTAACCATTTCGTAGCCCCTAATCATCCGGAACTGCCATCTGAGAACAAGTAATCGAATCCCCGCAACATTATGTGTCATCGTTTGTTCTCATATGTTGCCTATTATGCGACAGTTTCGTGGCACCGTTTTTCAACAGCACAATGCTCGTCCAGACATGGCATATATCTCTATGAATTGTCTGCTTGATGTTGAGGTTTTGCCGTGGCCAGTGAGATCTCTAGAACATGTGGTGACTACCCCAGACATCTACTCTGTCCCAGTATCAGCATCCAGGGTATCAAGGACCAGTTACAGCAGTTGCGGATCAGTCTCAGGAAAGGAAACATCGGCTTTATGGTACCCTTCCCAAACAAATCAGCGTATGCATCCAGGCCAGAGGGAGGGAACGTAGTACTGGTAAGTGGGCTCATGCTACCAAACTCTCACAAAATTTGACTTGAGTTTGTAAACTCTGAAATAAAGTCACGTACACTCTCAATCTAGGAAGTTTCATTTCGTTTCCTCCTCCCCTTCTGGATGCTGCACTGTTTTTTAGTCAGGCGGCATATATTAGAGTTCGTTGTGTGACAGAGAGGAGAGGGAGAGAGAGAGGAGGGGAGAAGGAGGAGGAGGAAGATAGACAGAGAGAGACAGACAAAGAAAGAGAAGGGCTCCTGCTATAATTAGTAAGAAGATAATGTACTCTAAATAGTTTTTAAATCTCTTATCAAGCTAACAAGTAACGGGATATTGACGGAATAATTGAATCAACGGCGATCTTCGCAGACACTTTACATACCAGTGCCACTGATCGTGCAAATTGGATACAAAATACGGAATTTATGTTACTCACTTCTGGTACCCAGACGTTGAGGGTGAGGCAGTCCTCACTGTAGGGCGCGAGCGGAGGTCCCGGCGCCGGCAGCTGCGGACATGGGGCACCGTAGCGGCCAGCCAACAGCGTGCCGTTCCAGCCGGCGTGCGGTGTCGGTGGCTGCAACACCACCCCACGCTGTACTAAACTCTTTTGTACACACTAGAACTTCACTGACATTTATTTCCGATCTCACCTGTTGAAGAAAGACAAGTCAGCCGGTGAGGTCTGGGAATAGCATAGATTTCTTCTAATGACCTGTTTACTGTTAGCATTCACTACTTATCTACTTCCACAATGCGTTTCGAACGTATAAACCTACATCATGAGTCGGATTTATGTGGATTAACATCACATGTCACTGCCGTATTACGACTTTGGAATAATCTGTGGCATTGCCTGCAGTGATCATAGGCTCCTTTCCGTGTCGTCATACATGACGTACACCACCACTCTTTGTAAATACTGATGGAACAAAGATCTTTTTGCCACAGTGCTTACAAAATGTGTTGCTGTATGTGATGTATCACGACAGGGAAAAGATCCTGTGACCATTGGAGGCAGTGCCACAGATTACTCCGGATCTATCAATCAGTCATTTTAGAATGATTGAAAACAATTTAAATCAAAAACAAAAGACTGACGAGACTGCAGACGAAGCACTTCGGAAGCGTTCGGGTCACGCCTGTTCTGGTATGCCACGCGAAGTGTTTCGGGCTGTTCGTTACTCTGTATTAGGCAGTCGAGAAGAACAGACATGTTTTGTCTGTCGTAGGGTGTGTTTCCAGTTTTTATTTAAATTCCTGTTCGTCACTCTGGATTAGGCAGTCGAGAAGAACAGACATGCTGTCTGTCGTAGGATGTGTTTGCCAGTGTTCAGTATTAAAAGATTCACACCGGTAGTCATGAGGCATAGACACGTGCCACAAATAGTGTAAAGATACATATTCGTAAAAATTTTGTTTGATCATGTACTTTGCTGTATCAGAAGGTGTTGTATTAAGATCATGTAGTCTTCTGACGTGGCTATATTAAAATACCCGAGTGGCATCCCAAAGAAGTGAGACATTATTTCAGAACAGAACCTCGCTAAAAGTCAGTTTAGCCTCAAGATACAGAACCTACGACCTTCGTGCTGTTTTCTGCGCTGGGGACATCAACTAGAAGACAGCAGGTTAGTGATCTATAACAGAACCTTCGTATTCCACACAGTGCAGTGGAAACAACTAGGAGCCTCACGTGTACTGTATGCACAGAACAAAAGTGCTCAGTGACACGTCATCTGCAGTAATGCTGAGGAGGTAAAGGAGGATGGTCGTTATTAACACCAACAATCAATTCATTCGTCCTTTCTTGTCGTAAATGCAGCACGTAAGCGTGATATTAATCCTCATAAGATCATTTCATGATGATGAGTTGAACCTTCGAAACGCGTTCTGGAAAGAAATAAACAGTGACTGGTAATAGTAAACATGTTGTCTCATCCGATTCCAGTAACACTAACGGTTAAACCTAACGAAAAATGTTCACATTTAAAGAAATTTCTTACCGATGTGTAGTACCATCCGCTGTTAGAATCTGTTCGCACTAAATGACCATGAAGAAAAAAGAATACAATGACGTGCTACCACATTTGAATAAAGCCTCTAAAACAGATTTCAAAATCAAGACCACGTTCAATGTTAAAGACTTTTGGGGCGGATCAAAAATCCCACACTGCTTCTTTTTTGTCAATAATCAACACTTAATACTTTCAAATTGCCTGTCTACATACCATTAATGATGTGTTAGGTATATTCCTGTATCGTGTGGAAGACGACGGTGAGTGCTTGTGCATTTTAATACGGTGTCCTTACTACTACGGACTAGTTAGTAAATTAAAATTGTCCACAACTTAAAGGTTGGCTTCAGTATCACAATCCTGTACTAGGCATGGCTGCATTGGAAGTGGTACGCCCTTGCCTTCATCCAACCTTTGATCTGATTTGCCCAGTTATTTATGGGGAGATGTTCAGTTTCATACAGACTCTGATCCACTGGGAAACTTGGCATTTTTCACGTTAACAACCCATTGCCATAGCTGAAAGAAGAGATAAAAGTGTAAAGTTAAGGCGCTCTGGCTTATACAGGCCATTCTGGACCGACCGACCGACCGTCGTGTCTTCCTCAGTCAGAATCGTCAACTGAATGCAGTGTGCAGATGCGTGAGGTCTGATCACCGCTGTTGTCAGCTTTCCAGAGCTGGGAGTCGCTACTTCTCATCACGTAGCTCCTCAGTGGGCAACACGAGACTGAGTGAATGCCGTTCCAGTCCTCCCACCAAGGAAAATCCGCTGGCAGTACCGGGAATTGAATCCGAGTGCCCCACATGGAAGTTCAGCACGTTGATCACTCGACTTCGGAGGCCGACGAAAGAAGCGATAGGTGACAGAAAATAAAAAAAAATCACAATCGAAACTCGGACGTTTATGTAGGTAGTCTGACACCTGTCGACTGCGCGCCCGAACTACAAATGGGTATTTATGTAGAGAAATAAAGGAAAAGGGGGCGAAACGTATGGCAGCATATCGTCTGATCCGCTCAAATAGCATAAGAAAGTCGTCGGATTTTTGGGCATTGTTTGGCGGATGGATCAACATCGGCAGCATCACTTATTCTTATTCCACGAGACAGCTGACGTGACACTGGTGGGTGCACATCCTGTCGATCGAACAATGAACGCCACCAGCTCTCATTCTCCTACCGGCCAAATATTATATATGTACCTTTCTTCAGGCACGAAAACCAGTGATGAGAGCTCCCACGAAAGCAGTGTCAGAAATGTAGACTGTGTTAGTCCTCGTACGTACATCAGCACGTAACATACTTGTTTCATGAGGCTGACCTCACATGAAGTAAATTTTTACAATAGTGTGACTGCACATTTTATATAATTAATATGGCGGTCATTTGATCACTCACTCATTGTGCTGCATTTCTTTCTGTCCAGTAAGGTATAAAAACATTGAACTCTACTATTTAACAGTAATCTCAACGTCTATCATGGGTTGTGGCAGAATGAGACAATATCTTCGAGAATCCAATCAAATATTACAATTTTTTCCCCAAGTCTACTGCTACAGGCAGGGAAACCATCATTTGTACAGTTAAAACTTACCGCAAATCGAAGCTCTCCGACCGGAGGGATGGCGTATGGTATCCCAAGGTAGGCGCTGATTGGTCGCCGGCTTTCGGTGATCACTTTTATCTGCGGACAGGCGAGAATGCAAACAACCTTAGTCCTGGATTTAGAGAACATGAAACTTATTCGCTATTGTTAGTAGTGGACTTTTAGTAAGAATTTTGGAACGTACAGGCATTAAATTTGATAGCCACGCATTCCTCATACTATAAACCGACAAAAATGTATATGGAAGTTGCAGATTATTTGTTGATCTTATTTCTGTTTATTTCTCTGAATCCTGGATTGAGCTCATTAAGACTCATGAGGTACCATAAATATTACAGAATGTGCAACGTGACAGTTAACTTTTCAGTTGTGTCAACTGCTGAACAAGTGTTAGCTGGGGAAATAAATTTCGAACAGTTTTGCAGAAACTAGTAAGACACGTGACTGATATTCGTTTCATTGGTGTGACACTCTTTTCTTTTTTGGCTGTAGGAGAGTGATGCTGATTATCTATATTGTACAGTAGTAGCTTTAAAGGAAGAAGAGAAAAGAAAAGAAATGGAGAACCTCGTTCCAACATGTGTTGCAAAGGGTGTGGACAGAAGGATCGTGCCATAGAACACATTGTCAATGTTTTTCAGTTTCTGTTCTCGTGTGGAATGTCATTTGCGAGTATCTAGATTCGTAAATAATTTCCTTTCCGCATGAAATCCCCACTGTACTCCTTTGACGGCTTATTACTTATGAAATCGAAGTAATTACCATGAAATGTCTTCTCCATTTTGCCATTACTTTCAAAACTGATTGACGTAAAGTGAAGAAATGTCTAACTTCCTGCCTACCGAAAAACATTTCCGATTTCCGTGAAATATTTCCGTTGCGTTCAGTGGATCGAATTGTCATATCCGCTGCTAGATTCTGGCTTGACTGCAGACACGAACGCTGTTCTATGGCATAAGGAAACTAACAATAAAATCCGTTACCACCACGTATTCACAATCAACATTTAAATTGATTGAAATCACTAGTTCGACTTGTCGATATGAGTTGTAGACAGCAACACCACTATAAGCCAAGGCAATATAATTCAGGTATTTGAATATCACTTCAGCAGCTTTCCGGTTTTTACATTTTCCTCCATCGTCTTCCAAAAAAAGCAAAAACGGAAAACATATTCACATTATGTGCGCGCTATCAACACAGTGTGGAGTTCGCTATTTACGAAAACTGTCGAATTCAGACGCTTGATGAAACTCGAGCTACAAGTCGCGATTTTCCACTCGCACTAACTTCACTAATTAGCAAACTGTTCTATTGGTAGCATTTCCCATTTTGATTGCATCGCATTCTAGCATCCCAGAACAAGACATCTATCTCTTATCATTTGATCCCTCTACCCATTTCGACTAAAAAAGGTATACGACATCGATGCCTTTCAATTTATGAAAAACTGGCCGAAAGTGCTGCACAGAAACAGTGGACTGATTAAAGTTCTTAAAACTAACCTTCTGGAGGTGCAAAATCCCAAAATCTCGTACCCAAAATGAACGCATGATTGCAAGCGAAGTTGCTGTGGATATGACCCAGCACTGGGGGAATACTATTTGATTTACTAGTTTAATGTCCTGCTTTTTATTTTTGTGTTTATTGCGTTTTGTCTGTTTGTAGTATTGTTTACTATTTTAAAAAGTAACTTTTAAACTTCGAGCCTTCATTATTCACTTCACAGAAAAAACGGGAAATTCCACCTGTACTTCTGACATGAATTACAAGTGAGAAAATAAACACTGTACTTCGTTTCAGAGTTTCAAAATCCACTTCCATCGGTCAGTGTGACCGAACTGAATCACCTGTATGTCGCTCCATTATAACTCAAAGATCCACTTGTCGCCTAAAATCTCTCCTACGTCGACTCTCTCCAAGCCCGAACCTTTTATTTCTGGACGCTTCACATCACACCACCAAAATCTTTCGGATATTGGATTTAATTTCCTTTCACGTATCAGTCTACAGACAAATTATATTCACTGCCTCAGAACATATCGTAGCTAGCTTTTCTTGAACTTACACCTGTATTTTCTTTTGAAATATTCCAGTTTGTGAATAAATACTGAAGTTACATTACAAGCCACTAACAAGGGAGGCACCATCAGAAAGTATTAGTGGAAAATACGAAACTGTTATGTGAGAAGCCAGAATAAGTAGAGGGAAGCGAAAATTCTCCTAACGTCAAATTTTGTCCATAGGTAGACGGGATCGGGGTCACGACAGTAATGTAAAAATCGAAGAGAATATTTCTGTCCAACCACATTAAAATCAGTTAAAATTATAAGTGACGGATTACGGAAGAGCAAACTTCCATCTTTAGATATCATCACAAGAACGAGAATTTCTCATCGAATAAACCGTGCATTAATTTACAAAGTGAAAATTTCAGACTGTATATATGTATTTACCCTTTTTAGTGCTATTGTTTGTCAGTTTATCTTCCTGCCCCCCTTTTCCTGTGTCACTCTCTCTGGAAACTTCCCTGGAAGAGATTGATTACGAAGCTCGTCGTCACAAAATGGAAGCAGCTTTAAGGGTCACAAAAGTCATACACTTAAAATGCATCTCAAAATATGCCAAACTGAGACACTACAGCATAGTCATAAAATTGTAATGTCTTTGTGAGACTGAAATATTTTAAACAGAAACCAAAAGGAGAGAAAGATCGGCAATCAGGAAAATGATCATGTACAAATTATACTGAAGAAGGAACGTACAGACTAAGAGCAAATAAAGAAACTGGGAAGTTTACCAACATTTATTCGGAAATGAAAAAAACCTAAAGGCTATAACGATATTAAAAGAATGTAACCAGCCAAGTTAACTAGACGGACTGTGGATTTGTATGAAATCGGCAGTAAATGAAACAATGAAACAGATCGGTGCAGTAAAAGAAGACCTGGACGAGGCAGGAATAACTCATATATACACGAAAGAAAAATTTTTCGTCAGAAAACTCATGACTGAAAAGCTGGCCTGAACAGATTGGACGGACGAGCAGAAAAAGAGCCATTCTGAGAGAATCAAAGTAATATGGGCACGAAGAACAGTTGTAACAAAACCCCGGAAATTACGATTGTTGCACATCGCGTGATCCAGTAGGGCTTCAAAGTTAATAATATGCTTATGCACTACTGGCCATTAAAATTGCTACACCAAGAAGAAATGCACATAATAAACGGGTATTTATTGGGCAAATAATTTATACTACAACTGACATGTGATTACATTATCAGGCAATCTGGGTACATAGATCCTGAGAAGTCTGTACCCAGAACAACCACCTCTGACCGTAATAACGACCTTCATACGCCTGGGCATTGAGTCAAACAGAGCTTGGATGGCGTGTACAGGTACAGCGGCCCCTGCAGCTTCAACACGATACCACAGTTCATCAGGAGTAGTAGTGACTGGCGTAATGTGATGAGCCAGTTGCTCGGCCAGCATTGAGCAAACGTTTTCAATTGGTGAGAGATCTGGAGGATGTGATGGCCAGGCCAGCAGTCGAACATTTTCTGTATCCAGAAAGGCCCGTACAGGGCCTGCAAGATGCGGTCGTGCATTATCCTGCTGAAATGTAGGGTTTCGCAGGGATCGAATGAGGGGTAGAGCCACGGGTCGTAACACATCTGAAATGTAACGTTCACTGTTCAAAGTGCCGTGAATGCGAACAAGAGGTGACCGAGACGTGTAACCAATGGCACCCCATACCATCACGCCGGGTGATACGCCAGTATGACGATGACGAATACACGCTCCCAACGTGCGTTCACAGCGATGTCGCCAAACAAGGATCCGACCATCATGATGCTGTAAACAGAACCTGGATTTATCCGAAAAAATGACGTTTTGCCATTCGTGCACCCAGGTTCGTCGTTGAATACACCATCGCAGGCGCTCCTGTCTGTGATGCAGCGCAAACGTCGTAGAACTTTTCGTGCATATGGTTGTTGTCTTGCAAACGTCCCCATCTGTTGACTCAGGGATCGAGACGTGGCTATACGATCCGTTACGCTCCTGAGCCCACCATATTCTGCTAATAGTCATTGGATCTCGACCAACCCGAGCAGCAATGTCGCGATACGATAAACTGTAATCGCGACTGGCTACAATCCGATCTTTATCAAAGTCGAAAACGTGATGGTACGCATTTCTCCTCCTTACACGAGGCACCACAACAACGTTTCACGAGGCAACGCCGGTCAACTGCTGTTTGTGTATGAGAAATCGGTTGGAAACTTTCCTCATGTCAGCACGTTGTAGGTGTCGCCACCGGAGCCAACCTTGTGTAAATGCTCTGAAAAGCTAATCATTTGCATATCACAGCGTCTTCTTCCTGTCGGTTATATTTCGCGACTGTAGCACGTCATCTTTGTGGTGAAGAAATTTTAATGGCCAGTAGTGTACATACATGGTCCAGATGCATTAATGTGACCACCGCCTACTTTCAACGTCGTTGTGCAATAACCTTTCACAGAGGGCCGGTGACCGCACTAGCAGTGAAAGGTAGGCAAAGTGCTTGTCAATGTCTTCTCTTTTAGCTCTTCGTTCACAGAGTAGCAATTACGACATGCCAAGTAAGGGCTTTGGGTTTCCAGCCATTCAGAGAGCACGCTGGCCGTTGCGCTGGAGACGCAGGAGGAGCGGCTGCGGTCCACTGTGCACTCACCCCGGAGACGACGCCCTGGCGCAGCAGCACGCCCGGCTCCTGCGTCACGACCGCCATCGCCGGACCTGGCCCCACCGCCAGGCACAGGCACAGCGCCAGCCAGCACTCCGCGCGCTCAGCCGCCATCGCACATCGCTGCTTCTTTGGGTTAGCCGTAGTTGAGGCACCAACGCTCACTACCTCTCAGCAACCGGACTCTGTAAAGAACAAATGTGGCTCTGTCCTCTAGATATCAAAATACGGGAACAAGCAGCATGGTACAGGGTCAAGAAAGGCAACGTCATGAAAATAGAGAACATACTGGGAGCTTTGGCTAGGGACAAGGGAGAAATACGAAGAAGGGGTGAGGACTTATGGCAGGAATCTTGGGAAATGGATGAATCTGGCAGAAGAACCTTCGGATGCCTGCCAAATGTTAAACAAAGGTTAGACATGAGGTATTTCGAACCAACACGGGTTCTAATACATTTTCTCACTGGTCATGGGCCCTACCCGACATATCTATGTCGGTTTGGGAAAAGGGCTACACCTGAGTGTGACTGTGGCTTTTTGGAGGGCACTCCCGGCCCTGTGCTTTACGAGTGCCCCCTTTTCAATGATGTAGCAGCTACATTAAGACAACAACTTCCAAAAAACAACAAATACGACCAATAAGACATGAAGAGACTTTCTGAACTCTGAACAACTTGGCAAATGAGGTATCGCGAAAAGTTCTGACTGCATACCTGAGGGGCTTTCGCAACTAGAAACAACCACTGAACGTGTCCTAGTACCCTAATCCTGTACCGCCTGTGCGTGGACAGGTCGACTTTCAGTTGGAATCCGTCACGTGGAGGACTAGGGGGACCGGGGTACACCTATTCTTGACGTAGGTTAGTATAGTAGTTAGTAGCATTAGAAGTAGATACTAAATTATGAACCTGCAGCGACAAGCAATTTTGGCCTGCCCGGTGTCAGGGGCACGCTCATCGGGATTAGCTCGATGAGCAGGGCCTACAGTAGTAGGTTTATATCTAGGCTGACACACTGCAGGCAGTTAGGAATTAAGCAGGTAGGAAAATTAACAACTAGGTAGTCGCGTATAGGTTAACAATCGTAATCTGCCTATTAACATGTACTGTGTCTCACTGTCTGTAGCTCATAGCCGGCCGGAGTTCCAGGCGCTACAGTCTGGAACCGAGCGACCGCTACGGTCGCAGGTTCGCATTGTGCCTCGGGCATGGATGTGTGTGATGCCCTTAGGTTAGTTAGGTTTAATTAGTTCTAAGTTCTGATGACCTCAGAAGTTAAGTCGCATTGTGCTCAGAGCCATTTGAACGATTTTTTTGTAGCTCATAAATAAATATTGTAACATTGTAATAACAATAATAGCTACTGATAACATATAATATTGTATTAACATTAGGACCCACTAATCACTAAGGTGGTGGTTTAATTTGTATAACTATTATAGATGTTATTGAAATAAAGATTTAAATGATAAAAGTTAAATAAATTTTTAAGAGGGCAGGTAAGACACCTATGACGGGTAAGCACACCGGACAAGTACTTCCGGGGTTTCAGAAGACGACTGTGCGAAACCTACAAGACATACAGAAAAATTACATACAGAGGGGTCCAAAGATGTATCCACTGTTTAAAAGTCCATAACTGGCAAACTAACTTGCAGAGTTGTCTCATCTTTGGTAGTGTAATAGTTTGTAGTTCCGGCAATCGCCACACGAGCGTTGTGTTGCGTTATTTTGTTTTGTCAGATGACAGTCGCCAGATACTCAGTGTTTTGTTCTTAGTTGCACCTAGTTACTCGAGTAAACATGGCTGGCGTAAGGCTTAAATTCGATGAAAGGAAGTCAGTTTTGCAGTGGTATTTTAAGTACGAAAACACTAATGAGGCTCAACGGCAATGGCGAAATGAGTACCAAACAGAGCCACCGACACGTTTAACGAGCCGGCCGGGGTGGCTGAGCGGTTGTAGGCGCTACAGTCTGGAGCCGCGCTACCGCTACGGTCGCAGGTTCGAATCCTGCCTCTTGCATGGATGTGTGTGATGTCCTTAGGTTAGTTAGGTTGAAGTAGCTCTAAGTTCTAGGGGACTGATGACCTCAGAAGTTAAGTCCCATAGTGCTCAGCGCCATTTGAACCATTTGAAGGTTTAACGATTCGTCGCATTCGAGACAAATTTGAAGCCAAAGGCTTTGTTAAAGATGTACATAAACAACGACCTGGACGACCTGTAACAGTAAAAAGTCCAGCTAACTCCCGTCGTGTGTTAGAACAATTCAGTCGCTCACCACGGAAGTCTGTGAGACAGTGTGCGCGTGAAGCTGGAGTGAGTCGCTCAAGTGTTCGGCGAATTTTGAAGACAGCAAAGTGGAAGTGCTACATACCAGGATTGCTACACGCAATAAACGAGGACGATCCATACCGTAGAATGGAGTACTGGGAGTGGTTTACTAACATGGTGCGCAACGATGAAGAGTTTGCAGAGATGATTGTGTGGTCTGATGAGGCACAGTTCAAACTCAATGGTACAGTGAATCGCCACAATTGCATCTACTGGGCCGCCGAAAATCCGAACGCCCATGTAGACAAAGCCGTGAATTTGCCAAGAGTAAATGCGCGGTGTGGGTAGTCATACCGGGGCTTGATTGGTTCATCCTTCTTCGATATTACCGGTGAGGTGTACCTTCAGAAGCTTCAGCCATCCATTTTACCTGCTATCCGAGACTTGTATCGAGATGGAAGAGTTTACTTTCAACAAGATGGAGCCCCAGCCCACTATCAAAATCATGTTAGGGCTTATCTCGACGAAAATCTACCAGGAAGATGGATAGGCCGTAGAGGTGCTGTGGACTATCCACCACGTTCCCCAGACCTAACTCCTCTGGACTTTTACCTGTGGGGAACACTAAGGGACGTCGTTTATCGACAAAAGCCACGCACATTGGATGATCTTCGAGAATCCGTCGTACATTCATGTGCAATTATTCAACTGAACACGTTCCAGTCAGTAGTTCTTGCTGCATCGTTTGTGTGTGGATGTTAATGGTGACCATTTCGAACACTTACAGTGATATGTTTAAGTTGGACTTTTAGCTACACTTTCGCAAAAAATGAGACAACTCTATCAATTAGTTTGCAAGTTATGGACTTTTAAACAGCGGATACATTTTTTTGGACCCCTCTGTATATCAATGGATGGAGCGTCTCTACACGTTCTCACATTGCAGGTGCCCAATACGGGCCTCGTTTACTCGGAAAATGTCAATACCTGTGTCCAAGTCATTGAAACTGCTGCTGCTGGCCGAACGGCAGAAGCCTACTTTGGAAATGCGCTGGAGCCCAACGCAAGTGTCCTGACTGACACAGTCACGCGCCGTTGTGTTGCAAAACGATATGAAATGTGAGTACTGTGATTGGGAAGGCGAATGATCGACTTCGGTTTACTGGGGGAAATCTAGGGAACTGTGATGATACCATGTAGGATTTTCACTGCCTGTATTCACTTAAGACTTCCGGGCTGATAGGTCGTGGTCGATGTATAAAACTCTCCGCTGACGTTTCGTCTACGACTGCGGGAGAGGTAAAAGGTGCAGTTCGCCGATTTACCTTTGATGATGTCTCCCGCAGTCGGAGACGAAACGCCAGAGGAGAGTGTTACACATCGACGGCGGCCTATCAGCCCGAGAGTTCTAATTGCTAGGGAAGTGTGGTTCATTTGTAAAGGGAACCACATATAGGACGCTAGTGCGACATATTCTTGAGTACTGCTCGAGCGTTTGGGATTTGTACCAGGTCTGATTGAACGAAGACATCGAAGCAATTCGTATACAGACTGCTATATGTATTACTCATAGGTTCGAAAAACACGCAAGTGTAACAGAAATACTTCGGTAACTCAAATGGGAATCGCTCGAGGGTAGGCGACATTCTTTTCAAGGAACACTGTTGAGAAAATTTAGAGAACCGGCATTTGAAGCTGACGATGGAACGATTCTATTGCCTCGAACGTTCATTACGCGTAAAGACCACGAAGAGAAGATACGAGAAATCAGGGCTCGTACGGAGACATATAGACAGCCGTGTTTCCTCATTTAATTTGCGAGTAGAACACCCACGCGCCGTAAGGTGGATCGCGGAGTATATATGTAGAAGTAGATGGTGGTTGCCTATCTGCAGGCGCCAGTTACTTGGATGTGATAGTTCAGAGCCGATGATTTATCCGCATATTCTGACACGCTTGGCCCCTAGGTGTCTACTCTATAACTACACCAAGTCCTGTACTACAGATAAAAAATTTGGACAGATGCTTTTTCATCTTATTTTTCCTCTTCTGTCTTCTATTTTGCCTTGCAAGGTGGTCTTTCTAAATCATCTCCTTCTCTTGTCAGAATGTGGCCAAGGAACTGGACGTATCTTTGGCTGAAACGCGAGGAAAAACATGTGATTCTTTTATAATACAAAAATTGGGTGTTCCTTCTGTTCATGATATGCGTTGATCTTCCGCCAACCCCACATCTCTTCAGTCTGATTTTCTTGATGTTTATCTCAATTTCAAAACTTGGAAAGAATCTTCAGTCTGGTATACAGGTCACTAAGTTCTTCCTCAGTTCCTGCAATGAGGGTAGATTCATCCGGAAAGCGTAGGTTGTTGATTTTTCCAACTGACACTTGAAATTCCACCACTGCAGCCATATGAATGGAAAATTATACATATAAAAACACGGAATGTGGAACTGGAAGAATTTCACGCATAATAACTTTCAAAGTGCGATAAGTCGCTAATCTGCTGCACGTAGTAACTTAGAATTCGATGTTTCTCGGGACTCTTGCAATTTGGTGTACTAGGAAGACATTTCACCGTCCTAGATTTTTGTTTGATCAGCCCTCACTGTTTGAAGCGACCCGCCACGCATTCTTCTCCTATGCAAGCCACTTCATCTCAGAGTAGCACTTGCAACCTACATCCTCAATGAGTTGATGGATGTATTCCAATCTCTGTCTTCCTCTACAGTTTCTACCCTCTACTGCCCCCTCTAGTATCATGAAAGTTGTAACAGATGTCTTATCATACGGTCCTTTCTTCTTGCCCGTGTTTTCCATATGTTCCTTTTATCTCTGATTCTGCGGAGAACCTCCTCATTCCTTACCTTATGAGTCAACCTAATTTTCAACATTCCTCTGTAGCACCACATCTCGAATACTTTGATTCTTTTCTGTTTCGGTTTACCTACAGTCCATGTCTCACTGACATACACTGCTGTGCTTCAAACGTACATTCTCAGAAATTTATTTCTCAAATTAAGACCTGTATTTCATTCTAACAGACTTCTCTTGGCTAGGAATGCCCTTTTTGCCAGTAGTAGGCTGCTTTTTGTGTCCTTCTTGCTCTGCCCGTCATGGGCTATTTTGTTGTCTAGGTTGTAGGATTCCTTAACTTCACCTACTTCGTGACCACCAATCTCATTTCTACTACCTCTCATTATTTTCGTCTTTCTTCGATTTAGTCTCAATCCATATTCTATTCTCATAAGACTGTTCATTGCACTGAACACATTCAGTAATTTTTTTTCACTTTTATTGAGGATAGCAATATCATCAGTGAATCTTATCATTGATATCCTTTCATCTTCAATTTTAATCCCACTCTTGATCCTTTCATTGATTTCCTTCATGATTTCTTCGATATATAGGTTGAACAATAGTTTACCTGCACTTACCGTTATTTTTCTCAGAATTAAGAACATCTTGCACCATTTTACTTTGTGGAACTCTTTTTCCAGGTCGACAGATCCAATGAACGTGTCTTGAATTTTCTTCAGTCTTGCTCCCATTATCAGCAGCAACGTCAGAACTGACTCTCTAATGCCCTATACCTTTCCTAAAGCCAAACTGACCGCCATCTAACGATACTCAACTCCCTTTTCCATTCTTCTGTGTACTATTCTTGTCAGCAACTTGAATTCATGAATTGTTAAGCTGTTTGTACGATATTTGTTGAAATTTTTGGCTCTTGCTGTCCTCAGAGTTCTGTGGATGAAATTTTTCCGGAAGTCCTATGGTATATTGCCAGTTTCAAACATCCTAATGTTCGCCACCGCCAGCTTGTCTCGTCTCGCGGTGCAAGTGTCAGGAAGCTGTTCCCTTGGAAGACGACGGGTTCGGGCCTTCCCATCGGCATTACGAAGAAGGTATCGTGATCCATCAGACCGCGCAACTCCGTGCCTCTGCGCCAACGTCCAGTGCCGACGATGACGTTCCCATTTCGGTCGTAGTTGCCGAAGTTGTGGTCTTAACATTGGCGCGTGCATATATTATCGGCTGCAGGGGATCATCTTTAGGGAGGTCCGTTGCACTCTGGCTCAGACACACATATACTGTACCCAGCATTAAAGTCTCTGCCACCTGTAGTGATTTACCAGTCTGTACAACCTAAGACGTCCAACATCTGTAATAAGGGGTGGCCACCCAAACCCACGACGTCTAGACGTTCAAATGGTTCAAATGGCTCTGAGCAAAAGCTTCTGAGGTCATCAATTCCCTAGAACTTAGAACTACTTAAAGCTAACAAACCTAAGGACATCAGACACATCCATGCTCGAGGCAGGATTCGAACCTGCGAAAGTAGCGGTGGCGCGGTTCCAGACTGAAGCGCCTAGAACCACTCGGCCACCCACCGGCCGGCACGTCTAGACGTGGTTTCACCTTGCTTTCGTCGCATATTGAAGACGCTCGCCATAGCACTCCGTGAACAACTGACAAGTTGTGCAGTTTCCGAAATACTTGTGCCGAGCCTTACATCTACATCTACATGATTACTCTGCAATTCACATTTAAGTTCTTGGCAGAGGGTTCATCGAACCACAATCATACTATCTCTCTACCATTCCACTCCCGAACAGCGCGCAGGAATAACGAACACCTAAACCTTTCTGTTCGAACTCTGATTTCTCTTATTTTATTTTGGTGATCATTCCTATCTATGTAGGTTCGGCTCAACAAATTATTTTCGCTTTCGGAAGAGAAAGTTGGTGACTGAAATTTCGTAAAAAGATCTTGCCTCCACGAAAAACGTCTTTGCTGTAATGACTTCCATCCCAATTCGCGTATCATATCTGCCACACTCTCTCCCCTATTACGTGATAATACAAAACGAGCTGCCCTTTTTTGAACCCTTTCGATGTCCTCCGTCAATCCCACCTGGTAAGGATCCCACACCGCACAGCAATATTCTAACAGAAGACGAACGAGTGTAGTGTAAGCTGTCTCTTTAGTGGACTTGTTGCATCTTCTAAGTGTCCTGCCAATGAAACGCAACCTTTGGCTCGCCTTCCCCACAATATTATCTACGTGGTCTTTCCAACTGAAGTTGTTCGTAATTTTAACACTCACGTACTAAGTTGAATTGACAGCCTTGAGAGTTGTACTATTTATCGAGTAATCGAATGCAACGGATTTCATTTGGAACTCATGTGGATCACCTCACATTTTTCATTATTTAGCGTCAACTGCCAACTGCCACACCATACAGCAATCTATGGTCCACCACAATCTGCCCTCGGCCATATAGATGCGTCTTCTTAGTAGCTGTCATTCCTCGCCAGGTGACGCTGCTGTGACCTGGACGGGTTTATATCGATAGTAGGTCGGTACTCATAATGTTCTGGCTGATCAGCGTACATGGACGCGTGCCGCTGCACAGTGAGCCATGACAGGCTGGCTGGGCAGGTAAGCGTACGACGATCACCCTGGCGGCGAAAATGTGTTTGTCAAAATACTTGTTGTCACTACTGTATGTTGGCGATAACAAGTCGGTCTGAGTATCTGTATGCTCACTTCATAATTGATATTCCCCCTATAGTCACAAGGCACTACTTACAGTCTCACTCTGGCATATCTCTGTCCACGTGTCTCGTTACGTTAATGAAGAGCTGTACCAGTCTAGAGCACACAGGACTAACTTGTGTCCCGAGGAGTCAGCCGCCCGTTGTCCGCAGGGCAGAGACGGCGGTCCCCCTGCAGTGGTTGGTGGGAGCCGCGCACGGACCAATGGGCGCCGGCGCACAGTGGAGAGAGTGAAACTTGGCGCGGCCCGTTAGGCGGCCGTCGGCGCATGCGCACACGCTCCGCAGATGAAAGCGCGCCGCGGCCCGCTTCCGCCCGCGCCTCGCAGCGGCGTCCCGTCCCAGCGGCGCATAATGAGGCCTCACCTCTCACCCGCAGCCCGGACAACGACCCGCTGACTCCAATTAACGTGGCGCATCCCGCAGCCGCCGGCTGTGACTGACACGTGACACACAGGCGCGCTGAGGCTCCGGGCACAACTTCGGGCGCCGTGCAACACGGGTGCTGCGGCAATCGAGCGGAGTACACCTCCTCCCAGGTTCTGTTTAGGGAGGGGCACTTACTTGCAGGCTAAATTTTAGAAGCGCTCTATCTCACGAGGACAACACGGCGAATGCCATCATGCGATTGCCCAGAAACTTCGCTCATTGGAATAGTAGTCAAAATAAGCGGACACTCGACTGTTTCTGAAAAAACGACGTTCAAAGTTTTCAGGTATTTTCGAGGTACTTTAGATGCCTGTTACTGCGCGATATTGTCAGGCGAAATGGTGACTGATAGGTTAGTGTGGCAGATTCGTAATTTTGCTCTCCGTCTTCTAAACCCGAATATTGATTTTATTTTGATCAAAAATGGCTCTGAGCACTATGGGACTTAACTTCTGAGGTCATCACCCCCTTAGGACTTAGAACTACTTAAACCTAACTAACCTAAGGACATCACACACATCCATGCCAGATGCAGGATTCGAACCTGCGATCGTAGTGGTCGCGCGGTTCCAGACTGTAGCGCCTAGAACCGCTCGGCCTCTCCGGTCGGCTTATTTTTATCCTTTCCATTTATCTACCCATGTCCGTAGAAGACTGCTGCACGAATTTTTCTTATCAAATTAAGGGATAAAAGTATGTTATATATAACATACAATTAAGACTGGGTTTCACGATACGTGTCACACATTTATTATAAAATACTGGGTAGTCTCATAAGTTCGTTCGCTTTTCGTTACAGTGCAATCACGAAGAACGCCTGGGAACACACCTTCCCACAGCACAGTTACGACAGGGTGGTTGCCGGCCTGTCTACTTGCACACTTCACAGCCAAAGTCGTGCGCAGTATAACCAAATAAGGCGAATCAGTTTGTAAATAAACTGCTTATTTTCCTGCAGTATACACCATTATTTTCGACAATGTCTTATCATTTCTCTAGAAGGTTATAAACGCTGCTCTACCAAAATGCGGAGTTTTTCAGGTGTATGAACTTGTCGATGTTCAGTCTGCAGCCCTCCAAGAACATGAGACGTTTGTCATTCAAGAAACTCTGCAGGGAGCAGAATAGATGAAAGTCTGAAGGGGCAATGTCTGGCGAGTACGACGGTCGGGGTAACTTGTTGCGCTCAGTGGAATGCATCTCTCGACAGGTCACCATAGAGGTGTGTGGGATGTCAAAGCAAACACCTTTCAGCTGTCTAGTTTCCAAACTTATTTTATTCGGCTACCAGCTACCATCTTCAGGCCCCTGGCCAATGCTTGGGAAGACTGAACCTCGGTTCTGGTCAAAACGTGACACGTGCTGATAAGCTACGCTCGTCGTCACTATTATTTCTCAGTTTACTTTGGAGCCTAGTGTTACGTTCTTCACACGCCATTATTGTCACAATATTTCACACGATAACACAGAAAAGCACAATTTGAAGAGCAAAATAAGAAAACACATTAACATACCACTGAAAATAATATCTAGTTAATTGCAAGCGCAGCTGCGAAATACTTGGTGCAAATATACACGCATGCCACAACTGTTTTGCTGTACAACAATGAAAAACTACAACTACAAAGGAAATTCTCTCTATGATTACGCGCTAGCAATAAACAATAGCTACACTAATTACACAAACGACAAGAAAAAAATCAGAAGATTCCAGTGCGGTATCCTCGGCTAAGGGTCGACGTATGAAACATACCCTTAGAAAAATTATTTAATTGCTATGCTGGTAAATCCCTTACGTTATTTGATTTACAAACAGCTAAGCAGAACTGAACGTACTCAGACATTTCGCTCTTTACCTATTCTGATCAACACTAAACTGACGCACAGCAAATTTTTACACTCCGCGCTTTCCTCCACTACTAAATTAATGATCCCTTGTTGCCTCTGAACGTGTCTTACCAACCGAACCGTTCTAGTCAAGTTGTGCCACAAATTCCTCTTCTCCCCAATTCTATTCAGTACCTCCTCATTAGTTACGTGATGTACGTATCTAATCTTCAGCATTCTTCTGTGGCACCGCACTTCGAAAGCTTCTATTCTCTTCTTGTCTAAACTATTTATCGTCCATGTTTCACTTCCATACGTGGCTGCACTCCAACAAATACTTTCAGGAAAAACTTCCTGACACTAATATCTATACTCGATGTTAACAATTTTCTCTTCTTCTAAAACGCTTTCCTTGCCGTAGCCAGTCTAAAGGTATGTGGTCTGGCGTTGTCGTTGTGAAAGGCGACATCCTGTCCCAAGTCCAGGCGTTTCCCATCAATGGCTTCCTTGAGACGATCCAACTGCGAACAGTATCTTTCGGAAGTGATAGTACCATTCGGATGAAGTTCGTAGTGCAGGAGGCCTTTCCAATCAAACACCATCTGCTTGGAACTACCGGTCCCGGGCGCAGCCCTGGCTTAGGAACGCATAGTAATGGCTGCCCTGTCTTGCTCCACGATTTACTCTTCGGGTGTTTTCGTACACGATCCACTTCTTATCTCCAGTTATCAACAGATCCAAGAAAGGGGTATTTCGATTGCGTCGCAATAAGGATGGACAGGTGCTGATCTAATCCGCTTCAGTGACTTTATGAGAAACTCATACATCACGAATATTTACGTAACCAAGTTCCTGGCTACAGCAGCACTAGCGAATTGAGCTCCAGTGTCAACACCTCTGTCGTCATTCGTGAATTGATGACTATCATGTCATTAAGCCGATCCGTGTCAATAACCCTTGCCCATACAGAACGAGGTTTTTCTGTTGGGGAGAAATTCCTAGCCTGAAATTGTCAAAATCACCTCTGACATGAGCCGCTAGTGTATCGTCCACGAATACAACACAAGTCTTCTGCCGGCATTGTGAGGCGGTTTTCTCCTTACAATAGCAAAACAGCATGCGATGTCTGAAATGTTCCGTCTTGTGTTCCACAGCTTGTAAACATACGTGCATGCTGTTCCATGCAGCACCAGGCACAAACACACACTGACATATGCAATGGTGCATGAGTTTGTCGACCTCTACGTCGTAGGGGCGGTTAGGCAACCTTGTTACCCTGGAGGCACCGCGGATGCAGGGTTTGCATTCGCTATAGATGGAACGCGCGAGCGAAACAGCAGACTTATAAGACAACCAAATATGTGTATGTGGCTGACACGCGACGCTCACCGGCACCAGCAGCTCCAGGCACAGCTTCTGGCGCCGCGCAGCAGGCACTACACCGGCTCCCAGGTTGTGTTCAGAGAGAGACGCGTCTCGGCAGGCTACGTTCTAGACATATTCTACCTTAATATTTTCTAGAAACGTTTGTTCAACCGTGGTAAGAACTTTGGGAAACAAAAAAAGAGAGAAAAAAGAACCAGTCCATGGAAATCGCTTAGCAGAGGCTAACAAGGTGAGGCCACGACGTTTGGAACTCGGATCTACTGCAAACTCCGTACACTCCTATTACTCCTTGAGGACAACAACATGTGTCAGCAGAAGCGCGTACTTCTCAAGCGTTATTGAGAAAATCGCAAGATAATTTCGGTCGTCAAATACACTCCTGGAAATGGAAAAAAAACCACATTGACACCGGAGTGTCAGACCCACCATACTTGCTCCGGACACTGCCAGAGGGCTGTACAAGCAATGATCACACGCACGGCACACCGGACACACCAGGAACCGCGGTGTTGGCCGTCGAATGGCGCTAGCTGCGCAGCATTTGTGCACCGCCGCCGTCAGTGTCAGCCAGTTTGCCGTGGCATACGGAGCTCCATCGCAGTCTTTAACACTGGTAGCATGCCGCGACAGCGTGGACGTGAACCGTATGTGCAGTTGACGGACTTTGAGTGAGGGCGTATAGTGGGAATGCGGGAGGCCGGGTGGACGTACCGCCGAATTGCTCAACACGTGGGGCGTGAGGTCTCCACAGTACACCGATGTTGTCGCCAGTGGTCGGCGGAAGGTGCACGTGCCCGTCGACCTGGGACCGGACCGCAGCGACGCACGGATGCACGCCAAGACCGTAGGATCCTACGCAGTGCCGTATGGGACAGCACCGCCACTTCCCAGCAAATTAGGGACACTGTTGCTCCTGGGGTATCTGCGAGGACCATTCGCAACCGTCTCCATGAAGCTGGGCTACGGTCCCGCACACCGTTAGGCCGTCTTCCGCTCATGCCCCAACATCGTGCAGCCCGCCTCCAGTGGTGTCGCGACAGGCGTGAATGGAGGGACGAATGGAGACGTGTCGTCTTCAGCGATGAGAGTCGCTTCTGCCTTGGTGGCAATGATGGTCGTATGCGTGTTTGGCGCCGTGCAGGTGAGCGCCACAATCAGGACTGCATACGACCGAGGCACACAGGGCCAACACCCGGCATCATGGTGTGGGGAGCGATCTCCTACACTGGCCGTACACCTCTGGTGATCGTCGAGGGGACACTGAATAGTGCACGGTACATCCAAACCGTCATCGAACCCATCGTTCTACTATTCCTAGACCGGCAAGGGAACTTGCTGTTCCGACAGGACAATGCACGTCCGCATGTATCCCGTGCCACCCAACGTGCTCTAGAAGGTGTAAGTCAACTACCCTGGCCAGCAAGATCTCCGGATCTGTCCCCCATTGAACATGTTTGGGACTGGATGAAGCGTCGTGTCACGCGGTCTGCACGTCCAGCACGAACGCTGGTCCAACTGAGGCGCCAGGTGGAAATGGCATGGCAAGCCGTTGCACAGGACTACATCCAGCATCTCTACGATCGTCTCCACGGGAGAATAACAGCCTGCATTGCTGCGAAAGGTGGATATACACTGTACTAGTGCCGACATTGTGCATGCCCTGTTGCCTGTGTCTATGTTCCTGTGGTTCTGTCAGTGTGATCATGTGATGTGTCTGACCCCAGGAATGTGTCAATAAAGTTTCCCCTTCCTGGGACAATGAATTCACGGTGTTCTTATTTCAATTTCCAGGAGTGTATATACCTGTGCGTGGCCATTTTTACCACGAAGCGGCGGCAGCCGAGTGGTTAGCATTCAAGTCCCGGAGTCACTGGATCGATGGATCGAGTCCCGGTTGTCAGTTTTTCAAATTTCTAAGACACTAATTTTCTTTACTATTTATATTACAATTGATGTAATGGGAAAAATACGTGTAATTGGATGAACTTTTATTAAATTTACAGTCTTATTTGGCAATCTACAAACTTTTACTGTCACAAATAATATAATATTCGTAACTATCGACTAGTAAATGAGGAAACGCATAAAGTGATACAGAAAATGTATCCTTGTGCGTGATTTGAGAACTCCCTTATACGTGGGAGGAGCCCTAAACGACATGTTACCTCTAAGTTTTGACCGGCAGAGGCTTCTTTCGAAAGTTGTACAATTAATCGTCACTTTAGACATTACAAGCAAAAGTTGCAGGATGGTATTTTTCGTAAAAACATGGAAAACAAAGTTAAACGGCACCAGCTGAATAAATGCTATGTTTCCGCATACGCAAGGTCTTTTGAGGTTTTCCGTGCAAAAAAAAAAACCTCGTTTTCAGAAACCTCTCTTTCAGACGGTAATTTGGAAGCAAAACATGCATAACGCAGCATTTCCTTAAATATCGCGCTGATAAGTGCCCATGCAGTATCTACAGTATTTTACTAGCGTTTTCGCGAGAGCAATTTCTCTTTCTCTTTTGATTAAATAAGAAAAATTTTGAGGATACGGACAAGCATACATTTTCAGTATCAATTTATGCGGTTGGTCGTTTACTAGTCGATAGTTATGAATATTATATTATTTGTGACAATACAAATTTGTAGACTGCCAAATAACACTGTAAATTTAATAAAAGTTCATCCGATCACACGTATTTTTCTCATTATATAAATTGTAATATAAATAGTAAAGAAAAACACTGTGTTAGAAATGAAAAAAAAAACTGACGGATGGCACTCGATTCATCGATCCAACGATTACGGGGCTTGAACGCCAACCACCTTTTTTTTTTGTATCGTTCGTTGCGTTTGGTCTGGGCGGACGTCACAGGACACCCGTTCAAGTTGATCGTTCTTTCCTTTACTCAGTTTTTTTATTACAGAGGGCTAGCGACAGAAATTATCTTGCGATATTCTCAATAACGCTTGAGAAGTACGCGCTACTGCTTACACATTTTGTTGTCCTCATGGATTACTACGAGTGTAGGAAATTTGCAGTAAATCCGAGTTCCAAACGTCGTGGCCTCCCCTTGTAAGTGTAAAGATTACACCACATCGGAAATTATGAAATAGGCAGGTAATGGAAATGTAGGGGAACATCGTGGAAATCTTTGAAAGGAAGAGAATTCTATGGTAAGAACATTTAGAACAAATGGATGATAACAGATGACCAATGAAACGAGGTTTGTTGCACAGAAAACGGGTGACAGATGCCACGCAAGCTGTGGGTTTCAAGTATCTCTAAATGGACACTGGAAAAACTATAAACATACAGTAATGTAATTGAGAAACATCTGCCTTAAACAAGTGACTTACATGCAGGGTGTCCCAGGAGGAATGATCAACGTTCAGGGATATGACAGGAATGATGAGTTGAGAGAAAAACGTGTATTAAGCATGGGATCTAAAACGAATCTCTTAAGAACTATGAGCACTCTTCATCCTAGATCCTGTGCAAGAAATCTGTTCCACTGAAAGGCTACTGCTTCATTTCTTTTTATGAGGAAGTAGTATGGACCGAAACAAACAAAAAATTGGCTAGTAAAAGCAGCCTGTAAAATGCGTACTTTAACATATATGAACAACTGTTCAGTTCCAGATTAGTTTCACAGTGGCGATGACGAACAAGTGATAATAGCTTTTAAGATACACACTTCAGAGCACATGTTTACTGGAGGTTTCTACCTTTATTTGGTCCATACTGGTACCTCCTATCTAAATATGGAAAGCAAAGAGCTTGCAGTATTGAAGATGACAACCGTTCATATCTCTCGAGGTACACATTTAAATGTGGTGTCTTGTACTGACACCACCCTAAAAGCGATCCAAAGTTGGGAACAGAATAGCAAGTTCCCATCCAATGCCGACTGCAATCGTGCGGGATCAAGTGTACCCAATGGCGTGCATCCACTGAGCCACGTCTGCAGCGGCTCTGGACTGCAAGTGCCGTCTGCTGCCACAATATACGAGGGTTGCCCAGAAAGTAAGTTTCGATCTGTCGCTAAATGGAAACCACAGTGAAAATCAGAAACATTTTATTTGCAAGATTTAGCTACATTTTCCAGACACTTCTCTACATAGTCACCGCTTCAACTTAGACATTTGTCGGAGCTTCAAACCAAATTTCCAACACCATCGTCATAGAAGGCAGCCGCCTGTGCTTTCCGATAATTTTCTACCCTGGTCTATAGAGCGTAGCCTGCGCCAAAGTGTTGTCTTCTTATCCAGCGTTTCATGTGAACGGAGATTATACTCAGGACGAGCCAATTAGGGTTGTGTTGTGGGTGATCGAACACTTTCCATCGAAAAGGCTGTAGGAGCGTCTTCACTGCCCCTGCAGAGTGCGGCTGAGAATTGCCATGAAGAAGGTAGCGTGCGATAGTTGTGTTAGGTGGGTTGCATTCCTTAAGGCGAAGCCTCTCAGAGGGCCCTCCACCTTGGCGGTAGACGTCTTTGTCCTTCACCTTTACTCGCTCACAGTGCGCTCACAACTGAAAAGAGCGCCTTGATGCGATCGACGGTCATTCTAGAGACACTACCCAACACACCTTTGCAGGATTTCATCCGGTTTTCACTGTGGTGTCCATTTCGCAACCGACCGGAACTTACTTTCTAAGGATAACCCTCGTAGGACGACCGGCTGCAGCCATTGAACCCACTTGCACTTGGAGTGTCTTTGATATGACACCATTGTTCGTGCTTAGAACAGCGAGCCTCATCCTAGTTGATATTGTGGAAGCTGGACTCTGTATCTTGCTGCAATATTTGTATTGACGCTTTATACACTTGGAGAAATATAAATTAAATAAGTCTTCTGTTTACTGTGTTAACTTCTTCGCTAATCATTTCTTCTCCTCTCCAGCTTTGCTACAACGATAGTTTCCGCACCAGTCTGTAGCCCACCTGTCCTAACCGTTGTTTACTTCACTTTTTCGCTTCGCATTATCATTCTTGCCATATGCATGAATAGTGACCATTGCTCCTCGAAAACTCTCTATATTATTATGATTATTTGGAAATGGACCTCGTTGGATCGCTCACTGCTTTTAGAGTCGTTTTTCTGAGCTACTATATGGCTTTCACTCTCTCTCCAGCCGTAGTTTCTCTTTTTTCTGTCCACTTATTTTCGAGCTTCTTCTGTGGCTGCAGTATCCAAGAGTTTACCTTTGACTAAACCGATACACATCTATTACTTCCACAGTTACCCTTGAGCTTTCTCGAAGTCCTTTTTAACATGTTAAATCCATGGTATATTCTTTTAGTTTACTATATACAGCGTGCTTCAGGTGGTCCTAACGATAGGTTTTATGCAACCTGCAACGCATTCGAAACCCACACTCGAGATTGTCAACTTCTCTCGCTCCTTTTGTGTAAACTATCAGTCCTACAGAAAAATGAAGAGAACCGTTTTGTAGGATATTTAATGTAGCCAAATTTTATACTGGGTTACTTCTTTTTTAGCTGGAGGTTACGGTCTTCAGTTTATTCAAGAAAAATGCGTTTGGTGGTCACTTTTTTACGTTTTCTTGAATACTTAGAAAACTGAAGCCTCCAGCGATAACGAATTCCAGTTCAGAATTTAACTAGATTAAAGCTGCTACGAAAAGGTCCTGTTGACTTTTTTTCTGTAGGGCTGATAGGTTGCATGCAGCGAGCGAGAGAATGTCAAAATATTGCACGTGGTATTTGAAGGCGTTGTGGACAGCATAAAACCTATAGGCAGCGGCAGCTGAATTGCCCTGTATATTAAATCATGTTCGGAAGCCACACTGTTGAGAGACTTTGAAGTCGTCTGTAAATTTTTCGCTCTTCATTTTTTTAATGCGTGTTGCCAGGTTTGATTATTTCTCTTTTGTTTTACGGCATTTCTGCCTGTATCCGTCATTCGTTTTTAGTGGGCCATGAATTTTCCTCATAATGCGATAGTTCTTCTTTCGTCATCCCTTTTAGCTCCGAAAATTTTCCCGAAATTTTGTTTTCAAATACTCGAAACGGCTTTTCATTTTGCACAGTGAGAGACCAAGTCTCACATCCATACAGCATAACTGGTAGAATAATAGTTTTGTATATTCTAATCTTTCAATTCATAGACAATAACCTATTCAGTGAGAAGTAGCACGCATTTCTAGCCCGTCATCTCTTCTTCAGTTTGGATTCAATCTCATTTCTCGAAGTGATGTCCACGGCTAGATACTTAAATGTGTTCACTTTTTCTAACTGCATGTCTCCAACTCTTAACTTTTCCTGATCTATTACTGTTGACATTCTAGTAGTAACCAGCTATTTAGTTTTGTCTTCACTTATCCTTAGACCTACATCTTCACTAGCCTTGATTAACGCATTCGCATTTGCTGTTACAAATTCTTTCCTGTCGCTAATGATGTTTAGATCATCTGCATACCCTAATATATTAATATTTCCATTTAACTCCACACCCTCAGAATTATCTGCTACCATTCGTACAATATATTCTAAGACTAAATTATAAATTAGCGGACACAGGGCATATCCCTGCTTAAGTCCGTTCTTTGGAAACTACAAGAAAATGATCAGAATCGCAGTCTGCTCCCATGAAAGTCCTAACATTTTCTATATTAGTGTGCCATCTCTGGTTTCCAGCAATGAAAAGAAATAATATAATACCAATGAAGACTTCTAGCATCCTTCCCATTCATCCTAAACAGCCTATTAGAATTTGATAACAGCTATGTCTGCAAGTATATAAGAAACAAATTTTTCTCATTCAGCAGTAAACAAAAACAACCTCAAGATGGTTGCTTGCAACAGGCACCGAAACGTCGGTAGTTTTTATATATTTTGACAATGCGATCACAAACCCAGAACAATTTTATTGACTTGACAATGGCCGCGGGAGCCTACGTTTATAGTTTTAGAAAGTTCGTGTTAATATCTAAACTCCTCATTGATTGAAATACTGAACTCATGCATTTCAAACTAACCAGCATGATTTACACGCCGTTCTCGTGTCAGCTTTCGTGCTCTGAGTAATGTTAAATATTCAATAGCTTTGAAGTTATTGGAGTCTCAATGAAAACGCTTCCCGAAGCGTTATTGGGACCCTCCAAACCCGCGTTGGGCACGACCTCATGCGGGCACAGGGTGATCACCAAGTTGACAGGAGACCCACCCAGAGCAGGGCACCCACAGCGCCACGCCCCACTACAAGGCGGGGATCCAGGACACCGAGGCGGCAGCGGCACAAGCAGGTGTTCTGTCGTCTGCAGGTCCGCCTAAGCAACGTTTGACTGCACGTTCGTTTTTATGTTCTAATGTTGTTTCTGTGACTTAATGCCAGAACATCCAAGGTCAAAAACATCTTATTTGTGGTTATCGATTATTGAGATTTATAGGAACGTTCCAGTGCCATTAATAGGGTTTGTGTTTTACAGTGAAGTAACAAATGTCGTGGGATAACTATAACTGATTTTATGCGACCCGGCACAAATTCCTCTCCTGTGCCAAACTCTTAATCTCGGAGTAGCACTCTCAACCGACGGCTTCAATTATTTGTTGGATATATTCTAATCTCTGTTTTCCTACACAGTTTATACCCTCTACGGCCCCTTCTTGCATCATGGAAGTTATTCCCTGACTTCTTTAACATATGTCCTACCATCCTGCCCTTCTTCCTGTCACTTTTTTCCATGTACCTTTATTGCTCGCCCATTCTCCGGAGAACCCCGTCACTTCTTACCTTATTAGTACACCTAATTTTCAACGTTCTTCTGTATCACCACATCTCAAATGCTGCCATTTTCTCCTTTTCCGGTTTTCCCACAGTGCATGTTTCACTACGTACTTCAAACGTACTTTCTCAGAAATTACTTCCACAAATTGAGGCCTGCGTTCGATATTGGTAGACTTCCCTTCACCGTGAATGCTCGTTTTGCCAGTCATAGTGTGCTTTTTATGTCCTCCTTGCTACGTCCCTCATGGGTTATTTTGCTGCCTAGGTAGCAGAATTCCTTAACTTCATCTATGTCATGATCACCAATCCTGGTGTTACCTATCATGCTGTTCTCATTTCTGCTACTTCTCTTTACATTCGTCGTTCATCGATTTAGTCTCAGTTCGTATTCTGCACTCATTAGGCATTCCGATCAGCAGATCTAATTCCGCTCTTGACTCTTTATTATATTTCGTCATTGCTTCTTCGATGTATAGATTAGCCACTGAGGGAGAAAGACTGCCTCCCTGTCTTACACTCCTTTTAATCCGAGCACTTGTTTCTTGGTCTTCCACTCTTATTGTCTCTCTTGGCTTTTGTGCAAGTTGTGTATTACCCCCTTTCCCTATAGCTTACCTATAGTTCTGTCAGAATTTCGAACAACTTGCACCATTTGACCTTGTCGGACGCTCTCTGCAGGTAAAAAAAAATTCCTATGAACGAGTCTTGATTTTTCATAGTCTAGTTTCCATTATCAACTGCAACGTCGGAAGTGCCTTTCTGGTACCTTTACGTTTCCTAAGGCCGAGCGGATCGTCATCTAACATATCCTCAATATTCTTTTCCATATTTCTATCGGTTATTCTTGCCATCAAGAGCCGTTAAGGTGATAATTCTTGCGCTTGTTGGCTCTTGAAATCCTCGGAATTGTGTGCATAATATTTTTCCGGAAGTCGAATGGTATGCTGCCAGCCTCATACAATCTACACACCAACATAATAGTCGTTTTGTTGTCAATTCCTCCAATGATTTTAGAAAATCCAATGGAATATTTTCTGTCCCTTCTGCCTTATTCGATCTTAAGCCTACCAATGCTCTTTCATATTCTGATTCTAATACTGAATCCCCTATCTCTTCTAAATCCACTCGTTTCTTCTTCTATCACATCAGAAAAATCTTTCCCCTCATAGATGCCTTCAATATACTCTTCACACCTATCCGTTCTCTTCGTTGCATTTAAGAGCGAAATTCCCATTGCACTCTTAATGTTGCCATCCTTGCTTTTAATTTCACCGAAGGTTGTTTTGCCTTTTCCATATGCTGAAACAGTACTTTCGATTATCGTTTCGTTTTCAATTTCTTCACATGTTTCATGCAGCCATTCGCCTTCCATACACTTTCTATTTATTTCACTTCTAAGTGACTTGTATTTCTGAATTTACTTGCTGCCTCTAGAATTATCCATAATTTGCGAAAGTATTGCCAATGCAGGAGATCATGCACGAACTGGGCCCTCGATTATGCCCCATAAACGTTCTATGGGATTCATGGCGATTTGGCTGGTCAAATCATTCGCTTGAATTGTCCAGAATACAGTGAAAACCTATCGCGAACCACTGTGTCACGGCGACGTGGCAAATTGTAATCCGTAAAAAATCCATTGTTTTTTGGGAACACGAAGTCCATTAATGGTTTCAATGGTCAATGATCGGTTCTGTTGCTCCAGGGGGCCTTGTCTATTCGATGTAAACATAGTCTACACCACTATGGAGTTGTCACGAGCGTGCACAGTGTCTTGTTGTCAAGCTGTGTCCATGGTTATGCGGTGACTGTGCCACACTCTGAACCTACCGTCAGCTCTTATCAACTGAAATCGGGACTCAACGGACCAGGCTACGGTTTACCTGTGATCTAGCGCCCAACCAATACTTTCAGGCACCCAGGAGAGGCGCTGTAGGTGATGTCGTGCTGTTAACAAAGGAACTCGGGTGGGCCGTGTGTTGCTTTAGCCCATTATCGGAAAATTTCGCTGCACTGTTGTAAAGGATACGTTTGACGTACGTCCCACATTGATTACTGTGGTTATTTCATATAATGTTGCTTGTCTGTTAGCACTGAAAACTCTACTCCGATACCGCTGCTTTCAGTCGTTAAGTAAGAGCCATCGTCCACTGCGTTGTCCGTGCGGGAAGGTAATGCCTGAAATTTGGTAGTCTCGGCACACTCTTGACGCTTTGGATGTCGGAATATTGAGATCTCTAACGATTTCCGACATGGAATGTTCCATGCATCTAGCTCCAACTACCATTTCGTTCTCAAAGTCTGTTAATTTCCGTGGTGTGGCCATAATCACATCGGAAACCTTTTCACATGAGTCACCGGAGTACAAATGACAGCTCTGTCAACACACAGCCCTCTTGTACTTTATGTACGTGAGACGACCGATATCTGTATATGTGCATATACGTAGCTATCCCACGACTTATCATCTCAATATATTGTGCAGTTTCATATTTAGCTGAATGACTATGATTATAAGTACTATTATTTGAGCTACCGAAAAGTTTTCTGACACTTTTCTTAACCAGAATTTTTCTGACATTGGTTGTTTTTGTATTGAGTAAGTCTCAGAACTTCTACTCGCTGGTTGTTTTATAGCAGTCAGTAACTACGGAGTATGCCTAATTTAGCTGTTTTAGGGAATTCAGTAATGCAAATGCCATGTGGCTAGGGCCTCCAGTCGGGTAGACCTTTCGCCTGGTGCAAGTCTTTCGAGTTGACGCCACTTCGGCAACTTGCGTGTCGATGGGAATGAAATGATTATGATAAGGACAACATAACACCTAGTCCCTGAGCGGAGAAAATCTCTGACCCAGCCTGGAATCTAACCCGGGCCTTTAGTTATCACATTCCGTCGCGCTAACCACTCCGCTACCAGGGTATTCCGATATTACTGTGACTACAATCTGTGAATGCTCTACTTTTCTCTCCCACGCATGTTCGTTGGTACAAAAAAAAATTTAGATAATGCTATATATTACAGTATTTGAAGTTATTCTGCATATGGAATCGTCACTGTGTGTGTCATTCGATATTAGAGAAAGACGAAACAACTTTTTAAGGCTCTAACAAAATTTAATTTTCACATTGTAACATTATTCGTCATAATTTTTGTCTGGTAAGTAATCTACACAGTCTCCTGGACGGTCTGGTAACAGTATCTCATAAAATTCCCTATCCTGTGATTACATAGATTGCATTAACGACTGTAGGTGTTTGACGTCTTCCGCAGATAATCACGTGGTGTTGCTTAAATGTGTAGCAACACATGGTTCACCACATGTTTGCCTCTACTTGTTAGATTTAATATCTTGAACGCCGCTTGCGGACTGATTTTTAGACTTTGGTTATTCTTACGTTAAAACTCGGTGACTGTCTTAGGCGATTACGCAGCCTATCACAAATATACTAAAACCTGCGTTGACTATTCTTGTATTAAGCCACTGTTATACTGTGTCGTCAGACACAAGTCTGAGTAGCCTGTAAGGATGTTGCAAGGTAGGCTGTGCTCAGAAATAACTGTTAAGAAAAAATTTCGATACGGTGGACCGTTTCCGAGTTAATTAGCGTTGAAGTTAGCCAATCAGGCCTTTGCGCGCGTCCATTCAACCGGCACGCCAGATACAATTAGTGTCAGTTGTTCTTACTGCGCTGAAGAAAGGACACTAGATTGCTCAGTCTTTGGCTCGGGTTCCGTCCGTCCTAGCGTCCCACGTCCAGTTTCTGTTTCGCTCTCTGGTTTCGTGCATGCATTACCTGATAGGCTAAATTCAATGTTAATTAAATCGGAAACGGTATCAAATTTCTTAACAAATATTTCTCAGCTCAACTTACCCTGCAAAACCCTTACGAGCTTTCCAGATTGTTCCTGACCACATCGTATAGGAGGCAGTTTTACACTTGGAGCACTTTTCTTCCCTCCAGCCAGCCTGTAACAGAGGTTTAATTTCTTTTCTTATTCTATCTTGAAATGCTACCATTCACTTTAAGTGCGCTCCAGTCTTTTAGTCTTTTTATGAAATTACATGAATTGCTCTGGAAACATAAGGTTTTCCACATGTGTAAACTGTGCTAAGGTACAACATGGTCATGTACCCAGGAGCAAATATCATATTCAAGTTTAAGAATGTTGCAACCAATAAAATCTTCTCAGTAACGTATTTGATAGTCTACGTGTTGCATTATATTCTACTACATAACCGTAAGTATAATTAAATTTAGAAGAATTATTATCAAAAACCATTTACGAGTTTAAAATGTTTTCAAATAGATGCTACTGGCAATTGGGGCTAATTTGACGTCGAAGATGGTCCCACAGATGTCCTATCGGAGACAGATGTGTAGGCCTTGTTGCCGCGGGAGTACCTAAACATCACGCCGACAGTCCATAGAGACACGTGTCATGTGTGGGCGAGCATTGTCCCTTTGAAAAATAGCACCGTGATACTGTCATATGAGAGATAACTGTCCCGCCAGATTTCCCTCACCAATTCATCGCACCTGCCGCGGTGTGGAGTCATTCTCAACTGTTTGCCACACCAAGAAGCCAGAAGTAACATCGCTTTCCCTTTCCAAAAAATTGTCAGAGTGAGGCCCTACCGCGGGTCGCCGCCACACACCCTCACAACGGTCATCAGGGGGGTTGTGCAGAACCGCGAACCATCGCTGAACGCAATGCGACGCCATTCTTCAGCAGTCTATACTTCCCGGTCAGTGCACCACTCCAAACGAAACCATTTGTTTTGTGGTGTTAAAGGTATTATGTGCACTGAGCAGCCGGCCACTGCTAGTCTCCTACCAAAGGTGCTGGGTAACAAAGTATGTTGCAGGGAGTCCATTACTTGTTCTCTAGGGGCAGGTGCAGTTGTGAAGGGGTTAAGATGTGCTTGTGTGCAATGCGGCGATCCTTCCTTACGGTGGTCAGGTTTGGTCGACCGGAACTTTGGTAAGTATGCCTACACTCGGGTTCCCATGCCTCCCAAAATGGGGGAACTGTCACATCAGAATGCCCCATAAATCTTGAAAATGCACTATTCGACCAGCCTGCGAAATGGAGACCCACAACGAATCCCTTTCAAACGCTGTAACGTGATGATAACGCTTTCACACACGACTACATGGCATTTCCGTGTCCTTCATAGCACTCACTCAACATTTATGGCGCTGTTCATACCTCTTATATACCATTCCGGGCCTAATAACACTAAATAAAAAAAGAAATTGTTAAGGAGAAACTTATTTAATCCATACATGTAAACACTTTTGCCATATATAAGATATTTTATTTCCATGGGTATATTGTCAAAGATTACTCCTTTCTGTGCCAAAGTTAGAGTTGTTTAAGTGTAATGCGTATCACTGTTCCTTCTAGTGTTTTACTTGCTAATATACAGTATACGTTAATCTCAAATTAGACGGATTGTTGATAACGAAATTCATAAGTGAATAAACGTACAGTGAGGCTGTGGTTAATATTTCCAGCTGCTTAAATAGATTCTGCAAGATGTCCGCGTATCAATTCCCAGCCATAACATCTCATGACTTTATTGGGATTGTACAGCATTGGTTGTCAATTATTAACATAACACTAATTACATTGTTTTATGTAATGAATTCTTTTACCTATGAGGGGAGTTACCTACAAATATTGACTCGTAAGACATCAGTGGATCAAAATACGCAGAATATGTTAGCTTACTAACTTCTGCATGTCAAAAATTGGCATTTATTTTAATGGAAAATGCAGCCCAGTCCAAGCGTGTTAGCAGATACATTATATGGTTCTTCCAATTACAATTTTCTTCGATATGCACACCTGACAACATAGAATATTCAGTCCTCATCTGAAGACAGTTATAATTCTGCCACCGTCTCCTCCCCCCCCCCCCCCCCCCGGATCAAATAAAATCGTAGATCAGTAACATAAAACAAAAACAATAATGAACAAACCGCCTTCAGTCACAAGTTGCATTTATTTATTGCACTATGCATTTCGAGCTGAGCCTCCAGGGCTCGAAATGCATAGTGCAATAAATAAATGCAACTTGTGAGTGAAGGCGGTTTGTTCTTTATTTTACGAAAGTAAAACAGTCGCGGACGAAACACTGGTAAACAATGGATAAAATTAAAAAAAAACAACAATAATGGGCCAATGATCTAAATTTGTGGGATTCCCCCTGTAACTTATTCCCATGCAGGTAATATGGCGTCCCTCTCTGCACTACTCGAAGAGGACAGGGTAACTTTCTGCACCATCTTTATTAAATAACAACTAACAAAGCCATCAAAACGTAACTTCTCTAATTATATACGTACATAGTAATTGGAAGATCACATTAAGGATTACTACAAAAGTTTGAAAAACAAATAAATGTATCAAGAAAATTGTTGAAGCGAAGATTTAAATGACTGTAAATGAGCATAAGGAAAATGACACGCAGAAGGGCAACCAAGACAGACACGAAACCAACACCCACCACAGTAGTACAAGCTTATATTCCAACTAGCCTCGCGGCTCATGAAAAGACAGAAAGAAATATGATGAGAAAGAGGAAATTATTCAGATGGTTAAATATATGAAAATTTAATTGTGATGGTTGACTGAAACCCATAGTAGGGAAAGGAAAAGAAGGAAAAATAGGAACAGAATGTGGAACAGTCGACAGAAATGAAAGAGGCAGGCACCTTTTTGAAATTTGCACACAATATAACTTACTCATCGATAATATTAGGTTTAAAAGCCATGAAACAAGGTTATACGCGTGCAAGAGAACTGGAGACACAGAAAGGTTTCAAACTGATTACGTAATGGTAAGGCAGAGATTTCGAACCTTGATTTTACACATTGATGTGATTATAATTTATTGCTTATGAACTGTAGATTAAAACTGAAGAATTTTCAAAAAGTTAGGAAGTTAAAGGGTTGGGATCTGGATAGACTAAAAGAACTAGAGGTTGTTGAGGGTTTTTGAGGAAGCATTAGGCGACGTTTGACTGAAACAGGGGAAGAAATTCAATTCACGACGAAGGGATAGCTTTGAGAGATGAAATAGGGACGGAAGCAGAGGATCACTTGGGTAAAAAACATGACATGTTAGAAGCCAAGGAACGTACTGATGAAAGCAGAAAATATAAAAAAATACAGCAAATGAAGGAGGCGAAAGGGAATACAGACCTTTAAAAAATAAGCAGGAGTGGCTACAGGATTTGCAAGGCTGTAGAAGCTTGTGTAACTAGACCAAAGATAAATACCGCTTATAGGAAAATTAAAGAGACTTTCTGAGTAAAGAGAAGGAGCTATGTGAATATCAAGCGCTCAGATGACAAGCCAGTACTAAGCAAAGAAGGGAAAGCTGAAAGGTGAAAGAAATACATAGAGGGCCTGTATAAAGGAAACAAACGTAAGGGGAATATTATACAAAGATAACAGGATGTAGGTCAATATTTTATACCTGACATCGTACTGCGAGCAGAGCACTGAAAGATCTAAGTCAAAACAAAGCCCTAGAGTGGACGTTTCCTCAGAATTATTAAGATCTATGGGAGAGCCAGTCATGACAAAACTATTCCGTCTAGTGTCCAAGATTAACGAGACACGCGAAATACCCTCAGACTTCAGGAAACATGTAATAATCCCCATTGCAAACAAAGCAGGTACTGACATGAGTGACTATCACCAACTATCCACTGAGTAAATGATTGTTGCGAAATACTGACACGAATTATTTAGAGAAGAGTGGAGTAACTGGTAGAAGCTAATTTTGGAGTAGGTTAGTTTGGGTGGCGAAGAAATTTTGGAGCACATGAGACAATGCTGACCCTGCGACTTCTATTGGAAACAGGTAAAAAAAGCAAACATACGAACTGTATGTAGCATCGCAGAGCGTTTCTCAGTGTTCACTGGCAGACAATCTTTGAAATTTTGAAGCTATCAGGGATTAAGCACAAAGAGTAAAAAGTTATATACACCTTCTACAGAACCGAACTGCAGCTGTAAGAGTCGAATGACATGAAAGGGACGTGGTTGAGAAGCGAGTGAGACAGGGTCGTAGACGATCTCCGATGTTATTCAGTCTGTACACTGAACAAGCAGTGAAAAAAAATCAAAGAAAAATTGGGAGACGGAATTGAAGTTCAGTCAGAAGAAACATAGAATTTGTGGTTTTCCGATTACAATGTAATAATGTCGGAGACAATAAAGGACTTCTAAGTGAAGCTGAAGGGAATGGACAGTATCTTGAAAGGAGAATGTAAGAAAACCAGTAAAAAAAGCAAAACTGGGGTAATAGTCGAATTAAGTGAGACGATAGTGAGGGAATTAGATTAGGAAAGCAGCAGATGATTTCTGTTATTTGGGCAGCGAAATAAAAAAAATGGCCAAAGTAAGGAGGATATAAAATGCAAACTGGCAATAACAAGAAAAGCATTTGTGAAAAAGAGGGAATTGTTAACACTTAATATCAATTTCAGCTTTATGAAATCTTTTCTACAGATGTTTGTGTTGTATGAAACTGAAACGTGGACAATATGCAGTTCAGACAAGAAGAGAGTAGATAGGTTTGAAATATGGTGCTGTTGTAGATTGCTGAAGATCAAATGGACAGATCGAGTTATACGTGAGGAGGTACCGAATCGAATTAAGGAAAAAAGAAAACTATGGTACAAGTTGACTGAAAGAAGCGATTGGTTAATAGGACACATTCTGAGGCATCAAAGAATTGTCTTTTGAGTAATGGAAGGAAGTGTGTGGATGATAAAAATCGCAGGGACAGCTGTATAAAACCGCAATAACAACTACTATAGCTGTTAGCACCACACCTACAAATCCGTATTTCCTATTTCACCAGGCTTAGCACTTTACACATATTAGTGCTTCTTGATGTGAAATGTTCCAATATAAATGAGTCAAGTTAGAGAAAGAGTGGCGTGTTAGAATGGATGGTAGGTTCCCGTGTATTGCGAAGTATTTTTCTTTTCGGAGCGTCTACTTACGAGAACAGCGACATTCTGCAACTGTCAGAGAGACAACACCTATCGATGAAGGATTGTAAGGGTAGCCCACTCCCTGGCCACTAGTGACTGACAGTTGTAAACATTATTTGCGGCCGAAGTAAGGCGGGAGTGAGAGTCTCGAGAAGACGTAGGCCGGCAGTTCGTTGGGCCCTCGAGTTTCGCGGATACCGTTGAGAGGACCTGAGTGATCAGACTGTCTTCCAGTGAGTGCGCTAAGCTTCAGCCACTGGCCATTGAAATTCAACTTCAGCAGGGGTAGCCAATAATGAAATTTTACTTATTGTGGATGTGCAGTGTAGTAGGGCGAATGCGTGATTAAATTTGTGGGTGATGTAAAGGGTGGGAAACATAATATACAGATGTGGCATCTCTTGCTACAATACCGGCTGTATTCCGGCTGGGTATCGAGAGGAACTAAGGTTGATGATAGACAGCGGTATGTCATTCCATGCAACCTCAACCAAATGCCAAAGTTCATCAATCGTGGAGGGCTCCGAACGATGGCTTGTCAATCTCTCGGCAACCCATTATCTTAAGTTTACAGCTGGTGCAATGGTTGAAGAGCGTGCAGGCCCGGGCAAAGGGCGAACGCTTCCTGTGTCGGGGTAGTTCAGTACAGCAAGAGCAACATGTAGTCTTTCGTTTCCTTGTTGAAGGTAAAGTCGCGCAGAGATCGGAAGTGGAGAAGGGGCGGCAACCGGCCTTAACATATAGGGGACGATCAAAAAGTTTCCTTTCTAAGGCCATTCTGCTCTTGTCTACATGTCGCAGCCTACCTAGCCCCATTGCAGACGCTGTGGGTTGCATATAGGCTGCAGCAATGCACTCGAACGGAAACTTTTTAGTCGCCCCCTATGTCATTAACGTAATGGCTGTTGTGTATGCAGACCAGAGGTGGTCCAGTGGCACCTCATACCAACAAAACCGCCTTGGCCCGTTTGACTGTGACGAATACAATCTAGTAATGTCCGTTCTTTAAAACATTCAATTTTAGCTGAATTGGAGGTCGTGATTGTAAAAATATTAAAATCTGGCTCAGTCAAAATTTGTAATAAGATCAAAAGCCACAGGACGCGTTTAGAAGCTGATTGTCAACTTCAGGTAGAATTCTTGTAAATTTTTCCTAAGGACGAGAACCTGCTTTGGTAAGGCGACTTACGACTTATCACGATTTTTATGTGGTTCAGCCAAATTTTAATATTTCACTATACTCTTTCTCCTATGAGCCTCAACACACAGGGGTACTTGCATGTGGCATCGTACACAGAATCGCGACCCGTGTGAAAAAAAAAAAAAACAACGACGTGGTGCCGCTCCATTGTTCAGTGCTGTTGTTGGCCGCGGCGCTGTTAGCGCGCCTCTCTCTGTTGCCGCGTCAAGGGACGCCCATTTTGTGACTCAAGATGCGTGACATCAGCGTACAATCCTTCACAGCTGAGCACTAGTCGTGCGGGGGCATTGACATGGCACTGCGTATGGCTCTCCTGAACCTATCGATTACATATACGCAACTAAGTCGTGGGATCCCGACCAACGCGAGCAACAACTTCGCGGACCGCAGTTTCAATCTCTCCGCTGTCGAATTCCAACACTTAATGATAGATGTTCCTTATCCTCATGCGAAGCATAACCCGATATTCCCGCAAACAACCAGCATTAAAATGCAATTCCTGAAATGAGAACTTGATACATAATGTATCCTTATGTACAGAATATGGATGGCGTTACTACTCACTACTTCTATGGATACACTGCAGTGCCGTAGGCGCACCTCTATAGGGGGTGGTGCGTGTGTGGTGATGCCATAGGTGGTGGGGAACCAGAAGAAACTGCGTGGACAATTTAACAATATAACATTATTATACTCACATCAAAAAAAGTTTCGCATCACCCCAGTTCCCAGAACTCCTGGAGACACATGTTGACTGTGGATATATCACAGACACAGTCCCTTTGACTGTTCAGAGATGTCACTAAACCCGCCCAAAAAAGTAAACAACTATGCATGAGCAGTGCCTATTAGACGGAGGCGGTTCGACAGTCTATCAGTTCCAGTCATTCCAGGATGTAGGAACACGGCTCGTGTTCCAAGCCGGCAGTATACACTTCATGTCATTTTGACGTTTGCTGCAAGCTACCTTCATGATGATGTTATTTTGTTGACCAGTAATCATTCATGGAGAACCTTGTGTCGAGCTAGGAAAAATAACCCATGCCGACATTAGCAATAATCAAGCTTCAAACTTTCGAATAATGCTACAGAAATTACATATACACGAAAATGCGTGCATCCATGAAACAAATACATAGATACTTAGTCGATAGTAGTACTACAAGAATTCAGAAAGTCACCTCTGTTTCTATAGATGCAAAATATTTCTAAAAACTAATAGAACTTAGAAGTAAACAGCCACAATTACGAACCAGATCTCAAACGCTAGCTGACAGTGTCAGTTATTTCTGTCGATCATTGATCATATGGTTTCACACTGTGAAGTACATCTACATCTACATGGAAACTCTGCAAATCACACTTAAGTGCCTGGCAGAGGGATCATCAAACCATCTTTACAACAATCTCGAAGAGCGTGTGGAAAAAACGAACACCTCTATCGCTCCGAGCGACCTCTGATTTCCCTTATATACACTCCTGGAAATGGAAAAAAGAACACATTGACACCGGTGTGTCACACCCACCAAACTTGCTCCGGACACTGCGAGAGGGCTGTACAAGCAATGATCACACTCACGGCACAGCGGACACACCAGGAACCGCGGTGTTGGCCGTCGAATGGCGCTAGCTGCGCAGCATTTGTGCACCGCCGCCGTCAGTGTCAGCCAGTTTGCCGTGGCATACGGAGCTCCATCGCAGTCTTTAACACTGGTAGCATGCCGCGACAGCGTGGACGTGAACCGTATGTGTCGTTGACGGACTTTGAGCGAAGGCGTATAGAGGGCATGCGGGAGGCCTAATGGACGTACCGCCGAATTGCTCAACACGTGGGGCGTGAGGTCTCCACAGTACATCGATGTTGTCGCCAGTGGTCGGCGGAAGGTGCACGTGCCCGTCGACCTGGGACCGGACCGCAGCGACGCACGGATGCACGCCAAGAACGTAGGATCCTACGCAGTGCCGTAGGGGACCGCACCGCCACTTCCCAGCAAATTAGGGACACTGTTGCTCCTGGGGTATCGGCGAGGACCATTCGCAACCGTCTCCATGAAGCTGGGCTACGGTCCCGCACACCGTTAGGCCGTATTCCGCTCACGCCCCAACATCGTGCAGCCCGCCTCCAGTGGTGTCGCGACAGGCGTGAATGGAGGGACGAATGGAGACGTGTCGTCTTCAGCGATGAGACTCGCTTCTGCCTTGGTGCCAATGATGGTCGTATGCGTGTTTGGCGCCGTGCAGGTGAGCGCCACAATCAGGACTGCATACGACCGAGGCACACAGGGCCAACACCCGGCATCAAGGTGTGGGGAGCGATCTACTACACTGGCCGTACACCTCTGGTGATCGTCGAGGGGACACTGAATAGTGCACGGTACATCCAAACCGTCATCGAACCCATCGTTCTACCATTCCTAGACCGGCAAGGGAACTTGCTGTTCCAACAGGACAATGCACGTCCGCATGTATCCCGTGCCACCCAACGTGCTCTAGATGGTGTAAGTCAACTACCCTGGCCAGCAAGATCTCCGGATCTGTTCCCCATTTAGCATGTTTGGGACTGGATGAAGCGTCGTCTCACGCGGTCTGCACGTCCAGCACGAACGCTGGTCCAACTGAGGCGCCAGGTGGAAATGGCATGGCAAGCCGTTCCACAGGACTACATCCAGCATCTCTACGATCGTCTCCATGGGAGAATAGCAGCCTGCATTGCTGCGAAAGGTGGATAAACACTGTACTTGTGCCGACATTGTGCATGCTCTGTTGCCTGTGTCTATGTGCCTGTGGTTCTGTCAGTGTGATCATGTGATGTATCTGACCCCAGGAATGTGTCAATAAAGTTTTCCCTTCCTGGGACAATGAATTCACGGTGTTCTTATTTTAATTTCCAGGAGTGTATTTATGATGCTCGTTTCTCCCTATGTAGGTCGGCTTCAACAAAATACTTTCGAATTCTGGGGAGAAAGCTGGTGACTGAAATTTCGTGAGAAGATTCTTCCGCAACGAAAAACGCCTTTGTTTTACAGGTGTCCCTCCCAAATCCTGTATCATGCCCGTAACACTATTTCCCCATTTCCCGATAATAAAAAACGTGCTGCTCTTCGTTGAATTTTCTCGATGTATCCCTTTAATTCTATCCGTTATGGATCCCAGACCGCACAGGAGTACTCCAAAACAGGATGGACAGGCGTAGTGTAGGCCGTATGTTTAGCAGATACACTCCTGGAAATTGAAATAAGAACACCGTGAATTCATTGTCCCAGGAAGGGGAAACTTTATTGACACATTCCTGGGGTCAGATACATTACATGATCACACTGACAGAACCACAGGCACATAGACACAGGCAACAGAGCATGCACAATGTCGGCACTAGTACAGTATATATCCACCTTTCGCAGCAATGCAGGCTGCTATTCTCCCATGGAGACGATCGTAGAGATGCTGGATGTAGTCCTGTGCAACGGCTTGCCATGCCATTTCCACCTGGCGCCTCAGTTGGACCAGCGTTCGTGCTGGACGTGCACACCGCGTGAGACGACGCTTCATCCAGTCCCAAACATGCTCAATGGGAGACAGATCCGGAGATCTTGCTGGCCAGGGTAGTTGACTTACACCTTCTAGAGCACGTTGGGTGGCACGGGATACATGCGGACGTGCATTGTCCTGTTGGAATAGCAAGTTCCCTTGCCGGTCTAGGAATGGTAGAACGATGGGTTCGATGACGGTTTGGATGTACCGTGCACTATTCAGTGTCCCCTCGACGATCACCAGAGGTGTACGGCCAGTGTAGGAGATCGCTCCCCACACCATGATGCCGGGTGTTGGCTCTGTGTGCCTCGGTCGTATGCAGTCCTGATTGTGGCGCTCACTTGCATGGCGCCAAACACGCATACGACCATCATTGGCACCAAGGCAGAAGCGACTCTCATCACTGAAGACGACACGTCTCTATTCGTCCCTCCATTCACGCCTGTAGCGACACCACTGGAGGCGGGCTGCACGATGTTGGGGCGTGAGCGGAAGACGGCCTAACGGTGTGCGGGACCGTAGCCCAGCTTCATGGAGACGGTTGCGAATGGTCCTCGCCGATACCCCAGGAGCAACAGTGTCCCTAATTTGCTGGGAAGTGGCGGTGCGGTCTCCTACGGCACTGCGTAGGATCCTACGGTCTTGGCGTGCATCCGTGCGTCGCTGCGGTCCAGTCCCAGGTCGACGGGCACGTGCACCTTCCGCCGACCACTGGCGACAACATCGATGTACTGTGGAGACCTCACGCCCCACGTGTTGAGCAATTCGGCGGTACGTCCACCCGGCCTCCCGCATGCCCACTATACGCCCTCGCTCAAAGTCCGTCACCTGCACATACGGTTCACGTCCACGCTGTCGCGGCATGCTACCAGTGTTAAAGACTGCGATGGAGCTCCGTATGCCACGGCAAACTAGCTGACACTGACGGCGGCGGTGCACAAATGCTGCGCAACTAGCGCCATTCGACGGCCAACACCGCGGTTGCTGGTGTGTCCGCTGTGCCGTGCGTGTGATCACTGCTTGTACAGCCCTCTCGCAGTGTCCGGAGCAAGTATGGTGGGTGTGACACACCGGTGTCAATGTGTTCTTTTTTCCATTTCCAGGAGTGTATGTTACATTTTCTAAGTGTTTTGCCAGTAAAACGCAGTCCTTGGTTTGCCTTCCCCACAACATTTTCTACATGTTCTTTCGAATTCAGGTTGTTCGTAATGGTAATTCTTAGGTATTTTGTCGAATTTACGGCCTTTAGATTTGACAGATTAATCGTCTAACCGAAGTTTTACGGATTTCTTTTAGCACTCATGTGGATGACCTCACTAATTTCAATATTTAAGGTCAATTGCCAACTTTTGCAGGATTTAGATATCTTTTCTAAATCGTTTTGCAATTTGTATTGAAGTTCTGATGACTTTACTAGACGATAAACGACAGCATCATCTGCAAACAACCTAAATCGTTTATATAGATAAGGAACAGCAAAGGGCCTATAATACTACCTTGGTGAACGCCAGAAATCACTTCTTCTTTATTACGAACTGTGACCTAACTATCTACATCTACGTCTACGTCTACATCTACATCTACATCTACATGGATACTCTGCAAATCACGTTTCAGTGCCTGGCAGAGTGTTAATCGAACCACCTTCTCTATTCTCTATTATTAAAAAAAAAAATGGTTCAAATGGCTCTGAGCACTATGGGACTTAACAGCTGTGGTCATCAGTCCCCTAGAACTTAGAACTACTTAAGACTTTAATAACCTAAGGACATCACACACATCCATGTCCGAGTCAGGATTCGCCGAACCTGCGACCGTAGCAGTCGCGCGGTTCCGGACTGCGCGCCTAGAGCCGCGAGACCACCGCGGCCGGCCTCTATTATTCCAATCTCGTATATCACGCGGAAAGAATGAACACCTGTATATTTTCGTACGAGCTCTGATTTATCTTATTTTATAGTGGTGATCGTTTCTCCCTATGTAGGTCGATCTCAACAAAATATTTTCGCACTCAAAGGAGAAAGTTGGTGATTGGAATTTCATGAGAAGATTCCGGTGCAGCGAAAAACGGGTTTGTTTTAATGATGTCCAGCTCAAATCCTGTATCATTTCAGTGACACACTCTCCCATATTCGCGATAATACAAAACGTGCTACCCTTCTTTGAACTTCCTTCGATGTACTCAGTCAGTCCTATCTGGTAAGGATCCCTGTTCAGTTTGTCTCCCAAATCTTTTATACAGATAAGGAACAGCAAAGGGCCTATAACACTGTTTTACTCAATAACTTTCCATCAGTTACTACGAACTGTGACCTCTCTGACAGGAAATCACAAATTCAGTCATGTAACAGAGACGATATTCCATAAGCACGCAATTTCACTACAAGCCGCTTGTGTGGTATAGTGTCAAAAGCCTTTTGAAAATCAAAAAATATGGACTCAATCTGAAATCCATTGTCAGTAGCACTTAACACTTGATGCTCGTTATTAACTCAGGATTACCTGTTGGTAAGAGGTCAAGTGTATTTTCACAACCGTTTACTATTCGCGTAGCCTCATGAACTAACTACTCGAAATAATTTTCATAGAATGCGTTTAGCACAATTTCGGATGATGTTTTATGAGTACCTCCGGAATTAAACGCGTATTTTCGCCAACATATCGAGGGTAAGATGAAGACACCACCAACAATGATCGTATGAGTCGAGTACGTGTTTGAAATCAAACTCAAGTTCTCTTTGAACCTTTCAGCAACTGTATCATCGGAATTGGGAGGTCGGTAAAAGGATCCAATGTATTTTATTCCGGTTGCGAACAATGGCTTCTGTTCATACTAACCCATAGGAACTATCTACTTCAATTTCGCGTCGAGATGAACTATATCTAACAGCAGCAAACACGCCACCGCCAACCGTGTTTAGCCTATCCTTTCGGAACACCGTTAGGTTCCTCGCAAAAATTTTGGTTGAGCTTATATCTGGCTTTAGCCGGCTTTCAGTGCCTATAACGATTTGAGCATCAGTGCTTTCTATTAGCGCTTGGAGCTCTGGTACTTTACCAACACAGCTACGACAATTTACAACTGTATGCCGATGGGTCCTGTATCTACGTTCTTCCTGTGTTCGGCCTGCACTCTTTGTGACTGAAGCCCTTCTTATGTTTTCCCGAGACCCTTTAACCTAAAAATCCGCTCAGTCCTTGCCACACAGCCACTGCTGCCCGTGTAGCCGCCTCCTGCGTATAGTGGAGACCTGACCCACTCAGCAGAACGAAATCGCGAATCCATTCTCGCAGCTGAGACGATAATCCATAAGAATACAATTTCACTACAAACCGCTTTTGTGGTACAGTGTCAAAAGCCTTTTTGAAATCTAGGAATCAACTTGAGATCCTTTGTCAATAATATTCAAACTTCGTGTATGTAAAGATCTAGTTGTATTTCACAAGTACGATGTTTTCTAAATCCGTGATGATGTTTGTCAACAGACCGTTTGTCAACAGACCGTTCTCTTGGAGGTAATTCGTAATGTTCGAACACAATATATGTTTCAAAATCCTGCTGCATATTGACGTTAATGGTGTGGAACTGCAATTTAGTGGAGTACCCCTACTATCTTTCTTGGCTAATTGTGTGACCTGTGCATCTTTCCAGTCTTTGGGTACGGATATTTCACCGTGCTGGCGGTAGTATGTGATTGTAAAGTATGAAGCTGTTACATCAGCATACTCTGATAGGAATCTAATTGGTGTACAATTTGGACCTGAAGACTTGCTTTTATTAAGTGATTTAAGTTGCGTCACTACTCCGAGGATATGTAAATCACCCATGTTGGCAACTGTTGTTGATCCGAATTCTGGAACATTTACTTTGTCTTCTTTCGTGAAGGAAATTCGAAAGACTTTGTTTAGTAACTCTGCTTTCGCAGCACTGTCGTCGATAGTACTTCCATTGCTATCGCACAGAGGAGGCATTGTCTGCGTCTTGCCGTCGCATATTTTACATACGACCAGAATCTGGATCTTCTGCCAGGTTGTGGAAACTATTGTGACTATCTCGCATTGCTATCCGCGCTACGTTACGAGTCTCTGTAAAAGGTCATCAGTGTCGGAGATTTTGCGTTGGTTTAAATTTTGCATGCTTTTTTGTTGTTTCTGCAACAGTGTCCTGACCCGTTATGTGTACCAAGGGTGATCAATTCCGTCCTTTGTTAATTTATTTGCTACAAATCTCTCAATTACCGTCGATACTATTTCTTTGAATTTACGCCACATCTGGTCTGCACTTACATTGTTAAGAATTTTTTTTTTGGGGGGGGGGGGGGGTGTTACAATAATCAATCCCACCATAACAACCCTCTGTTCACTAATCTCTGTATCCGTTTGATGCTCGTTATTTGCTCAGAATTATTTGTTGCTAAGAGGTCAAGTGCTTTTTCACAACCGTTTACTATTCGCACGGGGTCATAAACTAATTGATCGAAAAAATTGTCAGAGAATGCGTTTAGCACAATTTCGGATGATGTACCTCCGGATTTAAAGATGTTTTCGCCATCATATGGAGGTAAATTAAAGTCATCATTTATTTCCCTGATGGCTCATTGAACTGTTCGTTAGATTTCACGGGATACTGGACTAGGACAGTCATCTCGTAAGATTACGGTAAAAGACAGTGTTTCATTCATTTGTTAAGTTTCTATTTGGTCGTGCTGTATTGTAAATACTTAGCTAAGGTGAGTCACAATGCCACTTTGTTAGAGATGAAAGTCGTATTTATTTTATTTGGATATAGTCATCTTAGAGAGAGGGAACGCTAGAAAAGGAAAATTTGGCTTGATGAGATTTGAATTAATGGTCGAGTGACACGTTATCCTGATAGCAGCAAGACGAGTTGTATAAATCAATCGGATTCACCATCTTGCATCTACAAACACCATATTACTGTGATCAATTACTGAATCGGCATGGTTTCATATTCATGGTCTTCCGACAACCTGTTGAAGTGATGGCTCTTCAGACTGTTGATCTTTGTGGCGTCAGAGGGTGACGGAAAGGGAACAAATAGATTCTACTCGTTGTTGTAGTTACCTATAGCGTAACTCGCAATGGAGGAAGCGTGCCCAGTTTTTTGTACTTTTATTTATTTTAATTTTCGCAACAAAGTGCTATTTAGTGTAAAAGCTATCAGCATACGGGCGTCCGCGCTATACTTCCGATGGACGTTGGTGATCGTAAGGATATATACCACACCGTTATCGTGGGAAGGTTGCAGTGGACGTGTGACATTTCAAGACGTGTAAGTGACTTCCTGTGTAGTCTGAATGCCTGTGATGAGTAGTTGTGCATCGCGCAATGCTTAGCAGGGCCTGTAATGCTATGAAACTAAAAGAACATCTTTGGAACAGTGCCAATAGGGTCACTGAACATAACATATAGACATTCGACAGACGATTTACTCTCGTGTTTTCTGAACTGTCTATAGCGCATTGAGGCTGTTTTGTGTTTCTACCCAATACAGTTCTGGGAGAGCTTTGAGCTGCCAAAATATCTGTGATAGTCTTGATGTTGCGTTGAACTGCCACCATTTAGAAAGTTACGAACTTCCATTGGAGGCAAATTGTCAGACTCCAAATAGTTGCTGTAATCAGGTCAATTGTCGAAAATATGCAAGTTGTATGTGATTTATCTGTTGTCGTGACAGTGTATAGAGTTAAAACGAAACTTCGTCTGCTAAACAGAGTAGAGGAAGGCTTAGTAAACCTGCAGTGCTTTAACCTCTGCTAAAGACATAAATTCTCCCACTCGATAGCCAACCGTGATATATTTTCAGTAGGGAAAAAAAGTGTAGGTTGCAATGACAGCAGAAGCTTTATTGACGCGTTTCACCTTTTTGGAGGATCTTATTTCTTTTAGGAACTGCAGTTCCTAAAAAAGAAGGACTCTGACGATTCCTCAAATAGGTGAGATGCTTCAATTAAGCTTCTGCTGTCATTGCAACTTAGACTGTTTTTTCTTCTCTTAAGAAGACAACGGGGGACGTAATGACTTTCAGACTTCATATGCATCTACTGAGCACTCTGAAAGGCAAATAACATGCCAGGAAATGCAGAACCAAACATAGCAAATGTAGATTTGTTATAGACCAATCATGCGTAGTTTATCCCCGACTATGAAGATAGCACTGCAGATAGTACTTTCGAGTAATGTGTTTAAGAGAGCAGAAACTATGCTCTTCGAGTGCTTAAGACAGGTGAAAAGCATATCGCTATATATAACTATTTACGTTGCTTGATTTTTTTCCTTCGCGGAACATATATGAAAAAATTAGGGACGTAACTACACTAGGGGTACCAAGCACTTTAGAGATGTACCGTGTTTCAGCCTATCCAGTTTGCTTTTCCGAGCAGTTTTGCCAAACAACACATATACTACCCAAAGTGAATGCAGGGAAGAGACTTCAACGCTGCAAGGAGCACTAAACCTGTGATAGCGACCAGCTGAAGCATGAACGAAGGTAAGGTGTGATTACTCGACATACCTCGGAGGTGATGTTGTATACATGAAAATAGTTTCGTTATAACGGTATAAGGAGCACAATAAATAGTGCTTCTCGGTATGAGACCTTTCTCAAGTAGAACAAAAAGATTTGTGTGTACGTCATTTTAAAATATTGGCACGTTCACTTCAAAAGCAAAAATTAGTCTTCCAATTTCAACACTAGAGATGTGGATGACTAGATGTAAACTTGACATGCTGCTCTGGAAGCTCCCCGTTGCCTGATCCTTCACGAAGGGTGAACAAGTAAAGAACAACTCCCGGTGAGCCTTCGTATGAGGTCAGATTTTTCTGAGTTTTGTGTCTTGTATATTTCGTCAGATGTAAGTTATTATCTCTCCTAAAGGAATAGAAGGAATATCTGGGTTTATCATCACAGTGGCTACGTGTTCATTAGGAACTGACCAACGACTGAGACGGAAATCACCTTATCAATGAAGGAAATTACAGATAACGTAGATTCGAATGGAGATTTGATCCACCACTTTCCCGAGTACCAGTGGCTTACCATCCTATGGATCTAGCTTAAAAGAAAATCACTAATTATACTAGTGTATAAAGCTTGTTGTGTTTTTTCCCAGTATCTCATGAGAATATACGAAAACTATGAACAATCTGTTGTTTAAGTGAAAGAATAGTGTAGCTTTGAGGCATTTAACCATTGTCACACTATCTTTTTCTGAATATCCGATTTGTTTGAATTTTGGATACTCTAGATGGCCTACGATTCCACACAGTCCGGGTAAACGACGTTTCACTTGATTACGTTAAGAGGCGCATTAACTGTCGCTTACAAGAGCACGCTTCACTCTACAGCAGAACAGCACGTTTCTGTGACTGGAATCTGCTGTAGCTGCTGCCCTTGTAGACAAGGGCGCGTGTGCTTTAGTTGTCACAAAGGCAGGACTTTGCGCTGCTAAACGCGCAGGCAGACAGAATTCAGCGTGGCTGCGGCCTTCGGCGTAGACGGAAGTGACGCAACGCAATGTTTGTTGTCCGGAAGCTGTGGACAGGAGCATTGTGGCGCTGTCGGCAGGCTTTGTCTCTCGTGGTCACGGAGCAGGGCACCTCAAGACTCGTAATGGTTCCACGAGTGCGCTGGGTCCCAGGGAGAGAGAACGGTAGATCGTCTATTACGTAATATATACCGCACTGTATAAGTATATCCCGAAATATAACGATAATTTCTCAATTTTCTGTCAACTTATTTTTGGACTCAGTATACATTGCGGAACGATTTTACTTAACACCTGTTTTCTTTAACCTTTAAATCTAAACGGGGTGGAAGGGCTGACCCAATAAAGTGAACATTGCAATTCCAGGAGGTTATTAACTCCCCAAAACAATATCACATAAAATTTGACAGGCCCACTCGGGCAAGATTATTTAAGAGACATTCAATACATAAAATCATAAGTAAGTTAATAAATCATCTCTGATAAACATTGATAACCGCCACTCATGCAAACACTCATTACATAAAATCATAAGCAAGTTAAAGAATCTTTAGATTGCGTTGACATAGAACCTCATTTTCTACACCACCGAGGGACCGTATACTGCAGGAAGTGCGATACATTTCCGCTAATTATGTCCACCCGTACTCGAGGTAAACGCGTTTCGAGGGTTGGGTAGACAGATAGACGGTCACGAAAGTGAGACTAGTAGGGCTCCATTTATACGATTTAGGTGACGAGATCCTAACAAGGAAAATAGCTACGACCGTCACTGAAGATGAGGGCCGCATAAATAATTACTCCCACTGTGTATTCGAAATGTTCTAGTTGTAGTCCTTAGATCAGTATGTTGATCGTAGCTCCGCTTTAAATCCAAATCACGTTTACAGGAATGCAAATAAAATCCATTGGCCTATACACGTGGTAATTCAGATCCCAGTATTAATGCCACCGCGTTTTAGAAGTGCGAGCATTCCCATTGCTAACTAGCTTAAGAAAAACTTCTGCTAATGAACGTTTATCGGCTGTGGCGAGTCTAATGGAGAATTCGAAACATTGTAGAATACGAATGGCAGCTATGTAGCCGTTTATTTCTTGGGGTGGTGCAGAATTATCCTACTGAATTTACTCGCCAATAACAGTTTTTTGTTATTTCGGTAAACATCCCGAATGATTGTCACATAAGCGGTGGCATAAAGGTAGAAAATGAATGTTTTTGAGTCCAGAAAGCTCTATGCAACAGACACTGCAGACAATTTTGCCATTTTCATTGCAAAATTGCCGCCTATTCATGGTTCGAGTAATAATAGAGGGCTGTTTGCCTGGGTTCTCTGCTAGCGTAGTGAAAGGTGTTTGCTACTGCAAGGAAGGTCTGGTTTGTTTTTGGTTCCAATTTCGATGGAGGCAGACAGTCTAACAGTAAATCAATTTTAAGAAAGTCTCGGGCCCCAATACGTTTAATTGCAACCTTTATTCTGGCGCCCTGTGGATGTCAATATGAAACTTTTGTAGAATTTCATACTTGTTACTGCCTGCATTTTCCGCTTCTGTCAATAATTGAATTGACTTCAGTGTGGCACTGAATGATTTTTAACTGAATTTCGATATGAATCTTCATGACTTGCTAAATTTGCACACTTTCATGGTGGGTCAGCAACGGTAATCCAGTATGGCTGGTCTGAACGTTGACACAGACCATTTAGCGGCCGAAGGCGCATAATATTTTGCTAATTAGTAACGATCTGGGTTACTTTATCTTAGTAAAACAGTTACGTTATCTCGATAAGCTGAAATTCATTTTTATTAGGAAAGTTCATACTCATTTGCGTTTCTTCTTTCATTAATATCTTGTATCTACGTGTTGTGTTTAACACACTAATAAGCATTAAATAGCCTTACACATGATTGAAACCAGTCTGACAAAGTTGGGATAGTTTTTCAATTTCACGCCTGTGCATAGTATGTTGGTAGCACTTCGTCACCTTGCCTGTTATGCTGTGTAGCAGACTTTAAAGCTGTACCGATCAGCATAACGAAAAGGCGAGGGGTCTCGCTAGTTTTGTCCACGACTGTACAAGAAGTGTACTCAGTGCAAAATTCTATCGTCCTGTGGCACTGAACTCGGGAATTACCATCTCATGCGTAGGCCTCCTTTAATATCCGAAAACAGATAGCTGCGTTTGGAATTGTGCCATGAGGGGAAGCATGGATCCTGATGGATAGTATCTGTTTTGTTCAGTTACGAATCGCAGTTCTGCACTTCATTGAATGACCATCGTCGACGAGTATAGTTGTGATGGCTGTCTCCCAGGGAGAGGTTCTATTCTTGCAATTTTTGCCGGAGCTGTATGGGTTCTTTTTCCTTTGTGAGAAGACTGTGACGGGTGCCACTTACCTTGGTATGTTACAGTTGTCGTTGAATCCGGAACTGACCGCCGGTTCTGTGAATTTCATATTCTAACAAGAAGGGCACTGACATCTTTGGCGTATCGCTGGATTGGGCGTAGCGATGAAGATGATTTGGCTTTGTTCCCTTGGCAATCCAGGTCGCCTTACCTAACGCTTTGCGGCTTTTTCCTTTGGGGGTCTTTAGTAAGGTCAGTATTTGCGTATCACGACTGCCAAGAGCGCTGTAAGAGCTCAGGGAACGCTTCAGTGCTTCTGTGATGACCATTGGCAGGATGTTGCTACATGTACGGCACAAACTTGACTAATGCCTGAACGTGTTTCATGTGACCAGAGTGGCACTCATAGAACGCTTGTAGACTGCAAAATACATCCTTGGTGAGTTTACGGTTCTGTTCCTGAATCAATAATACACTCCTGAAAATGGAAAAAAAGAACAAATTGACACCGGTGTGTCAGACCCAGCATACTTGCTCCGGACACTGCGAGAGGACTGTACAAGCAATGATCACACGCATGGCACAGCGGACACACCAGGAACCGCGGTGTTGGCCGTCGAATGGCGCTAGCTGCGCAGCATTTGTGCACCGCCGCCGTCAGTGTCAGTCAGTTTGCCGTGGCATACGGAGCTCCATCGCAGTCTTTAACACTGGTAGCATACCGCGACAGCGTGGACGTGAACCGTATGTGCAGTTGACGGACTTTGAGCGAGGGCGTATAGTGGGCATGCGGGAGGCCGGGTGGACGTACCGCCGAATTGCTCAACACGTGGGGCGTGAGGTCTCCACAGTACATCGATGTTGTCGCCAGTGGTCGGCGGAAGGTGCACGTGCCCGTCGACCTGGGACCGGACCGCAGCGACGCACGGATGCACGCCAAGACCGTAGGATCCTACGCAGTGCCGTAGGGGACCGCACCGCCACTTCCCAGCAAATTAGGGACACTGTTGCTCCTGGGGTATCGGCGAGGACCATTCGCAACCGTCTCCATGAAGCTGGGCTACGGTCCCGCACACCGTTAGGCCGTCTTCCGCTGACGCCCCAACATCGTGCAGCCCGCCTCCAGTGGTGTCGCGACAGGCGTGAATGGAGGGACGAATGGAGACGTGTCGTCTTCAGCGATGAGAGTCACTTCTGCCTTGGTGCCAATGATGGTCGTATGCGTGTTTGGCGCCGTGCAGGTGAGCGCCACAATCAGGACTGCATACGACCAAGGCACACAGGGCAACACCCGGCATCATGGTGTGGGGAGCGATCTCCTACACTGGCCGTACACCTCTGGTGATCGTTGAGGGGACACTGAATAGTGCACGGTACATCCAAACCGTCATCGAACCCATCGTTCTACCATTCCTAGACCGGCAAGGGAACTTGCTGTTCCAACAGGACAATGCACGTCCGCATGTATCCCGTGCCACCCAACGTGCTCTAGAAGGTGTAAGTCAACTACCCTGGCCAGCAAGATCTCCGGATCTGTCCCCCATTGAGCATATTTGGGACTGGATGAAGCGTCGTCTCACGCGGTCTGCACGTCCAGCACGAACGCTGGTCCAACTGAGGCGCCAGGTGGAAATGGTATGGCACGCCGTTCCACAGGACTACATCCAGGATCTCTACGATCGTCTCCATGGGAGAATAGCAGCCTGCATTGCTGCGAAAGGTGGATATACGCTGTACTAGTGCCGACATTGTGCATGCTCTGTTGCCTGTGTCTATGTGCCTGTGGTTCTGTCAGTGTGATCATGTGATGTGTCTGACCCCAGGAATGTGTCAATAAAGTTTCCCCTTCCTGGGACAATGAATTCACGGTGTTCTTATTTCAATTTCCAGGAGTGGAATTGCCCATATAATAGTTTGAAAAATGTAGAGCGTTCAATAAGTGAAAGCTGGTACGATATATTCCACCGAAAGGGGAAACCTAGTGTGCGTAATGTCTACTTGTTTGTGTGCAAACAGAGTAAGGTCGATAATTTGCTCAATATGCGAAGCAAACCTTCACTGTAATTGCTGTAATGGACGGAAACTCTCTTAAAGTGCGGAAAAATGCAAAACAGTGGTAATAAGAACAGCAAATACCCAACAGCATCTCATTATAAATTAGTGGTGAATATCTGGAATACGCCATTTTTTGGTCATCAGTCTACTGATTGGTTTGATGCGGCCCGCCACGAATTCCTTTCCTGTGGTAACCTCTTCATCTCAGGGTAGCACTTGCAACCTACGTCCTCAATTATTTGCTTGACGTATTCCAATCTCTGTCTTCCTCTACAGTTTTTGCCCTCTACAGCTCCCTCTAGTACCATGGAAGTCATTCCTTCATGTCTTAACAGATGTCCTGTCATCCTGCCCCTTCTCCTTATCAGTATTTCCAAATATTCCTTTCCTCTCCGATTCTGCGTAGAAACTCCTCATTCCTTACCTTATCAGTCCACCTAATTTTCAACATTCGTCTATAGCACCACATTTCAAATGCTTCGATTCTCTTCTGTTCCGGTTTTCCCAGAGTCAATGTTTCACTACCATACAATGCTGTACTCCAGATGTACATCCTCAGAAATTTCTTCCTCAGATTAAGGCCGGTATTTGATATTAGTAGGCTTCTCTTGGCCAGAAATGCCTTTTTTGCCATAGCGAGTCTGCTTTTGATATCCTCCTTGCTCCGTCCGTCACTGGTTATTTTACTGCCTAGGTAGAAGAATTCCTTAACTTCATTGACTTCGTGACCATCAATCCTGATGTTAAGTTTCTCGCTGTTCTCATTTCTGCTACTTCTCATTACCTTCGTCTTTCTCCGATTTACTCTCAAACTATACTGTGTACTCATTAGACTGTTCATTCCGTTCAGCAGATCATTTAATTCTTCTTCACTTTCACTCAGGATAGCAATGTCATCAGCGAATCGTATCATTGATATCCTTTCACCTTGTATTTTAATTCCACTCCTGAACCTTCCTTTTATTTCCATCATTGCTTCCTCGATGTACAGATTGAAGAGTAGGGGCGAAAGGCTACAGCCTTGTCTTACTCCCTCCTTAATACGAGCACTTCGTTCTTGATCGTCCACTCTTATTATTCCCTCTTGGTTGTTGTACATATTGTATATGACCCGTCTCTCCCTATAGCTTACCCCAACTTTTTTCAGAATCTTGAACAGCTTGCACCATTTTATATTGTCGAACGCTTTTTCCAGGTCGACAAATCCTATGAACGTGTCTTGATTTTTCTTTAGCCTTGCTTCCATTATTAGCCGTAACGTCAGAACTGCCTCTCTCGTGCCTTTACTTTTCCTAAAGCCAAACTGATCGTCACCTAGCGCATTCTCAATTTTCTTTTCCATTCTTCTGTATAATATCCTTGTAAACAGCTTCGATGCATGAGCTGTTAAGCTGATTGTGCGATAATTCTCGCACTAGTCAGCTCTTGCCGTCTTCGGAATTGTGTGGATGATGCTTTTCCGAAAGTCAGATGGTATGTCGCCAGACTCATATATTCTACACACCAACGTGAATAGTCGTTTTGTTGCCACTTCCCCTAATGATTTTAGCAATTCTGATCGAATGTTATCTATCCCTTCTGCGTTATTTGACCGTAAGTCCTCCAAAGCTCTTTTAAATTCCGATTCTAATACTGGATCCCCTATCTCTTCTAAATCGACTCCTGTTTCTTCTTCTATCACATCAGACAAATCTTCACCCTCATAGACGCTTTCAATGTATTCTTTCCACCTACCTGCATTTAGCAGTGGAATTCCCGTTGCTCTCTTAATGTTAACACCGTTGCTTTTAGTGTCACCAAAGGTTGTTTTGACTTTCCTGTATGCTGAGTCTGTCCTTCCGACAATCATATCTTTTTCGATGTCTTCACATTTTTCCTGCAGCCATTTCGTCTTAGCTTCCCTGCACTGCCTATTTATTTCATTCCTCAGCGACTTGTATTTCTGTTTTCCTGATTTTCCCGGAACGTGTTTGTGCTTCCTCCTTTCATCAAACAGCTGAAGTATTTCTTCTGTTACCCATGGTTTCTTCGCAGCTACCTTCTTTGTACCTATGTTTTCCTTCCCAACTTCTGTGATGGCCCTTTTTAGAGACGTCCATTCCTCTTCAACTGTGTTGCCTACTGCGCTATTCCTTATTGCTGTATCTATAGCGTTAGAGAACTTCAAACGTATCTCGTCATTCCTTAGAACTTCCGTATCCCACTTCTTAGCGTATTGATTCTTCCTGACTAATGTCTTGAACTTCAGCCTGCTCTTAATCACTGCTATATTGTGATCTGAGTCTATATCTGCTGCTGGGTACGCCTTACAGTCCAGTATCTGATTTCGGAATCTCTGTCTGACCATGATGTAATCTAATTGAAATCTTCCCTATCTCCCGGCCTTTTCCAAGTATACCTCCTTCTCTTGTGATTCTTGAACAGGGTATTTGCTATTACTAGCTGAAACTTGTTACAGAACTCAATTAGTCTTTCTCCTCTTTCATTCCTTGTCCCAAGCCCATATTCTCCTGTAACCTTTTCTTCTACTCCTTCCCCTACAACTGCATTCCAGTCGCCTATGACTATTAGATTTTCGTCCCCCTTTACGTACTGCATTACCCTTTCAATATCCTCATACACTTTCTCTATCTGTTCATATTCAGCTTGCGACGTCGGCATGTATACCTGAACTATCGTTGTCGGTGTTGGTCTGCTGCCGATTCTGATTAGAACAACCCGGTCACTTAACTGTTCACAGTAACACACCCTCTGCCCTACCTTCCTATTCATAACGAATCCTACACCTGTTATACCATTTTCTGCTGCTGTTGATATTACCCGATACTCATCTAACCAGAAATCCTTGTCTTCCTTCCGGTTCACTTCACTGATCCCTACTATATCTAGATTGAGCCTTTGTGTTTCCCTTTTCAGATTTTCTAGTTTCCCTATCACGTTCAAGCTTCTGACATTCCACGCCCCGACTCGTAGAACATTATCCTTTCGTTGATTATTCAATCTTTTTCTCATGGTAACCTCCCCCTTGGCAGTCCCCTCCCGGAGATTCGAATGGGGGACTATTCCGGAATCTTTTGCCAATGCAGAGATCATCATGACACTTCTTCAACTACAGGCCATATGTCCTGTGGATACACGTTACGTGTCTTTAATGCAGTGGTTTCATTGCCTTCTGCATCCTCATGTCGTTGATCATTGCTGATTCTTCCGCCTTTAGGGGCAATTTCCCACCCCTAGGACAAGAGAGTGCCCTGAACCTCTATCCGCTCCTCCGCCCTCTTTGACAAGGCCGTTGGCAGAATGAGGCTGACTTCTTATGCCGGAAGTCTTCGGCCGCTAATGCTGATTCAGAGATAATATTTAGAAACGGTGTGAATTGGGACGGAAACGTAAAACCAATATGATGGAATGGGAATGGAAGAGTTATATTTGTCGGAAAGGTTCCGGGAACGTGCAGTCTATCTTTTATTAGGTTGGTTCATGAGTTTGTAACATTTTCCAATGAAGTTGATCAATACAAAAGATAAACATAACAGAGACTTTATTCATTAATAACACTCGTCAATAACATATTCCCCTTCGCTACTTACAAGAGTTTGCGAACACCGTGGGAAATATTCGATTCCGTGATTGTAGAAATCACGTGGTTTTGAGGCGTAGAACTCGTCAATCCATATTCGGAACTTATTTTCATTTGGAAAGATAGTTTCTTGTAGGTTGTTCGATAGAGAGCGGAAAAAAGCAAAAATCTGAGTTTGAAAAGTCAGATGAACAAGGTGGTTGGGGGGGGGGGGAGGGGAGGGGGGAGGGGGCGGGGGGGAGGGTTGCGGAGTGACTTCCCAACCCAACTCCTGCATAGTGTTTTTCGTCAGTATAGCGGAATGCGGGCGGGCGCTATCGTTGAGCAGCATAATTTCACGCAGTCTTCCAGGTCGTTATTCTTGGTCTGAGTCTGCAAAATGTATGAGTTGTTGTCAATAAATGTCACCATTGGTGGTTACACCTCGTGGAAGCAATTAGTAGTACACCACAGCGTCACTGTTCCACCAGAGACGGAATGTAATCTTTTGTGTAAATGAGCACAGGTTTTTGTAATGGGTGTTGCTCCTTTGTTTTGGCCCAACCATACGTTGCTTATGTTAGCACAAAGACACCATTTCTCTTCACCAGTAATGATACAGGATAGGAGTGCTCGGTGTGGTTCACGAGACAGTTGATTACGAGCAAGCAGATATGCATATAACGCCACCCACTGCGAGCAAATGTCGCACTGTGGTAGAATGATTACAGTTCGTGACATTTACCAGTCCTCAGGTATACTGATGTCGACCAGTGTGGATTAATGCATTTAAACACTCTTCATCAAATTCCGAGAGTCACTAATGTCAAAAAGATCCTACTTCATGATGGGTTGCAGGCTTTCACGACTCTTTTTTCAGGACGAGAGAACCGTTTTCTTGTCGTGCTCTGTCCAATGCAACTATCCGCATACAAGGCTTAAATGTTTCTGGTTACCTCCGCTGTTGTCACCCCCTCTAATGAACTCAAACAGAAAAATGTGTCGGAAATGTTCCGAATTCTCCACTTCGAACTCCATTTTATAGCGTCCACAGCCCTACTTACTATCTCCACGTGATCAGATGACAATACGTAGACTCAGATAACAACAAATAAAATACGAGAATACCAACGTGCAAAACAAAAACGCTACGAACTTATGAACCAACTTAATACATTACGGAAATCATAGACTATCCGATAGTTAGGTGAGGTGTCCACTATTGTTACAGCATTTGGAATCCTTATCAGGTAAGCGTGACAACACAGATCTAATGAGCTTAAAACAGTGCTGCTAAGGTCATATCAGTCGGTATAGTCCATAAGTAAACCTAACAGCGAGGTTCGGAGAGCTTAAATAGGAAGCTTTGGAAGAAAGGCTGAAGTTGACCTGCAGCTGAACGATAAAACGAGGATAATAGCACGCACCACCAGATCGATACCTCTGAAATGGTTGTCTGTGTTATCCAACATCCATTCCTCTCATATCCGACGACAAGCAATCCTGCTAAGATAATGGCAAAATGTCGCAGTTGTCCTCAACTTCCCTTACATCATGACTGCAATCTCCAGTAACCAGAGCGAATGAAATGTAGAAAACCTTCAACAAATCAAATTTCGACAGTGATCAGACCAAGCACGGAGAATGGAGCTCCGCATATCCCGACCACCTACCTTTAATCAACAGTAGATGAGGAGTTCCGGCTGGTTAAGTTTACCAAGAAAGAAATGGACAGCTTTAAACATAATTAGGACAAATAATGGAAGATGTAAATTATGGCCTCAAGAGTGGGGAAAAGCTGACAAGTTATTCTGCGACTGCTGAAATGTGCCACAGAACAGCCAGCACATGGCTACGGAGCGTCCAGATAAGAGATTTGAAGGAATTACGAGAGCAATATATACACAGAAACACCGATGGAATTGTGAATGGACTGAAAACGCTGGACATTTCCTTTTTAACTTACGAAAATGTTAGCTACAAAGTGATACGGTGGTACTGTATATAAGCTTTTGTGACATACTCATATTTCCCATGTATCCTCATGGTGTCCCCCCTCAAGTCGTTAGGCGCACGAACTCTGATGTTTTGGGAGATATTTGCAATGTATAGCTGAACTCAGTCCAACCAGAGATTGGTCTTCACATACACTCCTGGAAATTGAAATAAGAACACCGTGAATAAATTGTCCCAGGAAGGGGAAACTTTATTGACACATTCCTGGGGTCAGATACATCACATGATCACACTAACAGAACCACAGGCACATAGACACAGGCAACAGAGCATGCACAATGTCGGCACTAGTACAGTGTATATCCACCTTTCGCAGAAATGCAGGATGCTATTCTCCCATGGAGACGATCGTAGAGATGCTGGATGTAGTCCTCTGGAACGGCGTGCCATGCCATTTCCACCTGGCGCCTCAGTTGGACCAGCGTTCGTGCTGGACGTGCAGACCGCGTGAGACGACGCTTCATCCAGTCCCAAACATGCTAAATGGGGAACAGATCCGGAGATCTTGCTGGCCAGGGTAGTTGACTTACACCATCTAGAGCACGTTGGGTGGCACGGGATACATGCGGACGTGCATTGTCCTGTTGGAACAGCAAGTTCCCTTGCCGGTCTAGGAATGGTAGAACGATGGGTTCGATGACGGTTTGGATGTACCGTGCACTATTCAGTGTCCCCTCGACGATCACCAGAGGTGTACGGCCAGTGTAGGAGATCGCTCCCCACACCATGATGCCGGGTGTTGGCCCTGTGTGCCTCGGTCGTATGCAGTCCTGATTGTGGCGCTCACCTGCACGGCGCCAAACGACCATCATTGGCACCAAAGCAGAAGCGACTCTCATCGCTGAAGACGACACGTCTCCATTCGTCCCTCCATTCACGCCTGTCGCGACACCACTGGAGGCGGGCTGCACGATGTTGGGGCGTCAGCGGAAGACGGCCTAACGGTGTGCGGGACCGTAGCCCAGCTTCATGGAGACGGTTGCGAATGGTCCTCGCCGATACCCCAGGAGCAACAGTGTCCCTAATTTGCTGGGAAGTGGCGGTGCGGTCCCCTACGGCACTGCGTAGGATCCTACGGTCTTGGCGTGCATCCGTGCGTCGCTGCGGTCCGGTCCCAGGTCGACGGGCACGTGCACCTTCCGCCGACCACTGGCGACAACATCGATGTACTGTGGAGACCTCACGCCCCACGTGTTGAGCAATTCGGCGGTACGTCCACCCGGCCTCCCGCTTGCCCACTATACGCCCTCGCTCAAAGTCCGTCAACTGCACTTACTGTTCACGTCCACGTTGTCGCGGCATGCTACCAGTGTTAAAGACTGCGATGGAGCTCCGTATGCCACGGCAAACTGGCTGACACTGACGGCGGCGGTGCACAAATGCTGCGCAGCTAGCGCCATTCGACGGCCAACACCGCGGTTCCTGGTGTGTCCGCTGTGCCATGCGTGTGATCATTGCTTGTACAGCCCTCTCGCAGTGTCCGGAGCAAGTATGGTGGGTCTGACACACCGGTGTCAATGTGTTTTTTTTTCCATTTCCAGGAGTGTATTTCATGTGGCTCCCAGTGCGAACGGAAAGCGTCGGTTTGTTGCCTGTTACAAAGAAAATTATTTTTAAAGCGCAATTTTACATGCCGCTTTGGAAAACCGGCCCCAAATTTGTCTAGTGAGGTTTTATTTTTATCGATATGTATCAACAGGGGCAGCAAAACAGGAAGAATAACAGTACCGAAGCAGCGACAACAATTGTGCTGAGTCGCTCCTGGAGTTCTAGGTTTTTCTTCGTATCTGACTGTCCCTGTTAATACGACACTAGATAAACTCGCGACTGCTCTGTCGAATGGGCACGTAAAACTGCGCTTTAAAAATAATTTTGCTTGTAACAGGAAACCAACCGATGCTTTCCGTCAACACTGGGCATCGCATGAAAGATGTGATGAGCAGTAATTGTTTGAGCTGATTCAAGCTACATCTAACAAAAACTAAATTGCAAGCATATGTCGAGACACTAGAGATAATTCGCCTGTCGTTTCTTTGTAGGAACACCTAGCATATACAGGGCGTTTAAAAGTCTTTGCATCAGACTTCTAAGTCATGGGAAACAGCTTTTGTTAGAGACAAAATGTTCGCCGACAGTTCCCGGAGACACAAGGCATCCTTTTATAATCAGTTATTCCCGTGAGTAGGAGCAGGACGTAGGTACTCTGCGGCATGCGTATGCTACATGTGTTGCCTATATTCCAATCGTTCGTTCCATGTCATACGGTTAGGCCGAGCAACTGATTCACTTCTAAAATATCTGTCCCCGTTTAGAGACACACATTCTTAAGGTTTTCTTGTCGAAAATCACTCTGTCAGTTTACTAGGGTAGGTAGTATGCACATGCCACATATGATTAGCAGACCATGCTAGTTCGATGAAATCTCGTCATCCCAGAGCCAGCGTACTCAATGAAAAGACGTCTAGCTTTGCCTGGAAGTGTCGGTGAACATTTCGTCTCTAACAAAAGTTATTACCCATAACGTCATCGAATACACCTAGACGTTTGATGCGATATGCAGGGTGATTAAAATTTAAACTTTCATAACACTGTAGAAATAACACCACCAGTAGGAATGACATAAAATGCAAGGGAATATCATCGGAGAAGCGGGAAAACGAATGGCAGAAGAAAAAAAATTGGGAATATCGATGGCGCTGTATGTGTCAGAATACGAAATGAAAACACCTGTCATGCGCACGACCCATTGAAGTCGGTATAAACATGGCCGGTAAACGACTTTTCTCCCTTTCACGTTTGCGACGTTCACCATGTCTGTCTCAATGCAGGATCGCGCTCTGCTTGCAAAGATGTATTACAGGAATGATGACTGTGCACACGTCGCTCTGCAGAAGTTCCAGACACCGAAGAGTTTGAAAAAAGGCGTTGGTCCGATGACCGCCGTGGGCTGGAGAAAAAGAGTTGGAAATTCGAGAAGACGGGTCTTTTGGTGTGCAATCTGGTAGAGGGAAGAAGTGAATGTATTCGACGTCAGTGAAAGCAGTGGACACAGCAATGCAGTAGGAGACGAGTGGTGGTGTGCAAAAGTGTAGTGCGCGGAGAACTGCCCGAACATTGGACATATCCGTGAGCACGGTGCCTAAAATACTACGCAACATCCTTCTTTGCTATCCATTTAAAATTACCCATGTGTACGAGTAGCTTCCTGCTGACCTGCCGGCAAGAGAGACCTTTGCTTCAGAATTTCTTGCGCGCATGGAAGTGGACAATGATTGGCTGTGGAAGATTTTGTGGACAGACGAAGCCCACTTCCATATGACAGGATATGTCAATACCACGAATTGTCGAATATGTGCAACGAAAAATCCACACGCAAATCAATCAGTACCACTTCATACTGAATAGGTCACTGTATGGTGCGGGTTTGCGGCATCGTTTATCACAGGGCCATATTTTTGCGAAGAGACAGTGCTCCTGGTCCTGTTACCTGTACCGTCACTGGTAAGCGCTATGAGTGTCTTTTGATCAACCACGTCATTCGAGCTCTCCAACAGCATGGATATGTGGGTGGGATCTTTTTTATGCAAGATGGCGCAACTCTTCACATTGCAAGTCCAGTTAAGCAGCTGCTGAAGTTCCATTCCGTAAATGATGGAATTATCAACCGCCATTTCCCTACAGCCTTGCCGTGCCGATCAGCTGATCTTAATCTGTGTGACTTCTGGCTGTGGGGCTATCTCAAAGACATTATGTTCAGTGTTCCGATTGCAAACGTAGCTGCATTGAAGGCACGCTTTGCGCAACACATTCTGAATGTGACCCTCGACACACTTCAATCAGTAGTGGAACATGCTGTCTCTCGATTTCAACTTGTTGCAGAAAACGTGGACAGCACATTGAACATGTTTTGCGCCAGTCACACGGAAATTAATAATCCGATTTGATTTTGATTGATGCTTTTTATGCAGTTTTTTTATTCAGGACAATTAAAAACCGATGTGATTGATGCTTTTTATGCGGTTTTTGGCCTCAGGACAGTTAAAAACCGATTTTCCCATCGGATGTGATATGACCTTGCCGTGGCGGATGGGCTTACGTAACTAGTAGTATCACACCTGTACACCCATACACACTGAGTAGTACAGTTTGCTAAACTCAAACGTGCACCTTAGGCATTGTTGTACGATTCATTTGTCATTTGTAGTCGACCACTATTAAATTATGATGCTTACAGCGCCATCTATTGCTATATTTTGTAACTATTTATTTTTCTTCTTCCATACGCTTTCCGCTGTCTCCGATCATATTCTGTTGCAATTTGACTTTATTCTGGCCAGTGGTGTCATTTCTACAGTGGTTTAAAATTTTAATTATAATCGCCCTGTATATATTGTACAGATTATCGAGGAAGAGCGTGTGACGGTTCTGTTGCCACTATCATTCACGATGCAAAGAAAATCACGCAAATAAGAATTTTCCTTCCACCATGGGCTGCAAAATTTATTTGAATAGTATATGTGAAGATTCTACCAAACAGTGATGCAGCCTGATTAATGACGTTGTTAGCAATTCCAATGTTGTTCATATTAAGTGAACGGCATTATTCTTGCAAAGATGCCCTCTACACAATATTGCAGGTGCGGAGAGAGGTTTCGAGTGGAGGAAAGAGCCTCGTCTCATCACATGCATTTTACGGGATGGCGATTTTGTTTTGAAATAGTCTACAAGAGTATTAAAAATATTTTGTAATTTTTAAAATACACTTTCTTTTAAAAAATATAAAAATCTAGTACACTTTCTTTTTGAACGCGCCTTATTCATTTATTATTATCCACAAAATGTGAGTCGTTTGACTAAATTGGCTTTCCAGGTAACAGACTGTCACTGTGACCACTTAATAAATCAAAAATAAATCCTCAATTTGTTCCTGAAGTCACCCCCTACTCACCGTCAAAGTACGTCCGTGTCGTTTTGTTATAGTCTGTATATTTGAGACCCACGATTAAAAACTGCCGCCGTCATTCACAGAAGGACTATCCTACCTCCTACTTTTTCCTGTCTCCAAACTGCATCTGGCTGTTCGGCTGGAATCCTTCTTGAGGTGACACGATTCGACCAAGTTAACGTTACAGTTATCTTCTTTTCACAGCTCCGACTACTATCCAACTCTTATAGAATCATCCGTTTTACACTAATGATCCAAATGGATTGCAGTACCATCGGTAATCGATAGCTCCGAGCAGCACTGCTCAATTAGCAACGTTTTGAACTTTTGCAAGAATACTGGAGAAATACTTTTTTGGATACGATGGCTATGAGCAACTTATCTGTCAGTTCCTTTGTTTATAATGACTAATGTCCATAATCAATTAACATCTGATTGGTATATCTTATCGTCCTTCCGTTGACTTGGTGAGGTTTTAGAGTCTTTGTGGCAATACACTCATGGCCATCTGAATGAAAACAGGTACCTAGTTAATGACACAATATGTATCCACAGAACACGTGGCCTGTAATTGGGAAAATATCATATGGTTGTCTATTAACAACAGAATCCCACAACAGGATACCACCAAAGTGGGAGTGAAGATGAGAAAAAGTTTGAATAGTCAACGAAGGGTAACGTTCTACGATTTTGAGTGTTGAATATTACAAGTTTGAAAGTTGCAGCGAAGCTAGAAAACCTGAAGAGGAAAATAAAAGAACTCAATCTACATACGGTGGATTCAAAGAGGATTTTTGTTTAGACGAATATTAACAGCAGCAGAAAATGGTTTAATGGGAGTAGAATTCGTCATGAAGAGGAAGACTTTGCAAGAGAGGCACTCTGCATCGCGGTGTAGCTTGCTGTCCGGGTTTTGAGAGGTTGCGTTTCTGGATGAGGTATCGAAAATATTGCTTCCCCCTACTCACCTCCCGAGGAGATCACGAATGTAAAATTAGACAGATTCGAGCGCGCACGGAGGCTTTCCGGCAGTCGTTCTTCCCGCGAACCATACGTGACTGGAACAGGAAATGGAGGTAATGACAGTGGCACGTAAAGTGCCCTACGCCACATACCGTTGAGTGGCTTGTGGAGTATAAATGTAGATGTAGAAGATTGTTCAAAGAGCGAGTAACTTGGAAAAGTTCAGTGATAGGGTTGTTCTCATCGTACAAACCGCAATGATAAAGAGGTAGAGAAAGTATAAGAGGATGTTGAATGGGTGATTCAGTATGTAAAGGGAAATGAAAATCTAATCATCATAGGGGACGCGGTTGTAGGGGAAGGATTGGAAGAAGGGGATACGGGAGAATATTAACTTGGTAGCAGGGAAGAGGGTAGATAAAGACTGATTGAAATCTGCAATTAATTGCAGGTAGTAACAGCAAATATTCCAGAAATCCCATGAAAAACGCGCGTAGTCACGGAACGATTCCAGCTGGGTTATGTCAGGGTCATACAGGACCCGAACTGAGATACTGAGTTGTAAGCCGTACCCAGGAGCAGATACAGACTCAGATCTCAATTTCGTAATGATTAAGAGTATAATGAAGTTCAAGAGAATCGCTCCGGCAGAATAGGTGCGGGAAGAAGTAGGATACTGAAGTAATGAGGAATGGTGAGACTTGTTTGAAGTTTTCTGAGGCCATAGATGCTGCGATATCGTTATAGGCGGATCTAAGGACGTAACTAAAAGGACAAACACAAAAGTTGGACTGGGAAACATATGTAAAAAAAGATAACTGTAATGAAAACTTGGATAACAGAAAAAACTCTTACAAATAATCGTTAAGGCAACAAGTAAAAATATTGAGGAAAAAAAGGAAATAGAACAATATAGGTCACTAAGGAATGAGACAGACAGGGAATGTAACTAAACCAAGTCGAAATGGCTGCAGGGAAAATAAGGAGAACTTGCAAAACAAATGATCGTCCGAAGAACCTATTCAGCACGTAGAAAAGTCACACTTCGGTAACATGAAAAGCTAGGGCATCAACGGGAGTTCCACGTTTGGATGGGGAGAAAAGAGCGGATAAGTGGATAGAGCGTATAGGAAGTCACTGAGGGGGAGGACTTCTCTGATGACGTGATAGAAGAAGAAATAGGAGTCGTTATGTAAGATTGGACCTATGGCTCGAAGGTAGTCTAATCAAATGGCTCTGAGCACTATGGGACTTAACTTCTGAGGTCATCAGTCCCCTAGAACTCAGAACTACTTAAACCTAACTAACCTAAGGACATCACACACATCCATGCCCGCGGCAGGATTCGAACCTGCGACCGTAGCGGTCGCGCGGTTCCAGAATGAAGCGCCTAGAACCGCTCGGTAGTCTTTTATTGCTAATCAAAACGTTTTGGGTCACGGGTTTGAACTCCGCCACACCTTAAATTTTGCATAAAAATCATCAACAAAGGCGGCCGAACACTTTTGGCATAAGCAGTCACCCTCGTTCAGCCAACGTCCTTTCCAAAGAGGGAGGAGAAGTGGACAGGTGTCGAAAACACTCTCTTCCCCATGGGATGGGAAACTGCGAAAAGGCGGAAGAATCTGAAATGATTAACGGCGTGAGGATGCAGATGGCAATGGAAACCATTAAAGCACATATTGTGTATACCTGGGACATGCGGTCTGTAAGTGAAAAAGTGTCTTCGTGATTGCTACATTGGCAAAAGATTCCGGACTAATTCCAAATCCGGATTTCCTGAATTCCCATCCCGGAAATCCGACCGGGGGAAGTGACCACGAAAAAAAAAAAAACATACAATAACCAATGAAAAGGTAACGTTCTGCGAATGGGGGGGGGGGGTAGAATATCAAAGGTTTGAACGCTGCATGAAAGCTAGACAGTCTGAAAAGGGAAACGCTAAGGTTTAACCTAGATACAGTAGTGTTCAGTGAAGTGAAATGGAAAGAAGTCAATTATTTCTGGTCAGACGAGCATTGGGTAATATCAATAGCAGAAAAAAATAGTATAGAGAGAGTAGTACTCCTTCTGAAAAGGAAGGTAGGCCAGAGAATGAGTTATTGTATGCAGTTTGTAACACAACAATACAGGGCCCATATATACATCTTTTCTGCTTTATTAACTATGTACATTTAAAAGAAGTGTATAAAGATGTTGTTTATGTTATTGCGAGGAATGTTTGTTTTAATAATTTCCGGTGTGCAAAATAACCAAGGAAAAAGAATGTAAAGAATTGTAGTAGACGCACTGACCAAGTCAGCGAATATCGTTATGTAAACCAAAGAGGTTATTGTTATTGTTGTACTATCGCTGGGCGCAGGAGCTCAGCGCAGTCGGGCAGTGTCTTGTCAGGTGGTAAAGAGAGTCGGTTAGTAGCGAGTGAGCGCGTCGGACGCGAAGGAGGAATTTTGCTGCAAGAGTACACAAGACTTGTTTCATGCAAGATCCCACGTACGGTAGGGCCAGGCATAATGTGAAGTAATTGGTACGGTAACAGCGCAAAGCATGAAGGTTAACCAATGTTTAAGAAGAGGGCTGGGGACCCAAAGTTAAATGTTGAAGAGCCTGTGGCCGTACACTATCGTGGTATAATGGACCCTGCTGCACCGACCGCACCGCTATGAAGTAAGACCCGACCAGTTTATCATTTAGAATTGTAAAACGCTCGCCAGTGTTGGTTGCGAATCGTTCAGTAGCAATTACTTTAGCAACTTATTTGTCTCAAGGTGTGTATCCTCAGTAACAACTATCTGACAGGATCCTCTCAGTATCCACAACTAACCGAGTAATGAGCTGAAAGTAAATGATAAGAAGAGTGAAGTTTATAGAATTGATTAATAGTTTGAATGAAAGTGAATAAAAAGTTATAATATTATGAGAAGAAAAGTTGCTACTCACCATAAAGCGGAGACTCTGCGACTCAGCCTCTCCACTATACGTACCGAGCGAGGTGGTTCAGTGTTTAGCACACTGTACTCGCATTCGGGAGAACGACTGTTCAATCCCGTCTCCGGTCATCCTGATTTAGGTTTTCCGTGATTTCCCTAAATCGCTTCAGGCAAATGCCGGGATGGTTCCTTTGAAAGGGCACGGCCGCTTTCCTTCCCCATCCTTCCCTCACCCGAGCTTGCGCTCCGTCTCTAATGACCTCGTTGTCGACGGGACGTTAAACACTAATCTCCTCCTCCTCCTCCTCCACTATACGTTGAGTAGCAACTTTCCTTCTCATAATATTGTTGCATTCCATCTTGGATTTTCCAGTATTTGAACAAAAACTAAGTTTTTTGGACTTGTTAATTAAGTGCTAATTATTGACAAATGATTTGTCAAGGCAGTATAGTTAACAATATTTCATGTTCAGACAATTTTATGTGAGAAGTAATTTACGTAACAAAAAGTTAGTTTTTTGGACTTGCTAATTCAGTGCTGATCATCGACAAGTAAATTGACAAAGCAGTATATTAAACGATAGTTCATCCTCAGAGAATTTTGAATGAGAGGTTATTTACGTAACAATAAGTCAAAGTATCGAACTCCGTTATCATTTTAAAAACCAGTTATTATTGTAAAACAGTCAATTTACATACTAAAATTATTCCTTTCAAAAAGTTTACCTTTTACAAAAGAATTTAATAGCAGTTATCATTACAGAGAGAAACACAGTTCAGTTGTTACGTAACTGGTAGTCTAAGGAACTAATAATTAATTTCATGAAGTAGTTGCAAGTTTGCGTTTTCCATGACTGTATTTTTTCTGGGTGGTCATTGTGTTTTGATAATGAGCGCTAGTCAGTCTCTTTGCGACTGTCCACTCCTGTCAACATGCTACAACAGTAACGTGATTTAATTTCAGACTCAAGAGTTTCAGTTCTACATCTACATCTATATTTATACTCCGCAAGCCACCCAACGGTGTGTGGCTGAGGCACTTTACGTGCCACTGTCGTTACCTCCCTTTCCTGTTCCAGTCGCGTATGGTTCGCGGGAAGAACGACTGCCGGAGAGCCTCCGTGCGCGATCGAATCTCTCTAATTTTATTTTATTTCGCTCACACTAAGTCAGCTGATGACCGTTCATTTATAGTAATTTCCAAACAGAGTCAAAATTAGTTCATCATTTCGGACCAAAATTTCACTATCTGGTTTCCATATTACTTGGTACATTTTTTATTTCCGCTGATCGTTTTTGCGCGAAGTAAATCGCGCAATAACGACCAAGTTATGACAGCACCTGACTCCTTCAGGATTCGATGCCTTATCTGAAATTAATATAGAACCATTAGCAACACGGTAATTCTTTAATTACTCTACCATTCGGAGAGGAAAGGGGCATGTTATAAGTTGAGTGACAGGGTTGTTCTGATCAGAATCGACAGCACACCAACACCGACAACGACAGTTCAGGCATACATGCCGAGGTCGCAAGCAGAAGATGAAGAGAAAGTAGATGAGGATACTGAATGAGTACATCAGTACGTAAAGGGAGATGAAAATCTAACAGTTAAGGGGGATGCAGTGGAGGAGTGGAAGAAGGGGTCACGCGAGAATATAGGCTTGGTAGTAGAAATGAGAGAGAAGAAAGACTAACAAAGTTCTGAAATAAATTTCAGCTAGTAATAGCGAATATTCTGTTCAAGGATCACAAGAGGAGTAGATACACTTGGAAAAGGTTGAATCACAACTGAGTAATGATGAAGAGTAATCTGAAGAGAGTCTGAGAAGAAGAATAAAAGCACAAAGACGTGGGATATGGAAGTACTAAGGAATGAAGAGATACGCTTAAAATTTCTAAGGCTATAGATACAGCAGTAAGGAACAGCTCAGCAGGCAGTTCAGTTGAAAAGGAATGGACATCTCTGAAAAGGGCAATCACAGAAATTGGGAAGAAAAATATAGATACAAGGAAGGTAGCTGCGAAGAAACTGGATAACAGATAAAATGCTTCAATTGTTTGGCGAATGATGGAAGTATAAAAATATTCAGGGAAATTCACGAATGGAGAAATACAGGATGAATATTTTAAAAAAAGCGAGAAGCTACAGGAACAGAATACTAACTGGAAATGGCTGAAAAGAGGTCCTATGAACTAATGTCCGGAAATGCATCGTTGCCCCTGTGAATGGCGCTGGCGACTCCAGTTTCCTCTTACCACAGGTGACGATTATACACATCGATGATGCCATTTCTAATAAGGGTGCTTTGTTGGTAAACATGATTGATAATAGATGGTCTGACGCAATAACCATCTACAACATCCTTCCCGTAAAGCGAAGTCCACTGCTGATAATACTTGCATTCGTTCTAGGTAATAGGGATAGTGCGGTTGTCATGCAGGATACACATAATCGTACTTTCCTTACTCCATGTTGACGGGCCACTTGCTTGGGTCTTGTAGTGTGATTCGTCTCAATATACTGTAGAACCCTCTCTTCCAAATCTGATGTATCCACAGTCCGCCGCCTTGCTACACGTTGATATGCCTGAGAGGACCCATGATCACAAAAACGCCCACGAAGGGCTTGATATATTGTGTGATGTAATTGGTGCCTGCGAGGACTTCTGTTTTGGTATGGCCATGCTACCTCTCCACCGTTTCCACGTGCTTAACCGTACACAGACATCATCTCGGCTTGTTCCCGACATGAATACCGAACCATTATGCTTCTTACAATACGCTTCGTCATCATACAGCTAGGAACATACAAGGAACACGCGTCACGTGGTCAAAGGGACGCTATCTACCCTGGCAACGATGCATTTCCAGACACATGTTCATGCGATCTTTTCTTCTACATTTCCAGTAAGGAATCCGTCCCTGCAGTTTGTCGGTTTTATTAATGTTCACCCTGTATAAGTCATTTAGAAAGGAAAAAAGTAGCAAGTGCAGGTACGCTAAGGCGAAATGGCTGCTTGAAAAATATGAAGAGAGAAAGAAGAAATAACTGCCGGAAGGACTGACTCAGCATATAGAAAAGTCAAAACAGTGTTCCGTGGAATTAAAAGTAAGGGCAGTCACATTACGAATGCTATCGGAATTCCACAGTTAACTCCAGAGGAGAGACTTGATAGGTACAAAGAGTCCATCAATGGCCTCTATGAAGGGGATAACTTATCTGGTGACGGGATAGAAGAAGAAACAGGAGTCGACAGGGAACAAATGACTCCAGCATTGGAATTAGAATTAGAAAGAGCGCATAGTCAAATAAGACGGAAGCGATAGAACATATTCCATCATAGTTTTTAAAACCACTGGGGGACGTGTCAACGAAATACCTATTCACATTGGTATGTAGAATTTATGAGACTGGTATTGTACCATCAGACTTTCGGAAAAACATCATCCACAAAATTCCGAAAATAGCAATAGCCAAAAAGTGCGTGCATAGTCTCACACTCAGCTTAACAACTCATGCATCCAAGTTCCTGACAAATATAATGTACAGCAGAAGGGGAAGGAAAATTGAGGATGTGTTAGATGGCGATCATTTTGGCTTTAGGAAAGGTAACTGCGCCAGAGAGGCAGTTCTAACTTTGCGGCTGATAATGGAAGCAAAGCTGTAGAAAAATCAAGACTTTATAGAGTTTGTCGAGCTGGAAAAAGGCATTATACAGTGTCAAATGGTGCAAGATATTCGAAATTCTGAAAAAAAAATGCGTAAGCTATAGAGAGAGACGGGTAATATACAATACGTACAAGAGCCGTGAAGGTGTAATAAGGGTGGACGACCAAGAACGAAGGGCTCGGATTAAAAAGGGTGTAAGACAGGGATGTAGTCTTTCACGTGTACTGTTGAATTTGTATATTCCCATCGAACGATTGGAATGACATTGCTGTCGTCAGCGAAAGTGAAGAGGAGTTGCACGATCTTATGAGTGGAATGAACGGTCTAACAATTAGAGGATGTGGATTGAGATTAAATCAAAATAAGTCTAAAATAATGAGAAGTAGCAGAAATGAGAACAATGAGAAACTTAACAACAGAATTCGTGATCATGAGGTATAAGGAGTTACGGAATTCTGCTGCCTTGTAAGAAAAGTAATCAATGACGGACGAAGCAAGAAATATAAAAAGTCGACTAACACACGCAAAGAAGGCACCTGACCAAGAGAAGTCTACTGCTATTAAATACAGGCCTTAATTTGAGGAAGAACTTTCTGAGAATACACGTTTGGAGCACAGAATTGTATGGTAATGAAATCGGGACTGTAGAAAAACCGGTAGAGAAGAGATGTAGTGCTACAGAAGAATGCTGAAAATTAGGTGGCCTAATAAGAAAAGGAATGAGTGCTCCACAGAATCGGCGAGGAAGCAGTATGTGGATAACACTCACAAGTAGAAGGGACATAGTGACAGAACATCTTTAAAGATATCAGGAAATAACTTCGATGGTAGTAGAGGAAACTGTAGAGGGTAACAAATATCAAGGAAGGCAAAGATGTTACTACATTCAGCAAATAATTGAGGGCATAGGTTGCAAGTGCTACTCTGAGATGAATGTGTTGACAAAGGACAGGAATTCGTGGTGTTCTGCATCAAATTATTGAGAAGACTGATGACTTAAAATAATAATAAGAAAATAGTGGTTTTAGAGGAGCCACTGTTGCAGAGTTTAACAGAGCTATGGAAGACTGGCGATCAAATAAGGCATAAGGGATACATAACATTCCTTTAGAAATTTTGAAGTCATTGGCGGAAACGGTAGCCAAACGAAAGAAAGAACAGATAAGAGCGAGACAGTTACTCACAGTTAGTTGGGAAGACATCTGCTTTATGTCATTTCGAGTAAAGTAAAAAACAACAACGTTGTCTGTCCAGTAATTAACAAAATCTATTCCTGTATCTACCCTCAGCTCTTGGGTTTTCAAGCTACTTCATTTCTACTGCAGTTATTTCATTTTCCCTTTCCTCACTTTTTTAGAGCAGTTTCAAATAAATGAATATGGTATTCCAAAAGTACTTTAAGTGTTTTCATTTCTTTTTTCGGAACACCACATGCTGCCTGAAGATTTCATATGGAATATGTCTGCTTATTCTTCTTACTGTTTGAGATCTTACTTGTTAAAAACTTTACTTACTGAAAAAATCGGTGAAAAAATTGACCTAAACTGAAGGCAAAATAGCTAAGTTATTTAAGATATATGTGTTTCTAATATTGCCTATCGGCGAAATTGGGCACGTATTGGGGTCTGATACTAAGTACACACAACAGTTGTTACACTAATCTAAAAAAAGGAAGATAAAGTGTTTTATTTTTAAAAACTGTGATACTATGAGGTTCTTTATTTAACGCCATATGAAATGAAACCAACAGAAAGATGATTTCGGATTAATTGCCAGTTTCTCAACCGCTATGGAGCTAAAAAAGACGAACAGGACTATAACAGTTCTAGCTCCATTACTATCTACATCTATCGGTAATAGTACTCCAAGGCTGGAAGGAAATCGAAGATGGTGCGAATGGTGCTTTCAGAATAGGTATGACGATTGTAGCCGTAGGCGAGATATTTGGGACGGTCATACCACTGGGTGGTTTCATTATTTGTTTATTAGTTTTATTAGTTGCTGCTTTAACATGTGACCTGTACCTTAGAAGCTACTATGGGCTGTGTTTTGCAGTTGTTAGTATTACTGTTTAGATCAACAGTGTATTATCAAAAGAATTTCCTTATTTTTTAAATAGTTTCCTGTACAGCACAGAAACAAAACTATCTTTAAGTAAACAACTGATAAAAAAAAATGAAGAAATAATTGATGGGCAGTTTGTAACCTAGAGAATAAGGAAAGAGAGCTAGCGGGACTACCTACAAACATTTATTACACGTAATGAAAGGAGGTTAAAGATAATGGTAAGAAATACGTGTATCTAATTTAATTGCTAATAAGTGTGGGTTACCTCTGTTACACATTTCACGTCAGGTACAGGGCCTTTTCACATGCGACAGCCAGAAAAAAACAGGAGTGCCGAATATTGCCCTAGTGCGATGCCAACAATGTAATATGAGAATAATAAAAGATTCTCTTCTATTCTGTCGATCTGAGAATGAATTTTGGGTTCTTATGACAATTTTGCATTTAATTTCTACGTTATTTTCAAATAGTATTTCATAAAAATTTCATTGATTTTCTGAACGAACACGACTTCTTTTATTATTCTCTCCTTCATGATCATCAAACGACATGGCAAGTATTGGATATTATTTCTTTGCTTTTTAGTGTGTGTTAATTAGATTTACAAACATTTCACTCATGATATTTTTCTTGACGGAGAGTTTATTGAACCTTTTTGGACCATTAGGATTTGTTGTATTAACGTCTGGTTTCCGTGGAGCAGATATCTGATGTTTTCATGTTTTTGATATGTATAGGGTTTCCACGTATTCATAAATTAATGTTTTTTGGAGAAAATAATATATTACACCTTGAACAGCTACTGATGGGGACGTAGGCGTCGTTGGTGCACATATGACCGTGTGAAATTCTGGTTCCAGAGCTATTAAAAAAACATGATTGTAACTTTGTCTAAAAAGCCTTTGAAGCTGATGAGTTTTTAATAACACGTTCAGCGAACTGTGTTTGCTATTGTTTTTCACATATTTCGCTGGCGACATAATAGACTGGAGAATTGATTGAGAAATAATTACCTAATGTCCCAAGTTAAAGTGAGCAATTACTGTTCGCTACAGATGTTCTGCTGAAGAATGTTCCTGAGGCACTGAAAGAAAAACAGTTACCGTCCTCTTGTTTTACGTTACTTTCAAATTGTTATTAGAGAGAGAAAAATGAGTCACATGAATTTCGCGGCACGGAAACTCTGTGTTCGGCATTAGAACGTACGTGATAAAGCCTTCCCTCTGCATTAAAAATTGGTCTTTGTATTCACATTTATCAATTTTATTGGTGGAGGATTTGAATATAATCAATTAAAGGCAACCTAGTTAAGAACGACACAGTCCACCGCCAAGAGCTGATAGTAAATACTTCTCTATTGGGAATAGTTCAGTCGTCAGACCGTCACCAAGTACACTATGTACCAAAGGGGAGAATACATGAAATCCATTTCATATTTAGCTGTCAATATACCGTTACCTGGTGTACACCTAAGAACACTATAGTAATAAAGTCCCACATATTAACGTAAGACATCGAAATCAGCTTACGTGATGAGATAAAAGCAACGATCTCAGTTACCATAAAATCCATCGTAAGTCAATGAATACAAACTATCTCTGTTGGTCCATGAGCGTCAGGGGACATCGGCTGGTAAGTTATTTTCAGTGATAATAAAATTCACTAACAGCCGTATAATCAAGGAACTTTATTCTGAAAGCAACCAATTTCGGCATTTCAACGTGCCATCCCCAGGCCCTATACTATTCTATCCAAATAAATGAAATTGTCGTATAGCGCCATAAATCACAGGACATCGTGAATTACAATCGTTAAGCAATTGCTTCATATGAAGACGTGACGGCTCTCCTGATCTGGAGATGACAAAATTTCGATTGTTCCGGAAACGGAACAGAAAAATTGGAATAATGATCAACATAAACATCATTTCCGCCCTTTTTCTTGCTCATGAAAACAGCACATTGCAGTTGTACCACCCTAGAGCGAGACTTCACAGGTGGTGGCCCAGACTGCTGTATAAACAGGTACCTCTGATACCCAGTAGCACGTCCTCCTGCATTGATGCATGCCTGTATTTGTCGTGGCATACTGTCCACAAGTTCATCAAGGCACTGTTGGTCCAGATTGTCCCATTCCACAACGGTGATTCGGCGTGGTGGTTGGTTGCTCACGTCGTCCATAAATAGCCCTTTTAAATCTATCCAATGTTTCATAGGGTTCATGTCTATAGAACATGTTAGTCACTCTAATAGAGCGATGTCGTTATCCTGAAGAAAGTCATTCACAAGTTGTGCACGAGGGTGGCGCGAATTGTCTTCCATGAAGACGAATGCCTCGCCAAAATACTGCCGATATGGTTGCCCTATCGCTCGGAGGATGGCATTCACGTATCGTACAGCCGTTATGGTGCCTTCCATGAACACCAACGCCGTACGTCGGCCCACATAATGCCAACCTAAAACAGCAGGGAACCTCCACCTTGCTGCACTCGATGGACAGTGTGTCTAAGGCGTTCAGCCTGACCGGGTTACCTACAAACACGTCTCAGACGATTGTATGGTTGAAGGCATATGTGACACTCATCGGTGAAGAGAACGTGATGCCAATCCTGAGCGATCCATTCGGCATATTGTTGGGCCCATCTGTACCGCGCTACGTGGTGTCGTAGTTGCAAAGATGGACCTCGCCATGGACGTCGGGAGTGAAGTTGCTCATCATGCAGCCTATTTGGAACAGTTTGAGTCGTAACACGTGGCTGCACGAAAAGCATTATTCAACATGGTGGCGTTTCTGTCAGGGTACTTCCTAGCCAGAATCCATAGGTAGACGGCATCCACTGCATTAACAGCCCTTGGGCAGTCTGAGCGAGGCATATCGTCGACATTTTCTCTCTCTCTTTATCTCCTGCATGTCCGAACAACATCGCTTTGGTTCACTCTGAGACGCCTGGACATTTCCGTTGTTCAGAGCCCTTCCTGGCACGAAGTAACAATGCGGACGCGATCGAACCTCGGTATTGATCGTCTAGGCATGGTTGAACTACAAACAACACGAGCCGGTTGCCTCCTTCCTGGTGGAGTGACTGGAACTGATCGGCTGTTGGACTCTCTCCGTATAATAGGCGCTACTCGTGCATGGTTGTTTACATCTTTGGTCTGGTTTAGTGACATCTCTGAGCAGTCAAAGGGACTGTGTCTGTGATACAATATCGACAGTCAACGTCTAACTTCAGAGTTTTGGGAACTGGGGTGATGCACAACTTTTTTGATGTGTGTATCTTAAAGAATTCGGATGTTGGTGGATTCTATTGACATTGAAAAAGAATGATACAAAATATGTCGCATAAAATAATGGGACTGACAGTGTTCATACATATTTCGATATACTTAATTATGATGCATTTATACAGTGCTATCCATTGTCACTTAGTAAAATATATTCCACTGTGAATAATAACATGAACCAAACACTGGCATTCTTCCTTCTACTTATACAGTCTGGTGCTAACATTCTGTGTGAAGGCACTACGTTTGCTAACGACCACACTGCTGATCATCGCTTACAAGTCCAACCAAACATGATAAAGACGATCTGCGTACATTGATACTTAGTCCGCCCCTCGTAGTTGAGTGGTCAGCGCGACAGAAGGTCAATCCTAAAGGCCCGGATTCGATTTCCGGTTGGGTCGGAGATTTTCTCCGCTCTGGGACTGGGTGTTGTGTTGTCCTAACCATCACCATTTCATTCCCATCGACACGCAAGTCGCCCAAGTGGCGTCAAATCTTGCACCCGGCGAACGGTCTACCCGAAGGTAGGACCTAGTCACACGACATTTAGATTTTATCGATAATTACACTGTGACTCCGGTGACTAATATCTTTACAATTACACATTACACATATATCATATGTAACTATGGGCATTAGTGATAGTCATATAAAAGCCTAACGATCTAAACGTTGTGTATAATACTGTATTACGAGGATCATAAAAACTTAGCATTGACACTAGTGCAGTGCAAACGACTAGCAACTTATGTTTTTGCTATTTTATCTACACGAAATGATCTATAATGGATGACACTAAATACGTGTTGTTAATACGTATTATACATACCTCAATGATCTGTAACAGCAGGGAATAGTTTTGTTTTATCCGTTACAAAACAATTGTTAAGGCAACTGCGTATTTCCACGTTACTTTACACTCAAATACGTCAATCAGGATCAACCAAGTCTCTTTTAATTACTGGAATTTTAATTTGTACAGCAAATTTTAGAGCTCAGTCTCTCTCGATCAAATCACATCATTTATACAGTAAATTATGCAGTAAGTTCTCATTAATCGTACACTGTATGCATCTGTTAATTTAATTAGCGAGTGTTTGAGCCATTTACATACAAGCAAGTAATTTCCATCTATTATACCGCAAAATATTCAGTCGATTCGTATTAGTCGTAAACTGTAGTGATCTTTTACATTAATCAGTGAGTGCTTTTGCTTTACTGTTAAATATTCGGTCATTACATCTAAGTCGTACACTGTCTGCGGCTGTTCGTTTAATCAGTGACTGTCTGCTGTGGCTCGAGCTGTTTCCACTCTCTGTCCCTATTACCATTAATAATAAACCATGAATGTATCTATATTCCTACATATTTTCAGACTTCTATTATAGAAATTCAGACGTTGCGCGTGATAATGGAAGCAAGACTAAACAAAAATCAAGACATGTTCATAGGATCTGTCGTCCTGAAAAAAGCGTTTGACAATGTAAAATTGTTCAAGGCGTTCGAAATTGTGAGAAAAATATGGGTAAGCTATAGGGAGAGACGGGTAATATACAATATGTACAAGAGCCAAGAGGGACTAATAAGGCTGGACGACCATGAACGAAGTGCTCGGATTGGAAAGGGTGTAAGACAGGGATCTAGTCTTTCACGTCCACTGTTCACTTTGTACGTCGAAGAAACAATGATGGAAATAAAAGAGACGTTGAGGAGTGGAATTAAAATTCAAGGTGAAAGGATATCAATCATACGATTCGGTGACGACATTGCTATTCTGAGTGAAAGTCAAGGAGAATTGCAAGATCTGCTGAATGGAATGAATACTCTAATGAGTACGGAATGTGGACTGACGATAAATCGAAGAAAGACGAAAGTAACGAGAAGTAACATTAATGAGAGCAACGAAAAACGTAACATCCGGATTGATGATCACAAAGTAGGTGAAGCTAAGGAAATCTGCTACCTAGGCAGTAAAATAACCAATGACGGACGGAGCAAAGAGGATATCAAAAGCAGACTAGCAATGGCGAAAAGGGCATTCCAGGCCAAGAGTAGTGTACTAGTATCGTACATAGGCCTTAATCTGAGGAAGAAATTTCTAAGAATGTACGTCTGGATTACAGCATTGTATGGTAGTGAAACATGGACTATGGGAAAACCGGAACAGAAGAGAATCGAAGCATTTGAGATGTGGTGCTACAGACGAATGTTGAAAATTAGGTGGACTGATAAGCAAAGAAATGAGGATTTTCTGCGCAGAATCGGAGAGGAAAGGAGTAGGTGGAAAACGCTGTCAAGGAGAACGGACTGGAACAAATTCGGGAAGTTATCAGAGACGACTGCAATTCCATATGGTCGTTTTTAGTTCGAAGCCCTTTGTTTGTTGAGAATGAGAAGTCGAACGGCAATGTGTTGCCGACCAACGTTGAGTCGAATCTAACGTCTGTCGTTAGTTGACACTTGTTGGCCTAATGTCTACGTGCCTTAAGAATACAGTGCCTCGCGGCGGTAGTATTGAATAAAAAGTGCTCGGGCTCTACCGATAACAGCCTTAATAGTGATGGCGCCTGCAGCTTCGCGATGAGTGGGACCCGCCAATAGCGAGCTTCAGGCGGAAGCAGCGAACGCGGAGTCAACGCATGCCCGTATGTGACGACGTCATGAGCACCAGTGCCGTCACAGCTGGCAGCCAGGGTATATAAGGGCGTACCAGCAGCCGATTAGCAGGTACTCCAGTCGACAATGCCAAGCAGTGCTAGGTCTAAAGCTCACGGTACTTTAAGCACTTTACGCGGCTGGAAGCACGAGGACTTCCCATTCATAATTGTTAACGTATATACTTATCTAATAAGTCACCGATGTTCCACACAAGTAATAGTACGTAACTTGTAAACCACTTATATTGAAAATAAAGTGTGGTAAAACGAATACAATGTTCATACAAAACATAAGGTGTAAATTATTTCATACCGACGAAATGCAAACAAGTAAGTCGCTACTCATTTCCACTTAATTAATGTCAACGATAAAGTTTTTGTAATGCACATAATCTACCATCACATGCAAGCTTTTAAGTGATTGTCAAAAATGCTCATACTTACATATAATAAACAATATGCATAATACTAAAGATATGGCTAAGAACAGAAACTGGAATTTGCAGAAGGTATGGATGTTATACTGTAGGAGTGGCTTAAGAAGTGATTTTTTCTAAATTCGAACCCTAAGGGGGTGAAATAGGACATGAAATATTATTTGGAAAAACATCGCTATTAAGGCAATTTTGAAGCTAGAACTACCAATATTGTTATTTGGTTTCTTAGTCGAAAATAAAGAAATACATGTCCCAGCACTTTTGGAAATTTAACCCTGCATGGGTGCAATAGCTGGTCAAACTTTTTCTTTAAAAAAATATATCATTATTAAAGAACTACCGAAGTATTCTTAAAGCTACATCGATGCACGTTGGTACTTGACTTATCGGTTACAAATAAAAAAAATACGTGTTCCAGTGTTTTTGGAAACTGAACCCCTAAGAGGATGAAACAGGTGATGAGATTTTGTATGACAACATTGTATTATGACAGCATTTTTAAAGCTAAATCAATGAAAATTTTAATTGGGCTTCTCAGTTAGAAATAAAAATAAACGTGTTTCACAGTTTTTGGAAATCGAACTCCTATGAGGGTGAATCGGGGATGAAGGTTTTCATGGAAATATTTCATTGTGCAAGCATATTTGAAGCTAAATCTATGAAAATTTCTATTTGGCTTCTCTGTCACAAACGAAACATATGCATGTCACAGTTTTTGGAAATTCAACCTCTAAGGGGGTGAAATAGGAGGTGAAACGTTTTCTGAAAATATTTCATTGTGAAAGCATTTTCAAGGCTAAATCTTTGAAAATCGGTGCTTGGATTATCAGTTAGAGACGAAAAACTACGTGTTTTTTGCTTTTGGGAATTCAAACTCTGAGGGGTTGAAGGAGAGTCAGATAAATTCACTGACTCATCGTCGTCCTGTCCAAACCACTAAGGATAGAAACTTGAAGTTTGGACGGGGTGTGGATCTTATCCTGTATGTATCGTTAAAGGAGGAATTGTCTGAAATTCCACTTCTAAGGGGGTGAAACAGGGAATGAAAGGCTTTTTGTAAGTATATTGCTCTTAAGGAAATTTGAAGCTAGAATTACGAAAACTGGTATTTGGTTTCTCAGTCAGAAAATAAAAAAAATACGTGTTTCAGCATTTTTGTAAATTCAACATCTAAAGGGTAAAATAGTAGGTGAAAGTTCTTTTGATTATTAATAAAAAATGGCTCTGAGCACTATGGGACTTAACATCTGTGGTCATCAGTCCCCTAGAACTTAGAACTACATAAACCTAACTAACCTAAGGACATCACACACATCCAAGCCCGAGGCAGGATTCGAACCTCCGACCGTAGCAGTCGCGCGGTTCTGGACTGAGCGCCTTGAACTGCTAGACCACCGCGGCCGGCGATTATTAATCGATTACTGAAGAACTACTAAAGGATTTTTAAGTCTACATTTATGACAACTGATATTTGACTTCTAGATTAGAAAAGAAAGATACGTGTTTCAGTGTCTCTGGAAATTCAATCCCTGAGGGAGTGCAATAGAGGATTAAAATTTTTAAGAAAATATTTTGTTACTTAAAAAAATTGAAGCTAAATTTATCAAAATTGGTATTTTACTTCTCGGTTAGGCACGAAGAAAGATTTGTTAGGGAACGAAAGTTGCTGTAAAAGTATCTCCACAAGAACGCAAAAGGCACGATTAACAAAAACTTTGGACTCCATCTACAAGAATCGGTTTTTGGACTGAAATACATTCGGAAAAGATCATGCTAATATGGCCTTTATTGCAATGAAAAGGTTAGAAGGTATTGCAATTTGTGAACAACATAAAAATTCGATTACATAACAACAAAAAATCTCTGCAGGCCATACAGTCTAGGCGAGCGAAGCAGCGGGCGCTAAGCTAATCATAGTAAGTATAAACATCAATGTATGAAGACCTTCTGTATCATCTTTGGATCGACTTTTAAAAATGTCTGTACTCATATAAGTAGAATTAAACTGGCAGTGTTTGGTATATTTCATTATTGACAATGTGATATATTGTACTACGTCGCAACAGATAACACTTCATAAATGTGAAAAATATGTAAAAATCTGCCAACCGGTTGTATGGGTTTTCTACCTACCTTGACCAGGTTTCGTCACCTCTAAGGGTGACTTCATCAGGAGGTAAGGTAATTACCTAAAATGAATATGTCAGATTAAATATCTTATCTAATAAAAGTTAACATTAATGTAAACGAGTGTAAAACAAATAGTACTTACATGAAGAACATATCGTCAAAGATGTACAGTGATTTAAGAGCTGAGTTGCTCAAGTTATACATTAAAATATAAGACATAATGTTCTTCAAAAAGTGAAACATTAAAACCTAAGTAACGCCGGTGCGGTGTGAGGAGACTGAATGTGTGGCAACTAGTGACGCTGCGAAGTTAACGTAATGTAGGGCGCGCCACAACCGGGCCGCTAGTAACGTGAGCAAAACAATTTTGTATATTTCACGTTTTCTGATCATACGTATAGCCAATATAGCTTTTAACAAAAATTAATTTTACCAATTATTGAGTAACATTTATCAATGAGCTTCAAACGGGATAAAATAGTACGAAGTTCGCTACGTTTTACGTAGCACAGGTAGAACAAGAGTTAAATACGACTGCAATTACATACGTAATGAACACATCGGTGTTCAGCAAACTCTTGGAATCCATCCTTTCCCGGCGCATCCATCACCACTTCAGCCAAAACCATCTCCTCCCCACCACCCAATGTGGCTTTCGACCTTCCTTCTCTGCTGATGACCAACTCCTCCGCCTCACTCATCTCCTCTCCCTCCAGCTTAACTTCCGCCGCTCCGCCATTTTTGTCTCCCTTGACCTCGAAAAGGCCTACGACCGTGTCTGGCATCCCAGTCTCCTGTTTAAACTCCAAACCTACGCCCTTCCTATTAATTACATCCGTCTGATAGCCTCCTTCCTCTCCCACCGCCCCTCCTATGTTACCATCCATAATGCCATTTCCCACACCTTCTACCTCTGCCGGTGTGCCACAGGGCTCTGTCCTCTCCCCTCTCCTCTACCTCCTGTACACGGCAGGTATGCCCAACCCCCCCCCCCCCCCCCCCCACCACTCCAGTACACCTCTTGCAATATGCTGATGACACCGCATTCCTCGCCCTCGCTCCTACCCTGCAATGGTCCCAACGCCTTCTCCAGAATCACCTTCACCTTTTTGCTGCATGGTGTAACCAGTGGCTCCTGACAATCAATCCTTCCAAGACCCAGGCACTCATCGTAGGTCGCACCACTCGCTTCTTCCGGCTCCTGGATTTCTCCCTTACTGTCTGCACCCGTCCTGTCTGCCTCACCCCCACCCTCACCTACCTTGGCCTCACCATTGACCGTCACTTCACCTGGATCCCTCACCTCCACTCCATCCAATCCAAAGCCCACCACCATCTCCGACTCCTCAAACTCCTCTCTGGCTGGACATGGGGGTTGCACCCCTCTACCATCCTCCACACCTACAAATCCTTAATCTGTCCCATCCTCTGCTATGCCAGTCCTGCATGGATATCTGCCCCCCCCCCCCCCCAAAATTCTATAAGTCTCTCCAGATCCTTGAGCGTCATGCACTCTGCCTCGCCTTCTGTATATGCCTCCCGTCCCCCACCCGCATCCTCTATTATCTCATCCCTTTCCCCCATCTGCTCCTATTCCTCGAACATATCCGCATCCTTTACACCTTCCGCCGCCTTGAACCCCCTCACCCCGTGGTTGCTCCTCTCCCATCCCCGCCCCCTACCACGTCTTCACTGTTGTGTCCCCCCTACCCTCCATCTCTACACCCTACATCTCCTTTCCCAAGGTGGCTTTCATCAACTCCCCCTCCCGGATGATGCCCTCTCTGACTCCAATTATCCCTCCTATCGATTCTGATCCTCACTCCCCCTCCTGTCCTCTGTCCTTTTCCTGGGCTCCCTCTCCCCCCTTCCTTCCTCTTTTTTCCCCACCTCCCCTCTCGCTGCCCCCTTCTCTCCTCCGAGTCCTTTTGCATTTCCCTACTCTGCCTCTTCTTATTCCCTCTCGCGTCTGCCCTGCCCCTCTCCCCCCTTACGAGTCCTCTCCCTCCTTTGTTCCCCCCTTTCGTTTCCTCCTCTCCTCCCTCCTTGTTTTTTTTCCCCTCCTCCAGGTCCTGTCCCCCATCTGCCTTTGGCTCGGGAGTGTCGTATTTGTGCCACCGTTTTTCGTGCAGTGTTTCACAGTGTGTGTTTTCCAGTGAGTGTTCCGTGGTGTGTCTTTAGGGACTTGTAGTGAACAGCCATCATACTGTGGCTGGGTGTGATTTTTTTTATCTCTTGCGAACAGAAACCAAACTGTCGCCATGTTTTTTTAATTGTGTGCCTACTATGTTACTTGTCCGATTCCAGTGTATTTTATTGACATTGCCAACCCCTTTTGCTTTCTGTTTTAATTTTCCGCATTTTTCACCGTTTTACACTTTAAGTCGTCATTTTATCGCCTGTTTTTCCTTGTTTCTTTCTTCTTCATTTTCTTACCAAAAAGTCTGTAGGCTGTAGAGCAGCGTGCTAAGCTGCTGCCAGCCCCCCCCCCCCCCCCTTCGTGGGGAATTGAAAATCAATAAAAAAATACGTAATGAAGGACATCAGTTCATTATGAGACAAAATCTGAAAAGAAAGTTTGCATAACTAGGGCACAGAGTTCATCTGGTGTGCTAGTAATGAGCGTAACTTAACAGAGGTAAAATAAATGCAAGTATTTCGTTATATGTCTGAACACTGTCTGTCACATGACTTTATGCATCGTACTTTATTTTCACTGACTTGTGACGGATTATTTGTTAATTGGCGACATATGTTTTGTATCGCCATGTAAGCCTTTCAGACGTCTTACGTGAGTGGGTGAGATCATATTATGTCAGTTTTCGTGAGCATTTACACCACTTAGCGTTTTATTACTAGATAAGTATGAAACGGCTTTCATGCAATCTCGGCATTGGTATACAGGATACCTGATGATGGAGGAGGAGAAGGAGGAGAGGAGATTATTGTTTAACGTCCCGTCGACAACGAGGTCATTAGGGATGGAACACAAGCTCGGATTAGTTTAGGATGGAGAAGGAAAGCCGCTGTGCTCTTTCGAAGAAACCGTCCCGGCATTCTCCTTAAGTGATCTAGGGAAGCCAAGGAAAACCTAAATCAGGATGGCCGGGCGCGGGATTGAACCGTCGTCCTCCCGAATTAGAGTGTGTGCTAACCACTGCGCGTCCCCACTCGGTCCTAATGATGCTCCGAGGACTGAAACCGGTTGTAATAAATAGTTACTATCAACTCTCAACGGTGAACTACGAGGCTTCATTAAATATTTACGAGCTGTGGGGAACCACCTTCAAAAATGTATTGATAAACCCATTTATTGTGAAAAAAGCATTTTTAGCATCTTTAACTTCAGAGAGCGTTAAGAGATTACAATTGGCTTTGGTTAGTCTGGCTTTGGAAATTTAGTGACTTGTTCTTGAAAAAACGTGATTTGCTGAACATTTATTTATTTATCTGTGTCCACTTGTGATACGTTAGAAATTATTCACGTTTGCAGCGTTTACCTTTTTTTTATTATTTTCCTTGGATCGTGATGTATTCCCATCTTATTGATTAGGTACACAAATAATCTGTCTTAATTTTACTTAAATATATGCTCTACCAAAAGCCGAGTACGCATATGTGGTTCAAATTTGGAAGATGTAACTTGCCTCAACAATCAGTTGCTACTAATGTTACTGAACTGTCAAGTGTGTTCACCACTCTTATATACCCTACTCTGCAGACCGAAGAGTATCAGATGCATTCGAGTCGGCTCTTAGAGTCGCCTGTGAGGTCTGTAGGGGTTGAAAGCATAGGGATGCCTGATGGCCTGTATCATGTTCGGTTGCACAGTGTCTCCTCTGTTCTAATAGGCTGAGGATAGGATCCCATGTCTTGCTAAAGCGATACCGTGGCGAAGTGTTAAACAGGTTCTCTGCAAGTCTGATTATTTCCTTCTTCATTTATGGCAGTTTCTAAAGCGTAGTAAACGGGGCTTTTTATTACCTTTAGTAATAGGCGGTATTTATAGTTCTGGATACATCATATCGATACCACCTTTGTGGTTGTATGGTACATATTTGTAAGTTGCCCAACTCTGCATCGTATAGTGAGCACCTTGTTGAATACTATACATGCATTTTCTTTCAATATTTTTATTCTAAGTATTTTCCGTTTACTATTCTGCGTATTTCTGTAGTTCTTGTCCACCATGGGGCTCTAAATAACCACGTAGATCATGTATTCCTTAGTGACTGTTTTACAGACTATCCCCACAACGGAATTCCATACAGTTCTCCCATTTATATATACGTTGTATAGTGTACCGATTTCAGTAAACTTCGAGGAATCCCAACTGTGGTTATCGTTCTTCCACAATGTCTTCCATTACAATGAATTGACAGTTTTCGAGGTAGGAGTCTAATATTATGGTTTAGCAATCTGGTATTGATTTCTTCGTATATTTTTACTATGAATTTTTGTTTCCAGACTGCACCATAACCTTTTCAGATACTGACAAATACCCCCAACATCTTTTTTGCGGTGGTACAGTAAAGTCATAGGCCAGTAATTCTATAGGAGGGAGAATCCTTTCCTAGTTTGGGTGGTGAGTAGTGGGTGGTGGTGAGATTCTCAACGTACCAAAGACATACAAACAAAGACTAACCATTGAATCAACGCAAAATCAAACAACAGGTTTCTCCCAGCTACAGCCAACTTCAAGAGATTTAAGCAAATAACCCTACCAGGAAGCGTAAGGAGACACATCATCGCTAGAAATAAATTAATAACCATCCATCAATGCGACGGCAAACATCATAGAACCAGTCTCTTAGGACCAACATTGCAGAACTCTGTCCATCATCAGAACCTAGGAGCGTTAGAATCCTAACCGTACTTAGAGCAATAGTTTAAGCCTTCGTGTAGCCTTAAAACGTAAAACTGATTAAGCATCAGAAATTTGCACTTTAGTATTTGGAACAGCAATGGACTAAAAAGTGAAAACAGAACGGAAAGAAATTTTCAGTACAACTGCTTTCGACGTAACTTGGATTTCTGGAACGCATTAGTCACTTGAAATATACAAACATTTAAAGATATCGCAGTGATCGCATTGGAAAACGAGAAGATCGTCAAGTGTCCCAACACATGCAAAGAGGACACTCTCAAGTGGCTGAAAACGGATCAAACACGTATCGCTGTGCGTAGGAGGGTATGTAAGTGTGATGGACCCTCTTGTCAACACAGTAGCTTTAGTAGCACCTGATGATGCAGGCGAACTACATCTCTGAAATATTGTGCTTACCTAAGAACTGCAACAACAACGCAGGGGAAAACGGTGGATTTACATTTTCTTATTTATTTCTACAATACTTTCCACTGTATCCAATATTCATAGCTGAGAATTTTCATTAGTTGAGAAAATTATGTATCTGTCTCTCGTTCACATTTTCTCTTTTAGTAATGAAACGTCCCCTTAGAAAAAATTATACATGACTGTGCTTAAACTGAAACACAATATTTTTAGCGCAACGCAATCTGACTTTCAATAATCCCTACAAAAACAATGGCCCTGACTAACATTAACCTATAAGTTTCACAAATCACTTACCTCACAAAAATCTTCGTTACTCGAACTACTGCAATACAGCGAGCACCACTACTGCCAGCTAAATAAAAGAGTCAAACTACTAAAGGCACTAACTACTGATACGCACAGTTAGCAAATGAAAGATTTTGATAGAGAACAAACAATGTATTTACCTTAATAGTCATAATATATATAGCAGTTCATGACATCCATTCTTACAAATTACAAAACTCCGCCCTCTCTCTCCCCACATCCGCCACCACTGGCGGCTCACCTCCAACAGCCAACTGCCCAACGCTACAATGGCGAGTATTACAACAATGACAACCAGCCACAGACTACACACAGCACAGCCAGTGATTTTTCATACAGAGCGCTACGTGGCGCTACCAATAAGAAAATCTAAACAGCCCACTTACAGTAAACTAAAATACAAGATGTTGCCACAAAAACAGAACGAGAGTATTCTTAAAGAACGTTTTCTTTTTACTTTCATTGAAGAAGGATAATCTTGGTAAATATTTCTTTCTCGCACTAATTATTTGCTTTTTCTTCTGCTATTGCAGCGGCCTCATGTAAGTCCTATGCTCTACTGCCATTTTGGGGTTGCAGAGTAATTTATGAAATGAAGAAAAGTAAATTAAATATTTTATACAACATATTTCAAGGGATTTGCGATAAGCATAAAGAGCGCAAGAAAGGGTAAGAACAGAGCCTTATTTTAGCCTGAATCATATGTTCTACAAGGTGAGTCGACGAGCGAGGTAGTGCAGCGGTTAAAACACGGCACAGAATTGACATCTCCGTTCAGTTATCCAGATGTAGACTGTCGACGGTTTTCGTAAATCGGTTAAGAAGAATGACGGAATGTTAAGTTTGAAAAGGATTCAGCCACTTCCCTTCCTCAGTCTTGCCTTCTAATTCATCGTTTTCTCGCCGGTATCATCGTCACTGACGGACAGTAAAAATATAAATTTCCTTCCCTATTTTTGGAGTTACTGCAAGTCGATCACTGTAGGATCTACTCTAATTTTGGGTTGCATTTGAATAAAATGCTGTTAAGCTTTGCATGACTTAATATGTAAATTTGTATTTAGGAAAGTATTTAGTGCGTAAGTTACACGATGGATCGCGAGAGAGGAGTCCACTCTCATTGTCACTATGTTCTATGGGCGAAGACAGTCCTTAGCCCTTAAAGAAGTTTAAAGATTGTCAGGGGGCGTTGTAGAATAAGTGAATTCTCTGAGGAGTGATCTAAAACCTGTGACTCATTCGAGTCATTACGTACAAGATTAGTTCAGCTGTTCAATTTATGGAGTGAATGTCACCAAAGCGGGAACATTTTTTGCAAACCAAATGACGTAACTGTAATCTGCGAACAATAAATCGAGAGCCCCTCATTAGAATTTCACTGTTATACGGGGCGATTCCGTGCCCATGTTACAAACTTTCAGGGTCGGTGGAGAAGGACAAATGTATTAATTTGAGGTATGGACCCTGGTCCGGAAACAACCGAGTCGACAGTTATAAGCGAAAACGAACTATGTAAAAATTTCAATTTTCTTTTTTCGTTTCGGAGGAGAGGTCATCTTTAATATTGTAGTCCAGTCCATAGCCTGCGGGAGGATAGTAAAGGTGAGGGGACCATCCGAGGGACGTAGAACCCGCTATGTTAACGAAATTTTGAAAATATATGTGCAGCTTAAAATTCCTTTACGTTTTTCGTTTAAAGTATTGTTACTATCTTTGTACTCTGCACACCATAAATGTAAACTGCAGATCACCTGAAGTAATGTTTGGCCTTAGAGAGCGAACAATCTGTTTACGAAGTTTGTGTTTTTGGAGTAATGATTAGAGTAATATTCACGTACTAATTCGTACGGAAGTCCACGTTGAGGACTGCATTAAGGCTCGTTGGTCACATTGTCCATGCGAGGCTAAGAAAATTTCGCTCAGATAATTGCAAAATCCTAAGTTTACAGCAAAAATTACCAGACAGAATGAGACAACGTTGATTTTTCGATTATAGTAGTGTACTGTTTGTGCGCATTCGGTAGCGTGCGGAACATTCCTACACTTTACAGTACCGTTTCTATCTACATCTATACCCTGAAAACCATCTATAGGTGCATGTACGTTCCATTTTACCAGTTATTAGGATTTCTTCCTGTTCCATTCACATATGGAGCACTGGAAGGATGATCGTTTCAATACTTCTGTGCGTTACGTAATTATTTTAATCTTATTCTCATGATCCCTATCTGAACGATACATAGGGGGTTGTAGTATATTCCTAGAGTAAAAATTGAAATCCGTTTCTTGAAACTTCGTTAATCGACTTTCTCGAGATACTTTATGTCTATCTTCAAGAGTGTTCCATTTCAGTTCCTTCAGTATCTCTGTGACACTCCCCACGGATTAAACAAACCTGTGACCATTCGTGATGCCCTTCTCTGTTCATGTTCAGTATTCCCTGTCAGCCCTATCCGCTGCGGGTCCCACTTACTTCAGCAATATTTTAGAACGGCTTGCATGAGTGATCTATAAGCAGTCTCCTTTGTGGATTGATTGTATTTCCCCAGAATTCTATCTATAAACCTAAATCTACCACTTGATTTATCCACGACTGAACGAATGTGGTCATTCCATTTCATATCCCTATGAAGTTTTACACCCAGATTTTTGTACGAGTTGACCATTTTCAACAGTGACTCATTGATATTATAGTTATAGGAAGTTTTGTGAAGTGCACAATTTTACATTTATGAACATTTCGAACAAGTTGCCAGTCTCTAGATCTTGTTGAAATCTTATCAAGATCTGACTGAATATTTATGCAGCTTCTCTCAGAAAATACTTCATTGTAGGTAACTTCACACCCTGCAAAAAAACTGATTGTACCATTAATATTGTCTATAAGGTCATTAATATACAACATGAACAGTAAAGATCCCAACACGATTCCCTAGGGCACACCCGAACTAATTTTACATCTGACGATGACTCTCCATTCAAGATAACCTGCTGCGTTCACTCTACCAGCCGACCGGTGTGGCCGAGCGGTTCCAGGCGCTTCAGTCTGGAACCGCGTGACCACTACGGTCACCTCAAAGTTTTTATTTCTTCTCCTCGGATTTTAATCCCTACTCCGAATTTTCCGTTCGTTTCCTTTACTGCTTGCTCAATATACAGATTGAATAACATCGGGAATAGGTTAAAACCCTGTCTCACACCCTCCCCAACACTGCTTCCCTTTCATGCCCCTCGACTCTTATAACTGCCATCTGGTTTCTGTACAAATTGTAAATAGCCCGCCGGTCGGAGGGGCCCTGCGGTTCTAGGCGCTACAGTCTGGAACCAAGCGACCGCTACTGTCGCAGGTTCGAATACTGCCCCGGGCATGGATGTGTGTGATGTCCTTAGATTAGTTAGGTTTAAGTAATTCTAAGTTCTAGGGGACTGATGACCTCAGACGTTAAGTCCCATAGTGCTCAGAGCGATTTGAACCATTTCTCCCTACAAAAAAGCCTCAATCCAGCCACAAATTTCACTTGATAACCCATATGATCGTACTTTCGACAATGAGGGTGGGTGTGGTACTGAGTCAAATGCTTTTCGGAAATCAGAAATATAGCATCCACGTGACTGCCTTGATCCAAAGTTTTGAGTATGCTATGTGAGAAAATTGCGACTGGGTTTCACATGATCGATGTTGTCGAAATCCATGCTGTCTCGGGTGGAGGACGTCATTTTGTTCAAGATACTTCATTATGTTTGAGCTTAGAACATATTCTAAGATTCTAGAACAAATTGATGTCAAGGATATTGGGTGGCAGTTTAAGGATCACTTCTACAACCCCTTTTGTATATGGATGTGACCTGTGCCTTTTCCAAGAACTGGGCACGGTTTTTTGTTAGAAGAATCTACGACAGATTATAGTTAGAAGGGGGAGGAGCGCAACTCAGCTTCAAATTTGGTATAGAATCTGACAGGACTTCCATCGGGCACTAGAGCTTTATTCAGTTTTAATGATTTCAGCTGTTTCTCAACGTCACTGACAATATTTATTTCATTCATCTTTTCAGTGGTGCGTAGGCTTTCCTTTGTAAAGATACATTTGGAAACAGAGTTAAGCATTTCAACTTTTGCTTTGCTGCCCTCAATTTCATTACCTGTCCCGTCCACTAGGGACTGGACACTAACTGTACTGCCACTAACAGCCTTTACATACGACCACAATGTCACTAGGTTCTGTGAAGGATCACTTGAGAATACTCTACTACGGTAGTCATTGAAGGCAAGACGCATTGAACTCTTGAGGGCCAAATGCGTTCCATTTCACATCTATCTGTAACACTACACTTTGCCTTACACCTATTATGCATTAATTTCTGTTTCTTTAGAAATCATGAAGGTTTCCTCCCATTGTTAACTGTTCTACTGGGTACATACACTCCTGGAAATGGAAAAAAGAACACACTGTCACCGGTGTGTCAGACCCACCGTACTTGCTCCGGACACTGCGAGAGGACTGTACAAGCAATGATCATACGCACGGCACAGCGGACACACCAGGAACCGCGGTGTTGGCCGTCGAATGGCGCTAGCTGCGCAGCATTTGTGCACCGCCGCCGTCAGTGTCAGCCAGTTTCCCGTGGCATACGGAGCTCCATCGCAGTCTTTAACACTGGTAGCATGCCGCGACAGGGTGGACGTGAACCGTATGCGCAGTTGACAGACTTTGAGCGAGGGCGTATAGTGGGCATGCGGGAGGCCGGGTGGACGTACCGCCGAATTGCTCAACACGTGGGGCGTGAGGTCTCCACAGTACATCGACGTTGTCGCCAGTGGTCGGCGGAAGGTGCACGTGCCCGTCGACCTGGGACCGGACCGCAGCGACGCACGGATGCACGCCAAGATCGTAGGATCCTATGCAGTGCCGTAGGGGACCGCACCGCCACTTCCCAGCAAATTAGGGACACTGTTGCTCCTGGGGTATCGGCGAGGACCATTCGCAACCGTCTCCATGAATCTGGGCTACGGTCCCGCACACCGTTAGGCCGTCTTCCGCTCACGCCCCAACATCGTGCAGCCCGCCTCCAGTGGTGTCGCGACAGGCGTGAATGGAGGGACGAATGGAGACGTGTCGTCTTCAGCGATGAGAGTTGCTTCTGCCTTGGTGCCAATGATGGTCGTATGCGTGTTTGGCGCCGTGCAGGTGAGCGCCACAATCAGGACTGCATATGACCGAGGCACACAGGGCCAACACCCGACAGCATGGTGTGGGGAGCGATCTCCTACACTGGCCGTACACCTCTGGTGATCGTCGAGGGGACACTGAATAGTGCACGGTACATCCAAACCGTCATCGAACCCATCGTTCTACCATTCCTAGACCGGCAAGGGAACTTGCTGTTACAATAGGACAATGCACGTCCGCATGTATCCCGTGCTACACAAGGTGCTCTAGAAGGTGTAAGTCAACTACCCTGGCCAGCAAGATCTCCGGATGTTTCCCCCATTGAGCATGTTTGTGACTGGATGAAGCGTCGTCTCACGCGGTCAGCACGTCCATCACGAACGCTGGTCCAACTGAGGCGCCAGGAGGAAATGGCATGGCAAGCCGTTCCACAGGACTACATCCAGGATCTCTACGATCGTCTCCATGGCAGAATAGCAGCCTGCATTGCTGCGAAAGGTGGATATACACTGTACTAGTGCCGACATTGTGCATGCTGTGTTGCCTGTGTCTATGTGCCTGTGGTTCTGTCAGTGTGATCATGTGATGTATCTGACCCCAGGAATGTGTCAATAAAGTTTCCCCTTCCTGGGACAATGAATTCACGGTGTTCTTATTTCAATTTCCAGGAGTGTATCTATTCTGTAGTACTGCTGTGCAGTATGGGATCCGTATCAGGTGGGACTGACGGATGACATTGAAAACGTACAAAGAAGGGCAGCTGGTTTTGTATTATCTCGAAATAGGGGAGATAGTGTCACAGACATGATACGTGAATTGGAGTGGCACTCATTAAAACAAAGGCGTGTTTCGTTGCGACGGGATCTTCTAATGAAATTTCAATCACCAGTTTTCTTCCCCGATTGCGAAAACATTCTGTTGACACCCACCTACAAATGGAGAAATGATCATCACGATAAAATAAAATAAATCAGGGCTCGCATGGAAAAATTTAAGTGCTCGTTTTTCCCGCGTGCCGTTCGAGAGTGGAACGGTAGAGAGACAGCATGAAGGTGGTTGATTGAACCCTCTTCCAGGCTTTAATTGTAAATAGCAGAGTAATCGCGTAGATCTAGATGTAGATGTACCGTAGATGTAGATGTAGGGATAGTAGAGATTACGGGATCATGATGGAGTCGGCTGCTGTTCGCAAACAGCTGCAAGGTGCTTCGTCGTGTGCCGACCAAGTTCCTATGGGGCAGCGACTTACTCCGGCGATGGAGAGGCAACGAGGTTTTTTGCGAACGTGTCGCGGAACTAGCCAGCTGCACCTGTTGCCTGGCACCAAGTGGGTTTCTGAGCGGGTTATGTCCAAATGTTTTGAGTGAACGTTGTGTGGAGATAATGGCCAAAAGGCGAGTCCCATACTGTTACCAAATATGTTTGAGTAATTGTCTCCAGCTGAGAATGAGAGGTCAAAGATCTTGCCTTGCCTTCTCGACCTGTGGTCTCATCTCTGTCCACATATGGGCATCCACGAACGGTTGGGGGGCTCTTAGTCGAATCTGTTCCAATAGTAAATGCTTGATGGCTTCTCTAAGGGAAACAGGAAAATGAACGAAATGAGTATTCGATATGTATCTTGGGAGCATTGTTCACTAGGAGGAAGAAGCCTTCACGGGAACAATTGAGAGTTCAGTTTGAAATCTGTTGCAAATCGTCGCTGACGCCAGCACCAGCGAAGTCTGTCACATGGTTTTCGAGATCATTCTACCGTTCTTTCCAGAGACTGACGGAAGTGACGATGACACTAGGGATCATTCGTGAGGTCTCAGCACAGCTTTTGAATTCCGTGGAATGACTGGGGTCCAGAGTCTGTAACAGACGAGCGTTTCTAGACCAGAAGTTTAGTGCTTCTGTGACGAGCTCATTTGTAGATTCCCCGAATTACGCTACACCATGGAGACTTTCAACGTCGTTCCCTATAGGTCTGGAGCGCACTCTACACCGGGAACGGCAACTAGGATGGCAGAGAACGGGTGGAGTGCACATGTTGCTTTTTTAGTTCAGGCGAATTTTCGATACTCGCAATAAGAAGCCAGTATTAAATAAAGTAATTATCACAACAGACTGAATAATGAATATGGAGAGTGAATATCTTAAAGTAATAGCTGTTAACTGCCGAAATATTCGCAGCAAAGTCGCAGATCCTACCTTTGTCCTAGTTGCCTCACATCACATTGAGAAAACTGAGAGTAGGCTGAAACACGAAGTATAGAGTAGAAAAATCTTATGAAGCACAGTTAGGGTACATCGGAAAGATAGATTGAAGGAACGTTTCTTTGTTTATTTTTCCTGGCGAGGTTAGGTCAGTGACGAGCAGGAACATTACATCATACCAGGTCCAAAACGAAGCCGATTGCAAAATGACAAGTACAGAGGCAACAGGGGTCGTTGGACTTACATTGCGGGAGAACACATTCAAACTAATCGGTCGTAGTCAGGCAAAAATGGAAACTTGATATCGTAGCAGTACCCCGATCATTGCTTATTAGTAGATGATGACTTTCATTTGCCCGGTATCGTGTGGGAAAACAGTGCTTACATTATCGCCTATGAGGATGAATTGCCTTGCGTGGTGATCAGGGGAGTAAATACTGTCATGGAGGTCCTGCGACAAGTACGTGAAGTGTAGCCCCGTCCCCCTCTCACTCTCGATTTATTCATACATGGATGACACAGGTTATTTATTTATTTACATATAACCAGTGTCCGTAGATCTCTGGTTTACGTGACAGTAACCCTGCGTTCGTCAACCGACGACGATTGATGAACAAAGGGATAGTGTCGTATAAACCAGAGATCTAAGGACACAGGTTATTTAATATTGGCTCCTGATCTGACTGCACACGAGATTGGATTCCTCCCAATTTATGTTGGTCGAGGGCGTAGAGATGGTGTAATGGAACACCGAAACTGGTTCCGTAAACAAATTATTTGCACAAGAGAGGGCTGCAGGTGTTTTAATTTCCATTCCATTTGAGACTTGCGCACCCTAGCTACTAAACAGACTGCAAGGAAACTGATAGAGAAAACATACTATAGTCTAGTGCATAGATAAGAAGGGCCACTAATCAACCCTAGAATGTTATTCACACTTAAATCCAGGCGAAAAATGTATTCGAAGAAATCTGATCAGATGTTAAGCCAATGGATGGACCCAAACTCTCCATTCAATCTCTCGTGAATCAGTGTGGTGTTAATTCTTTAGATCGTAGGTATAAATCAGAGATATTGAATTCCGCAGTTAAAAATGTATTTACGCATGAGAATACAGGCCTACCAATATCTGACCACCGCATAAACTAACAAATGCGACATATTGATGTAAGTACAGGGGCGAGGGAAATGGGAACCTTGGTTCTACTGAAAGGATTCTGAGAGAATAGTGTGCATTTGCGCAAGGAAATCGCATAGGAGATGGTAGGTGACGAATTAAAAAGTTGTGGCTTTTGGAAACAATACTGAATAGTCATGACATCAGAAACAAGCGCAGACACAGAGACACGCTGCTAGGATCGTAACACACCTGTATAAACGATATTAAAATGTAACAGTGATGCTCGGCAAAAAATGGGAATTTTTGCAAGAGGGATGACGTAGATCTCGCGAAATCATTCTCTTACTGGAAGTACACTGTGCGACCATTCTGCTTGACGCCATCGTACACTATGCGATCAAAAGTGTCCCGACACCCCTATATAATGGAAAATTGACCATTAGATGTCAAGATGCGGTCCCTCCAGAGTAAAGGGAGGCGGGGAACAATGTGTTCTCAGTAGAGAAGCAGTAATAACAGACTGAGTCTGTCAGGATAGCTCAGTGACTTCCGCAGTGGGCTAGTCATTGGATGCCACCTGAATAACAAATCCATTTGGTACATTTCAACCTTTTAAAAGCCGCCAGTAGGAGTGAAGTCGATTTCTGTTGATGTGATTGTGAAGTGAAAACGCGAAGAAACAACCACGGCTAAAGAATGACCAGTCAGATCTCATGTACTGATGGATATGGACCGTCGAACATTGCGGAGGGTAAATGCAGAAAATCTGATGAAATCAGCGGAAAAAATCACTAGTGAGTTCCAGAGTGTTACCAGCAGTGCAGCTAAGACCGCGACTTTGCGTAGGGAGCTAAGAAGAATGGGGTACAATGCTCGAGCAGCTCCTCTTAAGCCACGCGGTTCTGTAGACACTGTGGAGCGAAGCTTTAACGCCATATTAAGGACGACGCTGCTGGACAGTGCATTCTGAAAACCAATGATTCGCAAGGGTGACCTACACCATATCTCTGAGAATCTGATGGGAGGGTTTGCGTTTGGCGAATGTCTGGAGAACTTAGCTGGCGTCATGTGTGATGCCAAAAACGAGGTACGGAAGAGATGGTCCTCTTATTGCACTTAAGAAATCGATAAATATGTAAGGATATGAATCAGTAGTGTTTAAGTTCTACCGAAAACAGTAAAAGAACAGTTCGAAGACGGTTATTCCGCCCAGAGTCCCGATCTGATCGCAATGGAACACATTGGGGATGAGGTAGATGCTCCAGACCGCAGCGTCCGACATCACAACCTTCTCTCGCTTTGGCTCCTGAGGATGAATGGGCTGGCATTATGTTCCTTCACAACCATTCAGACACCTCATTGAAAGTGCCCCAACAGAGTTCAAGCCTTCATAAAGGCATAGGGTGGACACACCGAATACTAATGTCCACTAATAGGTGTCCGGATACTTTTGATTAAATAAACTCGCATACTGATAAAGAGAAAGAGTTAGGAGAGATTACAGTGCGTACAGTCCCTCGCTCAAAGAGAAAGAGTTAGGAGAGATTACAGTGCGTACAGTCCCTCGCTCAATACGCTGATCGGACAGGACAGATAATTGCTAATAGTGGTACAAAGTACCCTCCGCAATGTGCTATACAATGACTTGGGCATTATACACGTACATTTTGATGTAAAAAGGTTTGCAAGAACAAAGCGTTGTTTCCATGTTGCACTAATTTCGGCTGGATCGACGACGAGTAGCGGAGGATCTGCTGTCATTTGGAAAGCCAATTGCGACTGTCAGCCGTACGCTCGTACCTGTCACAACGGGGCGTTGCTCCGCGAGTAACGTATCCTGGCGTGGCTGCACGGGGATTGACAGCTTGTCACGGCTGAGCGCTGTGGCGAGCGCTCTAAATCGTGCTGAATACGGAAGATAAAGCTGCACAGCGCGGGCGCCAAAATTAACAACACCAGGCTGGAGGTAGCGTGGTTACGCACCCTGAATGCGAATGCGTGTTGCACTAACTATATAGTATATTACATCAACAGTGGGAACTAAAACGCGGGACAAAAGAGAACTAAGTTTTCGATCATTAGACACTTATTTACCAATAATATATTATGAACGAAGTTGGTTCACTGATACAACTATACACAAAAGCACTATCCTGTCCATTAAAAGAACCAACTTTGGGCTGGAAAATAAATTTCTGACACGATTCAGCATGAGTCAACAAGGTATTGAAATATCAATAATCATATTTTAACATGCGTGGTCTACAAAACAGATACACTGTACGCCCAGGCTCAGCCATTTTGCTGTCTCTTTGATTTAACACACACACAATGGAGATAAAACTGTCGGTAACAAACGGCAGCGGCAAGAAAACATGTTTTTGATGGACTGTAACCAGGAAGTCTGTCTAAGTAGATTGGTGTGCAAAACTGAAGGGCGAAAGTAACTTTCACATTATGTGTCACTGCTAAGTAACACAGTTCGATGAAAGCTGGATCATACACACACTGCGCAACACAATTAAAGGCTAACTTTTTCGAAACGCCGTAATTGTCCCCCACTGCGTCATAGATCCTGGCGCACTGCGACGTCGTCCTCGGGCTAGGCGATGCTTGAAACAGCCAGATGTCGACACATGCGAGAAAAAGGCCAGAGGTCAGAAGTTTTTGTGAGGTGTAAAGTGCGTTAATGCCGCCACATTGGCACCAAATTCCACCACTTTCTACTTAACGCCACCTTGGACGTGTCGCACGATAGGAAGATCCTAAGCGCCTGCAGGCAGGCTACACTTCTGCTTTTCGCCTGTTAGCGGCGATGTGGGGTGTCAATAGGTTGCCTGCACGTAGGAGTCCGTCACAGTTTGTCTCAGCATGGACACATATCGTAAGTGCTCAACAAAAGTTAGCAGACAACAATGATGGTGTTGCCGTTGTGGAGGTTCTTAGAGGGACCCATTGCTATTTACACATGTATCCATGTCGCACCCCTCTGTGATCACGCCGCAAAACCGATCGAAAGAGGAGGGCTGAAAAAGTATCCTTTGCTGCTTCACATTCCGTCTTGTGGTTGCCAATGGTCCCTAGCAGTACATCTCATACGCTGCAGTAGCATTGCACTCCAGTTTGGTTGCTTGCCTACGATATCCTTAGAGAAGGGTTGAATCATCCGGGAGATGTGTCAGTAGTGTCAAAGGTTGTGCAGAATGTCGTCCTGCTTGTCATCATATTGCGAACTGTCGTTTTCGAGAGCAAAATGTGTGGAAAACAACGCTCCAAGGAAATGGGTTCTGGGATTCTTTCATTAAATCCATTTATGCCACCACCTAAGGCTATTTTGTGTCGGTTCTCGGCCATACACGAGAGAAACGCGTGATATCAACGCACAGCGTCGCTGTCCTGTCTACCATCGCAGAGGCGTCAAAGGAAGGCGTGAAACGTAAGAGCGTGTGTGACGACCTTCCTAGAGCGCGACACGTCCACGTTGGCATTGGGCAGAAGTGTGATGAAATTTGGTTTTAATGTGACATCGCTAAGTCACCCTACACGTCACATTAACTCCAGAGCTTTGGCCTTTTTCTCGCACTTCTTTGCTGTCTGATGTGTAGCCGAGGCCTAGGGTGATGTCGCAGGGCGCCAAGCTTTTGCACCATTATAGAGGAAAGTTGTACGCGCCCTTGAACCAAATTTCAAACTTATTCGGCACAATGGGAAGCGATTACGGCGTTTAATTATCTTGATCAGTGTAGAAGTAAGTGCTGCAGTATAGTACAGTAGATAACAGAGAGAAAAACGTTGTGAGACGAACAGAAATGACACTTTCATTCAGAGAGTAACTACATTGATATCATCGCGATTCTTGGTCTAACAAACATTTCAGACGTATGGTTCTTAATAGGGCGTTTGATCATCGTGGACGGCAATGCAGGCTCGGCAATGAGCTGCCCTGCTGGAGACAAGGCTGATAAGGAGTTATTGTGATAAGGGCGCTCCGTTCTTGCCAAGCACGGTAGACTTTTCTGGTGCATATGGACGTGATGCAATACGTTTCCGCCGGCCGCTGTGGCTAAGCGGTTCTAGGCGCTTCAGTCCGGAACCGCGCACCTGCTACGGTCGCAAGTTCGAATCCTGTCTCGGGCATGGATGTGTGTAATGTCCTTAGGTTAGTTAGGTTTAAGTAGTTCTAAGACTAGGTGACTGATGACCTCAGGTGTTAAGTCCCATAGTGCTTAGAGCCATTTGAACCAACAATTTTCCCCAACGCATCGCACACGTGCTCGATTGGACTTAAGTCGAATATACTCTCGTTCCGAGATCTCCTTCATCTGCGTTGTTCGACACGATTGCTCATTCTCGTCGACAAAAATGAAGTGATGGCAGATTGCACCACTCAAAAGAGGCACATGGGGAAGGAGTCACAGTAACGGTGACCACGAGTGTTCTGTGTTCGACCTGGGTGCATCAAGTGTTCCCATCTCTCACCGTATCAAGGTGCGCCCAACATTGTCGAACATGATCGTTTTTGTTGTCAAGGTGTTATCGTGTACGGAGGCACAATCTTGCAGAGGCGTGCTGACCTCCAAATCTCTTAATACGGTACACTTACCGGTCAATGTTATAGTGACACTACTCTCCTTCCCTCGACGCGTCTTTATAAGGATGCGTTAGCCCCATTTTAGGGGATGACAATTCGCGACTGCATCGAAAGGCGCAGGTGGGGATCTTGAAGGATTTTCGGGGAATGTACTGGCCTGTCCGTTTCACCGAAATGAATCCCATCGAGCACTTTCGGGATGCATTGAGCAGACATTTTACAGCGTGTCCACGAGCACCTACGACTATCCGCATTTGTCAACTACGTTGGTGGAGGGATGGAACCACAACAAATCCTTACCAACAACCTTGTAGCTAGCATGCAGAACATGCATTGCAGTCCATGGTCATCATACACCCTATTAAGAGCAACATTCCGCTGTTTGAAACGCCGAGGAGGACATAAGGAATTGCGACTATTTCAGTGTAGTTACCGTCTCAATAAAAGTGTCATTTCTGTTCGTAGTATTGTGTATTTCTTTACGACACTTTCTGTACTATCGAGGCCCACGAGAAAGACAGTTCGCTGCGCTTACGTGACGAAGGTAGGCCTGAGCTCGCTCGCTAAACTCAGCAGACCAAGTGCACTTCTACACCTAACTTGTAACTAGGTATATACGTACAGACGAGAACTGCATCTTCTACTGGTATCCGCTATTATGGAGTGTTACTGTTATTAGACCTACTATGATAGGAAGTCCGTAGGCCTACTTATAATTTCTTACGGCTGTGCTGGGGTACAATAAAACTGAAATCGTGCGGAAATGATTATCAGTTGCATAACCCACCACTTCTTGTATGAAATGAGGATTTTTAAGCAGAAGAGACTAAATGCTATAAACAATCCTTTATAACGTTTATATCGAGTATTGATCTAAAATTTTGTTGTAGTACCGTTAATGAGTAAGACTTCATTAAAGCAGCTTCCGGTAGAATTCTCGTTAGTACGTACACGACCAACTGCGAGTTAACTGGTTTAGAAACGCATTTTTTCTTCTGAGCTTAGCGAGCGAGCGAGTGAGTGAGTTCAGGGCTACTTCTGTGACGCACGCGCCGCGACCTGTCTTTCTCGTCGGACTCGTGTTCTTTCTAGGTATTGCCCAAATTCCATCGAGCAGTGTTAATACGCTGTGACGCATAATGAGGAAGTTACTTTCATTCCTATGTTTTGTGCTCTACTGTAGTTCCCACGCACATTTCCGACCAAAATTTGTGGGACGGTTCTGTTGGTTGTGGGGCAAATGCAGCAACTCGTAGCCCTTCCCATTTATTACCAACCACGAAATAGCACGCTTTGCTGCTTGGAACAGAAAATGGTGTATAAAGTAGTAGTGTATCCCTTAATGCATTATAGTTAATTTTCGCAGCAATACATCGAGTAACGTGACTCGCTCATCAAGAGCGCATGGATTCCAGCAGCAGCCTCGACACAATGGAACTTGCGAGAACGAGACGTAGGGGTGTTTGATATTCCTTCAGCGGCATTTTTAGCTTTGCCAGTCGGCCTACTTCTGTCATCGATGAGAAGCAGTTATCACTTTCGTTACAGGTTGAGTCTGCGTCGAAAGAACTGAATACGATTTCATTGCATAAACCATTAATAGGGAAAATGTATTCACTTCAAGGAGTAGGGAACCCTTACCAAATTACTATCGTCGGTAAGGTTACTGAGAACAAGATCTGAAGCACTTTCCTTACTATGCTCGTGCTATGACGAACTACTTCAGGGCCTTGAGACCTGCCGGTGGTCGGCCCGCTGCTTTCTTACTGCCAGGGCCGTGCCTCGCGTTACGCCCTTCCGCCGTTCCGCTGGGGGACGCGCGGTGGAGGCCAGAACCTTGTGCTCCGTGACATCCGCGGTTTCAGACTTGCAGCGTTCCGTGCAACAACCACTCGTGCAGCTCCTATGAGGTCACTACACTGGTGAGTCATAACGTTATGACCACGGCCCACCGCTACACTGAACGACGCGCAGTGGCGCGTTTATACCGAAACCTGACCAAAACTGCAAAAATTAAAGTTCGCCTATTATAGCAAATTTTTTTATAGTAACCGACCATCGGTGGGTTCATAACTCAATTTGCAGGTGCCTGAGACATGTCTGCTAGCCCCTAGCAACTGTTTCAGAGGAGTTTCTTACTGCAGGGGGACGTTTTTCTTGATTAAGGGGGGTAGGACGTCAAACGGGGCGACTTGGAGCAGGAGAGGCACCACAGGACATTTTAATTAAAACTGTCTATACTTTTACAAGTAAATTCATAAAACTTTTTCAGGATGTCGAGGAAGGATTCAGGATTCACACTCGTAGCAGCGGAAGTTCAAAAACATAACAAAATATAATTTTTTTACATTTGAAATTTTATCATTTTTTGACTTACTATTGGCTGCATTTGTTGCTATAGGTACACTTTTCTTCATAAGTAAGAGAGACTGTTCGATGACTTTTGCACAGCATACAAACCATACTTACAGGTGTCCGAAATTCTAGAATCTATTTAATTTATGAAAAAAGAATGAGCTGTTTCGTTTTAAACTTTATGTTTAGAAACAAATCATATTTTGTAGTTAATTATCTCAATGTTTACCACAGTTTTTAATAGAATTGGAAAATTCTAGAGTTTCATACACCTGTAAGTATGGTTTGTATGCAGTGCAAAATTCATCAAAGAACCTCTCTTACTTTGAAGAAAAATGTACCTATAAAAACAAATGCAAATGGCGAAACGCTGGTCGGCTATTCACGTGCTACTGTCAGGAGCATCTATAGGTAGTGGTTGGAGGACGATGAAACCACGAGTAGGCGACAGGGTGTTGGACGTCCACGCATCATCACAGAATGTGGTGGTCGGATACTTGGTCCCTCTGTGAAGCATGAGAGACAGCATTCTGTGGCTAGAGTTGCGCTCTAGGACAGTTTTGACACAATACGTAAATGACTTAGTAAATGGTAGGGTTACCCGTAGTATTGGCAGCATTGCTATGGAGAGAAACGTAAGTGAATGTGGAAGAGAGAAACTGGGAGCAGTTTTGTTATTTTGTTTGTTCGGTGGTTGTTTATTTTGCTCACAATTAGAACCGCACATCACTCAATGATGGTCCACTGTGTTTTATGTCTCTAAAGGACATAAATTGCATTTTATAAGTAATAAAAATTAGTTCATCGCGCAACATCCACGCTTTTATGCAACCAAAGCAATTACTTTTGATACAAGCACAGGTAACATGCACAAACATTATATAATTATTGTTGTTATTTCGTATTCAACAGAACGTTAATCATCGTGAGCAAAGGTAGGTGTTCCCTGTTATTATTGATAATTCCGGAAGTTGTTCATGAATACAGAAACATGTGTTAGATAAGTCTGACGAAATGTTAAAGCAATGTTTGATATATTTTTGGTTTCCCGAGATTCTCATTTTACCTTTTTTTGAGAAAATTGCGTTTTCTAGCGCTATATGAAATATTTGTATTGTTTTCTTTATTTTTACTATAACATCCCATTGTTTCACTTTACAAATAAACAATTTGTGAACTAAACATTCGCAAGTTCAATTTGGCTTCGAATACTGTTTATTTTTAAGTAAAAGACTGGAGGATAACTATGTAAAACAAAAATGTTCTGTAGGTTATGCTGCCCTTTACATATCCTCACTCAGATTCTTGACTGTAGCCGGCAGCTGTGACAGAACGGTTCTAGGCACTTCAGTCCAGAACCGCTCTGCTGCCACGGTCGCAGGTTCGAATCCTGCCTCGGGCATGGATGTGTGTGATTTCCTTAGGTTAGTTAGGTTTAAGTAGTTTTAAGTCTAGGGGACTGATGACCTCCTATGTTAAGTCCCACTGTGCTAAGAGCCATTTTTTTCTAGAATGTTTACCGCTACTGGTTTTTAGGGAAATATAGTAAACAGTAATCGTGTATGTAAAGAAAGCAATCGTTATGAGGTAACGCCCAACAGGTATGCAACACACCTAGTGCACAGGTAATGTGGGCATTACCTTAACTGATCAAAGCAACTCGGAAAATTATTGTAGTGTACGCTTACTTATAGTAGTGTGTACGGTAGCCTACAGCAATTTTACAACTGTATCTGTGGCGGATCTGACAACGGAATATAGTGCTAGTGTAGGCACAAGTGATTTGGAGCACACATTGTTGAACAGGGGATCCCCTAGCGGACGACCCCTACGTGGTCTTATTATCTAGATCCAACGATATTGTGAGTAATGATTGCTGTGGGCCTGAGGTCATCAAGAATGGACTGTACCTGGTCATATTCATCATCTAATCCTAGGAAAAGCAGGACTGGGAACTGTGAAGATATTGATTATTAAAAAAAAACAACGCAAGAAATGCAAACCGAATAAGTATTGGACATAGAAGTTAACTGCCACTCATTAATCTGAATCTCATATCGATAAAACATCTATGACTTGGCTCGAAATTCCGCCTCTGTTTATGCGATGGAAACACAAAGTGGTTGATAATGATTAGCATCAAAGTCAAGAAAGCTTCCATCCTGGCTAGCACTGACAGTAAAAAGATGTTCAAATGTGTGTCAAATCTTATGGGACTTAACTGCTAAGGTCATCAGTCCCTAAGATTACACACTACTTTACCTAAATTATCCTAAGGACTAACACACACACCTATACCCGAGGGAGGACTCGGAACTCCGTCGGGACCAGCAGCACAGTCAATGACTGCAGCGCCATTGACCGCTCGGCTAATCCCGCGCGGCACTGACAGTAAAGAGCTCGGAGATAAAGCAAATGGAATTTAACACATTTACTATTAAAGATTCTCTATCTGCCGAGCCGTGGTGTGTGTAATCACCGACTTCAATTCCGCGAAGAGCAATTCTGCAGCACCGGTCTCCTCAGTGCTGCCGGCCGTCATAAAGACCAAGTGCATTGCGTGACTTTAAACTCTGACTACACAGAGTACCTCAAATAGAGTCCGTAAATTCCTAGGATCTACAACTATTACATTACAATGCTCGACACGAATCAAGAATTATGCTTGCTCATAAACTACGAGCAGAGACTTGACTTAAGTGTGCGGTCGTAAAGAAGCACTTCGTAATGCCTCAGTTTCCACAAAGAAACACAGATTCGATCCTCTACTCACAGAGAAACGAATGATTACGCTTTTAGTGACAAAATCAGCACTTTATGAAATATAATAATGACATTGTTCACTGGCGCCTTATCAGCAATGTCTCAAAATGCTCTCCAGAGAATCCCCTTCACATGACGTGTTCCAGTTTAGAGCAAACGTCGCATTGTTAAAGTGCACTCACCATTCGGCAAATCATTGCGCCAATTACAAACGGAATACCTCCCACCCTAATGATCATGAAGCGTCATACACAAAGACGAGCCAAAGAAACAGGCACACCTGCCCAATATCGAGTAGGGCTCCCGCGAACACGCAGAAGTGCATCAACACGACTCGACTAAAGACTGAAGTAGTGCTGCAGGGAACTGACACCATGAAATCTGCAGGGCTGTACGTGGGAGTGGAGATCTATTCTGAACAGCACGTTGTAAGGCATCCCAGATATGCTCAATACTGTTCATGTCTGTGGAGTTTGGTGGCCAGCGAAAGTTTTTAAACTCAGAAGAGTTTTCCTGGAACCACTCTGTAGCAATTCTGGGCGAGTGGGGTGTCCCATTGTTCTGCTAAAATTGCCAGAGTCCGTCCGAATGCACAGTGGACATGAATGGATGCAGGTGATGAGACAGGATGCTTACGTATGCGTCGCCTGTCAGAGTCGTATCTAGACGTATGGGAGGTCCCACATCACTCCAACTGCACACGTCCTACACCATTACAGAGTCTCCACCAGCCTGAGCACTCCCTTGGTGACATGCAGGGTCCATGGATTCATGAGGCTGTCTCCATACCTGTACACGTCCATCCGCTCGATACAATTTGAAACGAGACTCGTTTGAGCAGGCAGCCTGTTTCCGGTCGTCAACAATCTAATGACGTTGTTGAAGGGCCCGGGCAAAGCATAAAGCTTTGTGTCGTGCTGTCATCAAGGATACACGAGTGGGCCTTCGGCTCCGAAAGTCCACACACCGATGATTCGTTGAATGGTTCGCACGCTGACACTTGTTGATGGCCCAGAATTGAAATCTGCAGCAATCTGCGGAAGATTTCCGCGTCTGTCACGTTGAACGAATGCTTCCCAATATCAACGAATACATGATTAATAATTCGATAAGCCATTTAAAATACGATCCCATTCTAAGTGAATATGAAATGCATGCACAAAATTATTTATGTATGATGGAAAAATCTTGCACCTTACGATTGGTTTCTTTTAATTTATGTGATTGTGTATCAGCCGCTTTTCCTTCACGTAATCTTCACCAAATTCTATAAATATGATTGTTATTGGCTTACGTTCAGAGGTCTGCAATCGACGACTATTAGAGGGATGACGAAATAGTAATGTACATCTACTTACGTATCCAGCTAATCACAATACTGTGCTTGGCGGAGAGTAGCTTGTACTATGCTGGTCATTTCCGTCTTGGTCCACTTGCAAATAGAGAGAGGGAAAAATGACTCTGCATACTTCGGTGCGAGTTCCGATTTCCCCTGTCTTAAGTTCGCGGTCATTATGCGACATGTTCATATGTGGCAGTAATATCGTTCTGCAGTCAGCTGAAAATGTCACTCCTCTAAATTTAATGAATAGTGTTTCGTGAAAAGAACGCCTTTTCTGTCAGGTAATTCCTATTTTAATGGACGTAGCATTTCCGTAGTACTCGCAAGTTTAACGAACATACCGATAAAAAAATCGAGCAGCAATTGCTGCGACGTCTTCTTTTAATTCGAACCGGTGTTGGGCCAAACACTCGTGGAGTACTAAAGAATGTTTCGCCGAAGTGTTCTCTGTGCGGTCTCCGTTGTATAAGAGTTACACTTGCTGAAAGGTTCGAAGAAAACTTGAGTTTGATTTAAAACTCGAACCTGACTCATACAATTATAGTCGGTGGTGACTTTAATTTACCCTCGATAAGTTGACGAAAATAAATGTTTAATTGTTGAGGTACTCATGAAACATCACAGGGGATTGTGCTAAACGCATTCCTTGAAAATTTCTAGGAGTTACTTCATGAGCCCACGCGAATAGTAAGCGGTTGTGAAAACACACTTGAAGTCTTAGCAACAAATAATCCTGAGCTAATAACAAACATCAAAACGGATACTGGGGTTAGTGAACACAGGGCTGTCGTAGCGAGACTGAAATAGACGAAAAATATACCTATTCAAAAAAGCAGATAAAAATTCACTTTACGCCTTTCTGAGAGACAATCTCCACTCCTTCCAAATTAACAGTATAAGTGTAGACCAGATGTGGCATGAATTCAAAGAAATAGTACTGGCAGCAGTTGAGAGATTTATACCAAATAAATTAACAAACAACGGAGCTGATCCTCCTTGGTACACAAAACAGGTCAGAACACTGTTGCAGAAACAACGAAAAAAACATGTCAAAATCTCCAACGTTGGTGATCCTTTACAGAAGCTCGAAATTTAGCGAGGACTTAAATGCAAGATGCTTACAACAGTTTTCACAATGATACTTTGTCTCGAAACATTGCAGAAAATCCAAAGAGATTCTGCTCGTGTGTGAAGTGTGCTAGCGGCAAGACACAATCAATGCCTTCTATGTGCGATAGTAATGGAAATACTATGGACTACAGCGATGCCAAAGCAGAATTACTAAACACAGCCTTCCGAAATTCGTCCGCAAAAGAAGACGAAGTAATTATTCCAGAATTCGAATCAAAAACAGCTGTCAATATGAGTAACGTAGATGTAGATATCCTCGGAATGTTGAAGCAACTTAAATCGCTTAAGGAAGGCAGGTCCTCTGTTCCAGACTGTATACCAATTGGGTTCCTTTCGAGTATATTGATGCAACAGCTCCATGCTTTATAATCATATACAACCGTTTGCTCGACGAAATATCCTTACCCAAAGACTGGAAAGTTGTACAGGTTACACCAATATTCAAGGAAGATATTAGGAGTAATCCACTAAATTACCGGCCCATGCCATTAACGTGATATGCAGCAGGATTTTGGAACGTATATTGTATTCGAACATTATGAACTACCTCGAATAAAACGGTCTATTGACACAGAGTCAGCCGCTCTCTGTGGCCGAGAGGTTCTAGGCGCTTCAATCTGGAACCGCGCTGCTGATACGGATGCTGGTTCGAATCGTGTCTCGGGCATGGATGTGTGTGATATCCTTAGGTTTGTTAGGTTTAAGTAGTTCTAAGTTCTAGGGGACTCATGACCACAGATGTTAAGTCCCATAGTGCTCAGAGTCATTTGAACGCATAGTGCTTACAGCCATTTGAACCATTTGAACACAGAGTCAACAGGCATTTCGTAAACATCGTTCTTGTGAAACTCAACTAGCTCTTTACTCATACGATGTGATGAGTGTTATTGACAAGGGATTTCAAATTGATTCTAGATTTCTAGAAGGCTTTCTACACTGTACCACAAAAACGGCTTGCGGTGTAGTTGCGTGCCTATGGAATATTGTCTCAGTTATGTGGCTGGATGTGTGATTTCCTTTCAGTGATATCACAGTTCGCAGTAATTGACGAAAAGTCATCGAAGTGATTTCCGGCGTTCCCCAAGGTAGTGTTATAGTCTCTTTGCCGTTCCTGAGCAGCCGTCTTAGATTGTTTGCAGATTACGCTGTCGTTTATAGACTAGTAAAGTCATCAGAAGATCAAATCGAATTACAAAACTATTTAGAAAAGAATCTGTATGATGCGAAAATTGGCAGTTGACCCTGAATAAAGAAAAGTGTGAGACCATCCACATGAGTGGTAAAAGAAATCCGTTAAACGTGGGTTACACGATGAATCAGTCAAATTTAAATGCCGTAAAATCAACTAAATACCTATGAAATACAATTACGTAAACTTAAGTTGAAAGGAACACACATAAGATGTTGCGGTGAAGGCTAACCAAGGACTGCTTTTCATTGGCACAGCAGTTGCAAAATGTAATAGATCTACTAAAGAGATTGCCTATACTACGCTTGTCCGTTCTCTTTTAGAAAGCTGCTGCGCGGTGTGGGATTCACGGAGTACATCGATAAAATTCAAAGAAGGGCAGGACGTTTTGTATTATCGTGAAATAGGGAAGGGAGTGTCACTGAAATAATACAGGATTTGGGGTGGACATTATTAAAACAAAGGCGTTTTTCGTTGCGGCGGAATCTTCTCACGAAATTTCAATCACCAGCTTCCTCCTTCTAATGCGAAAATATTTTGTTGACGCCGACCTACACAGGGAGAAAGGACTATGAGTTGCAAAACGATAAACGATATATTTTTTGCAGATACATTGGCATATGTAAACGCTATCCGCAACATGGTTGTCGGATAGAATTATCGGCAAGAAATAATACATTAAAGAGTAATGCCTGATGCTAAAATTTCACTGTAGAGAGTGAAGTGGGCGATAAACATTTTTCCTTTCACTATTTTGTGCGGGACGTCGGCGAAATAAAGATTCGAAAAGTTTTTAAATTATGACTAATTTTGTTGCACTCGCTAAGTGCTCTCATTCGCAAATACTGGATACACATAGCCTGGGTGATTTGAGAGCACGGCGTTACCTCAAGTTTCTACCTTTAAAACATGATTTATTGTGTTACCCTGGTAACGTAGGATTATACCTCTTAATGCTATGACAACGTTTTAAATTTTTAAATTCGTCAATAACTATACGGAATATTAAAAATCAAATTTTTCTGCTCCTGGAAGACGTTAGATAGGCAACCACCAGTAGGATTGGGTAGCTGGTTGACAATCTTAGTCGAAAAGAATCGTGTAAGTGGAAATCGTAACCTACTCATTGAGGGGGCTGGCATAAAGACTGACACCATGGAACACATTACGTAGGAGTACGGTTCGAATACGAGTCCAGCCATACTGGGTAATGCATTCCTTGGATTCTCAAGTAACGATCGCTTTGATTTTTACAAGAAGGCCACGATCGATATCCTTTCAGGTTCTGTTCCAAGCTAATATCCAAGCTAGTGTTCCATCTGTTGCTGACCAAATGTCGACAGGACGCAGTACGTTAATCTTCCTTCTGGAAAATAGCTTACTGCTCTCGAAACACACAGAGAAAAGTTCCTAATAATCGAGTCCCACATTGCTGTGACATTTATTTTATACTCTTATTCTGTAATTTTCATCATTACTATTTTCGCAAGCTATGCATAGAAAATGTTTAAAGATAGTGGTAAATAGTTTGCTTGGTATACAGACAAAATTATGTACCTATACTGCTGAAACATGTACGAAACAGGTAGTATTTAATCTTATCCCAGAATCGGGGAACTACCATTGCACTGTACTGAGCCCTGAGTAAATTCCCGTCGTTGCACGGGCATAGGTAGTTCATTTGCTCCTGTTGGGATAATCTTCCTTAAAATCGTATATTAATGAGACTGTCCTTCGATTTCACATCGCCTACTCGTAGTCTGTTCTAAAACTTCCAAGAGTACCAGTCGATATTACCTCTGTATAGAAAATGTTCCTCTGGATTCTACTTGTTTCCGAGGTACTCAGTTCTCGCTGCTCATAACGTTTCTCTGGCTTTCTGTTCTGGCATACTTAATGCTGATGTACCAACGATTTCAATTCTTAATTTCTCCAGCCTTCTTCCTTTTATCAAAAGTGAAATTTTGTTGGCAAGGAATTACCTGCGATCCTTTTTTATTATGGAAAATTTACTTCTACTCTGTTTATCGATCACTAATTTTATTATTTTAAACTCACCGGTTTTGGCCATTGTCGGCCATCTTCAGATCATTTACCGTAGCTGCAGAGTGACCAGTCTTAAGGGAACACTAAGTTTCAATACTTTTGTCTCGGTAACATATGTAAGTGATTAACAATGCAAAAGCACAGGTGACTGTAAACGCGAGATAAGCCATTGCAAATGTGAAATGCTGGTACATTAATAAACGGTGTAACCCCAAGAGTGTTGAATGCAAGCTATCAAACTTTGATGCGTCGTACTGCACAGGTGTCAGATGTCAGTCTCTAGGATGGAGTTCCATGGCATTTGCACTTTGTCGATCAGTACAAGGGTGGTTAATGCTAGTTAAGGATGACGCTGGAGTTGTCGACTGGAGACAGATCTGAGTATCGAGCAGGCCAAGGTAACGTGTTGACACACCATAGAGCACGTTGGTTTACAATAGCGGTATGTGGCCAAGCGTTATCCTGTTGGAAAACACCCTCTGGAATGCTGCTCATGGATGGCAGCGTAGCACGTCGAATCACCAGACTGAGGTACAAAGTTGCAGTCAGGTTGCGTGGGATAACCGTAAGAGTGCTCCTGACTGTCACACGGAATCACATCCCATACTGTAACTCCTGCCGTAGCTGCAGTGTGTCTAGTACGCAGACAGGATGGTTGCAGACCCTCAACTGGCTTACTTCTCACCAAGACATGGTCATCACTGGCACCGACGTAGAATCACCTTTTATCAGAAAACATAAAAGACCACCACCCCGCCCTCTGACAAGCTCTCGCTTGATGACACTGAAGTCTCTAACGTCAGTGGTCTGGGGTCAGTGGAATGCATGCTACAGGGCGTCTAACTCGGAACTGTCCTTAAAATAAGCGATTTGTAACAGTTCGTTGTCACTGTGGTGCCAACTGCTGCTCAGATTACTGCTGCAGGTACGGTAGGATGAGCCCGAGCCGTACGCCAAACGGCGATGATCTTCCCTAATCGGTAGTGCCACTTTGCCACCTGGAGCCCAGTCTCCTTGCGACTGTACATTCTCGTGATCACTGCTGCCACCAATCATGTACAGTGGCTACATTCCTGCCAACTCTTTCTGTAATATCACAGAAGGAAAATCCAGTGTCTCGTAGCCCTATTACATGACCTCGTAATAGTGCTTCTTTGTCGCCTGAAGTGCTTTCTTGACTAACATCAACTCACCACGTGCAGTCTCAGAGGTAACTAATACACGATCATTACACCTGTATTTCAAGCAAACCTGATTTGCATCATCGTAGTGGCACTATTAGCGCCACTCTTATGCGACTGGCACTAAATTTGAATAGACATCATCCCTAAGATGTAGAAATACACCTTTATGTCGCACAACTCGTTCTTGGTGTTGCGATTTTTTTCCCTCAGTGAACATATAAGTATGTGACTGTGGAGAATGGTTTCACTACGAGCACATTAATGTGAACTGAAGTTGTTGTTATTGGGGTCTTCAGTCCAAAGACTGGTTTGATGCAGCTCTCCATGCTACTCTGTCCTGTGCAAGCCTCTACATCTCCGAGTAACTATTGCAACCTACATCCTTCTGAATCTGTTTAGTGTATTCATTTCTTGATCACTCTCTAAGATTTTTACCCTCCACGCTTTCCTCCAGTATTGAACTGGTGATCCCTTGATGCCTGAGGACGGGTCCTATCAACCGATCCCTTCTTCCAATCAAATTGTACCAGAAATTGCTCTTCTCCTCAAATCATTCAGTGCCTCCTCATTAGTTAGTTGACTTACGCATCTAATCTTAAGCATTCTTCTGTAGCACCACAACCGCAAGAGGTAGCCACGCGGTCTGGGGCGCCTTGCCACGATTCGCACGGCTTCCCCCTCGGGCATGGATGTGCGTGTAGTCCTTAGCGTAAGTTACTTTAAGTTAGATGAAGTAGTGTGTAAGCCTAGGGACCGATGACCTCAGCAGTTTGGTACCATAGGAACTTTCCACAAATTTCCAAATTGTAGCACCACATTTCCAAAGCTGCTGTTCTCTTCTTGTATAGGCTATTTATCGTCCATTGTTTCACTTTCATACATGGCTACATTCCATACAAGTACTCTCAGAAAAGACTTCCTGACACTGAAATCTATACTTGATCTTAACAAATTTCTCTTCTTCAGAAACGCTTTCCTTGCCATCGGCAGACTACATTTTATATCCTCTCTACTTAGAACATCGATTATTTTGATGCCCAAGTAGAAAAACTCATCTACTACTTTAAGTGTCTTATTTCCTAGTCTAATTCACTCAGCATCATTTGATTTAATTCGACTACGTTTGATTATCCTCGTTTTGTTTTTGTCGATGTCCATTTTATATCCTCCTATCAAGACACTGTCTATTCCGTTCAGCTGCTCTTGCACGTCCTTTTCTGTCTCTGACAGACTTACAATGTCATCGGCAAACCTCTACGTTTTTATTTCTTCTCTCTGGATTTTATTTCCTATTCCAGATTTTTCTTTTGTTTCATTCACTGATTTTTCGATATACAGATTGAATAACATCGGAGATGTCTCACTCAATTCCCAACCACTGCTTCCCTTTTGTGCCCTTCGACTCTTGTAACTGCCATCTGGTTTCTGTTCAAATTATAAATAGCCTTTCGCTCCCTGTATTCTGGTCCTGCAAACTTCAGATTCTGAAAGACAGTACTGCAGTCAACATCGTTAAACGCTTTCTCTAAGTCTACAAATGCTATAAATATAGGTCTATCTCCCCTTAACTTCTCTTCTAAGGTAAGTCGTAGCGTCAGTATTGTTTCGCGTGTTCCTACATTTATACGTAATCCAAACTCATAGTCCCCGAGGTCGGCTTCTACGTTTTTCCATTCGTCTGTATTGAATTCGTGCTAGTATTTTGCAACCGTGACTTATTAAACTGATAGTTTGATAATTCTCAAACTTGTCAGCACCTGCTTTCTTTGGAATTGGAATTATTATATTCTTCTTGAAGTCTGAGGGTATTTTGCCTGTCTCATACACCTTGCTCACCATATGGGTTTTGTTATGGCTGATTTTTCCAAGGCTATCAGTAATTCTAACGGAATGTTGTCTACTCGCGCGGCCATCTTTCGACTTAAGTGTTTCATGGCTCTGTCAAATTCTTCACGCTGTATGATATTTCCTATCTCATGTTCATTTACGTCCTGTTTCATTCAATAATATTGCCCTCAAGTACATCGCCTTTGTATAGATACATCGCACTTGCGTAGGCCCTCTATATACTCCTTCCACCTTCCTGCTTTCCCTTCTTTGTTTATGATTGGTTTTCCCTTTTAGCTCTTGGCATTCATACAGGTTGTTCTCTTTCCTCAAAAGGTTTTTTTTTAATTTTCCTAGAGAATTTTTGATAGTTGCGTTGATCTACTTTGGCTGGGTGATGTTTAAGTTCTAAACTTCACGTAGCATAAACATAAAAGATTATAAAAACCCTTTTTCCATGCGGTTCCTTTGCAATTCAGTCGTCGACACTGATGGAAGGACAGAGACATTAGCGGTTGCAGAAACAACGACTTACAAACCAGTCCGAGCGAGGCGCTGTAGGCGAGCCCATCGGTCACACCCTTTGACAAACACTTGAAAAACACTTGTGCACGGCTCACCGCCTCTTCCTGTAGCGCGTTTGATAGAGCATTCTAAAACGCGACGCCCGAGTACCAGGCCTTCTCTTCCTTTTTGCCTCCAAAGATTTTGGCTCGCTATGACTTTGGCTTCTCATTGGCTAGTGAACTGAATTTCAATTACATCGTGAATACCTACTCCAGCTAAACTAGAACTCTTTTCCGCCCGGTGTTCTACCGTAGATCTGTTACAGAAAACAGTGAGTTTCGCCAGTCGCAAAGCAGGTTCGCTGCTCTACTCAGTGACATTATCGTGCACGGAAGTAAGCCATGTCACTTTGTATCTTAATTAATTGTGTGCTATCACGTTACTCTTTCTCTCCCTCTTTCACCTCTTTCTCACATGCCGACTGCTGCTAGCACTCATAATTAAAAATCTACACTGATACCGAAAATTAAAGTAACAAACGGAAATTTTGCAAGGTTGCATTTGTTTTCCCAAAAAACAGTACAAACAGGTGATAGCAGAGTAAACACAACGTAAAGAATACAGAACGTAATCAGCTGCGACATGCACAACGGTAGACAAAAATGTTCGTTTTTTTCCAAGTTCAAGGATTCGCACACACATTCTAACAACTGATTAATGTGCTCAGTATGGGGTCTGATCACCTCTGGCACCAATACTGGCCTGACAATAACGGCACGTGCTGTGTATGATTTCATCAGTCTCATGTTGTGGCAATAACGCCCATTCTTCCTGCAGAGCTGCTCACAGGTCATGGAGAGTGGTTGGTGGATGCTGACATGATGCAACCAGTTTGTCTAGTATATCCCAGACATGCTCTGTGGGATTCATATCGGGAGAGCGACCAGGCCACGCCATGCGTGCAATATCTTCCGTTTAAAAAAATCCCACTCGTGCATTATGATGTCGACCATTATTGCATTATTGCCCATCAGTTGAAGTCTGGGCCCACAGCACCTCACATCAACCGCTCATGAGATCATAAGATCTCCTCGCGGTGCCTGCAGCAGTTACGTTTTGCTGATTTACCCACACAATTTCTTGAAGAGGTGTTGGAGAGGTTAAAATAATCTCCGCATACACAATTAGGGATCCTCCTAGATGTCAGTCTCTTTCCACTATGTGTCGGTCCCAAAGTCGTGTTCCTCGTGCCTTCCAGATGCGAATCCGTCGAGACTCACTCTGCAGACCAAACAGGGACTCGTCTGTGAAAAGAACATTGGCCCACCGTTCGACAGTCCAGGTGGCATGTTGATGGCTCCATTCTAGACGTTCGCTTCCGTGAACACACGCCAGAGCTAAACGGTCAAAAGGTCTCCAACGATGAAGGCCACTCTGCTGAAGCCTTCTGTACACCGTTTCCCTCGATACAACACGTCCAGTGGATGGTGCGGGGTCAGATGACAGTTGCAGTGCAGTACCCTAAGGCGGTACCGTCGTGTCCTTACAGCCAAATAACGGTCCACTCTTTCTGATGTTACACGTGGTCGGTCCTGTCCTGGTCTCCGGGATACAGTTTCGGTCTCTATAAACTGTCACCTCAGACGAGAAACAACAGAGAGATTAACATTAAACCGCCGGGCGACATCAGTTTGCGACTCTGCTGCTTCCATTCATCCTGCGGCCCTCCACAGCATAGTCTGAGCCATACTTCACTATTTGTGACTGTGTACACAGCAATTGTGTTGTGGGACTTCCCTGCAAACACTACCCCGCTTGATAGGTGCCCTGGCGTCATTGCTGGCGTGGTGGTCCGTTGATCGCAATAACATCTTCCCTGCAGAACGCGATCGTAACGGCATCTGTTGACAGTTTGTATGGGTATATCGTGAATTAGACCGAGGACGGGGAAATAGCAGTTTGTTATTTTACTTTTGGACACCGGTGTACTTTAGCGTAATTTCTTATTATTATTGTATTTACCGCATACGAATATAACGTGTGTGTGTGTGTTTTTTTTTCATTTGTACTACCATAATTTTGAATTTCTACACGTAGTATAACATGCGTATCGTAATATACAGAGTGTTTCCGTAAGAGCGTGCAAAAATTTAACAGGACATAGAGGACGCTCACTGAGCAATTTGAGGCAGGGAACCTGGGATCGAAGAAGCCAACTTAAGGAGATAAAAGGAATAAATAACTGAATAAAATAAAATCACATTACTGTGTACTTTTTTATTTACGTTACTTACAGTTAACTGCAAATACCAACACTGACACAAAAAAAGTACACTATGTGATCTAAAGTATCCGGACACACACAAAACATACGTTTTTCATATTATGTGCATTGTGCTGCCACTTTTTTTCCAGGTACTCCATATACGCGACCTCAGTAGTCATTATACATCGTGAGAAAGTAGAATGGGGCGTTCTGCGGAACTCACGGACTTTGAACGTGGTCAGGTGACTGGGTGTCACTTGTGTAATCCGTCTGTACGCGAGATTTTCACACTACCAAACATCCTTAGGTCCACTGTTACCGATGTGATACTGAAGTGGAAACGTGGAGGGACACGTACAGCACAAACGCGTACAGGCCGACCTCGTCTGTTAACTGACAGAGACTGCCAACAGTTGAAGAGGGTCATACTGTGTAATAGGCAGACATCTACCCAGACCACCACAACAGAATTCCAAACTGCATCAGGATCCACTGCAAGTACTATGAAGTAAGGCAGGAGGTGAGAAAACTTGGACTTCATGGTCCAGCGGCTGCCCATAAGCCGCAAACATCACGCCGGTAAGTGCCAAACGACGCCTCGCTTGGTGTAAGAAGCGTAAACATTGGATTATTGAACAGTGTAGAAACGTTGCGTAGAGTGACGAATCACTGTGCACAATGTAGCGATCCGATTGCAGGGTGTGGGTATGGTGAATGCCCGGTGAACGTCATATGCCAGTGAGTGTAATGCCATCAGAAAAATTCGGAGGCGGTGATGTTATAGTGTGGTCGTATTTTTCATGGAGAGGACTTGCACTCTTTGTTGTTTTGCGTGGCACTATCACAGTACGCCTACACTGAGGTTTTAAGCACCTTCTTGCTCCCCACTGTTGACGAGGAATTCGAATATGGCGATTGCATCTTTCAACACGATCGAGTACCTGTTCATAACGCACGGCCTGTGGTGGAGTGGTTACACAACAATGACATCCCTGTAATAGACTGGCATGCAGAGAATCCTGACCTGAATCGTACAGAACACCTTTGGGATGTTTTGGAACGACTACTTCATGCCAGGCCTCACCGACCGACATCGACACCGCTCCTCAGTGCAGCACTCCGTCAAGAATGGGCTGCCATTCCCCAAGAAACCTTGCAGCACCTGACTGAACGTATGCCTGCGAGAGTGGAAGATTCCATGAAGGCTAAGGGTTGGCCGACGCCATATTGAATTCCAGCACTACCGGTGGGGAGCGCCACGGACTTGTAAGTCATTTTCAGCCAGATGTCCGGATACTTTTGATCGCATAGTGTATATTTGTATCGTACCTTATAAAATGTACTGAAACTGACAGGCATCAATCTCAATGCAAACCTGACATCGCACTCTGACAAACATCGCTGGTGTGCTTCGAATCACCCCATAGGTCGCTACACTTCTGGTAACTACTTCAATTTCCGTGTCCCCTGGAATTTCATACACAGTTGACTTTAGATATTCCCGTAGGAAATAATCAAGGGAATTCAGGTCAGGTGACCTCGCAGGCCACGGAATAGGATCTCCGCTTCCAATCCAGAGACCAGGAAACACAGCATTGAGATGGCTGCGGACATCCGCACGAACCTCAAGTACAGGTGACTATTCCGACGGCCAGGCGGAAGATATAGCCCAATGACAGTGTCGTCTACAATGCTGGCCCAGATATTCACAGCAAAACGTGATGTGACTGTATTACATCCCACACATGGCTGTTCTTGCTATTCGATCTACCATCACAATCAAATGAGGCCTCGCTTTCTCGGCGTGTTCCAATGATGAATTCTTCTCGGGTTATCAGCCGAGTGGTGGTGTCGTCTTCGCCTGAAGATGATGGGTACGAAACTCATCGAAACGTTGCGACAAGACGATGCCACCGCTCAGCTGATAATCCGAGAAGAATTCATCAAATGAGGCCTCGTCAATAAACAGCACGATTTGGAGGAAATCTGATTGATCAACCCATTGTTGGAGCAACCACTGACACAATCTGTCACTTGATGCAAAGTCAGTCAGAAGCACTGCATGGACTCATTATGGGTGAAATGGGTGTAATTGTTGTTCGTGGAGCACTCGTACAACAGCACAATATGCGTAAACTTGTACGCATGTTAGTTGTAAATAAGCTGGAAAACAGTAATGCTAGACAAAGCGGTAGACAAATTTAGTTCCGTATCTCCTTACGCTGACTTCTCCGACCCCACATTTCCAGACTCAAATTGTTCAGTGGAGCACTCTCTATGTCCCGTTACATTCTTGCACGCCTTTACGGAAACACCTTATATGTCATGCAAAAAATGTAGAATGCGTGGCTAGATTTAAGATTTGGCCTGGTCGTCCTAATCTGCTATGATAAATAAATAAATAATATATTGCATACGAGTAAAGGTCCTGCTTTCGCACCATGGATCCATTGTTTTTACGTTCGTAGAAAGAAGAGTGTGATCAGCAACAAGAGCAGTTTCGCTAATAACTGACGTGAAGAAACAGCAGCAGCAGCAGCAACAATAACAAAAGGAAGAATGTACACTGAGGTGCAAAAGCAATGGAATAGCGATACGCGCATGTACAGAGGGCGATAGTATAGCGTGCACTAGGTTAAAAGGGCGGTGCATTTGTGGAACTGTCATTCGTACTTAGCTGATGCTTGTGAAAAAGTTTCCAACGTAGTTACGGCTCCACGACTGGAATTAACAGACTTTGAACGCAGAGTGGTAGTTGGGGTTAGACGGATGGGACACTCCGCTACGGATATCGTTAGGAAATTCAGTATTCCGGGACCAATACTGTCATGAGTGCCGAGAATACCAAACTGCAGGAATTACCTCTCAACATGGCCTTTGTTTAACGAGTAAGAGCAGCGCCGTTCGCGTCTAGTTGCCAGTGATAACAGACAAGCAACACTGCCGAAATAACCACAGAAATTATTGTGGGATGTACGAGGAACATATCCGTTAGGGCAGAGCAGTGACATATGGCGTTAATGGGCTGTGGCAGCAGATGACCGATGCGGTGCCTTTGCTGACAGCACAACATCACCTATCCTGGGCTCGTGACCATATCACTTGGGCCCTAGACGACTCGAAAACCGTGGCGAGGCAGGTAAATCCAGATTTCAGTTGGTAAGAGCGGATGGTGAGTGTGGTGCACACCCCAAGAAGATATGGACTCAGGTTGTCAACAGGGCACTGTGCAGGCTGGTGGTGCTTCCATAATGGTGTGGACTGTGTTTGCATGGAATAAACTGAGTCCTCTGGTCCAGATGAACCGGCCACTGATAATTTACAGCCATTTATGGACTTCAGGTTCCCGAACAATGAAGGAAATTTTATGGATGACAGTGCACCATGTTACCGGGTCACAGTTGTCCACGATTGGTTTGAAGAACATTCTGAACAGTTCGAGAGAATGATTTTTCCACCCAGATCGCTCAACATGAATCCCATAGAACAATTATGGGACATAATCGAGAGGTCAGTTCATAAACACTTACGCAATTATAGATGGCTGTAGAGGTAACATGGGTCAATATTTCTGCAGGTGACTCCCAACGTATTCAACAACGACAAAAACAACAACCAGCGGCAACAGAAACATCAAATTAAATTGTTGTTTAAACATACCACGTAGTAAACTCAACGTTGTACCCTCAGGGCCTAAGTTTAATCTGTACAGAAAAATGTACGGCTTACGAGGACAACGTTGATATTTGTAAACTCAAGTAGTCGTCGTTGTACATCAGCTAATGGCACAACAGTTTTTGCTTCCCTAACTCCTTCGGCAACATGTCTTAAAACTGTGAGTTAATTAGCGCGGTGCCTATCACGATGTTGGTAGACGCTCGCAAGCATGACCGTGAAGTAAAAACCTTTGCTCCGCGAACACTTTAGGCTAGTTCATTTGGTAGAATATTACCCGTAAAGGGCAGGGGATTGATATTCAATATCGTCTCAAAAACAGCTTTTATTTTCAGGGAGATTTAGGTAAGAACCTATCAGATGCTGGGAATGAGAGGACGCGGACGTCACTGTACATGTTATTGACGGGTCTTCAACGACACGCGACACGAGTGCAGTTATTCTCAATATATCATTCAGATAATGAGCCAGAGAGCGAGGCCAATACACTCGGATGCTCTGTTGATGAAGCAGCTGTGTACAGAGAAGTTTCATCTTTGGGTAACTAACAACAGAGGAAAAGAGCTTCGCTTAGAACATAAACTTGATGTAATGAATGCAAGCGTACCTTCAACAAGAAAAATGGAAAATAATATACGTAAGTTGGAACTTTTGAGTTCGTCATGCCGCTGGAATGGATCCCATCGATCAAACGTCCGGCGATACATTTCGAAACCATATACAGAGTGCTGATGATGCGAAATCAGTTTTAGGAAGGATGAACGGCACTCTCTTAGCTTCATTGGGAGATTTATGGAAAAATGTGGTCCACTTCGAAAGACTGGGATTTACAAAACAACCTATGTTTACTGGCTGAATTGTGATCATTGGTACGGGATACTGAACGGGAGGTACTAGGGGAGGAAATCGAATGAATCCATAGGGGGATGGGAGATTTCGATGCTTAGGAGTATTAATTCGAAATCGTTAAGTGAAGAACGATGACGGTATACTGTTCGGGAATTATTAGATAGTTGAGATAAGAGGGATTAGGTCGCGTGCTGTGGTTTTCAGGTAGCAACTACTTCCCTTGCATTACATTCACGAGTAGAACAGAAAGGAAGGAATTGGTAACATTCCGGCGTACTCTCTGACAAGTTGGACTATAGGCTTGACAAATACGCTTGTATCTGGAAGATGTCTTAAATTAGATATCTAATTTAAGAGATCTTACAGATCTAAAAATTATCCTGGCAACATTACATTACGTTGCATACTGATACAAAATGTGCACTAAGCAGGACATTGGCCTTGGGTACATTACCGTACGTGGTTTCCGTCTCTCTCCGATGGCTGGGTATAATATGGCACTACGTAATGTGATGCTCTCGATTTCGCTGGTACAAATCACTTTTGGAAGGCCGAGAACACGCTGGAGATGGACTTCACCCAGGGAGATCTTCAACTTCAAAACCGATCAAAATGTTGAACGTGTGCTTGCTATTGTGAGATCAGACGGTTGATTACCAGTAAGGATTATACGTGACCTGTTAAACACTTCATAGTATATCAAATTTTGACCGACGTTTTCCTCATGCGAAGTGTTTGTGCCACAATGGTGTGCCGAAAAGCCTTACAGCTGAGCAGAAGGACAATCGGAGAATCGTGTGCCTTGATATTTTTGAGAGGACTTCCAATGACCAAGAATGGTTCAGTCGTATGACCACAGGTGTTAAATCCTGGATTTTTTAGTACGATCCTGAGACAAAGCGAAAAGTGAGGAGTGACGCAATGAGACATCTTCTGAATCGAATGGTAAAAAGGTTAATGAGCAAATCAAAGATCAAAATACTGCTGTTTCTTGAGACCAAGAGTACCGTGCAGAAAGAGCTTGTTCCTCCAGAACAAACTGTCAATCAAGTTGCCATTGAAGGGCTCAGGAAAAGGGTGAATAGAGTGCGATTGGAAATTTCAGACAAGAGGGTGCTGCCAATTTTTGACCTCAAAAGGAATTTCTTGTTGTTCCACAACCGCCTTTAGTCACCTGATCTGAGCTCTTTCGACATTTTTCTTTTCCCGAAATTGAAAATTATGTTAAAAGGAAGTCATTTTGAGACTCTGGAGAACATTCAAAAGAACGAGATTGTCATGCCAAATGCCCTACCGCCTGAAACCTTTCAGCGCTGCTACCAAGGCGGTGGTTAGCTACCTAAGGGAGCCACTTTGAAGGGAACAATATTGTTGAAACTTCCTGATACATTAAAACTACATTCCGGATCGAGACTCGAACTCGGGACCTTTGCCTGTCACGGGCAAGTACTTTACCCACCTCTTTTTTTAAAAAATTCTCAATTTATTCATTATAGTTCGCTGTATTTGTTCGTTGCGGACGTCCCATGACACCCGTCGGGGATCGTAGTTGATCCAATCACTCATTTTTTATTATAGGGGCCACTTAACCATCTGACCGAACACACTTTTTTTAATTTTTTTTTTATTACAGAGACCAGCCAGGACTCCGACCGAACACGCTGAGCTACCGTGCCGGTAAACAGTCTGAGCTACCGCGCCGGCTACCCTCTGGGCTACCCAAGCACGACTCACGACCCGTCCTCACAGCTTTACTTCCGCCAGTACCTCGTCTCCTACATTCCACAGTTCACAGAAGCTCTCCTGCGTAGAAGCTCTCCTTGCAGAACTAACACTCCTGGAAAAAGGATATTGCGGAGACACGGCATTGCCACAACCTGGGGGATGTTTCCAGACTGAGATTCTCACTCTGCAGCGGAGTGTGTGCTGCTATGGAACATCCTGGCAGTCCCGATTTCGATTATCAGTCCGGCACATAATTTTAATCTGCCAGGAAGTGTGATATCAGCTCACACTCCGCTGCAGAGTGAAAATCTCATTCTTCAACTATACTGTTGTTTGAAAAATCTAGAGTAGCTGGTGGTGGTGATGTTAGGGCTACAGTCGTTCGGCGAAGGGTTTCCCATACAATTTCAATCGGATTCAAGTGTCGTTTGGGGGGGGGGGGGGGGCTGTCATTTTAGGTGGATGCTGTCTTCATAGTGCAGGTAGTCGTCCACCAGACCGGCCCAATTTGGTAACCATCATGATTCAGCATATGAAGAGAGTTGTAGCAGTTAAAATATTGATTTAGTTTTGCAACACATGTTTTTCCTTCGACCGTGGACATGATAGTATCGCAAGGAAAGACATGAAGGGATATACATAGTTGCAATAAGATGGAGCCTTAGATCGTAACACTGGCGCTGTTATGTTAGTACCTTACCTCAGTACAATCGCAGGAGCATACGACATGGACAGACGGCGAGACTGCTGCCTGATACCATTTTTTGTGTGAGGTGAATGAGTGTGGCAGGCACTCGACTATACCGCAACCTATGGCGGCTGATCAGATAGAATGAAGGGCCAAAACTTTATCACCACTGGTCACCTCGATACTGAATACCAGTTGATGGCATTATGGGCACGTAACATTGTAATGAAAGTGAATAAGGGGGGTAGGGCCGCAAATGGGGCTATCCAGTAACATAAAAGACTCTCACAAAGGGCAGATTGTTACGGCCCGACGCTCGGAACATGCGTCTCGGAGACGGCGACGTTGTTCGACTGTATGCGTGCGACGGATATGACTTAGAGACGGCAAAACCACGAGCAGCAGACGAGGTATTGGACGTTCAAGCCTCATCACAGAACGCGGAAGTCGGAAGTTTGCCTGGTCTGTAAAGCACGAAAGCTGGCAGGGTACAGCTCTGGTGCGGGCAGAAGTGTTTGGGAGCAAACCGTTCGACGCACGTTGTTGAAGAAGGCTCTCCGCAGCAGACTGCTCGAAACAAGCACAGCGTCACGCACGCTAGCTGATGGGGGCAAAACTATGCAATGGGAACATTCACCTAGAACACCGTGTTACACGTAAAAATATGCACGTAATATCCGATGTTAGGCGAAACTCCGTTATCATCAGAAGAGTTCTGGGGACCCCATGCTTAAGTACTGAAGCACATGCGTAATGTTTGTGCACGTAAAAGCGGTGTGATTTGTAAAATTAGTTTTGCGTTATTTCAGTTTTACGTAAATAAACTATTAAAATTTTACTGACCTGTAAAGTTCTTTTCATGTGAGCGCCGAGGGAGGGAAAAAAATGCTCCTATCAGAGTACAAAAAATATGAATATGCTTCTGTTTAAAAGACTGACTGAAGGTAGGGTACCAGCTACATCATTGTACCTTCTTCAGCTACTTTAAAAAAATTTCCCAAAAATTTTGGCGTGCTAACGTATTCACCCTTTTTTAACTGAGAGAGAAGGAGTCATTGCAGTGAGAAAGAGACGGGAAAGTAATGAATACTGGAATATAGTAAGCACTGGTTGTCGTATAGAAAGAGCGAAAGGGATAACGGGAATATGAGAGGAAAAGTGGGACACAGAGGCAGTGGAACATAGTCGACAATGGTACAACAGTACAAGGCAAAGACTGAAGGAGGCAGTGTAAGTGTGAGAGGAATGAACAGAAAAATAAACCGGAAGAGGTTGAGAACCAGTGATAATGTGAGATAGCAGTCCATGGCAATGACAACGAGGAAGAGAGAGATACTAACAGTGAGAAGAGACAACACGAGTGGGAAGGTATGAATGAGACAGTAGCAGTAAGAGAGAGCAAGAAGGAGACAGTGGTGGTGAGAGGAGTCCGTAATAATAGGACAGAACGATGGAAACTGCGCCTGTGAGGGAGGGGACAGTGACAGTGGGAGGAAGATGTGACTGAACTCACTTTGATGTCCTGGATGTCAAATTCGCCTATTTTGTACCCAATGGAACACATTAGTGACACTTTAGAGCCCGATCTCCACATCCACAAGCCACCAGCTTGCAACTTACGGGAAGTGCGTGCACTGAGCATGGATCTCTGGTGCCACATGCCTCCGGAAACCTACCAACGACTTGTCGAATCCATGTCAGGCAGAATCGATGCAGCACTGCGTCTCAAAGGTGGTCCATCACTCTATTAAGCAGGTGTGGTCTGGCAATGAGTGTATGACGTTGAGGCTGGCACCACATCTCTGGACAGGGCGGCTCTTGCACTAGTTACAGATCTCCGAGCATTTAAAGCAAATTAATCTCTTTGTCACTGGTTTTTAGCATATCGTCGACGTTGATCGTACTACCGTTAATGTTTCCTCTTACTGGAATCCCCTCTAGAGTCCAGAGATGACACTAAGGGCTAAAACCAACTCCTATCCCGCTTTACAAAAGTACATAGAACTGACAGGCCACGCCAGATGTCCAAATCTGTTCGCTGTGCAACGTTGCTTTCCTGCAGCTGGAATGGAAAGTCAAACGTATAAGAAGAGGCAGCCAGAACTACTACTCCTAAACGTCCTGCCCATGTAGACATTACTACACGGTCTCTCATGCTGAAATGACACGGCATGTCGCGTGTTTCCGTGTTGTCACGCAACAGTGCCGTCATGACGTAATGCTTTTTCGTTGAGTCCAATTTGTGGAGATGACTGTTTCTGCGTACATGGCTCACAAGGATCCTCACATAACAGTGTGGAAGCGAGGTGGGGGATAGACCTCGGGGTATGGAGCATTGTTAATATTTTGGAAGACGTTTGCATGAAGCCATAAAAGTGCTCTAAAGAATGACACCTGACTACGATATACTTTTTCCTTTTCCTGAGAGATACGGTCGAGCCGGCGGTCGCTTGCCCTCCCCAAGGGTACGGGCGCCCTTGACGTCTCACTTCCCGTAATGTCAGTGGCTACGCAGCTAAACAGGTGACAAGGCTGGCTGCACGCGTCGCATACTCACGACGTCGGCGCCGCGCTGCTCTGACCGTGTTGCGCCGCAGCTGTTGCCACTCTCGCTGTCGCGTCGCGACTGAACGCCTGCTGCCCCCGCAGTGGCCACTGTGCGTGTCGCCCCCAGCACCCGCCCCCACATCCGCCCGCAGCCCGTGCCGCCGGCCACCAGCCAGCCAGAGAGGCCACCCGCCACAGCTGCTCCGCTCCGCGCTGCGCCGCCATCCCTTCTCAGGTCACTGGGTCACTAGTCGCATCTACAGGCCAGCTGCGAGCTGTATCCCTCTATCACATCTTTCTAATCTCTTTGTACCGTACCATCAACGCAGGGAGGAGAACATAATGAGAACAATCACTTGTGAAACGGTTCAGTCAAAGCCGTTACATAAGTACCATAAACCAGTGGAATAATGCACCTATCGAAGCACAAAAGAGGTGAATATACTCTTGCTGAAAAGACTGGCTGAAAACTGGCGGTACCAGCTGCCTCATTCTACCTTCCCCAGCTCCTTAATATTACCGAAAATACTGTCAAGCGAACATATTCACTCTCTTCTTAATATGCAACTCACCTCTCACTCCCAAATGCTCCCATAACTGCAACTTGCTCACAGCCACTTGTCCACTGCTGAAGTGGCTTATACACATCCACTCCCACTCTACAATTCTCACTCACTCAAATCAGCCCTACTCATCATCTCTCTGTGCCCCTGTCCCCAGTCTCACACGGTTCTCCCTCTTATTCTCTGTTACTCCTGCTATCTCATTCATTCTTTCCCACTTTTGCTCTCTCTTCTCATTGTCACTTTGTGTCCCTTCCTCGTTGCCACTGCCGCAGACTCTGTCTATCATGACCCGCTTCCACTTTCCCCTTCTCATTACGCCGGCCGCGGTGGTCTCGCGGTTCTAGGCGCGCAGTCCGTAACCGTGCGACTGCTACGGTCGCAGGTTCGAATCCTGCCTCGGGCATGGATGTGTGTGATGTCCTTAGGTTAGTTCTAAGTTCTAGGGGACTGATGACCACAGCAGTTGAGTCCCATAGTGCTCAGAGCCATTTGAACTATTTGAACCTTCTCTTTACTCCTGTCCCACTGGCGCTGTCTCATTCACTCTTTTCCTAGCACTGTTCTGTCACTGTGGACTATGTTGTACTGCCACTGTGTCCCTCTTTTTCTCTCTTCCTATACCACAACCCCCGTCTACTATCTTCCAGTATTTATTACTTTTCCGTTTCTGTCACACTACTACTGTCTCCTTATCCCTCAGCGTAGAAAACGGTCGAATATATTCGCATACCAAAATTTTTGGAAAAATTTATAAAGGTGCTGAGAAACGTATAATAAGGTAGCTGGTACCTCCACTTCTGAGTCAGAGTCTTTAAACGGGAGCATATTCGCCTTTTTTGTGCTCCGATAGGAGCATTTTCCTACGGTTCCTTTCTTTTCCCTGGCACAACAGGGCATGTCACTCATATAAAAAGCACTTTATAGGTCAGTCAAATTTTGACTGTTTACTTATCTCACATTGAAATAACGAAAGACTAATTTTACAACTCAGACCGGATTCTACGTGCGCAAAAATTTTGTAGTGTTTCAGTACTGCAACATAGGGTTCCCAGAAACCTTCTGATGATAACGGACACACTATACAGCGTATTTCTTCGTGCTAAATCTCTTTATAAACTAGGTTTTTTGCCTTTCACAGGATTTTACATGTAGAGTAAATTTGAACCTCTGTATCTTGTAAACGGATAAAACCAACAAGAAAATTTTCAAGGTTGCTCGGGATCGGAATCTTACGAATATATCGTAAAAGTTAGCTGTGAATAGCCATCTTGAGATCCGTGTCTCGGTTTTTGTACGAAAAAGTGACAAAATACCCTTTATTGTGGTTTCTAAGGAACCGTCCATGAACTAATGGTGCCTTCATAAGCCCCTTAAGGTCCTACGTGGACCACATCAAATGCAAAAAGAACGAAACAACTTGCTCCATTTGTCTAAGCAGGAGGAAATGAATAATATTCATATTTCGCCCCTGTACTGTTGGATAGCGACATGAGGACGATTCTTCTGCTGTGTACACAATTGGTCCCTAGATCAAGGGCTATCCAAAACACTTGACACTAGTTTTCTGTCACCAATTGAACCCGAGGTATGAGCACTTGAATTCCGTTTTTATGCGCAACGTTTTGTAACATATTATGTAGGGAATGCTACCGTATGCGTATCGAAACGGAGCTTCCAAGTGTATGGAGCTTCCAAGGGTGAAAAAATCAAAGCGTTAATAACACATGTGATTCACTTGAATGGACAACAAGCCCATGGAGAAAAAAGACGAGCTTAAATATTCGTTGTGTTTATATAGTACCTACTTATTTCTCCTTTTCCTGTGATTGATATCATGAATGGCTGAATCAGTGAGTGCTTTCACATTAAAATTTTCGCAGTCAACAAAGATTGTAGTGCAAGGGATGAGGTCTGCCAGCTTATCTCGCTAGGGAAGCCTAGCAGAGTTTTTGTCAAATATCGATGCAGTATCGTTGTCCGCGTATTACAATGCAGTTCCGGCCACACCACCCTAATGGTAACCTTTTCTCCCATTTCTGTTGGCTGCGAGAGGAAGCGAACGATCACGCGGTACAGCATTACTCTGTCACTGACTTCATGAGTGTCTGATCACCCATTCTAGAGTAATCCAGTTGAGTTATGGATTCAGGTAAGGGAATGAGCAGTCTTAATTCGTAACTATCTATAATCTACCTGTTTCGGCTTTGCTGCCTTAGGGAACGTTACTGGCGATTCTCTTGCGATCCTTTTTAAATATTTATGCGTTAGTGGGCATTGTTTCTTCTGAACTGCCTGTGTGCCTTTATCACGATGTGGTTGGACTTCAATGTGTTGTTTGCCCTTTTAATCTGAAAGTGTATTCTTGCACAAGACGTGTGACATTTATTCCGTTGAATTCATCGAGATTTTAATCAGACTGCCGGTATTTTACAAATTGAAACCTAAGTCTGTCAGACCACCACATGTTGCCAGAGTGAAACCGATTCTCCCATTAAATAGTCGAGTTTTACATCTTGGATATTCGGGAATCCAGCCGGATGTTCGCGTCGTTCTCGCACGATATTTCAACAGCGTACCTCGCTGTCTTCTTCAGGTGCTACCTGAGACTGGTCCTTGGGTCGATCGAGTCCAGTATTTATGCCTGGGAGGAGCTGGGCGTTCCCTAATCGGTCCGCGCCCAGTCGAGTGTTCCATCTGTGGTCCGCGCCCGCCAGACTCGGCTTCAACGGACCCCTCCAGTCGCGGATGTTCCGACTGCCGTCGGCGCCGGTTTTGGCCGTCCTCAACGGTTGTGGTTGTCATTTGAGGTGTGTCAGGCCCGATCTGAGATGTTAGGTACTCTATCTCATGACTGTTACTACGGTTTCCACTTCTGTTGCGTGCTGGGCGCTCCCTAATCGGTCCGCGCCGCGTCGTGTGTTCCATCTGAGGTCCGCGCCCGCCAGACGCGGCTACATTGTCCCTCTCTGGTGGCCGGTGTTCCCTCCGCCGTCCGCGCCCGGCCTGGCCGTCTTCTGAAGTCGAGTTCATGACCTGGGGTGTGTCAGATCTGGTCTCTAATGTCCAACACCTTGTCTCAAAGCTGTTCCCTCGGTCTCCACTTATATTTCCTTCTGAATCCTGGAGTGTCCTGCGTTGAGTTTTCACAAGCTCAAGCGCAGGATTCCAGGCAGTGCTGATTTGGTATCCCGAGTCACGGTTGATTAGATTGTCTGTGACCTTAATCTCAATTGCTTCTTTAATGACACTATCCCAATATCTTGAGGTCTGTGTCACAATCTTGGTGTCATTGTAATCCATTGAATGACCAAGTTCCAGACAATGCTCTGCTATGGCTGATTTAGTTGCCTGTCTGAGTCTGGTATGTCTCTGGTGTTCTTTACACCTGATGTCCACAGTTCTGGTGGTCTGGCCAATGTATGACATCCCACACTGGCATGGTATGTTGTAAATACCTGGCTTGCGTAGCCCCAGGTCATCTTTTACAGTCCCCAGCATAGCCCCAATTTTTGTGGGTGGGCAAAATATGCTCCTGATGTCATATTTCTGGAGAATCCTGCTGATCTTGGTAGAGATAGGTCCGGCATATGGCAAGTATGCCAACTTCTTTGCCTCTTCTGGTTCTTCTTCTGGATCCTTTGGCCGGTTGGCAGGTTGAAGTGCCTTCTGGATATCTCTAGAGGAGTACCCATTCCTGCTGAACACTGATTGTAAGTGTTCTATTTCTGTGGCCAGACTATCAGGATCTGACAGAGTTTGTGCTCTGTGGACCAGTGTTTTGAGCACTCCATTCTTCTGTGCCGGATGGTGGCAACTGCTGGCTTGAAGGTATAAGTCAGTGTGCGTAGGTTTGCGGTACACACTGTGTCCAAATGTGCCATCTCCCTTTCTCTTCACCAGAACATCCAAGAATGGAAGTATTCCATCCTTCTCCATTTCCATTGTGAACTTAATGTTCGGATGGCAAGAGTTCAGATGTAGCAGGAACTCATCTAACTTCCTTCTACCATGGGGCCAGATGACAAAGGTATCATCCACATACCTAAAAAAGCACTTGGGTTGATATCTGGCTGAAGAGAGTGCTTCCTCTTCAAACCTTTCCATAAATAGGTTGGCCACCACTGGTGATAGAGGGCTACCCATCGCCACCCCTTCTGTTTGTTCATAAAATTGACCCCCATATAGGAAGTACGTCGATGTCAGTACATGCCTGAACAGGTCAAGGAGAGCCCCATCGAACTTCTCTCCAATAAGCTCAAGTGACTCCTTCAGTGGTACACGTGTAAAGAGAGACACCACATCGAAACTAACCATGATGTCTGTGTCTGTGATGTGTTGCTGGCCCAGTTGATGTAGGAAATCCTCTGAGTTCCGGATGTGATGTGCACATTTACCCACATGTGGTGTCAACATCTTCTTCAGGTATTTCGCAGTAGGGTAAGTTGCTGCACCAATATTGCTGACAATAGGTCGCAGTGGAACCCCATCCTTGTGAATCTTGGGGAGTCCATAAAGTCTAGGGGGTTTTGGCGCTTTGGGACGCAGCTTCTTGATGACTTGTTCAGGCAGGCCTGTCTCCTTCAACAGAGCCCTGGTCTTTTTGTCCACTTTCTCTGTAGGGTCGCCGGCTATTGACCTGTATGCAGGATCCTCCAGAAGTTGTTGCACCTTTCTGTCATATTCTGTTTTTTGTAGGATGACTGTGGAGTTCCCCTTGTCTGCTGGCAACACCACAATGCTGTCATCCTCCCGGAGTCGCCTCAGTGCCACCCTTTCATCATCTGAGATGTTGGATTTGGGTGGCTTGGTCTTGGTGAGCGCCCTGCAGGTTTCTCTTCGGATCTCTTCGGCCACACTAGAAGGAAGCGTGATGGCCACTTGCTCAACTGCACTGACAAAGGCTGTGACAGGAACGTTTCTAGGGGTCACTGCGAAATTGAGGCCCTTGCTAAGTACTTTTAAGGTGGTCTCATCGAGCTTCTTGTCAGTTAGATTGACCACTGTGCGTGTGTCCACAGTCTGTTGCACCTTGTTGTTGAGGCGCTCAAACTTGGCTAGCTGGCGTGCCATTGACTTCTTGCTGGTGCATTCTGCTAGAGACCAGGAGGCACCATCAACCTGGTCCCAGTCTTGAGTGGTTAAGGAAGCTGCTATAGTTAGGTGAAGATACAGCAGTTCCCTGGATGTCAAATCCAATCGGTGGCGCAGGTCGCGCACTCTCTCTCTAACCAGAGCGAGACTAGCTCGGTGTTTGATCCTGTTTGCCGCTCTCGAGTTAATGTGATGCTTGATCCTGGCGAAAACTGGAACTACTTCACCCTCTCGGCATCTCAGCAGGAAACTGAGAGAACACAGCATCCTCCCTTTCCTTTGTCGAAGCTTGTCCAGCTTCTTGATGTTACGGTACATCTCCTCCCCGTAGAGTCTTCTGATGTAATTCTTCATGCTTTCCCGGCGATCTGTTGACATCTTGGATATTCGGGAATCCAGCCGGATGTTCGCGTCGTTCTCGCACGATATTTCAACAGCGTACCTCGCTGTCTTCTTCAGGTGCTACCTGAGACTGGTCCTTGGGTTGATCGAGTCCAGTATTTATGCCTGGGAGGAGCTGGGCGTTCCCTAATCGGTCCGCGCCCAGTCGAGTGTTCCATCTGTGGTCCGCGCCCGCCAGACTCGGCTTCAACGGACCCCTCCAGTCGCGGATGTTCCGACTGCCGTCGGCGCCGGTTTTGGCCGTCCTCAACGGTTGTGGTTGTCATTTGAGGTGTGTCAGGCCCGATCTGAGATGTTAGGTACTCTATCTCATGACTGTTACTACGGTTTCCACTTCTGTTGCGTGCTGGGCGCTCCCTAATCGGTCCGCGCCGCGTCGTGTGTTCCATCTGAGGTCCGCGCCCGCCAGACGCGGCTACATTGTCCCTCTCTGGTGGCCGGTGTTCCCTCCGCCGTCCGCGCCCGGCCTGGCCGTCTTCTGAAGTCGAGTTCATGACCTGGGGTGTGTCAGATCTGGTCTCTAATGTCCAACACCTTGTCTCACAGCTGTTCCCTCGGTCTCCACTTATATTTCCTTCTGAATCCTGGAGTGTCCTGCGTTGAGTTTTCACAAGCTCAAGCGCAGGATTCCAGGCAGTGCTTTTTTAGGTATGTGGATGATACCTTTGTCATCTGGCCCCATGGTAGAAGGAAGTTAGATGAGTTCCTGCTACATCTGAACTCTTGCCATCCGAACATTAAGTTCACAATGGAAATGGAGAAGGATGGAATACTTCCATTCTTGGATGTTCTGGTGAAGAGAAAGGGAGATGGCACATTTGGACACAGTGTGTACCGCAAACCTACGCACACTGACTTATACCTTCAAGCCAGCAGTTGCCACCATCCGGCACAGAAGAATGGAGTGCTCAAAACACTGGTCCACAGAGCACAAACTCTGTCAGATCCTGATAGTCTGGCCACAGAAATAGAACACTTACAATCAGTGTTCAGCAGGAATGGGTACTCCTCTAGAGATATCCAGAAGGCACTTCAACCTGCCAACCGGCCAAAGGATCCAGAAGAAGAACCAGAAGAGGCAAAGAAGTTGGCATACTTGCCATATGCCGGACCTATCTCTACCAAGATCAGCAGGATTCTCCAGAAATATGACATCAGGAGCATATTTTGCCCACCCACAAAAATTGGGGCTATGCTGGGGACTGTAAAAGATGACCTGGGGCTACGCAAGCCAGGTATTTACAACATACCATGCCAGTGTGGGATGTCATACATTGGCCAGACCACCAGAACTGTGGACATCAGGTGTAAAGAACACCAGAGACATACCAGACTCAGACAGGCAACTAAATCAGCCATAGCAGAGCATTGTCTGGAACTTGGTCATTCAATGGATTACAATGACACCAAGATTGTGACACAGACCTCAAGATATTGGGATAGTGTCATTAAAGAAGCAATTGAGATTAAGGTCACAGACAATCTAATCAACCGTGACTCGGGATACCAAATCAGCACTGCCTGGAATCCTGCGCTTGAGCTTGTGAAAACTCAACGCAGGACACTCCAGGATTCAGAAGGAAATATAAGTGGAGACCGAGGGAACAGCTGTGAGACAAGGTGTTGGACATTATAGACCAGATCTGACACACCCCAGGTCATGAACTCGACTTCAGAAGACGGCCAGGCCGGGCGCGGACGGCGGAGGGAACACCGGCCACCAGAGAGGGACAATGTAGCCGCGTCTGGCGGGCGCGGACCTCAGATGGAACACACGACGCGGCGCGGACCGATTAGGGAGCGCCCAGCACGCAACAGAAGTGGAAACCGTAGAAACAGTCATGAGATAGAGTACCTAACATCTCAGATCGGGCCTGACACACCTCAAATGACAACCACAACCGTTGAGGACGGCCAAAACCGGCGCCGACGGCAGTCGGAACATCCGCGACTGGAGGGGTCCGTTGAAGCCGAGTCTGGCGGGCGCGGACCACAGATGGAACACTCGACTGGGCGCGGACCGATTAGGGAACGTCCAGCTCCTCCCAGGCATAAATACTGGACTCGATCGACCCAAGGACCAGTCTCAGGTAGCACCTGAAGAAGACAGCGAGGTACGCTGTTGAAATATCGTGCGAGAACGACGCGAACATCCGGCTGGATTCCCGAATATCCAAGATGTCAACAGATCGCCGGGAAAGCATGAAGAATTACAGTCGAGTATTAAATGCAAATGCCTTCAGAGGTTATTCCTTGCCTAGGCGTGGTACTCTCTTTTTGTATTCAAAATGGCTTGTGGTTTTGGAAAATAGATGAGTCGTCTTTGTTTCAACTTGACCAACGATCGTGAAATACGTGTCTGAGAGTTGATAGTTATCATTACAGTTATTCACCTTTTAGCACAGAATGGAATGAGTAGGGAATTTCTTCTTGTCTCCTATTTCTAAACTTTATCGCGTTTTTACAACCACTTTCCCACATTCTATACTCATCCATGCACTCTCTGCTCGTTCTCTGAATGTTTTAATATTAATGGGATGTAGAAGTAAAGGCTGCATCCTCTGCATCCTATCACAGTCCCGAACGTGAGGCTGGTTTCGTGTATGATTGAACCAATGATTCAAACATATTCCACTTTTCCGTATGTTAAGGGACCCTATTTTCATTTATTGTCACAAGAGGGAATCGACGATTGAAATCCACTTGGGCTCATCGTGTGCAGCGATCGTTGAATGTAGAGAATGGAGAAAAGAGCAGAAATCGATCGTGAAATCCGGTGTTCTATTACATAAGATCTGGATTTCAACTGTTAAATTGTCATCTTGAGTGCACACAAAAAAAACCTCTTTTAGCAATAGTGCCTGGTACAAGTCTTTCTATTTGAGGCCACTTTGATGACTTGAATGTCCTTAAGATCAACAGCACCCGGTTTTCCCTGAACGGTCATCCTTCCAAGAACTAGCCGAGTACAACATTAACCTCGTGCGTTGGGTGGAAACCGGTGCTACAAACGTGGCGCGGCAGTTGGCTAACATGTTTGACTCCTGCATGCTCTGCACCACACAATATTGTTAACAACGTGGCACTTTGAACTAATGTCACCGGTTGTTATACACACAAAACATGACTATGTAATAGTTGAATTCTAGATGTGCTGTAGTAAAACGATGGATTGCACTTTCGATTGCTGTCCATGTGAAGTTTGAATTACAAACGTTGTTTTGAGTGTATGTGTGTCTGTGGCAAATCCACTTATATTTTGTATAAACTGTTATTTTGATCTTAAACGAGCCTCCAGTCCTTTTGTTTCTGTGACGTATCCCGATCCCTATATGCTTCCATACATTATACCAGAATCACCGACGTGGGTTGAATATGTGACCCTGAAAAGGTAATGAAATCAATTTAAGGAATGTTTACCGAACCGAACTCAAAGCCTGAATCTGGGAGGTCACTTTTCGCTAGTTCAAGCAATCGCACAGCAGATCACTAATATTACTTCGTCTGTTTCATGTCGTAGTCTCCTATGATGAAAGCGACCCTAGCAGTTACTGACAGTGACGTGAACGGAGTGGGAGAGTCGTAAGAAATAAGGAAATAATGAACATAACAGCAGATCACGAATAAGGGCATTGTAAAACAACATAATTTTAGCTATGGTGCCTCTGCTTAGGATTTATTTCAGAAGCAACATTAAGCAGTTTCGTACACCCGCCTTTCAGCTGTTATTGTGATTTTGAACTTACTGGCAGATTTAAACTGGGTGCTGTACCTGGATTCAAACCGGAACCTTGCTTTTCTTGGAAATACTCCTACCGGCTGAACCGTCCATGGCCTACTTATGTTATAATTGTGCGGATTTCCCCACTCTCGACTGCACCTACTCGATCTATTCCTAACTGACTGATCCAGAAGGAAGGCCTTTGTTCATCAAATTCTAAATTTTCGAGTTAAAATAATTTTGTGGTGGAACATAATAGACACTTTTGTCCACTACATAAAGTTATTTGAAGTTATTCATCTCTTTTCACATTGACTTCTCTTTTGAATTTCTTTGATTAGCTTTCTTGGTGTGGTTCAAGTTTAGGCATTTCATTTCTCTTTTAGAAATTTTCCCCGCCTTTACTAGTAAGCATTTGAGATTATATTCGCCTCTTATTCTCAGTGACATAACGAGTTTTTTTGGGGATAGCTTCCATTAAATAATCTGGCAAAGACTGATGCAAGAGTATTGCTCATTTTACTTTCCGGCACTTCCCTTGAAAAGTAACTGAGGTTTCACAATTAGTGAACAAAATCGAAATACCACGCTCCGGGTAATTTGTTTTACCCAAAGACATTATTGTAATCAATATCAACTAAAACTGATACAAATACATCGACAACTTTCAGATTTGTAATCTACGATTAAGATGCAATCTTTTGACATCATGATGTTGCATTGAAAAGTCTGGTAAATCTCTATTAAAGAATGGAACATTTTTGTTGCGCCTTTGTGGTTGGTAAATTTGAATATTCCAAGGATCGTAGTGTGTCGACAGCGATTGAAAATACAGAAAACCGAGTTTAGTGCAGTTATTAAAAATTTTTATCCCAAGGTATGGGCTACCGCGCAAATTGAAACAAAACTGAAGTAAGTTCTCATGGACCCTGCACCATTATTAGGCCATTTGCTTTTTAATTAATTAATTCAAACATCGTCCAACAAGCACCGAAGATGAAGCGCGCTCCAGCCGTCCAATTCATAATCCATCATTATATAACCCTGGCACATGAGACACAAATTATGAAGAAAGAAGATACTAAAGCAGGTCTCCCACAAAGGAAAACATTGACAAAATTCATGATATGGTAAAGCAAGTCCACCGAACAAAATTTCTCGAGACTGCTGAGATTAAAGGCATCTCAGCTGAGCGAGTGAATAACATTCTGCACGGAGAATTTGAAACGTCCCCTTTGAACAATTATACATGACTGTTCTTAAACTGACACACAATACTTTTAGCGAAACGCAATAATCCCTACAAAAGAATGGCCCTGACTAACATTAACTTATACCTTTCACAAATCACTTACCTCACCAAAAATCTTCGTTACTCGAACTACTGCAATACAGCGAGCGCCACTACTGCCAGCTAAATAAAAGATTCAAACTACGGAAGTCACTAACTACTGATAGGCACAGTTAGCAAATGAAAGATTTTAATAGAGAACAAACAATGTATTTACCTTAATAGTCATAATATATATATATATATCAGTTCAAGACATCAATTCTTACAAATTTCAAAACTCTGCCATCTCTCTCCCCACGTCCACCACTGCTGGCGGCTCACCTCCAACTGCGCAACGCTATGCGCTGTTAGCATCCAGCTGCCGCTACCCAACACTACAATGGCAGACAACAATGCAAACCATCTGCAGGCTGCACACGGCACAGCCAGTGATTTTCATACAGAGCGCTTCGTGGCGGCGGCGTTACCAATAAAAAAACGTAAACAGCCTACTTACATAGCCCCCATGCTCCCCGCAAAAAATTTACAAATTGTTTTGGGCAGTGGCCAATACAGATTTGAAATTTTTTTCATAATTACAATAAAAAAGAAATGAAATGCACTCACTTATCGATACAATGTTGGTCAAAAGCTAAAATTTTCTCACAGTCCATAAACACAGTCCTGATCATTCATCAAAAATAAAATTGCAGTGTTTTTCTCAAAGTCTGTGTAGTAAAAGAAAATGCACACGGAAGTAGTGGATTTCCATGCAGTCTTGAAGAAGTAGTGTTGTCCTTCCAACGGAAAGACAGTGTTGACTCTTGACATGCAGACAGGTAATGGGCCACAACAGAGCAAACCCACAGCAGAGTCAATTCAGTAACATTATGCCTGGCAGACAGCAGCAGCAAATGCAATAACTTTTACCTAAACATGACAAAGCTCAAGCAGAAGAAATATTACAGTAAAAATGACCATGTTTAATACCCACGTCACATCTTACACTAGGGTGATGCATCACGAGAACTTACTCTAGCAGACAAGTTACCAAATTGTAAAATATATATATATATATATATATATATATATATATATATATATATATATATATATGCAGTTCCTGTGAAGGGAAATGTCTATTTATGTTCCCTTGTTTTCTTGGAAGTAGATCATACTTTTTTTTACTGGATCTGTAGGCATAAAATAACTATATTAGTACATCTATTAAATTTTATTTTAACCAATGCTGCAGTGCAGCTAGAAACTAGATATTAAACAAAATAGGCAAAGCAAGGCGTGAAACGTCATTCGCTAGCCATAAGGCATTTCATAATGCAGTAAACAATCTTCCAACTAGGAAGACAATAGACATGAAACGTTGCTCATCATTTCATTTCAGTAAATATCATAAATTAAGAACTCTACAGTGTAATCATGTTTTCAAGTTTGAGGGTGTCGTCTTTACGATGCTTTCTACAAAGGAATGTCAATAGCGAGAATAATGGCCTCTTTTTTTTCTCTCCACCTGTGCCTCTGACAGGCACACACTAATGGCTGTTTTCAAGGCGTCTGTCGCGCAGCTGGGTGCCCACGACGCATTAGGTGCAGGTGCTCACTAAACTTTCTTACCGAAACATTTACGACAGCAGTTTCCGCTACAGTGACAGTCTCATATAAAAATATTTCACAGGTCAAGAATTTGCGTTAGAAATCTGTAGAAACAAAATCCTCTAAATATAATAGTGTCCGAAAAATTTTCGCCAGCATAGTGATACATTCACGCATATACACACATTTCATAACTCTTAAGGTACGATTCTCGGTTTCCAACATCCTTTTTCACAAACCAGAGTCCCTAACCACTACTCATTATTCCTTACCTTATTACACATGTACATAGTCGTCGACACTTCTTCAATATTTCATCATAACAGATATGTAGCATAACGAAATAACTCATATAGCATCAGCTTAAACATACCTCAGCAACATAATTCACATCGTCGTCGTAATAACAACATCATAACACCTCAGTCAAATCTCAAAAACATCATAGCTTTCTGCAACAATTTCAAAACCTAAAAAAAACTCTCTGCTCATGTCAAAAGTGTCATCTACCTCAAATGTACTTTAAAAATCATGATCTCATACCAAATATGTCATTCAAAGCTCTCATAGTATCACAATGGTTCCGAAAAAATATGAACCGTTCACAAAGTAAAGACAAAATGCAATTTCGTAAGTGTGAAGTTATCCAACAGTGTAATTACGTAAACATTTGTCACAGATGTAGTAAAATGAATGTTTGTCTCTCTCAGTTAAATGATCAGATAGCTGTGTAATTAATGTGTTAGAGAAATATGGTACCGATGTGTAAAGTTGTATAAGCAAATACCATATTAGCTAGGGCTCCTTGTGCTTGCCGTACACATGGTACACAAAGTAAGCGTGTACCCCCCTGAGGATTAATGTACTTATATCCTCAGGTGTTACAGATTACAGCAATGGAAAACCTTTGTATCATTGTACTTCAAATATCTTTAAAAATAAATGTTTTAAGTACAAAATTAATCACTCAAATACGTGTACTGTAGCACTAAACTGTGCATCTCGTTGTAAGGTAATCTCTGTGAAAGTGTCGTAGTTATCGTCCTCCGAAAGCTGAGTTCTGCGGAAGTCAATGTACTTACCTCATGATAAACAAAAGTGAAATGCTTTGCATATAGATATCGTAGTTACTACGCTTATGCCATGATGAAGTAAGTACTGTACTGTAACGTATTGTTGTGCTACAGAAAAGGCTGTCTCATTGTAGCTATACCACAAAGTTACTACTAAAACATGTTTTCCTTTCCAGAAGAATTCAGAAAAACTGTGCAGATATAAAACAGATACACCGTAAAAGCACAATGTAAATTGTGTCACACATTAGTAGCGTCGTGATATAATCGTGTAGCTATCAAAGAAACCAAATGCTAAGTCATCTTTATTCTCACAGAAAGTACTTCAAACAAAGAATGTCTTTTCAACTAAACCAAAATGTTGCATTAAAATCTTATTAACAGTATATGTTCTAAGTATGTAAGTCTTATAGTCGTTACGTAATCGTGCAACTAACAAGCAAGAATGTACAAATAACAACACTGTGTCGTCTGTTCACTATAACAATGCAATCGTAATGTCTGTTTAAAAATGTTCCCTAGGTTCTAGACTGGATAGTTAACTTCAAAACATTGTTGCATGTTAACTGTTTCTCAGTGTGACAAAGCATACTAGAAATGTGAAGTGAAATGTTTTATGGCAAAGACAAAGTTAAAAAGCAGATTATATTTCAATAAACGGTTTTACATGTGAAATGTGGTGTAAATCTTTATTCTTCCTAGTACGCAGAGTTTCAACTTCAACACAATTATCATGTGGTAGACGTCGGATTCTATAACGTCCATTGTAAACTAGAAAGAATTTGTGACTCAAGTGTTTCTTCTTATGTGACAATGAATGAGCTTTAGTGAGAACTTTCTGAGCAATATATAATTTCTTTGCATTTGCTTTACCGTGTAATTTTCTCCTTTTGTCTGCAGCAGAATTTATATTTTTAATGTTGTTGTTGTCTTCAGTCCTGAGACTGGTTTGATGCAGCTCTCCATGCTACTCTATCCTGTGCAAGTTTCTTCACCTCCCAGTACCTACTGCAACCTACATCCTTCTGAATCTGCTTAGTGTATTCATCTCTTTGTCTCCCTCTACGATTTTTACCCTCCACGCTGCCCTCCAATGCTAAATTTGTGATCCCTTAATGCCTCAAAACATGTCCTACCAACTGATCCCTTCTTCTAGTCAAGTTGTGCCACAAACTTCTCTTCTCCCCAATCCTATTCAATACCTCCTCATTAGTTACGTGATCTATCCACCTTATCTTCAGTATTCTTCTGTAGCACATTTCGAAAGCTTCTATTCTCTTCTTGTCCAAACTAGTTATTGTTCATGTTTCACTTCCATACATGGCTACACTCCAAACAAATACTTTCAGAAACGACTTCCTGATACATAAATCTATATTCGATGTTAACAAATTTCTCTTCTTCAGAAACGCTTTCCTTGCCATTGCCAGTCTACATTTGATATCCTCTCTACTTCGACCATCATCAGTTATTTTACTTCCTTAATAGTAAAACTCCTTTACTACTTTAAGTGTCTCATTTCCTAATCTAATTCCCTCAGCATCACCCGATTTAATCTGATTACATTCCATTAGCCTCGTTTTGCTTTTGTTTATGTTCATCTTATATCCTCCTTTCAAGACACTGTCCATTCCGTTCAACTGCTCTTCCAAGTCCTTTGCCGTCTCTGACAGAATTACAATGTCATCGGCGAACCTCAAAGTTTTTACTTCTTCTCCATGAATTTTAATACCTACTCCAAATTTTTCTTTTTGTTTCCTTTACTGCTTGCTCAATATACAGATTGAATAACATTGGGGAGAGGCTACAACCCTGTCTCACTCCTTTCCCAACCACTGCTTCCCTTTCATGCCCCTCAACTCTTATGACTGCCATCTGGTTTCTGTACAAATTGTAAATAGCCTTTCGCTACCTGTATTTTACCCCTGCAGCCTTCAGAATTTGAAAGAGAGTTTTCCAGTCAACATTGTCAAAAGCTTTCTCTAAGTCTACAAATGCTAGAAACGTAGGTTTGCCTTTTCTTAATCTTTCTTCTAAGATAAGTCGTAAGGTCAGTATTGCCTCACGTGTTCCAACATTTCTATGGAATCCAAACTGATCCTCCCCGAGGTCCGCATCCACCAGTTTTTCCATTCGTCTGTAAAGAATTCGCATTAGTATTTTGCAGCTGTGACTTATTAAACTGATAGTTCAGTAATTTTCACATCTGTCAGCACCTGTTTTCTTTAGGATTGGAATTATTATATTCTTCTTAAAGTCTGAGGGTATTTCGCCTGTTTCATACATCTTCCTTACCAGCTGGTAGAGTTTTGTCAGGACTGCCTCTCCCAAGGCTGTCAGTAGTTCTAATGGAATGTTGTCTACTCCGGGGGCCTTGTTTCGACTCAGGTCTTTCAGTGCTCTGTCAAACTCTTCATGCAGTATCTTATCTCCCATGTCATATTTTTAATAGCCAAATCAATTATGTCTTTGTGTCGAAGTTTACGTCTATTCGGAAAAGGTACAAGCTCTCTGATTCTGTTCGGTGGTTCTTTATTCTTCAGTACAAGAACAGGTGCTAAAGCAGTGGAGTCATGAGGCATTTCATTCAGCCCATTTTGAAATAAGTGTAAATATCTGTCCCAATGCTGATGCTTTCTGCGACAATAAAGTCTGCAAAGCTTATTGATTTCTTTCATAATCCGTTCAGACAGGCTACAATGTGGTGAGTACAATGAAATAAAAACATTTGATTTTATGGTTACGAAGCATGCGTGACCAAACAGCAGATCTGAATTGCGGTCCGTTATCTGAAAAGACTTTACTAACGTGTCCAACTTCACGTAAGAAATGTTTAACAAAGGCTTTGGATACAGACAGTCTAGTGGCTTTACGTAACGGAGTGAAAGAAACAAATTTTTAAGTAAGTTCAACAGCGACTAGAACGTACGAAAATCCATTAGATGTTCTGACAAGCGGTCCCAAGAGATCAACAGCAACAAATTCTTTTAATTTAGAAGGAATGATAGGAAACAATGGAGCACGATGCGAGACAGTAGATGGTTTCGCCTTCTGACAAAGTTTACAAATATACAAGACTCTTCTAATTCTCTTTTCCATATTGTTAAAATAGCAAGTCGTTCGAAGAATATGATAACATTTTCGTGGACCAAAATGTGCATAACTGAAATGAATGTACCAAATGAGCTTATTAACGAAATCGTCTGGAATGCAAAGTACCCATAGCTTGTCGTCAACAGTGCAGCGTTTGAACAGTATGTTGTTCCTAACCAGATAATAATGCCGAATTTGTGTGTGTGTCTTTTCATGCCATTTACTTTTGATGTCTTTCCAAATCGGATCTTTATCTTGTTCATGAACAATGTCCTTTAAAGATGTGCTGATGAAGTTTTCAAAGGCGACTTTCTGAATGTAAAGAATACTGAAATTTTTATCGAGGAAGCTTTCTGTGTTACTTTTCTCGAGCCCAGCCGGTGCGCGTGACAGTGCGTTCGCAGCAATGTTCTCCTTGCCGGAAATGTAGACTATTGTGAAGTGGAATTCTTGCAGAAACAATGCCCAACGTTTTAACCTGTCATGATTTAATTTTGAAGACATAAGAAATTGTAATGCACGATGATCACTGTATACTTTTACGTACTTACCATAAAGAAAGAAACGAAATTTGTTAAATGCCCAAACGATAGCTAAAGCTTCTAATTCAGTAACGGAATAATTTTTTTCAGAGTTTGTTAGCAATCGGCTAGCAAAAGCAATGGTTTTCTGAACGGTAGTGTCATTTTCTGTGGCTTCTTGAAATAAATTGTCACCAAGACCGACTTTAGAAGAATCCGTGCTAAGGCAAAAATCTTATGAGAAATCTGGATGAGATAGTATTGGCGCGTTAAGTAGCGATTCTTTCAAAGAATTGAATTCCAACTGTGCTTGTTCGTCCCAGTTCCAAATAGTATTTTTTCCAGTGAGATAACAAAGTTTTGGTGTGACTAGAATTTGCATATTCAGAAAACGACGGTAAAAATTTACGAGACCTAGAAAACTGCGGACTTGTTTTTTGTGGATGGAACTGGAATGGGTCTGATTGCTTCTAACTTTTCAGGATCCGGCTGAATGCCTTCAGAAGAAATAATATGTCCCAAAAACCTCACCTTTGACCTACTGAATTCAGACTTTTCAAAGTTAACTGTAATTCCGGATTCTGCAAAAATACGTAACAAACTGTTGAGGATGCGATTATGTTGTTCCCACGAGGCTTCTGCTATTAGAATATCATCCACATATAAGGTGATGTGACGTTTTAAGAAATCAGGTAATATGGAATTTAGCCCACGAATGAATGCTGCCGAAGAAATGTTCAAACCAAAAGGAAATTTCCGAAACTGATAACAAACGCCGAAACAAAGGAAAGCTGTGTATTTTCTACATTCTGGATGAAGTTCGATCTGATAAAAGCTGGATCTGAGATCAATGGAAGACAACACTTTTGCACCATTAAAATTTTGAAGTTCTTCCAACGTTTGCGGCCTGTCTGTTTCAGGAATAATGATAGTATTGATTTGTCTCGAATCTAAGACAAGCCTGATCGATCCATTTTTCTTCTCAACAACAAGTAATGGATTGTTGTATGAGCTTACTGCAGGCTCAATAATGCCCTCGTCAAGCATCGATTGTATTTATGTTCTAACACGGTCCCTATAATGTGCTGGAATTACGTATGGTCTAACACAAAATTTAGTATGCTCACGAACACGAAATTGGTATTGAAATCCCTTGATTGTTCCTGTTTTGTGAGTAAAAACTGTGGAATGTGCTTGTAAAATCTCAAAAAGGTCCTGCCTATCAGTGTCATTACAATTCTCAATTGTTAGATTTTTATTCTGAATTAACTCATTAGTTTCAAATATGCCATCGATATCATCCCTGTCAGTACTTGCAGAATGATTGTTAGTGTCTAGTTCGTAGAAAATTCCCAACTGTTGTCTAACAGAAGGTAAAGCCGATTAATTTCCTCGTCATGGTTTGAGAGCTAATCTTCAAATTTCAAAGCTATTGACTTACCTTCTTTCTCTAAACTTATTTCAGCATCATGAAAGTTTAAGATTGCTTTATATTCATTCAAAAAGTCTACTCCCAGTATAATTTCCGTCGACAATAATGGAACAATAACAAAGTTCATAGAGAAGCTGTGGCTTTGACAAGAGAATTCTAAGTTGGTTTGCTGGCGTAAATCTACACTTTTCCCAAAGATTGCACCTTGTAATTTAATCTTATGTAACGGCAGTGTGGGGCAGTCGTTCGATTTGTTGCATTTGCTAAAGGCTGTTTCACTAATTACTGAAATGGGACTGCCAGAGTCAAGCACTGCCGTAAATTTTACGTCCTTTACTGTAATGTGAATCATAGGATGTGCAATGTTGTTATGTTTTACATTGTGTTCCTGGTGTAAGATGTCTCTAATGTCTTCCATTTTTACGTAATTACTAGCTACGGCAGCTGCGTCGTCAGTTTCATACGTACGTTTTGTGGCTGCCAGCGGTATGATTCATTGCCTATTGTCTCTTTGTTGGCGCGCGTCGTTATTGGGATTTGGAGACCTAACTTCTACAAATTCACCTTGTCGAGAAAGCCCCGCCCTGTTTGAATCCCGTCAGTTCTGATGCAATTCAGGTCTGTCGTTACGATCATATCGTCTGTCGTCATGTCGGTAGATACCATAGTTTCTTTCTTGTCGGTCACGTGGTGGTGAATTTCTCACTGAATCGTAACTGCGCGCTGGACCGTTGCATCTAAAGTTATTCTGTCTCCCTTGATAATAATTATTTTGGTTCCCATATTGTCTGTTTCTCTGTGATAGTCACTACTGCTGAGAGGTGACCTTTCCCTGTAATTATTACTACTCTGCCAACGGTTACCATACGGGCAGTGTCTGTTTTGGTCACGATTTGTATTGTGAGAATAGGCTTGTCATGTCCAGTTATTATTTCTTTCATCGCGGAATTGTGACGGATGTGACCTGTAATGGTTGTGTTCCTGCTTTCACGTTCCGCGATTGTCAGTGTCAATTTCAAATTCTTGTAACAGTCCCTGAAAAGCTTCAATGTCCTCTTTGCAACGTCCTTCCAAAATAATATGTCGTAAATGTTCAGGAAATTTGATTAAGCAAATGCGGATGAGTTCTAAGGGGCTGTATGGGTTTGAAAGATACTGATTCTTATGTAACATGTCTTTAAAATATTTCACAAGACTGGAAAATTCAGATTGTTCGAAATGTTTCATCATAATGATACTATGTTTTACTCGGTCTTGTGTAGCTTGAGACCAATATGCTGAGAGGAAGGCAAGATAAAATTCTCTTTCACTGTGACAATCGTGAAGGACCGATCGCATTCTTACAGCTGGTTCATTCTCTAAGTAGCCACACATAAATTCTAATCTGTGCTCCAATGACCAGTTAGGAGGAAAACAATGAGAGAATTGATGGAGCCACTCTTGTGGATGAATCTCGCTGCCAGAATTCTTAAATGTTTTGAATTTACGTGTAGTAATGAACAGCTTATAGTCAAAATCATCATGTCGGCGAGTCGCATATCGGTCATTGTTACATCGTTTCGGTGGTTCCATCTCAAAATTCAGTGTACCTTGCCAATTTCTTTCATGATTTCCGAAATGCCCTGTGTTATTATTTTGTGGTTGTTCTGTATTGCTATGTCCCTCTTCCCGTACTGGGGCGCGAGTGTCCTCTGAAATATGTAATTCTTGTATTACTTGAGCCAACTGATCTTGTACTTCCCGCATTTCTCTTTTGTACTGTGTGTTGATTTGATTTTGATTCTGTTTGAATTTTCTAATTTGTTCATACTCTTCAGTGTCAGCGAAGGCTACAGGTTTTGTGTCATTCAGATCATCATCTACCTTTGTAGATAAGTTACTGAACTGATCTGAAAGTTTGGCTACTTTATCCGATAGTGAAATTATTTCCTCTGTGTGTTATTCTGAACCAATTTTCAGAATGTCAATTTGTGTTGAAATCGTATCTACTGTGTCCTTTAAGTTTTCCTGAGCTTTTGCAACTTGCGTAACCAAATCGGTAGATGCAACTGAGTCAATGTTAGGTTGCAAGGTCTCATGATTTTCATGAACAATAGTTCGCAGTTCTTTTATGGGTGCTTCGTGATTCTGTAATGCATTTGATGCCGCGAAAAAATAGGTTGAAAATGCTCACAAATTTGTGTTTTTACGTCATTACAGGCTTTTTGACATTTCGATTCAATGTTATGTAACTCATTAGTTAAATCTTCACGTGTTTGTTCAAGCGTGGTGTCTAACTTCCGAAGATTTTGTTCCATTGTGTCTAACTGTTGAAGCTTTTGTCCCATTTGTTGCAATAATTGTAAGATGCACTGGTGTCTGAAACATGTTCCTCAGTGCTTTTCGGCAATGCATTTGAACTGACAATATTCACAGTTTGAAAAACAGAAAATGTGTCTTGACTTATTTGAGGAAACGGCGAGGACGCAAAACCTGAATCTACAGTATTTGCAAGATTGTGTCCTATTATTTCAGAATCCTGAGGCGAGCTGTTGCCGACCGATCGATCGATAATGCTTCCCTGTTCACTAATTGTTTCACTGCCTACACCATTATTTGCAGCCCGCTCCATTTCCCTATGCACAATTACCAGATTACTACTTTGAACATTAGTCAATTCATTACATGGTGGCGCTAACACACTGCTTTCGTCTTCACTGTCATTTCTCAGTTTACTTTGGAGCCTAGTATTACGTTTTTTCACACGCCATTATTGTCACAATATTTCACACGACAACACAGAAAAACACAATTTGAAGAGCAAAAATAAGAGAACACATTAACATAGCACTGAAAATAATATTTAGTTAATTGCAAGCGCAGCTGCGAAATACTTGGTGCAAATCTACATGCATGCCACAACTGTTTTACTGTACAACAATGAAAAACTACAACTACATAGGAAATTCTCTCTACAATTACGCGCTAGCAATAAACAAAGGCTACACTAACTGCACAAACTACAAGAAAATTTCAGAAGATTCCAGTGAGGTATCCTCGGCTAAGGGTCGACATATGAAACGTCCCCTTTGGACAATTATACATGACTGTGCTTAAACTGACACACAATATTTTTAGCGCAACGCAATAATCCCTACAAAAGAATGGCCCTGACTAACATTAACCTATACCTTTCACAAATCACTTACCTCAACAAAAATCTTCGTTACTCGAACTACTGTAATACAGCGAAAGCCACTACTGCTAGCTAAACAAAACATTCAAACTACGGAAGTCACTAACTACTGATAGGCACAGTTAGTAAATGAAAGATTTTAATAGAGAACAAACAATGTATTTACCTTAATAGTCATTATATATATATATATATATATATATATATATATATATATATATATATATATATATATCAGTTCATGACATCAATTCTTACAAATTTCAAAACTTCGCCATCTCTCTCCCCATATCCACCACTGCTGGCGGCTCACCTCCAACTACGCAATGCTACGCGCTGTTAGCATCCAGCCCAACACTACAATGGCAGACAACAATGCAAACCATCCACAGACTGCACACGGCACAGTCAGTGATTTTCATACAGAGCGCTTCGTGGCGGCGGTGTTACCAATAAAAAAACCTAAACAGCCTACTTACAAATTGTCTATGAAGAATCTGTGTGCGAGATGGATGACTCGATTGCTCACAGTTGACCAAAAGCGCATCCAGCACAACATTTTAGCACAATGTCTGGCGATGTTTAATCGCAATCTGTAAGTCTTTTTGCACCGGTTTGTGACTGTTGATCAAATCTGGCTGGATCCATCATTACACAGTAGAGTCAAGATGGGAATGAAAACAATAGACAAAGGCTGATAAAAGTGCAAGGTGATGGATACTGTGTTTTTGGAATTCTTAAAGAATAATCCTCACTGATTATTTGGAGAAACACAGAACAATAATTGGAGCCTGCTACATTTTGTTGAGGAATCATTTGGAACTTGCGTTGACTGAAAAAAGACCAAGGTTGGCACACAAAAAAGTGCTCTGTCACCAGAATTAAGCACTTTCTCATAATCACCGATAACAATGGCTTAAGTGCATGAATTGTGTTTCGAACTGGTTCATCATCCACCCTGTTCACCAGACTTAGACCCAAGTGACTTCTTCCTGTTCTGTGACTTGAAACTTTAGCTTTCTAGGAAGAAATTTTCATCAAGTGAGGAAATGATGGATAAGGTAAACGAATATTTTGCAGAGTTTGACAAAACCTATTTTTCCGATGGGATGAAAAAGCTGGAGGATCGTTGGACCAAGTGTACATCATTCAGGAGAGAAAGAAGATGAGTTGTTACGAAACAAATTTATTTCTTGCTTTTTTCACTAGACTTAACAAACCACTCTAGAAATCTCCAATCAGATCCTTCAAAACTAAAATAAAAAAATGCTACTGAACATTCTTCTGAAAATTTATATTCCAACCCTCGTTTAGAGCATGGTACGATTATAATTATTTCTGATGTGAGGTCATCTTCGTCAACTACACCAATTAATTTTGCTAACATTATGTTTGTTACGTGAGGGAAACAGAACCTGTACAATGGTACCTGCTACCAGCTATATGGAGAGCTGCATCAAACTAGTCTTCGGACTGAAGACCATAACGACAGGCATTCAAGGTATCCACCAGATACTGACGTGCTTTCTACAGAAAACCTATTTTTGCATCTTCTTTTTTCTTCAGCGTTTGCCCTTCATGTGCCAGGGTTACATAATGAAGCATTATTACCGATCCTAGAATTTGATTATTATTTTTATAATCATTTTGTGGCCAGCTGCCCTTGTGTCGCAGAATTCGTCAGTTTGTAAGGAATCCGTAATCCCACGAACATAGATGCTAGCTTCCGACACCCAGGTCGATAGTAGACAGGAGTCGATTGTCGAGTGCTGCAGGAGGCAGTGAGATGAGTCTCGAGTGAGGAGTAGTACTGGAGTGTGTCGAGTGACAAGTGATGCAGGAGAGACAGGCAAGAATGGTGGTCGAGTGAGTTGTAAACGGTAAAATTCACCAGAGTATGACGAGTGAGCACGTCCCCCTGATCGTCGTGGGGTTGACCCTCACTAATACCGATTCACAAGTGATATGAAACAGGAAGTGACAAGTGCCGAATTACGTGTTTCGCGTCAACCGTGTCGGCCAGCAACAACCATGGACTGCAGTGAGGATTGTTGTGAATGTTATCCATCAGCATTGCGTGTGACGATTCACTGAAAATCAGCCATCAATAAAAACATATAACCGTAATTAGACGTGTAAGGCGAAGGTAGCAACTGCCTCAGAATTTGTGTGTTAGTAGGAAACATATATCATTTTGTACATCACAGCCTTTATGGTCCTTAATAATAGACAAACTTTCAATCATTCCACTATTCAGTTGCAAACTGCCGCACTCTGTTTAAATACTCCCGAAACCTCAGCAAAAGAACCGATAGCCTTTCATCCATAAAGCACATGGTCATATAATTATAATAATTAACTGTAAGGTGGCTTTGATAAATTACACAAAACCCAATAAAGAATTAAGCGGGGGTGTTTCATCTTGGCTCCCGTGAAAAGGACAGTTACAATCTTTGGAACCGAACAATGGTTTATTGACCTCAATTCTTCGTTTCAGTGGAATGACATTTGCAATTATCGAACAATCTTAGTGAAAGAGCAATCCGGTATTGTCATTACCGTGACTAAAATTACAGTATTCCAACTAGAAACAGTGTAATGTAACATGTATGGTTGAATTAGAAATCGCGGGAAAGAAGCACATCATTGAGACAACTAAGTGCAAAAGTGACTGAGAAACAGTAAACAATTTGTTTTTATGAGTTCAAGTGACAAAAGCAGTGTTAATAAACAATATATTGAAGTATGGACACGAGAACCTGTGTTGCTGTAATATTCATATTCTAAGAAAAGGCACGTTTGTGCATAACCGCGAGTGCACCAGCCAAAATTCCGTTATGAAAATATCAGGAGAATGTTTTCAAGTGACTTAGCATCCGAAATTATCTTTTGAACGGTGTAAATCGCTCAATTTGATGAGGACCCATAAACTGTTACTGCATTTGCGAGTGTTGACTGTGGCGTAATTGTTGATTGACGTCGCCCATACTGTGAGCGGCTAGCCAAAGAATCTAAAGCAGTGAAGAAGTTCCACACATCGCGACATCAGGGACTTTGATAGCGGAGATGTACCACACTGACTGGTGACTACAGCGGATCCAAGTGGTTGAAGTAGAAACAACGACGACGCCTAGTTAGACATCTAGTGGCGAACCCCCGAAGTATACGACGTCTGTGCCACCTACCCGCCGATCAACGAAATACGTGACAGCAGCTTCATTCCGCCGCCAACCGCCGAACTACGAGACTGTGTCTCGCGATTCGCCGCGAGCTTCGCTTTACACACGGCAGTACACACCAACTACAGCAACCAACGCATCGCCTGACAGCTGCTGCGCCGGAGGAGCCAACGCCAACACGACTAGCAGCGGGACTTCGACGAGTGTCGAGGGGTGAGTGAAGACGATTTGCTGACGCGAGACTAATTAATATTGTACTCTCTTCAGAGCGTGGAAGGAACTTCAAATTAAATTTGTCAACTGCAGAAAATAAAAAAACAATATTTTTTAACATTATTTTTGCGAATTTGATCTGAAGAATGGTTTGCTAATATGCATGTGTTTTCATTGTGTGCAGCCTAGAATAGTATCTCATTTGCATTATTTATTGTAAACAATATGTTTATATGTCTTTTAAGTTGTGTGTATGTTATTTTGAGATTTTGTGTACAAATGCAGTCATTGATGTTTGATCTGGGTAGGCTACTGTAATTTAAGCTGTTCAATGGAGAGGTCTATTTTGCCAGTCTGGGTTAACCTAATACAGTGAAGGAGTATTTCGTTATTAGCCAATTAGTGAGTGTTTGGGTTACTAGGAGATTATTTTATTTTTCTTGTCAGTGCATAGTGAATAATTGAGAATGGATCCTGAACTGAAGGAAAAGGTTGTGGAGGAGGTAGTTAGAAAAATGGTGATAGGGCAGGACGACAAGGATGAGTCAGGAATTGGTAGTAGTAGAATGTCAATGGACAGCCCATTGGGTCATTCAACCGGTTACCCTGAGACACCAGTAAAAACTACTGGAAAGGAACCGAGTCTAGAGGATGGAGAATCACAGTTAATAATATTCAAGATGCTCCAGGGAATCAACAAGCATCTAGAAGAGATGTCTAAAGGAAATAATGAAATCAAGAAAGGAAATGAAGAAATCAAGAAAGAAAATAAAGAAATCAAGATGCGTATAGAAGAGATGTCCAACGGAAACCAAGAAAACGTAAGGGAAGGACTGCAGGAATTCGAGGAACAAATGAGAATAACTCTTAAGGAGAGAGATGATAAGCTGCAGGGAAAGGTAGATCAACTCCGAGAAGAGATGAACGATATGATGGTAGAGATAATTGGAAAAGCTGAGGGAGATGTTGAGGTGTTAAAACTGAATTGGAAGAGAGAATACAAAAATTTGAAATACACCAACACCAACAGATTAAAGATATGGTACAAATTCAACAGCAGTGCCAAGTGAATGTTGGTAAACTGGGAAACAGGCAAGTGAAATTGGAGGAGGCTGTGGAACATAAGGTCACAAATGAGATCAAACAGCTGCAGGAGGGAGTCCCATAGCTAGAAACTAAAACCGAAGAGATTGATAGGAAGATAAATAGTGCAACCTTAACAGTAGGGGAAGGTAAGTACATTAGACTAGTAAATGCTTGTAAAAGGTATACTCAGATCCACATCAGACAAAAATATAAACCCAAAGGGTCATTGCATCCAATGATATTTACTAAGTGGTTACGAGGAGTTTTCCCAGCACACTTACGAGATGCAGATAAAGTTCAGTTCGCAATAGACAGAATGTAAGGTTAAGCTTTCACCTGGGGAGTTGTGAAGAGTAAAGAAGTTACCAGCTACAGTCAATTTGAGGAAGAGTTTTTAAAGAAATACTGGTCCAAAAGTCACCAGTGTGCAACACTTGAAAATTTACTGCATCACAAGTCCCTTAATATCTGGAGAGGTACCTTGAGAGAATTTGCTGAGTATCTATGGGAGTAGAATGAAACATTGGAGCAGCCACTGAGTGACGACATAATGATATCAGCAATTAAAAGGAGGTTAGGTCGTAGAATGCAAGAAAACTTGTCTGGAAGCCTGATTAAAGATAAATATACCTTAATGGAAGTATTAGAGCAATTAGAAACTTTTTGTGCACAGGAAAACAATCAGATGTGTGGTGAGGACCAAGGTGGAAATAATTGCCGTCAAAGTCAGTTTAATGGCGCACTGAATTACAGAGGTAGAGGAGGGGGTAATGGACATAGGAACCATGGCACTGGTCGACAGTTTCACCACAATCATAGGAGAGATGATGATGACAGGAATTATGAGAGAAGAGATGATAGACGAAGGGATCATGAGGTACGAACTGAAGAAAGTTAGGTGTAGGGAGCCAGTAACTTTTTTCCTGGTATACCAAGTGGTACACTCCCAGCTGGGTGAGACTTTATTTCTTATTTCAAGTTTCACTCCTCTTCCATCTTTCTCTGTTCCTACATTAAGAAAGTTAGTGTATAGTAGTTAGAATAGATAGTGGTCGTTTAAATACACTCCTGGAAATTGAAATAAGAACACCGTGAATTCATTGTTCCAGGAAGGGGAAACTTTATTGACACATTCCTGGGGTCAGATACATCACATGATCACACTGACAGAACCACAGGCACATAGACACAGGCAACAGAGCATGCACAATGTCGGCACTAGTACAGTGTATATCCACCTTTCGCAGCAATGCTGGCTGCTATTCTCCCATGGAGACGATCGTAGAGATGCTGGATGTAGTCCTGTGGAACGGCTTGCCATGCCATTTCCACCTGGCGCCTCAGTTGGACCAGCGTTCGTGCTGGACGTGCAGACCGCGTGAGACGACACTTCATCCATTCCCAAACATGCTCAATGGGGGACAGATCCGGAGATCTTGCTGGCCAGGGTAGTTGACTTACACCTTCTAGAGCACGTTGGGTGGCACGGGATGCATGCGGACGTGCATTGTCCTGTTGGAACAGCAAGTTCCCTTGCCGGTCTAGGAATGGTAGAACGATGGGTTCGATGACGGTTTGGATGTACCGTGCACTATTCAGTGTCCCCTCGACGATCACCAGAGGTGTACGGCCAGTGTAGGAGATGGCTCCCCACACCATGATGCCGGGTGTTGTCCCTGTGTGCCTCGGTCGTATGCAGTCCTGATTGTGGCGCTCACCTGCACGGCGCCAAACACGCATACGACCATCATTGGCACCAAGGCAGAAGCGACTCTCATCGCTGAAGACGACACATCTCCATTCATCCCTCCATTCACGCCTGTCGCGACACCACTGGAGGCGGGCTGCACGATGTTGTGGCGTGAGCGGAAGACGGCCTAACGGTGTGCGAGACCGTAGCCCAGCTTCATGGAGACGGTTGCGAATGGTCCTCGCCGATACCCCAGGAGCAACAGTGTCCCTAATTTGCTGGGAAGTGGCGGTGCGGTCCCCTACGGCACTGCATAGGATCCTACGGTCTTGGCGTGTATCCGTACGTCGCTGCGGTCCGGTCCCAGGTCGACGGGCACGTGCACCTTTCGCCGACCACTGGCGACAACATCGATGTACTGTGGAGACCTCACGCTCCATGTGTTGAGCAATTCGGCGGTACGTCCACCCGGCCTCCCGCATGCCCACTATACGCCCTCGCTCAAAGTCCGTCAACTGCACATATGGTTCACGTCCACGCTGTCGCGGCATGCTACCAGTGTTAAAGACTGCAATGGTGCTCCATATGCCACGGCAAACTGGCTGACACTGACGGCGGCGGTGCACAAATGCTGCGCAGCTAGCGCCATTCGACGGCCAACACCGTGGTTCCTGGTGTGTCCGCTGTGCCGTGCGTGTGATCATTGCTTGTACAGCCCTCTCGCAGTGTCCGGAGCAAGTATGGTGGGTCTGAGACACCGGTGTCAATGTGTTCTTTTTTCCATTTCCAGGAGTGTAATTCAGTCAGGAACCATGTAGTAGATTTATAGTAGTTACTGTAGTTGTAGAGTGTGAGATGTCAGAGAATCAATAAGTTAAAAATCAGTTTAGTGTCAGTACATTAAAAAATTATTAGTGCCAGAAGTAATAAAATGAGAACCAGATCAGAAAGCCTGTGTTTATAAAATGTGGGGGGAAGCTAATTGGTGAAACAAGAGTTTGAGCAATCTTATAGAGTTGTTTTATGAGGCATGGAAAGGTCAAGCAATTGTAAGAGAATTGAAGTATTGTATCAGCTTCTAATTAGGATGGCATATAAAGAAACAAATACGTGAGGAGATAGTTGTTTGAATAAATGATGTGAAATGTGATGAACGGAGAGGTGAAGAAGTCTGGAGTAGTATTGTTATGTAGTTATTGTAACGAATATGGAGGGTTGATGTAGTTTGATGATGTATATTTATTTGCAGTTGAAGATGCTGTCAAGTTGAGGGAGTGAGTATTGAAGTATGTCATTAAGCACATGAGGAATATCTGTTTGCAAGTTATTTGTAGGTATACATGTTTATCTGAAGAATGATGAATAAAACAGAAAGTGTAACTCATGAGTAATGAGTAATTCATGTATCCAATTAGCTATCAGATTCAAGTATGGTGATACTTACATCGAGCTTTAGAAGCGAATTCTGGCACTGTGTAATGTTTAATAAATGTCCGTATAGCAGACTTGAATTAATGTCAAAATAACAGGAACTATTATACCTTTGATCTAAGTATTAGTGATAACAATTCACACATGGCAGTATAAATGTTTGGGAAAATGAAATGATCAGTAATTTAAAATTTTCATTGGGTGACCACATTAGTTATGGCGATGCAAATAGTTATGTAAGACATATATAGTGGAATAATGGAGCAATTAATATTATTGAATCTGTAGAGATATAAGGAATTGTAAAATAATTGCATAAGTCAAGGTGTAAATGCTATATTTCGTTTTGATATTCAATTTCGCTTGTGTTAATGACTCAAATGAATAAATTGTGAATTTCTTCCTTAACTTTGATGTGTTTTGGCCAAGTGAATTATAACTTAGAGTGATAGTAGTATGGACGGCAGGAACAGTGCTGAAAGGACGGCATACCAAAGGGATAGCTGGAATTCAACTAGTTTTTTCCTTGTCTTTGCTGTAGCAAGTTATTAAAGATTAACCAGTAACAAATATGTAATTAACGGACCAAACAAAACTAGAAAGTGAAGATTTTTGGTAACTGAATGTAAGATAAGTTTTATAAAAATATTTACCATGCTATGTTAATTAATATATATTTATGTTGTATAACGTTTCTGTAGGGGCGGTTTGCTACTGGAGTCAATAGGGTATTATTTGTTATACGATGTAATTTTCAGTATGTGAACCAGAACTTATGTTCCTCATTTTCATTTATATTCTATGTTACAATTTTTTGCTATTGTTCATTTTCGCCTGTAGGTACAAAGAAGGTTTTTAGGGTGGGGATGTAAGGGATCCATAATCCCACAAAGATAGATGCTAGCTTCCGACAACCAGGTCGATAGTAGACAGGAGTCGATTGTCGAGTGCTGCAGGAGGCAGTGAGACGAGTCTCGAGTGAGCAGTAGTACTGGAGTGTGTCGAGTGACAAGTGGTGCAGGAGAGACAGGCAAGAATGGTGGTCGAGTGAGTTGTAAACGGTAAAATTCACCAGAGTATGACGAGTGAGCACGTCCCCCTGATCGTCGTGGGGTTGACCCTCACTAATACCGATTCACAAGTGATATTAAACGGGAAGTGACAGGTGCCGAATTACGTATTTCGCGTCAACCGCTTCGGCCAGCAACAACCATGGACTGCAGTGAGGATTGTTATGAATGTTAACCATCAGCATTGAGTGTGACGAAGCACTGAAAATCAGCCATCAATAAAAACATATAACCGTAATTAGACGTGTAAGGCGAAGGTAGCAACTGCCTCAGAATTTGTGTGTTAGTAGGAAATATATATCATTTTGTACATCGCAGCCTTTATGGTCCTTAATAATAGATAAACTTTCAATCATTCCACTATTCAGTTGCAAACTGCCGCACTCTGTTTAAATACTCCCGAAACCACAGCAGAAGAACCGATAGCCTTTCATCCATAAAGCACACGGTCATGTAATTATAATAATTAACTGTAAGGCGGCTTCGATAAATTACACAAAATGCAGTAAAAGAATTTAATTGGGGGCGTTACTCTAAGAAATGAATATCACGTGCACCATCGTCTGTGAATCGCGTAAACTTTATTGTGTGTATATTTGATTTTTAACTGTTCGGGCGTTGTTTCTGATTCAGAGTTGGAGCATCACTAGAACGTTTCTGTAGACGATTGTGGAATACAGCCTAAAAATCGTTTCCAGACTGCCTATGTCCCAGACTGATGGATGTTGTCCTTATGCGTGGATTCAGTCAGTTCACAAGGAAGCGTCCTGCGGATTAAGCCATGAAAGTCATAACAGATTCTGTCTTATTTAAGTAAGACAGTTTTCCTTTCGCATTAGCGCTCTTATTTAATGAGATCCACTTATAACTTTGGACAGCTATTAGTTCTTCGTATTACTGAATCATTATTACTTTGGGCTCCTTCTCTTTGACATTCTTTCATAAAAAGAAAGCTACTTTAGCGTTATCTTTTGCCGTTCATTAACATTAGAATTTTCTTCGCCTTTCAGGTGTTCTACTTGTAGCTTTTTCCTTCGAATTGCCGTTAATAAGCTCCGTAGGCGCAAAATTTAAAACGCAATACGTTAAATTACAGTTGGCGGTAGGTTAATAATATGCTGACCTTAAAGAAATAGTTAAAGTGCGAAAGACATTTTTTGACGAGTTGCAGCTTAGTCGTAGAAAAATTCAGAATGATCCAGAAAAGTTTTTTAAATATTTATTCCAGCTGCAGACCACGACATTCCACACCATGCTATTAATTCCGATTTATGATGACTATCTTGAGGAACTGATAACTAAAATGAGGAAGATATCAAATCTGAAGCACCTAATAGAAAAGACTGATCAGAGTAACGGACATATTTCTCGAGCACCTGTATCTGCTGCGTTGTTGCGTTGCTGACTAGGATTGTTCGTTACATATTACCATCCAATCTCGTATTTTAAGAATCACGACCGTTGTGAGACAATTCTAACTTCTGATACATGTAGGCTGAATATTTGTGATGCTGGCAATGAGAATAGTGAGCTCCACAAGGGAGAGGGGTCAGAATTGTTGGTGGTTTGTAGACTACTCCTACCAAAAGTTTAGAATGCGTCCCTAGCTTTCTGTTTAATTCCAACAGTTGAAACAGAGGTACTTGTCTTTTACATTTCACAAATGTCTGCCCACTGCCCCCGGTAGCTGAGTAATGCCGGCACGCTAGTTCAGCGTGTTCGGTCAGAGGGTCAGTTACCCTCTGTAATAAAAAACTGAGTGCACAGATCAGTGAACCACCTGAACGGGTGTCACGAGACGTCCGCCCCGAATGTATACAATGAACAATATATAACAAAATGAGATCAACAAAAAAAAAGTAGGCAGCGTGGCAGAATGTCCATCCTAAGGGCCCGGGTTTGATTCCCGGCTAGGTCGGAGATTTTCTCCTCTAAGGAACTGGGTGTTGTGTTGTCCTAATTATAATCAGTTCCTCCCCATCGCCGCGCAAGTCGCCGAAGTGCCGTCAAATCGAAAGACTTGCACTCGCGAACGGTCTACCCAACGAGAGTCCCTAGTCACACATGTACATTTATTTTTTTATTTCACAAATTTCTATTGTAACTGAACAATAAATTAAGTGACAATATCTTACCCCTTTAGCAGTTAGCCAAAAGTTCAATAAACACTAGTTACCATTCCGACAAACTGCTACATTGTTTGGCTGGGTGCAGCATTAGCTTTCCACAAAGGACTCGTGTCCTTGATACGCTGATTCCAGTTCTCACTTCCTCACTGAAATAGCCCCCATTTTATAGGCGGTATCAAAATTGCCAGTGGTTGTCTGCCTTGGCCAAGGTTACACCTTTGTTCAGAATACAGCATGGAACTCGTGTAGTTTCACTACACACGGTCGCGTGATCTTGTATGTGCTAGCAGTGCTACTACAAGCCATCATGTTGCTTTTAAGAGTGTGTCTCTAGGACACAGTAGGAGTGTTATACCTTCAACACAAAACAATGCCCTCGAGTATCAAAAAGCGTCCATCTGAGGTAATAAATGGTTAAGGAGCTAACTCTGCCGCAAGACGGTAGTTGATTGCCACGGGAGATCTATCTGATGGCCTTGGTGTGCACCGACAGTATCAGTAAAACACATTTTTCAACCAGGAGCTATGCAATCCTGTATGAGTATTTCGGGTACATGATCAGAGCTCCTGTCGACAACGTTGAGAGCCAGAAGCAGTGATTTGTTAGTCAGTAGCTGTTTCGCTGTGCGTGATGGATTATAAAATTAAGTAAAATGTGAGAGTGGAGTCTAAGCTGGTAACATTGCATTGAAAAACAAAACAGAATCACCAACGATGTGTTGGACTGCGAAGTTTGATACTGTTTATAGTTTATGGAAATTATCAATTTGTGGTAAGTTCCTATGGGACAAACCTGCTGAGGTCACCTGTCCCTATGCTTACACAGTACTTACACTAAGGTCAACACAGTCACCCATGCTCAAGAGAGGACTCGAACCTCTGATGGGGGGGATACAGTTTATCACTGGCTGTCGACGAGGGAACATTTGTCGTTACAGGAAATTGCAAAGTATGCTGCAGTAAGGTCAGTGTCCGGAAACCTCAAACAATGTACACTGAAACATATCCCACGAGTTCGTAGTTCAGGTGTCTCAATGGATTACCCCACACAGCACTTTTGGACTAAATTTATTGTTATTGTTTTAGTCGCCAAGAGACGTCTTAAAACGGCAGAGATGTTTTAAACAGCTACAACGGCCACATAAGAAGTCCACAATCCACGCTCATCTGACACCTCTAGCAACGATTCGCTATCTACTGGTATTGGATAAGAATAAACTAATAGACGATTAAGTAAATTATTTAGCCGAAAAACAGTAAATATTAAATTCTCACCATTAGGTCCGCCTGAACAATGGACTTCTCACAGTGCTAACACAGGTTCCCGTCAGATCACCGAAGTTAAGCATTTTCGGGCTTGGCTAATCCGTGGATGGGTATTTGCACGGGCCTACCGAGCGTTGTTGGCAAGAGGGATGCACTGAGTCCCTGTGATTCCAACTGAGGAGCTACCTGATCCAATAGTAGGGGCCGTGAGAGCGGTGTGTTGGTCACATGCCCCTCCATATCCACAGCCCATGACGTCTGACGGCTAAGGATGACACGACGGTAGGTCGGTACCGTTGAGCCTTTCAAGGACGAAGCTTACTTAAGTATTAGATCTGTATCTCAAAGTACTCCTTTTAAGATCCCATCTCTTCTATAATTTTGATCTATGGGCTTACGAAACCCTGTAAATGGGAAGAAAAAGTCTGCGTTGTAGTGTAGTATTTACAGAGCGACAAGTGAATAGATGTTCTGAGTTTCATTTGTACGTTTAAAGAGAGGTTGTGATACCTCATGAATTGTCGCTCTATCCATGTGGAAACAGCAAAGAACTTCTTACTTAATTTGATGATGTCAAATGGTGGGCCGTCATTTTTTGGCACACTGGCTTTTTCCTGGATAAATGTGGCACTTGATCTCTTCCGGGATTATATACGGGATCAGTTGGTAGGTTGAAACTCATATGGAATTCATGGGTGGAGGAATTAAGTAACTGGTGCATGCTTTCTCAGCAGCTTAATAGCATGTTGGTCTACCCTGGGAACACAACAGCAGCTGTTCTCCCTGGTTTCGATTCGGCAAATCCTCGGTACCTGATACCTGATGTGTACGCAAAGGTCATGCAATTCTCGTAAATTACGGGCTGTCGCTTTTCACATAACAATTAAAATGTATCATTGTAGTAAATCTACAGTCACAAGACTTAGTTTAATGACACAATCGGTAGTTCCTACTACAAACTGTACAAAGCTTCTAAAAATTGAAGGTAAAACAGTTATATATTACAAGCTGTCGTCGGTCACCCATTGCTGTGTCAAAATTTGAAATCAGTGTAGAACTTTTGGAGGTTTAAGATTTTGAGCAAACGAACACGAGGGTTTTGCTAACACCTTATTCTCGTTACTCATTATGGTGCTCCAGTAGTATATTAAAAAAAAAAAAAAAATCGTTCCCAATGGAATGGAGCATTGTGTCGAAATTTCAGAACAGTCGGTGAAGAACTTCTGGAGATACGCGATTTTGAGCAAACGAACATTTACATTTTTATTTATATAGGTTGCCCATTGGTAGATGTATAACAAAGATTTTGTTTGCCTCTCGTAAATTATACATTAGAAATAATCTGAAATGCTATAATTAAGAGTTGAGAGGGTGTCTCTCTCCGAGAATTGTGTTTTTATTCAAATTTTACTGTGTATTACCTTCCTTTAAGCGAACCTAACTCATGTTTAGCAGCTGTGTCGTATTCTATCGACAATATAGAGGATTCTCACAGCTTGCCTTCAACCCCACTCAACTTCTTTAATTGCTGCAACTGAGTTCTCAAGATGTTGCTGTCACTAGGCTCGCTCGCCTACCTTTGACGTACTGTAATACAGTAGGAAAGTAGTAACAAGAAAATTATTGAACACGAACGATCTGTGTGAACCAAGCTCACTATTTCAAACATAAAAGTATGTTTGCGGTTGACGTTGTAGTAGTTTCTTTATGATATTACTTGGACCAAATGTAACTGTAGGAATGACGACATGATAACAGTCGCTGGCTGAGGGAAAGCAGTCTCGTAAGCAGAATATAGAAACACGAGGGTGCAGAGATAAATCATGTACATTTACCGGTTGATTCTTAAACTGCCTTTCTTGGCTTTTTCTATTACGTTGTTGGACTCCCTCTGTACCCATGCCCTTACGGTATGGGGTGGTGACTATTTCGGCACCCTGTCGGTACCGCCCTGATTGCAACTTACATCTGTTTCTGCCAGCAAAGTTTTAATACCCTTTTATATTTCAGTTACGGCTTGAGAATTCTGTTCATGGTCTTACTATGAAGGATATATGTTGTTACCAACAATGTATTAAATTTACTGAAATTTGTTATTCTGTGCACATGTTACGCTGAAAGCATTAGTAAAGTTTTATGAATATACAAACAATTAATTAATCACCTGTTACACTGGAGTGTTCAGGATAAATGACTATAACGTCATTGTCATATTTTCAGCCTACTTCCTCTCGTGGCGTACTGATTATTAGGTACATAGAACACCCAAGATGTAATCTGGCGGCAGAATTTGTTATCCTAGTAAAATTTGGCTTAAAACTTGTCAATTTGCGGTCCAATGATGCGACAGGCACGTCAGCCCACCATATCTCAAGAATCTTTTCCTACAGAACTTTCAACTTCCTAACACCGCTGGTAGTTAGGAGACATGTCTCGAAAGTCTAAGCAGTGAAGAAAGATGTGAGTCTAGAAAAATGGCTCTAAGCGCTATGGTACTTAAAATCTGAGGTCATCAGTCCCCTAGAACTTAGAACTATTTAAACCTAACTAACCTAAGGACATCACACACATCCATGCCCGAGGGAGGATTCCTGCGACCGTAGCATCAGCGCGGTATCAGACTGAAGCACCTAGAACCGCTCGGCCACAGCGGTCGGCTGTGAGTCAAGAATCCCAATCAAGACGATCACTTGTTCAGTTGGTGAAAGATGTGGAAAATAAATCAAATGTGAACTGCAATGCAACCATACAGCTTTCGTGTGGAACACTTTCAGGATGCTATGGCGAAACTATGTATGGATGGCCGGAAAGAGCTTTAACCTCTCTCTCTCCTAACGTCAGTCTAGTATTTCAGCTATTGCATCGCATTTTCTTGTGACAGGTTTAAAGCTCAGAGGCAGGGGAAAAGTAACGAGCTGTATGGTCTGCTTAAACTTGTTGTACTCTCTGCTTTAAGACCTATTTCACCTGGTTATTGCGCAGTAACATGGAAGACATAAGCAACGTTCTGTGGCTAAAAGACAGGCCGTAGACGGTCGTTCAAGGTGTTTCGCGGCCCAGTCTAAGAGCAGCGATTTGGTGTAGGTGAGTCAGACATCCGCGGGTAACGACGTCTGCGGATGGCACATAAACGCGAAGTAGTGTAGTTCAATGTACGGTCAAGCTCGTCATGTTGGGTAATATCACTGAGAAAGTGGAGCTTACGACTCTGGAGGAATGGTGTTCTGCCAGCGTGCTACAAAGAGTGACAGACAAAAAGGTAGGAACCTGAGTGTGTACTTACGTTGACATATAATGGACTCTACGGAGTTTTTAAGCTAATGGGAGTCTCATCTTAGTTGGTGGTATCTGTACGTGCATAATAGGCAACAACGTTGTATGTCAGGAAAGATGTTCAGTTAGGAGATCGAGTAGCAAAAGGCATACTTAAAAAAGAGAGCCAATCGAAACATTCTGAGATAAAGCAAAGACGAAGGAATTGTACTGAACTTCGCCACAACAAATTCTCAGTCATCTTGAGGAGCAAGTGAAGGTCACTGACAAACAGAAAGGTGAGTAGTGCTGTGTGAATTTTTGACCAGTTTTCGCCAGAGGACATTGTCTAAGCAAACTAAAGGTCTCAGTTGCAATTGTCATAAAGAAGAAATTCACAAAAGAAAGCAAAGTATTAAGCAGCTTCAACAGAAAACCAGCAGTTCACTACAAATGCTCTGAAATACACGATTAAGGTCCATAATATTCCAAATGCACTGCTTGGTGGCTTGATCAGGCAATTCAATGTCAAAATAAAGCGGCGGACTGTCAAATCTGAGCCGGCCGCTGGTGGCCTAGCGGTTCTACGCGCTTCAGTCCGGAACCGAGCGACCGCTGCGGTCGCAGGTTCGAATCTTGCCTCGGGCATGGGTGTGTGTGATGTCCTTAGGTTAGTTAGGTTTAAGTAGTTCTAAGTCTTAGGGGACTGATGAACTGAGATGTTAAGTCCCATAGTGCTCAGAGCCATTTGCCATTTTTTTTGTCAAATCTGAGTGTTTAGCTTGGAGAGCCCTGAGCACGGGTCGTACAAATGCGGCACAGTCACTCCCTTGTACTCTAACTAAAGCCTTTTCAGGCACCAGCACAAAACTGTCAGGTGCGTCCAGTGTACAACCAATGCCGCTGTCTCCGTGTTGTGCTCCTGCAAAGCTGTCAGCAGTCAAGAGTCTCCATCGTCCTGTTGCCCCTGGTGACCTGCTTGTTCTGCTGCTACCGGTTAGACTGCACACGGTCGCTACAGTCAGACCGCTAAAAGAACGTCCGTCAAAGCCAGCGGCTACGTTGCCAATGGTACTATACGGCTGTTCGCGGTTACCCCTTGTCGGACGTCCGACTACGAATATCTTACCAGAAAATTGTAAAGCCATTGCTGTGTCGTAGTTCTGAAGCGTGAAAAAAACTCTAATAAACTCGAAAATGTGGCTTGTATTCTCTTCGTACTTAAGAAGAAGATGTTTAGAAATACACTATAAGAGAAAAAACAACGCACCACCAAGTAATTAACCAAATGGGAGCGAAATCGGTAGAAGTGATGGAGGTGTACAGAAAAACAAATGATTACAGTTTCATAAAAAATTGATGACTTATTCAATAGAAAAAGTTTCACAAATTAAGTGAATCAATAACACGTTGATCAACTTCTGGCCTTTATGTAGGCATTTATTGGACTTCGTATTGATTGACAGAGTTGTTGGATGTGCTCCTGAGGTATATCGTGCCAAATGCTGTCCAACTGGTTTCTTAGATCGTTAAAATACCAAACCGGGGTGAGGATCCTGTCCATAATGCTCCAGACGTTTTCAGTTGGGGAGAGTTATGGCGACCTTGCTGGCCAAGGTAGGGTTTGGCAAGCACGAAGACAAATGGATCAAACGGCTCTAAGCACTATGGGACTTAACTTCTGAGGTCATCAGTCGCATAGAACTTAGAACTACTTAAAACTAATCAACCTATGGATATCACACACATCCATGCCCGAAGGAGGGTTCGAACCTGCGACCGGAGCGGCCGCGCGGTTCCTGACTATAGCGCCTAGAGCCGCTCGGCCACCCAGGCCGGCGCACGAAGACAAGCAATAGAAACTCTCGACGCATGTGGGCTGACATTATCTTGCTGAAATGTAAGCCCAGAAAAGCTTACCATGAACGAAACCAAAACGGGATTTAGAATATCGGTGACATACCGCTGTTGTGTAAGTGTGTTTTGGATGAAAACGAAACGGATTCTGCTATGAAAAGAAGTGGTACCCCAGACTACCACTCCTGGCTGCTGGATCGTATAGCGGACAACAGTCTTGCCGGTATCCCACCAATGCCTGGGGCATCTCCAGACACGTCTTCGCTGATCTACGGGTCTCAGTTCCAAGTGAGAATCATGGCTTGAGACAATTCTACTCCAGTGAATGAGATTCCAGATCGAAGACGTGTCTGGAGACTTTCTGGACAGCTGTAGGATACCAGTCTGACTGTCGCCTGCCACATGGCCCGGCAATCAGAAGTGATCGTTTGGATGCCCTTTCTTTTCATAGTAGGACATTTTGGTTGTCATCTGCGGCACAGTGCAAGTAACTGCCTTGATATGTGAACCCTTCAGTTTTCGCAAGTTTGAAGTAAAATTAGACATAAAGAGACTAAGTGGGTGTCCTGGGTGGGCGAGCGGTTCTAGGCGCTTCGGTCTGGAACCGCGCGACCGCTACAGCTGCAGGATCGAATCCTGCCTCGGGCGTGGCTGTGTGTGATGTCCTTAGGTTAGTTAGGTTTAAGTAGTTCTAAGTTCTAGGGGATTGATGACCTCAGCAGTTGTCCCATACTGCTCAGAGCCATTTGAGACTAGGTAGGTCGACTTCCATTTTAACAAATTCGCAGACAGTTAGAACGGAGAGTCGTCGGTTCAATAGAAATTTTGTCCGCTCCCGGTAGCTGAATGGTCAGCGTGACGGATTGTCAAGCCTCTGGGCCCTGGGCCCAAGTTCGGTCACGGCTGGGCTGGGGAATTTTCTCCGCCCAGGGCCTGTGTGTTGTGCTGTCCTCATCATCGTCCTCTCAGCCTCATACAGACTGCAGACCGGCACCCGGCGAACGGTCTGCCCGATGGGGGGACCTAGCTATACCATTAAAAAAAAATAACTCTGAACTGTACAGCAAGCATGGATAGTTGTGTGACTATGATTTGAAGAATGCCTTATTGTATTTTCCTTGTTTATTATTTGGACGAAAGCTTACGTCAACTAAACACAGAGTCTGTGATGTTCAACACCATCACGAAAAAATCAGGAAACACGAACTTTCTTTGGACTACTTGAATAACATTTTGAATCTGGCAAGTCTAGGCAACGTAAATATAGCTGCCTAATTAGACAACGGGTACAGATGATCAATGGCATTATACAGCCGGAAAATTACAGATAAGAGATAAATACTAAATGCAAATATTAACTGTATAGTTTCTGTGGTGCACTGTAACTTAGCCTCAGAGGACGAGACTGAATCATCTTCCAATCCCAGCCCGTCTTGATTAATGTTAGTGCAAAATAGATTCTATATTGAAATCTCATTTAGAAACAACAACAGTTTTCAAAGGAACATTTAAAACCATCCAGGATGAACTCCTCGGCATCAAGTCTTCCAAGAGTAATTAGAAAGAAAATTAAGGCTGCAGAGTTTTTATGTGCAAAAGCCGACGAAACCAGTGGTAAAGCTGCTTCATCCGGATGTTTACTGTGTAGTACATAGGTACGTAATTAATGAAAGACCAGCCAAAAGGTTTGAATTAGCTCAAAGTTTTTGTAAGCAAGGTCTATATTTTTATAGTCGTTTTATTGAGATCTGATATGTTACTCAATGTGTGTCGTAAATAACTGAAATTGTGATTAGTAAAACGTACCTTTTCATAGAAATTTACGTCAATGAGACAGAAACAGGAAAGGGCATGTGATGGTACATGGGCCCTAATCTTTTGTCTTACATTCCCTTATCCATAATTGTAGGTATCACTAGTAGGTTGTCCTCGACAGCCAAAGTTCATCAGAGGCAAGGATACTGTCAAGGAAGTATAATAGGACAGCTGTTGTTTTGTATATCCCTGTACATAAATGACCTGGGGAACAGAGTAAGTAGCAGTCTGTAGCTGTTCAGTTATGTTGCTGCAAAGTATGGGAAGGTGTCATCATTGAGTGACTGTAGGAGGAGACTATATATATATATATATATATATATATATATATATATATATATATATATATATATATATATATATATAATCCAGTTCGAAAACTTACACTGTCTCACCAGTAAGTTCACACATTTGCTTAAAACTTCTTCCAAAATTTCTTCATTGATGCAACATAAGTTGAGTGACACTGTTTTTCTATATTTAAATACACTCCTGGAAATGGAAAAAAGAACACATTGACACCGGTGTGTCAGACCCACCATACTTGCTCCGGACACTGCGAGAGGGCTATACAAGCAATGATCACACGCACGGCACAGCGGACACACCAGGAACCGCGGTGTTGGCCGTCGAATGGCGCTAGCTGCGCAGCATTTGTGGACCGCCGCCGTCAGTGTCAGCCAGTTTGCCGTGGCATACGGAGCTCCATCGCAGTCTTTAACACTGGTAGCATGCCGCGACAGCGTGGACGTGAACCGTATGTGCAGTTGACGGACTTTGAGCGAGGGCGTATAGTGGGCATGCGGGACACCGGGTGGACGTACCGCCGAATTGCTCAACACGTGGGGCGTGAGGTCTCCACAGTACATCGATGTTGTCGCCAGTGGTCGGCGGAAGGTGCACGTGCTCGTCGACCTGGGACCGGACCGCAGCGACGCACGGATGCACGCCAAGATCGTAGGATCCTACGCAGTGCCGTAGGGGACCGCACCGCCACTTCCCAGCAAATTAGGGACACTGTTGCTCCTGGGGTATCGGCGAGGACCATTCGCAACCGTCTCCATGAAGCTGGGCTACGATCGCGCACACCGTTAGGCCGTCTTCCGCTCACGCCCCAACATCGTGCAGCCCGCCTCCAGTGGTGTCGCGACAGGCGTGAATGGAGGGACGAATGGAGACGTGTCGTCTTCAGCGATGAGAGTCGCTTCTGCCTTGGTGCCATTGATGGTCGTATGCGTGTTTGGCGCCGTGCAGGTGAGCGCCACAATCAGGACTGCATACGACCAAGGCACACAGGGCCAACACTCGGCATCATGGTGTGGGGAGCGATCTCCTACACTGGCCGTACACCTCTGGTGATCGTCGAGGGGACACTGAATAGTGCACGGTACATCCAAACCGTCATCGAACCCAACGTTCTACCATTCCTAGACCGGGAAGGGAACTTACTGTTCCAACAGGACAATGCACGTCCGCATGTATCCCGTGCCACCCAACGTTCTCTAGAAGGTGTAAGTCAACTACCCTGGCCAGCAAGATCTCCGGATCTGTCCCCCATTGAGCATGTTTGGGACTGGATGAAGCGTCGTGTCACGCGGTCTGCACGTCCAGCAGAACGCTGGTCCAACTGAGGCGCCAGGTGGAAATGGCATGGCAAGCCGTTCCACAGGACTACATCCAGCATCTCTACGATCGTCTCCATGGGAGAATAGCAGCCTGCATTGCTGCGAAAGGTGGATATACACTGTACTAGTGCCGACATTGAGCATGCTCTGTTGCCTGTCTCTATGTGCCTGTGGTTCTCTCAGTGTGATCATGTGATGTATCTGACCCCAGGAATGTGTCAATAAAGTTTCCCCTTCCTGGGACAATGAATTCACGGTGTTCTTATTTCAATTTCCAGGAGTGTAGGACACTGCACCTTACGAGTGTTGCTAACTCACACAATATTAATCAAATATGAATCCTAATGTATGATACTACTGATTCTATAACACTTAATGCACTGTCAAAAGTTTTACAATTCTGACTTCCACAAGAATATTACATTTGACAGGCTAACAATCAGATTAATACTCACTGAAGCATCCTGGAAGGGTCACGATTTTCTAACAAGCCAGAGCTGGTTTTGTGTGATGTACCCCACCACTCAGGGTGCAAGGGATGCTCCAGATAGGAAAATTCTATCTTAAGTCTGTGAACCCAGGCACTGCCATGTGTGGAGATCCCAGCGAAGCTGACTGTCAGATATCAGAAGAATAGTTGCCATCAGTGTACCTAAAATATCTCAGTGAATAAAGAGGGAGGCCCTACTGTAGGACAAACATCAGTATATTCCCGGTACAAGAGGATATATTGCATGAATTACTATACACTGCTGGGCTCAAGAAGCGAAAATCGTAATTTTAGCAATATCCTTCACGAAGTAGGAAGCTCCAGTAGAAAATAAGCATAAGGAAAATATTGATTAAAGTCATTAGCAACTTAACACCGAAAATCTACTAAAAGAATGTCAACCGACACTGCTAGCGAAACCAAAACTGTATTCTGTGACAATATAAACTTCTCTCTCGTAGCTGGGTAATAATTCTTACCTGACAGATCATTTCCTCACATTTAAATCTCAAGATCACACATGAATTACGTATCTGACGTTGACGAGAGGAAACGCGAATAATTACTCCAATCTAATGCAGACCTGAAGTGAAAGCACTCTGATCGTTTCAGTATTTAACGCCTGATCAATCGTCAATTACTTTCTCAGAATGCAACTGACTAAGACTGCTCGCACGCCCTCCGCATACTACACCTGAACAACACGACCACTGATTCTGTATGTACCGTGGGTGTGCGTGACTAGCAGTCATTTCTCGCCACGTGACCCAGATACCACTTGGACGGCTTTATATCGATAGTAGGTCTGTGGTCATACTGTTCTGGCTGATTAATGTATTAGGTGAAGCAAGTCATTTACCATTATTTGTTTGTAGAAGCTGAATGACGCCTATTGGTGCACGATCCAGTCATAGCAATGCGAACACCGCCTATGGTCGACGTCAGCTTGTAAAAACCAGTCACAGACGGCAGATCTCAGTATCTGCATTGGAAGGTATGTAAAGTGTGCCAGGGGCACGCGGAAACAGTGCAGTCGTCGTCATAATGCAGAGATGGAGCGATTTATCTGACATCCAAAAGGGCATGATCATAGAGTTTTGGACCAAGGATGGAGGCGTTTCCTTAACGCAGAGTTTGTAAACTGTACGTGTAACGCCGTTGTTAAAGTATATCGTGGATGGCAAAATGGCGCTATCCAAAACGGGCACCGAGGAAAATGGTGCACCACGAGCCATAAAAAACAGGGGTGAAAGATAGCTTTGAAGATGTGTATGGATGAACAGACGTGCAACTGTTGAGCAACTGGCCGCCCAGATGAGCCAAGTGGCTACCAACAGTGACTCAAAAATGGTTCAAATGGTTCTAAGCACTATGGGACTTAATATCTGAGGTCGTTGGTCCCCTAGACGTAGAGCTACTTAAACCAAACTACCCTAAGGACGTCAGACACATCCATGCCCGAGGCAGGATTCGAACCTGCTACCTTAGCAGCCTTGTGGTTCCGGTCTGAAGCGCCTAGAACCGCTTGACCACAGCGGCCGGCAACAGTGACTCCACAACGACATTTCAATGAACATTGCTTCATATGGGCCTTCATAGGAGGCGTCTGTTTCGTGTACCCATGCTTACTGCTGTTCATCAGAGACGACTGGAGTAATTTGCATAACAATACCGCAACTGGACGTCCACTATCCACTGATGACGTTTTCAGATGAATTACGTTTTCATGCTTCAATGGCGAGATAAACGTTAGGGTGTTTAACGTCAAAGCGTGAAAGCAAACACCCAGGAGTAGTCGTAGGAAGTGTCCATGCCACATCAGGGAGTGTAATGGTCTGGGGAACGTTTTCGAGGCATCCCATGGGTGATCTCGTCATTCTGTTAAGTACAATTAATCAACACAAGAACGCAATAATCCTTGGGGACCATTTACACACCTACATGCAGTTTTCTTTTCCTCGGCACGATGGCGTCTACCAGCAAGACAATGCAACATGTCACACTGCTCACAGTGTACGTTCGTGGTTCAAAGAATACCATAATGAGTTTACCGTACTCTTGTGGCCACTAGACTTCTCGGGTTTAAACCAAGTCTAGTATCTGTGGGACAGCGTCGATCGGGCTATTAGTGCAATTGATCCTCAATCGAGAAACCTAACTCAGCTGATCACGACAATGGAGTCAGCACGGCTCCACATCTTTGTCGGTACATTCCAGAACTTCATCGGCTCTCTTGCTGCTGCAAAATTTGGTTATTCAAGCTTTTGACTGGCTGTCACATTGAAGTGGCTGGACAGCTTGTAACACGAAATAGACCTGTGGCTTTATTTCATAGTAATGAACATGTGTTTTTGACACTACTTGTAACAGAAATGAAGCAGATTTGATGACAAAGTAAGCATATCTTTTCTACTTCAGTACACATGTAAAGAGCATATAACAAAGTATTCGGCCTGTGGAATAGAAGGCCTTCTCGGCAAGAAGTGATTGTAGTTAACTTAATTCCCATAAAGCGAACAAGAGAATGTTATAAAAATTGAACATGGGACGGTAACAATTATGAAACCGAAGCCAAATGCGTAGCGGGCTTGTCGCCTAGTGCACTGTCATCTACGATATGAGAACAACTGACACTAATTGTATCTGGCGGGCCATTTGGGTTTGCGCTCGCAACAGCCTGTTTGGTTAACTCCAATGCTAATTAACTCGGAAAAGGTGCAAGAATCCAGTATCTACATCTACATACTCACTCCGCAAGCCACCAACTAGCAAACAGACCGAGGGAAAAACGTCTATCTACATGCTTACATTCGTGAACTAATCTCTCTGATCTTATCTTCATGGCCCTTACGCAAGTTATATGTCTGCGGCTGTTGAATCATTCTGCAGTCAGCCTCAAACGCCGGTTCTGTAAATTTTTCCACTAGTGCTCCTCCAAAAGAACGTCGCCTTCCCTACAATGATACCCATTTGAGTTCCCACAGCATCTCCGTAATACTTGCTTGTTGTTCGAACCTAGAGGTAAAAAAAATCCAGCAATTCGCCTCTGTATTGCTTCAGTGTCTTCCTTTGATCCGACCTGGTGCTGCTTCCAAACAATCGAACAATGGTCAACGATGAGTCGCAAATGTGTCCTACCCGTGGTCTTTTTTACATATGAACCACACATTCTTAAGAACCTATCACTAAAACAAAATAGACCATTCGACTTTTATATTATAATCGTTAGATACTCGTTCGGTTCATGTTGCTTTGCAACGTTACGTCTATATATTTAATCGACGTGACTGTTTTAAGCAGCACACTGCTAATGCTGCATTCGAATATTACGGGTTTCTTTTTCCTGATCAACTGCATTAACTTACATTTTATATAAGTCGTATGATCGAATGTTAACGCGAAGTCTGGCGTGTAAGCGACGTGAAGCTCAAAAATCTTTAGAAAGGTTTGATAGACATAGATCAGAGCAAAGACAGGTAGTAGACGAGTTGGACAAGATCGAGCGTGAATCACAGCAAGACCATTTGCATGATCAGCACGATTTAGAACAGAGAATGTCATATGACGAGACAGAAACAAATTAAAGACAATTGCACGAGGGGGTCGATAACGAAAATGGAGAAGAGGCAGTGCTTAAAGGAGACAGATTCCGATGATGTTAGATTAGAGTACGTACAACCGAACGAGATCATACTAAACCAACTGTCTTAATATAGCACTGAAAGAATGAGTGGCAGTGCACGAGCACTCTGTTACCAACTAAATGAATCGGCACAGGAAAGATAGGATGGAGACAGATTGCATCGAATGGGAAGAGACGACCGGACGTGATGAAATGTCTGCAATGTTGACTCAGACCATGCGAAACGTGCAAAAGGTCTTACTGAAATAAGGAGAATAAACCAGAAAGGGCCTACAGATGACCGAAAAGGGCATGCAGACCACCGAAAGCGCTGCACGAACCGAGGTAAACAATTAGATCAAATTCGAAAGGACGCGAAAGAATCACGAGTTGGATTGAAACGCTAGTGATTGGCCACAAAGAAATGCGAACGGACATAGGTGAGGTTCGAAAATACATGACTAAGTTGCTTAACGAGACTCAGGAGTGTCAAAGAAATTAGCTAACGAGTCGATACATTTGTAACGAGATCAACTCATAGAGCACAACAAGTCATCGAGGAGATAGTTGTACAGAGAAGGGTGACGAAAGAGGATTTCAAACGATTTGGTAGCAGAATTCTAAAAATAGAATCGAAAATCAAAGAACAACTCCAACGGCTCAGCTCGGAACTGTTGCAGCATATGAAACGTCCCCTTGGAAAAATTATACAAGACTGTGCTCAAACTGACACACAATATTTTTTAGCGCAACGCAATCTGACTTTTAAAAATCCCTACAAAAGAATGGCCCTGACTAACATTAACCTATACCTTTCACAAATCACTTACCTCACCAAAAATCTTCGTTACTCGAACTACTGCAACACAGCGGGCACCACTACTGCCACCTAAATAAAAGATTCAAACTACGGAAGGCACTAACTACTGATAGGAATAGTTAGCAAATGAAAGATTTTAATAGAGAACAAACAATGTATTTACCTTAATATCATCAAAAGTCATAATATATATAGCAGTTCATGACAACCAGTCTTACAAATTTCAAAACTCCGCCATCTCTCTCCCCACGTCCACCACTGCTGGCGGCTCACCTCCAACTGCGCAACGCTACGCGCTGTTAACATCCAGCTGCCCAACACTACAATGGCGAGTATTACAACAATGCCAACCAGCCACTGACTGCACACAGCACAGACAGTGATGATCAGAGCGCTACGTGACGTTACCAATATAAGAAAACCTAAACAGCCTACTTACACATACTGAAGGTCAAGTTAATGAAAGCGAGTGTTCGGAGTTTATTGTGACATCTGGATCAACAGTAGATACGAACGATGGCATTCTAAAGTTCACAGTGAAATCACTGCTTGTAGTAATGACAAGGAAAAAGATCGCGAAAAAGTTAACAGACGCGAATGTGGGTGCACGTGTGAGTGCATGAATGTCGAAAGTGACAAAACATGCAAAAAGTCTGGTATTCCGATCCACACAATGAGTACTGGCAATCAGCCCATTAATTCATCAGTTACGCAGAGACAAAGGATCCTTAGATAGAAACAGAGTTACGTGGAGTCCAAAAGAACCCAACGCGTCAGGCACAAAGTATGACTTACGCTGACTAGCGTCTAAGAGATCAATATGCAACACCACAACAATTGAAACAGGTAGCACCAGTTTTATGTACGGAATAGTACACGCCGTGCCGCAGTCCGATGATACTGGGGAGACTGGATACAGATCATGTAGCTAGCAATACGTGCGAAGGTCGTAAACCATTACCAGTGACATGTAATTCAGTACGGCGAAATTTGAGTCAAATAACTGTGTAACGTTGCAACGTAGTTATACACGTCTGGAGGACAGTGAAAGTCTGCAATACACGATGCGGGCACAGTGAGCAGATGCAAGTAACGTAACTACGGTCGGAGAGAGGATTAGTGTATTAGAACAACCACTATATGGTGTCACAACGAAATCTGGTTGAGACTATTTCTTTACTGTGAGAAAGTTTCGACATTATAAAGGGGATGGAAATTCTTTGCATCTAAGAACCTTTATAAATCAATTTCAAGTGGGTTTGCCAGAATATTAGCCCTTATCACACAAACTACATTTCTTTTGTCCTCATACAGACGATGCTATCGCGGAAACAATGTAAAGAATAGCGCAAACCTCCAAGTCCTGTGATGAGCTTAAATCTTAATTTCATTCACAATACTGGTCGTCTGATGTACAGAATAGGATCAGATATGAGCTGCTTCGGAACACGTTGTGCGAAAATTCGAAAGAGGAAAGCTTAGTAAAATTCTTTGAGAAAGTGCTAAAGAAAAATCAGTGTCTAGACAATCTGTATAGTGATGGAGAATTGATTCGCCTGTGTATGATGAAACTCCCGTTACGGTATCAACAGTCGTCGGTAGGAAGAAGAGGAGATAACGTGCAGGCCTTTGAAGGAGTTCTCCATGAATTAGGTGATGGGCGAAAGCGTACAAGCCAACAAGAGAATTACGTCGATAGGCCGAGAATTGGGATCGGAAATAACGGAAACAATAGTAGTAATGGAAGACCGAATGCAGGACGAAACAATGGTCGAAATGGAGAAAATTGGAACTTATCACAAGATAACAATGGACACAATAAACGGTTCTCCCGAAGTAATAATAATGACAGAAACGGTAATTTGAGGAATAATGAGGGTAAATCAAAATTGGTCTCAGCCAAGAAATCCGAACTATTGGAACTCAAGCAGCCTTACAGAAGTGGAAAGAGAGCAGCAGAATCTTAGAATATCAAGTGATCAAATGAAAAGTGAACCACAGCCTGAGGTTGAGATTAGGCCACCCAACCCAGATAAACGTCAAAACTGACTAGCAGTGGGAGTTGGGAACCAAGAGGATGACACGCGACTCACTGAAATTTGCGAAGTTGCCTATAACCAGATTAAGTGACTCTTGTATGACGTAGGGACGGAGGAAGTAGTACACGAGGCAGAACGTATAGGTCAAGAATCATGATTACCGTGTTGCGCTACTACTGACTGAAATATGATGGATGATGAGATTAAAGCTCCACCACTAGAGGTAACACGAAGTGATGATGATAATGGATTAAATAGTTTATTGCAAATATTTGATACAGAGGCAAAATTTATGAGGAAAACCTGTGACTAACTGAAACCCAAGCTGATGTGCAGTCTGAAGTAAAACCAATTGTATATATTTCAGGAGACTATGGCGCCATAGTGCAAGGGGGCAATTGCAATTATAGCGAAACTGTTCCAATAAACAATAGGGAAGTAGTCAACATAGGAGGAGAAGAAGTTGTCGATGTATGTTCACCACAAAACTCGGTTTCCGATATTACGAAGGTTAACTGACTTGTTTATGAATCGATTGAGGAAATGTTGATGAAAGAAAATGAAAGAAATTTATCTCCTGAAGCACACTTGATAAGTAAAGCTCAGATCGAAAATACGGTTTTTAACACAGTGGTTTACACTGACAGTGAAATGACTGCCAGTTCTGAACAATTATTCAATCACTTTAATGCTGAAAGTGAGCTTCCAGTGTTCAAGACTAGAAAGGCGAAAGTGAAAGGAGCAATTTTGGATCGTTTCTCTGACGCACCAAGCCGACAAGAATCATATTTAAATGTTAAAGAAGCACAATGGAAACAAATCGTGCCAAAATTATCAGTAGAAATGATTGTCAGGGCTGACTTTCTGAACCAAAAATAGGCCATATTAGACATGGGCAATGGTAGGACGAAAAGCATCGACGATATGTTTGGACATATGAACTTGTTTCTGGGGATGATGAAGTTATTTATGAAATTCATGAAGAGATAAATAAAAAAATACAAGAATTAAAAACATCTCTGAACATAAGAAAGAGGAATTAGAAAGACTACTATGCAGTAATGCGGAAATATTTCTACCAAAGCCAGTGGCTGTCAAGCACTTTCATTACAAATTTGGTGCGAAAGAACATAACCTGTTCAGAGTTCTGCAATACACCACACAACTCTGGTATAGGCAACAAGTATTTCTTGAGTTACATAAAATGATTGAAGCTGGGATCATAGAATCTGTGTCACCACCATATAACAGTCCTGTACAAATTGTAGACAATGAAGATAGTAGTATTCACCTCGTATTTCATTTTAGGCAAATTAACCCAGTAATAATTACAGAGACAGACTGACCAGAGAAATTAGAAGAGTTCATTAAAACATTTCATAGTGCAAGGACATTTTCGTCTCTAGATGTGAGGTGTAGCGTTTGGCAAATAGATTTGGCACCGGAACGTGGGAAGTACATGGCCATCATAGCGTTCAGATGATGCTATTAATTTAAGAGGTTACCATTTGGGCTCAACGTATCACTTGCAGTGTTTGCAAGGGGTTTAGGTGCTGTGTCAAATAAAGACTTATAGCAGAGGCTGATATGCTATGTGGACGACATATTAGTAGCTGAACCATCTTGGTAGCAGCATAGTAACATCTTAGATAAACTCCTCCAAATTCTAAAAGATGGTGGTGTTACAGTGAACATTGCGGAATACATATTGCAACAAAGCAAGTAGAATTTTTGGGACACACAGTTTAGAAAAAGGGATACAGCCAAATTCAGGCAAACTGCAAACCATTATTGATTTTGAAACGCCATATAGTAGGAAAACACTGTGTGAATTCTTGGGTCTCATCAACTTCTATAATAGATTCATTTGGATTGACACTTCAGTAGCAACACACTCATATGCTGTTACAGACAAAAATACGCCTTGGGTGTAGGACCAGCATGCAGATGAAGAATTCCATAAATTAAGAACACAGTTGTTAGAAGTACTTATTTTAGCACATTCAGATCTGACACAGGATTTCTGTATGGCAATGGACAGTGCGAAACAGGATTGGGGATAGTGTTGTTTCGACAATGTGAACAAGAGGGACAAATGACTAATAAAACTACAACATTGGCAAGTGGGTCCTAACTAAGAGTGAAAGAAATTACTCCATTACAGAGTTAGAGGCATTAGCTGTAGTATGGGGATTTAAAAGATTTCGTTAATTTATATTTGGTAGGAAAACAAGGGTATTTACAGATCATAAGGCCTTGGAGGTCTTGTTAACAGCTAAAGTAACCTATACTAGAACTGCACATAGGATATCAATCCTTCAAGATTATGACTCATTGATGACATATGTTCCAGGACCAGTAAACCTTTTGGCGCATACTCTCTTGAGATCCCACTGACATGTTTCTAACAATGCAGGAAGAATTAATGAGAAGGAAAAGTTTGGGATTTATTATATCAAAATGTTCTGTTTGAAAATTTTACCACAAGATCCTGAGATTTTGGGGATGAGGCATAAGTGGAATAATAAAGACTCCTGGAAATTAGGCAACATTATTTGTTGATGGACGAGGTATTGTTTTACCGACATAATGTAGATACCAGTTCATGGGCTCTGTATATTCCAGATGAGCTGAATAACAAATAAATTTGGTGTACACACCTGACTAACAGTCACTATGGGCCGAAAAAATGTCTTTTAAAGTTGAAACAGTGACATTACTTTCCAAATATAGAGAAACGAATTAGAAAAGTTTTAGCCAAGTATAAAGATTGTTAAACACATGACGTTTCAAAGCAGACCACCCATGTTTCCCATAATTCCAGAGAAATTAAGACATATTGCAGCAACAGCTTTGATGGGTCCTTTGCCACAAGCAAAGAAGTGACATACGTGTATTTTTGTGCTAATAGAATTAACTTCTAAGAATGTCGCCCTCACTCCCATGAAAAAGGCCACTGGATTCAGTGTTAGTAAGGCTCTCAAGCAAGATTTCTTGAAGCAAGTTGGTAAGGTTGAGAAGATAATGTCAAATAATGGACCACAGTATAGATCCAGTCATTGGCAGGCCACACTTAAGAAACATAGGATGAGGCCTACATATATTTGTAAATATAAACCGAATGCGAACCCGGCAGTATGCACAATGAATAAGTTGGAGACATTGTGTCATATATATTGTAGAAAAAGGCATAGTACATGGGATACGAATTTAGATGAATTTCAAGCGGTGATCGATGTAACCCCCCACAGTACCACTTTACCTCCTCTGATCACAGTGCTAAAGAATAAACTGGCCCCAGATAGGATGAAGGAGGTGGTTAAAAATTTCCCCGGTTCCGAGAGAGTAACATCAGAATATAGTGGTGTCGGCAATAGATATCATTCGTTGTGAAGTCGTAAAGAGGAAGATCGGGTCGGACAAAACTGCCACTAATCGAGTATTCACTGTAGGTCCTTGTGAAAACATATTATTTGTCCAGTAAACAGCGACAACAATGCCACAAATTCTGTGCAACATATAAGGATCCAATGGGAAATCAATAGAGCTGTCCATACAATTACATGGGACTGATTAACCCTAAGACAGGGAAATTACTGGGTATGCACCGCATATGAGGGATGAAACTATAGTATTCAGAGGCCTCAGTTAACAATTTGACATTAATGATGTTTTAATTTTTAAATGAAATTAATAGATTTTCATCTCCAAGTTAGAGATACCCTACATCACAGAGTGCACATAATCAAGGATTTGTGTAACTGGAGTAACTGCCTATGTATGGACACAGATAACATCTGGAAAGATGATATGAGATCGCTAAAGCGGCAAGGATGAGTTATCAGAGGTATTGTATAGCAAACACAGGTACTGGATAAGTTTGAATTATAATACTGAGCCGGCCGAAGTGGCCGAGCGGTTCTAGGCGCTTCAGTCTGGAACCGCGTGACCGCTACGGTCGCAGGTTGGAATCCTGCCTCAGGCATGGATGTGTGTGATGTCCTTAGTTTAGTTAGGTTTAAGTAGTTCTAAGTTCTAGGGGACTGATGACCTCAGATGTTAAGTCCCATAGTGCTCAGAGCCATTTGAACCATTCAGTTACTGCTGCAAGGCACTTACCATGGCAACTGAAAGAGGTAAATGATTGATTGGCTTCGGCGTCGTACAGTCGATGTAAGTCATGGCCTTAAAAAGGTGGAGGTTATGGAAAAAATATCTTTCCATAAGCTACATACAATTCGCCCTATAGGAAATCGACGAACTGATAAAAACATGGGCATACAGTCCTTAGGGCTACCATCTTACCACTACCATTTCAGGCTGGTAGAATTAATATGTGCCCGAATGAAAGGTTACGTTGCCGGGAATAATAAGGCGCTGAAGAGAGAAGCTGTCAGGAATGTCATCGCGGAAAACTGGATGAAAGCCGACAAACATACGCAGAGCATCATGGAAATGGCATTGCAGAATTAAGCTCTTTTGGAAAATTCCGTGGAGATGATAATTCATTAGATGACGGCAGTGACAATGAGACTGACACTTGAGGAACACGTCATAACGACGAGAATGACATCAGTGGAGTTTTTCCATTGTCCTCGTAGAAATGGAGCACAGGCGGATTGGCATGTCTTTGGCATGCGTAGTTTACATCTGTAAGTGCCTACATAACGAAGTCATATCGTCGTAAGTTTTGAAATTTTAAGAACAAGGTCTCAATAACAACTAACTTCAAAGGAAGATCATCTGAATAATTAAGTATACATCACACAAAATAAACATTAATGTTAACAGTATAACTGCTGTAATACAGAGATCCTGTTACTAGTATCGTTTTTGTTATTTCTAAACAACAGGAGTTGGGTTTTATAAGAAACGTTTCCCCATTGTGAGAAACACGCCAAATCTTATTTTTGGTTGCGTTAAAACTAAGTGGGCGGATCATTAATAACAGTTTTATCCCAAACCTATAGCTATCAGTTTTTCGTACCGAAATTGGACGGGTCCTCGATGAGTAGTTGGGACACGAGCGGATCAGTGTGCGTCATATTTAACTACAGTTATCTCTCATTGAAGAGCTCTGGTTTAGAACTTCTGGAAATATGATGTATCCTTAATATTTCATTCGAGTAATATATTCACCTCACTTCAATAACTGAAAAGTTTTCCACATGTCGAAAATTCGGTAAAGTCGTGAGAAAATGCACTGACAATACGTACTTTCGTAAACTGTCCTAATATAAGACGTTACTAATTGATTCCGCAGATAAAACTAAAATAAAAACGCAATATTACTCTTTCAGAAAACAGAGACGCTATTTCCATATTTTTAAAGTGGATAGTTTGCCTGTTTGAGCGAGCTGAATGAAATGGAACATCAGCGGTGTTCCGTGCGGGACGTGGCACCCTCTTCTGTTTCACCACGAGCTGCTGCCGAAGTGTCAGGGCTAAAGTAATTTTGGACAGAGTGTAGTCTGCTGGTAAGCCTTATCAGTCATGGGACTGTAGAAGAAGGCGAGATGCCACCCTCTCATGCTAATAACTCTAAGCTGTCATCATCGCTGAATTCTTCATCCACATATCAACGCACACCATGTTCTGAATACTGGTCCGTCGACATTGATAAAGAGATGCAAAAGACTATTTAGAAAGTTGTGTCATACTGTATCATCAAAAGAGTTATCGTTGAGCTGGTACAGAAGTACTTTGATGTGTTTTCTTACCGTCGACAACATCTCTTTCTAAACTACATATGTTGAATTCATGTGATCCCATATTTTCATAGATGTCCTTCCTTGTGTATTTCTAAATCATATGCTCTCTCTCTCTCTCTCTTATATATATATATATATAAGAACTGAAAATTGTACATATGTCATACATATAGCATTTTGAAGAGAATGAAAGTTTTTTTTCTTTTTTTACGAACAGTCGATATGTAGACCATGAGTGACACGGCAGACGTCAATACGGTAGTCGAATTCTTGCCATACCCGTCCCAGCATGGCATCGTCGACTGCGGCAGTCGCTCCCCGTATTCTCCCCGGAGCTCTACTACATCACGTGGTAGAGGCGGTACATACACCAGATATTTAATGCGTCCCCACAGAAAAAGGTCACACGGAGTGAGATCTGGCGATCGGGGAGGCCATTTCATGAAACAACTGTCTCCTTCCGTACCACGGCTCGCTCCACACCTGAAGTCGCCATGTTTGTGACTAGCGCTGACTGTCGACAAATTACCAAACTACGCTGTGGCGGTATACATGAAAAAACTTTCAGGATTTCTATTCAAAATGACATATGTATGATATCTGTATAATCTTTAGTTCTTGTGCAATAAATAATTGAAAGTGTTCCCGAACTTTATGTACACCCTATATATATATATATGAGCGTCTCAATAATTGGCGTAATGACTGTCACATTTTTTTGACATGCCTCAACAAGAATATCACATATACGTAACAACTGAATATTTTACTTCGTTAAATATGTGTAAAATTGGTTATTATGCGATGTACGATAGATCAGGTTGAAGATATTTACGTTAATCGGTCAAGAGAAAGCTTCCTCATCTTCACTCATCACCATCATCACACTTAATTTACGTAAGTAACATGGAGGATTTGTTAATGGCATTAAACTCTAATTCTTGACAATGATTTTTAAATGGTAACTTACAAAGGTGATTTAATATCATGTTTTACAGTGGTACAAAAGTTAAAGTGGTTTGAAATTGTAATTTAGTGATATATAAGTCTTTATACTGCTCCAATATAAGGAATATTTGAAAGTAGCGCCCGAGAGAAAATTTATAAATTAAATGAGAGTTAGAAGAGAAAAAGATTGCATTGTGAGATTACATTAAGTCTACTTTAAGGTGGCTGGATAATACTGGTGATATCCCTTACGGGTCTCTAATTTTCACATTGAGAACGTTTATGTAATTGTGCATGCTGTTAATCAATGCCTCAACCATTGATTGACTGCAGCACAAAGTAATCTCAGAAGGTGGAGGATATGGAAGGTGGCATGGTCATTTTTACCACCTAACATGTTAATTTCCTCGCTTTTAACGCAAGGGGCAAACCTCGAACGCTGCGTGGTCAGGAAGAAGCCAGCATACGCATGAGTTTGTTCCGGAAAGTCTTATTGCTCAATTGGTGATGGAAGGTAACAAGCCTATATCGGTGTTGGAAAGAAGCGAGGGTGAGGTACAGTGGCGAAAGTTAGCGACAATAAAGTCAATTACGTAGGGATAATTGACCCACCCCCACTCTCTCTGGAGGCGTCGCGTGTTGTTGCATGGAGCATTTAATGCTCTGTTGTTACTCCAAGACAGAGAAGTTTTATTGTGAACACCTTGTTGATTCACGAAACACTGTGTCAACCGAATTTGTAATGTATTTGTCGGATATCTCGGTGGTGGAGGACACGAAAAAAGCTGTTCTAGTTAACGTTCTTGAGAGAATTTGTCAGGGCGACATTGTGTACGTCGTCCAGCGTTGGCGAGTGTACAAAGCCATTTGTCTTAGCCAGGGACGCATACAGTTTTCAGCTTCATTAAAACAGAGCAAAGTTCAAGACTGTTAAATTCACTCAGAGGCTAGCATAGGTTTGTCAGGTCAACAGGTACGAGGGGCGACGCACGCAACAGCCAACCGCCGTATAGATTATCGCTGCATTCTGCGAAAGTAAATGACGCATTTCTCAGGCGTTAAATATTGAAGTCACCAGAGTGCTTTTACTTCAGGCCTGCATTAGATTGGAGTAATTATTCACGTTCCCTCTTTCCCATGTCAGACACGTGATTCACGAACGATCTTGAGATTTAATTTTGACGAAGTGATATTTCAGGTAGGAATTATTGCCCAGCTACAGTAGTTTAGTTTATATTGACACAGTATGCTGTAGCAATGTCGATTGAAGTACTTTTTGTAGATTTTCGGTATTAAGTTGCTAATGACCTTAGCCAATATTTCCCTTGTGTTTATTTTTCTACGGGATCTTTCTAGTTTGTGTACAGTTTTCCCAAGATTACCATTTCCGCATCTTGAACCAAATTGTGTGTAGTGAGTTACGTAATAAATTATTTTGCACTGGGAATAGAATGTTGTGTGTCGTGAAGCAGGGTTTCCCTGGTTACTCACTGACATATATTAGGTACAACGACGGCAGCTGTTCTTCTGATAACAGTCAGAGTAGCTGGAATCGCCGTACCTGGCAGATTCTGGGTTCACCGGTTTAAGATACAATTTTCGTCTTCGGAGCGTTCTTTCCGGCACGTACGAACATCTGGGATGTGACTGAACATGGCGTCAGGGCTCATCGTCTCTCTCGCCGGAATTTACGCGAATCAGAAATTTGTTAACATCGAGTATAGATTTAAGGGTCAGAAAGTCTTTTCTGAAAGTATTTGTATGGAGTGTAGCCATGTATGTAAGTGAAACATGGACGATAAATATTTTGGACAAGAAGAGAGTAGAAGCTTTCGAAATGTGGTGCTACCGAAGAATACTGAAGATTAGATGGGTAGATCACATATCTAATGTGGAGGTATTGAATAGAATTGGGGAGAAGAGGAGTTTGTGGCACAACTTGACAAGAAGAAGGGATCGGTTGATAGGACATGTTCTGAGGCATCAAGAGATTACAAATTTGGTACTGGATGGCAGCGTGGAGGGTAAAAATCGTAGAGGGAGACCAAGAGATGAATACACTAAACAGATTCAGAAGGATGTAGGTTGCAGTAAATACTGGGAGATGAAAAAGCTTGCACAGGATAGAGAAGCATGGAGAGCTGCATCCAATCAGTCTCAGGACTTAAGACCGCAACAACAACAACAGGTGACTTGTGAGGGCAGGTGTGGCGCCAGCTTCCTCCAACGACCTACCAAGGTCTCGTTGCTTTCATGCTACAGTGTGTCGCCGCTGTTATCAGTGCCGAAGGTGGACATACTGGCTACACTACTGCCCATTAAAATTGCTACACCACGAAGATGACGTGCTACAGACGCGAAATTTAACCGACAGGAAGAAGATGCTGTGATATGCAAATTATTAGCTTTTCAGAGCATTCACACAAGGTTGGCGCCGGTGGCGACCCCCACAACGTGCTGACATGAGGAAAGTTTGCAACCGATTTCCCGTACACAAATAGCAGTTGACCGGCGTTTCCTTGTCAAACATTGTTGTGATGCCTCGTGTAAGGAGGATAAATGCGTACCATCACGTTTCCGACTTTGATAAAGGTCGGATTCTATCGTTATTGTGGTTTATGGTATCCAGACATTGCTGCTCGCGTTGCTCGAGATCCAATGACTGTTAGCAGAATATGGTATCGGTGAGTTCAGGAGAGTAATACGGAACGCTGTGCTGGATCCCAACGGCCTCGTATCAATAGCAGTCGAGATGACAGGTATCTTATCCGCATGACTGTAACGGATCGTGCTGCCACGTCTCGATCCCTGAGTCAACAGATGGGGACGTTTGCAAGATAACAACCATATGGACGAACAGTTCGACGACGTTTGCAGCAGCATGGACTATCAGCTCAGAGACCATGGCTGCATCACAGACAGGAGCACTGGTGATGGTGTACTCGACGACGATCCTGGGTGCACGAATGGCAAAACGCCATTTTTTCGGATGAATCCAGGTTCTGTTTACAGCATCATAATGGTCGCATCTGTGTTTGGCGACATCGCGGTGAACGCACGTTGGAAGCGTGTATTCGCCATCGTCATACTGGCGTATCACCCGGCGTGATGGTACGGGGTGCCATTGGTTACACGTCTCGGTCACCTCTTGTTCGCATTGACGGCACTTTGAACAGTGGACGTTACATTTCAATGTGTTACGACCCGTGGCTCTACCCTTTATTCGATCCCTATAAAACCCTACATTTCAGCAGGATAATGCACGACCGCATGTTGCTGGTCCTGTACGGGCCTTTCTCGATACAGAAAATGTTCGACTGCTGCCTTGGCCAGCACATTTTCCAGATCTCTCACCAATTGAAAACGTCTGGTCAATGGTGGCCAAGCAACTGGCTCGTCATAATACGCCAGTCACTACTCTTCATGAACTGTGGTATCGTGTTGAAGCTGAATGGGCAGCTGTACTTGTACACGCCATCCAAGCTCTGTTTGATTCAATGCCCAGGCGTATTAAGGCCGTTATTACGGCCAGATTTGGTATTTCTGGGTATTGATTTCTCAGGATCTATGCACCCAAATTGCTTGAAAATGTAATGACATGTCAGTTCTAGTATAATTTATTTGTCCAATGAATACCCATTTATAATCTGCATTTCTTCTTGTTGTAGCAATTTTAATGGCCAATAGTGTATTTAGTTGGTGGCTATAATCTTTCTAGCTAATCAGTGTATCAATAGCTACAGTGTAAATAGCTACGGTACGTGTAATTATTAACTAACTGTCTCTCACAACCCATTACGTATTTATTAACAAATAGTTAATCGCCGAATAAACAAAATTAGCTGGTAAAGTTGTTAGATCGTGAGGCAATATTGTCAAATAGACATTGTACCATTCTGTGCCTTACAAACAAAATTACTCTGCATGTATGAACGAGGAAACTAGCGTATGAACGAAGAACTCGTAGACACGCCTCCCGTCAAACCAGCTTCTTAACTTAGAGCACATTGCATTGCTGCGTGCTTGTTCCTTTATACTTCCTAATCGCAAATTCTTGATTCCCGTTGGGTTTAGAATGGTATTTGTGCACCCGCACCGAGACATATGCCATAGGGCACTCGCGCTTGTTTATATTAATGTAACTGAATACTGTCTGTTCTGTCGGGAATGTCTGGCAGGGCAGACAACAGTCAGTTACATTAATATGTTACAGTTATTAGAAGTACTTGGGAATCAATGTCAGCAAATTCGCCGCATTGTATTTCTCTAAAACACAATTTAACATACAGAGTGGTGGCTTATAAATCACCCATCTAGATCCTCGCTATCAACAGGAATTCCTGTTGGATACGACGTCTGCACGTGGTCTCATAACGCGTTTCACCTCTCGAATTCATCATATCATGAACTTCATTGTGATTCTGTGCCATTTCGTGGTGACAAAGATCTAGCGGATCTGAGTAGAATTCAGATTAGCATTTGCTATGTGTCTGGTAATATGAACTGGGAAACTGTTAAATACGGAGCAATTAAGAGCATTTATCAGTATAGATTTATGCACTCGTTATTTGATTTCAGACGATTATGCATTTAGGTAACGTAACTTGGAGAACACCTATGAAGCTGAACCTTTTTTAGCAATGAAAGAAAATACGAGCAACAACAACGTAAAAACATTTACAGGAAGTTTCCATAAGTTTAAAATCCTTTCCCACCGGAAATCATTACTATGACATAGTTCAGCTATTCTGAAGCCTATATAGTTGCAAATATTAACATTTGTGCAGTGGACGATTTAGTAAGCTTTCATAGTAGTGAGAGAATAAAATAAATTCGCTATATGAATATACGATTATGTTTATTCTGTTTCAATTCACTTATTAAAATTCTCTTAGCTAACATGGTCAGCAACAATTATTATCTCGTCAAATCCTAATGACTGTATGTCGAAATATGTCATGTAATTGGAATTAAATAAGGTTGCCTTTTAAATGGCCGCTGGATTACAGACTATAGCCATAATAGTGGACTCGTGTTAGTTTTTGCATGTTCCGTGAATCATATGTGCGACAATTCGCCATAATATGGCTGGCGTCAGTCTACAAACCAAATACTTTTTCATTCATGAGGGTATTTTTGATCTGTCGTTGCAACTACAAAAATGTGTGATTTTTTCACCAGACGCGTTTCGCTTAATTCAGGTAAAGCATCATTGCTGGTGGTGATTTTTTGTCTGCTTTCACCATCACTGTTGATGCTTTACCACAACAAAGCGAAACGCATCTGGTGAAAAAATCACGCATTTTTGTAGTTGTAACGACGGATCAAAAATCCCTCTTGAATTATAAAGCAACTACGGACACTATGGCCACACAAATGCAGGTACTTTTGCTTTGTGAAAATATGCCTACATGCTGGTCATTTATACAACTGAAGTTTTTGTTTTAATGTATAACTAACTTCGATAAATGTAGCCGGATGTCATATGTACTATGAGCTCAAAAATCCATCAGTGTAATAGAAGCAGCTGTAAAGAATTAATAATTTCAGTTTATTTTTTAAAACTTTGACTATCCGTCAGAGCCTTCAATTCACAAGAAAGATAAATATTTTTATGGATTACAATTTGCTTCTCTCTGCGAGATAACTTGGATATGCCAGACGACAGTTTTTATATCAGATGATGGCTGCATAATTTAAATTATTTAACTTGAATTGTATATTGTAATAAAGCGTCTAAAACCAGTTTTGATAAGTAAGTCACATGCAATTCCCCCCCCCCCCCCCCCCACACACACACACACGAAATCACAGGGTGATTATAATTTAAGTTACAAACTGCTGTAGAAATAGCAGCTCTGATCAGAATGACGTCAAACTGCAACTGAATATTATCGGAGAAGGGAGAAAATGTATGGCATAAGAAAAATAAATAGTTACAAAATGTAGCAATAAATGGCGCTGTAAGCATCATAATTTAATAGTGGTCGACTACAAATGACAAATGAATCATACGAGTACAACAGTACCTTAAGTGTACGTTTGACGTTAAACAAACTATACTACCTGTGTACATCGGTGTACAGTGGTGATATTGTTAGTTGCGTAAGCCCATCCACCACGGGAAGATCATATCACGTCCCATAGGAAAAATCGGTTTTTAATTGTCCTGAGGCCAAAAACTGCATGAATAGCAGCAATCAAAATCATGTCGGATTATTAATTTCCGTGTGACTGGCGCAAAACATGTTCAGTATGTTGTCCACCGTTTTCTGCAACAAGTAGAAATGAGAAACAGCATGTTCCACATCTGATCGAAGTTTTTCTGGAGTGACGTTCAGAATGTGTTGCGCAAAGCGTGCCTTCAATGCAGCTACGTTTCCTGTCGGAAAACTGATGGTTCAAATGGCTCTGAGCACTATGGGACTCAATATCTTACGTCATCAGTCCCCTAGAACTTAGAACTACTTAAACCTAACTGACCTAAGGACATCACACAACACCCAGCCATCACGAGGCAGAGAAAATCACTGACCCCGCCGGGAATCGAACCCGGAAACCCAGGCGTGGGAAGCGAGAACGCTACCGCACTACCACGAGATGCGGGCATCGGAACACTGAACACAACGTCTTTCAGATAACCTCACAGCCAGAAGTCACGGGATTAAGATTAGGCGATCGGGACGGCCAGGCTGTAAGGAAATGGCGGCTGATAACTACAGCATTTCCGAAATGGCGCTTCAGGAGCTGTTTAACTGGATTTGCAATGTGCGGAGGTGCGCCATCTTGCATAAAAATGATCCCGTCCATACAGCAACACCGTTGGAGAGCTTGAATAACGTCGTTGCGCAAAATACACTCATTTCGCTTACCAGTGACGGTACAGGTAATAGAACCGGAACCACCTGTCTCTTCGAGAAAAATATGGTCCTATGATAAACGATGCCGCAAACCCGCAGCATACAGTGACCTATTCAGGATGAAGTGGTACTGACTGATTTGCGTGTGGATTTTCCGTTGCAGATATTCGACAATTCGGCGTACTGAGATATTCTAGCAGATGGAAGTGGGCTTCGTCTGTCCACAGAATCTGCCATGGCCAATTATTGCCCACGACCATGCGCACAAGAAATTCTAAAGCAGAGGCCTCTCTCTTGTTGGCAGATCAACAGGAAATAACTCGTGCACATCGGTAATTTTGAATGGATAGAAAGGAAGGATGTTTCGTAGGATTTTACGCACCGTGTTCACGGGTATGTCCAATGTTCGGACAATTCTCCGTGCACCACACGTCTGAACACCACCACTCATCTCCTCCTGCATTGATGTGGCCACTGCTTCCACTGACGTCGAATCCATTAGTTTCCTCCCTCTACCAGGTTGCACGCCGAAAGAATCTGTCTTTTCGAATTTCCGAATCACTTTCTTCAGACCCACGGCAGTCATCGGACCAACGCCTTTTTTTAAAACTCTTTTAATGTCCGGAACTTGTGCAGTGCGACGTGTGCACAGTCATCATTCTTGTAATACAGCTTTACAAGCGGAGCGCGATACTCCATTGAGCCAGTCATGGCGAACGTCGCAGACGCGAAAGGAGGAGAAGCCGTGTACCTGGCGTGATTATACCAACTTCAGTGGGTCGTGCGCATGACAGGTGTTTTCATTTACGTAGCCTGACAGGTGTTTTCATTTACGTAGCCTGACACACACAGCGCCATCTTTTGATTAATTTTTCACACTATTTTTTTTTCTTCCGCCGTAAGTTTTCCCCCGTGTCCGATAATATTCCGTCGTAATTTAACGTCATTCAGAGCCGTGGTGTTATTTCTACAGCGTTTTGGAAGTTTAATTATAATCAACTTCTATAGCTCACTCTCAGACTTCAGTCCCTTACGTGTCATCAGGCGCCGTAAGCGGTCAGTACAGCACAAATATTAACTCTTTAATAATTAGAAGAAATGTTACAGTGTACAATGTACGAGCAATAAGCTTAATAGTATGATTTTAGGGATAGGAGTAGATAAGAGACAGTAGGTGAATGAAAGTCTTAAATTGGGACCAGTTTGTGCAAATAATACCAGCAGCATGGTCAGTCAATTGAACATGTTGTAAGTAGGCTGTTTAGGTTCTCTTATTGGTAACGCCACGTAGCGCCCTGTATGAAAATCACTGGCTGTGCTGTGTGCAGTCTGTGGCTGGTTTGCATTGTTGTCTGCCATTGTAGTGTTGGGCAGCGGCAGCTGGATGCTAACAGCGCGTAGCGTTGCGCAGTTGGAGGTGAGCCGCCAGCAGTGGTGGACGTGGGGAGAGAGATGGCGGAGTTTTGAAATTTGTAAGAATTGGTGTCATGAAGTGATATATATATATTATGACTACTAAGGTAAATACATTGTTTGTTCTCTATTAAAATCTTTCATTTGCTAACTATACCTATCAGTAGTTAGTGCCTTCCGTAGTTTGAATCTTTTATTTAGCTGGCAGTAGTGGCGCTCGCTGTATTGCAGTAGCTTGAGTAACGAAGATTTTTGTGAGATAAGTGATTTGTGAAACGTATAGGTTAATGTTAGTCAGGGCCATTCTTTTGTAGGGATTTTTGAAAGTCAGATTGCGTTGCGCTAAAAATATTGTGTGTCAGTTTAAGCACAGTCTTGTATAAATTTTTCAAAGGGGACGTTTCATATGGCGACCCTTAGCCGAGGATACCTCACTGGAATCTTCTGATATTTTATTCTTGTAGATTGTGTAATAAGTGTAGACTTTGTTTATTGCTAGCGCGTAATTGTAGAGAGAATCTCCTTTGTAGTTGTAGTCTTTCATTGTTGTACAGTACAACAGTTGTGGCATGCATGTAGAATTGCACCAAGTATTTCGCAGCTGCGCTTGCAATTAACTAGATATTATTTTCAGTGCTACGTTAATGTGTTCTCTTATTTTTGCTCTTCAAATTGTGCTTTTCCGTGTTGTCGTGTGAAATATTGTGACAATAATGTCGTGTGAAAGACGTAATACTAGGCTCCAAAGTAAACTGAGAAATGACAGTGAAGACGAAAGCAGTGTGTTAGCGCCACCGAGTAATGAATTAACTAATGTTCAAAGTAGTAATTTGGTAATTGTATATAGGGAACTGGAGCGGGCTGCAAACAGTGGTGTAGAGAGTAAAGCAATTAGTGAACATGGAAGCATTATCGATCGATCGGTCGGCAACAGCTCGCGTCAGGAATCCGAAACGACAGGACACAATCTAGGAAATACTGTACATTCAGGTTTTGCGTCCTCACCGTTTTCTCAAATAAGTCAAGACACATTTTCTGCTTGTCGAAATGTGAATGTTGCCGGTGCAAATGCACTGCCGAAAAGCATAGAGGAACAGATTCCAGACACTAATACATTATTATTGCAATTAATGCAGCAAATGAAACAAAATCAGAGAGAAACACAGCAACAGTTAGACACAATGGAACAAAATCAGAGACAAACACAGCAAAAGCTTCAAACGTTAGACACAATGGAACAAAATCTTCAAAAGTTAGACACAATGGAACAAAATCTTCAAAAGTTAGACACAATGGAACAAAATCTTCAAAAGTTAGACACAATGGAACAAAAGCTTCAAAAGTTAGACACCACACTTGAACAAACACGTGAAGATTTAACTAATGAGTTACATAGCATCGAATCGAAATGTCAAAATGTCTGTAATGACGTAAAATCACAAATTTGTGAGCATTTCCAACCTATGTTTTCGCGGCATGAAAATGCATTACAGAATCACGAAGCAGCCATAAAAGAACTGCAAACAATTGTTCATGAAAATCATGAGTCCTTGCAAGCTAAAATTGACTCAGTTGCATCTACCAACTCGGTTACGCAACTTGTAAAAACTCAAGAAAACTTAAAGGACACAGCAGATACTCTGAAAATTGGTTCAGAAAGACACATGGTGGACATTAGTTCATTATCAGAGAAAGTAGTTGAACTTTCGGATCAGCTAAATAATTTATCTACAAAGGTAGATGATAATCTGAATGACGCAAAACCGGTAGTCTTTAATGACACAGAAGAGTTCGAACAAATTAGGAAATTCAAACAAAATCAGAATCAAATTAATACGCAACACCAAAGAGGAATCCGGGAAGTACAAGATCAGCTGACACAGGTAATACAAGAATTACGTATTTCAGAGGACACTCGCACTCCAATACGGGAAGAGAAACATAAAAATACGGAACTGCCACAAAATAATAACACAGGTCACTTTGGAGATTATGAAGGAAATTGGCAAAGTACACCGAATTTTGAGATGGAACCGCCGAAACGATGTAACAATGACCGACATGCGACTCGCCGACATAACGATTTTGACTATAAGCTGTTCATTACTACGCGTAAATTCAAAACATTTAAGAATTCTGGCAACGACATTCATCCACAAGCGTGGCATCATCAATTCTCTCATTGTTTTCTTCCCAACTGGTCATTAGAACACAGATTAGAATTTATGTGTGGCTACTTGGAGGATGAACCAGCTGTAAGAATGCGATCGGTCATTGACGATTGCCACAGTGAAACAGAATTTTATCATGCCTTCCTCTCAGCATATTGGTCTCAAGCTACACAAGACCAAGTAAAACATAGCATCAAATGGTGAAACACTTTGAACAATCTGAATTTTCCAGTCTAGTCAAATATTTTGAAGACATGTTGCATAAGAATCAATATCTTTCAAACCCATATAGCCCTTCAGAACTCATCCGCATTTGCATAATGAAATTGCCTGAACATTTAAGGAATATTATTTTGGCAGAACGTTGCAAAGATGACATTGAAGCTTTTCAGAGAGTGTTACAAGAATTGGAAATTGTCACTGAAAGTCGCGGAACGCGAAAACAGGGACACTACAATTACAGGTCACATCTGTCACAATTCCGCGATGACAGAAATAATAACTGGACACAACAAGGCGCACAGTTTAGCGCTACAGTACACGTATTTGAGTGATTAATTTTGTACTTAAACATTTATTTTTAAAGATATTTGAAGTACAATGATACAAAGGTTTTCCATGATACATTTCATTCCATTGCTGTAATCTGTAACACCTGAGGATATAAGTACATTAATCCTCAGGGGGGTACACGCTTACTTTGTGTACCATGTGTTTGGCAAGCACAAGGAGCCCTAGCTAATATGGTATGTACTTATACAACTTTACACATCAGTACCATATTTCTCTAAAACATAAATTACACAGCTATCTGGTCATTTAACTGAGAGAGACAAACATTTATTTTACTTCATCAGTGACAGATGTTTACGTAATTACACCGTTGGATAACGTCACACTTATGAAATTGTATTTGTCTGTACTTTGTGAACTGTTCATATTTTTTTGGAACCATTGTTATACTATGAGAGCTTTGAATGATGTATTTGGTATGGGATCATGATTTTTAAAGTACGTTTGCGGCAGATGACACTTGACATGAGCAGAGAATTTTTTTTTAGGTTTTGAAATTATTGGAGGAAGCTACGACGATTTTGAGAGTTGACTGAGGTGTTATGATGTTATTATTACGATTACTATGTGTATTATGCTGTTGTGGTATGTTTATGATCAATAAGCTGATGCTATATGAGTTATTTGATTATGCTCCATATCTGTTATTATTAAATATTGAAGAAGTGTCGACGAATAAGGTAAGGAATAATGAGTAGTGGTTAGGGACTCTGGTTTGTGAAAAAGGATGTTGGAAACTGAGAATCGTACCTTAAGAGTTATGACATGTGTGTATATGCGTGAATGTATCACTATGCTGGTGAAAATTTTTTGGACACTATTATATTTAAAGGATTTTGTTTCTACAGATTTGTAACGCAAATTCTCAACCTGTGAAAATATTTTTATATGAGACTGTCACTGTAGTGGAAACTGCTGTCGTAAATTTTTCAGTAAGAAAGGTAAGTGACCACCTGCACATAATGCGTTGTGGGCACCCAGCTGTGCGACAGTCGCCTGGGAGAAAAGACATTAGTGTGTGCCTTTCAGAGGCACAGGTAAAAAAAAAAGCCATTATCCTCGCTATTGACATTCCTTTGTAGAAAGCATAGCAAATACGACACCCTCAAACTTGAAAACATATGATTACACTTTGGAGTTCTTAATTTATGATATTTACTGAAATGAAATGATGAGAAACATTTCATGTCTATTGTCTTGCTAGCTGGAAGATTGTTTACTGCATTATGAAATGACTTATGGCTATTGAATGACGTTTCACGCCTTGCTTTGCCTATTTTGTTTAATATCTAGTTTCTAGCTGCACTGCAGCATTGGTTAAAATAAAATTTAATAGATGTACTAATATAGTTATTTTATGCCTACAGACCCAGTAAAAAAATTTATGATCTACTTCCAAGAAAACGAGGGAACATAAATAGGCATTTCCATTCATAGGAACTGCATAAATAATTTTTTTTACAATTTGGTAACTTGTCTGCTAGCGTATGTTCTCGTGATGCATTACTCTAGTGTTAAGATGTGACATATGTATTAAACATTTTTACTGTAATAGTTTTTCTGCTTCAGCTTCGTCATGTTTAGGTAAAAGTTGTTGCAATTGCTGCTGCTGTTTACCAGGCATAATGTTACTGAATTTGACTTTGTATTACTCTGTTAAGCCTGTTTTACTACGGATTTATTTTTTCTTGTTTGGTACACATTGCCTTATATTTGTTGTAATATTGCTGCCTTTTTTGCCAATTTCCATTTTTTTATCATTGCTGTTTGTGTTAATTGTTTTCTGCTGCTGCATTGCCTCGTCCCTTAGTTTAGCATCTGAGCTCAGTAGATTTAAGTTAACTTAAGAGAGTCTATATAAAAGAATGAGTTGCGATGAATCGGAAGAAATGCACTGAGAGGTTATACGAAAAATGTACAGAAAGCAGGTATAGGTAGGATTCTCTTGGAAATACATGATGAGGTAAGAAACTGGAAAATAAATGATGAGGTAAGAAATATGTGAACATATAAATACAGAAAGCATGCTTGGATAGGATTTTTTTGGTGGAAACATATGTTGAAATAAGACGAAAGACCTATGGAATGAAGTTTTGCGTTGGACTGCACTACCAAATGTTACACTGAAAACAAACCCTGCCCTTTCCTCTTGTGTTATCCCACTATGTGTTTGTGTACCCTTGTATAATTGTTTTCTTCCTGTCTCTGTGTACTGTTCATAGAATTTTTTCTCTTCTAATACTAAGCTACATTCACTATGATGAGGAATACTGTTATATCCTCAAATATAATTTGCATTAATAACATGTTATTTACTTAGTAAAGATGTTTACACATTATTTATTCTGTTTTGTTCTAATGTTCATGTGTGAAGTTGATGTTCGAAAAGTTATTCTGATCTTTTATGTATGTACTTATGTCGTAATTTTTGTAACACTGATGTATTTGCTATTTCGATTCTTTTGTAAAGCCTGTACTACTGCAAATGTTATATGTATTGTTATGTTCTTTAAAGATGTACCTTGTACCTTTTTTATTGTATTCTTATGTTATACAATTGTAATTGACACCAGTTCATCAAATTAAGTAACTTGTAAATTACATTTCACTGCACACGTTTCTGTTGGTCATAGTATATGGACAATATGTGAGAAGTAGGGACTGATAGTGTTTGCAAGTGTGTTAATAATTCAGTAAGGGACTGGATAACAGCATTGCTGGTTGTAAGGACATTTCAAAAACAATTTTTGAAAGTGCACAAGTGGTGGTTATGGACTTGCTATATTATCCGCAAGACTCTTCAATGATGATTGTGCTCCTGCACAGTCAAACAGATGGCTGCTGGCCATCTCTACAATGACTACAGTGGGTCTACACCTTTGATGACCCACCAATACCATTATTTATACAAGGACTATAGTGGGTCTACACCTTTGATGACTCACCAATACCATCATTTCTACATGGACTAGAGTGGGTCTGCATCTTTGATGGCCCACCAATACCATACTCTCTACCAGGACTACAATGGGTCTACTGTGTGACGACCTACCTACCAATATTCTTTAAAACTTCGACTGACTCTGCTGTGGGTTTGCTCTGTTGTGGCCCATTACCTGTCTGCATGTCAAGAGTCAGCAGTGTCTTTCCGTTGAAAGGACAACACTACTTCTTCAAGACTGCATGGAAATCCACTACTTCCATGTGCATTTTCTTTTATTGCTCAGCCTTTGAGAAAAACACTACTATTTTACTGTGATGAATGATCAGGACTGTCTATATGGACTGTGAGAAAATTTTACCTTTTGACCAACATTGTATCAATAAGTGTGTGCATTTGATATATTTGTTATTGTAATTATGAAAAATTTTATCAAATCATTATTGGCCAGTGCCCAAAACAATTTGTAAAATTTTTTGTGAGGAGCATGGGGGCTATGTAAGTAGGCTGTTTAGGTTTTCTTATTGGTAACGCCACGTAGCGCTCTGTATGAAAATCACTGGCTGTGCTGTGTGCAGTCTGTGGCTGGTTTGCATTGTTGTCTGCCATTGTAGTGTTGGGCAGCGGCAGCTGTGATATACACTCCTGGAAATGGAAAACAGAACACATTGACACCGGTGTGTCAGACCCACCATACTTGCTCCGGACACTGCGCGAGGGCTGTACAAGCAATGATCACACACACGGCGCAGCGGACACACCAGGAACCGCGGTGTTGGCCGTCGAATGGCGCTAGCTGCGCAGCATTTGTGCACCGCCGCCGTCAGTGTCAGCCAGTTTGCCGTGGCATATGGAGCTCCATCGCAGTCTTTAACACTGGTAGCATGCCGCGACAGTGTGGACGTGAACCGTATGTGCAGTTGACGGACTTCGAGAGAGGGCATATAGTGGGCATGCGGGAGGCCGGCTGGACGTACCGCCGAATTGCTCAACATGTGGGGCGTGAGGTCTCCACAGTACATCGATGTTGTCGCCAGTGGTCGGCGGAAGGTGCACGTGCCCGTCGACCTGGGACCGGACCGCAGCGACGCACGGATGCACGCCAAGACCGTAGGATCCTACGCAGTGCCGTAGGGGACCGCACCGCCACTTCCCAGCAAATTAGGGACACTGTTGCTCCTGGGGTATCGGCGAGGACCATTCGCAACCGTCTCCATGAAGCTGGGCTACGGTCCCGCAAACCGTTAATCCGTCTTCCGCTCACGCCCCAACATCGTGCAGCCCGCCTCCAGTGGTGTCGCGAGACGCGTGAATGGAGGGACGAATGGAGACGTGTCGTCTTCAGCGATGAGAGTCGCTTCTGCCTTGATGCCAATGATGGTCGTATGCGTGTTTGGCGCCGTGCAGGTGAGCGCCACAATCAGGACTGGATACGACCGAGGCACACAGGGCCAACACCCGGCATCATGGTGTGGGGAGCGATCTCCTACACTGGCCGTACACCTCTGGTGATCGTCGAGGGGACACTGAATAGTGCACGGTACATCCAAACCGTCATCGAACCCATCGTTCTACCATTCCTAGACCGGCAAGGGAACTTGCTGTTCCAACTGGACAATGCACGTCCGCATGTATCCCGTGCCACCCAACGTGCTCTAGATGGTGTAAGTCAACTACCCTGGCCAGCAAGATCTCCGGATCTGTTCCCCATTTAGCATGTTTGGGACTGGATGAAGCGTCGTCTCACGCGGTCTGCACGTCCAGCACGAACGCTGGTCCAACTGAGGCGCCAGGTGGAAATGGCATGGCAAGCCGTTCCACAGGACTACATCCAGCATCTCTACGATCGTCTCCATGGGAGAATAGCAGCCTGCATTGCTGCGAAAGGTGGATAAACACTGTACTTGTGCCGACATTGTGCATGCTCTGTTGCCTGTGTCTATGTGCCTGTGGTTCTGTCAGTGTGATCATGTGATGTATCTGACCCCAGGAATGTGTCAATAAAGTTTCCCCTTCCTGGGACAATGAATTCACGGTGTTCTTATTTCAATTTCCAGGAGTGTATATATTGTGACTACTAAGGTAAATACATTGTTTGTTCTCTATTAAAATCTTTCATTTGCTAACTATACCTATCAGTAGTTAGTGCCTTCCGTAGTTTGAATCTTTTATTTAGCTGGCAGTAGTGGCGCTCGCTGTATTGCAGTAGCTTGAGTAACGAAGATTTTTGTGAGGTAAGTGATTTGTGAAACGTATAGGTTAATGTTAGTCAGGGCCATTCTTTTGTAGGGATTTTTGAAAGTCAGATTGCGTTGCGCTAAAAATATTGTGTGTCAGTTTAAGCACAGTCTTGTATAAATTTTTCAAAGGGGACGTTTCAATGTTTGTAATTTACAATGTAATGCTAGAACAACGGCAGATTTAGTCTTCATGTAATCAAATGATAACGAGAGAAATGCTGTACTCCCACAACAAATAACATCGTTTGTCCACAGTAATGAGAAGTGTATGCTTCCGGCAGTGTTTGAAAAAAGAGGGAAATATAGAAATGAGAAATATAGCAACTGTAACGTTAAATGGAAGAGAAAGTAGTGTCGTAGCGTGCGTCAAGAGACTATTTCAAAAACCTACCAGAATATTAATGTAATATCGTATAAACCTGGCTTATATGGCAAAAACGCTATATTGTCGGCACACAACAAAAGGCTATACCTGGTCAGGCATAGCATAAACGTCTGTACAGCCAAGTACAGTACTTATTCTCTGGAACTTACGAGTTCTGTGCAATATCTGCAGAATCTGCTTCCACAGGGTAAATTTTCATCAACGCTACTCAGAAAACGTTTATATACATAGCAAAGACAACCACAAAAGGTAAACAGTTTCCGGAAGCGTACAAAACACGGGACTTTTAATCACAGAAATTAAAACAGTGGATCGTCATATTCTCTATGGCAGAAATGTATTAAAAACTAAAGGTTGTATACGAACTGAAAAGAAAAATTAATATGTGACTTCCTTTTAGTCAATATTGAGTCCCTGTTGTGATGCCACCTACTTCATAAGAAATTCACTATCAGATCCTTCTTAGCAGCCATTTTGACCTATCTTGAGTAGACGCGCAAATACATGTTTAGTAGAAGAAGGGGACCCAGAAGGGAATCAAATACGTCCCGCTGATTCAAAAAAATGGCTCTGAGCACTATGGGACTCAACTGCTGTGGTCATCAATCCCCTAGAACTTAGAACTACTTAAACCTAACTAACCTAAGGACATCACACACACCCATGCCCGAGGCAGGATTCGAACCTGCGACCGTAGCAGCAGCGCGGCTCCGGACTGGAGCGCCTAGAACCGCACGGCCACCGCGGCCGGCTCCCGCTGATTCGGTTCATCTATTGTCCGTCAGTGCCTTCATCGTGTGCGCTCTGTAATTTCGCAAGTTTCACACAAAAGGAATGGTAACTTAGTAAAATAAACATTAACAGTAAAATTCTTCTTCTTTAGGCGCGAAGCACTTTATAGTATTACGTAACTGCACAATATCCTTCTTACAACTTTCCTGCCTCATTATCCAGTAGAGCAATTTTTTGGAATTACAAAGAGAATTTCTACAGCACAGTTCCTTAATTATAAATTATAATAAAATATTTCTTAACTTAATAGGCTTTCCTTTTAAGTGGTGCTAAAACTTGATTTAAGAAAAAAAAAATTGTGTAGCTCAACATGCTTTCTGGCGCATAAGATTGCGCTGGTACAGGTCGACCCCGTTACATAACTTGTAGTGTTTTCAGCGGGTAGTGGGAATCGTCCCACATGTGCCCTGTGGTCTAGGCAAGAAGTCAGCAGGGAAGTGGAGCGGGGGAGGGGCGGCGTATGGGGCGTGGCATCATAACATTCTGGTCTCTTCAGGATGAACGTCGTCAGACTATGTGTCAAACAAGTCGCATTATACTGGACAACCTAATTTACTGATTAATTATGCTTCTGTTAAATAGTAAAATACGATAACTTTTAGTAATTGCTTACAGAAAAATATAACACGACGTCACAATATGACAAACATGTAACATAATATACCATTTCTGTCATAACGTGTACTGTACGAACTTTAGGCTTCACGAGATACATTTACAGATTAATAAATTCCTAAACATGTCTATGTGTCCCCAGTTGTGTGTTAAAATTACTATAGTGATGCTGTAGACTACTCCTAACTCTGAATTTCGTTATATCCTTTTTTCAGTAAAATATTCATCTTCATCAGTAGAAATCTAACTTGGCACGCGGAAAGAATTCATCGTCATTGCACAATACAGGGTGAGTAAGGATGTATGCGCTGTGCAGTTAGGATCACAATCATCAATGAATTCCTGGTGTATAAACGTATGTTTGTTCTAATGTATGGTTTTACTGCGACGAGGAAGATGATAAAACATATGTGTATGACTCAGACTATTGCCTTTACAAAACATCAACTAACCTAACAAAGTTGTCCTTGATTCGCTCATGTCCGACGAATCATTATCAAAGCACATTGCTAAAATATTCAGAATTTAATCTATGGCGCTAAACTACAGTGATATTGACCTTTCATTATGAATAAATAATTTTATGTCCCCTGTCTGTCAAACTTCACCAATGAGAATTTTCTATGGAAACGGGATTTGACTCAACACTCTACTTGTAGAGCGCACACATGCCTTTGATGCCCGTTTATGTGTGTGTGTGTGTGTGTGTGTGTGTGTGTGTGTGTGTGTGTTCGTGTACAGCTGAATTTTTCTTTTTTTGTGTCCCAGGGTTAGGGACTTGTTCCGTAGGCGCACGCCGGTAGTAAGTAGCATACTTTGTACGCAGTTGTAGAGTTCAAAACTACTGGGACGAGGAAACAGTGAGTTAAGTCGCTGTTAGATTTCAGGTTTCTTCTTTATCTGTTATTGAATTTGACTTCACATTCAGCTTTGTATTATACTCCACATTAAAGCGCAGATATATTAGTACGCCAGCCGCTGTGGCCGAGTGGTTCTAGGCGCTTCAGTCTGGGACCGCGCTGCTGCTGCAATCGCAGGTTCGAATCCTGCCTTGGGCATGGATGTGTGTGATGTCCTTAGGTTAGTTAGGTTTAAGTAGTTGTAAGTCTAGGGGAATGATGACTTCAGATGTTAAGTCCCATAGTGCTCAGAGCCATCTGAACCATATATTAGTAATTTGAAATGGTGTGATTTACATTTTGGAAGAAGTCAGGGGCATAATATTTTAAGAGGATCATTCTTGATAAAGACCACGATAGCCACGCCCACCCGGCTAGCCGCGCGGTCCAACCCGCTGCTTCCCGAGTGGCAAGGTGAGCCGGTGCCCGGCACGAATCCGCCCGGCGCACAACAACCCAGTGTTCGGTGTGGGGCGGCGGTGGGGTGGGTGGATTGCTGTGACCTGTTGTGGGGTCGTCAACCACTGAGGGCTACGGCGGGACGAAGCCTCTCCGTTGTTTCTGGGTCCCCGGTGCAATACACACACACAATGCGCGATACACACACACACCACGATAGTCAAATCAGTGTTTGGGTGTGTTACTGATTGACGTTGCAAAGCACGTATTAACATCACAATTATTTTCATTGTCGTGTAGGTAGAGCTCCACAACTTTGAAGCACTTAAGAAAAGAAAACTTAACCTACGAGAAGCTTCATTACGTCTAAATTTAATCAACGACTAGCCTCGATTAAAAAAATGTACAAGTACCACATAATGCGCAATATCTACAGACATATCTAATGTCTTGATAGGAAATAGATATTGGCTTCCAAGGTCGACGGACTGTCAATGGCTCGTCCTAACAAGACAGTGTGAATTAATTAAGAGTTTCTGCAACCATCAGTCTGGTTGTCTTTTGACACTGCCAGTATTATATCATCGGATTAATTTGTGACTCTATATTGAGTTGATAAGTCGACTAGAAGATATCAGTACAAATCACTGAATAAATAAAATAACATTGCAGTTTTTTGGCGCCCGTATCCACTTTCTTGAAATAATATTTTTCTTTAGTTTAGCTTAAACATGAGTCGAATAGAAAGGAGTTGAAAATCACTGCCCACTTTTGCAACGCAGTATGCCACTTTGTTTTGTGCATACATTCGACTCTAAAATTTAGAGAGAATATCAGACCAACAAGTAGAGTGCTGATATTATCTACACACACGAGGCGATTTATGATTTTTTCAATGTGATGCCTGGATACAGGTTATTGGATGGTCGGGAGTGCTTATTGAAATTCCACAATAGGCTTTCTGTTTTCCTGGTAGGTGTAAAAAATTGAAAGGTGAAATTCTTTGCAAGATTTTAAAGTCTTTCTTATTATTTATTGTATCAGCACGTATATTTTGCGTTATCCAGCCAGGTGACCGCTCCTTCTTCCATGTACAGTATTTCAACGAATGACGTAGTCGCCTTCGCCGAGTGCTGCGTGCGTTGGCGTTAGATGGGCGCGCTGCAGGGACACTGGCTATTGGCACCGTTCCATTACGACTGGACGTGTATCTGGTTCGTATTACGTCAAAATTTCAGTGTGCAGTTTAGATGTTTTACTCATGAGAATTTTACTGCCGTACTTAGTTTCCAGTCGCCGTGCCACTTCACTCAAACACTGTTGTGCGCCGGTTACACGTACCGCAGTCATATTGTCTGTGGAAACCAGGAATATGTACTGTCTTCTGACAGTGTCTCACAATTGTTGCGCGTGGGACTGCTTTCTGAAGTCCACTCGTGGTAGCCTAATGTACCGCTGTACGATACCGGCACTTGATAAGCTGTGACAGTCTGCTCATAGGTTCAGTATCTTGTGGAGCGTATCCAATTTCTGATTTTATTCTCTAGTTCTACGTTCTATTCATTTCACGGAATAAGCTTGGGAAATCCCAGAAATCGTACTATTAAAATTTTTCCCGTGTATGGGACACATTATTTTAGTTTCTTTCCTCACTGAAATTTGTCCTTGGCCCAGTATTCCCACGTTTTTGATCGATGAGCACTCAACCGTTCTTCAGTCGTCTTTTTCTTTGTTTCTTGCATTTTGTGTGAGAATTCTTTATTTAATCCACCAGGTTTTGTATTTAGAAGTTCAAGTTTCATGTTTTCATAATGGAGGTTGTTAAAAAGTAGGCAGATATTCGATTCGACAGCTTTCCAAACTTTGTCGTGGTAATAAAATGTAGTGAACCCTTAAAAATTCTGTGATATAGTATACAGATTAGTGATGGGAGCCGATAATTAAGTGAAATCAAACAGCAGAGTGTTACAGATTAAGGGATTGATAAACGAATGGAACAGATTATTTAGATGATTAAAAGATGAAATGTTATCTTTCATTACAGTAATTCTCTGCATAAAATTACAACTCTTAGAACAGATTTCACTGGGCTCGGATGGGAGTCAGCCGCCCTATGTGATTTCCCACAGCTGTGCAGCAAGGGCCAGGACCGGTCTCCACGTTGACAGATCGCTCTGACTTTCGTGGCCGAAGCAGAGTTGTCAAGGGGTCGGGACGCGGATGTTCGACAAGGAAATTCTATGCTGTCAGGTGTTTCAATCCCAAGCCCTGTACTGTCTGGATCCGTTCATTCGACATGAAAAAGCACAAGAATGAATCACAAAGTGATGATGAAGATTTAGATGTGAGTCAGAATCAGGTTCAAAGTCAGCAGACTAAGTAGGGGACGGATGGAGAAGCCCGCATGTCTATTGCTTCCGCACTGCCTCACCGACTGACGCTTCGCTTTCCCTCACTCTGCTGACCTCTCCGAGTCCTCAAATTTTTCCTTCTCTTGGCGTTGTCATTGGAGGACCTAATTTGCAGTGCCACCCTATGTCTAATCGACGTTTCGCGACCACGCCTCCAAACGGAGGGTGGAACTTTCTATCTTGCGTGAGCTGGTGTGTGACTCGAGAAATGGCGTCTTTCTCTAGTCGTCACTGTCAAGTCTGTTTCCAACGTTGGTCGCACATTGTGCTGGTGTTTTTCTGCATTCCTAAGTTGCTTTGAAATCAGCCGCACAACACTTCTTTGTAATGGCTATCTCTGCGTGAGGCTTGTACAGTCTCGTGCTTATGTTTTGTCTAAGTAGCTGTTAGCATTCGTGATTTTCAAGCAATCGTCTTAGTGTCCAGAAAACATTTTTTAGCAGGCTGACTTCTTCCGTAGTTCTTTAGTTTCAGTCTTCTCCCTGTCCGAATTCTTGGCACTTTCTGTACACGCTCCTTCCCAGTGGCTACAGGGTCTGTGGCACGTTTCTCGATTTTCTAAGGCAGTCCTAAACGGTTGCGGACAGCCGAAGTTTCACACCCCTCCTCTTGTGCATTCCTGTCTCTTTTCTGTCTACGCTCTCTCTTAATGCATGCAGGAGTCCACAATTATCTCCATCCTTCACATTGTCTGCCAAGCTCTTTGCAACGTGTCCTTTCTTCAACGAGGTGAAAGTGTCCAGCTGGGTAACAACTACATGTTTGCAGAATACGTCTCTACCGCTTGCTGTATGAGGTCTGGCTTTCTTCTCGTCCTAGGCCGCTGGCGCTGTGAATTCGCGAAAGTGGCCCCTGGTGGAAGTGTGACAGGGCTCATTCTCATGTCTTTTCAGTTTTTGATACAGAAGACTGACATCCACGGAAAAGTGACCCATCTATTTTCACTTGGCCCGTTGCACAAACAATAAAAAAACTTTTTACTGTCCAATAGTAACACAAACACTTTACTTTCTACTCTAGGGTGTTGTAGGGATATTACAATAACTCTGTTATTTATGTTGAATGTTCATGATCAAATGTACCCCATAATACCTACATTAAATAAAGAAATAAAATCCGCTAATGGAACATCAGATGATTCGTTTTATATTTTTTGTAGGTGGTGCTGAATAGATTTAACAAAGACTAGGAATTGCGTCACGCGACGCACAAATGTACTTATTTTTATTCTGACGATCGATTTTTTGACACATTAACCATTCTCAGGCCATAAAAGTGATATTTAAATGTGCATTCCACCACAGAAACAATTAGCCGAAATATTGAAACTCTCCATTTTAGTGTAACTTGTGACGTCACAATCATTTTGCATAAACTATCAACATGCTTGGAATAGATGTAGTGCCTTGTCTACTGGTACAATTGCCCAGAAAAGTCACTAGGGTTTCAAGATTTTCAAGATAGCACATTGCAAAACTTGTATTAGTTATTGCAATTGTGCAATGCCAGTTAAATACGTCGAGCATGGTCAGAGTGGGACCAAAATCTATTGTCAAAATTAAGTACAGCTGTGTACTTTATGATGCGATTCATTTTATCAGTATCTGATTTGCTCCATTACAACATACAGTCTTGTTATGAAAGTTAGAATCTCTTTCTCCCTGCTTGTACGTCCCCCCCCCCCCCTCTTTATCTCACACACACACACACACACACACACACACACACACACACACACAGACACACACACACACACACCTTGAGGCAGCCAGCATCCAGCAGGAAGCACGCTTTTGAGGAAGGTGAGTCGGTATTCGGAACATGATTTGATGAAACCGGTAAGAGCTACATAATGACTCTCGTCCCAGTTTTGTATTTTTGATAGTTGATAAGTGGTATGTTTACATAATATACATCAAATTACACGTCGAATATTTCTGTGTACTACATAATTTCTACACAGATCTTGCGATTTTAGTTACTCATAAAGCATTGTGTCTTACATTTTACGCAAATCTTGGAGAGAATGGATTCTTTCCGAAACTGCAAACAGATGAACCAATCACAAAGTGGAGTTCATATGAGAGTCATATGTTACGTACGGGATGAATGTTCCCAACCACAAACGTAGACCACAAACTAGTCAACAGATCAGTGTTATGTCACATTTCGTAATTACTTTCGTTGGATTCGTCAACTCGCAACCAAACCGTTGTCTTCAAACGCTAAGTAGAGCGCCGGATACGCTTCAGAGTCTGTTACTCAAACCAAGAGCTTGGGAAGATTGGGAGGGAGGGAGGTGGTAGGAGCTAAGGGTTGGCTCTATCACACTCCCGGAACCGTGCGACTGCTACGGTCGCAGGTTCGAATCCTGCCTCGGGCATAGATGTGTGTGATGTCCTTAGGTTAGTTAGGGTTAAGTAGTTCTAAGTTCTAGGGGACTAATGACCACAGCAGTTGAGTCCCATAGTGCTCAGAGCCATTTGAACCATTTTTTCTATCACACTCCAACCGGTGAAGTTACCCAGCCGCTCCCGTTGCGACGGCTTCTGAAGCGCTGTAAGGTCTGCTGGCAGATTACGTGCGCACTGGACGAGACTAATTGCCGAGCCCCGCCGACCTTCAGCTCGACACAACACGTGCTGCGCCGCCGCTGTGCATCTCCTCGTCACACTCTGCGACGCCGCCTCCGGAAGCTCTCCATGTTGCAGGGGTCACTGCAAGTTATGACTCAGCTTGTCTCATCTACCTCCCACAAAAACATCTCGTTTCCAGCCCCCTGTCATCTGGATTTCAACAGGGAATATACGGGCTGTATTTAGATTCGTCTGTGCCGACAGTGTGTATCTTACACACCCAGCGATAGATAGACACCAAGTAAAACGTCAGCGCTACGTGTTGCAAGAAAAACTTGGGAATGAATGAATGCGACTGCACGTCAATGTCTGTGTTACTGTTAACGAAATTATGTTTAGAGATAACCATTTTCAGAGACTTACTTGTCTTCTCGATATTGGGGAAATTTGGTTGTTCTTTTAACGTCGTGGAAGGGTTCATTCTATGAGATTGAGTCGAAGCTCGTGCCCGAGTGAAGAGCCGCAGCAGCTAAGACACCGGTCTCGCACTCTAAAAGGACGAGGTTCAAATCTCCGTCAGTTACGGGAATTACCGTTTTGTGTGATTTTTCCTCAATTAATTACGGTGAAGGCCTTGATGGTCATTCCGAAAATCTCATAGTCATTTTTCGACGGAATCCGCGTCCAATGAGAGTTTGTCTATCATTTTTAATAATCTCGTCGTCGGCTTCTCCCTCTTTTTCCACGATCATGTAAAGCTGCCCGCTGACCGACTAAGATGGAAAGCAATATCTTTAAAGATCATACTACGTTCGGAGACGTAAGTTTACATTCAAGGATTTTATGAAAAACCCAGGTCTCGTCATCAGGAACAACGCAGGTTCAAAAATTCCTCGCCAGCCTTGTCGTACTGGGTGAAAAGTGTCAGTGCAGTAGCCATTTGTTGTTTCTTTTTTTTTTGTATTTTATGTGAAAAGTCGAGGTACTCACCAGGCACAAGATCGCCTTTTCAGTCCCGAAACACTGTGCCAGTAACATTTTTGGTGTTGAATTTATTTATTTTTTGGTTTTATTGGGTATCGTGAATCATACCTTCCATTGACGGGCGCTTAGTGTTTTGACTTTTATGTAAAATCCAGGCCTCGTCTTGTGGTACTGAGTGGAGAGAGTCATTGCATCACCTATTCGTTGTTTTTTGTATTTTCTGTCAAAAGTCGAGGAACACACCAGGCACACACTTCCTTATAGCCAAAATCACCACTAACAATTTTATAAGGAACCGATAGTGAAATTTCACAAAAGCATAAGGTCGGTGCATCAATTGTGAATCGTCTGTGCAATAGATTTTTTTCCTCAGTCCTTGATTTGAGTCCGTCAGTCACAACTGTGTGTCGGTCTGATATACATCTTCATGAATATTCAATCAATCGCCATTAAACGTCAAGTACGATTTCAGAAATGATGCGTAATTAATTCATTACATATCCAGAAACTTCGGTTATCTGTCTGGAAGATTGCGTGGATCCTTTTCCTCTTTTTCCATTGAGGAACCATATTACCCCAAGAACTTCACACTTGACAGAATTGTTAATTTTGTTGCACATTTTAAAATCGCACAGATAAATACTAAACGGCCATCTCTGTTTCCTGTTTGCGTCATACCTTGAGTCGGCAGATCAGAATATTCCTTACTTTTAGAATGAGCGTGGCATTATGTACTCTTGCTATCTAGGAAGCTTGGGTCCCATTGTGTGTAGGCGGCCAGCCACAGAGTGTGGGGGAGTGGTCCAAGTTATTCCATGAGGTGTGAGTGACATAGTGGTGCCTGCAATAACATTTATTTTCAGCCTGAGTTTATAGAGTTTTGAAGTGTCCCCGGGGGGTCGAACAGTACGGTTGCCTCATCTGCGCGTCATGTCATTGCAGCCAGAGGTCAGTGCGCCTTGGGTTCGTGCTGTGCTGGCGACAGGGTAGGGACGGGATGGGACCAAAGGCATCACTCACCAATACGTTATGCGGCACAGTACAGCTCACACCTCAGTGCTCTCGTTGACAGCCCGTCATGCACTCAACTGACGACGGCCGACTGTGTGGTCCAGGATGTCAGTAATTGTGAAGACAAGGCCCTGGTCAGCTACCATGGATTGACCAAGATAGCAGAACATTTTTCTGAGTTGGTAAGAGGGTCGGTCGTGTGTGACATGCCTGGTCGGTGTGGAGGTTATAGCTTGAAGGTCACCCCCAGGTGACCCTCTGTGCAGGAGAGCTGGCCGCATGTTAGTCTTCTTCCCATCTGTGATGTCCCTGTAGGCAGTAACGGCAGACCATGACTGCGGTTTACATCAAGTTGGCTATGTTTTGGTGTTGAAGCCAGCAAGCGGGTAGTAGGCAACCATAATAGATCACCTTTTCGCGGTTTCTCTGAAACTAGCGACGCAGATAGAATGGTGGCATAACTGGACGTACCTTTGAGCTCTGGAAGTTTCATTATTTAAAAAGCTGAGCTTCCATCTGCTTGCGGTGGCTCTCGATGTATAATCCTTTTTGCCCCCCTCATTTGTTGGTCTCTTGAACTCTCCTTGCCTCGCTTTGGTAATTCATTAATTCTTCTGGATTACTGAGCTCAGATATTTCTGCGATGTTTGAATACTGCAGTTGTGCTCTCAAACTGAAGTTACGGAGTGTTACTTCATACCATCTTGTTATGAAGCACTGCGGCGTTTGTGTTTCCCCTTTTCTTCTTGAGTATTTGTGGCAATTATTGCCAGTTGCCCTGATGTCCATTATGTTGCCAGTATGTCTTGACACACAGCCCCCAATCTGGCCCTCTCGGCTCAGAATTTACCACATAGAACACTAAATGGTTCAAATGGCTCTGAGCACTATGGGACTCAACATATGAGGTCATCAGCCCTCTAGAACTTAGAACTACTTAAACCTAACTAACCTAAGGACATGACACACATCGATGCCCGAGGCAGGATTCGAACCTGCGACCGTAGAGGTCGCGCGGTTCCAGACTGAAGCGCCTAGAACCGCTAGGCCACATAGGCCGGCCATAGAACACTAAAAAATTATGCATGTACACCGAAAGTATTCGGTGGCGTAATAGTATATACACTACCAGCAAAAGAAGTGAAACACCCAGAAGACTTGTTTGGTTATCAGTATCACTTTGTACATGTACGCACAGTTGTGGGTATATAAGCTGCAAGAGTTGCAATTCTCTGAGACAGGTAGAACAGCCACCAGACTGCATTATTGTTGTTCGTGATTAATGTTGTTACCAGTCCACAGGTGTTTCTTCATATTTGTGGAAGCCAAACTAACCTTCTCCGAGTTCGGCTTCCACCAGTTTTTTCTATTCTCCTGCGTATAGTTTCTGCCAGTATTTTGCAACCATGACGCTCAGGCGTTGGACACAAGTATGGAAAACAACGTGAGAAATGCTTGCTTGGACATGAATGCAGATACTAGCCCAGCCTGCAGGTTGCGCTGTTGTGTTTGATCTCGAACAGTGCCTGTACAGTGCCCTGTATAGGTTGCAAGTGAAAGGCGTGGAGTAAACAGTGTTCTGCGTAGTTGTTAGTGCAGTAAGTCGGAACCAAGTGAATCCGAAAGGGAGAAAATCGTTGGTACTCGTACGGTGGGTACTTCCGTTACCGAGGAAGCCGAAGCGTTTGCTGCTTCAGGAGGCACTATATAGATGAGTTTTACCACTTACAGTGGAAACAGAAAAACTTCATCCGCAAAGTCTCAATGCAGATGTGGTCATTGAGGAGAACTGTGATGAAACAAAAGAGGTCGACAGCTATAGAACCAAATTACAATGAAATGCAGATGTTCAGCTGCTGACAGGCGTTGATAAATATCAACGGGCACAGTTGAAAATGTATGCCTCGACCGGGACTCGCACCCGGGATCTCCTGCTTACTTGGCAGACGTTGTATCCGTCTGATCCATCTTTCTTTTCTTATTGTTTAATCTCATTTTGTTCGTAATTGAGAGTTGTATTTGTTTGGGGCAGACGTCCTATGATACTCGTTGAAGTTCATCGTTGGTAGATTAACTCAGTTTTTTAATTACAGAGGGCAGTTAACCGTCTGATCTAACACGCTGATCTACCGCGCCGGCCAGAGGACACAGAGGATAGTGCGACTGCAGCAACTTACTGTCCACACAATACGTTTATAGTGCCCCTAGCCACTATACTCATTACTAACGGCTGTCAATCTACCGCTTCCGTAAGAGTTCGGACAATATGAGTGTATCCCCACCGAGGAAGATTATGAAGTCTGAAGGGATTTAGCTTGACTGATATATCTTGCATGAAAGGTAGAATACGTAAAGTTTTTTTTTAAAATTACCGCTACCAGTCAAAAACATTGTCAACTATTGTATTACTTATTTATTTAGCTACATTTTCGAGGGAATACCTTATCTTCAGGCTAAATGGCACTACAAAAACAACTTCAAATAAATGGCTCTAAGCACTATCGGACTCCCCTAGAACTTGTTGTTGTGGTCTTCAGTCCGGAGACTGGTTTGATGCAGGTCTCCATGCTACCCTGTCCTGTGCAAGGTTCTTCATCTCCCAGTACTTACTGCAACATACATCCTTCTGAATTCTGAATCTGCTTAGTGTATTCATCTCTTGGTCTCCCTCTACGATTTTTACCCTCCACGCTGCCCTCCAATGCTAAATTTGTGATCCCATGATGCCTCAGGACATGTCCTACCAACCGGTCCCTTCTTCTTGTCAAGGTGTGCAACTAACTCCTTTCTCCCCAATTCTATTCAATACCTCCTCATTAGTTATGTGATCTACTCATCTAATCTTCAGCATTCTTCTGTAGCACCACATTTCGAAAGCTTCTATACTCTTCTTGTCCAAACTATTTATCGTCCATGTTTCACTTCCATACATGGCTACGCTCCATACAAATACTTTCAGAAACGACTTCCTGACGCTTAAATCTATACACGATATTAACGAATTTCTCTTCTTCAGAAAAGCTTTCCTTGCGATTGCCAGTCTACATTTTATATCCTCTCTACTTCGACCATCATCAGTTATTTTGCTCCCCAAATAGCAAAATTCCTTTTCTACTTTAAGGGTCTCATTTCCTAATCTAATTCCCTCTGCATAACCCGACTTAATTCGACTGCATTCCATTATCCTCGTTTTGCTTTTGTTGATGTTCATCTTATATCCTCCTTTCAAGACACTGTCCATTCCGTTCAACTGCTCTTCCAAGTCCTTTGCTTTCTCTGACAGAATTACAATGTCATCGGCGAACGTCAAAGTCTTTATTTCTTCTTCATGGATTTTAATCCGTACTCCGAATTTTTCTTTTGTTTCCTTTACTGCTTGCTCAATATACAGATTGAATAACATCGGGGAGAGGCTACAACCCTGTCTCACTCCATTCCCAAATACTACTTCCCTTTCATAACTCTCGACTCTTTTAACTGCCATCTGGTTTCTATACAAATTGTGTATTTCTACGGAATCCAAACTGATCTACCGCGAGTTCAGCTTCTACCAGTTTTTCCATTCGCCTGTAAGGAATTCGTGTTACTATTTTGCAACTGTGACTTATTAAAATGGTAGTTCGGTAATTTTCACATCTGTCAACACCTGGTTTCTTTGGGATTGAAATTATGATATTCTTCTTGAAGTCTGAGGGTATTTCGCCTGTCTCATACATCTTGCTTACTAGATGGTAGAGTTTTGTCAGAACTTAGAACTACTTAAACCTAACTAACCTAAGGACAGCACACACATCCATGCCCGAGGCAGGATCCGAACCTGAGACCGTAGCGGTCGCGCGAATCCAGACTGTGGCGCTTAGAACCGCTCGGCCATCCCGGCTGGCAACAACTTTAAATAATGTCATACTGATGTTAAACGGTCTTTTCGTAAATGCCAGAAGAACAAAGATGACCACAGCATTTACGAAAAGACTATGTAAGATGAGTATGACCTTATTGTAAAGTTGATTTTGTAATGCCATTTAGCCTGAAGATGAGGTATTCCCTCGAAACAAGTCACTAAATAAATAAGTAATACAATAGTTGACAAAGTTTGTGGCTGGCAGCGGTAATTTAAAAAAAAAACCTTTAGGTATTTGTTGAGACAGTCACGGTCGAAAAATAGTGAAAATGGCTTCAAAAGATGGAATAGTTTTGTCAGGACTGGCTTACTCAACGATGAATGAAATATGTGCGTGAAAGTGATCTTGACTGACATCTCTGGTAACACAGGAACTAGATGAGAAGACGCGACGCTGCGTTCGCGGCGGCGCTGGCGCACGTGCAGCAACTGGTACGGAGCCCGAGAGGTAGAGGGAAGGGCGCGGTCCGCGAGCCGCTCCACGGAGCATGGCCGCGCCACCGTTCCCGTTCTCGCGGGACACGACCGCCCCAATCCCGGGCCCCACCTCACTCTCACTTACCTTCGATTCGCCCTGGCCAAAAACTGCCACGCTTCCCCTCGCGTCACGCTTTCTTCACCAGGAATCACTCTTCCACCCTTTACTTGCAAGCATCCTCTCCTCACAGCTGCAATACCACATCTACAAAGTAAAGTTAGTGGCAGTTTAAAGAATGATACTGGATCAGTGTTGCATACATGGAAGAATCCTGGAGATACTAGTAGGTATCAGATACATTATATAATGGTAAGACAGAAATTTAGGAACCAGGTTTTAAATTGTAAGACATTTCCAGGGGCAGATGTGGATTCTGACCACAATCTATTGGTTATGAACTGTAGATTAAAACTGAAAAAACTGCAAAAAGGTGGGAATTTAAGGAGATGGGACCTGGATAAACTGAAAGAACCAGAGGTTGTACAGAGTTTCTGTGGTGTCACCGCTAGACACCACACTTGCTTGGTGGTAGCCTTTAAATCGGCCGCGGTCCGTTAGTATACGTCGGACCCGCTTGTCGCCACTATCAATGATTGCAGACCGAGCGCCGCCACACGGCAGGTCTAGAGATACTTCCTAGCACTCGCCCCAGTTGTACAGCCGACTTTGCTAGCGATGGTTCACTGACTTCTACGCTCTCATTTGCCGAGACGATAGTTAGCATAGCCGTTAGCTACGTTATTTGCTACGACCTAGCAAGGCGCCAGTATCCGTACTATTGATATTGTGAATCATGTACCATAGAGAGCGACGTTCTCCATGAATGGATTAAAGTTAACTATTCCACCAGCTAGGTCCGTTTTTCTCAATTCTAATTCCCTTGTCATGTTCCAGACCTCACGCCTGCCTCCGTGAGCTGAGACGCGTGCATTTCGGCCTCCTTTACTGACCCTGGTTGGCTCTCCTGCCAACCACAACAGTTTCAGGGAGAGGATAAGGGAACAATTGACAGGAATGGGGGAAAGAAATACAGTAGAATAAGAATGGGTAACTCTGGGGGTTGAAGCGGTGAAGGCACCAGAGGATCAAGTAGGTGAAAAGACGAGGGTTAGTAGAAATCCTTGGGTAACAGAAGAAATATTGAATTTAATTGATGATAGCAGAAAATATAAAAATGCAGTAAATGATATAGGCAAAAAGAAATACAAACGTCTCGAAAATGAGATCGAGAGGAAGTGCAAAATGGCTAAGGATGGCTAAAGGACAAATGTAAGGATTTAGAGGCTTATCTCACGAGGGGCAAGATAGATACTGCCTACAGGAAAATTAAAGGGACCTTTGGAGAAAAGATATCCACTTGTATGAATATCAAGAGCTCAGATGGAAACCCAGTTTTAAGCAAAGAAGGGAAAGCAGAAAGGTGGAAGGAGTATATAGAGGGTCTATACAAGGGCGATGTACTTGAGGACAATGTTATAGAAATGGAAGACGATGTAGATGAAAATGAAATGATAGATATGATACTGCGTGAAGAGTTTGACGGGGGATCACAAATTTAGCATTGGAGGGCAGTGTGGAGGGAAAAAATCGTAGAGGGAGACCAAGAGATGAATACACATAGCAGATTCAGAAGGATGTAGGTTGCAGTAAGTACTGGGAGATGAAGAAGCTTGCACAGGATGGAGTAGCATGGAGAGCTGCATCAAACCAGTCTCAGGGCTGAAGACGACGACAACAACAACAACAACTGGATCAGTGATCGAATTTTAACTACAGAGGATAGGATGCACAAAATATGGAAACACCCAGAACACAACACATTACAATGTCTAACACAGTGTAGCACACAAGATGACATTCACAACAGCTTCCGGCTTCAAGTCCTGTATGATTTTCAATGGAATTTTATACCATTCTTGCTACTAAATACTGGTAAGATCAGGTAACGATGATGCAGGTGGATAGCGAACACGCAGATTTCTCTTCAAAGTAGACCACTAAGTGGCAATAATTTTAATATTTGCTGGCTATGGTGACCAGGGCAGTCGCCACAGTTCATCATCGTGCTCACAAAACCACTCCTAGACGACGTGAGCTGCGTGAACACTGGACGTATCGTCTTCCGAAAAAGCATGACTATTGGGACATAAACTTTGAATCATGGGATCGACCTGATCAGCCAAAATGGTCGCATAATCCTTGGCAGTAAAGCGACCTTGAAAAATCCCCATGAAGTCCATGGAATACCACGCTCCAAAATAATCACCGAATCCCCGATATCTTTCACTCTAGGGGGTAAACTCAGCCAGAAACAGTGTGAAATAAAACTCATCCGAGCAAATGACTTTCTTCCAGTGTTCCATAGCCCAATCTTGTGGTTTCAGCACAACGATTTCCTGCTGTGGCCACATGTATCACTGATGAGTGGTTTTGGAACTCCGGCTCCATTGCAATTCCCCTCAAGTAGTTTTGATGATGACAGGTTTTAAGATTGTGATATTCAGTTCTGGAACGAATTTTGCAGCCATATTCCTCTTATTCTTCTATGTGTCGTCCTCTTTTGTTTCGTCACAGTCCTCTTCAGTGACCTTCCGACCCGATCATTAGATACACGCTTTACTCTGTGTTGTGACTTAACGGATTTCGTTTCTTCACTTTTTCTGTATGCGGTGTCAATCTTCGAAACGGTGCCTCTTGAAACACGAGACAGTTCGGCTCCCTTGGTCACGGTAAAACGCACCATACCCGCACCAACAGTTTGCCCACGTACGAATTAACTTTGCGCTCGTTTAGCGCACTCACAACTTCCTGCACAGAACGCTGTTCTGACCACGACCGTCACTTGCAACGTATTGAGGACAGAGCACAGGTGCAGTTCGTGGTTAAATACAACAGCGCATCCCACATGCCTGGCTAGCATTTGCATTTATGTTCAAGCATCCACTTCTTGCGAAGATTTCCGCATTTTTGTCCAACTTCTGTATTTATTTTTATTTGACATCGTATGTAAATGTTGCCGTCTAGTGGCAATGACAACCATGCTGTCACTGAAAAGAGGAAAATATACTATAATTTTAAAATACTTTCTTGTTGCAGGAACTGCTTTGTAATACATCACCTATGTTATTCAAGACGTACGTTGTAGTTTGTTTACATTAGCCGGCCGCGGTGGCCAAGCGGTTCTAGGCGCTTCAGTCCGGAACCGCGCAACTGCTACGGTCGCAGGTTCGAATCCTGCCTCGGGTATGGATGTGTGTTATGTACGTAGGTTAGTTAGGTTTAAGTAGTTCTAAGTTGTAGGTGACTGATGATCTCAGACGTTAAGTCCCATAGTGGTCAGAGCCATTTGAACCATTTTTTTGTTTACATTAAATTAAAGTAAAACTCCATCTACTTTCTAAATACTCACTAAATTTCGTATTTCTAATGCGTCTAGGTATCAACTGACTCACAAGCGAAAGTCATGGTAGTTATCCAGGAAAATAGAACAAAACTATTTTTCTTTACTTGCTTATTAGAAAGAAAATCTCTTTGTTAAGTCTTAGCTGCTAAGCTGCAACGCTATTGACAGGAGGAGGAGGAATAGGTAGAGCAGTAATAGGTTTACCAGCTCTACTTTTAGTAGAGAGGGTAAACCTCCATTTACATATCACTCTGCAAGCAGCACAGTGGTCTCAATACATGAGATGGGTTTATATTTGCTGTTAGAGTAGATCAGATTACCTTTGTGGTGTGTAAGTGTATTTACAGAGTTGGTGTTTCAGCCTGGACAGTGAGACAGGCAATAATTGTGAAACTGTCAATGGAGTACTTTGTATTGCAGTAGATGTACCTACAGTAGAAGAACGGGTTATTTATGAACAAATAAAGCAAAAGTTGACAGCAGAGGATGCTGTAACAGCAGAGGTTACTACGCTCTTAATGGATGCAGAGGCATCAGATGAAGAGGCATCACTCGTAGAAACTGATAGTGCCATGGCAGTGAGATATGAAGCAATGTCACTAGTGGCGGATTTACAAGGAAGCAGCTGTTCGTCTTATCAGCCATCAACTCCACGAAAACGAACGAAGTTCCCAGAAGAATATCTAGCTGATTTGTGCAAGATATAAACAGATCAGATAAGCAGGAAAGATGGAAACATTGATCCTCTCCGTCTTGTCCTGGGTTACCAACTGATTTGACTATGCACTGAAAATTACAACAGTGTTGGCACAGAAAACGGAAACAAAAAGCAGGAGTATGTTACAAAATCTTTGAAAACGGGCTAAAACACGTTATTCATCAAAACCAAAATCTCTGCAGTATATGATGAATCTTGAATCACATGATCAATTTATAGCAAAGAGATAGGTAAAGGGAAAAATAAATAACCACAAATTGATACTTTTGCACTGAAAATAAAGAAGAGAATTGACCCTCACAATTCACTGCATTTCAAAGCTTCCAACTCGTGGGTAAACAAATTTAAATGTAAGAAAAGATTTGAGTGTCGCAAAATAATCCACAAAGTTGGCAACCCGTTGGTTGAAGGGGATGCCGGTATTCAACAAAAAGCTTACCGACTCGTGAAATCGCGTAAAGACGTCTGTCACTAGATCAAATAATTAATGTCGACCAGTCAAGATTTGGCAAAGAGTTACGATATGGACGGGCTCGCGCAGTGAAGGGAAACAAGCAAATCTTTCGTGCGGTTGATCCAAAGCAGCAAGCACACAATCTTATATTACGCAATGCTTGAGATTGTGATGCGTGGTACGGTGCTACACCATTTGTATGTCCCGGTATCGGAGGCCACCGGGCATTTTCCTGCAAATACGAACGTAAATTTGCCGAACATTCCTACAAATAATCTGCTAATATAACGAAGAGAGATGTAAGTCTTTCTAGAAGAAGTACTGTACCAGATATACAAGAAAAAACAAAATACCTCATTTGGCTGACTCCTGCACAGCCGAGAGAGATGACGAACAACACAACTCTACAGTTCCTGAAGACGTTGAATTCATCAAGAAGCTGATTCCAGCAAAGTGCACAGACACTGTGTAACCTGCCGACGTTTTCGTCTTCCGTCAATACAAAACTTCTGTTAACTTTATCACAGATACAGTTATGGTATTTCTGACAATAACAACGACATGTGGCATGGAGACCACTTCTTACGCCTTCAGTCGTTTGCATATTTCCTGTTCTCGGCAGGACGAACCTCCAACTTTACCAAATTTGGAATTTTTAATGCGGATACACCAACGAATTTCTAGCTGTACTTCAAACAGGAGTACTGCTTCGAAGAAGGATTAACGGAAGAGTGTTTCTATGAGAACTGTGACCAACCTGCTTCCATCAAATTTGCACACTGCTAGAGCTGTTATGGATTGACATTGCTGTTATTGCTGACTTGCATTTTATGTTGTACTCAAGTAAGTGAACTCATTTATATAGTGCTTCATGTTATACTGCTGACTATTTGTCTCAGTTGTTTAATAAATCATTCACACTTACAGCATTCTTGATGACTGTATGCAGATTTTGTTACTCTATTAACTGCACTATATATAAATACAATTTGCATGACTGCAAATCTTGACCTTCCCTTTCCAGATGCATGCATGAAAGCAATCGCGTCTAAACTGCTTCCTTTAACGACACCGCTCGTCACTAATTCTCTGTTGCGAAAATGTTGTCTAATATCTCACACATAGATAAGGTTGTTTTCTGTTAACTTACAAGTTAATTACAGAAATGTATATTTATTTCGATGGGTTTCTGCAGAGGATTTTTCAGAAATTACGGCAACGAATTATAATTTTTTTAATTGTAACATTTTTTTTCCTATCGTGCAGCTGGCGCATTTAAATCATTTGTGTGAAAATAAGTTTAAATGACGTATGTATCACTTGTATTTATGGAGCTAGAACAAATAGAAGTTTTGTTGGAGAATGCCACATGCTGTACACTGTTTGCTGAGTTTAAACGGCTGTTCTTGTGGCGGAATGTTCGTTTAAGTGAGGTGGTCAAATGAGTGCCCATTGTCCTGTATGCACAACTCAGGACGTCTGAAAGGTATGTGCTGAGACTCGATCAGGATAGAGCCAGTGAAAAATGTCGATAGTTTCCAACCACAAGGTTGGACGAGTAGTACATCTTCGAGTAGTGAGATCTTTGACAGCTAACAGAGGTAGGTGCACGCAGTAAAAGTTTGAGAGTGGTGAGGAGATGCGCAGAGACAGCAGACGTGTTTCGAGTCGGAGCTAGATGCCTGCAGGAGGCAGCCGGGTCGTGACAGCATCAAAGTAAGAATTGGCGCTATGCGCATAATAAGCTATATATTGAGCAAAACTCGGCGCATACCTGGGGAAACTAGAAAGAATAATTAATAAAATAGGTTTTCTTTGGTTAAACAATGTCTAAAAGCTAGGTAGAAATCCCATTGTTGATGCAATAAGCGTTTTGTGAAACTTTCTCGTAAATCCATGCTATAGAAGTTTTTTTTTAGTTTTTCACATGTGCCTTTAAAGTTTGAATAATAAATATTTTTTTAGATAAAATTAGAGTTTCATCTCACACCTTATGTCGTTCTCCACATCCTGTGCTTGTATTGAACCAAAAGGTACATTAAAGTAAAGTTCCCATGAGTAAAGCTAATAATTTCATTTATCAGAGTAAAATAATCTATATGCCATTGCAAAGTTGGCAAATTATTCAGATCAGAACAGAATATTTATTAAGTAACAAACAGGGCCAAAATGAGTAAAGTTATCTGGAATGACAATTTTATGCCATTACACTACGGCTGAGTTGAATATATGTTCTATTATCGGCTAAATGGGAAGGAGAGCACGAGCTAAGGCCACAGACGCAGTCAGATGCAGGTTGGTGACTTTCATTTATTTTTACCACTAAACTTTCATGCAGTCAGATGTGTATTTTGAGTATTAATTTTCCAACAATATTTTCATGCAGTCAGATAAAGTTCAGTTCAGTTAAATACGCAGTCAGATGCAAGTTTTATTAAAGACTAAAGCAGTCACATGCTGTTCAGTCTAGTTTAAATAGAGAACCTTTATTAACAACACTTTCACGTCTTACGGGTAAGATGCAAAGTTGATAGTGTCACGGGGTGACGTGCTTCCTTGAAGCGCTACTTGAAGTCATCCGGCGTTGTGAGGTCAGTGACATAAACACGTTTCTTTAGATGTCCCTATAAAAAGAAATCAATTGGTGTTAAATCGGTTGACAGTGCGGGCTATCCCGGAGAATCACGGCGTTCTAATCATCTCCCAGGATGAAACTTCCTGGCAGATTAAAACTGTGTGCCCGACCGAGACTCGAACTCGGGACCTTTGCCTTTCGCGGACAAGTGCTCTACCAACTGAGCTACCGAAGCACGACTCACGCCCCGTACTCACAGCTTTACTTCTGCCAGTATCCGTCTCCTACCTTCCAAACTTTACAGAAGTTCTCCTGCGAACCTTGCAGAACTAGCACTCCTGAAAGAAAGGATATAGCGGAGACACGGCTTAGCCACAGCCGGGGGATGTTTCCAGAATGAGATTTTCACTCTGCACCGGAGTGTGCGCTGATATGAAACTTCCTGGCAGATTAAAATGTTTGGAAGGTAGGAGACGAGATACTGGAAGAAGTACAGCTATGAGGACTGGGCGTGAGTCGTGCTTCGGTAGCTCAGATGGTAGAGCTCTTGCCCGCAAAGGCAAAGGTCCCGAGTTCAAGTCTCGGTCGGGCACACAGTTTTAATCTGCCAGGAAGTTTCATATCAGCGCACACTCCAGTGCAGAGTGATGAAAATCTCATTCTGGAAACATCCCCCGGCTGTGGCTAAGCCGTGTCTCCGCTATATCCTTTCTTTCAGGAGTGCTAGTTCTGCATGTTTCGCAGAAGAGCTTCTGTAAAGTGTGGAAGGTAGGAGACGGATACTGGCAGAAGTAAAGCTGTGAGTAGCGCGCGTGAGTCGTGCTTCGGTAGCTCAGTTGGTAGAGCACTTGCCCGCGAAAGGCAAAGGTCCCGAGTTCGAGTCTCGGTCGGGCACACAGTTTTAATCTGCCAGGAAGTTTCATATCAGCGCACACTCCGCTGCAGAGTGAAAATCTCATTCTGGATCTCCCAGGATACTCGTTGTTGACTTCTTGCATAACATCGCTCAGGGTCACCACCGTGCTGCCGTCACATGCGTCCTCCGATGTCTATACTGACATTTTAGAGCAGTGCGCCCAAATTATCGACTATGAAGGAGTGGAACATCTCATCCGTCAGGGTAGTTGCGAGTTAATCATTACAAATGGAACGAAAAGTCGGGTTAAGGAGGGATGGGAACAATACTACCCTGAAATTCGCCTCAGTGATTTAGGGAAAACACGGCAAACTTCAGTCTGGATGGCCGATCCAAATACCAGTCAAGTCGATCACTTGACTATAATCACCTATTTCCCAAGCACAGTACTATGCAGAGATTGTATAAGATGTAACGTACAATAATCTGACGATGGCAGACAGCCAAATTAGACTGGTGTGCAAAGCTCAAAAACGAAGATTAACAGTATTTGTCAACTCCCAAGTAACATGGCTCGATCAAATTTGGATAATACCTTGGAAGAACTGTAGGCGCCCCGGTGGTCCCGGTCTCCTACGGTGGACTTGAGGCCGAGCGGCGACCTCTCCAGTTGTCAGGATGCTAGGAAATGACTGTGGACGCGTCAGAAACGCCAAAGAAACACTATTAATTTACGACACCTTTATTCCTGACGAGTACAATGTGGCCCACGTAACACAGGCTGGCTGAGCTTGGTGATATCAACGACCTTCCTCGAGTCCTCGCTGACACGTAGCGGTGACACCTCTCCGGGCCGCACCAGTCTTGCTAGCGCAGCGCTCCGTGCTGCGACGTAGCGGAGGAATGTCCTTACTTTGTACTTCGGCCGCGCGTGGCTGGTGGCGCCCGGCTGGTCGCGGAGAGCAGGAGGCTCCGGGTTAGAGTCCCGGCGTTGTCGGCACGAGAAGCATTCGCGTAGTGCGAAGTGTACTCTATCCCATCCCGTCGTCTTCCCTGTCCTGGTGGCTCGTCCGCGGTCGACGGCCGGAACGGGCTGCAGTTCCCCAGTGTCGTCGACTCACCTGGTTGTGACGGCGGATGCGCAGGGCCTATGCCCCGCACGATATTGATGAGAGCTCACTGATATGGTCAGCGTTGGCGGTGAGCGAGTCTGCCGCGATGTCTGCTAATTCTGGGTTGTTGATTGACAGTGGCAGCAGAGAGGATCAGAGCTGGTACTCTCCCCTCACGTCTGCTGCTGGACGTGCTGTCCTTACTGCAACATCTCCTTAATAAAGATTAACATCTCGATCACCGAGCTGAGCGCTACGCAGCGACCCAGTACACATCTAACTGCAAGTCTAACTGCGAGTACCCAGTACACATCTAACTGCAAGTCTTACTACGACTGCCTTCTTGCTACCAAAGCTGGCGTATATAAAGGAAGCACGAGCGATGCCCTGACGTTATGCTCGTTTGTAATGAACGCATTCATTCCACTTATACTGCTGATTAATCTGTCGTACTCGCCCCTTAGGTGTTCCTGCGACAGGGTTATGTGTTGTTACGGCAGACTTATGCGAAGTTGTGAAATGCAGTAAAGCTGATACTATACCTCTGTCTTACACTCTACGAAAGTCTCCGTCTAACATGAACCCGCGTGCTAAGCAATTCTCTCTCACCTGTTGTGCGTAACCAGGCCATTGCCCCTGTGTGACGACACATTCCGATATAAGTGCAATCCTCTTACCTCTTGGCTAACCTACTGTTTCCGGCTCTCGGCATAGGCACAATATTCCACGTTTCCAACTCTTTACTATTCTGCGACACTATAGAACTGCTGCAGAATGATACAGAAGGTAACCAAAAGAAATTTGTAATGAAATGATCAGAAATTGCACTTTGAATAAAAAATAAAAATTGGCCTGAAGTCACCACGATTTATCATGGGTTTTCATAGGGTGTGTGAGCACCACGAACTGGAATGCGTGCTGTGCAGCGTGTACACATGTTCGCCACGAGCGTGGTAAGGATTTCTTCGAGTGGGACGTTCCATTTCTCCACCAGCGCAGCCGACAGTTGCTGTATGGTAAATTAGCCCAGTCAACGAGGAAAAATTACTGGTAAAACTTCGTGTAGTAGCAAATTGTTCTACAACGTCAGGGAGGGGAGGAAGGAGAAGGTAATGAATAACATACTTAAAATCCTTATCCTTGGGATATGATCGCCGGGTGAGGTGCGTTTGGAGGCCAGTTTTTAGGTTTTTCTTGAATAACTCCAAAATGGCAGCGCAAAATTAAAATGCATTAGATTTTCTGCTAAAACAGTGGTATGCATTTTTCTCAAGGACAAATTGTTCCCACTTTGTAAGGGATGAAAAAATCTCAGATTGTTAAAAACAGTGTTTCAGTGGTATAAAAATGTTTATTGTTAAATAACGTCGGTTAAGAACAAATATTAAATGTTTGTACCACATAGAAGTGCAACAGAACAATATTAATGGATAATTTACGTTCTAGGGGAATAAAAGAGTGGAAAGGCGGGGTTGGAGGTTACTTGCGTTAGGGAAGTCAGGTCAACAGATTGCGATCTTGAATTTTCCTTCTTCTCTGGAATGAAGAGCGAGTATGCTGATTCCCATTGTCTCTATCGCACCACGTCACAAAAAAACAAACTACAGGTTGTTTCTCAAAATTACACCAACCGTACCGCAGCCCGCTTTATGTAATCGCTGGCGATGCACTGTGCAGACTTACCCGGGTGTGTTTATTTTCCACGAAGTGCGTTAATACTACATGGAATACAGATATGAATTTCTAATAGTAGTAACGCAAGAAATGCATATAGACAGAAGCTATGTAAATCTTTGCACACTGTCCTACAATGCTAGAAGGGAAATAGATTCTTAGTAATCCTGTATGTCAGGTGGAGCGTTCTTTCTGGAAGGGCAGTTTCCTCCTCCACGAGTGGGGCTCACTTTTCAGTTTACAGACAGCTGAATCATGTTGTATGCTCTATCGGACAGACGGCAGCTGCGCTCAGAGTGGGACGTTGCGTTGTCCTGCTAGTAGATGCCATTGTACCGAGGAAAACCAAACTGCGTGAAGTGTGGACACGTTTCACTTGGATAGACGTATATTTGTGTTAATCCAGTGTGCCTTTCACAGCGACGAGATCACACAGCGAATGCCTCGAAAAACATTCCCACACCATAACGCTCCCCTCTCCGGTCTGGACCCTTCCGAAAATTGTTGCAGTGTGTTTTCCTTCACACATTTCACGCCGATTCATCTGGAAAAACCACATGTCATCACTCAATTGACGTACAGTTGCGCTACTGGCGTGCAAATTCCGGCCTTCGTCACAGACAAATGGCAGTCAGCCTGCTGCAGAGGCTTCTAGCACCAAGGTTCGCTGAGCGGTTGTCGAGGAGAGACTATTGGTAACGCCTTCGTTCATCTGGGCGTTCAGCTGCCCAACAATCGTACCTAAGTTTGCTAGCACCATATAAGCCAATAGATAGATATGGCATTAATTGTAGTAAACAGTATAAGATTAATATTGCTGATGGAGTAATACTGAGTATAATAAACTGGTCTTATACTGTGCAGCAATCTTTGTAATAAACAAAGACGAAAAAAAGAAATAATTCCATTACCGTATTTACCGCTTCGCCAAATGTGTATAGATTCTGTTGGATCTACTCCTGCTGAAAGGAGATTGCATCTGGACTGCTGAGAAATGAATACTTCTGCTACCGAGCTCCTTCACAGCCCTGTGCCGTGTGCCGTGCGCTGAGCGCCATCCTATTGTCTGAAGTGAGGAAAGCCATTTGTCTAATGTCGCGGCCGCTTTTAAAATTCATGAGTCGGTTGAGCGGCCCAGTTCTTCCCGTCGCGAAGCCGTAGCCATTGATTCGAATAGCCTTCACCGGCACTTGGGCTGAATCGCAGAGGACGTACTTCCGATGCAAATGTACCTGCGGGACCAGCGCGGAAGTGTGATTCCAGAAACAGCCTCTCAGCACAAATCCTCGATAAAGAGTTTAACGCAGTGCCGGTCTCAGATCCTTGGCGTCGTCTCGGCACAGCAGTCGGTGCGCATAAGAATGAGATACTGTACGTAACATATTTCTTCGTGTGCGTTCTTTAGTGAGGGCACGTATTCTAGTAACTGCGCCGGTCGGGGTGGTCGAGCGGTTCTAGGTGCTACAGTCTGGAACCGCTACGGTCGCAGGTTCGAATCCTGCCTCGGGCATGGATGTGTGTGATGTCCTTAGGTTAGTTAGGTTTAAGTAGTTCTAAGTTCTAGGGGACTAATGACCTCAGAAGTTGAGTCCCATAGTGCTCAGAGCCATTTGAACAATTTTTTTCTAGTGACTGTGGTGTGTTATGAAACGTTTTCCCCACTTATTTAAATAGGTTAATCTATCACAGCGACACAGTTAGCTGCCAAGATAGTACGAGAATTAAGAGATTAGTAATAGAATTCTTCTAGTTAAAAACGGCACGGCTGTAAATATTTAGAGTTCATTACGTAAAGTTTGTACGAACAAACCAGTGGATAAAAGTGCTGTCTAATATTGGACGAAGATTTGCCAAAATCCTGAAGATGTTGTTTTTATTATTTGGGCTAAAGGTGTATAACATAGTGCTAATCCAGAACCGAACTGCTAAATTAAAATGTTAAACAGAGAAATAGATAGTAAAATAAATGCAATTCTTCAGCTTTTCCGGCGATCTGTTGTGGTCTTGAGATGTCGGGTGTTCTGGCAGATATCAGTCTCATTCATATCCGGATAACCGGCACAACACCCGACACCTCAAAATGCCAATTAAATGTACGTAAATTAATGCAAAGACAAAAAAGGGAGTGCACATACATAAGTGGTCGAAAATTATACCGATGTTTGAAAGGAAACGGTTTGCTGATCAGTACCAGCTTAGAGACCAATAAGGGATTTTATTTACGAACACTCTATTTAAAACTTCCTGCACAATCCGCTGCAGAGTGAAAATCTCTATCTAAAACCTGAGAAGATAAACAAAAATTTACTGTATGACTCTTGTGACTTTCTGCTTTTATACTTTCTCTTTTTCTACTCAATCGCGACGTTAGCCACCAAACCAGATAACTCACTTCATTCTATGTCGTTTTAAGACCGTCAATCCTTTGACTAAGCCTATGACTTTCCTCTCCCTTCCTATGTTGTATAAATCTTTTCGTTTGTTCAGACAGCTACGTGCAACAGTCTTAATGATATTATCTCGATATTCACCTCCTTCTCGAACCCTGTATTTTCATTATTCTTTGTTCTATATCAAGTGCCACACTATTTCCAGTCCTGGTAAGACTTCCATAAACTTCTCTATTCGCCTTTTCTTCTTAGTATCTCTCATTTCGCACTTGTCTGCCTACTTCATTTGTAGCATCATTACGTATCACCAAATTTCATCTGAGCGGATGGTAATGTAGTACTTCAGAACCATATTTCAAGTGATTCCAGTTCTATGTGTGTGAAATCTTATGGGACTTAACTGCGAAGGTTATTAGTCCCTAAGATTACACCCTACTTAACCTAAATTATCCTAAGGACAAACGCACACACCCATGCCCGAGTGAGGACTCGAACCTCCGACAGGACCAGCCGCACAGTCCATGACTGCAGCGCCCTAGACTGCTCGGCTAATCCAGCGTGGCGATTCCAGTTCTAACTTATTCGATTTTTACACAGCGAACCTCATTTCCAAGCAGTGTTACACTCCAATTGAAAAATCGCACAGTCTCTTTGAAACCTATCTTTGATACCAGTAGAACTCTTTTGTTCAACGAAGCATTCGTTTCTTGTCGCGGTAGTGGTGTCTGTAGATTCTGAGAGCGATCTGGGCTGTCACCTGATGGTTGCTTCACAATTTTTCATCCAGTAGATCGCCTTTTAAATCAGAGGTGACTTATTTATGAGACATGTCCAAGGACTGTTTCCTTTTCGATAAATGCGTTAATACTTACCAAATACAGAATTTCAAACCACAATGTCACTGAGAAAACGACATTAGCCGAAGAACGAATGTCAAGAGAGACAGAATTTTGCAGTAAGATTTATGTATGAACTAGAGACATAGAAAACAATGACTCGTCTGAATGCATGAACGTATGGATGTATTTCGTTCCGATTTTCAGCGAATGTAATAAAATCATACCAGAGAATATAAGGCAGGAATTATTATTTCTTTTAAGTCGGCTGTCATAAGAGATGCGACTGGATAATGTGTAAAGTAATAATTCTCATAACGTCGCGAACTTTTATCCACTTAACGCGAGCGTCAGTGTATGGAGTTCAGTGGAGTTTTGAGCACTGCACAGTAAAGCTGTTCTGAAAATATTTTAAGATATAGTTCTCAAAATCGGATGACCGTACCCAAGATTTTTAAAACAACGGCTTACATTCCATAAGCAGAAAGTATATTACTCGATAAAAGCACATTCTATTAGCCAAAAAATTAATGAACAGTAGCTAGTAACACACAATTAACGTAAGTACTATCGACGTAGAAAAAGTGTACGACAATGTAAAATAATGCAAGATATTCGAAATTCTCATAAAATCTGTATAAGCCATCGTAAATATGCAGAATGTATAAGAATCAACAGGGAAAATAAGAATGGAAGGCCAAGCTTGATGTGCTCGGATTAGAAAGAGTGTGTTTCCCCCCTACTGTATGTCGAAGAAGTAACGAAGGAAATAAAAGAAAGGTTCAGGAGTGGGATTAAAATTCAACGTGAAAGTACCGTGATGAAAAAGACTGCTACATTTATATGATAAGTTTTTTTTTATGATTCAACTAGTTTCGAGCCGTAAGAGCGATTGCTTCAGGGATACACATTTCTTTCATAATTTATTTCAAACGACAACCAGTAGATGACCCAACCTTCTTCATCCAATTGTGATAAAAATCGTTTGAAATAAATTATGAAATAAATATTTCATATCCCCGAAGAAGTGGCTGTAACGCCTCGAAACCAGTTGGATCATAAATAAAGATTTATCATACAGTTGAAGTGGTCTGTCTCATCATCGTAGGTTTGTACAGCTGCAGATTCCCACAGTACTACATTTTCTGCAATCAGGATCAAAGGGCATAGATGACAAGATCCGCTACGACAACGCAATACTCAGTGAAAATGGGGAAGAATGGAAGAGCACAATATGCACTCAGAGTAAACTGAGGAAAGACGAAAGTAATAAGAAGCAGCAGGAATTAGAAGAGTGGTACCCTTAACATCAAAATAGGGGATCATGAAGTAGGTGAATTGAACGAATTCTGCTACCTTGGATGTAGCAATGGTGGCATAAAAAGCAGAGTAGCGCCGGCGAAAACGGTATTCCTGGCCAAGAGAAGTCCACTGATACCAAACATGGGACTTAATTTGAGGAACAAATTTCTAAGAATTTGGAGCACAGCGGCGTATGGTAGTGAAACACGAGGTGTGGGAAAACCGGAACAGAAGAGAATCGAAGTGTTTTAGACGTTGTTATAAAAGGATGTCGAAAACTGAATCACTAATAAGGCAAGACATTAGTTATCTGTAAAATCCCGAGGATAGAAATATATGGAAAAAAATGACCGGAAAAAGGGATAGGATTATAGGATTATAGCACATGTTTTAAGCCAGCTGTAGATACTAAAAACTTTGGGGGCCGACAGAGATTCGAATACGTCCAAATCCAACAAATAATTCAGAACGTTGGCTGTTCAGTGTTACTCTGAGATGAAGAGACTGGTACAGTTCAGAAATTCGTGGCGGGCTGCATCAAGCCTTTCAAATGACTGATGATGTGACAAATAATAACATAAAAATAAAAAAAGACGCAAGGAAGAACAGTAACAGACCTTAAGAAAATTACAGTACGCTTTACTGCAGTTCTGGACCGACTCCTTGTCTGTAGATCGCCTGCAAGGCAGTTGCAGAGTTCTTCCGTAAAAGATCGCAAACCCCTTCATGAGCGCTGTCCGTTCTTCAGTTCACAGACAGTCTGTATCGGCAAATGAAACTTGGACTGATTTTAGAGGCAAATGCTTTTGTCAGATGCGTGTTCGTCTAGCGTCGGAAAAGAGGGAATTTCTCAAGAACAACGAACTTTGCTTGCAAATAATTCAATTGGTGGAACTCAAAATACAAGATGGTCAATCAGAGATAAGAACAAAAACAGGATGAATTTAGTGAACAAAAACAGGCTGAATTTAGTGAAGACAATAGGACGCTTTAATGCAATATGTATATGAGGCCTTCACAGTCTTGTAGAGGCTCACTGAAGATTGTTGTCGTTAAACTATGTAAGGAAGGCCAGGTAGAGCTATTGATTCCTTTAAACTGTTTTCTCACTTGAACAGTAACACAAAATTTCACCGGGTATTATCGAAGATTCGCCGGTATCAGTCAACTTCCACTGATATAGAAAAAAACAAAAATTTAGTTCTCTCACTGTTTTCGTGAGTGTTCTGATTCTTACATTTATTTGGTGTTAAACTGGCTGATGGCGGCCAAAACCAGTGATTTATGTTGAAATTTTATGTGATTGTTGTAATGGATAAACAATTTATAAAAATAATTTTGTCATTCACAGATTGGCCTGTATTAGTACAGAACTGCCCTTCTTCGTGAAAGCAACAAGCTGCTTGATGTTGACACACTGGCAGCGAAATTTATTAATGTACCTGAGTAAGAGCCAGCATCCAATGTTATGTTTGACTCAAATTATCGAATAAGTACCGACCAGGAAAACTCTTCTGAGGTTAGCAGCGGTAGAACGGGAACATATATATATTATTTTGTGGTGGACAGATGATAGTTGTTTTCGTTTAATACATCAGAGTAACGTATTAACTACATTTACTACCTTTGTTCCCGCCTCCATAGCCGAATGGTTATCATAGCTGCCTTCGTCGTGGAAGATTCAGCGTTCGATTTCCATTGCCTCCTCAGATTTTTTCTGAGGTAGACATGACTGGTACGGATCCACTCAGTCGTGTGAGACCAGATAGGCTGCTCGCATAAAGATGCAGCGATATCATCGGGATCCATCTACTGTCAATAATGGCTGGAGAGAGACGTGCAGACCGCATGTTCTACTATCGTAGATCTCTACTCATACTGCCTTGTAACCAGTCGGCGAGTCAGAACAGGCCTAAATATAATCAGTGAGTGGTATTTACGTTTACCAATTCTGTAAAGAGTCCAAATTTGACCACGTTCGAAAACAGATTAATTACATGGAAATAAAACCAATTACTATTTGCTTCCATTACGATCCAGTAGCTGGTGCACACAATAATTTTTTTATAGTGTGACATCCCTAAGCAGCTATTTGCAACTATTAATAATTTTCAATAAATAAACTGTTCTAGTCTGCTTTTGTTCTGCTGTATTAAATTACCGGTTCTTGGATTACAAGGCCATTATTAGACATTTACTGACTGTTGTCGTCAAAGAAGTTACTGTGTTTGTAAACGACATTGGAAAACAAGTTACACATCTAGGCTGAAGCACAAACGCACAGTAAATAACGCCTTTGACAGTGTGGTGGTACTGAATATTAAAAAGTAAAATGTTCAACAATATACAAATACAGGGTGTTACAGAAAAGTACGGCCAAACTTTCAGGAAACATTCCTCACACAGCAAGAAAGAAAATATGTTATGTAGACATGTGTCCGGAAACGCTTACTTTCCATGTTAGAGCTCATTTTATTACTTCTCTTCAAATCACATTAATCATGGAATGAAAACACACAGAAACAGAACGAACCAGCGTGACTTCAAAAACTTTGTTACAGGAAATGTTCAAAATGTCCTCCGTTAGCGAGGATACATGCACCCACCCTCCGTCGCATGGAATCCCTGATGCGCTGATGCAGCCCTGGAGAATGGAGTATTGTATCACAGCCGTCCACAATACGAGCACCAAGAGTCTCTATATTTGGTACCGGGGTTGCGTAGACAAGAGCTTTCAAATGCCCCCATAAATGAAAGTCAAGAGGGTTGAGGTCAGAAGAGCGTGGAGGCCATGGAATTGGTCCGCCTCTACCAATCCACCGGTCACCGAATCTGTTGTTGAGAAGCGTACGAACACTTCGACTGAAATCTGCAGGAGCTCCATCGTGCATGAACCACATGTTGTGTGGTACCCGGAAAGGCGCATGTTCTAGCAGCACAGATAGAGTATCCCGTATGAAATCATGATAACGTGCTCCATTGAGCGTAGGTGGAAGAACATGGGGCCCAATCAAGACATCACCAACAATGCCTGCCCAAACGTTCACAGAAATCTGTTTGATGACGTGATTGCACAATTGCGTGCAGATTCTCGTCAACCCACACGTGTTGATTGTGAAAATTTACAATTTGATCACATTGGAACGAAGTCTCATCCGTAAAGAGAACATTTGCACTGAAATGAGGATTGACACATTGTTGGATGAACCATTCGCAGAAGTTTACCCGTGGAGGCCAATCAGCTGCTGATAGTGCCTGCACACGCTGTACATGGTACGGAAACAACTGATTCTCCCGTAGCACTCTCCATACAGCGACGTGGTCAACGTTACCTTGTACAGCAGCAACTTCTCTGGCGCTGACATTAGGGTTATCGTCGACTGCACGAAAAATTGCCTCGTCCATTGCAGGTGTCCTCGTCGTTCTAGGTCTTCCCCAGTAGCGAGTCATAGTCTGGAATCTTCCGTGCTCCCTAAGACGCCTATCAATTGCTTCGAACGTCTTCCTGTCGGGGCACTTTCGTTCTGGAAATCTGTCTCGATACAAACGTACCGCGCCACGGCTATTTCCCCATGCTAATCCATACATCAAATGGGTATCTGCCAACGCCGCATTTGTAAACTTTGCACTGACTGCAAAACCACGTTCGTGATGAACGCTAACCTGTTGATGCTACGTACTGATGTGCTTGATGCTAGTACTGTAGAGCAATGAGTCACATGTCAATAGAAGCACCGAAGTCAACATTACCTTTCTTCAATTGGGCCAACTGGCGGTGAATCGAGGAAATTCAGTACATACTGACGAAACTAAAATGAGCTCTAACATGGAAATTAAGCGTTTCCGGACACATGTCCACATAACATATTTTCTTTATTTGTTTGTGAGGAATGTTTCCTGAAAGTTTGGCCGTACCTTTTTGTAACACCCTGTATAAAATAAAAACGTTACTTGACGAGATAACTTCAAGAGGTATTAACACTGAAAATAATACAAGCACCACTTAAAAGAAAAACTTAAACAGTTGTAACTTCCGACTATATGGATTACATAGGCAGCTTGAATAAGACAAACTCAGTGAGTACCGGAAAATAGGGAAATATGAAGGAACATACAGTGTGGGAAATAATGATGTGAAGTCTAGAGGAAGGGAAGTGTTAAACTGTGTCGGGTCATTTAAGATTAGCTCTGGACTGTGAGAGAGATTTCTGTTAATTTCCAGAGACACCAGCAGATTGAGTTTTTGGCCTTTGTTTGCCAAGTGAAGGACACGGGACGCTGGCTGGTAACTGCGGCCCTCATTCAGTACATGCTCAGCAAATGTCGGAATTCTGCTACCTCCAGCTGCCTTGTCAACTAAATTATTTTATTGGTTTAGTTTATTAGTATAAACTACTACGTAGGCGTGCTTTTCCAGTTTTGTGCTGAAGTTTTTTAGTGGTACTGCCTTTATATTTATTCATAGTTCAACTTTTTACTTTTTACATTGCATTACCAGCACAATGTCGAAGATGTAATTTACTGTTCGTTTGTGCTTCAATCTAGATGTGTAAATTCTTTTCCGATGTCGTTTACAAACATTGTAAATACTTTGCCAACAATAGTTAGTAAAAGTTTGATGATGGCCTTATAAACCGAAAACGGGTTAACACCATAAATTAATACTATAGAATAACAGAAGTTTATTATAATGTTGTTCTACTAAGAACCGACCGAAGGTTCAGTTAACATAATACTTTTCATGTAGCTTCTAGTGGGCTAAATGACTAAGAGCGCCCTTCATACGGAGGTAAAAATAAGGGGAACTGTCACAACGTCAAAAACTTGAAGCCGAAGTCCGTCACCTTAGTTGCCCAAAACTTTACTTGCAGGTGTTTTCATTGTTTCGCCAGCTAGCGTCCTTTAGGGGTGTACTAGTCGTTCTGATTGGAAAGCGTTTCGTTTTATGTATGAAATACAGATTTTCCAGAAGAAAGCAAATGAATAGTGAATGAATAGGATGATAAAGATGACATGTCTGCGGTAATATAATTCATTAGTTGAAATATCACAGATTTTCTAGACTTCAAAAGTTCGGAACATTTAATCTCGTACAACCTCTTTGTTTTCCTGTTCTATAATTCATTGTAAGTCCTTGGATGTTTTTTCTGCTTATTCAAAGTTTCTACCTGAGTTGCATCTTTCTCGGTGTTTATTTGTAAATCAGGTTTAGAACAGTCGGATTAAATTTGTCACACAAGAAACATGTGTCAGTTCTGGGGTACGCGAAACTTATGCTGTAGTTCGTTATGAAAACAGTCGATATTTTCGTGTGAAACAGGGTTTGGAGGATTTTTCTCTCAATATAACAGAGGTAGATTTCGGGTATTAAGTTCATCTGGTAAATATAACAGTTTGCTATCATGAAAGCTATAATGTTATTTGCAACCTCTGTATACATTGATGCACTTTAGATACTGTTTCTCCTTTAAGTATGTTTGGTCTAGCCTTATGTTTTCGTCGGGTGTCTGCATGTGCTTTCCCTGTAGTAACCAGTGCCTTTTTAAGAATAACAAGACACCTGTTGCTGATGCCGTTCAATACCAATAATGCTGGTTGACTTAACTGAACAACCTGTATTTGTTCATCTCTACTGATACGCACGTTATGCTATCATATCATGATAGGCAGCTTCATCTGGACTTTTCTTTGATCTTCTTCCCATCACAGGATTAACACTGATAATTTTAATTAGGTGAGTTTTGTGTATCATAGGAAGCCATTTGATTGAATTCCTTCATAATCTGTTCCTTGTTAGAAATGGAACATTCTGAAAGCATCCCAATCGTAAGGAGTAAGAGCCGTCACCTGTAACGTCACTCATGGCCCGCAATCGTTTTAAAGAATTAAAAATAAGCTCCAACACATTTGTTTTCCTTGTATTCTGCACACACCTTGAATGTTCATCTTAATATTGCGATGTTCTGATACCTTCATTTCACTTAAGAAGTAACAGTCTCGGCAAAAGTAACACATGAGTGGTTTTGCTCATATTAACGAAAAAACTTCTTTTCTAGTCTACTTTGGATGCCAAATGTGGCGCAATTTTATATCTGTGTTAGCTTTACTAATAAGTAATGTAACAGTCGATTTTAGTTTACAATGTGTCAATGACTGGCAAGTATTGTTGGAAAGCCAGTGACATGAAGCTACAGCATTATGAGATGAAATATACAAGGTTAAGAAAAAAGGTCTAAGTAGAAAATGGATCTTAATCGTCATTCTCAAGTATGTCAAAACTTTATCACAGATTTCGAGCACTTTCATAAAAAACCTTAATTATAGTACTTCCATTACTCTTTAATCTAGCATTATGAACTAAATTTTAAATTTTGATCGACTTTGATCGTCATACCCGTGTACCCTTATTCTATATGCACATAATATTTCTTATTACGCAGACTTCTGTTGTAGGTTGTATCTGATAAGTGAATTGTACCAAATTTCATCTCCTCTATAATGGATGATGAATAGTACTATCAGAACTGCGTACTGGTGGCATTTATTGATTTGCAAACTGCTGAGAACGCGCCTACGTTACAGGCACCACATCTACGTATGGCGCCGCCACATTTCGGACTTCATGAAACTGTAGGGACTGAAGCAACATTATTCCATGATGTCCCACAAGAAATTCCGCATTTTTTCAACCGGAACTGGCCGAGATAGAAACTGTATTGCTTTATTTATTGAAAGCCTCTAGTATATAGACAGTTCACCTTTCCCAAGAATCGAGAACCTCGACGATTTCTGCCTATTATAGACATTGGCATTGTCAAGATATCGGTTCCTGGTATCCCAAGACTATCGAGAATGTTTCTATTTTAATTCTGAAGTCGGATAGGAAATGACAAAAGAAATATAATATAGTTGCAGATAAACACTTCTCTGTTGTTTTTTTAATTGTGCTGTGAAACCTGGTATCTCTCCCAATTTCATGATTCTAGGTCAACGGGAAGCCCCTTATAGGTTTAATGAGTGATTTTGCGAGCGTAAAAGTATGTGACGTGAATGACCGTCTTTTGATTGCATTGACTTAGATGCTTACATTTCTTACACCGTCAAGGGACCGTAGACCATAGTACCTGACTTAAATTCGAACTCGATATATCTACCCATCCCTCAGAAAATGAGTTTTTAACAGCCAGAGTGATAGACAGTTAGAGAGACAGACAGAAAGACAACAAAGTGATCCTATAATGGTTCTGTTTTTAATGACTGAGGAACAGAACGCCAAAAAGGAATAATAACAAAGGCGGCAATACATTCCTCAAACGACTTGGATTAATGAAGGATTAAAATTTTACTCCTGGGTGCTTTACAATGCTTCGTTCACTCACTCTGTTAAATGTTCCCATTTTCCTTCGAACAACTACTTGGCCGGTAAATATTATATGAACATTCAAAACACCAAGAAAATCTACTGAAGGCAGTCTTAGTTCAACTACATCGTTCCTTCCGAAGTTTGGACGGAAAACAAACTTTGTTTACATTCAGAATCATTTTTGGGGGAATTTAGTTTAATACATATTACGCATACTACAATTTCGCCTGAAAAATCGATACTGAAATTTGATCATAAACGAGAAACAAGATTTTGATTTTTTTTACTAATCCAAATCGTTCGAGAAATTTGTTTGCCTGGCTTGTTATTATTCTTTGTTGACTGCCTTATTAACCATTCTATTCGTACCAATTCTGTAATGGAAAAAATACATATATAAAAACTTGTAAGATGTGTTTACGAATCGAACACAGGTTCTCTGCTTCTCAGTCGGATGTTTTGAGAACCATTTTTCATATGGGTATACAAGCGACAGATGTAGCAGTTTCTTTTCTCGATTTCTAGTAAAATATGCGAATGCGGCCTCCGCCCCTAATATCTTAACAAAAAATGCTAAATTTTAATTCATGTAATGTTGATCTTCAAAATTGTGAGTCAATTGCGCCTATAGAATTTTGGGGGTAGTTTTCTCGAAAACGGAGGGATCTTCATCCAACATATCTTAGAGAATTTGATTTGGGATTTGTACGCAAGCGAGTTGCCAAATATGAGCCGAAACGATTGGCCCAGTCTGAGACGTTTCCGTCCTCAGGTCCCAATGGACTAGGAAGGTGCTACACGTACCACTGAAGTACGTATCACTACAGACCATTGCCGTCACTGTAGCTCTTCTTCTACTGTGATGCCACGACAGAACAACTAACGTTCCTGTATTTGGGGTACTCTGAAAAGATGGAAATTGAAAACACGGTCGGATACAGATAAGGGGAGTTGCATTATCATTTTACAAAGGTTGAATGTTGTACAACGCTCTAAACGAGTTCCGTTAAATATTTATATTTAAATGACATCACGGACTTTGTTATGAACTACTAGCCGCTGTTTGCTTTCTAGACAAAGAGACATTTTTGGACACATTATCTAAGAATGGAGCAGTAGGTACACAAGCAGAATTCGGCACCACACGTTAGGATTCTGGAGCAAACGGAGTAAACTGAGCAGGGCCTCCCTCATTACACTAACAGGTGCCGTTCTGAATAATTCAGGACAGAAGTATCACAATGTGCATCTCGGGGTGGTGAAAGCATGGTATACGGAACATGATGCTGGAACAGACATTTACGTTCTGAACTGGAATCTATTATGGTTCATCCTGGGCTCGCTCTAACTACTAATAAAAACTCCTGGGTCCTGGTTTGATCTCAGCCACTGCTTGGATTCTGAATGAAAATAATTAGTACGGCGGTCAAAGTCTACCAGAATGTGGAGTCACCCTCATTCTGCCAAAGGCCTCGTCAGAGAGGGTGAGAAGCTGGTAGAGGTACAGGTGTATCACGTGCACCTGTGGTAGGAAAACGTCTCTAGGAGGCGGAAGAATCAGCAATGATCAACAGCATGGTAGTGCAGAAGACAAAGGAAACCGCTGCATTAAAAAGGGTAGTACTTCCCCTCCCCCTCTCCCTCCCCCTTTCCCTTTCCCGGAAATGTGTCTTGTAAAAGAAAAAGTGGCAGAAAGATTTCTCCATTAGCAGGAGATTCGGGATTACTATATCAATCGGATCTCCAGGAGCGTACTGTCTAGGAGAAGGTGACAAGGATAAAAAAATAATAAAGTTAGACATCAACGACAGTGTGATATTCTACGAGCCATAGCGCGTAACATCAGAAGCTTGATAGTGGTACGTAAACTGGAAAATCCCAAAAAAGGAATGTGATGGTTCAGTACAGATGTAGTAGGAATCAGTAAAGTCAAATGGAAAGAAGATAAAATTTTCTGGTCAGCTGAATGTATTAACAGCTGTAGAAAATTTTATAATAGGAGTAGGATTTCTTAATGATTTAATTTTATTTGGTTTCAGGCAAAGCCCATTTCATCAGATATAAGAGGGTAGGATTCGTTATGAATAGAAGTATAAATCAACAACTGGTTCTCGGACCGGGGCTCGATCATGGGTGCCTGACTGTCGCTGTCCACTGTGCGAGATGCCCTTATAGTCGGACTCTGATCTTTAGCTTGCCACCAATTTCTCACTATGTTCCACCTGCTAGAGTGGCATTAGTGCAGCAGTGTCGTGGGAGAGTGTCTGTGGAGATTCGGAGGAAGGGAGATGAGGTAATGACTAGTGAGATAATGAGATAACTAATTGCTCAAGTGATGGGTCCAGGCTGGCGAACTGCACAAGTTCGGAGTTTCGATTGGCGGTCCGTGTGTGTAATTAAATCATAGGTGTTCATCATAGGATAACTCGCTGATAAAGGTTAGAAATATGTCATGTTGGCGTAATGAGATTATGAGCGGCTTCGGTGGGAGTAGCGAGGTCAGCTACCGACATTTATGGGTCAACGACGTGATGTTTTCGATATGGTTGCAACATTTTTGTTATGAACTTGTCCTTACTATGATTGTCTGGACTCACTCAATAAAAACTGCCTTTAAAGCTGCTAATGTGTTCCTGACTTGCTGATTTTGAATTTCGTTTACCAAGTTTTCAGTATTGTCAACGGCCTTGCCGCAGTGGTAACACCGGTTTCCGTCACATCATCGAAATTAAGCGCTGCCGGGCCGGGTTAACACTTGGATGGGTGACCATCCGGTCTCCCGAGTGCTGTTGGCAAATGGGCTACACTCAGCCCTTGTGAGGCAGACTGAGGATCTACTTGATTAGGAAGTAGCGCCTGTGGTCTCGTAAACTGTCATACGGCCGGGATGCCCCTCCGTATCCGCGTCCAGTGGCCCTTGTGAACTGAGGATGACACTGCGGCCGGTCGGTACTGTTGGGCCTTCATGACATTTTCGAGCGGAGTTTAGTTCAGTTCTTTAAAGTTTTCAGTATTTCGGTAGTTCTTTCTTCACCGTCGTAAACCATTTATTCCAGATGTACTGTAATAGCTGAAAATATTTCTCGCCATGTGTAATTCATCAGTAGGTTCTCATCTTCTACGAGTGCAACACAGTTCACATAATGTTTCGTTTCCATTTTTAGATTTTAATCGCCCGTTCTACTTCAGTCCCTGAAAACATTTTTTCGTAATATTTTTATTTCACAAGATTGTGTCCTGAAAAACCGTTTTCTTCTTCTCAATGATTTTTCTTCATTTTAACATTTGAAGTCTTTTTTTACAACAGCCAGTTCAGTCCCTTCAGAATCCTGCATGCTAGTACGGCATATTTCTTGCATTCGGCAAAAATTTCATTAACAATTATTCTTTAATACTTGTTCTGTACGCTGTAACGAAGTTTATATTATTTCGGTTACTTTCCTGCTGTTGATCAAGAGCCATTCTCAATGACTGACTGAATGTTAAACTAAATATTCTTGTCGCATCAGATAAAGATAGAAAACATTGGTCGTCCATAGGAACTACTTAAACTTTGCCTGCACTAAGAGGCAAAATTTCAGTTGAAAAGTCGAGTAATAGTCGAAATATTAATCTACAAAGAAATATTTTATGTTCCGTTTACAGCGGAAAGTAACCACTAAGTTCTCGAATGTCTATCGTAAGTATATTACGAAACTGTATTCCAGTTTTAAGTTTAAGATTATACAGTTCTGCCATTGAAAAAAAAATAGCAATTTGCGTTCATATCCACCGTAAAATATGAAATTATTCTGCTGTGATGCGATAAAGGGGTCTATTAACATTTTAAATTTCCTGTGTCTCCAGTTAATATAAACATAAGGGGCTATCAAAAAGATTTGCTTCTGGTGATTTTGTTGCAGCGTGTGTGCAACGTAGCGCGACTCCGATGTGGGTATACAAGCAACGACATACGGGGAATGGATCAGCGTGGCATTCGTCTCTTTCCGACGCGCGTGGGGTAAATTGTGGAAACGTGACGTATGGCGACGTTATTACCATATGCCTCTAAACAGGATCGACGAGCTGCTATACTTTTCTTGGCTGCCCAAGGATATCCATTGGAGACACTCATCGGAGACTGAGGAACGTGTATAGGGCAGCCTATTATCGTTGTGGAATGGTGCCCGAAGTTCTGTGCTGCTCGCGATCCTATTCGAGACGCCGATCAATCTGGAAGGCCAGCAGAAGTTACACCTACTCAAGTGGGACACATTCTATAACTCGCCCTATACTCCTGATCTCTCTCCATGCGGTTACCACACTAGCTCTCTTGAAAGAGACCTTGGAGAGTCGACGATTCGTGTCTGACGAGGATATACGGCAGGCGATTACGAATTTCTTCACGCAGCAGGAGACGCTGTTTTGCCAGATGCATCGTTTGGATTGCCTCAATGGATGACTGGCGTACCGGTTGAAATGATTCCAATGGCTGTGATCACTATGGGACTTAACATCTGAGGTCGTAAGCCCCTAGAACTTAGAACTGCTTACACATAACTAACCTAAGGACATCTCACACATCCATGCGTGAGGCAATTTCGAACCTGCCACGATTCGGAACAGTACCTACACTACTGGCCATTAAAATTGCTATACCACTAAGATGACGTGCTACAGAGGCGAAATTTAACTGACAAGAAGAAGATGCTGTGATATGCAAATGATTACCTATTCAGAGCATTCACACAAGGGTGGCGCCGGTGGCGACACATACAACGTGCTGACATGAGGAAAGTTTCCAACCGATTTCTCATACTCAAACAACAGCTGACCGGCGTTGCGTGGTAAAATGTTGTTGTGATGCCTCTTGTGAGAAGGAGAAATGCGTACCATCACGTTTCCGACTTTGAAAAAGGTCGGATTGTGGCCTATCGTGACTGCGGTTATCGTATCGCGACATTGCTGTTGGCGTTGGTCGAGATCCAATGATCGTTAGCAGAACATGGAATCGGTGGGTTCAGGAGGGTAATACGGAACGCCGTGTTGGATCCCAACGGCCTCTTATCACTAGCAGTCGAGATGACAGGTATCTTATCCGCATGGCTGTAACGGATCGTGCAACCATGTCTCGATCCCTGAGTCAACAGATGGGGACGTTTGCAAGACAACAACAATCTGCACGAACAGTTCGACGACGTTTGCAGCAGCATGCACTATCAGCTCGGAGACCATGGCTGTCGTTACCCTTGACGCTGCCTGCGATGGTGTACTCAACGATGGACTTGGGTGCACGAATGGCAAAATTTTTTCGGATGAATCTACGTTCTGTTTTCAGCATCATGATGGTCGCATCCATGTTAGGCGACATCGCGGTGAACTCACATTGGAAACGTGTATTCGTCATCGCAATACTGGCGTATCACCCGGCCTGATAGTATGGGGTGCCATTGGTTACACGTCTCGGTCACCTCTTGTTCGCATTGAAGGCATTTTGAACAGTGGACGTTACATTTCAGATGTGTTACGAGCAACGGGCTCGTCACAATACGCCAGTCACTACTCTTGATGAACTGTGGTATCGTGTTGAAGCTGCATAGACAGCTGTACTTTTACACGCCATCCAAGCTCTGTTTGACTCAATACCCAGGCGTATCAAGGCCGTTATTACGGCCAGAGATGGTTGTTCTGGGTACGGATTTCTCAGACTCTATGCACCCAAATTGCGTGAAAATGTAATCACATGTCTGTTCTAGTGTAATATATTTGTCCAACGAATACCTGTTGATCATCTGCATTTCTTCTTGGTGTTACAATTTTAATGGCCAGTTGTGTACTTCGGACGGAAACGTTTCGACAGTCTCTTATATATTTGGAGTCAGTTTGGATAATACCACGATTTTATTTCTGTGCTAACAGTTACGGGGCCGTATTACTGTCATTAACTGTAACGTGTTCTAATTCCTTACGCATCTTCTTTATTTGTATGTGTTAACGTTTTGTTTTGCACCTCATGTGTTATCCGTGTTATCCTCACTAACGTTCGTGTTTTTTCTATGTTAATGTTGCTTGTACTAGCGTAATAGGTAACTTGACAAGCAATTCAGCTCTGAATAGTTCAGAAAAAAGCGACACACTCAGTTTCTATCTGATGGGATAATAACACCTACCTGAATAATTAGTTTCTGCGGTACATCGATGTGACGCACAATAAGCAACGAATTGAGGCAATAAAAATGTAAACCTGGCACTGAAAACTAATTTTAAAAATTTCCGCTTCAGCTGTTGATGCAGTTAATATTTATTTCCGGAAATTTTCTGGTTCAGTGTATGTCAATTAAGCAGCCAAACAAAATCATTCGACCAGCATGAACACATCTATAAAACAGCAGTTTGTTTCATGTGTGTGTGGTTCATTCTTGTCATGCGTTGCCTTCATTATGCACGTCGTATTACTTAGTATTACAAAATACAAGGACTCAACTGGGGAAATACGAATTAAAAAATTATAATTACCCTATAAATTTGTGGAGAAGGTTTGAAAAGCAGACTTAGAAATAACACGGTTTGGAGTAACTGAGAGAGAAACTTTACGCAACAGAGAATCCTGTATTTATCAGATTTTAATCTTTACAAGAATCTCGCAATCTCATACAGAAGAGTTACGATATTTTATTTTCGAGAAATAAAAAAATCTTCTTAAGTATTCACTCTAAAAATAGATTAGTATGTGCTACGGGTGGAGAGACTTTTTAAACAGTATGATAAAACGATTTTTTGGCTATTCCCTGAATCTGTTACATGTTTCGGTTTTTAGTCCCTCATGCTACTCTGTGTCCTGCAACAGAGTAATTCAACGTCTTTTGAACAGTCATGCATTGGTTTCCATAGATTATAAAGAAACAGTGACAGTTAAAAAGTCACGATTAACACACTAACTTTGAAAACTAGAAAAGCAGTTTGACATGATATCGTTTACAAGTGCTTGCTCTGTGTCTGGATGTAGATAGTACCAGACAGCCGCGCAGAAATCCTTATAGGTTACGAGTACCATAGGAGAGTACGTGATGTAATCCTGGAAATTATCCTTAATGATAAGGACAAAGTTGGATCTTAGTAATAAAACGGAATTCCTCCTACTGATGCAGGAAGTTTCAAATAGAATAATCGGGTATCACAAGACTACATTTTCTACAAGAAAGAGGACAGAAACTTAAGATGAATTATAACTTACAAACCGAATCTAGAAGTTTATCTCACCGTCAGCAGCGCCTTTCCTAGTGCTGCTTGCTTGCTCAGCTCTTAAACACCTAATGTGCATGAGTCAAGATGTCGACAACACAGCAACAAACGCCATTTTGTGTTTTCTGTTTCAATAGATGCACGTGAATGTAGGATATTTGCTTGCCTTCGGTAGATCGTCCGTATTGGGCATACAAATCTCGCACTGCATCATTGACCTCCAATGTTACCTGATCTCAGAGTGAGTTTTTGGTGGGGGAAATGTGTTGAAGCCTTGCATCTACTTTGCTAGCAACAAAATAGTGACAGCTTATGCAGACACGGATCTCGCAGGGAGCAGCTCTTCAGACATCAGACAAAGAGATGGCCGCTCTCCATCCGGCTACGAGGCGGCATCTCGAGTGCTGTCAGAGATCACTGTCTCTGCAGGGTTTTTCTCCTCCACAGGTCACATGACCGAATGTAGTGCCTGCAGTATTCCAGTGCCTGGTCAGTATTTAAACCGGCTGGCAGGCAATGTTCCAGCTCTTCGCTCTGAGTGAATTTCCTGGGGGTCAGGGACAGACTGCGAAAGAATTCCCACAATCTGGATCCCTCTCTGGAGCTGCTTCGACGAAAACGATGCCGTTTGCATCGACCTTCAGCTTCAGGTGCTGCCAGCTATGGACGTACACCGCTTATGGCCTGTACACCAAACGGACATGGCCTCTGACGTCGTGGCCAACAGTATGTTTCTTGTTGGAAGTATGCTGTATTTAAAGTATTGTGCCTCCCTTTGGAGCTTAGATTACGGCACGCTCAGTGTATGGACATTGGATTTTGGAACTTTCATTTCACGGTGAAATTTTCGGGATTCAGATGTTATTATTGTCGTTTCAGTATTCAAGAAGTGACTAGTTTTCAATTGCAAACCAACTCCCATCAGAGAAGATTGTTTATTTGTGTTACAACAAACTTCATATTTATTTTCTAACTGGGTATTCTTCCTGCATCACCTTCGGCGGACATTTCAGATCATTTGTGAAACACACCACCTATGTGCCTCCCCTTCGGACAGCCAGCGAATGCAGTTACTCCAGACATCCATGCAAAAACGTAACACGAATCTGACTGTTGTATGGGCGATTGTTGTGTGTTTGGTGAAAATTACATTGAACATTTGTGGAAGGTAAATGAAAAGTTTGATCCTTTATATAACTGTAAAATGTTGTAGGTAGACGGATGTAAAAAATATACCCTTCTCACATGAAATGATTCTCTTGAAAGAAGAAGTCTGTAGCCGTATACATAATTTAAAATTCAGCCCAAATTTCTATTTTAATTTGTGTAGCAGATATAATCTTGTGGAATTAGATGAATTGTTTTGAAATACCCCGTACTGTGTAGTAGTAATAATAGCAATGGTTGTAGCGGTAGTAGTAGTAATAGTAGTAGTAGTAGTAGTAGTAGAAGTAGTAATAAATAGTAATATCAGTAGTAGTAGGAAGGTTAGTGGTAGTATTAGTAGTAGTAGTAATAGTACTAGTGGTAGTAATTAATGATAATAGTAGTGGGAAATGTGTTAGTAAATAGTAATAGTAGTTGGAAGATTAGCACTAATAGTGGTATTAGTAGCAGCAGCAGTAACAGAAGACAAAGTGCTTTTAGCAACTAACAGTTTCCATCAACTATTACGGAATATGCTTAATTTCATAAAAAAAGCGGAAGAGCTTCTTAGTTAATATTTGGTCGATGTGTTTTGCCAGGCTATCTCATCGCGTTGTTTCGTTGTCCATTTATGCGACACCTCAGCGACTACCACATCGCGGCTTTAATCAGGCCAGTGTTTGCGTCGGCAAAGACTTTACGTGACGGTGGTCTCTGGGATGCAGCACGTCACTGTGTGGAACATAGGAAATCCGCCTACGTCATTGCTGACCCAGTTGCTGCCAGGCTTTTGCATTCTTTATCTCTCTATCCCTCATTGTCGATCAAACACCTAGGTCTCTTTGATGGAGCGAGTTTTCCTATTTCCAGTTACATCATTAAATTCCATGCTACATGAAATGATGTCTTGGCATCACACTTCTTTGGTGTCAAAATTTCGAGTCACTATCAGTTTCTTAGGACGTTGACATAAACGTCCTTACGATTTTTTTGTGACTGATCAGTTTCTTAGGACGTTGACATAAACGTTCTTACGATTTTTTTGTGACTGATCATTTCTTCTGAATTACCCGAAGGTTTCAAGAGAAACTGCCTAAGGTGAAGTGGACCGGAAGTGTGTCCGCAGATGGGTCCTGGTATTCTAAGCCGCTCATATCGTCGCATAGGGAGTTGCAATGACAGAGCTTTCTATCCCTAAAAGATTTCTAGTCTAGAGGGACCATCTTGCTGCTAAACATTCTACAGTCAAGTGGTCTATATTAAAAATGACGTTTTGATGACTTACATACAGACTGGCGTTGCTCTACGCCCAAGGCAATGGTGAGAACTTATATCTGCACGAAAAAATATGAGTATATGAGAGGACTTGAAAAGTAAGTTACACAGGTTATCCCACACTAAGATCCTTGTGCAATAAGAGCGGTGCGTTTTTAGAAGACAGTACGTAGGTTTACTCCAGACACAGTTCTGCTGCGATATATATCTGTAACAGGTGCGTCACAGTTTTAGAGTGAAATAGCGCGGCAACTGGAAATGTTCTCCAAATATGAAATATGTAGGACAGTACGACTCTTGTAAATAAAACATCTAAATTGTACATTGATTCACCGTCAAATTCTGGCGGTATGTGGACCAAATCCAACGTTGCGTCCAACCGTAGGGAAATGTTGCCTGCAGTTGGACCAAGACTGCATACTCGTGGATGATAGTGACAGTAAAGGAACGCCATTGGTATCGATCACAAACGAAAATGTCCAAGAAATTTAGGAACTTATTTGCAGCAATCGCCGGCCGCAGTAGCCGATCGGTTCTAGGTGCTTAAGTCCGGAACCACGCTGCTGCTGCGGTAGCAGGTTCGAATCCTGCCTCGGGTATGGATGTGAGTGATGTGCTTAGGTTGGTTTAAGTAGTTCTAAGTCTAGGGGATTGATGACCTCCAATGTTAAGTCTCATAGTGCTTAGAGCTATTTGAACCATTTTTTGCAGCAGTCACATATTTTCTGACGGTGAGAAAGTACGTACAGCGGTTTTCGAGTGACCGTGACCGAGGAGCGAATTTTGCCCACGGAAACTGAACCATTTGTAGAACGCTCAGAACGCTGTTTACAGAGATTTGGTGAGCGCGTAAAAACTAGTGCCATTTATATGCGTTACCCTGAAGGTTAGTGCAGCGTTCAATAAAAGTTACTTGGCCTGCCATACTAATGCATAATTTACTTTTTGAAGTCGTTTCGTAAAAGCAGGTAGTCATAGGATATGTGATATCTCGTCATGAACATGAGTAGTCTAACCACTGTACACAAACATCCATCGTTCCAATTATAAAATTATAACCAGTATTGCAGAGCGAAGAAGCTAAAGAAAATGTACAACATCGTCCTCAAAAACCCTGCGCTTGTGGTCGGCTATCTGCAAAGCCGTTATTTTGCTGTACCCAGACTCAGCTTCGACATGTGCTCCAGATCCCTTTGTAGTATCACACAGGTAACGGACGAAAAAATCTCTGCAGACGTTTCACTGCTTAATTCATTCTCCTATCTGAAAGGTGGGTCCTGGCAGAAGATGTTGGTTTCGTCGAGCGTAAGACAACTTTGAGGTTCGCCGATGACATTATAATTCTATCAGAGACAGAAAAGGACTTCGTACAGCAGTTAAACGGAATGGACAGTGTCTTGAATGGAGGATATAAGACGAAAATCAACAAAAGCAAAACAACGGTAACGGAATGTAGTCGAATCAAGCGATGCCGAGGGTACCAGATTAGGAAATGAGACCCTAAAAATAATAGATGAGTTTTGTTATTACTCCGTTTTCAGGCCACGAGTGGCCTACCGGCACCATCCGACCGCCGTGTCATCCTCTGAGGAGGATTCGGATAGGAGGGGCGTGGGGTCAGCACACCGCTCTCCCGGTCGTTATGATGGTGTTGTTGACCGGAGCCGCTACTATTCGGTCTAGTAGCTCCCGCTACAATTCGGTCGAGTAGCTCCTCAATTGGCATCACGAGGCTGAGTGCACTCCGAAAAATGGCAACGGCGCATGGTGGCCTGGATGGTCACCCATCCAAGTGCCGACCACACATGACAGCGCTTAACTTGGTTGGTCTCAAGGGAACTGGTGTAACCACTGCGGCACGACAGTTGCAGAGTTTTACTGTCGGGCAGTAAAATATCTGATGATGGACAAAGTACAGAGGATATAAAATTTAGAGTGGCAATGGTAAGAAGAGAAATTTAAGTGTTAAGAATTCTTTTCTGAAGGTAATTTTCTAAAGCGTAGCCTAGTATGGATGTGAAAAATTTACGGTAATCAGTTTAGAGACGAAGAGAATAGAAGCTTCTTAAACATTTTATTACAGAAACATGATGAAGTTAGATGAGCCGATCGCTCAACTAATGAGGAGATACTGAATAGAACTGTGGGGCGGGGGGGGGGGGGGGGGGGGGACAGTTTTACTAAAAGAAGGGTTCCATTGAAAAGACACGTTGTCAGATATCAAGCAATAATCAGTATAGCATTGGAGAAGAGGATGGGGGAAAACATTGAAGTGGCAGACCAAGAGATAAATACAATAAGTAAGTTCAAATGAATGTAGAAGAGTTGGACAAGAGCAAGGAAAAGTCGTGAGAAATGCATGCTTGAACATGTCGCAGGCGGGAGCCAAGAGCGCAGGTTGCACTGATGTATCTGACCACGAAGAGCTCCTGTGCAATGTCCTCTATACGCTCCGTGTGTTAGTCGTGGCCAGAACAGAGTCTGTGCAGTTCTTTTCGTGGGCTCTTGTCTACAGCTATTAAATAATTTGGAAAAAATCTATTTGTGCCATGAGCTGTGCAATTTTATGTTTATTCTCTACCGGTTTCGATTGTTAAGTCATCTCCAAGAAGGTAAACATTCCACATTAATGCATCTGTGAGTGGATTATGTTGTAGCTAAGTAAATTAGAATGTGGCCAAATTGTTGATGCTCGCATGGTTGATGCTTTCGTAACAAAAGTAGCCGAAAAGTTTGGTGTTTCAAAGGGCACGTAATGTAGACTAATACCGCATACTGGAAAATCGGAAAAACATCATTTGCTAAGCCACAACACGGACGATACAGTGTGTTGAGTAATCATGAGAAATGGTCATTGAAGAGGTTTGCGACGAGAAATAAGACGATGACAGCTGCAAAAGTCACTGCAGAACTGAATGCCGTACTCGAAAACCCTTTCAGCACCAAAACAACACGAAGCGAGCTCCATAAAAAGCGAATTTCAGGGCGAGCTGCAAGTCCGAAACCATTCATCAGTGATGCAAATAACGGTAGCGGGAAAACGTAGTGACGAAGCCCTTAAATCTGGACTATGGGACAGTGGAAGATAGTCATTTGGTCGGATGAGTCCTGTGGCACACTGTTCCCTACCTGTGGCCGAACCTACGTCCTAAGAGTGAAATACGGCGGGGATTCGGTAACGGTTTGGGGACCCGTATCGTGTTATTCCACGGATCTGCAAGGCCGCTTACTGCCAAGATTTATGTGACCATTTTGGCCGATCAGGTCCACCTCATGTTGCAATATTTGTTCCGCAATGGTGATGTTGTGTGTTCAATAACGACAGGGCCCCTGTTCACTTAACTCGCATCATTCAGGGCTAGTTTTGTGAGCATAAGGACAAATTTACCCATCTCCTCTGACCATCACGTCTCCCGATCTCAATATCGTTGAGCCTTCTGGTCTACTTTGACGAGTGGGGTGCGTGATCGCTGTACACCTCCGTTACCTGAACTTGCTGTTATTTTGCATTAAGATGGTACCAGATACCCTAGAAAACCATACAGAACCCGTATTTATCTAGTCTGAGACGGCCAGCCGGGGTTCTAGGCGCTACAGTCTGGAGCCGAGCGACCGCTACGGTCCCAGGTTCGAATCCTGCCTCGGGCATGGGTGTGTGTGATGTCCTTAGGTTAGTTAGGTTTAATTAGTTCTAAGTTCTAGGCGACTGATGATCTCAGAAGTTAAGTGGCATACATAGTGCCCAGAGCCATTTGTACCATTTACTGTGAGACGACTTGAAGCTGTTCTGAATGGCAACGGCTTTGCTACACGGCACTACTCGTGATAATGTGTTGCGTCTTTGGTGTTTCCATATTTTTGTGCAGCCCCTGTAGATTGCAATAGTTGCACTGAGATGAAAAGGTTTGCGCGGGGTAGAGTAGTACGGAGAGCTGCATCAAACTAGTCTTCCGACTGAAAAGCATAACAACAACAAGACAATTAACGAATCGTTGAACCAAGCCTCTGAAATGTTGCCTCCTAGAATTGCGGCAGACGTTTGGCAACAGTTATACGATACTTCTGTTATTTCCGGAACCGCAATAGTCGACAAGATCTCCAAAAGCGCAGTGCTAACTAGCTACGAGTGTGAAATGAGAGGTGAATAGTCCCCATGTCCGGCTGCTGGAAACTCCGCGAACGGAAGGGGTCGAGTAGCGGCACGCTGCCCTGAATACGTTTTACTGCCGGACTGTATCCTGTACAGCACGCACGAGCTGTTACGAACAGTTGGAGCAACGGGCCCCGTTAACCGCACTTGTCGTAAACTAAGAAAATTAAAAAAAAAGGCAACAGCGTATGGGGGAAAAAACTCGGGTAGACAGTTGTATAAAAGCGCAGTTGTGTCGCAAAATTCAAGTATCTCTTGCTACTTTTCCTTGCAGCACGGTACGGTTGTAACTGTGGATAACGGCACTTGCAGATGGTTAGAGGTGTGCAAACCTGATGTCACAGAATATCTGTTTGCTGAGAAGGAGATCGTTATGAGCTCACGGAAACTGAACTTCGTATGCAGAACTTCTGCCTCGCCGTGGAGAGCTGAGTGTATTGCCGGTTTACTGCATCAAGCAAGATATACTCTATTTCAGTCGTGCTTTGGTCCTTACCGCGGTTCATAGGGCTTTATTAAATAGGCGTACACCATTACTGAGGAATCCCTTCCCATCCTAGCTACTTGGGTTAGTCCTTAGGCGCGTTGTGACCCTTGTTCGCAAATATATGCACATCTACATCTACATTTACATCTACGTGATTACTCTGCAATTCACATTTAAGTGCTTGGCAGAGGGTTCATCGAACCAAAATCATACTATCTCTCTACCATTCCACTCCCGAAGAGCACGCGGGAAAAACGAACACCTAAACCTTTCTGTTCGAGCTCTGACTTCTCTTATTTTATTTTGGTGATCATTCCTACCTCTGTAGGTTGGGCTCAACAAAATATTTTCGCATTCGGAAGAGAAAGTTGGTGACTGAAATTTTGTAAATAGATCTCGCTGCGACGAAAAACACCTTTGCTTTAATGACTACCATCCCAACTCGCGTATCATATCTGCCACACTCTCTCCCCTATTACGTGATAATACAAAACGAGCTGCACCTTTTTGCACCCTTTCGATGTCCTCCGTCAATCCCACCTGGTAAAGATCCTACACCGCGCAGCAATATTCTAACAGAGGACGAACGAGTGTAGTGTAAGCTGTCTCTTTAGTGGACTTGTTGTATCTTCTAAGTGTCCTGCCAATGAAACGCAACCTTTGGCTCGCCTTCCCCACAATATTATCTATGTGGTCTTTCCAACTGAAGTTGTTCGTAATGTTAACACTCAGGTACTTAGTTGAATTGTACTATTTATCGAGTAATCGAATTCCAATGGATTTCTTTTGGAACTCATGTGGATCACCTCACACTTCTCGTTATTTAGCGTCAACTGCCACCTGCTACACCATACAGTAATCTTTTCTAAATCGCTTTGCAACTGATGCTGGTTTTCGGATGCGCTTTTTTTTTTTTTTGTCATCAGTCTACTGACTGGTTTAATGTGGCCCGCCACGAATTCCTTTCCTGTGCTAACCTCTTCATCTCAGACTAGCACTTGCAACCTACGTCCTCAATTATTTGCTTGACGTATTCCAATCTCTGTCTTCCTCTACAGTTTTTGCTCTCTACAGCTCCCTCTAGTACCATGGAAGTCATTCCCTCATGTCTTAGCAGATGTCCTATCATCCTGTCCCTTCTCCTTATCAGTGTTTCCCACATATTCCTTTCCTCTCCGATTCTGTGTAGAATCTCCTCATTCCCTACCTTATCAGTCCACCTAATTTTCAACATTCGTCTATAGCACTACATCTCAAATGCTTCGGTTCTCTTCTGTTCCGGTTTTCCCACAGTCCATGTTCCACTACCATACAATGCTGTACTCCAGACGTACATCCTCAGAAATTTCTTCCTCAAATTAAGGTCGGTATTTGATATTAGTAGACTTCTCTTGGCCAGAAATGCCTTTTTTGCCATAGCGAGTCTGCTTTTGATGTCCTCCTTGCTCCGTCCGTCACTGGTTATTTTACTGCCTAGGTAGAAGAATTCCTTAACTTCATTGACTTCGTGACCATCAATCCTGATGTTAAGTTTCTCGCTGTTCTCATTTCTGCTACTTCTCATTACCTTCGTTTTTATCCGATGTACTCTCAAACCATACTGTGTACTCATTAGACTGTTCATTCCGTTCAGCAGATCATTTAATTCTTCTTCACTTTCACTCAGGATAGCAATGTCATCAGCGAATCGTATCATTGATATCCTTTCACCTTGTATTTTAATTCCACTCCTGAACCTTTCTTTTACTTCCATCATTGCTTCCTCGATGCACAGATTGAAGAGTAGGGGCGAAAGGCTACAGCCTTGTCTTACACCCTTCTTAATACGAGCCCTTCGTTCTTGATCGTCCACTCTTATTATTCCCTCTTGGCTGTTGTACATATTGTATATGACCCGTCTCTCCCTATAGCTTACCCCCACTTTTTTCAGAATCTCGAACAGCTTGCGCCATTTTACATTGTCAAACGCTTTTTTCCAGGTCGACAAATCCTATGAACATGTCTTGATTTTTCTTTAGCCTTGCTTCCATTATTAGCCGTAACGTCAGAATTGCCTCTCTCGTGCCTTTACTTTTCCGAAAGCCAAACTGATCGTCACCTAGCACATTCTCAATTTTCTTTTCAATTCTTCTGTATATTATTCTTGTAAGCAGCTTCGATGCATGAGCTGTTAAGCTGATTGTGTGATAATTCTCGCACTTGTCAGCTCTTGCCGTCTTCGGAATTGTGTGGATGATGCTTTTCCGGAAGTCAGATTGTATGTCGCCAGACTCATATATTCTACACACCAACGTGAATAGTCCTTTTGTTGCCACTTCCCCTAATGATTTTAGAAATTCTGATGGAATATTATCTATCCCTTCTGCCTTATTTGACCGTAAGTCCTCCAAAGCTCTTTTAAACTCCGATTCTAATACTGGATCCCCTATCTCTTTTAAATCGACTCCTGTTTCTTCTTCTATCACATCAGACAAATCTTCCCCCTCATAGAGGCTTTCAATGTATTCTTTCCACCTATCTGCTTTCTCCTCTGCATTTAACAGCGGAATTCCCGTTGCACTCTTAATGTTACCAGCGTTGCTTTTAATGTCACCAAAGGTTGTTTTGACTTTCCTGTATGCTGAGTCTGTCCTTCCGACAATCATATCTTTTTCGATGTCTTCACATTTTTCCTGCAGCCATTTCGTCTTAGCTTCCCTGCACTTCCTATTTATTTCATTCCTCAGCGACTTGTATTTCTGTATTCCTGATTTTCCTGGAACATGTTTGTACCTCCTCCTTTCATTAATCAACTGAAGTATTTCTTCTGGCCGGCTGCGGTGGTCTCGCGGTTCTAGTCGCGCAGTCCGGAACCACGCGACTGCTAAGGTCACAGGTTCGAATCCTGCCTCGGGCATGGATGTGTGTGATGTCCTTAGGTTAGTTAGGTTTAAGTAGTTCTAAGTTCTAGGGGACTGATGACCACAGCTGTTAAGTCCCATAGTGCTCAGAGGCATTATTTCTTCTGTTACCCATGGTTTCTTTGCAGCTACCTTCTTTGTACCTATGTTTTCCTTCCCAACTTCTGTGATGACCCTTTTTAGAGATGTCCATTCCTCTTCAACTGTGCTGCCTACTGCGCTAGCCTTATTGTTGTATCTATAGCGTTAGAGAACTTCAAACGTATCTCGTCATTCCTTAGAACTTCCGTATCCCACTTCTTTGCGTATTGATTCTTCCTGACTAATGTCTTGAACTTCAGCCTACTCTTCATCACTACTATATTGTGATCTGAGTCTATATCTGCTCCTGGGTACGCCTTACAATCCAGTATCTGATTTCGGAATCTCTGTCTGACCATGATGTAATCTAATTGAAATCTTCCTGTATCTCCCGGCCTTTTCCAAGTATACCTCCTCCTCTTGTGATTCTTGAACAGGGTATTCGCTATTACTAGCTGAAACTTGTTACAGAACTCAATTAGTCTTTCTCCTCTTTCATTCCTTGTCCCAAGCCCATATTCTCCTGTAACCTTTTCTTCTACTCCTTCCCCTACAACTGCATTCCAGTCGCCCATGACTATTAGATTTTCGTCCCCCTTTACATACTGTATTACCCTTTCAATATCCTCATACACTTTCTCTATCTGTTCATCTCCAGTTTGAGTCGTCGGTATGTATATCTGAACTATCGTTGTCGGTGTTGGTCTGCTGTCGATTCTGATTAGAATAACCTGGTCACTGAACTGTCCACAGTAACACACCCTCTGCCCTACCTTCCTATTCATAACAAATCCTACACCTGTTATACCATTTTCTGCTGCTGTTGATATTACCCGATACTCATCTGACCAGAAATCCATGTCTTCCTTCCACTTCACTTCACTGACCCCTACTATATCTAGATTGAGCCTTTGCATTTCCCTTTTCAGATTTTCTAGTTTTCCTACCACGTTCAAGCTTCTGACATTCCACGCCCCGACTCGTAGAACATTATCCTTTCGTTGATTATTCAGTCTTTTTCTCATGGTAACCTCCCCCTTGGCAGTCCCCTCCCGGAGATCCGAATGGGGGACTATTCCGGAATCTTTTGCCAATGGAGAGATCATCATGACACTTCTTCAACTACAGGCCACATGTCCTGTGGATACACGTTACTTGTCTTTAATGCAGTGGTTTCCATTACCTTCTGCATCCTCATGTCGTTGATCATTGCTGATTCTTCCGCCTTTAGGGGCAATTTCCCACCCCTAGGACAAGAGAGTGCCCTGAACCTCTATCTGCTCCTCCGCCCCCTTTGACAAGGCCGTTGGCAGAATGAGACTGACTTCTTATGCCGGAAGTCTTCGGCCGCCAATGCTGATTATTTATCAAAATTTAGGCAGTGACTGGGATCGGAACCGGGACCGAAGACGTTTTGATTATGAATCAAAGACGCTACCCTTTTTTTTTTCCTTTTTTTTGTTTTTTTTTCTTTTTTTTTTGTTCCTTTTAAACTACTAACTACATTTTATTTTTATTTTTATTTTTTTTTGAGAATGCATAAAAAAAAACAAGGCAGCCATGCGCAAAAGGTTTCCAATAAAGTGAACTAAAAAGGGCCATCTTGCTCGCCGCGGTCACATTGCTAGGCGGGCGGCCAGGAACGGGCGGTCGTCATTGCATTGGACATCACCAGCCACCAATCGTTGGAGCGCCCGGGGCCGCTGCACACAGTCAGAGACTGTTTCTGTTACCATAGGGGAATCGTGGAAGATCACATCTACAAGTTAATGTCTTCTCACACGCGGCACACCCCAGCTGGGTGGTGGGTCCATGAATGACGAACCCAAATAGTTCGCAAAAAGGTTCCGGTAATCCTGTCTGTTCGTTAAGACCAGAAACTCGTCGATCATATAGTACCATAAATCGAGGACGTCTTTGTCTCCATCGCGGTATATGTAGTGTATCGCCATTCCTCGTACCCAATTAACCGCATTCATCCGGGTCATAGGGAAATAGACAGCGTCGGGATGAAAGAGTTCTTGGGGTAAAATCGAAACGTAGGGGCGGCGGAGCAGGAAAGCCAGGATCTGGCGGATCAGTTTCCAGCACTCACGCGCGGGGCCACAGTTCAGTCTATGTTCGTCCGTGTCTAACGTCGTGCAACGGGGGCACACAGGGTCGTCAATTAGGTGAATGGCATGCAGCCGTTGTCGGGTTGGAAGTTTCTCGTTAACGACCACATACCACGTCGACCGCACGAAAGTAGACAGGAACGGCGCGTGGATGGCTCGCCATACTCGTGGCCAGTCGACCGTAGGGTGGCGCCGTACAATGTCGTTATCCGGAGTCCAGTGCTGGAGAGCACTATAATAAGTCTTCGCTGTCGGATTCCGTGTCTCCGATATAACCCGCAACACATAGCTATGCTCTACGAAAAACGTTCGAATGTGTGACAGCGAGGGCGATAAATGTCCAACTGGTACCGGTGGGTACAGAGTACGTGGGGCCACTTCTTCAATCAGTAGGCCTGGGAGACTGGCTGTTGGTGAAAGCCAGAGTCGCCTCATGGAACGGAGATACAGTGCCAGCGCTCTGTGCTTGACGTGAGTGAGTCCAACACCGCCTTTGTCGAAGGGTAAAGTAAGCGTAACAAAACGGATCTTGAAAACAGCACCATCGTTCACCACGTGTCCAAACACTGCCTGTATCCTGGAAGCCATCGTGTCCGTTATCGGCAGTACATGGGCGTAATGGTTAAGGTGAGAAGCCATGTACACATTAACGTATTGGGCGCGTTGCAAAATGTTCAATGATCTGAATTTATTGAGACGAGCCTCTAAACGGAGTCGTCGTAAGACCATACGATACGTAAAGGCCGCCGTGCGTTGTATTTGTCGATGGAGTGATATCCCTAAACACTTGAGCATCTGGACCTTTGTCAGAGGTACGGCCAGACCTGCAGGCATTCCTCGTCCTACCTCCATGTAGCGTGATTTCCGAAGGTTGAGCACACTGCCTGCCACCGCCCCATACTGGTGGAGCCAGGAAAACGCCGTGTGTATTTCGTCACCAGACCGTGCTAAGAACATCACATCGTCGGCGTATGCACCACATCGCAAGGTTACGGAACGGAGGGTAAGTCCTTCTAAGCGTCGCCGAAGTCCGTGAAGAGCTGGTTCGAGGGCAACGGCGAAGAGCATGGCAGAAAGAGGACAACCCTGCCGGACGGACCTGTTGACACGGACGGGGGCGGACCGACAGCCGTTGATCATAATCCTCGTGACAGCCCCATGGATCAATCGAAGCACAACAGACGTCGTCAGACGCGGGACACCGATGTGTTCCATAACAGCACGCAGGAAACCATGGTTAACGCGGTCGAAAGCATGGTCGAAGTCCAGCGCAACAAGAGCGCCTTGGAGGCGACAAGTTTGCATGAGCGCCACCACGTCTCTATAGGTGCTTAAAGTCGTAAACACATTAGTGTCGCCCCCGAGGCAGGTTTGATCAGTGTGAATGGCCGCCATTACTGTAGGTTTGAGCCTCTCACGGAGCATGCGTGTCAACAGCTTATAGTCAGTGTTTAGCATTGTCAACGGGCGAAAATCAAGAGGGCGACGGCCTCCGCCGGGTTTGGGCACAGGGATCAAGAGACCCTCAGTAAAGTCAGATGGTACCTGAAAATCGGCGTCCAGGAGTTCACTGTACATCCTGACCCACATTGGGCCCATGAGATCAAAGAACCGCTTGTAAAATTCAAGAGGGAGGCCGTCAGGGCCAGGCGTTTTGTTGGGAGAGCCACGCAACAGAGCCTCTCGCAGTTCTTCCAAAGTCACCGCCGACAAGAGCGTAGCATCATCTTGTAGGTTCCGAGAGACTGGTAGGTCAGATAGGACTTCCCTGACCCCTACATTCATGTGGGACTCCCTCTCGTAAAGAAGTTTATATGACTGTGTGAACGCTCGGACGATATCCATTTGTGCGTCAACGCGTCGCCCGTCCTCCGTCTCAACCTCGGTAATGAGCTGCCTCTTGCGTCTTCGGCGTTCTTGAATGATATGGTGGAGGGAAGGTCGTTCACCACGAACATCATCACTCGTCCTCGCTCGCACCCGCACACCCGCAAGACGTACGGCGTTGATACGAAGCAATTGTGCCTTGACGCGTTGTACTGCTGATTGTCGCTCTGGCGACGGCGGTTGTACAGCCAGTTCGCGGAGCGCAGTATAGTAAAAATCAGTAGTCGCAGTATACCAGCGCGCTCGGTCGCGTCCATAGCTGACTAATGTTCGGCACAGTGCGGGTTTTGCACACCGTAACCACCATTGAAGTACAGAACGGTAGGCGGGTAAACGCCGGTGGCAAGTGCTCCATGTGGACTCGACTGCGCGTCTGCAATTTATCTCATCAAGAAGGGCCACATTGAGGCGCCACGGACCCCTACTTCGGCGGACGCGCTGGCGGGGAAGGGTGAGAGTACACACATATGCGAGGTGATCCGTGAACGCTGCCGGCCACATCTCAGCGTCGACAACGGCCGATCGTAGGCCGCGGGTGACGTAGACTCGATCCAAACGGCTCGCGGAGTGACTAGTAAAGTAGGTGTGTGCTCGACGGTCGCCGTGTTGGATGATCCAGGTGTCCAACAAGGCCAAGTCCTGTACAAGTGCCTGGAGTGCCGGGCAGGTGGTATAGTGTGGCTCCTGGTCGGATGGGCGGAGCACACAATTAAAATCGCCGCCTACTACCAAGTGGTCGGTATTGCCCTGGAAGAGCGGGGCTATATCTTCGGCAAAAAAGGTGCGCCGTTCTCTCCTTTTGCCGGTGCCTGAAGGAGCATATAAGTTCACCAGACGTACTGTACCAATCGTGAGTGCGACCCCCCGGGCCGACGGTAAATAGGAGACATCAGTGGCCATTATCCCTTCCCGCAGTAGAATCGCCGTACCTCCGCCGCCCACATCTGCAGGCATAGTGTAGGCGTCATATCCGTAGGCATCGAGACAGAGTCCTGATCGGACTTCTTGAAGGAAAACAACGTCCAGATCCGCAGCGCGTAACGTATCCTTCAGCATACGGGTCTTGACATCAGATGTAATGCCATTGACGTTGATCGTGGCGAGGCGGTATGCCTGGTCCATCAAGTCTCGGGAGGTGACCATGGTATGACAGGAGGGCAGTAGTCGTGACGTGGAGCGCCGGTCTTGCGAAGTGCTAGGCAGCGACGAGAGGTGCTCATGCCGTCCTAGGCGTCTGTCGCCGGCCGCGTAGACGCTGCCATCGGCATCGGTGCATCGTCTTGGTTCTGAAACGCATCCTGCAACTCCATCTCCTGCGCCCAGTCGCCCAGGGACGTTGACACCACTGGATCTCGAGAGGCAGACGGAGGCAAGGGTGCATCCCCGGTGTCGGAGCTGCGGTGATCTCCCGCATCCCCATGTGGTCCAGACCCAGCGGTAGTGGGAGAAGACGTCGAACCGTGTGAGACGGTAGGGTCGCCTGTGTCGGCGCGGTGGAGCGGTTGAGGCACCTCGTCATCCAGCGGTGTCGCCTCGGGCTGTTCTACGTCGTCGGTTGTCTTGCGCCGCTTCTTATGACGCTTGGGTGATTTCTGCTTACGCTGCCGCGCCTCTGTTTCCGACGTAGGGCAAGGGGAGGACGCTGCATCCTGTGCTTCAACTTCCATCGCACCGTCGGCGAGCCGTTGTGACGGTGCGCCGGGATCCGACGAAAGGACATCAGTAGCATCAGCACTGAAAGACGCTTGGGGCTCCGTGGAAGCTACTGCAGGGTCCTCCAAAGCTCGCACCAATACAGTGGGGTCGTCATATACAGCTGGCGTCTCCCGTCTCGCCGCCGCAACATACGTAATCGGCAGAGAGGTCGGTGTCGACGGACGAATCTGGTCGGTCGAGGGTGTCTGCGCGAGACGGCGTTGCAGGCATTCGGTACGCATGTGTCCCGTCTGGCCACAACCGGAGCAGGTTCTCGGCTGACCGTCGTAAATAATTATTGCCCTGCAACCAGCGATCGTGAGATACGAAGGAATATGGCGATGCAGGTCAATACGGACTTGTCGCACCCCGTTAAGGACAGGGTAGGTGTCGAAGGTCTTCCATTTTTCGGCCGTGTGGCCGAGAACTGTTCCATAGGGTCGAAGAGCAATGGTGACCAAATCCGCTGGAACTTCAAAAGGGAGCTCAAACACTCGCACATTTTGGATTCCCAATCCAGCACGTTCAAGCGTCACCACACCCACGTTTCCGTCTGAGTGGCAGAACCGATAACCTGCCGTCGAGCGTCTGAGAAGTTTGTCACATGCTTCGTCGTCAGTGAACTTAAGATATACGACGCTGGAGACAATAGATAAGTGGATACCGATCAGCTCGTTAGGATCAACATGTACCACATCGCGTAAAAAAACGCTCTACTTCGTGGGCCTTGGGTCTAGAGTACGTAGTGTCGAACTGCAGCTTGATCGTGGCTTTCCGATACGAAAGAGCCATCGTGTGTCAGGAACGTGACGGCAATACGTAACACTAGCGCGCCGGCGCGGTAAACAACAACACACCCTGTAACGCGACACGGAGCGGCCGGGACGTACCGCACCGCTCCACAGCCAAAGGCCGACTGCCCTTAGACCACGGCTACATCCCGGATGACCTTACTAGACGGTAAATTACATCATCATCTGCGAACAACCTAAGAGAACTGCTCAGATTGTCACCCATATCATCTATATAGATCAGGAATAGCAGAGGTCCCAGTACGCTTCCCTGGGGAACACCTGACATCACTTCAGATTTACTCGATGATTTACCGTCTATTACTACGAAGTGCGACCTTCCTGATAGGAAATCACGAATCCAGTCGCACAACTGACACGATACCCCATAGGCCCGCAGCTTGATTAGAAGTCGCTTGTGAGGAATGGTGTCAAAAGCTTTCCGGAAATCTAGAAATACGGAAACGACTTGAGATCCCCTGTCGATAGCGGCCATTACTTCGTGCGAATAAAGAGCTAGCTGCGTTGCACAAGAACGATGTTTTCTGAAACCATGCTGAATACGCATCAATAGATCGTTCCCTTTGAGGTGATTCATAATGTTTGAATACAGTATATGCTCCGAAAGCCTACTGCAAACCGACGTCAATGATATAGGTCTGTAGTTCGATGGATTACTCCTACTACCCCTCTTAAACACTGGTGCGACCTGCGCAATTTTCCAATATGTAGGTACAGATCTATTGGTGAGCGAGCGGTTGTATATGATTGCTACTAAGTAGGGAGCTATTGTATCAACGTAATCTGAAAGGAACCTAATCGGTATACAATCTGGACCTGAAGACTTGCCCGTATCAAGCGATTTGAGTTGCTTCGCAACCCCTAAGGTATCTACTTCTAAGAAACTCATGCCAGCAGCTGTTCGAGTTTCAAATACTGGAATATTCCATTCGCCTTCCCTGGTGAGGGAATTTCGAAAAACTGCGTTCAATAACTCCGCTTTAACGGCACAGTCGTCGGTAACAGTACCATCGGCACTGCGCAGCGAAGGTATTGACTGCGTCTTGCCGCCTGTGTACTTTACATGCGACCAGAATTTCTTAGGATTTTCTACCAAATTTCGAGACATTGTTTCGTTGTGGAACCTATTAAAGGCATCTCGCATTGAAGTCCGTGCCAAATTTCGAGCGTCTGAAAATTTTTGCCAATATCCGGGATTTCGCGTCCTTCTGAACTTCGCATCATTCATTCGCATCATTCATCAGAATCACAACGGTGCATGACGACTGGTCCATATAAATGGCACACTTGAGGTTCTCAGATATGCTACACGAGAGTAGGACGACACAATTAGCAGACATTGACTTGAAAGTTGTTTGTGTAGCAGGCATGAAAACTGGTCTGATTATCGCTAATTAAATGCCGAAACGTGTCATAAAAACAGTCGCCTGGCGCAATGCCCAATCATGCATTTGTATTACTTGAATGCCACACGTTTTCTTGGTGTAGTCGTCTTATGAAAATAGATGTCTTGAAATACAGGGCGGAAATGTCTCATTACAATGTTATAGACTGCTCGTAATGTCGCTGAGTTTCATTTTAGGTAGGTTATTCGATAGGAAATGTGTCTTACTAGCACTTTTCGTATAAATGCGGATTGATACATCTTAATCAATATCGTAAAAGCAATCGTTTTCCAGTGTAGATTACCAATACTTCTTATGACAAATGAATTTTGCAGTAACGAGCATGGGTGAAATCTGCCCTGTAGCCTGAATGTTACACTCTGTATAAATAATGTAAATACGCGGCGTCCGTAAAGTATCTTTTCAACTTAACACTTTAATACCGTTAAAACTATTTTAGATATTAACAAGTGGTTTTCAACATATGATAACTCATAAAGATATTTTCCTCATATATACACATCAATGTGTGCATTCTTAGCGGCACGGATAATGTGTAGTCGGAGGTCCATTTCTCTCCATGTAACCATTCAAGATCACCACGGTGATATGTTCAAGTGCATTATGAATACTTGCCTTCAAGTCCTGTAGGCCTCTAACCTTGGTTCGGTACACTGGATCCCTTACAAAACCCGACAGGAAGAAGTTTAGTGATGTGAGGAATGGTGCTCCCATCGAATTGGACCATCTCCTCTGACGTCCGCATTTGATCAAGTTCAAGTTCAATTCTGCATCAGAATTGCGTCGCTTCGAAGATAAAATAAAATTAAATTAAAAAAGATCTTCATGAGGTATCACATATCGAAAACATTGTTTTATTATCAAGTATAGATTTAAAGTTATTGAAGTCTGAAATTGTAAGGATAATTTATGGAAACCCTGTACCTTGGTTTCGCTATTGGTTTTTTATGTTTTCTATATTTATTATTATCATCTTTGTTTCATATCTTCCATCATCAAACTTCATGCAATGCTCAAATAACTTACGGGAATGCAGCCGGGTGACATAGTCGACAACCGCCGATGTTTCGACAGGAGTTGTTTTTGCCTCGCGTAGGGAAAATTTCAAACAAGTTCGGTAGTTTTTTGAGAAAATATGATGTGAACTGTGTTTTCCGACTACCATCTAAGATTAGGCTCGTTTTAGGTCCCTCAATGGATGGTGGTTTGCGTAAGTCGGTTACCTACTGTTTTCCTTGCAGTCGCGGCTTGTCATGTACATAGTGTGTAAATTTTAAGTTGACAAACCAGAATAACACAAAAAATAAGCTTTGTATGAAAAAAATGTGAAGGATCCAAAGTTGATTATTTTCGTGGGGGCATCTGCTGGCGCTAAAATTAGCCCGCCACCTCAGACCCCTGTGGGTGGGGCGAGAGGCAACTTTAAAATTTCAAATGGGAACCCCCATTTTACTGCAGAATTAGATTCTACATAAAAAACTACGTACATTTTGTCTTAAACATTTTTGTATAATTCTTGGTAGTTGGCGCTGTAATTAAAGAAAATCTATGTTCTCATTTTTGCATGGAAAATGGTTACGGATAAATGAAAAATACTTATTTATTTCGTAAATTTTGATTCGCTACAACTAAAACTCTCCCTCTCTTCTCATAGGGTGGGCATGAGAGAGAGGAATTAGGGTTTTACAAATGTTGACCCAAATATTAATTTTTTACGCAGATTCGGATAATTTTTGTTTGTTTCGTGGTCAACATTTGTAAAACTCTTAATTCCTCTCTCTCAAACTCCATTCTATGAGGAGAGAGGGAGAGCTTTAGTTTTAGCGAACCAAAATTTACGAAGTATATAAGTATTTTTTATATATCCGTAACCATTTTCCACGCAATAATGAGGACATGGATATTCTTCAATTACAGCGCCAACTACCAAGAAACATAACAAATGTTTAAGACAAAATGTACGTAGATTTTTATGTAGAATCTGATTCTGCAATAAAACGGGGGTTCCCATGTGAAATTTTGAAGTTGCCTCACGCCCCACCCCCGGGGGATGGGGTGACGGGCTAATTTTAGCACCAGAAGATGTCCCCCTCAAAAATTATCGACTTTGAATTAAACACATTTTTTCGTTAGAAGCTTATTTTTCGAGTTATTCTGGTTTGCAAACTTAAAATTTACACCTCGTATATCAGCGTATCGGGACTGTGGAGGACAGTGTGCTGGGCAGAAGCGCCACACACGCTTACAATAGCCAAGCAAATCCGCAATTGTAGTATATTCTCTTGGCACCGGTCATTCTATGGAATACAACAACACAGAGGATCTACCATGCATTTCCATGTATTATGATAGTGATGCCAAAAAATAAGTTGAATTTAAATTAGCAAGCAATCTTACAAATAGATATGGAAGTTTTTGTTTAAATTCTGCATGGAATCCTTCCCTCTCCATTGTCAAAAACAGAGGAGCAGATTTAATGCTACCTCTGCCGCTGGTTTTAATATCCACTATCGATAACATCTGACGTGGGTTATCTTGGACTGTGTAATGGCGCTAGCGTTTATTTTGTGTACGTGTTGTTTCCAGAACTGCCTTGCAAAACGAGGTTTTAAATTCGCTTGCACAGCTCTTACTTGCTACAGTTTTGTCTTGAAAGTGGCAGGATGTGCTTTTGTCGAAATAACGGCTGTTGTCTAAGACGTCACTCGGCTGCATTCCCGTAAGTTATTTGAACATTGTATACGCTGTGAGAAACTCAAGTTTCAAATTTCATGCAACCGTTACCCGATGCTTTTTCATGATCATATCTTTTATTAAACATCTCAGCTGCTTGTACCAGTTCCGTACCGTTCTTCGAGAGTTTCTGGAAAGCTCAATGGCTTCAGGGCTTTTGTTTTAAATTGCTAGGTGTGGCAACAATGTTAGCCTATGATCAAAGTCAAAACGCAAAACCCCACAGATTTCTAAAATTGAAAATAATTTCCTCTTACACTGAGAAAACGTTAATTAAAATTTTTACGTGAGTGGCTAAAACTGACGAACTGTTTCTTTCTTTTCTCAGAGAAATGAAACACACTATTATACACCTCCCCCCCCCCTCTCAATGAACCATTGACCTTACCGTTGGTGGGGAATCTTGCGTGCCTCAGCCATACAGGTAGCTGTACCGTAGGTGCAACCATAACGGAGGGGTATCTGTTGAGAGGCCAGATAAAACGTGTGGTTCCTGAAGATGGGCAACAACCTTTTCAGTAGTTGCAGGGGCAACAGTCTGGATGATTGACTGATCTGGCCTTGTAACACTTGTACAGCTTGTACAGCGAACGGCTGAAAGCAAGGGGAAACTACAGTTGTAATTTTCCCGAGGGCATGCAGCTTTACTGTATGATTGAATGATGATGGTATCCTCTTGGGTAAAATATTCACAAGGTAAAATACCCCCCCCCCCCCATTCGGATCTCCGGGAGGGGACTACTCAGGAGGACGTCGTTATCAGGAGAATTAAAACTGGAGACGAGGGCTAGTAGAAACCCTTGGATAACAGAAGAAATTTTGAATTTAATAGATGAAAGGAGAAAATATAAAAATGCACTAAATGAAGCAGGCAAAATGTAATACAAACGTCTAAAAATGAGATCGACAAGAAGTGCAAAATGGCTAAGCAGGAATGGCTAGAGGACAAATGTAAGGATGTAGAGGCATATATCACGAGGGGTAAGATAGATACTGCCTACAGGAAATTAAAGAGACCTTTGGAGAAAAGAGAACCACTCAGATGAAAACCCAGTTATAACCAAAGAAGGTAAAGCAGAAAGCTGAAAGGAGCATATAGTGGGTCTATACAGGGGCGATGTACTTGAGGACAATATTATGGAAACGGAAGAGGATGTAGATGAAGATGAAATGGGAGATATGATACTGCGTGAAGAGTTTGACAGAGCACTGAAAGACCTAAGTCGAAACAAGGCACCAGAAGTAGACAACATTCCATTAGAACTACTGACAGCCTTGGTAGAGACAGCCCTGACAAAATTCTACCATCTGGTGGTGGTGGTGGTTAGTGTTTAACGTCCCGTCGACAACGAGGTCGTTAGAGACGGAGCGTAAGCTCGGGTTAGGTAAGGATTGGGAAGGAAATCGGCCGTGCCCTTTCAAAGGAACCATCCCGGCATTTGCCTGAAGCGATTTAGGGAAATCACGGAAAACCTAAATCAGGATGGCTGGAGACGGGATTGAACCGTCGTCCTCCCGAATGCGAGTCCAGTGTGCTAACCACTGCGCCACTGTGCTCGGTCTACCATCTGGTGAGCAACATGTATCAGGCAGGTGAAATACCCTCAGACTTCAAGAAGAATATAATAATTCCAATCCCAAAGAAAGCAGATGTTCACAGATGTGAAATTTACCGAACTATTAGTTTATTAAGTCACGGCTGCAAAATACTAACACGAATTTTTTACAGACTAGTGGAATAACTGGTAGAAGTTGACCTCAGGGAAGATCAGTTCGGATTCCGTAGAAATGTTGGAATACGTGAGGCAATACTAAGTCTACGACTTATCTTAGAATACAGATTAAGGAAAGATAAACCTACGTTTCTAGCATTTGTAGACTTAGAGAAAGCTTTTGACAATGTTGAGTGGAATACTCTCTTTCAAATTCTAAAGGTGGCAGGGGTAAAATACAGGGAGCGAAAGGCAATTTACAATTTGTACAGAAACCAGATGGCAGTTATAAGAGTCGAGGGGCATTAAAGGGAAGCAGTGTTGGGGAGGGTGTGAGACAGGGTTTTAACCTATTCCCGATGTTATTCAATCTGTATATTGAGCAAGCAGTAAAGGAAACTAACGGAAAATTCGGAGTAGGGATTAAAATCCGAGGAGAAGAAATAAAAACTCTGAGGTTAGCCGATGATATTGTAATTCTGTCACAGACAACAAAGGTTCTGGAAGAGCAGTTGAATGGAATGAGCAGTGTCTTGAAGGGAGGCTATAAGATGAACATCAACAATAGCAAAACGAGAATAATGGAATGTAGTCGATATAAATCGGGTGATGCTGATGGAATTAGATTAGGAAATGAGACACTTAAAGTAGTAAAGGAGTTTTGCTATTTTGGGAGCAAAATAACTGAAGATGGTCGAAGTAGAAAGGAATAAAATGTAGACTGGCAATGGCAAGAAAAGCATTTCTGAAGAAGAGAAATTTGTAAACATCGAGTATAGATTTAAGTGTCAGAAAGTCATTTCTGAAAGTATTTGTATTGAGTGTAGCCGTGTATGGAAGTGAAACGTGGACGATAAATAGTTTCGACAAGAAGTGAATAGACGCTATCGAAATGTGGTGCTACAGAAGAATGCTGAAGATGAGATGGGTGGATCACATAACTAATGAGGAAGAATTGAATAGAATTGGGGAGAAGAGAAAGTTGTGGCGCAACTTGACAAGAAGAAGGGATCGGTTGGTAGGACATGTTCTGAGGCATAAAGAGATCACCAATTTAGCATTGGAGGGCAGCTTGAAGGGTAAAAATCGTAGAGGGAGACCAAGAGATGAATACACTAAGCAGATTCAGAAGAATGTAGGTTGCAGTAGGTACTGGGAGATGAAGAACCTTGGACAGGACAGAGTAGCATGGATTGCTGCATCAAACAAGTCTCTGGACTGAACACCACAACAACAACAAGTATCCACCACTCTTCTAAGTTTTTAATCATAAACTGAAATTGGGAGTTGGTGACGCAAAAGCTATTTTGCCCTCTTGGTTATTACTCTCAGAAAATTTCCTCTGTAACTTTTTGGTCAGGACATGACTCTGATTTTCTTTACCAGCGGACTCAGATGTGTCCATTTGTGAAGGTTTAGGACTTTCAGGTGGTACATAAGATGGATGCACGTTTCAAGACCTGTCTCACGTCGTAGTGATTGCCTCCAACACGGACATTTCTGAGCGGTTTATTGTAAATGTCCGACGGTCACTGCAATGTGACTTTGGCTCACATCGTTTAAAAATTGATGCCTCGACACTGCTAGTACCAACAGCTACTATCAGCTCTGGCTATACTACTAGCCTAGGCTTGACTACCAGGTATACTGAGGTGACAGTAGGATACTTCCCAATGTCGTATAGGACTCCTTTTTGCCCAGCGTAGTGCAGCAACTGGGTGTTAAATGGACTCAACAAATCGTTGGAAGCCTCCTGCAGGAATATTGATTCATGCTGCCACTACAGCCGTTCATAATTGCAGAATTGTTGCCGTTGCAGGATTTTGTGCATGAACTGACCTCTCGATTATGTCCCATAAATATCCGATGGATTGATGTTGGGCGATCTGGGTAGCCATGTCATTCTCTCGAATTGTCCAGAATGTTCTTCAAACAAATCACGAACAGTTGTGGCCCTGTGACAATTCTATCGGTGTTTGGGAACATGAAGTCCATGAATGGCTCCAAATGTATCCAAGTATCTGAAAACAACCGTTTCCACTCAATGATCTGATGCACAAGAGTATCCAGTCCATTCCATGTGAACACTGTCCACATCATTATGGAAACACCACCAGCTTGAATAGTGCTTTGTTGTCAACTTAGGACCATGGCTTGCCGGCTGCTGTGGCCGAGAAGTTCTAGACGCTTCAGTCTGGAATCGCGCTGCTGCAACGGTCGCAGGTTCGAATCCTGGCTCGGACATGGATGCGTGTGATTTCCTTAGGTTAGTTAGGTTTAAGTAGTTCTAAGTTCTAGGAGACTGATGACCCCAGATGTTAAGTCCCATAGTGCTCAGAGCCATTTGAACGACTTTGGGACCATGGCTTCGTGGCGTCTGCGCAACACTCGTACACTATCATCAGTTTTTACTAACTGGAATCTGGACTCATCTGACCAGGCCACGGTTTTCGGGGAATCTTGGGTCCAACCACCAGCAAATGGAGGGGCTGCGGCCGATGTCGTGCTAGCGTCAGAGGCACTCACGTTGGTCACCTGCTGCCATAGCCCATTAACAACAAATTTCTCCGCATTGTCCTAACGGATACGTTCGTCGTACGTCCCACACTGATTTCTGCCGCAGTATTGCTTGTCTGACGATTCTACGCAAACGCTGCTGTCCTCAGTCGTTGAGTGAAGGACGTCGAACATTGCATTGTCCGTGGCGAGAGGTAATGCCTGAAATACTGTATTCTCGGCTCACTACTGACTCTGTAACTCTCGGAATATTGAATTCCCTAACGATTTCCGAAGTGGAATGTCCCATGCTTGTAGCCCCAAATGCCACTCCGCGTTCAAAGTCTGTTAATTCCCGTTGTGCCTTCATAATCACATTAGAAACCTTTTCGAATGAATCACCAGAGTACAAATGGCAGCTCCGTCAATGCAATGCCCTTTTATACCTTGCGTACGTGACACTGGCACCATCTGTATATGTGCATACCACTATCTCATGATTTTTGTCACCTCAGCGTTGTGGGTCAGTGTTCCCCGTTCCTAATTCGTCACAACTGTGTCCACGTACGTCTGGCAGAAATGTACTTTCGTTTAAATTATTTGTAAAATCACTGCTGTGTGCGAGCTTATTGTCTACAGCCTCGGTATCATTAAAACCAACTAGATAATGCTCAGCTTATGAGGTAGCGTTTGTTACCGATTCTCTACTTATTCCTTCTGCGAGGTCAGAAAAAAAAGTTAAAACGTTTAGTTAGGTACAGTTCACGATATAATTTTCGTCTAGGACAACACTGTTTAATATAGCCTACTGCATGCTGGTAGTTGCCCCAAATATGTCATGTATGGTTGATAACACACTATTCATTACGCACAGCATCCATTTTTTACTCGAATTTTGATGGATGTTATTCCACTTGGGAAGGAGTGACGAATGAAAAATTGTCTAGACTACGTTTCCGATTACGGGAATGTTTTCATAACTCTGCAGTTTGAATTTACTTACTTCGTTTGAAACTGCCATGTGAATGTTAAAAACACGCACATTTGTCATGTTTCTTTCGGCGGGATTAACGCTAAGTTTCGAGAGAGAGCCTTTAAGCTACCTGAACACATACAACCTGGGGACGACGAAGAAGCTTTTCTGGTATCCAGGTTAGGTGTTGGGTCACCGTGTCCTGCAAGGTCTATTCCACGCAGCCTGACTTAAGGACTGGAATGAAAACTGGGCTGAAAACTGTGAAAACAATGGTGTTGATGTGTCATCGGTCTGTTGATGATACCTGTGTCCGCCATAGCTCTCTCACTTTTGAGACTGTCCCCCTTGTGAAGAACGCAGCCAGATGACGCGTGTAGCTATGCGTTCCTCTCACGTAAAGACGCGTATTTCTATCATGACGTTGTCTTCTCCAAGCCCTGTACTAGCAATGAAAGTGTAAATGTGGCTGTATTATTATGAGCTTGGTGCACAGCTTTTGATTATCTTCTGCTTGTGGGCCTCTTTGAAGTACGAAATAAACCTGTTCAACAAAAATCGAGTGAGCTGGCGTAGAGGCAACACACTGGTCTTCTATTTGGAAGGATGACAGTTCAGTTCCCCATCCAGTCTTCCAGGCTTCGATTTTCCGTGATTGCCATAAATCGCCTAAGGCAAATGCCTGTGTTCTTTCTCAGATGACGGCGCTATCGACAGGACTTTAATTTCTAACCTCGCTTTCTTTTTCCTATGCAGATAGCACAATTTCAATTCGTGGCGTAATTTTTGCAGTCGTTTACAGTGATTGTTCATCATTCCTTTCTTTCAGTTTCATCTATTCCGGACTGTGGTTAACTTCTGACACTGTTACAACAATGCATCGGTCATATTAAAAGCTGCAATATAAAATTGTCGAAAAAGTCATGACTGTAGTTCACTAACGTGTTTTTAGAGTTTCCAACATCATTCAGTAAAACGGAACCCTTATATGATCACTTTGTTATCCGTGTGTCTGACTGTCCCACTATTAAAACGTCTTTTCTCAGAAACGAATGGAGGTAAGAAGCTGAAATATATGTCACATATTAAGGTCTATGATCCCTTGGTGGTGTAAAAAACTTAAGCTTTTAAGTCAATGCACTCAAAAGATACTGCCATTTATTTGACATTTTTAGATAGCCGAAAAAATCACCCATCAAAGCTTACAGGCTACTTCCCGTTGACTCAGAATCATGAAATTTGGCAGTACGCAAGGTATCACAGTACAATTAAGGAAAAAAAAACTTGAAAGTGCTAGTTTATAATCAAAACATAACAAAAACAAACAATTTTTGTCATGTTTTTCTGTGGCTGTCTGTCTGTCCGTCTGTCTGTTGAGACCCTATTTCCTCAGGAATAGTAGGACGCATAACATTGAAATGCATGCCACATACCAAGGTTTATCGTGTTTTCGCGGTGTAGAATGCTAGGTTTCTAAGTCAATGCAATCAAAAGATACGGTCGCTTACGTCAAATATTTCGATACTCGGAAACTCACTAATTAAAACCTATATGGGACTTACCGTTGATCTGCCTCATGATGACTGGGTGTTGTGTGATGTCCTTAGGTCAGTTAGGTTTAAGTAGTTCTAAGTTCTAGGGGACTGATGACCATAGATGTTAAGTCCCATAGTGCTCAGAGCCATTTGAACCATTTTGAACTTCCCGTTGATCTAGACCGTTAAAATTTGCCAAGAAGCAAGGTTTCATAGCACAAGTAATGAAAAAACCGAAAATTCTTAATTTGTAATCACATTATAGGGAAAAAAAATGTTGTTCGACTTTCTGTCCGTCCGTCTGTTAAGACTACTTGTTCTCAGGAACGGGTAGACGTATAAAACTGAAATTTATGTCTCACACTATTTAGGGGCATGTGGTCAGCACACCACTCACTCCGCTTTTGTCAGTTTTCGTGACCTGAGCTTCTACTTCTCAAAGTAGCTCCTCGACTGGCCTCACAAGGGTTGTTTACATCCCGCTTGCCAACCGTGCTCAGCAGTCCCGGACGGACACCAATGCAAATGCAAACTGAGCCCGACAACGCTTAACTTCAGTGACCTGACGAGAGCTGGTGTTACACTACGGAAAGCCCGTTGACACTTAGTAGTGACCTACAATCATGAGTAAATAAAGGAAAAAATCGGAAAACTGGTAATTTGTAATTAAAGACAAAAAAAGTTTTTCTCATTTGTTATGAAGCTGTTTGTATGTCCGTCCGTCTATTAAGACCTAGATTTATCTGGAATGGGTAGACGTATCAATCTGACATGAATGTTGCTTACTAAGGTTAACGATCCATTGGCGATATAAAAGACTTAAGATTCCAATTCAGTGCAATCCAAACGCAGTACAATGTATGTGACATACGAGGTGCGTTTGAAAAGTTCGTGCAAAGTCCGAGAGATGGCACCACCGGCGCGCATCGAGGTCATGTTTAGTTAGTAGCATCTTTGGAAAGAACGCACACCAAGTTTCAGCCGTATTGGTCTATTTTTTGTGTTTGGTATTCGTGTGAATCAACGAAGTCGAGAGATTGATAAACATTACGGTGACTCTGTACTCTTAGAACAGTTTATAAGTGGTTTAAAAAGTTTCGGAGTGGCCATATAGGCACAAGTGCTAAACGTTCTGTGGAGGTTACGACTTCAGAAATCATTGATAAAATCCATGATATGGTGACGGATGACAGACGAGTTAAGGTTCAAGAGATTGCTAGTGCTGTGGGCATCTCGAAAGAACTGGTACATAATATTTTGTATAAATATTTGGACATCAGAAAACTATTCGCAAGATGGGTTCCGCGATTGTTCACGCTTGACCAAAAACGGAATCGTGTGAGGTGTTGCAAGGATGATTTGCAACTATTCCGGAAGAATCCGCAGGACTTAAAGCGTCGTTTCGTCACTGTGGATGAAACATAGAAACATTACTATACTCCTGAGAGCAAATAACAATCTAAACAATTGATTATCAAGGGAGGATCTGCACCAAAAAAGGCGAAGTCAATTCCTTCGGCCGGAAAGGTTATGGCGATTGTCTTTTGGGAATCGCAAGGGATAATCCTCATCGACTATCTGGAAAAGAGTAAAACTATTACAGTTGCACATTATTAAACGTTATTGGAGCGTTTGGAAACCGAGATGCAAGAAAAACGCCGGCGATTGGACCGCAAAAAAGTCCTATGCCTTCATGACAATGCACCAGCACACATCTCATCAGTTGCGGTCGCAAAATTAATGGAAATAGGATTTCAACTTGTTTCACATCCCCCCTACTCTCCAGACTTGGCTCTCTCGGACTACTATTTGTTCCCCAATTTGAAGAAATGGCTGGCGGGACAAAGATTTTATTCAATCGAGGAGGTGATTGCAGCAACTAATAGCTATTTTGCAGACTTGGACAATTCCTATTATTCGGAAGGCATCAACAAATTAGAACAGCGTTGGACTAAGTGTATAAGTCTGAAAGGAGACTACGTCGAAAAACGAAAAAAAGGTTTACCCCAAACACGTAAGTAGTTTTTGTTTTTTCACGGACTTTTCAAACGCCCCTCGTATTTTGATCTTCGCAAACTCACTCATCGAAACCTCTAGGGTACTCGCCGTTGACCTAGACTCATGAAATTTGCCAAGTAGTAAGGTTTCACTCTGTAACTAAAGGAAAAAATCTGAAAAGTGTTAATTTGTAATTATATCACATGAAGAAACTATTTTTTTGTAATTTGTTGTTCAGTTTCAAACTTAAATTTAAAACATTGGAAAAACTCTTGGAATTTTCGGGACCGATCGATATCGAAAGCATCATTCTCGATAATAAGCAAAAATCGTCGAGGTTCTCTGTTCCCGGGATGAAAGAATTATCTGTATATATAATTAAGTTTGAGAGGGTAAGCACGATTCCTACTCACAATTTTCGATTTTTTTTTAACAAACGTCAACTATTATTATCTGTTTTAAGTTTAAATAATAAACATCGTCCACGAAAGCGTTTTTTAAAGTATTTGTCATCTGTTTCACATATTTTAAAACAGCTGCAGCTTGTGCAACCTTTGGCTGGTGAGCGTCTTTAACTGCTGCCAACCCTCGTCTTTGTGAGTAATCTACGTAACAGTAAAGGAAAAAAGAAACCACAGCACCATGTCAGTTGGGAATCGGCAAGCATTCCCTGTGCTGGTGGCAATGTAGCAGTTCCCACAAGATAGTCTAATAATATACGGTGGCGCTTGCTTGTGAACAGAATTCAGGTCGACAGGATATACACAGTGAAGTCAGCCGTGTGACTCGTTGCAAGCTGCGTTGCAGTAGTAGCGGCAGCTTCTCCATATTGCACAAATAGCCACAAAGCGCCGCACGTATCAGAAGGTTGTTTGTCGAGACGCCGTTCGACGCCAGCTATTGCGTTGCGAAAGGGTGTTATTCGAAGTTTATTAGGGAGGCAATGTGTTGCTACATTAGAGCATCGTTGGAAAAAATGCCAGCGTTTGTTTGGTGTGTCAAATTTTGTTTGTTAGTTCCTTCTTAGCGACACCGTGGTCTCAGCTGTTTAAACATTTTCCTTCTAACCATTGGTTGTTAAGTGGCTTCAAATGGTTCAAATGGCTCTGAGCACTATGGGACTTAACTGGTGAGGCCATCAGTCTCCTAGAACTTTGAACTACTTAAACCTAACTAACCTAAGGACATCACACACATCCATGTCCGAGGCAGGATTCGAACCTGCGACCGTAGCAGTCGCGCGGTTCCGGACTGAAGCGCCTAGAACCGCTCGGCCACCATGCTGCCGCCTTGGTTCATCAGGGCGGTCAGTTGCTCAATAGTTACACTTCATTTCGCCTGCACACATCTCCGCAGCTGTCGTACACCTGTGTCATCTACAGTTGCCTCGGCCTCGGTTTTGGATAGCGCCATTTTGCCATGCACGGTGTACGCGAACAGTTTACAAGCCTAGCCGTTTCTGAAATGTTCCCGCTCTTGGTCCGAAAGCCAATGACCATGTCCGCATGCCCCTTTGGACGTCAGATAAATCTCCCCGCTTACATATTACGACTACGACTACACTGTTCTCCAACCGACACTCTTTATATACCTTCCACTGTTAGTGTGCCACCTGCTACATATGACTGGTTATTTCACGTGGACGCCGACCATATGGGGTGGCCACATTAAGTGGCTGGACCGTGTATTGATGTAAAGTTGATGTTGTGTATACGTACAAGGTTATGAAAATGATTTTGTTGATCAGGAACCCTTCTTTTAAGTAAAGATATTTATTTTTACGTTTTTGCTTTCAAAAGTTCCTTGTTTTCTTTCTTTTTTGAGTCAAAAGATCTTCAATATTACTGTTTGTTTTACGCTTGGGTCATACACTTACGGTTTTTAAAATTAAATTTAATTTTTTTTAAATGGCAAGCGTTTACCATAAGTATATTTTTTATAATGTTGTGTTAACATCATAAACTGCTACAGTGAAAACGATTATATTTGCTGCAATGGAAAATGTTAAAGATTTGACGTATTTTTTCTTTTTTAAATTTGGTACTGGGCATGGGAGTACAGTCATTGTAAATTGTAAATTCTTATCCAGAAACTTTTACTTGTTGCCATAATACATTGAAAATAATAGCTGTTCTTAAACAATTTTACAGTAGAAGTACAAAAACCAATAAGCTCCTCTTCCAAAACCAGTGTCATTCTCGTCTCAAAGATCGCAAGGAAAATTGTAAAAAGTAAGAATGAATTTATGGAACTAGTTTTCGTATTTAGGGTGGTTGAAGAAGAACACTGGATAGGCAGAAAAGAAGTGGACAGAGAGGTAGCTTATAGTAACATCAACTAAATAAAAAATTCTTGAGTTACACACCACCGTGGCCACTGAAGTCTGGCTCTGCTGTCAGTACACTAAAGGAAGTGACAGAAAAGCGAACAGAAATGCATAGCACCATCCAGTTGCTGGAAAATATTTGTTGACAAGGTTTTTAATTAATATTTTTTGATCACTGCTAATTGAATCTGTCGCCTATTCGGCAGCCAACTCGTGCTCACAGACATCTAACAGGGGAAGCGTGTGCTGTAATTAAAAACAGGGCCTCCGCGTAATTGCTCTAATTTTACGTGCATCACAAAAACTTCGAGATTTTTTTAATGTACTGTGTTTACAGCTTACTACTCTTTGACCACAATGAGGAAGGGAAAAATTCAATAACGTTGTTTCCATCCGCCATTTGTGACATTTTGTACACCGAATAGCAGTCTGTCTTCTAAATCTTCTTTTTGATATGACATACATTGAATTTGGCCGTTTTATTAGAAACATGGCACGTAATAACGATTTGTATAGTCTCGTGTCTCCAGTTATCAGTAAACTATTTTAATTTACATCGTCTTTAACTGCCTCAAAGGCGCTGTTAGGCTTGGTTGTTGTTTAAGATTGTTGCAGTAATATTTTCGCCTGTGCTCTCACATGCAATCTTCATGTAATACGTAACTTGGTAAGTGGAATGATGCTATAATAAAACAATTTTTGCCATAGAATTAGCGACGTTTGTAGCAAGTAGTGCTTATTAGTTACCTAGCAGTATAATATATCTGAAGAAAGGAGTACGGTGAAAGACTAAAAAAATCTTTCTACTTGTGGCAGAACTTTCTACGTCGTTTCAGAAATAAAAAACTCTGTCTTTAATATCAATTTCAATGTATTAATGCATAATTCCATCACTAATGGGATTACTTTAGCATAATTTACTTTCGTAAAAGCTTGGTTTTGATTATTTGACCACCGTCAAATGAGAACTAACTCGCTATGTAATTTTCATTATTTATAAGCCGACAGCGCTAATGGTGGCGTGTAAGTAGCTTACCTAATGTTCGGGAGAGCAGTCTTTCTCGAAATTTACAGGATCTTCATGTATGAGCAGAGCGTGCGAAACTCGCCCTTGGACTGTCATCGGAAGTCTTGTGCTGCAGTATTCCTTCCTTCGCAGAAAGATGGAGCACCTAACATGTCGATATGCGATTCGTTCTGTATTTACTTTTGAAACATGAAAACTACAGTACCGTGTATGTGCGACTGGTACCTGGCGCGTTATTACTGAGCCATAGCTTTGACCAATTAGTGCTCAGACTGTTCAGACAGATAATAAAAGTATTTTTAATAACAAACTGAAACAATATTACAATTATTAATTATTTTGTGAGTCATAAGCGCGCTACAGTTTAAGAGAGTGATACAGCAGATGCATGTCGCTTTTATTAACAAATCATTAGCTGTGCTGATTGGCGCCTGTAGCTCATATACACGTATTTAGAAGCCAGCAGGTTTTCCCTCGGTGGTACGCGCTTGGTTTAACTCGCACTTTAGCACTTTAGGCTATTTGGTACCCTGTTTTCTTTTAGTTGCAGTTAATGTTTACTCGTCACTTGTTATGTAACTGTGCTGCGGAAGATGGCCATCCAAACAGACGTATTAAAATCATATTTCTTTGACAGCTCCTTAACTCCATAGGACGATTTTTAACAGATGATCTACTGTGTACTTGCGCAAGCTTAAGTATCTTATTTGATCAAAAGCATCCGAATAACTGTATATAATGTGGAGTTGACCACTAGATGTCACGAGAAAGTGGACTTGTCAGCATAAAAGGAGACGAGGAGTGTTGTGTTGTTAGTAAGAACGACTGACAATGAATACCCACCACAGTTATTTATGGCTAATGTTCACAGTTGTGATTACGGTTGGAGGAATACGGCGACGTTCTTGGCTTCCGCTCACACCTGGAAGTTCAGTATTTTCATCTGTGTAGTCAGCATGGAGGCAGTAGCAGCAGAATTTGTCTGGAGAGCTGAGTCACTTTGAACGAGCACCAGTCGCTGGATGGCACCTGGGTAACAACTCCATCGGCAACATTGCAATTCATTTATAGTTGCCCATGTCGACTGCAAGTGATGTGATTGTGTAGAGGAAAGAAAAAGGAACAGTCACTTGTACAGACGGCAAGGACGGGGACCGTCGAGCATTGCGGGGGGTGGTAGTAAAAATCTTACGAAATCAGCGGAGGGAATCACTCATGAGTTCCAGCAATCTAGCTATCACAATCACTGCGCTTAGTATAACACTATCACTGCCTCTTTCATGTCCTAAAACTATTTTAACCAGTTAGGTAAATAGAAGCAGTACAAACTAACCCTCTGTAAGAATTTTTGTAGTTTTGACCGTGAAATGCCTAAAGGAGGTTGCCTATCGGACATGAAATTTAGAATTACGTAAATACGCAACGAGAAACAGATACTGTTTAGAAACTGTTTTCATTAATCAAATTACTCTAATGATAAAGATTACGGTCGCCAGCCTAATTAGGCATAGAAATGTATGGAATTCCTTTTTAAAGAAAAAGTAAGCAGTTTTAGCGGAAAGACACAGCCTATACTTTTCTCATACGAAAGTGCAATGAACCCAGTCACAAGCCACAACAAACGTTATAGTGGGTAAACGTAGTAGCAGCAAGATGTTCACGTTCTCACAATCACAAAAGTCACCGTTACATTCATGAATATTAAATGGTTTGCCAAACTGAATAACTACATCAACACTACACATGCAAGTCACTGTTAAACTGGAAATTTGGCACGGGCCTAGTCTTCCTTCATCGGATATTTTCTGCACAGTACAAATTTAAATAATATTGACATGCAGTGAGATTTACACTATTCTTTAAAGGCAAATAAGTAACTGTTCTCATGGATAATGACATTCATAGCAACTTTACCTTCGGTGAGGAGGATAAAACAGTAAGTGGGTGCCCATAAACTGATATTACACTTTTTAGAACACAATGAGCACAGAACTCAACGTAAACATCAAGAGTAGTTAGAACTATCTATAATCAAGTAACTTTGTGCATTTGAGCAACTTTCAATGGGAGGTGGCCCTTAATCTTGACTACTGGAGTAAAACAAACTGGTACATTTTTGTGAACATTGACTCACCTTCGGTTTTATTTCAATAAGCTGCACAACAAACTTATTTACTACGAAAAGCATTTCAAACCAATCTTTGATAACATTTAATTTGAAAATAACCTCAAAATGGTCTATTACCTTTTAGTTATCATCACAGTCTTTCAAGTCAGTAATCAAGCAAATGAATTTAAAAGTCCACAATATTTTACATTGATTTATCGCAAATACTGGGAGACTCTCACAAAACTACACTTTCTGTCTCCCTCAACTTTACCAAATCCTACAGCAAATTTAAATACTCCTTTGTACCAAATTTCAAATAATATTAATTTACTAACTGTGTTACTTTACGACTTTCATTTTCCACAACATGAACACTCGGTAATCATAGTTCAAGCAGAGAGGAACCTAAGAGGTGATGTGATAAGGAAAAAATCAAGGTAGGTACATAAATTGAGGTATGAGTTACTTATATTCGAGCACACAAAAAGTGCTGATCCATCACTTTACAAATCTATAATTCTTCCACTTCGTTGCAGTGATTGCACAATGTGGTAAGGAATACATCTTGGCTGGTGGATTTGCTGTTGGTAATGGTAAGTTCTGTCATTCTCTTGGTGGCGACGTTCCTCTGATTTTTGAATACAATTTCCTGAGACACAGCAAGGTAATTAATCCCTCCATCCATCCGAGGCTTTGGTACAGTGGAACCAGGCACAAAAAGCCTTTCTTGTCACCAGCACAGTACTATGTTCTCACAGGAGCTGTTGGCGGTTCGGTAGTTCGCCTCCAACTAACTCTTTGTTCCAGCTTTCTATCCCCGCCAAGCACATTTTGCGCGCGCTGCAACTTTTCGTTCCAAAGGGGAACTACACCACCATTTATAAACATAAAGAACTAAGAACCCTTTGTGAGGATCAGCAAATACAAAGTAGCAAACAAACATTTTCAACAGAACAGATCAATTACACATATTGACATTTCTACAAAAAATTATTCAGACAAAAATTACAATTACATGCAGTAAGTTTTATCTTACTCCAAATGAAGCAAAGACTTTAACTAATAAAGACAATACATTGCATAAGATTAAACCTGGACATCAAAGTTTTTACAAAGTAAAAGGCAAACTCTCTTGTGATATCGATACAAGCAAACAATATTTACGAGTAGAACAGCTTAACGAGAGGATTTGGAATAAACAAAAGACAAAATAAATCAGTAAAGCCTTAGAGCTCTGGTGTTACAGTAGAAAATTAAAAAGAATGGGGACATTGGTCGAGCATCTTTTCATAAGCCACACATTTCTGTCGGCAATGTTAAGTGACGCTTGAAGTAATCCTAAGAGCGACACCACTGGACAATGGGTGACTGGAAACTACTGATTTGCAATGATAAATCACGCTATACCTCGAAGCAGTCCGATGGAAGTTTTTGAATTTGATTAATGCCTGAAGAACGTTACTTGCCAACTGTCGAGGAGTTGGTGTTACGTTATGGGGGTATTTTTCGTGTTTGGGGTGTGGTGCCCGATCGCGCATAAGAAAACGCTAAATGCAGAAGGATATGAAAGTATTTTATAACACTACGTGTTGCGTACAAAAGAGAAGCAGTTCGGAGACAATGATCGTATCAGCATGACGATGCAACGTGTCGTAATGGAATATCTTTGAGGCAATTGTTTGTGGGCAGTAACATTTCTGAAACGGACTGGCCTGAATCCAATAGAACACTTTCTGTATGAGCTACAACGTTGACTTTTCTCCAGAGCTCAGCATCCAACATCACTGCCTTCCCTGTTTTCGCCTCTTGGGGAAGAGCGTGCAGCCACTCCCTCACATACACTGAGACACATCGCTGAAAATGTCGCCGTCAGCGTTCAGGCTGTAGTAAGGGCTAAGGGTTGGTCACACCCCGTGTTAATATCAACTAACATGTGTCCAGATACTTTTGATCAGATAGTGTACTTCCGTTTGTGTTTCTGTATGTTTAACCCTAGAGTAGCGATCGTCTACTACCTGGATGGAAACGCCTACCATTTGTCCGGATGAATGCCGAAGAATCCGCGTGTCATTGTTTGATGCAGTAAAACTGGAATAAATATTACTTCATTTGTGTCTCTGAATTCATCTCGTCGCCGTATCTTCAGCGACGGCTGGTGGCCTAGCAGGCCGATGAGGAACCTGCTGAACCCAGCGGCTGGCTCTAGCTGCCGTATCTCGCTGCATCAGCCATGTGCTCAGGCTGGTAACTTCTACTACGCGGATTGCTGCCTGTAATATGGAAGGCGCACCCCGTCGGAAACCCTGCCCGGAGATGCCAACGGCCACGGCGCATGTATGTTATGATATACACACCGTTCTGGGAGTACTCTGTCCTTCCCAGGTCAGTGCTCATGTTGTCTCACCAGATGAACCGTGATATAGGATTCCAAGAGGTCATGTTGAATGCTGATCCTCTGTATGACAGCCCGTCTGACCCAAGTGATTCCGCAGTTTAGAGCAGTTTCTGCCCCAGGTTACAATGGTGCTGGCAGGCTCCTGGACTGCCCATCAGTAATGGCTCTTACTGGTGGCTGGCTTCTATCATTCATAGCTAAGGATCGCTGGTCATCTCGTAAGGCAGCAGGAGTATGACTGGCGCTTGAACAATCTCATACACAAGACGTTATAACGCGGAAATCAGAGAATCTAGTGCAACCAACATGAGAGCCATCGATACTAATGATCAACTGACTGTAGCTTTGTGAAAATGAGTGTGAATTCCTCATCGACCAAACTGCTGCGGTCATCGGTCCCTAGACTTACACACTACTTAAAATAACTTATGCGAAGAACACACTCATGCCCGAGGGAGAACTCGAACGTCCAGCGGAAGGGGCCGCGCAATCCGTGACATTGCGCCTCAAGCCTCGCGGCCACTCGGCGCGGCTGTAGCCTTGTGAGATGTAATGTTTATGGCACCGAGGAGAGGCTTCCTTTTTGACGTTATCCGTCATGACCGAATGGGTTCTGCTCTTTACTAGTTGTCAGTGGTCTTCCGTTCTGCTACATTTGCTTAGCCATTTTTATTCAGTATCTTAACTGCTTTATCAAACCGCTGATGGATGTTGTTGCTTCCTCTTTAGCGCTTCTTGTATAATGTTATGAAAGTAACGACGACAGGTTGCTCTGCACTCATCTAACCCTTTTCCGCTGACCTCGCTGTCACTCACATACAGAAGCGTTGATGTCGTTCTCTTTACGAACGATTAACCATGTGTTAATGTTTACGGCTAGCGGCTGGCTCGTATTGATACTTCCAAATGCTTGAACAATGACGTTCTGTTCGGACTTGGAACATTTCACTCTCCCGTTCCCTTACTTTCTTGAAGCGTAGTACCAGCATTAACTTCAATTTATAGTAACCATGTGACAGACAGATACAAAATAGCAATTTAAATGACTTGAATGCATCCAAATAAGCGCTAGAAAGATGTGTCAGATATATTGACCAATGACATGACTACCATGTGCGCCGTGGGGCAAGTTCCTAAAATAGGATCGATCCCTCCTACATGCCTGACCCAACCCCATTCTCAAGTCAACAAAACGTCTAGCACACATCGTCTGTCACAGAATGTTCTTACGAGAAGTGCAACGTGATGCTTCGAGTTTTACCTGTTGAGATTTCTGTTGCACTTGCTCCCTAGTCAAATAATTTTGTGACAATGAATGCATCCCTTCTCCCGTTTGTATATAATATCATTTAAACCTTTTTTACCTGGAAAAAGAATATTGATCTTTTGAAACAGCTGTATTTTCCGTTACGTTACTCAACACGGTTGTGCATACGTCAAGGCAGATCGATAGATACTGCCTACAAGAAAATTAAAGAGACCCTTGGAGAAAAGAGAACCACTTGTACGAATATCAAGAGTTCAGATGGAAACCCCGTTCTAAGTAAAGATGGGAAAGCAGAAAGGTGAAAGAAGTATGTAGAGGGTCTATACAAGGGCGATGTACTTGAGGACAGTATTATGGAAATGGAAGAGGATGTAGATGAAGATGAAATGGGAGATATGATACTGCATGAGGAGTTTGACAGAGTACTGAAAGACCTGAGTCGAAACAAGGCCCCCGTAAGTAGGCAACATTCCATTAGAACTACTGACAGCCTTGGGAGAGCCAGCTTTGACAAAACTCTAAAGTCTGGTGGCTAATGGTTCAAATGGCTCTGAGCACTATGCGACTTAACTTCTGAGGTCATCAGTCGCCTAGAACTTAGAACTAATTAAACCTAACTAACCTAAGGACATCACACACATCCATGCCCGAGGCAGGATTCGAACCTGCGTCCGTAGCGGTCGCTCGGTTCCAGATTGTAGCGCCTAGAACCACACGGCCACTCAGGCCGGCCTACAATCTGGTGAGCAAGATGTATGAGACAGGCGAAATACCCTCAGACTTCAAGATGAATATAATAATTCCAATCCCAAAGAAAGCAGGTGTTGACATATGTGAAAATTACCTATCAGTGTAATAAACCTCGGCTGCAAAATAGTGACGCGAATTCTTTACAGACGAATGGAAAAATTAGTAGAAGCCGAACTCGGGGAAGATCAGTTTGGATTCCATAGAAATATCGCAACAAGTATGGTCATACTAACCCTACGACTTATCTTAGAAAATAGATCAAGAAAGAGCAAACCTACGTTTCTAGCATTTGTAGACTTAAAGAAAGCTTTTGACAATGTTGAGTGGAATACTCTCTTTCAAATTCTGATGGTGGCAGGGATAAATTACAGGCAGCGAAAGGCTTTAGTGTGACGTCATAAGCGAGTGACTGTGTGTGAGATCGCTCCCCAAGTTTTTATATATTTTTAGGTTTCAGATACATGTTTTAACGGTTTTTGTAATAATATTTACTATATAAATGACTTATTAGTGGTTTCTTCATTCACCTCTGCCTTTCTTGTGTTGTGACCTGATATTTGTGAGTGCTTCGTATCGAGCAACGTAACCTCTTACCTGTGTTTACATTCTGCGCTGACCAGTTGCGGCTGTAGCGGCGCATTGAAAGCTAAGTACTAATTAATTGTTTCTGTATAGTGGTTTATTTAGGAACTTTAGTAGTCTTCAACCTGAATTTTTTGTGTTTTGTGGTGAAATAATTTCAGAAGAACCTTTTGGGAACTGTTTTCAGATTCGTTACTGTGTCATTAGACGTTTGATTCTCTTTCTGTATTAGTGTTTTGTTATATTCACATTTGTTGTTTATTAATACTGTTAATAATAGTAGTTACTTCCCTTGTAGAGTAAGTCTGTGATTATTGTAGTCAGGTTTTTAACATCTTCTTATTGTAGTAGCGGAACTTAGTAAAAGTAAAATTTTCCCATGAGTGAGAAGTGTGGGCTTTGCCGTAGGTTCTTGAGTAGTGGATTGCGGTGTGAGATTTGTTGGAAGTATTTTCACTGGGGAGAATGCAGTGGGGAAGCCAGTGGGCATTCTGGTGAGATCCTCTCCTGGAACTGCAGGTTATGTATCAAGAGTAAGTTGATAGAGGAGCAGGAGCGTAAGATCTGTGTCCTTCAGGTGCAGTTGAAAAACGCACAGGAGGAGCTAGACAGGATGAGGAGGGAAAGGGGGTTGGGGAATGGGAGCTCGCTGTTGGCAAGAGATCTGCTAGGAGAAGAAGATTTTCAGATAGTTTTACAATTGGTGTTTACAATAGATATGACGAACTGTCCGAGTCTAGTGGAGAGGAATCTCTAGTAGCTGTAGATGTAGGAAGTATGCAGCAGAACTCAGTAGTTACGATGGCTAGAACAGTTGCAAAGTCGAATAGGAAGAGCAAGGTTCTGCTGTTAGTTAGTTCTCATGGCAGAGGTGTAGGCCAGCAGTTGCAGGAAGTGCTGGGGAGTGAGTACCAGGTCACCAGCATTGTGAAGCCTAATGCAGGATTGGCTCAGGTGATTGTTAACATAGGGGAGTTATGTAGAGATTTTACTAAAGAGGATCAGGTAGTGATTGTGGGTGAGGCTGGTAATAGTATTGATGGGAATGGGGAGTATGACATAGATGGTGACCTGGAAAAGATAGCCACTCAGACTGGCAAGACGAATGTGCATTTCGTGGAACTGTTTCAGCGTCACGATCGGCCTCATCTTAATACAGCCGTCAGGCGTAATAACATGAGATTTGGGGGTGCGCTGATGACAGAAAGCATGGGTCACATTTCAGTAGTGTCGGTGGAGTCTATCAGCAGGACGGGTTTCATTAGACATGGCCTGCACCTCAACAGGTATAGGAAGGGGAGGTTGGCAAAGCTTATAGGTGACAGCATAGGTGGGGTGGGTGGGATCACTCATGTGAAAATTCCTGCAGTAGTGGGTGTTAGGGTTGCACCTTTTTTAGACTGAAGTCAGCTGATAGGTATTCCTGCTTAAGGGAAGTCTCTCTAACAAAGGAACCACTCTACTAACAAAGCTTAGGTATCCGAGTAATGAGGGAATTAGTATATTTCATCAAAATATACAAGATGTTAGAGATAAAGTTAGTGAACTGCTTATAGATGTTGACTCTGAAATTATTGGCATATCTGAACACTTCTTAAATAAGGAGATAATTCAGAGGCTTCCTTTACCAGGATACAGGTTGGCTGGCAGCTTTTCTAAAAGCTCTTTGCGGTGTTGTATGTGAAAAACGGCATCCCATTTCAGTCAATTGATGTTTCAAAGTACTGCACTGAAAAGGTGTTTGAATGTTGTACAGCTGTGGTTAAATATAACGGAGCTTAACTTCTAACTGTTCTTATTTATAGATCCCCAGACTCCGATTACACAATATTTTTGCTAAAGCTAGAGGAGGTTCTTGGTTCACTTGATAGGAAATACAAAATTTAGTTATATGTGGTGACTTCAATATTAATTGTATAAGTGATTGTGTGAGGAAGAGGATGCTGGGAGACCTCCTTAATTCATATAATCTTATGCAAACCGTATCTTTCCAAAGAGAGTGCAAGGGAACGGTAGAACAACCATAGACAACATTTTTGTTCATTCCTCATTACTAGAAGGGCATTCTGTTAGCAAAAAGGTGAATGACCTTTCAGATCGTGGTGCACAAATTTTAACTCTAAAAGATTTTTGTGCTGCAACACGTGTTAAATATAGTCATCAGCTGTTTAGGAAAGCTGATCCAATTGCTGTGGAGACCTTTGTAAACCTTATCAAGGAACAAGAGTGGCAAGATGTTTATAGCGCTGATACAGTAGATGATAAATATAATGCTTTTATCAAGACGTTTCTCGTGCTCTTTGAAAGTTGCTTTCCGTTAGAACGTTCAAAACAGGGTACTAGCACAAACAGGCAGCCTGGGTGGCTGACTAGAGGGATAAGAATATCTTGTAGAACAAAGTGGCAATTATATCAAAACGTTAGAAACAGTCAAAATCCAAATGCAGCAGCCCATTACAAACAGTATAGTAAGATGCTTAAAAATGTTATTAGGAAGGAAAAAAAGTATATGGTATGCAGGTAGAACAGCTAAGTCTCAGGATAAAATTAAAACCATATGGTCAGTCTTAAAGGAAGTGGCTGGCCTGCAGAGATAGGTCGAGGACATAGAATCAGTGCGTAGTGGGAATGTCCGTGTTACTGATAAGTCGCATATATGTACAGTATTTAATAATCACTTTCTGAATATAGCAGGTGAACTAAATAGAAACCTAGTCCCAAAAGGGAATCACATAGCGCTCTTAGAAAAAAGTGTTCCGAGACTGTTACCTGAAATGCTCCTCCATGATACTGTCAAGAGGGAAATTGAGTTAATGATTAAATCACTAAAGACCAAGAACTCTCATGGATATGACGGGGTATCTAGCAGAATACTGAAGTATTGTTCTATGTATGTTAGCCCAGTACTTAGCCATATCTGTAACTTTTCCTTTAGGAGTGGTCGGTTTCCTGACTGATTAAAGTACTTGGTAGTGAAGCCACTTTATAAAAAGGGAGACATTGATAATGTTGACAATTTTAGACCTATTTCTATGCCATGGGTGTTTGCTAAAGTTATCGAGAAGGTTGTATATACAAGGTTACTGGAGCATTTAAATTCACATTATTTGCTGTCAAATGTTCAGTTTGGTTTTAGAAATGGTTTAACAACTGAAATTGCTATATTCTCATTTCTCCGTGAGGTTTTGAACGGATTAAATAAAAGGTTGCGAACGCTAGGTGTTTTCTTTGATTTAGCGAAGGCTTTTGACTGTGTTGACCACAAAATATTACTGCAGAAGTTAGACCATTATGGAATAAGGGGAGTAGCTTACAATTGGTTCGCCTCTTACTTTAAGAACAGAAAGCAGAAGGTAATTCTCCGCAATATTGAGAGTGGTAGTGATGTTCAGTCCCAATGAGGCACTGTTAAGTGGGGCGTTCCCCAAGGGTCAGTGCTGGGGCCGCTGCTGTTTCTTATTTATATAAATGATATCCCTTCTAGTGTTACAGGCGATTCAAAAATATTTCTGTTTGCTGATGACACCTGCTTGATAGTGAAGGATCTTGTGTGTAATATTGAAACAGTATCAAATAATGTAGTTCATGAAATACGTTCATGGCTTGTGGAAAATAATTAGATGCTAAATCACAGTAAGACTCAGTTTTTCCTGTTTCTAACTCATAATTCAACAAGAACATATATGTTGATCAGACAGAATGGGTAGGTTATAAGCGAGGCGGAACAGTTCAAGTTCCTAGGCGTTCGGATAGATAGTAAGCTGTTGTGTAAAGCCCATGTCCAGGATCTTGTTCAGAAACTAAATACTGCTTTATTTACCATTAGAACAGTATCTGAAATAAGTGACACTTCATCACGAAAAGTAGTCTACTTCGCATAATTTCAAACGCTTATGTCGTATGGTATTATTTTTTGGGGTACTTCTTCTGATTCAAAAAGGGTATTTTTGGCTCAAAAGCGGGCTGTTCGAGCTATATGTGGTGTAAGTTCGAGAACCTCTTGTCGACCCCTATTCAATAGTCTGTAAATTCTGACATTGCCCTGACAGTGTGTATTTTCTTTAATGTCGTTTGTTGTTAGCAATATTAGCCTATTCCCAAGAGTTAGCAGCTTTCACTCAGTTAATAATAGGCAGAAATCCAATCTGCATGTGGAATGCACTTCCTTGACTCTTGTGCAGAAAGGAGTGCAGTATTCTGCTGCATCTATTTTCAATAAGCTATCACAAGAACTCAAAAATCTTAGCAGCAGCCCAAACTCTTAAGTTTAAACTGAAGAGTTTCCTCATGGCTCACTGCTATTCTGTCGAGGAGCTCCTGGAAGAGCTAAAAAATTAAGCAAATTCCAGTGTTACATTGTTGATTTTCCTTATTTAAACTTACGACTTATCACCTGAATATGTTTTTTTTGTATTTCATTTTATCTGTTTCTAATATCGTGTTATAATAACATGTATTGACTCGTTCCACGACCATGGAGACTTGTCCTTAATTTGGTCCCACGGAGCAATAAATAAATAAATAAAACTTACAATGTGTACAGAAACCAGATGGCAGTTACAAGAGTCGAGGGGCATGAAAGGGACGCAGTACTTGGGAAGGGAGTGAGACAGGGTTGTAGCCTATCCCCGATGTTATTCAATCTGTATATTGAGCAAGCAGTAAAGGAAACAAAAGAAAAATTCGGAGTATGAATTATAATCCATGGAGAAGAAATAAAATCTCTGAGATTTGCCAATGACATTGTAATTCTGTCAGAGACAGCAAAGGATGCAGAAGAGCAGCTGAACGGAATGGACAGCGTCTTGAAAGGATGATATAAGTTGAACATCAACAAAAGCAAAAAACGAGGATAATGGAATGTAGTCGAATTAAGACGGGTGATGCTGAGGGAATTAGATTAGGAAATGAGACACTTAAAGTAGTAAATGACTTTTGCTATTTGGGGAGTAAAATAACTAATAATGGTCGAACTTCAAAATGGTTCAAATGGCTCTAAGCATTTTGGAACTTAATATCTGAGGTCATCAGTCTCCTAGACTTAGAAATACTTAAACTTAACTAACCTAAGGCCATCACACACATCCATACTCGGGGCAGGATTCGATCCTGCGACCGTAACAGCAGCGCGGATCCGGACTGATGCGCCTAGAACCGCTCGGGATGGTCGAAGTAGAGAGGATATAAAAGGTAGACTGGCAAAGCCAAGGAAAGCGTTTCTGAAGAAGAAAAATTTGTTAACATCGAGTACAGATAAGTCTCAGGAAATCGTTTCTGAAAGTATTTGTATGGAGCGTAGTCATGTATGGAAGTGAAACATGGACGATAAATAGTTTGGACAAGAAGACAATAGAAGCTCTTGAACTGTGATGCTACAGAAGAATGCTAAAGATTAGATGGGTAGATCACATAACTAATGAGGAGGTATTGAATAGAATTGGGGAGAAGAGAAATTTGTGGCACAACTTGACTACAACAAGGGATTGGTTGGTAGGACATGTTCTGAGGCTTCAAGGGATCACCAATTTAGTATCACGTCAACAGGCGATGCAATACTCACTGGCTGTACGAAAGTGAAGAGCTGTAACGCGACGGTATGTAGTTTCGGGGAAACAATAAGTATCATGCGTCGGGCATACACACATCAAAAAAAATTTTGTATCACCTCGGTTCAGAGAGTTCCGTAACCTGTACAGAAAATTGGAACATAGATCAACATAAACATCATTTCCGCCCTTTTTCTTGCTCGTGAAAATCGTACATTGCATGTTGTACCACCATACAGCGAGACCTTCAGAGGTGGTGGTCCAGATTGCTGTACACACCGATACCTCTAATACCCAGTAGCACATCCTCTTGCATCAATACCTGCCTTTATTCGTCGTGGCATACCATAGATAAGTTCATCAAGGCACTGTTGGTCCAGACTGTCCCACTCCTCAACGCCGATTCGGCGTAGATCCTTCAGAGTGGTTGATGGGTCACGTCATCCACAAACAGCTCTTTTCTGTCTATTCTAGGCATGTAAGACAGGGTTCATGTCCGGAGAACATACTGGCCACTCTGATCGATTGATATCGTTATGCGCGCGAATTGTCGTTCATGAAGACAAATGCCTCGTCAATATGCTCCCGATATGGTTGCATCATAGCTCGGAGGATGGCCTTCACGTATCGTACTGCTGTTACGGCGCCTTCCCTGACCACCAGCGGCGTTCGTCGATCCCACGTAATGTCACTCCAAAACATTAGAGTACATCCTCGTTGCTACACTCGCTGGAAAATGTGTCTAAAGGCGTTCAGCCTGACCGGGTTGCCTCCAAACACGTTACCGACGACTGTCTATTTGAAGGCATATGCGACACCCATCGGTGAAGAGAACGTGATGCCAATCCAGAGCGGTCCATTCGACATGTTGTTGGGCCCATCTGTACCGAGCTGCATGGTATCGTGGTTGCAAAGATGGACCTCGCCATGGACGTCGGGAGTGAAGTTGCGCATCATGTAGCCTATTGCGTACAGTTTGAGTTGTAACACGACGTCCTGTGGCTGCGCGAAAAGCATTATTCAACATGGTGGCGTTGCTGTCAGGGTTCCTCCGAGCCATAATCCATAGGTAGCGGTCATCCACTGCAGTAGTTGCCCTTGGGCGGCCCGAGCGAGGCATGGCATCGAGAGTTCCTGTCTCTCTGTATCTCCTCCATGTCCATACAACACCGCTTTGGCTCACTCCGAGACTCTTTGACACTTTGTTGAGAGCTCTTACTGGCACAAAGTAACAATGCGGACGCGATCGAACCACGGTACTGGTATGGCATGTTTGAACTACAGTGCCGGCCGGTGTGGCCGAGCGGTTCTAGGCGCTTCAGTCTGGAACCGCGTGACCGCTACAGTCGCAGGTTCGAATCTTGCCTCGGGCTGGATGTGTGTGATGTCCTTAGGTTTAAGTAGTTCTAAGTTCTAAAGGACTGATGACCTCAGATGTTACGTCCAGCAGTGCTCAGAGCCATATGAACCATTTTTTTTAATCTACAGACAACACGAGCCGTGTACCTCCTTCCTGGTGGAATGGCTGGAACTGATCGGCTGTGGGACCCCCTTTGTCTAATAGGCGCTGCTCATGCATGGTTGTTTACATCTTTGGGTGGGTTTAGTGACATCTCTGAACAGTCAAAGGGAGTGGGTATGTGATACAATATCCACAGTCAACGTCTATCTTCAGGAGTTCTGGGAACCACTGTGATGCAAAACTTTTTTTGATGTGTGTATAATGCCAAGGTCTTGCGTTTGACACCTGAGAGAGACAAACCCCCTTTTGATGTGCGGCTCCATCAGAACCTCGTGACGTAGTGTAAACATGTGGCCTTTCAATATCAATCAGCAAGAAACTTACCGCAAATTCTTCGCTGCCATTTGGGAAGAGGGTAGATCTGCGCGATATAGTATGCCATTTCCAAAATACAGGTATCCCATATTCGTACTTACTGCAAAGTGATAAGCGAGCGTCGTTCAAGTTCCAATGTGGCATCGAGAATTTGAGCAGTAAAAGATTTTCTATTCAAAGGCGCCATCTGTAAGACTCTGATTATCTATTTCCGACGAAAAACTGAAAATCCACACTTTGGTATATTCAACATCAGCATTGGCAAGGAGTAGAACACTAACTGACACATCTCTATGACGGAAAGAAACATGATTGCCGTATTTAAGTAACAACCTATCTTTTCAATAGGGTTCGCCAATTTTACGAAGGAGACATAAAACTCGGTATAAACATATGCGGGGTGAATTTGATCAGAAGTAACACCAAGCGTTCCCACCAACCAATCACTGACTGCATATTGCGTGTAAACTTGTCAAAAGCGAAACTAAACAAAACTAACCGTACCTTTAGGTGGGATCAACTTGAATGCCATATTAACAACGAAGCGGTAGGAATCGCTACCAAAAACACGCTTAAAACAACAAGAAAGACGAGGCAACGACTGATGACCATTCACGAAAGTTACATTACGCTACGTAAACAACGTACTGCTACGTGTGGAAACGCCGTGGCGGAGCGAAAGAGTAAACATGTCCGGCCCATTTGGCGCTCTACCGGATCTGACATCGAGTAAAAAATGGTTCAAATGGCTCTGAGCACTATGGGACTTAACTTCTGAGGTCATCAGTCCCCCAGACGTAGAACTACTTAAACCTAACTAACCTTAGGACATCACACACATCCATGCCCGAAGCAGGATTCGAACCTGCGACCGTAGCGGACGCGTGGTTACAGACTGTAGCTCCTAGAACCGCTCGGCTACCCCAGCGGGCAACATCGAGTAAACGAAGGCAGTAAATCGTGTACGATTACCTCTCAATAATTTCCAGAACTACCAATAATTATTTTAATATCGAGAGAGATTTTACTAATTTCTCCACTTTCTCTCCATTTCTTAGATTTTCCTTTCTTTCGTTTGCATACCCTGCGCCCTTTGTACTCAGAGATCCCTGGAAATTGCCACACTTCCCACAGCCTAGTTACGCTCTGCTGTTATCGCTAACAGTTTCCTTAAGTATTCGGGGATTTTATTCCGGATGGCCTCTTAGAGTAAACAATAGATCCTGACATGACGCAATTCTCAACAATACAGGTGTAACTTTAACGGTCCGTACCGTTGCTGAGCATTAGTTCCACAAGAGGCGATTCGCGAGCAATAAGGACGTGTCTGTGCCTGGCCAGCAAAGAAGAAAACTGTGAAATGCAGTAACAACACAGAGCAGCGACAGCAGTCAGAAGCTAAGCCGTCAAGAAACATGCGAATTCTGACAGTTCCTGGCGATCAAAACAGAGGCATCACATCGACATAACATAAATTATCACAGGTGTATATGCGTGACAAATATGGTGATTTTGGACACTGCAGTTATATTCCGAGTAGTCTGATTTTGCAGACCAGTCCACAAAACTGTTTATCGCGGCTTGTCTTGAGCAGGTTGCGGTGCGGAAGTCGGAATTTTATAAATCGGAATACTACAAATTATACGTTTTCCATCGGAGTGTCCGTACCAATTGCACTTATGCATTAGCTCGTACAGATAACGTTCGACTATTCGAGTGTATCAACGCGGTGTGCTTCCATGTACATATTACATATTTTTTAAAGGTATTTACAACGCTTTGTAGCCGGATTTCATGGATAATGCTGCACTTTTGTTACAAAAATAATTTACCCTTTAAATCACACTTTATTAATAACCAAAATTATGAAGTTTGGCTACTAATGAATTACGATTAGAAAATATTGCTTTTGCTGAAAATAATCACATTTATCGTCTTTCCACGAATGCGCTTCTCGTTTCAGTGCACCACATTATTTTGTCTTTTCGTCTCTCTACAACTTTATAGATAGTCTCCACTGTCAACTTTAGGAAACGAACGATTCTGTGCACAATAGGCTTGGCACTGTAGGCGTCATTGCTTAATGCCGTGTTTCATGAGCTCTTACACCTTTGTGCAGCAACTGGTCGTTCACATCAAGTAGTTCCGTGAACAAAGAGTTCATTAAGGATCCGCCACACAATAGATGTACGGCTGTCAACCTCGGCAGCAATATCACCTGCAATTGTTCGCTGTCGTCGATCCCGCCACATACAGCGATTACCAAGCAATTTCTACAAATACATGGAATGCAAATTTAGTTTAGCAACGGTAACACTAGATCTGCGTATGTCGACGAAGACTAGGAAAAAAGGGATCGCTTGAATGATTGTGTTTACTAAATTTTCCAATTCTACAACTTTTTTCCTATTGGGCCTGCCGCATTCATAAAACGGAAGAACAACATTGTATTTTTGGTAGAGATTTCTGCCAGACAATTTGTTTCTTTACGCATAGTGATTAAAAAGTTATTCCATCTGCACAGGTACGCTAGATAAAGGCAAAACGTCGAAACGATCTCGGCGTGTATCCATGTTATCAATAAAAGTAAATAACTCAATTGTGCAGCAGAAACCAAAAGTAAATTTTTCCAATTCACCTTTCAATTTTAATTTCTATCCCCTCCCCCCCCCCCCACCCCCCCAGCCCCCACCCCCGCTCTCTCTGAGTCTCCGTCGCGGTTGCCCCTGACTAGTTACACCCCTAGTAATCTATGTCTATCTGGTCGCTGTGACCGAGCGCTTCTAGGCGCTTCAGTCTGGAAGCACGCTGCTGCTACGGTCGCAGGTTCCAATCCTGCCTCGGGCATGGCTGTGTGTGATGTCCTTAGGTTAGTTATTTTTAAGTAGTTCTAAGTCTAGGGGACTGATGGCCTCAGATGTTAAGTCCCATAGTGCTCAGAGCCATTTGAGCCATTTTTTTTATTTTTAGCGCAACGGAATCTGACTTTCAATAATCCCCACAAAAGAATGGCCCTGACTAACAATAACCTATACCTTTCATGAATCAATTACCTCACAAAAATCTTCGTTACTCGAACTATTGCAATACAGCGAGCGCCAATGCTGCCAGCTAAATAAAAGATTCTAACTATTGATGGCACTAACTACCGATAGGCATAGTTAGCAAATGAAAGATTTTGATAGAGAACAAACAATGTATTCTCCTTAATACTGTTCAAAAGTCATACCTCACAAATATCTTCGTTACTCGAACTACTGCAATTCAGAGAGCGCCAATACTACCAGCTAAATAAAAGATTCTAAATACTGAAGGCACTAACCACTGGTAGGCATAGTTAGCAAATGAAAGATTTTGATAGAGAACAAACAATGTATTTACCTTAATAGTGTTCAAAAGTCATAGCAGTTCAGTCTTACAAATTTCCTTTTTCTGACGGACACACTTCCAGATCATCCGCTCTCAAAACTCTGCCATCTCTCTCCCCACATACACCACTGCTGGAGGCTCAGCTCCAACTGCGCAATGCTACGCGCTGTTCACATCCAACTGCCCAACACTACAATAGTGAATATTCCAACAACGCCAACCAGCCACAGACTGCACACAGCACAGTCAGTGATTTTCATACAGTGCGCTACGTGGCGTTACCAACATAAAAACTTAAACAGCCTACTTACAAAGGCAATACCGGACAGTGATAAATGCTTTCCTGAATTCAAGCAACACGGCATCAATCGGAGCGCCGATGTCTACAGCACTGTTGATCTGACGGAGGAACAAAACGAGCGAATTTAGCAAGATCTCTGTTTACGGAATCCATGTTGTATAGAGAAGAGTTTTCGTTCTCCAAAAGCTTCATAAAACGTGAGCACAAAACATGTTCCATAATTCTACAACAAATCGACGTAAGCAATATAGGCCTATAGTTGTGTGAATCTGTCCTGTGATCCTTCCTGAAAACGAGAAAGGCCTGCCCTTTTTTCCAGTCCCTAGGTAGCCTTCGTTGCTCCAGGGAACTACGATAAACAGCTGCTAATAAGGGAGCAAGTTGTGGCACATAATTTCTGTCGAGTCTTACAAGTATCTCATATGATGCCTTTCCACTAGTAGGCGATTGTAATTGCATTTGTATCCCGTCATAATTTATCTCAATATCTGACGTTTCCACTTTCATACGATGATTGAAATACAGACATTTACGATCTTCCAGGAAGAAACAATTTCCAAAACCAGATTCAATAGTTCGGCCTCCTTTCTGTCATCTTCCGTTTCGGTGCCAGGGTGGATCCTGAGTGACAGAATAAGTTATTCGATCCGCTTACTGATTTTACTAGGCCAAAAACCTTATAGGATTTTTAGTCAGATCGGTTAGAAAAATTGTATGATCAAAGTCATTCAGCACTTCTGTCATCGTTCTGCTCACGCTTGCTTTCATTTCTTTCAGCTTTCATTTGGCGTCAAGGTTTTCACTTCTTCTGAATCTGTGATAAAAGTCTCTTTGTTGACGCAGCAGTTTTCTAATGCGGCTATTAAACCACGCTGGGTCTTCCCATTCGTTAAGACCTTGCTCGGAACATATTTGTCCAAGTCATATTGAACAACGCTTCTCAATTTTTTCCATTTGCTCTCCGCATCTCCGTCATCATATTTCACGTTAACTACTCAGATACTCTACAATTTTATTCCGTCATTCTTGCTAAGCAAAAATAGTTTCCCCCCAGTTTGATATTTCTTGTAGTACCTGTAGTCATATATGCTATGAAAGTCTTGTGATCGCCGATCCTCAGCGTTAACTGATTCAAAACGTTCAGGTCTGTTTGTTGCTGGGAAGTCTAAAACGTTACTTACACGAGTTGGTTGTCCAACTATGTGCTCGAAGTAATTTTCGGACAAAACATTCAGAATAATGGCACCCGAATCCCTGTCGACCACACGGCTTTCCCATGTTATATCTGGCAAGCTGAAGTCACTCCTTATTACAAATTACAATAGCACCTTAGGGAACATATTCACGAAATTCTGCCAATTCCCTCTGAACTGCTCTATCAGTACAGCCCCTGACGCACACGGTCTACAAAACCGTCCGATTACCATTTTTGATCCACCTTTTAACTTCACCCAGATTAATTATCTTTCGACAGCCGTGACAACCTCACGAGATATTATCTAATACTTTCCTGCAATAAATACACTGCCATCTTTGGCGTCTAAGCTGTTGTTGTGGTCTTCAGTCCTGAAACTGGTTTGATGCAGCTCTCCATGCTACTCTACCCTGTGCGAGCTTCTTCATCTCCTAGTACCTACTGCAACCTACATCCTTCTGAATCTGCTTAGTGTAGTCATCTCTTGGTCTCCCTCTACGATTTTTACCCTCCACGCTGCCCTCCAATACTAAATTGGTGATCGCTTGATGCCTCAAAACATGTCCTACCAACCGATCCCTTCTTCTGGTCAAGTTGTGCCACAAACTTCTCTTCTCCCCAATCCTATTCAATACTTCCTCATTAGTTACGTGATCTACCCATCTAATCTTCAGCATTCTTCTGCAGCACCACTTTTCGAAAGCTTCTATTCTCTTCTTGTCCAAACTATTTATCGTCCATGATTCACTTCCATACATGGCTACACTCCATACAAATACTTTCAGAAATGACTTCCTGACACTTAAATCTATACTCGATGTTAACAAACTTCTCTTCTTCAGAAACGCTTTCCTTGCCATTGCCAGTCTACATTTTATATCCTCTCTACTTCGACCATCATCAGTTATTTTGATCCCCAAATAGCAAAACTCCTTTACTACTTCAAGTGTCTCACTTCCTAATCTAATTCCTTCAGCATCACCCGACTTAATTCGACTACATTCCATTATCCTCGTCTTGCTTTTGTTGATGGTCATCTTATATCCTCCTTTCAAGACACTATCCATTCCGTTCAACTGCTCTTCCAAGTCCTTTGCTGTCTCTGACAGAATTACGATGTCATCGGCGAACCTCAAAGTTTTTATTTCTTCTCCATGGACTTTAATACCTACTCCGAATTTTTCTTTTGTTTCCTTTACTGCTCGCTCAATGTACAAATTGAATAACATCGGGGAGAGGCTACAACTCTGTCTCACTCCCCTCCCAACCACTGCTTCCCTTTCATGCCCCTCGACTCTCACGACTGCCATCTGGTTTCTGTACAAATTGTAAATAGCCTTTCGCTCCCTGTATTTTACCCCTGCCACCTTCAGAATTTGAAAGAGAGTATTCCAGTCAAGATTGTCAAAAGCTTTCTCTAAGTCTATAAATGCTAGAAACGTATGTTTGCCCTTCCTTAATCTAGCTTCTAAGATAAGTCGTAGGGTCAGTATTGTCTCAAGTGTTCCAACATTTCTACGGAATCCAAACTGATCTTCCCCGAGGTCGGCTTCTACTAGTTTTTCCATTCGTCTGTAAAGAACTCGCGTTAGTATTTTGCAGCAGTGACTTAGTAAACTGATAGTTCGGTAATTTTCACATCTGTCAACACCTGCTTTCTTTGGGATTGGAATTATTATATTCTTCTTGAAGTCTGAGGGTATTTCGCCTGTCTCATACATCTTGCTCACCAGATGGTAGAGTTTTGTCAGGACTGGCTCTCCCAAGGCTGTCAGTAGTTCTAATGGAGTGTTGTCTATTCCCGGGGCCTTGTTTCGACTCATGTCTTTCAGTGCTCTGTCAAATTCTTCACGCAGTATCATATATCCCATTTCATCTTCATCTACATTCTCTTTCATTTCCATAATACTGTCCTCAAGAACATCGCCCTTGTGTTGACGCTCTATATACTCCTCCCACCTGTCTGCTTTCCCTTCTTTGCTTAGAACTGGGTTTCCATCTGAGCTCTTGATATTGATGCAAGTGGTTCTCTTTCCTCCAAAGGTCTCTTTAATTTTCCTGTAGGCAGTATCTATCTTACCCCTCGTGAGATAAGCTTCTACATCCTTACATTTGTCCCCTAGCCATCCCTGTTTAGCCATTTTGCACTTCCTTTCGATCTCATTTTTGAGACATTTGTATTCCTTTTTGCCTGCTTCATTTACAGCATTTTTATATTTTCTCCTCTCATCAATTAAATTAAGTATCTCTTCTGTTTCCAAGGATTTCTACTAGCCCTCGTCCTTTTACCTACTTGATCTTCTGCTGCCTTCACTACTTCATCCCTCAAAGCTACCCATTCTTCTTCTACTGTATTTCTTTCCCCCCTTCCTGTCAATTGTTCCCTTATGCTCTCCCTGAAACTCTGTACAACCTCTGGTTTAGTCAGTTTATTCAGGTCCCATCTCCTTAAATTCCCACATTTTTGCAGTTTCTTCAGTTTTAATCTCCAGGTCATAACCAACAGATTGTGGTCAGAGTCCACATCTGCCCCTGCAAATGTCTTACAATTTAAAACCTGGTTCCTAAATCTCTGTCGTACCATTATATAATCTATCTGAAACCTGTCAGTATCTCCAGGATTCTTCCATGTATACAGCCTTTTTTTATGATTCTTGAACCAAGTGTTACCTATGATTAAGTTGTGCTCTGTGCAAAATTCTACCAGGCGGCTTCCTCTTTCATTTCTTTGCCCCAGTCCATATTCACCTACTACGTTTCCTTCTCTCCCTTTTCCTACTACCGAATTCCAGTCACCCATGACTATTAAATTTTCGTCACCCTTCACTATCTGAATAATTTCTTTTATTTGATCATACATTTCTTCGTCATCTGCAGAGCTAGTTGGCATATAAACTTGTACTACTGTAGTAGGTGTGGGCTTCGTATCTATCTTGGCCACAATAATGCGTTCACTATGTTGTTTGTAGTAGCTTACCCGCATTCGTATTTTCCTATTCATTATTAAACCCACTCCTGCATTATCCCTATTTGATCTTGTGTTTATAACCCTGTATTCACCTGACTAGAAGTCTTCTTCCTCCTGCCACCAAACTTCACTAATTTCCACTATATCTAACTTTAACCTATCCATTTCCCTTTTTAAATTTTCTAACCTACCCGATTAAGGGATCTGACATTCCACGCTCCGACCCGTAGAACGTCAGTTTTCTTTCTCCTGATAACGACATCCTCTTGAGTAGTCCCCGCCCGGAGATCCGAATGGGGGACTATTTTACCTCCGGAATATTTTACCCAAGAGGACGCCATCATCATTTAATCATACAGTAAAGCTGCATGCCCTCGGGAAAAATTACGGCTGTAGTTTCCCCTTGCTTTCAGCCGTTCGCAGTACCAGCACAGCAAGGCTGTTTTGGTTATTGTTACAAGGCCAGATCAGTCAATCATCCAGACTGTTGCCCCTGCAACTACTGAAAAGGCTGCTGCCCCTCTTCAGGAACCACACGTTTGTCTGGCCTCTCAACAGATACCCCTCCGTTGTGGTTGCACCTACGGTACGGCTATCTGTATCGCTGAGGCACGCAAGCCTCCCCACCAACGGCAAGGTCCATGGTTCATGGGGTGGGGGGGGGGGGGGGGGTGTGTCGTGTCTAAGCTATCCCTACTATACGTATTCCAAACAGAATTTCGTTGCTGTTTACTTCCGGTTTCAACCAACTTTCTGTTCCTAATACTACGAGTACCTTGGCATATTCTGTTTAGTAAACGATACTAATTCTGGGAACTTAACATGGACGCTCTTAAGGTTTACAAATGAGTTAACTATCGAAGTTTTCCACTTCCGATCTGCGAGGTCGAGCATTCTCTGAGAATAATGTGACTGGTTTTTGTTTTCGATTGTGGCAGGAATTCATCTCTCTACCCTAAAAATAAAGTACGGCACACGTACTCCATTACCCTGGTAGTCGCTTCCTGCGTGCAGTGTATGCCTGACGTATACAAGTCACCATGCGATAGAAGAGGGTGAGATATTCGCTTTCGAAACCTTCACAAAATCGTCTATGCTCCAAAGCAGTGGACCACGATCAACTCTGAGTGTGATACTGCAAGTAGTGAGCTTAAATATTGACACGATCCATTCTACAACACATGTATTGACCTGGAGATTAAGTACCATTTTCCTTTTTCCTGTTCCTTCACGGACGGTACTCAGAAGGTATGACTGCCTATACGTTCTTGTCTGGTTCTTCATTTATCTGATACTAGCGCCCTGATCATTAACCGCTTTACGTTTGCGATATAGCACGTTAGTTGACTTCTCTAGAAAGGCACTCTGTCAAAAGTTTAATGAAAATTTTAGCATTGCCTCTCACTTCGGTTTAACTGCAATTTTTCTGAAACTTTGAGTATCGTGTCACTCTTCGTGGAGACTCCATATTTTCTAAGAAACGTATTGCAGTTTTATTTATCATCACTGATCTTACTGGTCTGATCCCATTCGCCACAACATCCTCAACTGTGCCAAACTCTTCATTCTAGAGTAACATTTGCCCCCAACGTCCTCAGTTAGTTGTTGGATGTACTACAATCTGTCACTCCCCACAATTTTTGCGCTGTGCGTCTCCCTGGAAGTTATTTTCTGATGTTGTAAAACATTTTATATCATTCTCTTCCCTCTTTCAGTCAGTGTTTCCCACATGTTTCTTTCCTTGCCGATTCTGCGAATAGTTTCTTAATTTCTTATATTATTAGTCCATTTTAATTTCCACACGCTTCGGTAACATCATCTATCAGTTGCTTGAATTTGTTTCTTCTGGAATTCCGAGAGCTCATTATTGACTTTCATTCAGTTCTGTGCTTCAGACGTACATTCACAGAAAATTCTTCCTCAAAGTATGGCCTATGCTTGTTACGAGTAGACTTTCTTATGCCACAAGGACTCCTAATAGTGTAGCAGTACTAGGCACCTAGGGTTTGTTTTCCCCTTTGGTACAGTTACGTTGTCGTTTTACCTTGTAACGCCTCTTTATGTACGGAGGATCAGAAAACAGGTAAGAACGCATCTCTAGGATTGTAATAACCTGAGCGTTTTAAGAAACACGGTGTACTTGATGGAACGGCCTGGATAGCTTCTGTGGCAAGAGAGACGGGGAACAGAGAGCAATCGTCCCAAGCTAGAACACCAATAGAATAAAGGTTTTATTACACCAACACCAACATTTGCGCCGAAGAACGTGCGGATATTTTAGAAATATACAAGATCGTTATCCTAAGGTGGAGTGAAAAATCTGAGAATATATAGTTTTTATTCCCTAAATTCCAATTCGATCCTCATTTTACAAAAATTTCGCTTTAATCGTGTACGTTTGCATTCGGTCACTTGTAAACACTCTTTTATTGTTTTTGAGTTTCAGATGACTTTGAACTTCCCAGATTTAACTCAGATACTAAACAACGCAACTTCTGTCTGTGTCGTCAGTCAGTCTGTTGGTAGTGAAGTACACTACCTCGTAAACTAGCAAAGTAAAGTCAGAATATAACAGGTCCTGACTGCCAGAGTATCTTCAACGACCGGACATCAGAAAGAACCATTGCCTATTGCCTACTGGGAACCGTGCGGAGCCAATGTTGCCGACGTATCCGTACAGCAAACGCCCAACAAAGGTCCGAGCAGACCGGACCTACTCACTGTAATGCACTGGTTACCCCAACTTCTCTGCCTAATCCCATGGAATCCATGATATCTTCCTTCTGGGGTGTACGTCAATACTCTCCCCACGTCTGACGAATCACCACTGGAGACACTTACGCGTTATCTCCGGTGCTTATCTCGGTCTCCAGCTTAAGTCCATCGCCCACGTACGTGGTATTGGGTAGACCAAAGACAGTTGTGGGAGTGAACATCGTGGACTCTGGCTGGAGGCTTCATTGTGGCCTGTAGGAGTTCTTGCATACAAGCATATTCTGCAACATGTGTTACCCGAGTACACAGCATGTTGCCCAACAGTACAACGAGATACTTGTCTGTTTTCTGTTAGCCAGATTTCATTTTCCTTCTTTGCTGACATATTTTATCTTTCCACATACCTTCAATGCTGCTTCATATAATTAACACCAAGAACTTATTTCGATCCTTCAGATGCTCGTTATAACCAAATATCACTCCAGAAGCTTCTTGGCATTGGTTAGCAGCAATATCTATATCTACATCCATATTCTGCGAGCCACTTTGAAGTGCATGGCAGAGGATATGACCCATTGTACTAGTTCCTAGGTTTTTCCCGTTCCATTAAGTAGGCTTCATTGGAATAGCCTACGTCTATTTTGAAGAGTCTGCCAGTTCAGTTTTTTCAACATCTCTGTGGCACTCTCCCACAGATCAGACAAACCTACGACTCTTCTCTGTATGCGTTCAATATCCCTATCAGTTCTATCTGGTATGATTCCCACAGATTTCAGCAACATGTTGGGCTGGATCGCGATAGTGGTTTCTAAATAATTTCCTCTGTAGGCTGATTGCGTTTCTCCAGTATTCTACCGATAGTACGATAACTGTTACTTTATCCGCGACTGAGTCATTGTGATCGTTTCATTTCATATCCCTACGAAGTATTACACACAGGTACTTGAATAAGTTATCCAATTCCAGTTGTAACTCACTAATGTTATAGTCATAGAACGCTACGTTTTGTGACGTGCAAATTTTGCATTTCATGCAAATTGCCAATCTTTGCGCCACTTTGAAATCTTACCAAGATCTCTCCGAGTACATGTGCAGTTTCTTGTGTATAGCTACACATTCTGCGAAACGCCTGAGGTTACTATTAATATTGTTTTCAAGGTAAATGGAAATGCAGTGTGGCTAGGGCCTCTCGTAGGGTAGAACGTTCGCCTGGTGCAAGTCTCTCGAGTTGACGCCACTTCGACGACTTACTTGTCGATGAGGATGAAATGATTATAATACGGAAAGCACAACACCCAGTCCCTGAGCGAAGAAAATCTCCGACCCAGCCGGGAATCGAACCGGGGCCGTTAGGTATGACATTCGACGGGCTTACCACTCCGCTACCAGGGGCCGACGTTTGCAAGGTCATTAATATATGATCTGAACAGCAAGGGGCCCAACACACATCCGTGGGGTACACAAGACGCTACCTCTACATCTATCAATGACGCTCCATCTAAGATAACATGCTACGTTTTCCTTATAAAAAAATCCTCACTCCATACGATAGCACGTCTGATAATAAGCATACATGTGGCACTAAGCCAAAACTAATTTTATTAAATCAAGAATATTGCCCCTATCTGACTGCTTGATCCAGGCCTCACGGTTTGTCTCGTGAGGAAAGTGCGAGTGGGTTTCACATGATCGGAATTTTCGTAATCCGTGCTGTTTGGTAAGGAGGATGTCACGCTGTTCGAGGCTATAGGTACCCCATTATGTCTGAGCTCAATATATGTTCTAGGATTCTGCAATAAGTGGATGTGAATGATGGTGGAAGGTAGTTGTGTGGATCTCTTCTGTTACCGTTCTTGTATAAGGTTGTGACTTATGCTTTCTTCGAAATACTGGCAACAATTTTTTGGTCAAGGGATGTGCAATAGATTTCAGTGAACTGAGAGGCTAACTCATCCGCAGATTGGGTGTAGAATCTGATAGAGACTCCATAGAGCGCTGGGGATTTGATCAATTTTAAAGATTCCAGCTGTTCCTTAACATCGCTTACACTAATATACACTGCTCAGCCAAAGCGTTGTGGCCACCTATCTAATAGCCGGTATGTCCACCTTCGGCACGGATAACAGCGGCGACGCGTCGCGTTATGGAAGTCTATAGGTCGCTGGAGTGAATTGTACCCACATCTGCACACACAAGTCACTTAATTCCCGTAAATTACGAGGAAGTGGGCGATGACCACGTTCAATCAGAACCCAGATTTGTTCGATCGGGTTTACATCTGGGGAGTTTGGCGGCCGGCACGTCAACCGGAACTCGCCACTGTGTTCCTCGAACCGCTAAATCACTCTCCTGGCCTTGTGACGTGCGCATATCTTGTTGAAAAATGCCACTGCCGTCTGGAAACATGGTGGTCATTAAGGGGTGTAGTGGTCGGCAACCAGTGCACTGTACGCCTTGACCCTCACGCTGTCTTGCATGAGCGCCACTTGATCCATGGGCGCCCACTAGAATGCTCCCTAGAGCATGATGGAGCGGCCGCCAGCTGTCTCCGTCCTTCAAGTGTCAAGGAGCTGTTCCGCTGGCAGATGACGAATTTGCGCCTTCCCATCGGCGTGATGAAGAACGTGTAAGGATTTACCAGACCATGCGATGCTGCTCCAATGAGCCAACGTCCAGTGACGTTAGTCACTTGCCCATTTCAGTAGTAGTTGTCGGTGTCGTGGTATTAATAATGGCACACACATGAGTCGCGGCTGCTGAGGCCAATCGTTAGAAATGCTCGGTGCACAGCATGTTCAGACACACTAAGTGCCTTGTGCTGTGCCCAGAGTTAAAGTCTAATGTTTGTTCCGCCACAGTTCGCCGCCTGCCTGTTTTTACCAGTCTGCCCAACTTACGACGTCCGACATCTGTAATGAGAGGTGACCGCCAACGCAGTTGCACCTTTGTTTCGCCACGTGTTGAAGATACTCACCAAGATTCCTCGAACACCCGAAAAGCCGTGAGGTTTCCGAAATGCTCGTGGCAAGCCTGCAAACCATCACAACCTGTCCTCTGTCATACTCAGATACATCGCGGGCCTTCCCTATTCTACACGGACATTGCGCTCACTGTTACTAAACCCATCGTGCGTGTGTCTGACAAGCAGTCATTCCTCGCTAGATGACGTTTCTGTCGTCTGTACGGGTGTATATCGACAATATGTATTTCACTCATTTTCACAGTGGGACGAGAATTTAAATGGGGCAATTACTCCTAGGTTTTACTTCAAAAGGAACTTTTGAAAACAGAGTAAAACTTATTTGCTATCCCCGTTTTAGTTCCTGTCTCGTCTGTGTCTTGACCCTAACATGGGTGCTATATATACGGTCAGAAATTCTTTTGGTTTTGTGAAAGATGATTCTACAGTATCGTGCTATGGTAATCATTCAAGGCTTCAGGCATTGTGCCCTTGGCAGCAAAACGCGTTTCACTTAACACCTCTTTATCTACAGCCCTATGCTTTATTTTCTATCTATTATGCATTCTGCGTCAGAGTTTTCTTTACATTGTACGCGATGGTGGTGCCTCCCACTATTAACTGTATTACCGAGTACATGCCTACCAAGCACATGGTCAAATATTCCTTTAACCTTGAGCCGTAGTTCCTCTCAAGTTTTAAGTTCCTCATTTAGATATGACAATACTGCTTCTTTGTCTAGTTTTTGAACATGTAGACCTTTCTCTTGGTATTAGTTGCGCATTGTACTTTGGTATTCATTGTTGCTGTAACTGTCTCGTGATCAGTTTGCATTTGAAGATTCTCAAGGAGATCAGATATATTTGTTTTTACGGTTATAAACACATACTGAGATTGCTGCGCGGGATTAGACGAGCGGTCTAGAGCGCTGCAGTCGTGGACTGCGGGGCTGGTCCCGGCGGAGGTTCGTGTCCTCCCTCGGGTGTGGGTGTGTTTGTCCTTAGGATAATTTAGGTTAAGTAGTGTGTAAGCTTAGGGACTGATCACCTTAGCAGTTAAGTCCCACAAGATTTCCCACACGTTTGAACATTTGAACACACTGAGATTGTCCTCTCACATGTCCACCTCTTCTCGCAGGTGTATTAGAGCACATTAGAGAAATTTTGTCAATATGTCCAATATAACTATTACAACCTGAGTTTAATGTCTTTGACATTCTGAACTTCAGGAGCCATTGTTGCTCACTTTCAGGTCTCAGTTTTTCTCTCCGGGAAGTTGTTCAGATGGTGCATCACTGGTTTAAGCCACCCGCGACACGTCACCCTTAGCACTACATTGCTTGTAGCCAATCACAGGCCCACCATCCCAGACTCTCAGAACGATAAGTCTTCTCACGGCACTCATCTGAAACTGCCGTAGCCATTTTATCACCACTTGAACTTATTTTTGAACCTTGTTGTATAGGATAACGCGCAGCGCGCTAAATTACGAGACAAGGAGGTGAACCATGGTGCACCAACCAAGCCGAATGTGCTATTTAGATTTCCCACTCTCGTTCAGGCAAACGCTAGACTGGTTCCGACGTTCTGCCTTAAAAAAAAAAAAAAAAAAAAAAAAAATACGATACACAAACAGTAAAATACGATCACAGACGGACACAAAAAACCTTACAAAATTCATAGAGAGGTGACAGACGGCTTCCCTCCTGTAGCAGAGCTACGACTGACGCAACGGGAAAGGCACTAGGCAGGGGGAAAAAAATAAATTGCAACGTGTCAGGTGGTGACGTGTCAAAAAATGGTTCAAATGGCTCTGAGCACTATGGGACTCAACTGCTGTGGTCATTAGTCCCCTATAACTTAGAACTACTTAAACCTAACATCACACACATCCATGCCCGAGGCACTATTCGAACCTGCGACCGTAGCAGTCGCACGGTTCCGGACTGCGCGCCTAAAACCGCGAGACCACCGCGGCCGGCGTGACGTATCATGACAAATCATTCTACCCTTACCTCTTTTCCTGATTTGTCCTTGTCTGTGGAAGAACTGTGACGGTGTGATTTTACAAAGTGTTTACAAGAAAGCCGACCCAGAAATTCCAGAATGTATCGCGATGAAGTTGTGACGCTGTTAATTTAAGGGAAACGTGCGATAACACGTGCAGACAAGGCCATATTATTGCGAGGACAAAACAGCAAGCAACGTTCGGGACGTATCGCAGTTAATTCCTAAATTAAGTAGTTGCCCGTGTTGAAAATGAAAGCGGTTTGCCGGCGGCGTCTTTTGTGGGCGAGATTTATTCGACGCGCGACAAGTCTCGGCGAAGTTGGGCAGCAGCGTGGCGGCAGCGGCGGGACAAGACCGCCCAGGGCAGCGGAACAAAAGCCTGCCTGCGCATACACGCGCCGCTCCATTGTTCCCGCACCTCCACCCTGGTGAGGGCGCAGGGCGCGACTTGCCCACCCGTTCCTGCCGCGAGTGTGGCTGCAGGTCAGACGCACTCCCCTGCCCCCTCACATCCACTACTCCACGTGTCTTTCTCTTTTACACGCACACTCAAATATACATGGTGCAGATTTTGTATATGTGGCACAGTAATACGTACGCACGCCTCCAGTGTTGGTTGCTTTTTCTCTTCGGCGAACAGTCTTACCACCAACATGTCACATAACTTACTACCTGATGTTTTGTTTACTGCAGTCATATCTGCACCACTAGATGGACTACACTTGTCAGTATACTGTAACTGCTTGCCGTCCACATGTTCACACTTCCAACGCCTCACCTGCTGCCTAGGGGAAATTAAGCATTAGCAACTTGCTCTTGCCACAAGCACTTGGAGGTAGTAAAAGACCTAAAAAGTAGTACCCCTATAGCTATAATTATCAACCTGCAAATGAAATAAATAGTAACGTAATCTTGTTAAGTACAAAGATCTCAGGCACCAATAAAAAATATCTGCTCTTCCATCCGTTACATACTGTATATATCCTACCTCGCAAAAAACTGAAGCAACCATAAGGGAAGGAGGGAACGAAATGAAATTTAGTGGGCTGAGGAGAGTACGTGACGTTATTGATGTTGTTTTAATGGTTACAAAACAAAATCAAATCTACAAAGTACTTGGGAATGTTTGCCTACTTATCAGTAGGACACTGCAGCCACTCTGGTCTGGATATATGTACTTATTCGGTTGACAACGGTGTCATAAAACTTTCTATCCTCTCTTGAACCATGCTGGCCAACAACTTCAGTATCTTGTACTTGACATCCTGAACTCTGTCGCTGGGACGCAGTTGACGTCAGAGCTGGTCGCACTCACGTTCTGTCGGTGACAGGTTTGAGGATCTCCCTGACCACAAGAGTACCTCAGCATCACGCAGGTAGTTCATAGGCATACATATCATATATGGAGTAACACTGTCCTGTTGAAAAGTGGTACCACAATACTATCAAATGAAAGGTAACACATGAAGATGTAGGTTGTGTGAGATGCAATATTGTGCGACCAGAGTTTCCCCAGTCACTATCAGCCACGATATGAAGCCATACCCAACAGCTGCTCTCACCGTCCTACCCAGAGTAACACTGGAATGCGTCTCTAAAACATACGACAAATGGGACCTCTCACCAGGTCACCACCATACTCGCTGCTAATAGCCATCTCGGGTAGCCCAGATCAGCGATTCATCGCAGAATTGAGTGTCATGCCTCCATTCATCATTAGTTCATGCTTTCTGCTCACGACACCACTCTAAATGCAGCCGTTTGTGTTGTTTTAATGACAGTCTACATATGGGACTAGACTCGCTGCTGCTAATTTCTGACCAATGGTGCGGGATGACACAGATCGTTGTTCTCGGATGGCTGGTACAGATCTGAAAGGGTTATTAGTTGCTTTGGGTACAAACTAGCAGTCCTCCCTTAAAGTGGTTGAGATGTGAAAATACGACCTCTTAATTTGTTCGGGAAAGAAAACGAGGAAGGACTAGACTAATGGGGATGTGGCACATTTCATTCACTAGTACAGCACATAAATTTATTTTGCACAGACTGCATTACACTGAACCCAATTAGGAATTTAATCAAACAACAATTAATTTGAATGCTGAACAATAATCGATGATAGCAGGAAATGTCAATTATAACTAGCACGTAATCACTGTTCTCCAGAGCATGATACAAGCTTAAACAGCCATAAATAGTACCAAAACTTCATCAGTAGAAGACACCAATAAAAAAAATTTAATACAACTGAAACGGCCACATAGCAGGCCACTGCCAAAAAATTCTTGTGCAGAAATACAAAGTGACCGAAGAAGAACAAAAGATTGAAAACCTTACAGGGCTTACAGAGGTCCACATTAATATTAAAATTATTAAAATTTTTCTTCAGTAAGAATGGCCTTTGCGATCTCAACCACTAGCAAAATGTTAACTAACTTAAAGTAGCAAGAAGGTTGTAGAAAGGGGGCTTCTTTTAATTAACGAACAGAATGACTCAGAATTGCTTGGAAGAAATAACAGTGCAGAGGACCGACAGCGCGAGCTTTCGCTGCTCATTGCTTGTGCACAGTATCGCATAAACAGGCGGCTGTGTTAAGCCTGAGTGAATGAGCCTGACAAGGATCGGTAAACAGCACCGACGCCAGAGCATAAGCAGTCTTACTGAAATTTATTTGTGCTGCAGAAAATTTTGTTAAGTGCAAGCTCAAGTCTTAACCGAAATTATAATAAATAATTATCGCACTCCCAGTCTCTTACGGAGCGACTCTCGAAATTTAACAGTCCTCTAAGAAGTTAGCAGGAAATTTAGGACACCACTTACAGCTGGCTTGAGGAAATTTCAGTATTAAATAGTCATACCGAATCCTGCTGGAAAAAAATGAGTAAGCCAATCCTTGCTAACTACCTTAAATTATACGCCTACTGGGCACGTACTCAGTCCAAGCCTAAGCCAAACTAAAATTTCCATATAAGGCACCTAAATAAACACACGATATACATGACCCAAAGTCCAAAAAGACTGTTAATGTTCCGCCAACCACGGACTGAGCACAGAATTCACCCAAAATTTTCAAATTAAACATAAGTCACACTGTTCCTTACATTAACGCAACACGATAGTCGAGTTTCACACCAGGAATAGACAATCTGTGATAATACTAAACATCGACCAATAGCGTGCACCAGTGCTAATATCAGATGATAGTTATTTGCCTCAATGGAGACGAGAATTGATAACAGGCAGGTATAAGCACTTAAACACACTTAAGTACTACACTGCCAACCAACATAAGAACGAGTAGCCACGCGGGATTAGCCGAGCGGTCTAGGGCGCTGCAGTCATGGACTGTGCGGATGGTCCCGGCGGAGGTTCGAATCTTCCTTCGGGCTTGGGTGTGTGTGTTTGTTCTTAGGATAATTTAGGTTAAGTAGTGTGTAAGCTTAGGGACTGATGACCTTAGCAGTAAAAACACAAAAAAACAAAACACAAAAAAAACGAGCTTCCTTGCAGAGGCGGGCACTAACCTTAACCCTGATTAAAGGCACCACGGACATAATATACCAAGATCTGATTAAAACATTTAAAAGTCCTTTTTAATGCATAAATTCTTGCTAATGCAATTGAGCCTGCAATTCTGTGGAGGTGCGGACTTCAGTACCAATAAACAGAACCGGTTTCAAGCAGAAATTCCGGTAAACACGACTCTGACAGCTCGGCGAGTTTTAGATAATCCAATCCTGAGACTCCTCTGCACTCCAAGCCAAACACAGGCGAACATGAGCCCTGAATATCCTTCCCAGTTTACGCCGACACAGAGACAGGTGAGTGGCGGCAAATGGCCTCCTTTCTGATTGTATGCTCCATCTTTACTCCCATCACGACAAGAACTACCTTTACTGGCCCAGCAAGCCGGTCCTCCAGTCCACACCTGAGGGGTCTATCTTTGCTGGGCAACATCTTGAGCCATAGATAAGAGCATGTGGATATCGAAACAGTACGAGAAGCCGCCACGGCTAAGTGGTAAGAGGTGTCGACTGGGAAATTGATGACTACTATGTCTGCTGTCACGTTCCCATGCAGTCCAAAATTGGGCCACTGTCACATTGGAATAACCTATAAATATGGATGTTTCCTGATTCGACCAGCAGGGAAAATGAAGAGTCACCGTGAGATCTCTTTCAAACTCTGTCAAACATTGATAACCGTCTCACATGAATACGAGGCATCTTCGTGTCCTTTACAGTGATCGCTCAACACCTGGCGTTGTTCACCCTCCTTAAATACCACACCGGGCCCGGCAACAACACTAAACACGAACAAGATTATTGCACGTCAGTGGCCCTTCTATTTGTCAGAGACAGTTGTAACTGTATAATCGTTTCCTCAACCACTGACAGTGTGGACGTGTATGAAGCTACAGTGACTTCTGACCAGGTCTTCCGGGTACTTCACTTTGTTATCGGATGTCAGACATGCAACTGATGCTTCGGAAAAGGTCCCTGCTCCTGGTTATGATAAGTCGTCCGTTGACATTCTAAAATTGGCTGTGAGGAAACTTAGGGGCACTTATCAAAACTCTTTACTTTGCCTATTGATCGTGTATCCAGCCCAGCCTTATGGAACAAAACAATTGTAATACGCTCCACAAGGAAGGAAATATTCATGTCGTATCATCTCGTCAGCCAAATTTGCCTTTTGTACGAATTTTGTATAAGAATGTTATTTAATCGTATCCCTCCCATCTTTGACGCAGCTTACCACATTGAGCAGCAGATTCATCACACTAGATCACATTATTGTTCTCCGGAATGTGATAAGCACAGTAAACGAATACCAGATGCTTTTGCAGATTTAGAAAAGGTCTTTGATTCAGTTGGCCATACTTGTCGTGCAAGCCTTTGCAGAGCAAGAAGCAGAGTTGGCCTGTATTAAAATCCTGGACCATATACATTCGACAAGAAGCAGAACGACGCAGTGCGAAGGAATAATCCGAATGGGACTAAATTCGGTAGATTTAATGTACTTATAGAGACAAACAAATGTTTGCAGTTTTGAAAAACCTGGATGATTCAAATGGTTCAAATGGCTCTCAGCACTATGGAACTTAACATCTGAGGCCATCAGTCTCCTAGACTTAGAACTACTTAAACCATAAACCATCACACACATCCATGCCTGAGGCAGGATTGAAACCTGCGACCGTAGCGGTCACGCGGTTCCAGACTGTAGTACCTAGAACCGCTCGGCTACCCCGGCCAGCGGCCTCCTAGTTGAAGTCATTTCAGTTGAATCACATTTGGCGGCTTGTCTGTATTTGATGATTAACTGATGATGAGGAAAACGCAACAGTGTGACCACGGATAGAGAAAATCTTCGACCCGGCCAGGAATTGAGCCCAGGCCCGCTGCGTGGCAGTCAGATGCGCTGACCACTCAGCTAAGGGAGAGAACAGTTATTTAAGAGAAAGAGCATCAAAAACAGAGGAAGTCAGTAACGCGTTTGTCCACCTCTGGCCCTCATGATGCTAGTTGTTCAGCTTGAGTTTGACTGATAGAGTTGTTGGAAGTTCTCCTGAGGGATATCGATATTGGGGAGAGATCCTGTTACCTTGCTGGCCAAGGAAGGGTCTGGCAACCACGAAGACAGACAGTAGGAACTCTCGCCATGTGCTGCCGGCCGTCATCTTGCTGAAATGTGATCCGACGACGACTTATCATGAAGACCAACAAAACGGGGTGTAGAATACCGACGACACACAGTTGTGCTATAAAGGTGACTTGAATAACAACCAAAGGAGTCATGTTATGAAATGAAATGGTACCTAGTTGTCGGGCCATAAGGCGGGCGACAGTCAGCTTGGTATAATACTACTGTCTGGAACGTTCCTAGACATGCCTTCTCTGGACATCGGGGCTCTTTTCGAAGAAGAACTCATAACTGAAAATAATTCTACTCCAGACAACGATATTCCTCGCCGAATGTGCCCGACATCTCTGCAAATGGACTTGTTGGTGTACAGAGGTCAAAAGTAGTCGCTGCAAGGGGCACCGTTATTTCAGCTCTCTTTTCTGTGAGCAACGTGTTATTGGTCCTTGCGGTCACTGCGGAGCAGTTGCACGCCGGGCCTCTGCATGCCTCTCTGATGATTGCTCGGACCTCACGTTCGTCGTCTCCCTAGATCGACCAATTCCTTCTCGACTCTGTGTTTGGCCATTTTTCATCCATTCTTGCCAACATGGTCGAATAGTGCCATCGCTCTATTGAAATATCTAGCGATTCCCTAACTACTCCAGCTGGCTTCTTTGAGCTCGCCGGCCGGGTTGGCCGAGTGGTTCTAGGTGTTTCAGTCTGGAACCGCGCGACCGCTACGGTCGCCTTAGGTTAGTTAGGTTTAAGTAGTTCTAAGTTCTACGGGACTGATGACCTCTGATGTTAAGTCCCATAGCGCTCATAGTCCTTTGAACCATTTTCTTTCTTTGGGCCCAGCTACACCTCCTCCTTCAAAGGCGGACATCTGTATATAATTTTCACGTGACCGCCTGCGAGGCATATTTACTGTACAAATGAGTAGATAGAAATAAATGCACAAAGAATTTTTGCCGAGGTGTCGGCAAGTTCCCTACTACCTATTCTTTCCATCTGCGAGGCGAATCTGCGCTGCAGCATCACACGTTCATCCATCGGCCACCAAAGTTAATTTTGCATTTTCTGTCGATACCTGTGTGAATATAAATGTGTGGCCAAAGTGCATATCACCTCCGTAGTGCGTCGTTTTTTCTTGTCTTATAGTGTACACCAAACTTCCACGGCTTTTATCAGTGTCAAGAAACCAACTGCAGTTTCAAATTCACAGAGGCGTGAAGAAAGACGATCTACATCTCCTATGTTGTTCTGTCATCCTGGAAATGGCAGTGTCAAAACTGAACTGCGAGGAGAAAGGAATTAGAATCAACGGTAAGAGACTTTATGAGAGTTCAGAACGACATTGTGCTGTTAGCAAATGATTTAGAAGAACTACAGACGCTTCTCGCCTCGCTATGTTACACAGTGAGACTGAACATAAGATTTTCCAGATATATATATCGGACGTAAAAGACATTCTGGAGAGAAAAGCTTCTATGAAATGACAATGTGCTGGCCACGTTGACTGAAGAAATGATGACCGACAGACAAAGGAGGCGCTGAAATGGAGACACACCATGAGGAAGAAGAAGACGAGGAATACCGCCAGACCGATGGGATAAAAACCGCGGAGGATCATCGCTGGAGGTAACTGACTGAACATCACCCAAGCCCGTTGCTCATGGAAGGATGAACTGCAGACATTTCTGCACTCAATACTTCGAGAAGCTACATAATTGAATGATAGAAGTGGCTGACGATGTATATAACATAAAAAGATCAGAGAGAGAGAGAGAGAGAGAGAGAGAAAGAGAGAGAGGATGGAAAGACAGGCTACAGTGTGCCTCGTTTCGAAGTCTGAACAGTTACATACTTCAAGTTTCCTCAGTACCAAGGACAAGAGAGCTATAAGCCTATTGATAACCTTATTCTGATAAATAATCTCTAATACGTTGCTTTTTAATTACTTATGCATCAGCCTAGATCAAAGTCATCATAGCACAGCCGTACTCAGAAATGAAATCTCAACTTATCTTTTATTAAGAATCTGCACATTGTCAATTGAAACCAAAATCATTCATTACTGTTTACAGGGAGGTGGTTCGACCCGTTATTTGGTGGAAACAGGATGGTGCGCGTGTTGGCGCCGTATTCCAAGATACGCTACCGGTGATGTTAGTTACAGAATAGGCAAAATTAAACTTTTCTGTCTGAACCTGTAGAAATATGTCATATGGAGGATTTCTACGGTAGTACTGATATTTATTTTAAATTATTCCATCTACAGACCTTTCTACATAATGCACTTCGAATCCGTTCAGAACAATGTTAAAGATAAAATCAATGTGAAAAAAAATGAAGGACACCAAAACTAAATTTTTATTCTCTGTTGAGATAGTATCCATTGTCAATAAAATGCTGTTCTTCCTTGCATCAGCAAACTGTTTTTTCGCGCTGGTACTAACCTGTTTACTCATTTTCTTTTGTAAAGCTCAAGGGAAAGGACGTAATATATTTTATTTATTTAGGGTTTTAGTACATATCTAGTTACGATTTTGCCATAAAAGTGGCGCTACAAGACTCAAGGAAGGGTTATGAAGAAAAAAATCTCAGGGAGATATATACACTCCTGGAAATGGAAAAAAGAACACATTGACACCGGTGTGTCAGACCCACCATACTTGCTCCGGAAACTGCGAGAGGGCTGTACAAGCAATGATCACACGCACGGCACAGCGGACACACCAGGAACCGCGATGTTGGCCGTCGAATGGCGCTAGCTGCGCATCATTTGTGCACCGCCGCCGTCAGTGTCAGCCAGTTTGCCGTGGCATACGGAGCACCATCGCAGTCTTTAACACTGGTAGCATGCCGCGACAGCGTGGACGTGAACCGTATGTGCAGTTGACGGACTTTGAGCGAGGGCGTATAGTGGGCATGCGGGAGGCCGGGTGGACGTACCGCCGAATTGCTCAACACGTGGGGCGTGAGGTCTCCACAGTACATCGATGTTGTCGCCAGTGGTCGGCGGAAGGTGCACGTGCCCGTCGACCTGGGACCGGACCGCAGCGACGCACGGATGCACGCCAAGACCGTAGGATCCTACGCAGTGCCGTAGGGGACCGCACCGCCACTTCCCAGCAAATTAGGGACACTTGCTCCTGGGGTATCGGCAAGGACCATTCGCAACCGTCTCCATGAAGCTGGGCTACGGTCCCGCACACCGTTAGGCCGTCTTCCGCTCACGCCCCAACATCGTGCAGCCCGCCTCCAGTGGTGTCGCGACAGGCGTGAATGGACGGACGAATGGAGACGTGTCGTCTTCAGCGATGAGAGTCGCTTCTGCCTTGGTGCCAATGATGGTCGTATGCGTGTTTGGCGCCGTGCAGGTGAGCGCCACAATCAGGACTGCATACGAGCGAGGCACACAGGGCCAACACCCGGCATCATGGTGTGGGGAGCGATCTCCTACACTGGCCGTACACCTCTGGTGATCGTCGAGGGGACACTGAATAGTGCATGGTACATCCAAACCGTCATCGAACCCATCGTTCTACCATCCCTAGACCGGCAAGGGAACTTGCTGTTCCAACAGGACAATGCACGTCTGCATGTACCCCGTGCCACCCAACGTGCTCTAGAAGGTGTAAGTCAACTACCCTGGCCAGCAAGATCTCCGGATCTGTCCCCCATTGAGCATGTTTGGGACTGGATGAAGCGTCGTCTCACGCGGTCTGCACGTCCAGCACGAACGCTGGTCCAACTGAGGCGACAGGTGGAAATGGCGTGGCAAGCCGTTCCACAGGACTACATCCAGCATCTCTACGATCGTCTCCATGGGAGAATAGCAGCCTGCATTGCTGCGAAAGGTGGATATACACAGTACTAGTGCCGACATTGTGCATGCTCTGTTGCCTGTGTCTATGTGCCTGTGGTTCTGTCAGTGTGATCATGTGATGTGTCTGACCCCAGGAATGTGTCAATAAAGTTTCCCCTTCCTGGGACAATGAATTCACGGTGTTCTTATTTCAATTTCCAGGTGTGTAGATAAATAGTGTTGTTGTGTTGTTGTTGTCTTCTTAACGAGAAATACATAGAGTTGCACTTTCATTCAGAGTAAACGTTAAACTTTATGCTTCACCCTAAGTCAGTTCAACAGTTGGCATAACGTAACACGATCAAGTCTATAAAGTAACTATGGCATTTAAACTAACCCTACGGTTGATGAAACTTCAAAAAATACCTTAAGTAAAGACTTACGTTTGCATTAGACATTAAAACAAATTTCGTTTTGACACACTATTTTGCTGTTGTCGTCAATCAGTATGTTATACCGCTCTATATCCACCGTAATCAATTATTTTGGTGCGAAAATAGCAAAACACGTCTACTGCTTTTAGTGACTGGTTTCCTGTCAGGTGAAATCGGAAGTTCAGCGAGGCAATTTTCGGATGGTGCTGTTGTATACAGAGAAGTCGGAATGCTAGAAAACTGTAGCAAAATGCGGGAAGATTTGCAGAGAATCAACGCTTGGTGCAGGGCCTGAAAACTGTCCCTCATCATAAACAAATACAACGTACTGCCAATAAACAGACAAAATACCCTTCATTGGGTGATGACCCGTTCGCAGAACCTTCACTGGAAGCAGTTACCTCCGAAACATACAGGGTGGCCGGAAATTCCCGTTACAAACTTCTAGGACATGTAGAGGGTTGAGTACAGAACATTTTGAATAGGAACCCATGTCCGGAAACGTGTATTTTCCGTTCTACGACAGTTTCAGTGCGGATGATTATCTCATCCACACCCGCGTGAGGAATGTTCTTAGGAGTGACCTAGCACAACTGTTGCAATCCATTTGAAAAAAATACCGACTCGTTCCGTTATTACTTACGCATTTGCATTACAACTTACACCTTATTGTTTACATTAGTCGACAACAACAAGAACCCAGCATCTACGGCACCAGCCGCAACGTACCGATGCATTACAACAGCGGCTAGAAGTGGCGACCACCAACGTTGTTACACACATTGTACCTCCAAAGCATGTTCTGGTACACTCTCTCCATCCCACCAGGTGTCTCTTCAATGTCTTGTGCAGCGGCCAGAACTCGTGCCAGCATATCTTAATCTGTCTCTACAGGTGTCTCATAAATTAGGCTCTTCATGTGGCCCCACAAGAAGTAGTCCATAGGGGTTAAATCCGGCGATCGTGGCTGCCACGCGGTTGGATCACCACGGCCTGTCCATCTTTCACCATACCGTCTGTTGAGACGTCTCCAGACAGTCAGTGAAAAGTGAGATGGTGCTCCATCATGCTGAAACCACATTTCCTGAGGGACATTCAATGACACAGCTTCCAAGAACGGTTCCATTACGTGTCGTAGGAAGAGTAAGTATGCGGGACCCGTGAGCCTGGATGGAAGGAGGCATGGTCCAATCACATGACCGTCCAGAGTTCCTGCCGACACGTTAATTCCAAACCTGTCTTGAAATCCCTGAACATGCATGGCATGAGGGTTTTCGTCCGCAGAGACATGTCATTCGAGCATTCAGAACACAATCCCTTGTGGACCTACCTTCATCTGTGAAGAAAACTCGACGTGGAAACAGGTGCGTTAATGCAACGGTGCAGGAACCATGTGCAGAAGGCGACACGTTGTGGAAAGTCTGCTGGATCCATAGCGTGTACCCTTTGTAAGTGGTACGGATGTTATTGTTGCTCATGCAGGACGTCCAAGACAGTACTGTGACTAACACCCATTGCAAGCGCAACTGTTTGCTAACTCATTGACGAGCTATCTTCAATGCGACGCAGTACACCTTCTTCAAATTCGGGAGTGCGGCGTCGCCGTGGGGCACCACAGTCCTGCCTCCTCACGTGAAGGTAACAGATCCTCGTAGCCTTTGTGTAACTTGGGCAAACAGTTTGTGCGATGGAGTGTGACGTGTGGAAAACGTTGGTGATACAGCCGACTAGGAGTTCTCCCGTTACCTCCAGATAAGCCATACACAAGTCGGTGTATTCCGCAAATGTGTACTGCAACGTTTCCTCTATCGGTGATGCACAGGTACTGACTCGGTCTCACAGTAAAGCGGACAATAAGTGACATCTGGGGATCGTTTGACGTAGTACACGTCATCGTGTCTACCCTGTTGCATACCAGGACAGGGAACTCTGAGACGTTTCTCTTGCCCTAAGCAGACGTTGACGAGGTACACATCTGAACTGAAACTGTCATAGAACGGAAACGATACGATTCCGGACGTGGGTTCGTATTCAAAATTTTCTGTACTCACTACCCTCTATATGTCCTAGAAGTTTGTAACGGGAATTTCCGACCACTCTGTATGTAAACATATGCGTAAGGTACGATTTGATGTGGAACGACATAGAAGGAATGACGGTTAAGGCAGATGCCAGAGTGAGATTCATCGCAAAAATACTTACGAAATGTAGTACATCAACAAAGGAGGTAGCTTAAAAAGGATTCGATCGACGAATACTTGAATAACACTAGTCGGTGTGGGATACGTACCAGATAAGATTGAATGAGGAAACAGAACAGATCCAAGGAAGAGCAGCGCGTTTCGTTACAGGTTCATTTAGGAAGCGCGAAAGCGTCACGGACATGCCAGCTAACTCCAGTGGCAGACACCCCCGTTCTGCATCACGGTGTGGTCTATTGCTAAAGGTACGAGAGCGTACGTTCCTAGAAGAGTCAACCAATATATTACTTCCTTCTGCGTATATCTCGCTATAGGACCATGAAGATAAAATCATAGTCCCGCCACTAACCGTAAGGTAGCTTGCGGACTTTATCTCTAGATGTAATGTAATTCCCTCTGTCACACCCGATACAATGTTATGACATTCTACAGAACTACCAAGGACCTGCACTCAATGCTCAGTGCAAAGATATGCACCTAATCGGTATTTATCGCCCTGTTGTTAACAGCTTTCTATGCAAGAAATTGCTTCCATCTTTCATGCCGTTGTTCGGACATGAGCTTGGCAGTATCTCCTCATGTAGACGTCTGTAGTCGCATCATCGCCATGAAGTGCCCCTGATCTTGCTACTGTTCTCCGTGCTTTTACGCTTTCGTTTCCACCTGCTTGTACACCAGAACATGTTATCTTTCTTTTCAACTTTTGAATTTGTAATCAAGCCTTGCGTATTTCTGAAGCTTCAACTTCGTTCTCTGCAGTAGTTATTTTCTTAATATGTATTCAGTCCCTAGAGTAGCCCTACCTTTTCAATACTTTGAATACGGATATTGGAAATTTGTGGTAAAGTCTTATGTGACCAAACTGCTAAGGTCGTCGATCCCTAAGCTTACACGCTATTTAATCTAACTTAAACTAACTTACACTAAGGACGACACACACGCCCCTGCCCGAGTGAGGACTCGAACCTCCGACGCGGAAATTGAATACGATTCTGTGTACAAGTCACGTCCAGCCGTCCTGTACTTAGTCTCCCATCGGCGTTGAATGTCGGCTAAATTTATATTACATTTCATTCCTTTGAACATCTGATCTACATCTGCATGATTGCTCTGCAATCCACACTTAAGTGATTGTGAGAGTTTTAACAGAGCCACTTTCAGATCTATTTCTCGACTCTTCTACTTGTAACCTCCACCTTCCTAGTCGGCCTGCTAGATTGCGATGTAATTCACTGTGATAGCATATGCCTAATGAAATTTTACTGTAAGTTAGGCTATTGTTACTGAAGGAAAATGAAACCGGTTAGTAGGAGGAAAGTGTAGAATAGGCTCTTCTGAAGGAAGAATCTATTCCAAACCTAATATAAATACTGATAATAATTTTTAAATGGGTTGAATTTAGTGCAGTCGCTCACGAAACACAGGGGAAAAAGGTGCCACGTAATATTTAACACAAAAAATAGTGATGAGTAAAAAAAAAAAGAAAAGAAAAGAAAAAAATAACTGGATGGTCACCATCTAAATAGGCCAATGAGTATCCAGAATCCTAAGAAAGGCAATGACAAAGAAAATTAAGGAAATAATCACTGGCTTGGCAACAAAAGGTTGTCACGCTGTTCTGCAACTCAACAGTTCACGGAAAAATAACAATAAGGAAGCACTGAGTTTAAAGTTACTTATTCTGAAATACTATATTTTGAAAACAGAGTTAAATGAAGTTGCTCGTTAAATACATGACTGAAACATTATTATGTAAAAAAAAAGAATTTTAGTAACCTCAGCGTAACTTAATGTAAAATTTGGAAAAAGGCAACCAGTTTGTCCTCTATCTCTATTTACGCTCTAACTTTAGTTCGTAGTTGTATCAGTGAAATATTAAGTTACTTTAAGTGATCGAAATAAATACTAAAAACTGCAAATCCTTTAAGCCTCTGTTATGCAATCCAAAAATGAACAGTTAAAGAGGTAGCGAAATTTAGATTGAAACTGTTCATTAGCAAACAAACAAAACTGGCAGTAAATAGTCAACCAGTTTTCATATTTTTACTACATTCGGTGATTGCATGAAAGGAAATAGACTCTGCTTGGTAATAATGTCTGAGGACAATGACAACGCAGGTGCCCTACAAGTTTCAACTATTGCAGGTTGTTATTCAAGAACGTTAGTCAACGTGTTGCCTCTACAATATCAGTTATACTCTGTCAGTTGACGGTCTTACGATCTTGTAGCTGTGCAGACGACGAAGAATATGGCCGACGACAATGGTGAGCTACTGCTGTTGCTGCCGCTGGTTGTCTCCAGAGCCATGGATAGCTATGGGACAGGCAACAGTTAGGATTGCAGCTTCCTCCGCCTATTCACTCCTAGCGTGCTCTCAGTACTCGCAGGTTAACAAACAAGTAGGTGCGCCTACACTGGCGCGATCATAGATGCACACCACTTCTGCCCGAGCGGCCAACAAACGCTTCCGCACTCTTTCGTGACTCAAGCTGCTTTCCTTCTTCTCTGCTCGCAACGCGTCAGAGACCCTCCATAAACAACGGCATAGCTACTGCCGTTTCGTCGTTGCTACATCTAAACGAAGTTGATAGATTTAAATAAACTCCCCTAGGCTATTACCCAGCAATTTACAAATATTTACATTATAATTTCAATCAGTTATGTACATTAATAAATAAATGCACTACTGCATTTATTATATATTAAATTTACTACATGTAATAAAGCTTAAAAAATCAGAATTAGAAGTACAGTCCAAATTATTAACAGATATTAAAAGGTGAAAAATTTTCGATGGTGCAGACGGTATTTTATCTGCATTTTCGATGTTACACACTCTCCAACAACATATGGGAAAATTTCACGCCTAATTCTTTCCGTACGTGCTCTGACTTCTCTTAATTTATTATGATGATATTTTCTCCCTATGAAGGTGGATGCCAAAAAATATTTCACTCTCTGAGGAGAAAGTTGAAATTTTATGAGAAGGTCTTGATGCAACAGGAAACGCCTTTGTTTTGATGGTTTGCACCTCAAATCGTGTATCATAATCGTGGCACTGTCTGCCCTATTTTGTGATGATAAAAAACGAGGTGCCGGCCGCGGTAGCCGAGCGGTTTAGGCGCTTCAGTCCGGAACCGCGCGGCTGCTGCAGTCGCAGGTTCGAATCCTGCCTCGGGTATGGATGTGTGTGTCGTCCTTAGGTTAGTTAGGTTTAAGTAGTTCTAAGTTCTAGGGGACTGATGACCTCAGATGTTAAGTCCCATAGTGCTCAAAGGCATTTGAGCCAAAAAACGAGCTGCCAATATTTTAAATTTTTCCGATGTTTTCCGTCAGTCATATCTGGTAAGGACCCAGAAATGCTGCAGAAAAGGATGGACAAATGAAGTACAGGTAGTCTCTTTAGCAGATTTGTTGCATCTTCTAAGTGTCCTGTCCATAAAATGCAATCTTTGATTCGTTTTTCCCCCAACATTTTCTGTAAGGTGGCCCACAACTAAGTTGTAAATAATTGTAATCCTTAGGTATTCAAATGAATCGGAAACCTTTAAATTTGTGTGATTTATCTTGTAACTGAAATGTAATGCCTTTTTTTAGTACTCATAAGAGATCGCCTCACTTCTTGTCGTTTAGAGTCGTCTGACAGTTTTCGCGCTATACATACATCTTGTCTATTTCAGTACATTTGATCTTCTGATGATTTTACTAGGCGGTAAACGACAACATTGTCTACAAACAATCTAAGAGAGCTACTCGGATTGTCTCCCTCATAGTTTATGTAGATTAAAAATAGCAGATGGCATATAGTACTTCAGTTGAGACGATATTCCACAAGCACACAGTCTGATTAGGAATTGCTCGAGAGGAACGGTAGAAAGCCTTCTGAAAATCTAGAAATATGGAATCAGCTTGAGATCCCCTGTAGCCAACACTTATTTCCTGTGAGTATGTGCCAGTTGTGTTTCATTGTGTTAGTAGATAGGTTTCTTCCAGGAATTTAATAATATACGAACAAAAAACATGTTCTAGCATCCTACTACAAGTCGATGCCAAAGATGTGGGTGTGTAACTCAGCGGACTATTTCTGTTTCCTTTCTTGTGTATTGGTGTGACCAGTACAACATCGAGTCTTTAGGTACATATCTTCCGTCTAGCGAGTTGTTGCATTTGATTACTAAAAATGGAGCTATTTCATCAGCACACTCCAAAAAGAATCTAATTCGTACAGTAACTGGACTGGAAAACTTGCCTTTATTAAGTGACGTAACTTGCTATGGTACACTCATGATATTTCATGTTACTCACTTTGGCAGCTGTGCTTCACTCCATTACTCGAATATTTGTTGATTCTTCTTTGGTGAAGAAATTTGGTAAATCGTATTTAGTAACTCTGCTTTAGTGATCGTGTTGTCGGTAACATTACCACTGATATCACGCAGTGAAGGTATTTATTGTGTCTTGACGTTGGTATACATACGTTGGTGTACATACGATCGTAATCTCTATGGCTTTTGGATTTGGGTTTGATAAAATTTGCTATGCTGTATCACTTAGCATGTTATTTCTCTCTCTGCATCAGTTTTCTGCTTTCTAAATCTTCTCTGCTTTTAATCAGGAGAACTGAAAATGGTTATACTTTGTCCTATGTTTTACCAACTTCGTTGTATTATTGCTCATTTGCTTTCGGAAGTTTGTGATATTAAGTTGCATATTGTTTTGTTGAATGTAGATAAGGCTGTACCCTTGTCTGAATGTTGATACTTGTTCTAGTGTTGTGTTGTCGGCTGAAATTTTGGCTCCATTGTGGTCGTTCTGATGACGAACACAAATTTTTTTATTTAAGGAGATCTCCATGCTGTACATTTTTGTCATTGTATGTAAGTTATGCATTAATAGCTGACAGCAGTCACATTTTGGCTCTATATATTCTGAATTACTTTTATGGTGTGTGCTGAGGTTTTACTTTCTGCCGGAGATTTCCAAAGTTTTTTTTTATCAAGTGTATCGTAAGCTTTCTTAGAATCAATAAATTCCAGATGTGTTTCTAGACTGAATTCTTTCTTTTTCTCAATCAGCGTCTCGATTGTGAAGTAAAGAACTCATTTGCACTTGATCTGCGTGTCCCGGAATTCCTTCTGTCCTTCTCCCATGAGTGGTCCATAAAATGTTTGTAATTTTGATTTTATGATGCTGGAGTAAATTTTATGATCAGTGCTGAGTAAGCTTATTGCTCTGTAGTTACTGGAATCAATGACATCATCTTTTTTAATGGACTGAGATGTCAATTGCTTTCTACCATCTTTGTGGTTCAGGTCCTCCTCTACAAACTCTTTTATAAAGATCAGCAACAGTTTCTTGAATGTCTTACCACTGAATTTAAAAAATTAATTCTAATGCAATCCTCGCCAGAGGAACTGTCACTTTTACTGGATTTCAGCACTGATTCTAACTCTTTATAATAAATTTCAACTGTTTGTTGAGTATGTAAGATGTACTGGCTCTGGTTGATGTCCGTTTTGATTCTTGGTCCATAGCTCTTGAAAATATTTTAGCCAGATCTCTTGGTTTGTCATTTGAATGTCTGAGTCACATCTTACTTTTCTGTATAATTTCGTAATGAATTTGAATGTTGAGCTTGTAGGTCTTGTTATAGATCTTTTCAGGTTGTTGATGAAACGACCTCTTTGTTCTCTGTGCCTTTTTCTAGTTTCTCTTTTAGCTATTGCTCTTTTATTTTTAATATTCAGTAGTCTTCGGCTTTGTATGTTGCTAAATATCGCTAGAAGCTTTCCTCTTGTCTTTGATAACTCTTGATATTCTTGTCCCTTGCTCCCAATCCTTGTTTTCTACACCAACTTTTCATTACTCACAAATTCTCTTTTAGCGCTTCTTTCAAGCAGCGAGTCAGATTTTTTTCATTCCAGTTCAACAGTTTCCCTTGCATCATACTTTTTGCTTTCTCTTTATTTTCTCTTATGCGGTCACTTGATGCTTCTTTCTTGTATGACCTCAACTCTACAGTGCAGTGGGTTTCACTTACGTGGTTCTATTCTTCTCATATTGTCATTCATCCATCACAGTGGAAACGTTGCTGCACCTTGCAGAAAGTATTAAGTTTCATAGGCCCTGAATTTTCTTATGTCAGCTTTAAATTTCTCATTGGTCATTGTCTAGCACACGAGTGATGATTGCCTTCTTGCAGACCAGATGCATTTATGGATGCCTTGTGTGGGAATTATGTCTTGCATACGTAGAATTTGTTATGAATTTCTACGTCAGTCAGTTTTTGTCTATTGCTATATTTTATATGTTGTACAAGAAAAAACTAATGTCAATGGACGTGTGTGATATATAGATTATTTTCTTTTACTTCCTCTCCACACAGACACAAAAGCATTTTACCATGCTTAGCCGGTTTCGACCAGTCTGCTATCATCATCATACTACAAAGGCAAAAGTGGTGACATAATGCTCCAATTGCTTTATCAACTCCAGCCCAGTTCCTTCATGTAATAGTGAGTTTCGCGTCAAAGAGACTTGAACACTTAACGTGATTTTAAACTCCAACGAGTGCAAGATAGATACGAGTGAGTCTATTGTGTTTCAATTTCTTCATGGCAATCGAATCCATCTCCGTATTCGAAAACACTGCCGTAACTTATAGAGTGACTCTCGACTCGGAGATGGCCGGATAGAATCATAGAGGTGGAACATATTATCGTCGCCATTACTTGTACAAAGAGGAAAGGAGAAATTGTTGCACTAAAGATCCCGATCACCAGGCTTTGCGCCAGTGATCTTGCCGCAGTGGCTCGTGGTGTGAGAGTGACAATGTTAGTGGCAGTTAGTCGTTAAGCTGGGCGTCTTTGTGCGGCCATTCCAGGGAAGTTAGTAAGCCGAATCCCTCGTGTTCCACAACTCCCTCTGTTTCTTCTCGTTGGTAAGAAAACAAAACACCAGATTAAGTTCTAAACTTATTCATTACAAACATCCACACTTAACCGATACCTAAAGAACAAGGCAAGAAGTCGGTTTTTGTGAGAAAAGCCTGTACTAGGCCGGGGGTATAGCATAATAAATGAAGAGGTTATTGCTACAGTCTCTGCCACGAATCAAATATATAGGAACTCCTACGAAGCGAAATGCTTTAGAGCGATCCCGCGAAAGTGGCGAGGAACGAAAACGACAGACCTTGTTTTAGCGACGAGATTATGTTTTCCTTCTTAGAATACGCTCATCGCAACAATAGGTCGGGGAAAATTATTTATGACTTGGATCCAAATGGGAAAGGCGATGCGGAGAAGTTATGAAATTTCTTTCAGTCCATTTCGTTATACCTAGCTGACCTACAAAGGACAGTACAAATAAAATTAGTGAGCTAGAAGACAATTCGAACTATTAGAAAATATTCCTCTCTTTTACGTCCCATGCCTCACATAGGTCTTGTCTTTCTTTTTTTATTATTATTGTACCTCCACATGTGTCAGTTATGTATTTATTCTTTCACACTAAACATCGGCATATTCTGTGACTGCAGTAATACGAATCCGAGAACAAAGGCTTTCGGCATGCTTGAGATTGCAAAATTGAATTGTTTAACGAGCTACTATGAGTCTGATGCCCACGGAAGGCAACCCACAGGTTGTATCGAAGAAGCACTTTGCAAATGCAGAGGCGAGTCTACGTTTACTACGAGGGAGACGTCGACTTTCAACGAATAGTTTCTGTGGATTTTTATTGTTGTTAATTGACTTCCATAAATGTTTAAATAATGACCGAAGCAGTTCATGTCCGAAATGAAACTGTCAACATGATTTCGAATTAATTAAATTTAACTGGAGAAAGTTGCATGTGGTATTCTGAAAGAGTTCCTTAATTACTAGAACCGTAGTTTGACAGTGCATTATATTTTTTACATTTTAATATTTCCTATTAACGTTAGCTTTTACAATGACCCTCTTGTTTCGATATAGCTGAGACACACGTTTTTTTGGGTGCCTTGTCGGCTATGATAGGTAATTTCTACGTTTAAGCTTAAACAGAAAACTTACTACAACGCTGACTAACTTAAATAAGTTACGGCTTTGTAAGTTATGCTGTTAATGTTTGACTAAGTAGTTATGACATGAAGTGTGTTAACAATTGTCTGGACATAAAAAGTAAGAAAAGAAGAGATACTGAAATGAAAAGGGCAGCACAAAATTACTGTGAAGCCGACCATAAGTTGAGACATGTCAACAAAGAACAGAGAGCGGAAAGAGAAAAATATGAATGTAAGAAAACCTGTAGCTCTAGAACAGCGTTACCTTACTATGACACAGGACGATATCAGCGACTGAAAGAAATATGACAAAAGGGTAGTAATGAAGTTTTCGTGAGCATCCTAAAATTAAAAAGTTATATAACATTTTATTTGTATACAGGTACACTAGCTTAGCACCCGCTGTTTCGCTCGCGTGAGCGTAGTAATCACAACAGAAATAATTTTATAAAACAATATTATTTTTCGGAAAAATTAATGTCTTAAAGAGCAGATTCGTTTCTATGCAATTTTGACCAAGCAGATTTGTCTGTCACGTAGCTTCTTTTTATTTGGTTCACAAACTGTGAGACCTTCTAAGCTTTTCACGTTAATTAAGGGCATAGAAGCACGGTCTTTTCCAACTGTACTTCCGAGCAAAAAGCGATTTTGGTGGATGAAGCTGGAGCTTTTTGTTAATTCTGCCTTCCGAATTCTTGTGGTGATAATTCCAAAGGACCTTCCACCCACTTAAATAAATTTGATTTCTAAACAAGAAGTTCAATATCAGTTTTTATAGATTTAACTTTAAAAATGTTTTAATGTAACGAAATATTTCCAGAAAAGTTTTCATCCCTATTTCACCACTTTAGGAGATTAATTTTCAAAAACTTTTAAACGCGAGTATTTTTATTTCCAATCGAGAATCAAAATACAAGTTTTCATAGATTTTGCTTAAAGAAGGATTTTATAATGGAATACTCACGTAAAACTTTCATCCCCTTTTCCACCCTGACTCTCCAAACGAAACACATATTTTTTATATCCAACGGAGATGTCAAATTCCAGTTTTCACAGATGTAGCTTTAAAAGTGCTTTATTATTATTTTATGGTGTTTTATTTTAAAGGAAAACTTTCATCCACTATTTTATCCCTTGAGTGCTTGAGTTTGCAATAATACTGAATCACGTATTTTTGTAATTTTTGACCGAGAAACCAAATATAAGTTTTTGTGCTTCTAGCTTGAAAATTGCCTTAATAGCGGCATACTTTTAAATATCGTTTCACTCCATTTGTGTGGAATTTCGAACCATTCATTACTAATCGATGCCCATAGTATAATTCGAAGTTTCTGGGCTGGGCGATGATGAATCATTGAAACAGCAGACTCAGTTGCACCCCCTTAATCACTGAGCGTCCTAAACCACTGAAACACTATTTTTTATTCCTAACCGAAAACTTAAATATTATCTTTCAGGGACGTAGTGTTAAGAAAGCTTTAGTAGTTTTTTAATATCGATTTGTTGAAAAAAAAAACTACCACCAACTACTTCACACCCAAAAGGGTTGAATTTCCAATAATTCTGAAACATGTACTTCTTTATTTCTGGCTTGGAAACCAAATAATAGTTTTCGTAGTTCTAGCTTCAAAATTGCATTAATAAGGACATTCCTCCAAAAAAAAACTTTCATGGCCTACTTCACTCCTTATGGAGAGAATTTCTAGAGATCACATATACAACGCCTACTGTATATTATCAACACTCTCTCCTTGGCGGTTTGGGAGGAGGGATGATGAGTCAGTCAGGACCCAGCCTTTTATATGTAGAGATATCCACAGTCCTGGTACACGTTTACTAAATACCAGGTGGTGTACAGATAGCATTCCGTTAAACTTTGCCACCAGACGCTACCACTTGTAGAAACCAAACAGCCACTGAGGCGCTATTTACACCCGCCCATCCATCCACCAAGTCGTGGAGTTGGCAGCTGTGCTGCTGTAACTCCCCCCCCCCCCGGCCCCAGCGTTTTCAGGACAGCCATCGCCCATCGTCAACCCTCCCCTAGTACGCCGAAATGCGGAGTTCGAGTCTGTCTGTGACACGCCACCAAGTACTAAGGCTGACACCAGCAAGCACCAACGGAGCCTCGGGGATCGTGAACGTCAGCCACGCCAATCTACCACACTGACAACTGAACCGCACGCCGTAGCGCCGTACTTACATGTAACGCGGCAGCTGACGATGTTTACGCGGATTGGAAATCGAACAGCACGAGACACGGAGCCCACGTCGTGTAGAACGCGCTGATGAACGTGTTTTGCAACTGCAGCGCTCTCCAGTGACAGCTGTCGCCTTTATCTGGCTCGAAAACCACACAGATTCTTCACTTTTTGCAAGCACATAATACTCCTACATTAGCTCTACTAAAACACACATTCGCTACCTTGTCTACTTTATGTCCGTAGATTGGACGGTTGCCTGTATTGCACCCATTGATTTATGATTCCACAATTCCTTTGTGAACTAATATTTACTGCAGTCTCGCCACCGAAAAGTAAAGTTCCGCGTAAGAAAATGATCAATATGAACATAGCAACGCCAAGAGTTGGTTGCGATCTGGATCTTGATGTAGGTCGTGACGTAATTACTGCTGTCCAACTACACAGTACACAGGGTCCCAGAGCGAGTTGGTTAGACACTGGACTCGCATTCGGGAGGACGACGGTTCAATCCCACGTCCGGCCATTCCGTGATTTCCCTAAATCGCTCCAGGCCAATGCCGGGATGGTTCCTTTCAAAGAGCACGGCCGACTTCCTTCCCCGTCCTTCCCTAATCCGATGAGACCGATGACCTCGCTGTCTGGTCTCCTTCCCCAAAACCAACCAAGCCAGGTCGAGTGTTAGTGGCTTCTAGATGGCGTAACAGAGCGATGCGGCGAAGTGCAGAATCGGCACTGTTCCGACAGATGCGACACCGCAAGCGGCTGGTGCGAGTGAGCTGGAACGAATCTGCGACTGTAACTGACTGCTTCAGTCTTGTTGTCCTTACTGTTATTTCGTTCTCCTCACTCCGTACGGTCGGGCAGTGGTACAGTTCTCAGCTCTTCTGCCAAGCAAACTAAAAAATATAGAATGATAAAAAATGTTGACAGTTGTTCTATTTTCAATTAAAAATCAAAGACAGACAGATAAAAAATTAAAATATATACTTTTGAAAACATGTCACATAAAGGTGAAATTCATGTGATAAAAAAAGCACTGGGTGAGAAGTACTGTGCAGGAGAGAATATTTTCCATAATGGTTGAGGGGTGTGGGTAATGTAGATAGGTGTCTGCTAGGTGGTAGGGTGATACATTCAGTTTTTCTTTTTCTATGACTGAGAACAACTGTGTAAGTTGAAATGACATGTTTAATGTGTCAATATTTGCATAAAAATACACGCTTTTACACTGTTTACAATGTGACAATGTTAAAACAGTTGTCAGGATAACGCATCTCACCAACATCAAAAAGTGACATAATCCTAAACACAACAATATTAAATATTAACTCTCAGAAAGTTAAATTATTTTAAATACGACACTATTAAAGCTTATCTAGATGTTTCTTTACAAAATTATTCAAAAATGGTTCAAATTGGACTTAACATCTGAGGTCATCAGTCCCCTAGAACTTAGAACTACTTAAACCTACCTAACCTAAGGACATCACACACATCCATGCTCGAGGCAGGATTCGAACCTGCGACCGTAGCGGTCGCGCGGTTCCAGACTGAAGCGCCTAGAACCGCTTGGCCACACGGCCAGCTACAAATTTATTCTTACGATTTCTGTATGATGGTCAGTACTACGATAAATCATCCTATTCCGGTTCAAATTTCAGTACTAATTTTAGGCTGACAATCAAGCCTATGGTGGATGGTTAGTTGTGTGACAAATAGAGCAAAAGATTACCCAAGGTCACTCGGGTTTATAGTGTATGCAATCTGGTGAACCAACAAGTTTACGCCTCTGCACGCGGTATTTAACTTAGGCTGCGATGCGATGAGCTGTCATCTGCTAGGCCCCTTTCCCCCTGTGAAATATTTATAAAAACTTATTAAATCCTTTGCTGACTTTGTTCAGCATCAACTCTCCCTATGTTTCTCATTATGTAAGAAAACATGAACTCATCCCTAGTCTCAGAATATGGCTATATACACGCGCATGGCTGGAGCAGCACACATGTTATAATGCAGCCTCAGTTCTTGCAAGAACAATTAACTAACTATCTGGTTCGATTCTCCACAGCTGGAGCTAAACGATGCTACCGCTAATTTCTAGGTGCATGTCAGCTGCTGTGAACGCAGTGTTCACCCAAATTTTCTCTCTGCATCGTACAGAGCGTTATGCGATCTGTTCTGCACTTGACGCTAATTCAGTGTAGAGTCCACTCAAAATTTCCGCCTTGTCTCCTTCATAGCCGACCTGTCTCCCAACCTGGGTTCTTTCGTTCTTCATGTCACAGCTTTTATCGACCGGTAGAAGCGTTCTCTTATTTTGTGGAAACTCTCTCTAGTAATCGCAAGGGCCCTACTACCATTAAACTGCACCGAAACTTCGGCTCTTTTCTCCTTCCTTGTGCGTTTCCGCCAGTCGGACGTGCCAGACATCGAAATGCGTACATTGTGACTCCCTGGACACATGATCGACAATTCGTCATGGTCTTGTTAGTATCCATTTGGAATTCTGAAATGCAGTTTTTAAAAGCTTTTTTCCCTGTCCTCCCTCAGACGGCACGTTAACTCGCTCTCCCCTTCTGAGTAACATGGTCAGTCGTAGACCTGTCTTCTTGGGACGCCCCTTTAAGTGATTTCCGTTATATCTCCTGTGGCACGGCGTTGCCTCTGCTCTCGCCCCTCTGAATTCAAAACTAAAACGCCTCTCACTGCCTGTTGCACTTTCTGCTCATAGACATGCATTATATATGAACAGTTTGTCAATTACCATCAATTGAGTGTCATCCATTTTTACATTACATACTGATAGGAAAATTTGCTCAGAACTGCCGAATTAAGTTAGGTGTCATATTCACCTTCCCATTCCGATGTATAAAGCTCTCATGTAAGGTGCGAATCTGACCTTCATTTATTCTGCCACCTTAGAAGGTGGGGAAACTATGGAGATGATAGTTACGAGGTGAAGCGAGTAGTGGGAACACAGATGTTGGGAGAGACAGAGAGTGAGAATGAGTAATGATGTTTGGGCAGGGTAGAGGTACAAGAAGAAAGGGGTAGGGATGCGTGGAGAGGGAAAAGGAGAGAGGAGCCCTGATGTGGAATTGGACAGGTGGCGAAGGTTTAAAGTTGGGAGGTAAATATCAGGGTGGATCTCATTGTCTGGGAGAGGAAGTTGGTTGACATTGCATTGAAATAGGATATGAAGTGTGTGTAGATGTAGGGATGTGTTCATAAGGTTACGGCATCATATGACTGTTAGCGGTCAGAGACGAGACATTGGGTTATTGGAATCTAGGTCTGAAGGTGTTCAGCAAGGGGAGAAAGTGTGGGAATTTGATATGATGGTAGAGGATTCATCCAGGGGAAAGCAAACGGATGTTGAATGCGGAATAGAGTGCATGATGTTCGAGGATCTGGAGGGACTCATAGAATTGTGATGGGCGGAAATCCATTCAACATTTGCATAGCAGAGGACGGGACAGATCAGGATTTTGTAGGTGTGGTGGTGGGGTTTAATCGCCAAGTTCGTCCTGTTATTAGTTTTAGTAATTTTAGTCTATTGTGAGCTTTCTGTTCGATGGTTAGTAGGTGGGGGTTCTGCATTCGTTAGTCCAAGACATTTTAGTGTATTTGTTAACTGGATAGGAAGGTCGTAATTTGTAAGACAGAATCAAGCAAGTAGAGGGTGCAGGTGGTTTGTCCTATTACTGTTGCCTTGGTTTTGGAGGGATTTATCTTGAGGAGGCATTGGTTACACCAGGAAGTAAACTGATTGAGGTGTATTTTGAGGGAATATAGGGATTTCTTGAGTGTAGGTTAAAGGTCAATGATAGTTTTGTCATGAGCATACCGAGAAGGGTCGACTGGTGGAGGTGTTTTTTGGGCATATCAACAGATTAAAAGAGATAAAGAAGAGGAGAGAAAGTGGAGCTTTGAGTAATCCTGCAGTGAGATGGGATGCACAGGAATTAATATTGTTAATAGTGACAAAGGTTGCATGATTAGATGGGAAGGATGCAGTAAGTTGGATATAGTTAATTGAAAGTGCATATGTCTGGAGTTTGAAAAGAAGACTGAAACGCCATACACAGTTATAGGCTTTCTCTAGGTCAAAGAACTCAAATATAGCAGATTCATGGGAGTTGAGTTGATGGGATAGAACATGGTGACATGTAGGAGCAGGTCATCGGAAGATAAATCGGGACAGAAGTCACACTGGTTAATATTGAAAGAAGGTGGTTTTGCTTCAGTTGTTGATGTGTCCATTAGGAGAAAATGGATTCAAAGACCCTGTTGAAAACAGAGGTAATGCAGGTGGGGCGATAGGAGCATACATCAGTAGGGGGTTTGTGCAGTTTGAGGAAAAGTAGGATTTAGGAAGTTTTCCAGAGCTCAGGATAGTAGCCTGTGGAGAGGATAGTGGTATAAAGGGTGATGAGAATGAAAAGGGGGCATTCTTTAAGGTGTCAGTAGGCGTTGCTTTTCTGACCAACGGATATGTTGCGTTTTCTGTGAAGTATGTGTTTTATGTCTGGAGCTGCGTGACCACTCTGGTCGCAGGTTCGAATCCTTCCTCGGGCATGGATGTGTATGATGTCCTTAGGTTGGTTAGGTTTAAGTAGTTCTAAGTTATAGGTGTCTGATGACCACAAATGTTAAGTCCCATAGTGCTCAGAGCCATTTGAACCATTTTTTTTGTGTTTTTTGTCATGTGCTGTGATTGGTGTACTTAATTCTGTATGTTGAATGTTGCCCAACTACTGGAAACAGGGAGCCAGGAGCAGGACAGCAGTGTTAGGAGAAGATGGGATGGTGGGGATATATAGGCTGGGTAGGAAACAGGGAGTAATCAAAGTGAGGTTCATCAGGTATGGAGAAGATGTTGTAGAGATAGGATGCAGTGGTCAGCTTTTCTCAGGTTATTGGATAAGGGATGGCTATTGTGGAGGAGCAGGTAGTGAGGTACGAGGTCATTGCCTCTGATTCGATGGAATGCTTTCGAGGACGTGCAAGAGTTTATGAGGAGTGTGTTGCTGAGTCTGGTGCAAGTTGGTGCAAGTCTGGTCTTTTTTTTTCATTTAAGCAATTCCTGATGTGTCTCTGTATTTGCCAATGACTCATTTGCGTATCCCCGCCACGAGATCAAAAGAAGGAGTGGTACATGTGATGTGATTCTCATAGGAGGACTAAAGGTCTTGGGGAGAGGATGGGTTGGTGAGGATATATGGGCTGGGTAGGAGTGTGGATGGATATAACGCCTGACGAGTTCTGTTGCAAGAAGGACGCAGCATGAGGGATATTGTAATGTTGTTCGAAGTTTAGGGGATGGCTTCCAATATGGGTTTCTATGGTGTCCTCATAGGCATTCCAGCTGATGTGGGAGCAGTCTTGAATAGGTCTTGGATGGAAATTGGGATTGGGTTCACAGGTATGAGGTTGTCTGTAGAAGAACAGGTAGGAGGACACTTCCAATCAGATGGAAGACTTCTACAGTGATGCGTCCAAGGACGTTTGGAGATGCTACAATGGATGCAATGGGAATGGGAACAATGTCACCTTGCAGGTAAGCGATAAATTGACCCCACCACTGGAGTTCTGTGGGGGTCTGCTATGGACGTTGAGGTCATTGACAAAATATATGTGGTAAAGGTGCAATCTACGTGGTTGACGAAGTCGTAGAGGATTGGTTGTTTACGTTGGATGTAGATAGTTGCATAGGTAATGGTTAAGGTTTGGAAAAAATGGTAAGTGTATGTTGTTCTGTAGGAGTAATGTACAAGATTTGTGATTGAACAGGGATATTTTTGTGGTGACAAGTTGCGTCTCTGTCTCTGGCCAGGGGAAGAGGGTTGTTTGTGCAGTCAAGGATATAGGCAGAGGTTCAGATGGCGTGACAGCCATGGAGGAACGTTTCATTAAGGATAAAGGTGTGGATGTTGCATTGGGAGAAGGTATACATTAAAAGATACAATATTTATTGCTGGGAAGGGAGCAGATGTTGTAATACTAGGTTTTGTAGTGTCGTTGCGTAATCACAAGCAAATTACCAGTGGAATGTGTGGGTGAGGACCACACAGACCTTAGACTATTGCATTAAGTTGGTTGAAGAGGAATTGGACCGTGTTGTGGGATTATGTGACTTGGTTATTCAGATGAAAGATGGAGTGGAAAGCAAGTGAGAAAGGTTGTGTGGACTTTGGAATGGTTGAACGTTTTGGAGGACAATAGTCTTGAATGTGATGATGTCTTCAGCAGTGGAGGTTGGACAGAGGAAATTGCTGGAATGAAAGGAGATCTCAATGGAATGGAATGGGACAGTGAGTTCTGGTTTGGTTGTTTGAGGCTTAGCTTTTCATTTCGTTGAAGAGGTGGATGGGAGTCATTGCAGGTGTTGCAGTCAGGAGGCGAAGCTAGATTAGAACAGTATTAAAGGAAATGAGAGGCTTTGTAGGGTGGACAGGTAATAAGGTTTTTACAATCAGCAATTAGATGATCATTGTAACGAAAGACAATTTTGACTGTGGTGTCACTGGACATGGTATTTAGAAGTTTTAACGTTGTGACAGTGGTGATTTATCAGTGTTACTTCTTCAAGGAAAAGTGCTATGATGGAGGCAGGTTCAGAAAATACATGGATGACGTGAGTGGAATCATGACCAATGTTGATATGAAGGGCTTTTTGTACTGCTAAATTGGTCTTGTTGTTCAATTTTGATTCCACTTCCTCATCCATGATTTCAAGGTTGACTTTGGTAATCACTGCAATGAGGGTGGGAGTACGGCAATGAGGTGAGGATTGTGTGGCACATGATATTGTGGTAATATGTGTTAAGAAGGCTTTGAGACCAAAGATAACATGAGCAGTTTTGGAGAGGAGGTCACTGTGGAACATTTCGTCGAGGGACTTACGTAATACAGAATCTTTTCTAGGAACAGTTTGTTGGGTGTCAAGGCATTGTAGGTATTTCTTGATTTCGAGGGTGAGGGATTTGGGTTTCAGGAATTTTGGATCTGGGTTGAAGAGGACAAGGGTGTGAATGATAGGGGAAGATGTTGGAGGGGCAAGAGTAGTGTCCATGTACTGGATGTCGTCCGGATCAGTTATTGGGTTTTATGGCGCGAGAGTAGGACTGACGTCGGTGTTTCGTTGGGTCTTTTAATAGCTATTGGAGGAAAGGATAGTTGTGGGATTGGGGCCTGTGGGATGTGATGATGTTAGGGTTGCCCTTGAGTGGTGAAGACGCATTGTATGCATTGGTTGGTGTAGCGAGGCGTAATGAGGTGACGCTGTGATATTATTTGAGGCAACTAATGCTCGTTGGGCTGCTCTCCACCCGACAGTGGTGGGTGTGATGGCTGACGAGTCGTGGCTGGAAGAGAAAATATAGCTGAGCTGGGGACAGAGAGAGATGCATGGGGTACAGCTGTGGTGGGAGAGGATACTGTAGGTAAAGGTGGGTGGGTGTAGGAAGTGTCCAAAGAACAGACACCAGTAACTCATAGAATTGTTTCACATAGATGGGTAATGGATCCATCTTCTTCAGTGCAGATGCACAAGTATGTCTGACCTCCTGCGGCAATCTAAGAGTAGCGAGCATTGAGGAAATGGTCAAGAACTGCGGACAGTTGGCGCTCGGGTGAAATGTGGTCGGCCATGAGGCGTGCAGAGATAACAATATGTTCCGGACGGCACAGTGGTTAACGCACCTGTTTGGTAAGCAGGAGATACCGGGTTTGAATCCCAGTCGTGTACTCATTTTCACTCGTCGTCGGCGATTCCGCTCAATGTTCTGATGCATCTGACATCAGTAATTCCATCCCTTTATTTTCCTTTTCTCCCCATCGGCCCTCCCTCTTCAGTTTACATGTATCTGTTTTCCTCCGAAGGAGGAGCGCCTGCGGGAGTGAGTAGCGGCAACCCACAGGACTTAAACGTAATGTCAGAACAGCATTACCAGGGGCCCAGACCTGCGTGTACTCCAGTCTATACGCTAGTCATGTTGCCCTGTTTGTAGTATGCATAAACAGAAACTTCAGTGTCCATAAACATGTTATAAAGTTAAAAGGATTGTTCCACGTACAGTCAGTAAGGACATCAGTTATAAAAGTTCACAAAACCGATCAAACCTGAGGGGGAGCGCACTTATATTTACATAACATTGAATATTCAAAAATGGTTCAAATGGCTCTGAGCACTATGGGACTCAACTGCTGTGGTCATTAGTCCCCTAGAACTTAGAACTACTTAAACCTAACTAACCTAAGGACATCACACACATCCATGCCCGAGGCAGGATTCGAACCTGCGACCGTAGCAGTCGCACGGTTCCAGACTGCGCGCCTAGAACCGCGAGACCACCGCGGCCGGCTAACATTGAATATTACTGACAATATTTCTATTCAGTTGATAAAAAGTTTCACAGACGTTCAGAAAAGGAGAAGTCGAATAAAAAAAAATCTGGGTACAACAAAATACGAACCTGCTATACTTTACTTAGTAACTTGACATCTCTGTCTAAACGGAACTTGTGAAAGATGCGACCTTGTATTTCATGTTACGAGCTCTTGAAAGCTTTAGTTGCCAATATGTGTTAACTAACAATAAATTATAACAAATCTTACCAATAACAACGCGTTTCTGATGACTCGTCGATTTGCCACTGTGTTAAAAAGGCGAAGTTCCACAGCACGTAAATGACTATATGAAAATAGCCAAATACGAAGATTCTTTAATCAGCAATATGATGTTACTTGCAATTTTATTACAACAATTCGTACCAATAATGTAACAAAAATTTAATGCGTAATTTCATTTGTTAAAGGTGATAGTCATAAAATGACTAATCCTCGTACAGGAGCTCTACGCGAGGACTGATCTCATACACCCACATCTGCATCTACATCCACACGATTAATTTGCAGTTCACACTAACGTGTTTGGCAGAGATGTCATAGAATCACTTTCAGACTACGTCCCGGCCGTTTCACTCTCGAATAATGCGTGGGAAAACCAAACATCTATATCTTTCCGTGCGAGATCTGATTTACCTTATTTTATTACGTTGGTCCATTCTTCTTATATAGGTGGAAGTCAACAGAACATTTTGGCTTTGGAGAAGAAAGTCAGTGTCTGAAACTTCGTGAAAAGACCTCGCCACAATAAAAAGAACACCTCTGTTTTAAGGACGGCCCCGCAAACTTGTTTATCATATTTTTAACACTCTCACCGCCCTATTTCACGATGTTACCAGAGGAACAGTCCTATTTTGAATATTTCTGTGTCCTCCGTCAATCCTGGTAAGGATTCCATACCGCGCAGCAACACTCCAGAAGGGGATGGAGAACTGTACAACAGGTAGCGCTTTAGTGGATTTATTTCTTCTTCTAAATGTTCTGCCAATGAAACACACAGTTTTTCTTACGACTATTGCACAAAATTTTCTATGTGCTGGTTACAGTTTCTGAGGCTGTACTTCACGTAAAGACAGAAAAACGCGGTAGGAGACGTGAATGAATGAGTTCATTCAGTTTACACGAAATAAACTGACAGAAAAAGCACGACACGAAGAAGTAGATGTGCAATATAAATGAATGTTGGTAGTCGTCTTTATGTTGTTCCTCATTTTAATTAATTGGAATTTAGTTACATGAGTGATATGTGAATTTGTTATTATTTATCGTGTAACCGAAACTTAACACATATTCTTTCTTTTCTTTAGTGCTCACTAGCGACCTATCCCGGATTCCCCACGGGTGGCACGGAGTACCTACGACCGGCCGATTTTTTGGTGAGGGGTAATAAATTGTATACACAGAAGTTCCTTGTCAATCAGTATACCTGTTAGAGTAAACCGTATCGAAATCCCTACAGTAGTTCCTTAGGTTTTGCGTTCTAATAGAGACTACGCGATAGGGGACTTGAATTAATGAGTTCATCCAATTTGCACGAAATAAACTGACGGAAAGAAAAGCACAACACTAAGAAGGAATTGTGCAACATAAACGAAAGTTGGCAGTCGTCGCATTAAGTGGTGCTAGTAGAGCCACGATGAGGAGGAAAATCAGGTTTATTTTAAATATACGCTGTGGAAGTAGTGAACTGACGTCAGTCAAGAATGCCTCTAAGTCGACAAAGACGTCATTATCAACACCTCACTGAGTTTGAACGAAATCTTGTAATACTGCTACGAAATGCTGGATGTTCTTCCTGTGATATTGCAGAAAGACTTTGAATGAATGTAGCCACTGTACATGACTGCTGGCAGCGGTGGTCACGAAAATATACGGTCGCAAGATGTCTGAGTTCCGATCGGCGACACGGCGTTACCGAGAGGGAAGACCGTCGTGTTCGGTGTATGGCTCTGGCGCATCGTGCGGAATCTGTAGCAACAACCTGAACAGTAGCTGCCACAACAGTGACACAACGAACTGTTACAGATAGGTTACTTCAGGAACAGCTCCAAGCCAAACTCCCTGCAGCATGCATTCCACTGACCCTAAACCACAACCATTTGCGACTTCAGTGGTGTAAAGTGAGAGTTCATTGGGCAGGGTCGAGGTCTGTATAGTTTTCTGATGAGAACTGGTTCTGCCTCGGTGCCAGTGATGGCCGAGTATTGGTTATCAGGATGCAAGTTGAGGACCCGCACCCAACCTGTCGGCGTGCTTAGCACATTGGATCTACACCTGAAGTTATGATCTGGAGTCCTATTTCGTATGACAGCAGAAGCACTCTTGTCGTTGTACAACGCATCCTGACTGCAAATTTTGACGTCAGTCGAGTGGTTTGACCTGTTGTGCTGCCATTCATGAATAGCATTCCAGTGACTGGTTTTCAACAGAATAACCCTCACCTGCATACCGTTGTTGTAAAGCAACACGCACTACAGTGTGTAAACATGTCGCTATAGCCTGCTCGATCACCAGATGTGTCACTAGTAGAAACAGATACACTACTGGCCATTAAATTTGCTACACCACGAAGATGACGTGCTACAGACGCGAAATTTAACCGACAGGAAGATGCTGTGACATGCAAATGATTAGCTTTTCATAGCATTCACACAAGGTTGGCGCCGGTGGCGACACATACAACGTGCTGACATGAGGAAAGTATCCCATGGGTTTCTCACACACAAACAGCAGTTGACCGGCGTTGCCTGGTGAAACGTTGATGTGATGCCTCATGTAAGGAGGAGAAATGCGTACCATCACGTTTCCGACTCTGATAAAGGTCAGATTGCAGCTTATCGCGATTGCGGTTTATCGTATCGCGACATTGCTGCTCGTGTTGGTCGAGACCCAATGACTGTTAGCAGAATATTGAATCGGTGGGTTCAGGAGGGTAATACGGAACTCCGTGCTGGATCCCAACGGCCTCGTATCAGTAGCAGTCGATATGACAGACATCGTATCCGCATGGCTGTAACGTATCGTGCAGCCACAACTCGATGCCTGAGTCAACAGATGGGGACGTTTGCATGGCAACAACCATCTTCACGAACAGTTCGACGAAGTTTGCAGCAGCATGGACTATCAGCTCGGAGATCATGGCTGCGGTTACTCTTGACGCTCCATCACAGACAGGAGCGCCTGCGATAATGTAGTCAACGACGAACCTGGGTGCACGAATGGCAAAGCGTCATTTTTTCGGATGAATCCAGGTTTTGTTTACAGCATCATGATGGTCGCAACCGTGTTTGGCGACATCGCGGTGAACGCACATTGGAAGCGTGTATTCGTCATAGCCATACTGGCGTATCACAAAGCGTGATGGTATGGGGTGCCATTGGTTACACGTCTCGGTCACCTCTTGTTCGCATTGACGGCACTTTGAACAGTGAAAGTTACATTTCAGATGTGTTACGACCCGTGGCTCCACCCTTCATTCGATCCCCGCGAAACCCTACATTCCAGCAGGATAATGCACGACCGCATGTTGCAGGTCCTGTACGGGCCTTTCTGGATACAGAAAATGTTCGACTGCTGCCCTGGCCAGCATAATCTCCAGATCTCTCACCAACTGAAAACGTCTGGTCAATGGTGGCCGAGCAACTGTTTCGTCACAATACGCCAGTCACTACTCTTGATGAACTGTGGTATCGTGTTGAAGCTGCATGGGCAACTGTACATGTACACGCCATCCAAGCCCTGTTTAACTCAATGGCCAGGCGTATCAAGCTGATATTACGGCCAGAGGTGGTTGCTCTAGGTATTGATTTCTCTGGATCTATGCACCCAAATTACTTCAAAATGTAATCACATGTCAATTCTAGTATAATACACTCCTGGAAATGGAAAAAAGAACACATTGACATCGGTGTGTCAGACCCACCATACTTGCTCCGGACACTGCGAGAGGGCTGTACAAGCAATGATCACACGCACGGCACAGCGGACACACCAGGAACCGCGGTGTTGGCCGTCGAATGGCGCTAGCTGCGCAGCATTTGTGCACCGCCGCCGTCAGTGTCAGCCAGTTTGCCGTGGCATACGGAGCTCCATCGCAGTCTTTAACACTGGTAGCATACCGCGACAGCGTGGACGTGAACCGTATGTGCAGTTGACGGACTTTGAGCGAGAGCGTATAGTGGGCATGCGGGAGGCCGGGTGGACGTAGCGCCGAATTGCTCAACACTTGGGGCGTGAGGTCTCCACAGTACATCGATGTTGTCGCCAGTGGTCGGCGGAAGGTGCACGTGCCCGTCGACCTGGGACCCGACCGCAGCGACGCACGGATGCACGCCAAGACCGTAGGATCCTACGCAGTGCCGTAGGGGACCGCACCGCCACTTCCCAGCAAATTAGGGACACTGTTGCTCCTGGGGTATCGGCGAGGACCATTCGCAACCGTCTCCATGAAGCTGGGCTACGGTCCCGCACACCGTTAGGCCGTCTTCCGCTCACGCCCCAACATCGTGCAGCCCGCCTCCAGTGGTGTCGCGACAGGCGTGAATGGAGGGACGAATGGAGACGTGTCGTCTTCATCGATGAGAGTCGCTTCTGCCTTGGTGCCAATGATGGTCGTATGCGTGTTTGGCGCCGTGCAGGTGAGCGCCACAATCAGGACTGCATACGACCGAGGCACACAGGGCCAACACCGGCATCATGGTGTGGGGAGCGATCTCCTACACTAGCCGTACACCTCTGGTGATCGTCGAGGGGACACTGAATAGTGCACGGTACATCCAAACCGTCATCGAACCCATCGTTCTACCATTCCTAGGCCGGCAAGGGAACTTGCTGTTCCAACAGGACAATGCACGTCCGCATGTATCCCGTGCCACCCAACGTGCTCTAGAAGGTGTAAGTCAACTACCCTGGCCAGCAAGATCTCCGGATCTGTCCCCCATTGAGCATATTTGGGACTGGATGAAGCGTCGTCTCACACGGTCTGCACATCCAGCACGAACGCTGGTCCAACTGAGGCGCCAGGTGGAAATGGCATGGCAAGCCGTTCCACAGGACTACATCCAGCATCTCTACGATCGTCTCCATGGGAGAATAGCAGCCTGCATTGCTGCGAAAGGTGGATATACACTGTACTAGTGCCGATATTGTGCATGCTCTGTTGCCTGTGTCTATGTGCCTGTGCTTCTGTCAGTGTGATCATGTGATGTATCTGACCCCAGGAATGTGTCAATAAAGTTTCCCCTTCCTAGGACAATGAATTCACGGTGTTCTTATTTCAATTTGCAGGAGTGTATATTTGTCCAATGAATACCAGTTTATCATCTGCATTTCGTCTTGGTGTAGCAATTTTAATGGCCAGTAGTGTACATAGACATCAGCGGACGACAGATCCAGCGCCATCAAGAAACACATTTACTGCCTCAGTACTGACCGAGCAAGTGCAAAAAGCGGTGAACTTCGTCCCACAAAATGATTTCCGGCACCTGTACGACACAATGCATCCAGCTTTGTGTGCTTGCGTTCAACTAAACGAGCAGCGATGGAAATGCACCGTTTGTTGCAATATGCTTGGCACAACAGTACATTTTCAGGAGGACTAACTTTCGAAATTACAGTAGTTACAATTTTCAACAACAGATGGCGCTGCAAGTGATGTGAAAGATATAGAAGACAACGCAGTCTGTGGGTGCGCCATTCTGTACGTCGTCTTTCTGCTGTAAGCCTGTGCTGTTCACAACGTGCAAGTGTGCTGTGGACAACATGGTTTATTCCTTAGAACAGAGGATTTTTCTGGTTTTGGAATTCCACCGCCTAGAACACAGTGTTGTTGCAACAAGACGAAATTTTCAACGAAGGTTTAATGTAACCAAAGGACCGAAAAGCGATACAATGAAGGATCTGTCTGAAAAATTTCAACGGACTGGGAACGTGACGGATGAACGTGCTGGAAAGGTAGGGCGACCGCGTACGGCAACTACAGAGGGCAACGCGCAACTAGTGCAGCAGGTGATCCAACAGCGGCCTCGGTTTTCCGTTCGCCGTGTTGCAGCTGCGGTCCAAATGACGCCAACGTCCACGTATCGTCTCATGCGCCAGAGTTTACACCTCTATACATACAAAATTCAAACGCGGCAACCCCTCAGCGCCGCTACTATTGCTCCACGAGAGACATTCGCTAACGATATAGTGCACAGGATTGATGACGCGATATGCATGTGGGCAGCATTTGGTTTACTGACGAAGCCTATTTTTACCTGGACGGCTTCGTCAATAAACAGAACTGGCGCATATGGGGAACCGAAAAGCCCCATGTTGCAGTCCCATCGTCCCTGCATTCTCAAAAAGAACTGGTCTGGGCCGCCATTTCTTCCAAAGGAATCATTGGCCCATTTTTCAGATCCGAAACGATTACTGCATCACGCTAGCTAGACATTCTTCGTGAATTTGTGGCGGTACAAACTGCCTAAGACGACACTGCGAACACCTCGTGGTTTATGCAAGATGGTGCCCGGCCACATCGCACGGCCGACGTCTTTAATTTCCTGAATGAATATTTCGATGATCGTGTGATTGCTTTGGGCTATCCGAAACATACAGGAGGCGGCGTGGATTGGCCTCCCTATTCGCCAGACATGAACCCCTGTGACTTCTTTCTGTGGGGACACTTGAAAGACCAGGTGTACCGCCAGAATCGAGAAACAATTGAACAGCTGAAGCAGTACATCTCATCTGCATGTGAAGCCATTCCGCCAGACACGTTGTCAAAGGTTTCGGGTAATTTCATTCAGAGACTACGCCATATTATTGCTACGCATGGTGGATATGTGGAAAATATCGTACTGTAGAGTTTCCCAGACCGCAGCGCCAACTGTTGTTGACAATTGTAACTACTGTAATTTCGAAAGTTTGTGTGCCTGGAAATGTACTGTTGTCTCAAGCATATTGCAACAAACGGTGTATTTCTATCGCTGCTCGTTTAGTTTGTATTGCCGTTTCAAATATACCGGTCATTTTTTAAACACCCTGTACGTTCCACGTAAATCAGTGTAACGAGATTGTTACTCCTGTATTGTTAGTAATTACGAACGTCAAACAACTAATCTTCCAAATAGTTTTCTTTGTTAGCCTCCACATAAAATTACGGCGAGCAACTTTGAAGCGCGACGTGTAGAAATGACTGAACGTTCTGCTCACGACTACTTTCTGTAGCATTCTCCGGTAATGCTGAGCCGCCTCGTGCCCCCTTGAGTTAGTCACGTAAAAAGGACAACACGGGCCGGAGTTCCCCGCCAGTGAGGACGGAGTCAGCAGCCAGGCCGTCCCGCGGAGATTAAAGTGTTCAGCGAGCGGGCGGACCAATCGGCGCTGGCGCAGGAGGCGGCCGAGCTGCCGCGGAACTTAGATTTGCGGTAAGCCACACATAATTAAACTGCAGCGCGCCAGGGGAGCTGCCGAGCAGGCAAAAACAGCCACCGCGACCGGACGGCAACTTGGCCGTACACGGTCGCTGTCCAGCGGCGAGAGGCGAGGCCGCGACCAACCCCTGCCCTGGTGCTCTCCGTCCTCCCAGCTGCCCATCCGCACTGTCCATACGCAGCACACCAACTCACGAATCGTAGATAAAACATGTCCAGGAGCTGTTCCTGTTGTTTGGTAGCTATTGTTAAACGCACTTACTCTGATATGAAAACGGACGCCGGTATCTGAATACGACCGCTCTTCATAAACGTTGTAGCGATCACAACCGTTGCAAGTTGTATAAAACAACTATCTGTACCTGGCTACTGTTTGCTGTGGCTTAGTCTGCTTAAATGGAAAAGGAAAAAAGAGGAGTCACACGTTTGTAAGATGTGTGGGAACTGGATTGACAACCTAATCTCCTTCTGTTCCCTATCTCACTCCATCTCCCCTCACCCTTTCTTTGACCATCTCCTCCTCCTTCAACCTATCTCTTTCTATTTCCTGTTCCCCTGCTCTCCTTCCATTTCCACTGCCCCATATTTTTCTCCATCCCCTCCTTCCCGTTTTCTATGTGCATTTCCAGGACGCATCTCCTTCAGTTTTATCGAGCTTTTGTGCGTTCACGGCTGAACTATGGATGCACAGTGTATGGGTCAGGGAGGCAGTCTTATTTGCATATCCTTGACGCTGTCCACCATGCTGGGATTCGACTGGCCACGGGTGATTATCGGACCAGTCCCGTACCCAGCGTCTGTGCTGCGGCTGGCGAACCGCCACTTACCATCCGGCGGCAGCTCCTGCTGTTGCGCCAGGCTTGTAAGTTTCTTGCAGCTCCCACCTCGCCTGCTCACCATCTTCTTGCACATCCACCTCTGCACCGCCTTTTTTCCTACCGTCCCTGGGCTGCATTTCCGTTTGGGATTCGTGTGCAACGTGTGCTAGAGTCCCGCGGTGTGGAGTCTGTAGAACCCCAAATCCTGGGTTTTAACCGCCTGCCACCCTGATTGCTGGAGAGGCCCGAAGTGATTTTAGATTTATTGCAGTACAAGAGAGATTGCACTCCTGCCACCGTTTTTAAGGCAGCATTTTCTGCCATTTTATCTGAGCAGCACGACTATGTAGCTGTTTTTACGGATGGGCCGAAACAAGGGGATTCCGGATCATGTCCTCAAGGTCCTACTGCCTCAGGCTTTTATTGTCTTTGATGCAGAATTGTCTGCGACTTTGCTGGCACTGGAGCAGATGAGACATGAGACATTCTTCCTGTCCTAAATTTCTTGTCTGTTCCGTTTCATTAAGTGTCTTTCACTCATTGCAACTTTTGTATCCAGCAGATAAAATAGTCCAGACCATCCAGGATGCCCTCTTCCAACTACAGCGATTGGGGGAGTTGGTGTCTTTCTGCTGGGTTCCGGGGCATGTGGGCATTGCTGGGAATGAAAGGGCAGATCTCGCAGCCAAGGAGGCGTGTCTCGCCCCACAAGTATCTCAGTGTGTTATCCCCCTACACGCACTCACCTCGCTGTTGAGCTCACGAGTCATGCGCGGTGGGAGGATGAGTGGCTGGAAGTGACTGACAATAAGCTCCGTATAGTGAAGCCCACAACGCGTGTGTGGTGCACTTCCATTCAGCGCCGTCGACGGGACGAGGTGCTCCTCACTCGGCTCCGGATAGGCCACAGCCCTATGACGCATGGCTTCCTGCTCCGGCGGGAGGACTCTCCAATGTGTGGTGCTTTTGGCGTCCAGGTCACTGTGCGCCATGTTTTATTGGATTGCGTTTTATTTTCTGACCAGCGGGCCGCGGCTGACTTGCCAGCGGACCGCCATCTCTTTTAGGCAACACTCGGACGAATGTGGTTAAAGTTTTATAGTTCTGTGCCATGTCAAATGCTTTCTTTGCGTGTGTGCTTCAGTTTTATTAGGTCTGCCCACATTCGTTCCCTTAAATGTGTGTCAGGGCGCTGATGATCTCGACGTTGAGCGCCCATGAGCCCCAACTGAGCCCCAACACACACACACACACACACACACACACACACACACACACACACACACACAATATTCTGATCATAAGACAATAGACCATAAATGCAACTTTCCTGTTTGTTAACAACGATTCACAATCGTTTATTTTATATTAATAAATTTATATATAATATTGTATATATTAGTAGTATGGTATTCTGCCTTACGGGAGTTCTTGTCATGGGTTAAGCCTCTTACACTTTTGTCTGTCCATAGCCAGTCCCTTCATTTCTGAATATTTGTCTCCTTTGATGTTGTCCAGCATTTGATATCTTCTTTATCCTCTTCCCCTTTTTTCCTCCACCATTCCTTCTATTCTTTCCTTCAATAAACAGTCCCTCCTTAAACAACGTCTAATCCAGTTCCGATTTCCCTTTCTGATGACTTTCAGCATGATTGTTTCTTCTCCAACTCTTCTTAATACTTTTTCATTCCTTACTCGGTCTTCCCATTTCGCTTTTTCCTTTCTTCTCCATATGTACATCTCTAGTGCCTCCAACCTTCTTTCATATTCCTTCCTCAATGTCCACGTCTACGCACCATACAGTGTAACGCTCCAGATTATAATATAATATAATATATAATATTAATGTTTATATATAATGTGTGTATAGTTATATATAGTACAGATGGCGCCGGGTAGTGAGGTAGTGTCTGTTTCAGTTCGACGAAAAAGGCGTGTTTTACTTCATACAAAGGGCGTTCAAAAAGTTTTGCACACTCGTTTCTAATTTTTTTTATTTTTTTCTGGAGGAGAGTGAAATTTTTTGTGAACATACTTGGAACATTTAGCTATAAGTTGGTATACAAAAGTATTTTCTTTTATTTACAGGCCGTGAAGGAAATGTCAGGTTGCGACAAAGGTCGGTGATGGAGTCCCTCTTAAAGACCGACGGTGACTCTGCCACATCGATTAACAGGAAGTCGTGTCTTTGTGGGGAGGACACAGTGGATCGCAGCATTATCCAGTGGTGGTTGCAGAGCTTTAAAGAAGGTGATTTCTCTCTACTGGACAATCCACGATGCGTAGACCATCGACGGCAGTGAGTGATGTGAATAAAGAGACCATTTATCAAATTATCCAAAATGACAGATGTGTGACGACACGATAGCTTGCTGGAATGACTCGTTGGTCTTTGGGTAGTGTGGTATCACTGGTACAGTCTTTAGGGTACAGAAAAATCTGTGCACGTTGGGTGCCTAGATTATTGACAAGAGAAATGAAAACGTAGAGGAAGAATGTGTGCGAGGGCCTGATGAAGACCTTTACTGAAGAGTGGAAGCAGTGCATTGCCGGCGTCGTTACCATCCTCAGAGCAAAACCCATTCCATGGAGTGCCGTCATCTGGGATCCCCTCTGATGAAGAAACCAAGACTTTCACGAACAGAAGCCCGAAAGGTGATGGCCTCCTTCTTCTGGGATCAGTGTGGTGTCATTGTCATTGACTTTTTGGAACCTGGCTCCACATTTAACCGGGACCGTTACTGTTTGTCATTGGAGAAGCTTCGGTGTGCCATCAAGAATGACAGACCACAGCTTCAGGATCAGCTCATCAGACTACACCATGACAATACCAAACCCCATACAGCCGTTATGGCGCAGGAGAAAATCAGCAAAATGGGTTGGAAAGTTGTTCCTCTCCTCCCTACAGTCCTGACTTGACTCCGTCTGATGTTTACCTCTTTGGTCATCTGAAGACCCACCTACGCGGTAAGACATTTGATAGTGATTGTGTCAAGCGATGGTGTCAAAGTCAATCCCCAGAATTTTACCAAAGTGCATTTACATCATGGTAAGAACGTTGGGCCAGATGCGTCACAGCTGATGGAGGCCACATTGAGTAGGCCCGATACATAGCTGAATGTTCCAAGTATGTTCACAAAAAATTTCATTCTCCTACTGCAAAAAAAATAAAAATAAATAAAAATAAAAAAAATAAAAAAAAAATAAAAAAATAAAAAATAAAAAAAATAAATAAAATAAAAAATAAAAAAATAAAAAATAGAGACGACTGTGCAAAACTTTTTGAACGCCATTGGTATAAAGTGTCTTAAGGGTAACAAGGCAGTGCGTAACGGTATTCTCGGGACCTCTTGCGACAAATGGTGTCATTTTTGTGGCTCTGAAGTGTCGGAAAATAATCTTCCAGGGGAAAAATACTGGGTGGAAGTGTTGTAGTTGTGCAGATACAAACGGTAAACAGGCATGTCCGAATAACATGGTGGATGAGAATGCCTGTAGACTTCCTTCATATCGAGATGTCCTGGAAGAAATGAACCTTTTGAAAGTTATTTCAGTGTTACAAGAGGATATTAAAACTCTCCAGTTAAAGAACGCGAAACTAAAGGAACAGGTTAGTTCTCCTGATTGTAATAAATGTAATCAATTTTATAATGGACTATTACACAAAACATAGTCAGCACTTTAATTGCTCTGGTAAATTAGCTTTATGCCAGGCTATGGAGAAGGTTGTAAGTGATAAGTTAAAATTGCGAAAGACAATCCACAGTCTTGAACAAGTATGTCTTCAGCAGGGAAACTTGCAGTGATGACCAAGACTTGTTCTTACAAGTCTTGGCCTAAGCGTATTAACCTTGAACCACCACCATTAACTTTAAAATTAGGTTTTTGAGAGACCTGTGCTACAATCAAAAGAAGACTGTGATCATCTGTCCTTTCATATAAACATACAGTCAGTTTGAAATAAACTGCATGTACATGAACTAGTTTTAGAAGTCCCGCACTATGATATTCTGTGCCTAAATGATCACTGGCTTAAAGAACATGAATAAAAGATGTATACTCCTGTTGGTTTTAAATTTTTGACTGGCTATTTTAGGTCAGTTATGGAAAATGGGAGAGTGTCAGTACTAATAAAAAGTGATCTCAAGTTAAGATTATAGATTTCAAGGATTTAGTGGATGGAAGAGAAATTGAAATTGCTGCCGTTCACTTCTCCGAAAGCAAAGTTGTTGCCGTATCTATGTACTGTGTCCCCAAAAATTGGTGCCAAAGTTATTGTCCAACATGTAGATAATCTCCTAATGTACTTACTTAGACATAAGAATCATAAAATTTTAATAGTTGGTGACATTAATATAGATGTGATGATGTAAAATTCTAAAAGTATATTACTGCTAGATACCCTCAAGTCATACAGTTACAATTCCCTGAACTATAAATCTACCAGGCAGAACGTCTGTCTAGATACTGTTCTATCAAACACTGTCAGAGATGATGTAGTGTTAAATGTTTTTAAACCAATGCTCTCTGACCTTGATGGAATTTTCCTGAAATTAATGGAGTTAAAAAAATCATGCTCAACAAATAGAACCCCAGACAGGAAGGCAGATAAATACATCAAATGTAACAAATCTCACACAAAGACTTTTGACTATTGATTGGTGTAATACTGTCATGGAGAATAAGTCTTTAACTGATGCTTTTGATTATTTCTTACATACCATTACCACTGTCTTTAATGAGAATTGCACCATCATCATTAAACCAAATAGACTAAATGCTAGGAGAAAAGAGAAAAGTAATGTAACTGACTGGTATACAAGTTACTTAAATGATTTAAGAATTCCGTTTAGAATTTACCATGACAAATCTTCTTCGAAAATTGAGTATAGACATTCGTATGCCAAATTAAAAAAGCTGTACAGAAAAGATATCATTTCTGCAAATGAAAAAGTAAATGACACCTATATTTCTCAGGCCAGAAACAAATGTAAGGCAGCATAAAATAATTAAAGCAGAAACAGGGTTAATTGCAGAAAATTTTCCTGTCCCTGTAAGTACAGATGAATGAAATAATAGTTTGAGCATTTTGTTGTTTACCAACTAGTGCGCCTTCCATCGGGATGGCCTTTACATCACTCGAAACGTTCATTACTGGCCAAGGGGAAATCCTCACGTCACGTAAGTCCACGGGCTCCAGGAACGACTTTCGCTCAAAATTTGAGCAGGAGTTGTGGGTGACAATCTGACTGGGCTGCCCGTCTACATCCTCGACTTACCAGGGTAAATACCTTCACTTTTTGAAAGATACTCTACCGGCCTGCTGGAAGATGTTCCCCAGGACATACGGCTACGTATGTGTTTGCAACATGATGGGGCACCCGCATGTAACAATCGTGCTGTGCGCGGATATTTAAATGAACTCTTTGACGGTCGGGAATGTTTGAAAGAGTTCGGTGTTCGGCGTTTGACGTTACCAAGCTTGTGTCACGCCAGAGGGTCACCAGTTCGAGCACCTGCTTTACGTAAACAATGTCCTAGCTACAAAAAAGGCCCTTTTCAGGGGCGACACAATAAGACTTTCTGTACACGAACTAATAGCTGTTGACAGGTTTGTTCCCAATACTTATTATCATGAAACTACAGTGGATGTGTCGGGACCCCGGCAGATTCGCCTCCAGGCCCCCATAGTGGAAGGCTGACGCACTACCACCGAGCGTGCGGGCCGCCTTGGATACATCGCGATCTCCGGCAATCAAAGCATTCGCGGTCATGCATTGTCCAGAGCATCCAGCAACAGGGCAATCCCGGGGCCAATCGGAGCTCGTGGAACCAAGTTTACGTAGTTTAAAACTGTGCATTGTCGACCTACACAACTTTAGTAATTGTGATTCCTACTGGCATCATCTATCCAGGGTTAAAATTTCGTGACAATTTTTATGCACCCTGCCTAATGAAAAATATATATATAACTGATATAATGAAAAAATGATGCTCTTTTATGTAACGAAAAATGATGCTCTTTTATTATAAATGTGATTGTGAACTAACAAAATTGAAACTTATGACATACAACAAAATTTGTCTTTGCAAGCGGTGTAACAAAACTAATTATGGATGAGGGCAAGATATGCAATATTTATGTGATAGTATCTACATATCTTGAACTTTTGTATAATTATTTGCATAACCATCTGCAGAATTATGTATCTACCTTTTGCATAAATTGTGCAACCAACTGTATAGTTATGTAACAAATGACGATGCCTTATACCAAAAATCATTTGTCTACTGGCAAATAAATCTATTTCAATTCAATTCAATTTATATATTAGAAAGTGTATAGCCGATCTGTGTCCAAACGTTTGTTATACTGACGGGTAAAGATTTAAAGCAAATCGGAAAGGTATACTTTGATACTTTTGGTTGCAACATTTTGACTTTATATACAAATAAAAGAACTAAATACCTAAAACTTGTCCTTATTAGAGCTCAACGTTGTGTCAAAATTTCAAAGCTATCGGTCAAGAATTTTCGAAGATTAACTATGTTGAACAAACCAACATTTACACTGTAATAACATTTACCCTTTTATTACATATATATCAGATAGCGTTCCAGTAGGTAGATAAAAAGGGTACCCGAGTGCAGCGTTGTGACAAAATTTGAATGTAATCCGAGAAGAGTTTTCGGAGATTTTGATGAAACGAACGTCTATAGTTGTACTTATGTAGAAACACTAAATATTCCTAATCGCAAATCTCCGAATGTTGGACGCCGATTGCTTTGAAAATTTTGACACGACGGTGATGTGGAATACACATGCGTTTTTACATGCCTATGTTATTAATATACGCAATATACAATTTTTATAAATGTAATAATGCGGATACGTTATAAAAAAATTTCAGAATAAAATACAGAGTGAACATTACTAAAACAGACAAACTGCAGGGACGGATTGCTGACTGTAAATGGAGGAAAACAGGTCCTATGTACATGTGTCCTCAAACGCATCATTACCACGGTAGATGGTGGTGACGAATGACAGTTCCTCTGACCACGTGCCGGTGTTCCGTGTGTGTCGCAGGCCATATGAGTGACGCAACACACTGTAAGCAGCAGAACAGTCTCGTATTCATATCGGGAACTAGCCGAAATTGTGTCTTTTTACGACGAAGCACCAAACGTCAGGAGACGACCAGGCTATACCAAAAAAAGTGCTCTCACAGACACCAACCACATCACAAAACGTTTCAGGTCCTTTTTGGGCGCTTGTGTGGTCATGGATCCTTTCAGACAGACACACGTGCAGGGAGGTAACGGACTGTGCATCAGATTTGGAGGACCGGATTCTATACGATATTCAGACAAACTCGAGTGCAAGCTCGAGGCAAGTGACAAGCCAACACGTACGGTTAAATGTATCCTGCATGACAACCGCTACTAACCCTACCACCTGCTATCCCGTGGACCCACTTTGACAGTCTGTTGTGACGTGGATGCGATGCAGCTCTGTATGGTTCCGGGAAGACCTGATGTCGCAGAAACACCGTCCATTTCCGGACACAAGTTCATGAGATTATTTTTTTCTCCGTTTGCAGTCAGGAAACCATCCTTTCAGTTTGTGGGCTTTATTAGTATTATCGTATATTAAACAGGTAGGTATCTAAAATACACCTTTGTTAGAATGCAACGTTGTGTCAAAACTTCAAAGCAATTGGTCAAGAACTTTCGGAGATACTCTATTTTGAACAAACAAATAGTCACATTTTTATTTGTATAGATGAAGGAAATAATTTTTTGTGGGGTGGGGGATAATATTCTTACTGGTTAGATCCGGACGGCATGACTGCCTCTCCTGTGGTAACCTCTTTCTGTCAGAGCAGCACTTACGTCAATCATTTGCTGGATATATTCCAATCTCTGTCTTTCGCTGTAGTTTTTACCTTTACAGTTCCCTCCAACACCATAGAAACTATTTCCTGGTGTCTTAACACGTGCTCTATTATCCTGTTCCTTTTTCTTGTCAGTGTTTTCCATATATTCTTTTCTTCTCCGACTCTGCGGAAAACCTCCTCATTCCTTACCTTGTAAGTCCATCTATTTTTCAATGTTCTTCCATATCACGACATCTCAAACGCTTCTTTTGTCTTCTTTTCCGGTTTTCCCAGAGGCCTTGATTCGTTTCCATTCCATCCTGTGCTCTTAGCGTATGTTCTCAGAAATTTCTTCCTGAAATTAAGGCCGATATTTCATACTAGTAGACTACTTTTGGCAACCAGTGCTCTCCGTGCCTGCTTGCCATGTCCTTGTACATCCGCCATGGTTTATTTTGCTTGCAAGACAGCGGAATTCCTTCATTTCTCTACTCCGTGGTCCACAGTTTCGAAAAGTCTTTCGAATAACTTCATTGCAACTACTCCTCATCATTTTCGTCTTTCTCCGGTTTACTGTCAATCCGCAGCATGAAATCCTTAGACTAATCATTCCGTTCAACACGTTCCGAAATTCTTCCTGACATTCACTGAAGATAGCAAAGTTCTCTGCGAATCTTATCTGATATATTTTCACCCTGAGTTTTAATTCCACCCCTGAACGTTAATTCTATTTTCGTGATTACTTCTTCGATGTATAGGTTGAACAGTAGGGGTGGAAGACAACATCCCTGTCTTAAATTTTTTCTAATCCGAGAATTTCGTTCACGGTCTTTCATTATTTCTTTACCCTCTTGGTTCTAGTTCGTATTGTATATTACGAGTCTCTCCCTACAGCCTTACGCCTACTTTCCTGAGAATTTCAAAAATTTTCCACCATTTTACGTCTTAGAAAGCTTCTCTAAGTCGACATATCTGATGACGATGTTTTGATTTTTCTTCAGTCTACATCTACATCTACATTTATACTCCGCAAGCCACCCAACGGTGTGTGGAGGAGGGCACTTTACGTACCACTGTCATTACCTCCCTTCCGTGTTGCAGTCGCGTATGGTTCGCGGGAAGAACGACTGCCAGAAAGCCTCCGTGCGCGCTCGAATCTCCGCCACACACCGTTGGGTGGCTTGCGGAGTATAAATGTAGAATCTCCCTCATTTTACATTCGTGTTCTCCTCGGGACGTATAATTAGGGGAAGCAATATATTCGATACCTCATCCAGAAACGCACCCTCTCGAAACCTGGACAGCAACCTACACCGCGATGCACAGCGCCTCTCTTGCAGAGTCTGCCACTTGAGTTTGCTAAACATCTCTGTAACGCTGTCAAGCTTACCAAATAACCCTGTGACGAAACGCGCCGCTCTTCTTTGGATCTTCTCTATCTCCTCCGTCAACCCGACCTGGTACGGATCCCACACTGAAGAGCAATACTCACATATAGGTCGAACGAGTGTTTTGTAAGCCACCTCCTTTGTTGATGGACTACATTTTCTGAGGATTCTCACAATGGATCTCAACATTCTGCCCGCCTTACCAACAATTAAATTTATATTATCGTTCCTCACGCATACTCCCAGATATTTTACAGAAGTAACTGCTCCCCTGTGGCACGCCAGAGGTCACTTTAACGTCTGTAGACGTCTCTCCATTGACAACAACATGGTGTGTTCTGTTTGCTAAAAACTCTTCAATCCAGCCACACAGCTGGTCTGATATTCCGTAGGCTCTTGCTTTGTTTATCAGGCGACAGTGCGGAACTGTATCGAACCCTTCCGGAAGTTAAGAAAAATGGCATCTACCTGTATCTAATATTTTCTGGGTCTCATCAACAAATAAAGCGAGTTGGGTCTCACACGATCGCTGTTTCCGGAATCCACGTACATTCCTACAGAGTAGATTCTGGGTTTCCAGAAACGAAATGATACGCGAGCAAAAAACATGTTCTAAAATTCTACAACAGATCGACGTCAGAGATATAGGTCTATAGTTTTGCGCATCTGCTCGACGACCCTTCTTGGAGACTGGGACTACCTGTGCTCTTTTCCAATCATTTGGAACCTTCCGTCCCTCTAGAGACTTGCGGTACACAGCTGTTAGAAGGGGGACAAGTTCTTTCGCGTACTCTGTGTAGAATCGAATTGGTATCCCGCCAGGTCCAGTGGACTTCCCTCTGTTGAGTGATTTTAGTTGCTTTTCTATTCCTTGGACCCTTATTTCGATGTCAGCCATTTTTTAGTTTGTGCGAGGATTTAGAGAAGGAACTGCAGTGCCATCTTCCTCTGTAAAACAGCTTTGGAAAAAGGCATTCAGTATTTCAGCTTTACGCGTGTCATCCTCTGTTTCAATGCCATCATCATCCCGGAGTTTCTGGATATGCTGTTTCGAGCCACTTACTGATTTAGCGTAAGAACAGAACTTCCTAGGATTTTCTGTCAAATCGGTACACAGAATTTTACTTTCGAATTCACTGAACGCTTCACGCATAGCCCTCCTTACGCTAACTTTGAAATCGCGTAGCTTCTGTTTATCTGAGTGGTTTTGGCTGCGTTTAAACTTGGAGTGAAGCTCTCTTTCCTTTCGCAGTAGTTTCCTAACTTTGTTGCTCAACCACAGTGGGTTTTTCCCGTCCCTCACAGTTTTACTCGGCACGTACCTGTCTAAAACACATTTTACGATTGCCTTGAACTTTTTCCATAAACACTCAACATTGTCAGTGTCGGAACAGAAATTTTCGTTTTGATCCGTTACGTAGTCTGTAATCTGCCTTCTATTACTCATTCTAAACAGATAAACCTTCCTCCCTTTTTTTATATTCCTATTTACTTCCATATTCAGGGATGCTGCAACGGCCTTATGATCGCTGATTCCCTGTTCTGCGCTTACAGTGTCGAAAAGTTCGGGTCTGTTTGTCAGCAGTAGGTCCAAGATGTTATCTCCATGAGTCGGTTCTCTGTTTAATTGCTTGAGGTAATTTTCGGATAGTGCACTCAGTATAATGTCACTCGATACTCTGTCCCTACCACCTGTCCTAACCATCTGAGACTATAAGATGCTGAGGAAATTAATGTGAAATGTATTCCAGATTTTCTCTCTGTTGTTCTGGACTAATGTTGCTGAGTAGGGAGGTCGGTAAAAGGAGCCTACTATTAACCTACCTCGGTTGTTGAGTGTAACCTCCACCCATAAAAATTCACAGGAACTATCCACTTCTATTTCACTACACGATAAACTACTACTAACAGTGACAAACACGCCACCACCAGCTGCATGCAATCTGTCATTTCTAAACACCGTCTGTGCCTTTGTAAAAATTTCGGCAGTAATTATCTCTGGCTTCAGCCAGCTTTCCGTACCTATAACGATTTTAGATTCGGTGGTTTCTATCAGCGCTTGAAGTTCCGGTACTTTACCAGTGCAGCTTCGACAGTTTACAATTACAATACCGATTGCTGCTTGGTCCCCGCATGTCCTGACTTTGCCCCGCACCCTTCGAGGCTGTTGCCCTTTCTATACTTGCCCGAGGCCATCTAACCTAAAAATAACCTCCCAGTCCATGCCACGCAACCCCTGCAATCCGTGTAGCCGCTTGCTGCGTGTTGTAGACTTCTGACCTATCGAGCGGAACCCGAAACCCCACCACCACCCTACGGCGCAAGTCGAGGAATCTGCAGCCCACACGGCCGCAGAACCGTCTCATCATCTGATTCAGACCCTCCACTCGGCTCTGTACGAAAGGTCCGCAGTCAGTCCTGTCGATGCTGCAGATGGTGAGCTCTGCTTTCATCCCAATAGCGAGACTGGCAGTCTTCACTAAATCAGATAGCCACCGGAAGCTAGAGAGGATTTCTTCTGATCCATAGCGACACACATCATTGGTGCCGACATGAGCGACCACCTGCAATTGGGAGCACCCTGTACCCTGCATGGCATCCGGAAGGACCCTTTCCACATCTGGAATGATTCCCCCCGGTATGCACAAGGAGTGCACATTGGTTTTCGTCCTCTCTCTTGCTGCCAGATACCTAAGGAGCCCCATTACGCGCCTGACCTTGGAGTTCCCAACTACCAGTAAGCCCACCCTCTGCGACCGCCCGGATCTTGAAGACTGAGGGGCAACCTCTGGAACAGGACAAGCAGCCATGTCCGGCAGAAGATCAGTATCAGCCGGAGACAGAGCCTGAAACCGGTTCGTGAGACAAACTGGAGAGGCCTTTCGTTCAGTCCTCCGGAATGTCTTTCGCCCCCTGCCACACCTCGAGACGACCTCCCACTCTACCACAAGTGAGGGGTCAGCCTCAATGGGGGCAGTATCCCGGGCAGCCACAGTCGTAGTCCGATCGGGGGATGCGTGGGACGAGTTGGCCGTCCCCGACAAACCTTCCTCCGGACCCCCACAGTGATGCCCATTGGCAACAGCCTCAAGCTGTGTGACCGAAGCCAACACTGCCTGAACTGGGAGCGAAGGAATGCCAACTCAGCCTGCATCCGAACACAGCACTTGCAGTCCCTATCCATGCTAAAAACTGTTATGCAAACAACGTCTGAACTAATCTACAGAGAGCACAAACAATTCGACACAAAATTTAAACGGTTATTAAAATACAAGACCTTGCTTCCATTATCAAGCGCAACGTCACAACAGCGGCTCTGTTACCTTTACCTTTCCTGAAACCAAAGCAATCGTCATCTAACACATGTCCAATTTTCTTTTGCATTTTTTCATTACATATACGGTGTTTAAAGATTAAACTTTCATTCCATTCGTAACTGAAGTGCGTCATCAACATCAATATTGGATGTGACAAACACGGGCACCAATTCACTCCTGTATTCGTTCTTTCATGGAAGCAAATAGCTTCATTTAGAAGAATTTCTTGCCATGGCTGAAACACACATTGTGTCAGTTCCCATCGCTTGCTCTATAACTGCAGAACAAAGAGAATGGCCACTCTAGTCGCAGGTCAATAAAGTTCTCATTGTGGTTGTTGTATAAAAAGTAGTATGCGTTCTTGCATTATCTTGCCGGAATATGCTATTTGGTACCCTAATGATGAAGGGTGTGAGAGTAGGAGTTGAAATTCTTGACACATATTGGCAGGCATTCAGCCTTCCTCCAAAATCTACCGAATCAATATTGTTGTCATATCCAGTAGTTGTTCACTCAATAATTCGAGGAACTGCATAGTCATGATTCTCGAGAATCGCACCTTCCTCTGATCTACACCTGCATCTATACTCCCCATTAGCGTGTGCGGCAGAGGGGACTCCTGGTACCATTACCTTTTCCCGACTTTCCCATTCCATTCACGAAAGGTGCGTGGCCAAAATGATTTCGATAAAGATACATACGTCGTCTAATACTCTGTTGCGCGTTCTCTTAATTTCAATAGGAATCGTCTCCATGATGCAAATACTTCTCTTGTGATGCCTGCCACAGCAGTTTCTTGAACATCCCCGTAACGCCGAACTGGATGAGTAAGTGAACCAGTGACGAAATACTCCCCTCTTCGTTGGATATTCTCTATCTCTTCTATTAATCCTACTTGATAAGCGCCCCAGACTGATGAAGTTTTAAAGAATGTATATAAATTGATGTTTTTTGTACTCAGTAGAACGTTATTCATCATGATCAAAAGCAAGAGTTTCCTGTTATTATAGATAAATGCGGAAGTTGTTTACGAATAACAGTTCAAATGGTTCAATGGCTCTGAGCAGTATGGGACTCAACTGCTGTGGTCATTAGTCCCCTAGAACTTAGAGCTACTTAAACCTAACTAACCTAAGGACATCACACACATCCAAACCCGAGGCAGGATTCGAACCTGCGACCGTAGCAGTCGCACGGTTCCGGACTGCGCGCCTAGAACCGCGAGACCACCGCGGCCGGCACGAATAACAGTAACACGTTTTGTATGAGTTTGCGGAGTACTGAAGTGATTATTGATGTATGTTTGTTTTGCGATCTTTTTATTCTACCTTTCTGTTGATGAAATTGCGTTTTCTAGCGCTATATGGCAAATCTGTATCGTTTTCTTTATCTTTGCTACAACTGTCCTCTGATCCCCGTTACAAATCAACAATTTTGGAATAAAACCTGAATCAAATATTGAAAATTTCTGTTTTGCTATAAAAACTGTTTATTCTTAAGTAACAGACAAGAGAGAAGCTATGAAGAACAAAAACGTTTCATAGGTTACCCGGCCGGATCTTTATATACCCTCGCTCAGTTTCTAGACTTCACTACGTTCGGTTTTGAGGGAAATTTAGTAAGACACCGATTGTACATGTAAAGAAAGCAGTCGGTATGAGTTAACGCCCTGTAGGTATGCGACACCCGAAAGTTCAAATAGCACAGGTACGACCTTAACTGACCGAAGCTATTAGGAAACAACCATGTCTATGCTTATTTATGGTAGTCTACGATAGCCTGCGGACGTTTTATAAGTCTAGTTTTGAGACTAAACGAACGACAGTGAACCCCTTTCACCAAAACATCTGCGGATTTGTGGGCGTTGATCTGACCGCGGCAGACAGAAGCAGACTCGTCACAGAACACCAGAGAACCCCACTGGATGCCTCAGTTGCCTCCGCCTCTGTACCTTACACATGTCGGTTGTCGGTGGCATGATATGAGCGGGAACCGACGTATGGCAACTGGAGATTTCGTAACTTGATTTTTTCGGAATGATAATTAAGACTTTATAGCTATCCCTTGTATGCAGGGTGTGTCATAATTAACTGAGAATATTCACACTCGTGGAAATTTACGATAATAGAAGCAAAAAAGTTCGAGTAAACACATAGGGAGAAAACTTCGAATGAGTGGTGGTTACGAATTGTCACTGGCGTCAGTGTGAAATATTGTCCTAGATAGTATTAAAGGATTTGAAAAGTGCTCATTTCGACTAAGTCTGCACCAAGTTACGTTCGAATTTTACTGACGGCCTACCATAAGAGGAGTATGAGTGGCCTATCGCACCAACCTTAAATCAGCTAGTTTCATGACCCATTTTTTCATGAACTAGTTCATGCACTTAATGCAAATTTTGAAGGTTACTTATACGTGCGTCGAGTACTTCCTCCTCTAGTTTGATTGAAGTATGTATCCTAGGAATTTTTTTCTGTTGTATCTTTTTTGTTCCTTTTGTCTTTTCCTGGAAATGCACAGGTGGTATAACAGAGGTATATAACTAATTATTTAAAAAATGAAGTGTATGTCTTCCATGGTTCCTGATAAAACAGGACATTTGTCTCAGACAATTTTATTTTGCAGAAAAAGCAATTACAAGTTAAATTAAAATTCACAGATTAACAGAGAAAACCGTTAAAACGCGACAGAGCTGTAGCCCTAATAATCTACTTTATCATCTTAGCGCATCCTCTCCTCCTTTTCAAAGATCTTGCTTCCTTGGACATTTGTGGTGCAGCTTTGTCGGCTCTCTCTTGTTGAAGCAGTTTGGGTCGCTTATTACTAGTGGCTTCACTCCCAGCTCCTTTAAGATTTAAAGTCTATCAAAATTTTCCATTACTAAATGTGATGACAGCATCATTAAATGAAGCTTCATTGTATGGAAATCCACAAATCCCTATCAGATATATCTTCAGTAGATCTGAATTAGACAAATCTCTACACACACTAGTTTTTGTGAGTAAACTTATCTAAAGTTACAGCTGATTGAGCTTTTTATATTTGCACCACTCGTCTGAGCGAAGGTTGTGGATCGGCTTGTCAACTTTTTGTATTTTATGGAAGAAGGTTACCTACAAGCCTTTTTCATACCATCTGTGTTATTTTCATTGCTTCTTATGCCTTGACCATAGTACTCGGATGGCTGGTTGAGCGTACTGCCTAGCAGACGACTCCTAATAGGCTTACCGTCAGACACCGGTGTCTTCAGCAGCTCTGCTTCCTCCATTACACGAAGAATCTCGCATGCACAACGTAAACTAAAATCACAACAGTTATGCCCTGTCCTACCAAATTATGCAGCAAAGTTTCCACTAGAATTTAAATCATGCTACAGCCTTCAATACATGGTGGTTCGTGCGAAATTAATTTTTTTACGTTCATAAAATTCTAAAAATTTCCTACGCAACTAATTAAATTAAATATACTTCCAGTCAACCAAAGTTATTAAATTGAACATGAAATTAATCAACAGATTTCAAATAATACTTCTGCATAAAAAACAGACAGTAAAATTTTTCAACAAAATGATCATTTGTGTTCCCCCATGAGTGGTCCGTAGGTGCGGAAGGACAGAATCAGATGGATAAACAGGAATTTAAAGTCAAGTGGAATGGGTTAGGGGAGGGGGAAAACTTATTCGGCTATATTACCAACTAGGAGTCAATTTTTGAGGTTATTATCTCGGATACAACTCGTAGTTTTCAAAAGGAAATGGTTCATGTGACACATCAGACAATAATGGTATCTTTCACTTGAACACAGCTTCATCCATTCCTAAGTTTTGAGGATCTTTTTACAACTGGGAAAATGCTAGTGATAAAACATAGAGACAACGGGATTTTCTAGTCGTGTTGTCTATATTCTGTAAAGTGGTTAAAAAATTGTTCAAATGGCTCTGAGTACTATGAGGTCATCAGTCCGCAGAACTTAGAAATGCTTAAACCTAACTAACCTAAGGACATCACATAAATCCATGCCCGAGGCAGGATTCGAACCTGCGTGGTTCCAGACTGTAGCGCCTAGAACCGCTCGGCCACCCTGACCGGCTGTAAGGTGGTTGTTATGACCCTTCACCATTCCTCATGGACTTTGACCAATACATACACTGGAATGCAATCGCAAGTATCAATAATCCGCTCCCTGATGTGTGCAACGTCACTGATCTTCACCGCACACACCGTTGTCTTACATGACGTAAAACGTTGCGGCCACTCTATCTAGGAATGCCAAGACAGCTAACCTATAACGAGGTGGGGCTCCATCGTGCTGAAAGTAAACTGGAAATATCCTTTCTTCAGACAGCAGCGGCGGCAGTGCATGTGCGTCTAACAGCTGCAGATATTGGATTGCTGTGAGTGTATCCTTAATGAATTAGGGCTTTGCAATACGAGAACTCCTTATTCCAAATCAAACCAACACTTTTGATGTGCCAACTATCTTCAATGGACCCATCCATCCATCCATCTGACCACTATTTTTCCGTTCACGTGGAAATTAGCACCATCCGTAAGCAACACATCATAGGGGAAATAACGGTTTTCGTCAATCTTCAGTATCAATCCATTCTACGTCTGATCTGGATCTTTACGCATGGCCAAAATTTTCATTATTGATGCAAGACTGACCAAAGGTTCCTGAAAGATGTGGCGGTTACTGCGCTCTCAACTCTCATTGAACTGTGGATGGAGTAACAGCATCTGTAGGCGTTTTCATTGTACAGCTTTCTGCTTCTCAGCATCACAACGAGTTTCACGGAATTTCCAAGTTTCACCACTATGTTATGGATAACGGGTGGTTTTCCTGGGGCGAGTTGGGCACTAGAAGGGTCTAAAATGCTTTACTTGCACAATTTCAAAGCGTCGATTTCTTTTATCGACAATCTTAAGGCTGAATATGGCATTTCATCCAGGCATATTACTACATTTGTCATACTTAAGGACACAGAAGACGATAATAGCATATGTCAGAAGACACAACAGTTTCTGGGTAAAGTGAACATGTTTATGGCAGAGCTGGTTATGCAGAATGGCAATATTTGGGATAGTGACCAGAGTCACTCCCAGTATGATATGTCTTCATCACCAACACTGTCTCAAGATGAGAGAAAGCTACAGCTAGGGTGTTGCAATCTGTACTCACAGCTACACAATTGTTGTGTCGTTGTCAGCGACAGGCAGACTAGCACACAAGTTGTACATCCGTTTTCAACAGGCACAAGGCACTTTAGACTCAAATATTTCAAAGGAACTTGAAACAACTTGCCCACGAAAAATTCATTGGAAGCAAGCAAAATTGGAAAAATGTATACAGAACACATGATACGTTTTCAAGCTACAGTCCTTCCTTGGCCAACATGTAACAAGTGAAAAGAATATATTTATGTGTCAGGTCATGCAGATCGTATCCTTGTAGATGCAAGTTTTGAATCAAAGACGTTTTGCTGTATATATTGTCACCATAAACAACAAAATACTGCCAGTCCCTTGATGTTTACTTCTTTCGACAATATAAGCTCTATATTAGAAGGTTCGCTAATTCTGTAAGACTACAGTAAGTCACAACATAAGTGAAGATACATGATCTTTATTTCATCATCATTCTTCACTCTGTGATTTACGATCAATTTTCATCACCAAAGTATACACCTGTGTTGCCATATGCCTGGCACTGAAATACCAATACCATCATTTGGAAATGTATTTTGCGTGGATTTTGATATTTGTTTACTTCAACGCTAATGTCATTTTGAAAGTAAAAACATGACTCTAGTGAGGTATGTATGTTGTTGTCTTCCACTTTCTTTTAACAAATTCCTCGAAAACCCCCATCTTCACTATGAGAACTAATATAAGCACAACGAGGTGTGTACCATATGCCTGTTTCGTGCTATTCCAATTATTAGAAGCAGAGGGTTTTTTCCACTGTTGATTGAAAATTCAATGATGCACTAACGTCATTGAATTATGTATAATTTCCCTCTTATGGTACAGATATCTTGTTACTTTGTTTCTCTCTATTAAAATGTCACTTGTAATAGAATGCAATGTTCTGCATGGGTGAGATACAGACCATTGCTTTTCTGTGGTCGAGTGTTATTCTTAACATGGTTTTGTACCGTTCGGAGCATTTGAGGTCAAAGGTGTCGCTTGTTAGTATCTCGCACTCTTGACCACAACGGCTTTACGCTCAACGTAAGCGCCGTGCGTGAAGCCTACCCTAGGCCAGCAGGCACTCCTCGTTCGGAGACTGCGCGCCTCGCTGGTGCATCGTATTTTGTGCACGTGGTACTGGTTACAAACAATCTGATGATAGGATTAACGCTGCCCGGTGCCTCCAGGGCACAATTACCGTTCACAGGCGGCGCTCGCAGCAGCAGCGGCCGGCGACACTACTCCAGGGCGAGCGGGCTTGCATCCGTAAATCACGTGGTCATGAAACGCGTGCGATTATTCATCTGCTTGCTATTTACTAGGGCCATTCAATAAGTAATGCAACACTTTTTTTTCTAAAGCGCATTGGTTTTATTCAGGATTTCAGTACACAACAGGGTGTCGCACTCAAATCTCCCTTATTCCAAGGACCAGGAGAGGAAAACCACAGTAAATACGACAATGAAAGATGCACCACATTGTAGAGCGTGTCAAAGAATTTATATTTCCACCTCAGAGGTACCAAGTATCGTCGCCAGAGTGCAGCATGGTCGCATGAAGTAAAAATGGCGTCTCCATAGCAGTGCGCGCAAGCAGTGGTGTGGTTTGCAGAAACAAAATCGCTGATTCTGAGCAAAGAAATTATCATCGTGTGTATGAATGTGATCCACCTGATGTGAAACAATTAAGGAATGGTATAGGAAGTTTCTGGCAACAGGAAGTGTTCTGAAACAAACTTCTCCAACATGTTCAGATGCACTGACCAATTCATTCTTTGTTCCGCAAAGAAGAACGGTCCAACAATCTTGTCGTGCATTATCCTGCACCGGACATTTAGTTTAGGGCTATCGCGAACGTGTTCAGTGTCAATGTGCGAATTTTGCGAACCCTGAATTCGAACATTATTCCTATTAACCCTTCCTGATAGATGAAAGTTTGCCTCATCTGAGAAAAAACATCTTTCCAGGAATCTGGCGTCCATATCAATATGCTGCAGCATATCCGCAGCAAATTGTTGTTGGTGTGGTTTGTAAGCACACATACGAAGGCGCTGGTGAACTACACGATGAAATGTTGATCGAGGTACATAAAGTTGCCTTGACGCTTGACGAATTGACTTACGTGGGCTTCTGAGAATTTCGTTTCTACAAACCACACTGCTGCTTGCGCCCGCTGCTGTGGAGACGCCATTTTCACTTCATGCGACTATGGTGCACTCTGGCGACGATACTTGTGCCTGACGCGGGAATATAAATTCTTTGAGATGCTCTACAATGTGATGCATTTTTATTGTCGTATCTACTGTGGTCTTTCTCTCCTGGGTTCTTGAAGTCAGGAAGGTTTGAGTGGAACACCCTGTATATTATTCCCAACTCTTTTAGCTGCAAAACCCTATTTTTCAACATGATCTCCGTTCAATAAATCGGTCTCATACCATCTTACCATGAGGATCAGTATGCTTGCATGGTAACACTCTACTTGTCGATGTCTGACCGAACGTCTTGCTGCATGAATAAACTGCCCTTCGTACACGCACTGCTTGCGAAGTGCATCCCTCACTTGGCCAAACAGATGGAAGTCGGAAAGTGCGAGATCCAGGCTGTAGGGTGGATGAGGAAGAACAGTGCAGTGAAGTTTTGTAAGCTCCTCTCGGGTGCGGAGGCTAGTGTGAAGCCTTGCGTCGTCATGAAGATGATGATGATGATGATGTTTGATATGTGGGGCCCTGAACTGCGAGGTTATCACCGCCCGTACAAATTCCCAACCACTGCTCAGCCCAATTTCGCCACTTTCATGAATGATGAGGACAACACAAACACCCAGTCATCTCGAGGCATAGGAAAATCCCTGACCCCACCGGGAATCCAACCCGGGAAGCGAGGACGCGACCGCGAGACCACGCGCTGTGGACGCGTCGTCATGTAGAAGGAGAAGTTCGTTTGCATTTTAATGGCGACGAACAGCGATAAGCCATTTATTCAGTTTCGTGAGGGTACCACAACACACTTTAGAGTTGATTGTTGCACCGTGAGGGAAGTCATCGGAATAACTATTCATTGCTCCAGAAGACCCTCGGCCAGATTTTACCGGCTGAAGTGCGGCCTTGAACTTTTTCTTCGGAGGAGAGATAGTGTGGCGCCGCTTCATGGATGGCCATTTTGTTTCAGGTTCGAAATAATGAACCCATGTTTTACGTATATGATGATGTTCAACAAAGAATTGTCACGATCAGCCTCGTAACTCGCAAGCAATTTCACAAAGATGGTCTTTCGTTGCCCTTTATGGTCCTCTGTTAAGTGGTGAGAACTCCAGAGAGCACACATCATTGAATACCCCAACTCGTGCGCAAGTATGTCAGCACTACCAACGGAGACAACCAAATGAACAGCGATGTGTTTGATTCTGATCCGCCGATCATCTCGTATGAGTGTGCCGGCCCGTTCCAACACTGCATGTGTCACGACTTATGCGGACGGCCGGCACGCAGGAGACTAGACAGGTTTGCGCGACCTTTTGCGATGGTGGCTGACGCCACGCCCAACAACTCACGTTGCTGTTTTTTCACTGCCAGGTCTCCGTAGACATCCTGCAAGCGCCTATGAATGTCTGTGATGCTCTGTTTTCGCCCAAAGAAACTGAATGATAGCTTTCTGTTCGGACCGCACCTCCGTTACGGACGCTGTTTTGAAGGCTACGTACAGCGCAGCCTCGTTTCGAAATTTCAAGAAACTATAGGGGCTCAAGCGGGAATATTACACGATGTCCCACAATAGATTTCGCATTTTTCCCACCGAAATTGGCAGAGAAAAAGAACTGCATTACTTGTTGAACGCTTGTGCGGGCCTAACAAAATGGCTCTGAGCACTATGAGACTTAACTTCTAAGGTCATCAGTCCCCTAGAACTTAGAACTACTTAAACCTAAGTAACCTAAGGACATCACACACATCCATGCCCGAGGCAGGATTCAAACCTGCGACCGTAGCGGTCTCACGGTTCCAGACTGTAGCGCCTAGAACCGCTCGGCCATGGGCCTAACAAATGGAAGTCGGAAAGTGCGAGATCCAGACTGTAGGGTGGATTTGTGCCGTTTATGAGGATAACGCCATTGTACGAAGCACGCCAAGAAAATGGTTTTCTCTTTACAAGGAGTATCGTTTTGACGTCAGTGACTCTTCAGTTCGGGAAATCATTCGCGGTTTGATGAAGATCGTTTAAACGTATTAATCCACAATGATCCACGTTAATGTCGTCGAGAACAGTCAGATGTGTTGAAGTCAGCCTCCAGCAGGCAGTACTTCGCTCGGCTCCGGGCCAAGAGCCGGCTCGTTGCGCTATCCGTCCACCAGAGCCCCGCAGAAGCAACGTCACTCCTCCCACCGCCATGGATGATACTCCACTACAGGACTGCTGTTGCTCCAGTGGAGCTCTGACTGTTTAGTGTTGGTACTACATTCATCGCGACCAACGTCACTACACAATTTGATTCTGTTACTCCTGTCCGACCAAGGACGATAGTCTCAGTTGTTACTCTGTTTTATGTTGAACTTGACAGTGATGTAATGCTGTAATACAAGTGTACTCATCGGCTACTTAGAATCATGACTCAATCATCAATCATGTGCATCCAGTTAAAAGAAAGGATACAACTGGCTGGCTCTGAGCACTATGGGACTTAACATCTATGGTCATCAGTCCCCTAGAACTTAGAACTACTTAAACCTAACTAACATAAGGACATCACACAACACCCAGTCATCACGAGGCAGAGAAAATCTCTAACCCCGCCGGGAATCGAACCCGGGAACCCGGGCGCGGGAAGTGAGAACGCTACCGCACGACCACGAGCTGCGGACGAAAGGATACATATCTGATGCACAAGCTCATAGCATTTTTGTTCTGGATGTTGGTATTCCGGTTGCTATGGGTTTATTTATCGATTCTCTTTTTTATCTGTTGTTTATCGTTGCTAGATGAGTTTGCGTACTGCCATTTTGTCAGTTGGACATAGTGAATGGAGTGCTAAGTGGAGAAATCGGGGCGTTTCTTCCACATTCTTCCGTTTGAGTTCAGCAGGGGGGTCACAGCAGCGGAGGAAGCCAGAAACATTTGCGCCGTGTATGAGGACAATGCCATTATACAGAGCATGGCAATAAAATGATTTTCTCGTTACACGTAGTATCGTTTTGACTTCAATGACTCTCCAATTCAGGAAAACGTTCAGGTTTCGTGAAGATCCATAACGATCCACGTCAGTGTACTAGAGAACAGTCAGATGTGCTTAACTGTGATGATCCGACCATAGTGTGACATTTGCATACAGGGGGAAGGTTAAAAAATCGGGTGTATGGGTGTTCGGGTGCATCTGTGCCTTCTCGACATCAATTGGCTCGTTAGCAAGAACGACCATTCCCATCCGGTATCATTACTGATGAACAGAAATCCTGTCTTTATGCTAAGACAAGGAAAAGAAAGGAATGTCTGAGCCCAAACAAAGCAGCAACTTCCCTTACAAAGAACATCGCGCATCCAGAAAAGTTTGTGCTATGCTTCTAATGGAACAGAGATGTGTACTACGAATTACTTCCCAGAAGTGTAACCATGGCTGCTGACATTTATTGTCAACAACTGAGGCGCGTTGCACACACAGTTCAGCTACAACGACCAGGAAGACTGGTTGAAGTGACTCTGCTCCAGGATAACGCCCGCCCTCATTCAGCTAGACTAACAAAAAACGCTGTATAGGAGTTAGGTTGGAAACTCTTTCTGCACCCACCTGATTTAGCTGATCTTGCGCCCTTGGATTTTCATCTTTTCCGCTCTCTGTCGAACAACTTTCAAGGAGCTTTCTCTCCAGATGAAAATGCTCTCCGTACATGTCTCGACTAGTGCTTCGCTACAAAAGCACGTGATTCCTACAGTCGCGGAATGGAAAAGTTACCCCAACGTTGACAGACTGTTGTAAATAGTGAATGAGAATATATTATTGATGAATAAAGTGTCTTTTATGTGAATCTTTTATGTTTACTAAAATTATGGAAAATCGCTACGAACTTATCCATAAACCCAATAATTATAGCTGAAGCCCTCTTCTGGTGCTGCTGGAAGATGGGCCTCAAGCCACAGTTCCCATGGCAGCGAAGCGTTGTTGTAAGACATGAGTTGCTTCTATGCTCAGCGTGACCTTCTGCCCAACGACCGAGTTGTGTCAAGGCTGATGCGGCAGGATGTCCACGCTAAATCCCGCCTGGTCGCGACAAGTGACTGGCGCAGGCACCCGGGAAGCGAACCGCGGACCTGCGGCTGGCTGGTGGCTGCCGGCGCTGGCAAGTGACCCAGTGTTTTTATCGGATAGGATGGTCTCAGTTCGACTACTTCCGTTAGCATCACAGGGCTGAGTACACCCTGTTCAAGTTCTCCACTGAAGAAAAATACCTAGCAGGAATCGAACTCTGGTTCTCTGCAGGGTAGATAGACACGCGGCACACTTAGGTACCTAGACGGACTAACTATGCTGTGAAATAAAAATCCACTGAAAACAGAAACCAAGAACAGGACAGTTAGCTGGAAGGTGAATTACTTTCAAATGAAAGTGTGCTTTTGAGGAACCGATCCTTTGAGGAACGTGATGCTTCATCCCCTGCAATCTAACGTGCTTGGGTCCTCCTTCGCATCTTATCCACAAGGCAGTCGAGACGACGCTGCTCGAGGCTGCAGCACTCTTCGAAGTCTGCCAGAGTGTAGGGGTGGTTCCGGAGACGACGCAGCGTAGCTTTCAGCCGGTCACAGACTCGCTTAGTCGGATTTGCATCAAAATCTATACCGTAGGCTCTTCCATTCCACTGACACCTACTTTCTGCAAGAAGTGGCTCACTAGGTGGGTGCGGCGTGTTCGTGCGTTATCGTCTTGAAACACAAACCAATCACTGAAATGTTGGCTGTAGCATTGGACAAAAGGAGGATCCCCTCCCACTACTCCACAGCCCTCCAATTGATCTCGATGAGAGGCGGCTGACATTCGTAGATGATAGCGACCTTGAATATGGCCGTTCCATCTGTCTATTGAACTTGTGGGACTGCATGCCTGTGTCTGGCATTGGTAACTACTAGCCTTAACACTCTTCCAGGGAGATCGAGAGGCATCAGACAACTCCTGCGCACGTCGGTGCTCAGAACTCGACATCACTGATACAAGTTAGAGCTCGATTCCGAGTGTTTACTTGTGCATCTTCTTCGTACTCTGCGGTGCTCTGTGCGGGGGGAGGGGGGGGGCGGCTAGGAGGGAGGAATTGTAGGATTGTACTGTTGTGCGTAATGGACGCCTAGGGTCCAAACTGATCGTGCGGGGAACGGTTGCCTACGATCTGCGTCGACACAGTGCTCCCAGTTTCTTCGAATAATCGCGATGTTCTGTTGCTTTGGCTTCAGGGTATCTACGTCTAATCAGGTCAGATGGTATAGGCGTAAATACGGTCAGATATAGTAAATGCACTATTATAGACACCGTGAAGCATCGATTTATCTGGTTGGACATTTAGCGAACTGGTTATTTACTCCGGAAACAGTTGGGTTTCCTGACCATGTCTGTTGACACGGTCTATAATACTGAAACTGTTCCGAGGCCTGCAACATTGTTCTCTTTCGGAAAACGAAAAATATACAATAATATGTCTTCTTGGTTATTTTGTACTCTTTGTGGTCCCTAATGACGGGAGACGATCACTTGACTTTTCGCCATTATATACGTTCTGCATATTGGTGCAGCCGGCAATTTCCCCACTTCCGGGAAACCTTTGCCAACATGATCACCGTTCCGTTTTACCGGGAGACGCAGTCCAGCAACAATGACTAGGCAGACTGCTTGAAGTGATGCTGCTCCACGAACGCCCGCCCGCATTCCGCTAGACAGACGAAAAACGCTATATAGGAGGCTGAGGTCGGATGAGAATGCCGGAGGCGTGTGTTAGCAAGCTCTGTAGCACAATCCCATAGACACACTGATATGAGAGGCAAGTCCACTTACACTACTGGCTAATAGGTAGTGGACGCGTAACAATACAGATGTGCAGTATTTTTTTTAAGGGGCGGTAAACATTCGTTTACCAGATTTCCGGTTCGTGATCGATTCTTGATCTGGACTTTTTTCATTCGATATTTTTTCGGTGTATCTGGTAGCATTCGGATAATGAGAACACCTATCTTTCCACTTTCGAAGTGAAGCATCGGGAAGTGTGATTACAAAAACAGTGGTAGAGAGTGTGGTTAGAAATCGAAATGTGGCATCGAATCCCGACTGTATCGCTTTTTCTTCACTTTGCTTTTCAAATTTTTTTTAAAGGTAGTGAATCACGTACCTGGAATTCGAGATGTTGTGAGGCCGAATCCCGATGGGGCTACGAATATTTTCAGTCTGTTCTTAATCTACCTAACACCTGTCCAAGAAGTGAAGAGTCGCCAGGAACAATGTGGTTCGCATTCCAAGTCAGACCGAGGCTACCTTTACCGGGTTGGATAACTTAGTTAGGTAGGGGACACGCAAGTCGCCAAAGTGACATCCAACCGAAAAACTTGCACGGGCCCATGGAATCACATGAAATTTTTACGACATATAGGCTCTTTATTCGCACGAAGTAATGGCCGCTATCGACAGGGGATCTCAAGTTGATTCCGTATTTCTAGATTTCCGGAAAGCTTTTGACACCGTTCCTCACAAGCGACTTCTAATCAAGCTGTGGAGCTATGGGGTATCGTCTCAGTTGTCCGACTGGATTCGTGATTTCCTGTCAGGAAGGTCGCAGTTCGTAGTAATAGACGGCAAATCATCGAGTAAAACTGAAGTGATATCAGGTGTTCCCCAGGGAAGCGTCCTGGGACCTCTACTGTTCCTGATCTATATAAATGACCTGGGTGACAATCTGAGCAGTTCTCTTAGACTGTTCGCAGATGATGCTGTAATTTACCGTCTAGTAAGGTCATCCGAAGACCAGTATCAGCTGCAAAGCGATTAAGAAAAGATTGCTGTATGGTGTGTCAGGTGGCAGTTGACGCTAAATAACGAAAAGTGTGAGATTATCCACATGAGTTCCAAAAGAAATCCGTTGGAATTCGATTACTCGATAAATGGTACAATTCTCAAGGCTGTCAATTCAACTAAGTACCTGGGTGTTAAAATTACGAACAACTTCAGTTGGAAGGACCACATAGATAATATTGTCGGGAAGGCGAGCCAAAGGTTGCGTTTCATTGGAAGGACACTTAGAAGATGCAACAAGTCCACTAAAGAGACAGCTTACACTACACTCGTTCGTCCTCTGTAAGAATATTGCTGCGCGGTGTGGGATCCTTACCAGGTGGGATTGACGGAGGACATCGAAAGGGTGCAAAAAAGGGCAGCTCGTTTTGTATTATCGCGTTATAGGGGAGAGAGTGTGGCAGATATGATACACGAGTTGGGATGGAAGTCATTACAGCATAGACGTTTTTCGTCGCGGCGAGACCTTTTTACGAAAATTTCAGTCACCAACTTTCTCTTCCAAATGCGAAAATATTTCGTTGAGCCCAACCTACAGAGGTAGGAATGATCATCAAAATAAAATAAGAGAAATCAGAGCTCGAACAGAAAGGTTTAGGTGTTCGTTTTTCCCGCTCGCTGTTCGGGAGTGGAATAGTAGAGAGATAATATGATTGTGGTTCGATGAACCCTCTGCCAAGCACTTAAATGTGAATTGCAGAGTAGTCATGTAGATGTAGATGTAGATGTAGATTATTGTCACGTGTTGTTGTTGCTCACGGGCGAACGCAACAATGGATATACTACATATTTTGTGTTGCACGATAGCGGTTGAAAGCCCGAACGAGGTCGATTGGGTGTACGTCAATATGGCTGGCAATATAACATTCTAACAAAGCTTCTGGAAGTAAAGTTATATTGAGACGTCCCCTTAGAAAAATTATACATGACTGTGTTTAAACTGACACACAATATTTTTTAGCGCAACGCAATCTGACTTTCAATAATCCCTATAAAAGAATGGCCCTGGCTGACATTAACCTATACCTTTCACAAATCACTTACCTCACAAAAATCTTCGTTACTCGAACTATTGTAATACAGCGAGCGCCACTACTGCCAGCTAAATAAAAGATTCAAACTACTGAAGGCACTAACTACTGATAGGCATAGTTAGCAAATAAAAGATTTAGATAGAGAACAAACAATGTATTTACCTCAATAGTGTTCAAAAGTCATAATGTATATAGCAGTTCATGACATCCAGTCTTACAAATTTCAAAACTCCGCCATCTCTCTCCCCACGTCCACCACTGCTGGCGGCTCACCTCCAACTGCGCAACGCTACGCGCTGTTAGCATCCAGCTGCCGCTGCCCAACACTACAATCGCAGACAACAATGCAAACTAAACACAGACTGCGCACGGCACAGCCAGTGATTTTTGTACAGAGCGCTACTTGGCGGCGGCGTTACCAATAAAAAAACCTAAACAGCTTACTTACAATATTTCATGCATGGTTTAAGTTTGAACTGATCGTTCGAGGCATGTTGATAGATTGAAGAATGTAGACAATTCACATGCTTCTATTGGCTAACGAAGAAATAATGCATGCTGCCGAACTGAGCTAAAATGCGCGGTTATTTTTACCCCCATTAGACAGGTAGCTCCAGGTAATGATTATCTATATGGAGCAATAGATATCCTGTATCGAAAATAAAGAAGAACCTATGGTTGTCATGAAAATATGTGAAACTTTGAGTACTTTAATCACAATGGTTTTCCTTCTGGATAAAAAGTATAACATCTCAACTGCGGAATTCACAATCGAATATAGCTCTGAAATAAAATCCAACTATAAGTACTTTTTATGTAGAGGCAAAGCGCAGCTGCTCAGTTGCAGGAAGCCAAAGAAGCACGAAGAAAGTCATGTCTGAGAGCCACAAAGAGCTGCAAACGAAATAAACTTTTATACACTACCAGCTAATGTCCGCGACTCTTGGTATAGAGGTTAGCGTTGTTGCCTCTGGCTCACGGGTTTGATTCCCAATCGGACTGGAGATTTTCTTTCTTCGGCGACTTCGGGAGTGAGTGCTGAGCCAATCATTTAATTTCATCTTCATCAGCGCGCAAGTCGCCCAGTTGTCGTCAAACAGAAAAACTTGACTCAGACAGCCGAAACCCAGATGGTGTCTTCCGGCTACTAATGCCATACTATCATTTCATTTTTCCTCATAAAATGAGACCTTGCTGTTCCTGCAATCGATGATTATAGTATCTATGACGATGGCTGCTACAGAAAAAAGCCTGAGATTTTTATTCGGCCTGACGCTACATCAAAAAGGAAAGCATTTTAATGAAGTTAGCCGCCGCGAGCGAGTTTAGAGGCCCGGTGGCGTCTCGTTCAAATCACTAATTAAATAATAAAAACATTATGATGACTTAAGCTCGCTGCGAATTTATATTCAGTACAGGTGTAATTACGCAAGCGAGATCTACTCAATTGCTGCTGTGAATAAAAGCTTTTAAAATACATTTTCACCGAATTATTATACATGACATGCAAAAATGTGTTTTCAAGGTACTACATATGGAATTAATTATGATTTTAGAGTTTCATTTAAATACTCATTACAGTTTCATCTGGGGATGCAGGATTCGGAATAATTTACTGCGGTAATGTCGATGGCACCGGTGGATGGGGGGGAACGGGGCAGGCGATTAATTGTCTTCTCTGTGACGACGTCAGTTTCTAAATCACTTTATTGCTTTTGCACTTTAACAACTCTTTAGGATGCATGGAACAGATTTACAACTAGTTATTAACTGTTTGAGGTATTTTCAGTTCCATTACCGAGAAATAAATTTCTTTGGATCCAGGTAGAGCTATGAATAAATCACTCGTAGTCGTGAAAACCGACAAGAAACAGTTTAGCGCGTATTTCACGTGGGCCTATCGAGGTGTGTCAGTAGCAAAACTCTGGTCTTATATTCGGAAGAACATCAGTTCAAATCCCTGTTCGACCATCCAAATTTAGGTTTTCGGCGGTTCCCTTACATCACACAAGGCGATTGCCACGATGGTTCTGCCCTCAATAACTCCGAGCTTGTGCTCCATCTCTAATTATTACGTCATCTACGGGACATTAAATACAATCTTCCCTCCTTACTTTTCACTTCTGCTCCCCTACTCCAATACGCTTCGAGCAGCAGAATTGTCATTAAAAGTGCATCGCTAAGGAACTGAAAACATAAGTTGTAGAGCGAGTGTCGAACCGAGTTTATCTGTAGCAATTCTATATGAAGTATTACTGACTTTTTTTTTGTCTTTTGCTACTGAAAAAGAATTGAGGGAACGGTATTACATTTCTTTCAGCAAAGACTTGTTGATTGATTTTCACACTTAGTACTGACAGAAAGTATTTTCATAAACACTGAGCTCTTCAGAGGCTCGGCTCTATATTAATTAGTCAGTCATTTTACAATGTTATTATATGTGTCACATACATAACTAAAATTTTACAGGCATATAATACAGTCTTAAAATTGCCTACAGATCTGTTTGCACATAGATTTCGTTCATTGTGTCCAATGCATTGCATACTTAAACTTGCCAACTACGTAACAAATGATGCCAGAACTAATTTTACAGTACTCGCTTACATCTGACCATTAGTAACTGCACATCTTTTCTCTCTCTCTCTCTCTCTCTCTCTCTCTCTCTCTCTCTCTCTCTACTCCTCTCCCTCCCTCCCTCCCTCAGTAGGTCTGTTGGGAAAACTGTATCAATAGCCATCTTTAGTGAAGGAGATGCTGAGCTTAGGAAGATAAAAGGTGGTCAGTATTATCTATCACGGATCTTTTAATAACACTCGTTAAATTGTGAAAGTACATCTTAGTACGACAAAGGTACGTTATTTGTGTCCTCTACACTATTATACACCCTTTCGTTCTATTGTCCAAATAGCGCCTTTGCTTATAGTTACGACTTTGATCTCTGTGGGCAGTTTGTTGTACATTTTGATTCCTTGACAGAAATTACTGTATAAGGTATTTGGTTTCCTTTTATAGATAAATTTAAGCAAATACTAGCTTTTTTCGGTGATCACAGGTAGAATTATTAGTGCAACAATTTATAACATTTTCTTAATGTTGATAATGAATTAACTGTTCTGTATTTTATGTATGTCATCCCCTAACGCTAGGAAAAACTTGATGTTACACACACAGACGAGAATACTGTAAGGGCTGGTGATACTCTTTTTGTTAGTATCTCTGTTTATCATTCCACTTAAACTATATGCCAATATTCATCCTTAAAAAGTTACACTTTTTACCATATATTGGGAATTTACTTTAAATTCTTGATTTTTCCTTTTAAGCAGAAATTAAAATGATTTTGTTTCTTAATGTTCGAAATAATTAACTACATATCGATTAACTGTAAAAGAACACTGCAGATTTAATTTGATTTCTATATGAGGTGTTCTGTTTTACCTTTTATTACAATGCTGCCATACATGAAGAGAGTTTTTCTCCAAGTCAAACACCGCGTGGAGAAACTGTCGTCAACAATAACAGACCTCAGACGCTATCCTGAATAATTAATTCGCTTTTCTAAAAAAGTTATTACATTGGGTCATTTCTTCTATTTGGTAATGTCATTGTACACTAGCAAAGGTGTATTTCAGTACACAGAATGGCACTTCATTCCTGTCTGCTTCCTTTCTATTTTGTCGTTTGTAGTGAGCAACGACAACGCTTTGTTAAGCCTAGGACGCTTGCGTTAGTATTTATCTTGAAGAATGTCACCTACTTCTGTCCACGAAACAGTTATTTTACCATGAATAGCACCAAACCACCCTCCAATTCCGTCACCAACTACTCATCCAACCTAAGCTGGATGAGAATGAAGAGAGAAATAAACCATGGGATTGCTAAAGGCTGACAAAAGCCGCATTAGATAAATCGAGGGTTGCAACTAACACTCGTTCACCGAATTTGACCTTGATGGACCCAGGCGGATGACAACGCTTAAACTGTTGCACCCTGGAATTGTGACTTAATCCGATTTTCTAGGTTTGAGAACTGTGTTAAATTAGTGTTTGATTTACCATGGAAATTTTTTTGTTCGTTCAACTATTCAGACGAATGTCATTCTGTATATAATTTCCAAACTCAGTCGCCTCAACAGTAATGGTTCTCTAATAAACGGAAAATGAGGAATATTAAAATGTTGCTTTTAAATTAGGTGCTCGATAATAAAGACAGTTAACGCTTTAGGGGTTGAACAACATGAGCAAGCATCGCACATACTTCAAGAGATGTGTACCACCATCTTTTTAAAGGCATTTTTCGACAGGAATGTGCATATGAAATTCTCGTCCATCCTCATGAGTGCACCAAGAGTCTATTAGTTTCGTAAACATTTGCCCTGTTAGGTGGATATTTCAACAAGAGAGGAGCGCATGCCAAGCCGCGCTGGACCACAAACACGACGTAGTGGAGGGGCTTTCGTGCACTGCTGTCCAATTGGGTAATTTCAGTGAAAGCTCGTGGCCTGACAGCAAACAAGGGCTGCTAACGGGTGGTTGGACAGTCGATAACCCGAAGGGGCTGTGTGGTAGAGGGATTGCACACAAGTGCCTATACCAGTGTTGTACAAGGCAAACAGTAAAAAACCCCTCAAGACTCTGTCTCGAAATCTGGCAAAAAACACAAAGAGATTCTGGTCGTGTAACCAAACGAGTCAGTACCTTCACTGCACGATAGCAATGTTACTGACAGTGTCACTAAAGCAGATTTAATCAAAACGGTTTACCGAAATTCTTTCACCAAAAAAGACGAAGTAAATATTCCAAAGTCTGAACGAAGAACAACTGCCAACATGAGTAACTTCAACTTTGTAGATATTCTGGGTGTAGCGAAGCAGCTTAAAATAATAAAAGTAAGCCCTCATGTCAAGCCGATATACCAGTTAGATTTCTTTCACAGTACGTTGATACAATAGGTCCTTTCTTAGCAATCATATACAACGGCTCATTCGTTGAAAGATGTGTACCTAAAGACTGGAAAGTTACACAGATCACACCGATATTCAAAAAAGAAAATCGGAGTAATCTGCTGAATTAGAGTTCCATATTACAAATGTCGATTTGCAATAGGAGTCTGGAACATATACCGTGTGCCAACATTATGAATTACCTCGAATAATACTACTTACTGACAAGCAGCCGGCACGAATCAGAAAATACCGTTCTTGTGAAACACAACTAGCTCTTTGTTCTCACGAAATAATGAGTGATATCGACAGGGAATGTCAAATTGATGTCATATTTTTAGATTTCCGGAAGGCTTTTGACACCGTTCCTCAAAAGTGACTTCTAATCAAACTGCGTGCCTAAGGAGTATCGTTCCAATTGTGAGACTGTTTCCCTGCTTTCCAGTCTTAAAGTTCGCAGTGCATAGCACATGACTGAAATTAACGACTAAGACAGAAGTCTGTTAAGTAACTGTTACAGGTCCTCAGCTACTCCTGATCAATGTAAACCATTTTGGAGACATTCTGAGCAGCTGTCTTAGATTGTTTGCAGATGACGCTGTCGTTTACCATGTAATAGAATCATCAGGAAATCAAAATCAATTGCGAAATTATTTAGACAAGATATCTGTATGGTTCGGAAAATGACAATTGACTCTACGTATCCACATGAGTACTAAGATGAATCCACTAAATTTTAAAGGCTGTGAATTATGCTAAATACTTAGGGATTACAATTACGAATAATTCAAATTGAAACCATCACACAGCTAATGTTGTAGGGAAAGTGAACCAAAGACTGCCATATTTTGGAAGAACACTTAGAAATTGCAACAGGTATACTAAAGAGACTGTCTACACTTCGTTTTTCCGTCCTCTTCTGGAGTACAGCTGTACGGTGTGGGATCCACATCATATAGGATTGGCGGGGGACATCGAAAAAGTTCAAAGAAGGAAAGGTCATTCTGTATTGTCGCGAAATAGGAGAGAGAGTTCTACGGATGTGATACATGAATTGTGGTGGCAATCATTAAACAATGACGGTTTTCGTTTCGGCTGGGTCTTCTCACGAAATTTCAATCACCAACTTTCTCCTCTTAATACGAAAATATCTTGGTGGCTTCCACTTTCACAAAGAGAAATGAACATGATAACAGAATCAGAGAAATCAGGGTTCACAAGGAATGATTGAAGTGTTCGTTTTTCTCGTGAGCTGTTCGAGAGTGGAACGGTAGACAATTAGCTTGAAGGTGGTTCGATGAACCTGAACCAGTCTCTTAATTGTGTATTGCAGAGAAATCTTGTATATGTAGATGTAGAAGACCACTTCGTTGCTGGTACATGCTTTATACATAAACGAAGTACTCTGAACAAAGAAGTAAGTCATACCCACGGCAGGCCACACTAATAACGCGTAACACCGTCCGTAGCCTTTATAATGGCTTCAGTTCGTAAAGAAAGAGAGTCCACAAGTTTTTTTCGCATACGCCATGGCGTTAAGGTCGAGTGATTTAGCCCGCCGGTCGATGTGGGACAGGGTGAGCATTCGTCAATCCAGGAGCAGATGTCGCAACCTCTTGGACACACTGGTGTCATTTTCGGTGTACCCATAGAACACACTGAATAATTTGAAAGGTCGAGTTTATTTCTACCGAACATGAAACATGCTAAGCAGGGACACTAGATTAACCGAGAGGGGGGGGGGGGGGTATTTAATGAGAATGTGCAGCGGTATCTCACAAAACTATGATTTTTCTGCTTACTTCACGTTCACAATCTACTTGACGTGTGCGGACGGTACAACTTTATGAGATTGCATAAGCCGAATAAAAACATTAGCCTGACAATAAGCGTAACGGATAGTTCTGATACAGGGTGTTTCAAAAATGACCGGTATAATTGAAACGGCAATAAAAACTAAACGAGCAGCGATAGAAATACACCGATTGTTGCAATATGCTTGGGACAACAGTACATTTTCAGGCGGACAAACTTTCGAAATTACAGTAGTTACAATTTTCAACAACAGATGGCGCTGCAAGTGATGTGAAAGATATAGAAGACAACGCAGTCTGTGGGTGCGCCATTCTGTACGTCGTCTTTCTGCTGTAAGCGTGTGCTGTTCACAACGTGCAAGTGTGCTGTGGACAACTTGGTTTATTCCTTAGAACAGAGGATTTTTCTGGTGTTGGAATTCCACCGCCTAGAACACAGTGTTGTTGCAACAAGACGAAATTTTCAACGGAGGTTTAATGTAACCAAAGGACCGAAAAGCGATACAATAAAGGATCTGTTTGAAAAATTTCAACGGACTGGGAACGTGACGGATGAACGTGCTGGAAAGGTAGGGCGACCGTGTACGGCAACCAGAGAGGGCAACGCGCAGCTAGTGCAGCAGGTGATCAAACAGCGGCCTCGGGTTTCCGTTCGCCGTGTTGCAGCTGCGGTCCAAATGACGCCAACGTCCACGTATCGTCTCATGCGCCAGAGTTTACACCTCTATACATACAAAATTGAAATGCGGCAACCCCTCAGCGCCGCTACCATTGCTGCACGAGAGACATTCGCTAACGATATAGTGCACAGGACTGATGACGCGATATGCATGTGGGCAGCATTTGGTTTACTGACGAAGCCTATTTTTACCAGGACGGCTTCGTCAATAAACAGAACTGGCGCATATGGGGAACCGAAAAGCCCCATGTTGCAGTCCCATCGTCCCTGCATTCTCAAAAAGTACTGGTCTGGGCCGCCATTTCTTCCAAAGGAATCATTGGCCCATTTTTCAGATCCGAAACGATTACTGCATCACGCCGTCTGGACATTCTTCGTGAATTTGAGGCGGTACAAACTGCCTTAGACGACACTGCGAACACCTCGTGGTTTATGCAAGATGGTGCCCAGCCACATCGCACGGCCGACGTCTTTAATTTCCTGAATGAATATTTCGATGATCGTGTGATTGCTTTGGGCTATCCGAAACATACAGGAGGCGGCGTGGATTGGCCTCCCTATTCGCCAGACATGAACCCCTGTGGCTTTTTTCTGTGGGGACACTTGAAAGACCAGGTGTACCGCCAGAATCCAGTAACAATTGAACAGCTGAAGTAGTATATCTCATCTGCATGTGAAGCCATTCCGCCAGACACGTTGTCTAAGGTTTCGGGTAATTTCATTCAGAGACTACGCCATATTATTGCTACGCATGGTGGATATGTGGAAAATATCGTACTATAGAGTTTCCCAGACCACAGCGCCATCTGTTGTTGACAATTGTAACTACTGTAATTTCGAATGTTTGTCTGCCTGAAAATGTACTGTTGTCCCAAGCATATTGCAACAAACGGTGTATTTCTATCGCTGCTCGTTTAGTTTGTATTCCCGTTTCAAATATACCGGTCATTTTTGAAACACCCTGTATATAAACATACAAACTCAGTGGCAAGTGTCAACGCAAGTACTGGCCTGGGGTTTATTATTATAAAACAGTAACATTCTATTTCTAAAACATTAATGTAGAAATCAGGATGTTGGAGTGAGTTTAGGTTATTGACACCGATCAAGATAAACGCATGTCCGGTATCAAGAAAAAATGGAGTTGATAATTGCAACTAATGACAATTTGATGGCTATTAAGAAACGTGAGATCAATATTCTCAAAGACGGAACACTAGGACTCTAACGTAAGCTCACAGTCCACAAAATACGGAAGTTCTGCCTTAACAACTTCTCATGACAAGTAACTAACTATTAGATCTCTTAACACAGACAACATAACAAGATATGCTAGACACATTGTTAGTGTCATAATCTTGGCTATTTGAGGTGGATGTGAAATGGATGGGCCAGAACAAACAGAATGTGTATTACAAACATATATTCACACAGCCATAGTTGCTAGAACCTTACGTTCGATATCAGATCTCATAAACCACTACAAAAATGTTCAAATGTGTGTGAAATCTTATGGGACTTACCAGCTAAGGTCATCAGTCCTTAAGATTCCCCACTACTTAATCTAAATTATCCTAAGGACAAACACACACAACCATGCCCGAGGGAGGATTCGAACCTCGGCCGGGACCAGCCGCGAAACCACTACAAATTACGCATAAAAGCAGTGGAGGATACGGAGAGAGGACACAAGCAGGTTACACACTTCGTGTCGTGGTAGCAGAAGTGCCGAAAAATCTCTAAATACAAAATGAAAAATATTACTTCACGCATACTGGTAGTCGTTCTACACGTTATTTCGCGTGGTGCAAAAAGGGTTACAGCATTACTTGATGGGCACAAGACAAAGGAAACGTGGCATACACTGCCCACCAAGACTATGTCCAATGCTCAGAAAAATATCTCCACTGGCGTGGAATGAGCAAAAGGAAAGGGCCGAGAAATAACAAAAATCAGATCACTGAAGGCGCTAGTCCTTACACACAATCAGTTCAGAAAGAATTTAGTATGACCATGGAACCACGTGGTAGACTCACAGACAGAGGGAAAAGTTCCAAGAAACCTTTTAATCGGTTAAAAACGACGATAAATGTGAGTGAGTGATTTCGGCAGTCCTCGTGCACAAATGGGTATATGAATTAGTAATTAAAGGACTCATGAGAGACTAACTCCAACGTACTATGGATGTAGGTGGTTATAGTTTTTGATGGACAAGGCCCTGCATACTAAACTACACTCTGTACATAAAAAAATTAATGGAAAGAGTCAAAACTTAATCTAAAAACACTTTTTACAGACTAATACCACTGACAGAAACAGATCAAGTTCTGTTACATTTTGAAATAACTAATACCGGTGGCAGTCAGCTTCACTCAAGTGAGCAGAAAAGAAATACCTGTTCGTTGGCGATCTCCACAGGTTGCATCGTGGGGGGAGACGGATCCGTTACTTAGAGTACCAACCTCTGCCTATGGCCGTTTTGGCAGAAACGGTACATCTCGGTTCTGACCTGAGCTACCTGCTACTGCTCTTAGGGGGCAGAAACTCAGACATACAAGTGTTACTCTCTAGTTCCCTACGGAACTTTAAAAACATACTTATTCACTCACCCACTCATTCAGAAGGGTGCACGGGAAAGCATATGGATAAAATGAGTACGAATACATACAATCTAAGATAAAAAAGGGTCACCACTAAGGAATTATCCAGATGCGAAAGTAATAGGTATAGCTGATGTTCATCTACAGACAAACAAATGATCACAATTTCAGAGAAAATTTGGATGATTTATTCAAGAGGAGCGGCTCCACAACCTGAGCAAGCCAGTAACGCATTGGTCCATCGACAGCCCTTGGTCCTTATGCAAGCAGTTATTCGGCTTGGCGTTGATTGATAAAGTTGTTAAACGTCCTCGTGTCAAATTCTGTTCAGTTGGCGCGTTAGATAGTCAGTATCCAGAGATGGTTGGAGAACCCTGCCCATAATGATCCAGACGTGCTCAACTGGGGAGATAGCCAGTGGCCTCAGGTGGGGATTGGCAAGCGTGAAGACAAGCAGAGGAAACTCTCGCTGCGTGCAGCAATATCTTGCTGAAATGTAAGCCCAGGAAGCGTAGCTGAGAAGGCCAACAAACGGGACATAGAATATCGTCGACGTATCGCAGTGCTGCTGAAGTGTCACGGTTGATAACGTAAGTGGTCCTGCAACGAAAATAAATGGCGCCCCAGACCATTACTCCTGGTTGTCGAGCTATATAGTCAGGTTGGAAATCCACTGCTGTCTGGGGCTTCTCCAGTGAGGTCTTCGCTGGTCATCGGAGCGCAATTCGAAGCGGAGTTCATCACTGAGGACAGTTCTACTGCAGTCAATGAGATTCCAGACCGGAGACATGGTTGCGGACGCCCCAGACAGCGGTGGGACATCTATCCGACTGTCTCCCACCATACAGCCCGACAACCAGGAATGATGGTATTGGGTGCCATTTCTATTCATAGTAGGATCCCTTTGGTTGTCATCCTGTAACACACCCGGGAGTACATATGGGTGGGGGCACCTTAAACTGACTTCTCGTTTCGTGACCGTTTCTTTTCTTGACCGTGCGCCCTGTCCACACCACGTACCGGGTAATCCCGCGGCGGTCGTACTGTTGTTCTCCACACTGCTGTTGGCTTGCCTGAAATTATCTATCGAAATATGCCAGCGGGTTTAGGGGAGCCACTCTGCGTCTAAACACAACACTGTTCTATGTTTGGTATGGACATCTATATTCTGAGACGATATGGAACCCACAGGTTGCACTGTTTACACTCTAAATCGTAAATGTTTACCCCAATTAACAATCTTGATGATTAACAGTCCAAAATATAATTCAGACGAGCGTACGCGTAACCGACACGACGCGGGTGATTGTTGATGATGCGGAAGCCGAATGATCGAACGAAAGTTCTTACGCTCGCTACAAATCACTGGCACTTGATTGCACTCTTTTGTGGTAAATAGTATTACTGATTCACATTTGTTCATTCTTGGAGACCGAACACGGCGCGGATGATCGATGCTATGCCACACGCAACGAGAGAATACACAAATACGTTATTAACGGCACTGCTCATTTTTTCATTACTTCTTGACGCACTTTCCTCTGAATCACTTCCATATTTCATCACTTTACTGTAACAGCACTTGTAGCAACACTTCAACCTGAATACTAAAAAAACATCTCACACGCAGAGCTACACACTACACAGCATAACAGTACCGTGTCCCCCACTCGACTCTGTATAGACGCGGCTGCCCGCAAAGATACTCCACAACTAAGCCAGCGATATGACAATACGCTTTCAATCCGTGACACCCTTACAGCAGAGCGGTACGTGAACGATATTCTACGCCCTTTTCTGTTGTCCGTCATAGCAAGCCATCCTGGGCTTACATTTCTGCAAGCTAATGCCCACACACACACGGCGAGAGGCTCTACGCTTCGTCTTAGTGCTTGTCAAACCCTATATCGGCCAGCAAGGTCACCAGGTCTCTCCCCAGTTGATAACGTTTGGAGCATAATAGGCGGGGCACACGAACCGGCTCTGGACTTGGTTGATCTAACGCGCCAATTGGACAGAATGTGGCACTACATTTCTCAGGAGGACATCCAACAACTGTACAAATTGATGCCAAGCCGAATAACTACTTGTATAAGGGCCAGAGGTGGCCCAATGCGTTATTGACATGTCAATTTGTTAAACTCTTCTTCTTTAATAAATCATCCAATTTTTCTGAAATTGTAATCATTTTTTGTCTGCACATGTACATCACATCTAGTGGTTTCCGTCCCATTCGGATGATCCATTCGTGATGCGTCTTTTTTGCCTCAGAGTGTATTAAATAAACACATTTTCCAACTTATCCTTCCTGAGGGCTCGTTATCAATCAAAAGAGTAACTTCAGAGGTGACTTGCATGTTGTGAATACGCTCCGAAGTAGACAGCTATTACGAAATAGCGCTCTCGGCATCATTTCGGGGTTCACATTCACGGTAACTTGAGTGTGTAGGTCCAAGCCATGGTACGATAAACACTTCCAAAATTTCACATAACCACCACCAGCCTTATTTACACTGCAGATTAAACGCCTTATTCAACCGTAGGTGTGCTCAAACACTTGCTTCATTTGAAAAGAGCACGTCAGACCATCCTACACGACACCAGTCATCTACTACCCAGGTCTGTGTTGATGTTTAACCCATTTAAGACGTACAGATTGATAACTGCTTTTTGTCGGGTAGTCGACTCCAGATATCCACTGCATGCTGATACCTTCGCAGATTTATCTCGGAAACTAGTTGAGATGGACCTACATTTACTGAAAAGAGCAGTTCTTCTCAGATTCTTTTCTGTTTTCCCTGAATGTGGTATAAACCTTCCATATGGTGCCTCTCGATACGACTATCACTTTGGCTACCTTGTGCGGTGTATTGACTGTATTCGGTCAAAAAGTAGATACGCCAGAGCGGAAGGATGTTGCAACTGAGCCAGCCGCACTCGGGCGAGAGTGTTGCTCATTGCAAAGCAAACACAACCGACTGGCGTCGCGAAGCGGACCAAGATGAGTGCGATACAGCAACAGCCGATGCTGCAGTATGCTAGCGGAAGGACGGAAGGCTTTCCCCACTTCCCACTTTTTATTTTTTTATTTTATAGCATCCTTTTGTACCGTTCAACGAAGTATATACTAGTAATAAAACTGAATTTGTATGAGATATCGTGTAAAATCACACAATGTATGACCTACTGTATAATAACAGGCAGCAGGTATTTACTTGAGAAATAAATAAATAAATTTCCACGATGAAAGTGTTTTGAGTACATGCCTTACATCTTAAACTAACATAGTCTGGAGTGTATAAGTACTCAACCATTCGTGTACTAAATGATTCCCATCTCAGTATCACAGCGTATACCACGAGCCTGTGACACCCTGACTGATATGCCGGAAGGCAGCAAGGGTCTGTTGTTTGACTACAAGACAGGACAGCCTGCCCTGAGTCATGAGGGAGCTGCCTGATGGCTGGGGGAAGTTCACGGCCAGCTTCAGCTGCGCCGCCACACTGTCATCGCAGTCTCAGCTGGAGACGTTCCTGACAGCCGCATTCGAGTGATGCAGTGCTCAGCCCCGTTCTTTGCCCTGTCAGCAATGCCAGATGTCTATCGTTGCACATGAGAGTCAACTGGACGCCTCTGCCAAGCTCTTCCTGATGAACTATAGGCAAGGGCCGGAATAAATAAAGTAATTGAACAAGTCTACTGTCGTCCTGACATCTCATTTAACTCTCCTTGCCTCGCGGTCTGAGACGCCTTGCCACGGTTTTCACGGCTCTCCCAGTCGGAGGTTCGAGTCCTTCCTCGGGCATGGGTGTGTGTGTGTCGTCCGTAGCGTAAGTTAGTTTAAGTTAGATTAAGTAGTGTGTAAGCCTAGGGATTGATGGCCTCAGTAATTTGATCCCATAGGAACTTACCACAAATTTCTAAATATTAACTCTCGTGGGTGACAACCTAAGGGTCATTTAACACTTGGTTTTGGAATCACCCACCATATGAGCACCAACGTAGCCGTAACATAATGCACTCTCAACCATATAGAACACTGTTCCGACCATGACTGACACTTGCAATGTGTTGAGGACATTGCATAAGTGCCGTATGTCCTCGAATACAACATTGCCACCTACTGGCTTTGTTGGCATCTGCATTTATGTTCCGGCATGCACTTCATTTCCATATTTTTGTCCATCCCCCGTATTTCCAACAAGCGTTGGGGAATTTACACCGTTTGTAATGATCAAGTATATTATACATATTAAGTTAAACAAATATTTTATTTATGTGCGATCTTAAGCTTTCCCGGCGAATCGACTCTTAGTACTCTTCTACGATGTCCAGCTGGGTGCAGTTGTCTTCCTAACTCAGCGTACCTTGCAGTCACCTTCTGGTGATAACTGTAGAATGGGAGTCTTCTCTGCATCCAGCCTCCTTCATACAGTGATCTCTCCCCACCCCTTTCCCTCTACTTGGTCGTACGACTCGTCATGTGGAGTGGTGGGAGACGGCATCGCTGAAGGATGGGCGCGAACCTCGGTCCTTCAGTGCTGTGTGGGTCCGTCGGGCGCGGAATTGGCTTCTGTCGATGTTGTGGCTTTAACTGGTTGAGCGCTGTGTCTCAAGCTTTTATTTCGGTATGGTCTCTCTGTCCATCATCCCGTCGGCCATCGAATTTCAGTAGCCTACTTCTGGACACAGTTCCGAAACGAAGAGGTCTCTCTTAACACTTTCATTTTTTCATTCTTCATTGATTTACTTGTAGATTTCGTTGGTTTCTGAAGTTCAATGTATATTCTGTGTTCTTGCATCTTTCTTAAGCCACCCGCACAGTCTGCCCATTGTATACCTTACAGCATTTACTGGGAATGAGGTAAACATCTGCTTTACGGAGCCCCAAGTCCTCGTCACCGTACATAACAGTGTACCCGTTTTCGGCGGTGGACGAAAAACGCATTTCATATTACGTCGAACCAGGCTTTTCTTTAAATTTTTTATGTTTATCGCTTGCTCAAAACAAGACAGCCGTCCTACCAAACTTACACGCACTATGTGATCAAAAGTATCCGGTCACCTGGCTGAAAATGACTTGCAAGTTCGTGGCGCCCTCAATTGGTAATGCTGGAATTCAATATGGTCTTGGCCCATCCTTAGGCTTAATAACAGCTTCCACTCTGGCAGTAACACGTTCAATCAAGTGCTGGAAGGTTTCCTAGTGAATGGCAGCCCATTCTTCACGGGGTGCTGCACTGAGCAGAGATATCGATGTCGGTCGGTTAGGCCTGGCAAGAAGTCGGCGGTCCAAAACATCCCAAAGGTGTTCTACAGGATTAAGATTAGGACTCTGTGCAGGCCAGTCCATTACAGAGATGGCCGCGTGGGGTAGCTGCGCGGTCTTAGGAGTCTTGTCACGGTCAGCGCGGCTCCCTCCGTCGGAGGTTCGAGTCCTCCCTCGGGCATGGGTGTGTGTGTTGTCCTTCGCGTAAGTTAGTTTAAGTTAGATTTAGTAGTGCATAACCTTAGGGACCGATGAACTCAGCAATTTGGTCCCATAATACCTCACCACAAATTTCCAAATTACAGGGATGTTATTGTCGTGTAACGACACCGCCACATACTGTGCACTATCAACAGGTGCTCGATCGTGTTGAAAGATACAATAGCCATCCCCGAAATGCTCTTCTACAGTGGGAAGCAAGAAGGTGCTTAAAACATCAATGCAGGCCTGTGCTGTGAAAGTGCCACGCAAAACAACAAGGGGTGCAAGCCCACTCCATGACAAACACGACCACACCATAACACAACTACCTCCGAATTTTCCTGTTGGCACTACACACACTCGCAGATGACGTTCACCGGGCATTCGCCATATCGACACCCTGCCATCGGACTGCCACATTGTGTACCGTGATTCGTCATTCCGCACAACTGTTCAGTCGTCCAATGTTTACGCTCCTTACACCAAGCGAGGCGTCGTTTGGCATTTATCGGCGTGATGTGTGGCTTATGAGCAGCCGCTCGACAATGAAATCCAAGTTTTCTCGCCTCCCGCCTGTCATAGTACTTGCAGTGGATCCTGAAGCAGTTTGGAATTCCTGTCTGGATAGATGTCTGCCTGTTACACATTACGACCCTCTTCAACTGTCGACGATCTCTATCAGTCAACAGACGAGAGGACTGTATGCTTTAGTGCTGTACGTGTCCCTTCACGTTTCCACTTCACTATCACATCGGAAACAGTGGATCTAGGGATGTTTATGTGTTTGGAAATCTCGCGTAAAGATGTCTGACACAAGTGACACCCAATCACCAGACCACGTTCGAAGTCCGTGAGTTCCGCGGAGCACCCGAATCTGCTCTGTCACGACGTCTAGTGAGTAATGACTACTGAGGTCGCTGATATGCAGTACCTGGCAGTAGGTGGCAGCACAATGCACTTAATGTGAAAACATATCTTTTTGGACGTGTCCGGATACTTTAGATCACGTAGTATATAAGTACTTATATGAGTTATCGTAAAGGCCGAATAGCTGAATATCCGACGACTGGATATTGGGCTGAACGTTGCCGCGGAGCATATAACCTGTAGGTTTGCGCAAGGCTGTGAAGATGCGACACGGATATTATTCGCATATCGTCGCCACGAGTGAAGCGAAGGAATGACATTGATTGTCTTCACTATTTGATGTATTGCGAATTACGATCACTTTTACTTGCTGTTGTTTGAGGTTACTATTGGAAATAATTTCTTAATTGTAAGCTAAACTACGAAAAATATCCTTTGTGAATATTTTGATATGAACAGTGACAATAAAAAGTCTGCCATTTGTTAGTTGCCCTGAATGCAAATTTCTCGTGGCTGAGGAGTAAGAAAGTAGATATTTACCAAAACCTTAGGTTTTATTTTATTTTTTGTTTCCAATTGTTTTATTGCACTGATGAATAAGGTGTTTGTACATAGATATGAGGATTATTATCAATAAGTTGGTACCTATTTATCGCATGATAGGTATAATTAAACTTGTTTGGGACGTCCGGATATTTTTGTGAAATATAGTTGTAAAAACTGCTTAAATTGATAGAAAAACCTAATCTACCCTAAACCCAACGAAATATTTATGTCTAACACGCACTTCAGCTATGAAATATCATTTATAACAAGCTTTACGCCACTACAAAATCCCAAGCCGTACATATATTTCCCAAATAGGTGATCGTGACATCTACGAAAAAATTTGTTACAGAATCAGAAGTATCATATCAAGTTATGTCACGGTTTCTGTAGTTTATGGCATACAGACCTGTTTCCATAATTATGCCTGTTTCCTTAATTTCACAGCTTATTGGTCCTGAATTCCAGGTGGAACTGGAGTTCTTGCTATGAAGCCTTTTCTACCTTGTCACACTTGAGAATATATAGCAAGAGAGCTTAGTACTGTCGCAGATCAATGGGATACTGCCCGCGGCAAAATATATTTACTCATTGATGGCAGTGGCGCTAATGTGACGGAAGGAGTTCGACTGTTCTATTAGATGTTTTATCCATGCTCTTCAGAGGGTTGCAGCTGAGTCATTAAAGGTCCAGCTTGAAGTAACGGTCGTGATGGCTACTGTTAGCAGTCTCGTAACAAACTTCAAGCATTCGACCTCAGCTGAAGAGAAGCTGTTCGCATTTCAAAAGGAGCTAAATTTATCTTAACATCAGTTGGTATACCTTCTGTGTGGCAAAGCACATGGCGAAAAAAGAAAAAAAAACGCTAAGTTGTTGTTCACTATACACTTACGAACTGACGCCTCATCAGTGGTGTCTGATGCAGCGTTAAGCTTTAGAAGCCTTTTGAAGAAGAGGTGACAAAAGTAATGGGATGCCTCCTAACATCGTGTCGGACCTCCTCTTGCCCGACGTTGTACAGCAACTCCACGTGACCTGCTGGACTCAACAAGTCGTTGGTAGTACCGTGCAGAAATATTGAGCTAAGCTGTCTCTATAGCCGTCCATAATTTCGAAAGCGTTGTCAGTGCAGGACGTTGTGCACAAACTGATCTCTCGATTACGTCCTCTAAATGTTTGACGAGATTCATGTCGAGAGATCTGATTGGTCAAATTATTCTCTCGAATTGTCCAGAATGATCTTCAAACCAATGATGAACAACTGTAGTATGGTGACATTGTACGTGGACTCCCATAGGAGTTCCATCGTTGTTTGAGAGCATGAACTCCACCAATAGCTGCGAATGGTTTCCAAGCAGCCGAATCGTTTCATTTGGTCCACACCACTATCCCACCACCATCAGCTTGCACAGTGCCTTGTTAACTAGCCGGGTCCGTGGTTTCGTGGGGTCTGCGCCACACACGAATCCTACCATCTTACCAACTGAAATCTGCACTCACCTGACCAGACCACGGTTTCCCAGACATCTCTAAGGTCCACCTGATTTAGTCACGAACCCAAGAGAGCCATTACAAGCGATGTCCTGGTTTTACCGAAGGCACTCACGTCCGTCGTCTGCTGCTATAGCCCATTAACGGCAAATTTCGCCCCGCTGTCCTAGAAGATACGTCTGCTGTACATCCCACATTGATTTCTGTGGTTATTTCCCTCACTTTTACTTCTATCGTAGCACTTACAACTCTACTCAAATGTCGCTGCTCTCGGTCGTTAAGCGAAGACCGTCGGCCACTGCGTTGTCCGTGGTGAGAGGTAATGTATGAAGTTTGCTATCCTCGGCATATTCTTGACACTGTGGACCTCGGATTATTCAATTCCTTAACGATTTCCGAAATGGAATATCGTAAGCGATTAGCTTCAACTTCCATTCCGCGTTGCCGGCCGGAGTGGCCGTGCGGTTCTAGGCGCTACAGTCTGGAGCCGAGCTACCCCTCCGCTCGCACGTTCGAATCCTGCCTCGGGCATGGATGTGTGTAATCTCCTTAGGTTGGTTAGGTTTAATTGGTTCAAAGTTCTAGGCGACTGATGATCTAAGAAGTTAAGTCGCATAGTGCTCAGAGCCATTTGAACCATTTTTTTCCATTCCGCGTTCAATGTCTGTTGATTCTCGTCGTGTGGCCATAACCACGTCGGAAACTTTTCACATGAATCACCTGAGTACAAATGGAGAATCAGCCAATGTACTGGGCACCTTGTGTACGCTATACTACCGTCATCTGTCCATGGGCATTTCGCTTCCCACGACTTCTGTCACCTCATTGTAAATAGGTATTTATATAAGGATGACATATCACGAAGAACACCTGACTTACCATACACGAGAGTATCAATGGAAGCTGAATTAGAAAGTCGTTTCAGCTCTTTAAATACAGATTCATATCACTTGACTGCAAATTTTCAAGATGTAAGACAAACTATTGGAGGAGCAGTCCGGATTGAAGAACACGTATACGCAGCACTTCCAGGACACGGGAAGGTGATCTTGACGCGGATCGAAACCGCCTTGCTGATTAACGTCGAGGGCTGGTGAACTGTCCAGCCTGGATGCGGTTTTTAAGCGGTTTCTCAGATCCTGCTAAGTAAATACCGGTCTACTACCCACGTCTGGCCTCAGACACACCCAAACGCGATTGCTAGCAAGACTGACTATAATTTGAAGAAAAGCGAATCGATCGTAATTACAGCCTTTGTATTTGTGGTCAGCACATGTGACGCAGTACGTCGCCTACTCCGATAGTGGAGTGCGTTAACACGCCACTTCTGGAATTCAGACAGGCGTGCCCACCGCGGATCGAATCGGCCTCGCGGATTAACGACGAGAAATCAGTTGGCTAGCCCAGATGTGGTCTCAGACATTTCTCCAACAGCGAACTAGGTAAATCCAGGACTGGTACGAACGTCCCTTCACAGACACGCGCTATGCAACGTTTAGGAAAAGTTCTCACACTTGAACATAGACTTACCCTGTTGTTGCTGTGGGCTTCAGTCTGAAGACTGGTTTGATGCAGCTCTCCATACTACTCACCCTGTGCAAGCCTCTTCATTTCCGCATAACTATTGCAGCCTACATCCTTCTGAATCTGTTTACTGTATTCATCTCTTGGTGTCTCTAAGGACTTTTAACCCACACACTTCCCTCCAACAGTGAAGCGGTGATCCTTTGATGGCTCATAATGTGTCCTGTCAACCGAGCCCTTCTTTTAGTCAAATTGTGCCACAATTTTTTTCTTTCCCCAGTTCTGTTCAGTGCCTCCTGATTAGTTACATGACATACCCATCTAATCTTTAGCGTTCTTCTGTAGCACCACATTTCAATAAGCCTCTGTTCTCTTCTTATATAAACTGTTTATCGTCCATGTTTCACTTCCATACATGGCTACACTCCAGACGAATGCCTTCAGAAAAGACTTCCTAACACCCAATTTATATTCGATCTTAAAGTTCTCCTCTCCGGAAACGCTTTTCTTGCTATCGTCAGTCTATGTTTTGTATCCTCTCTACTTCGGCTGTCTTCATTTATTTTCCTGTCCAGATATCAAAACTCGTCTCGTACTTCAAGTGTCTCGTTTTCTAATCTAATCCCCTCCGTATCACATCATTTAATTCGACTACATTCCATTATACTTGTTTTGCTTTTGTTGATGTTCATCTTATATCCTCCTTTCAAGACACTGTCCATGCCATTCGACTGATCTTCCAAGTCCTTTGCTGTCTCTGGCAGAATTACAGCGTTACTGGCATACATAGTTCTTATTTCTTCTCCCCGAACTTCGTACTGTAGACGCAGACAATAGGGATACACAAATTCCGTCCGATGTAGAGGGGGGAGGAGATAGCGTCAGGTAGGGCATCGGGCTCCTACCATCAACATACGCTTATGACAACGTCGATATCGTACAGAAACCAGAACAGGCCAGGAGGAAAAAGAAGAAGACTAATGCGACACAAAGTTTGCCAAAATTTATCTATCACCACCTTCCAGGAGTGTATATACACCGAAAGACTTTTCTGTGAAGTTGGGTTTATTTAGGAAGAGTAACTAAGTTTTATTACTCCTTAATTCAGATAAATTGGCGATCATTCAACATAATTTGCCTGTAGTACAGTGCGATTACTTTTATGAAAATAAATAATAAACCGTGTTTTGATTAGAAGATATTGTGGTTTTATTCGTGTTTTGAGTCTCTTACATGTTCTTGTAACTTATTTTATACGCTTTGGTGGGTCGTTAGTGGATAGAGGAGCGAGGAACACATGTGGTTCTTGGACAGAGAATTCAGACATGAATTTGTTCTATATCTAATATAAAAAATTAAAAGTAATACATAACTATGTCTGCTGTAGTTGCAGCATCAGTTGCTAACAGTAGATTTGAATGACATAATATAAGGAGATCAAAGGTTAACAATTCGGTCAGTCTTCAACACAATGATTAATCCGGAGATGAGCACTGGAAGCTATGAAAGTCTGTAAATGTTATGAAATCGGAAACTCACAAAATGGAGTCTGTGAATCGATGTTTCAATTGAACTAGACCCGCAGAGAGCGGATGTTTGCGTATCATAGGGAGTGGCGTAAGTGTTCGTGGAAGCGCCATTACGCTGCCGTGGCGGCTGCAGGGAACACAACGGCGCGACTGGCGGTGCGCGTATTTTAAAGGCGGCTAACCGCATCGCGGATGATACCGTGCATGTGAATTAAAAATCGTCAGTGTTATGAAATTTTGGTAAATTATTGAAAATCTGTTATCCGTCAGATATTGATCTACTATTCAATATCCGACGGGATAGTAAAATTAGGGCTGATGGGCCAGATACCTGATAGTTATCGGATATCCGTATAATTTCTAATGTGCACTGCTGTTACAGAGGGAATTTACACTACTGGCCATTAAAATTGCTACACCACGAAAATGACGTGCTACAAACGTGAAATTTAACCGACAAGAAGAAGATGCTGTGATATGGAAATGATTAGCTTTTCAGAGCATTCACACAAGGTTGGCGCCGGTGGCGACTCCCACAATGTGCTGACATGAGGAACGTTTCCAACCGATTTCTCACACACAAACACCAGTTCACTGGCGTTGCCAGGTGAAACGTTGCTGTGATGCCTCGTATAAGGAGGAGAAATGCGTACCATTACGTTTCCGACTTTGATAAAGGTCAGATTGTAGCCTATCGCGATTGCGGTTTATCGTATCGCGACATTGCTGTTCGCGTTGGTCGAGATCCGAAGACTGTTAGTAGAATATGGAATCGGCGGGTTCAGGAGGGTAATACGGAACGACGTGCTGGATCCCAACGGCCTCGTATCACTAGCAATTGAGATGACAGGCATCTTATCCGCATGACTGTAAGGGATCGTGGAGTCACGTCTCGATCCCTGAGTCAAGAGATGGGGACGTTTGCAAGACAACAACCATCTGCACGAACAGTTCGACGACGTTTGCAGCAGCATGGACTATCAGCTCGGAGACCATGACTGCGGTTATCCTTGACACTGCATCACAGACAGGAGTGCCTGCGATGGTGTAGGCGAACCTGGGTGCTCGAATGGTAAAACGTCATTTTTTCGGATGAATCCATGTTCTATTTACAGCATCATGATGGTCGCATCCGTGTTTGGAATCATCGCGGTGAACGCACATTTGAAGCGTGTATTCGTCATCGCCATACTGGCGTGATGGTATGGGATGCCATTGGTTACGCGTCTCGGTCACCTCTTGCTCGCGTTGACGGCACTTTGAACAGTGGACGTTACACTTCAGATGCGTAACGACCCGTGGCTCTACCCTTCATTCGATCCCTGCGAAACCCTACATTTCAGCAGGATAATGCACGCATGTTGCAGGTCCTGTACGGGCATTTCTGGATACAGAAAGCGTTCGACTACTACCCTGGCCAGCACATTCTCCAGATCTTTCACCAACTGAAAACGTCTGGTCAATGGTGGCCGAGCAACTGGCTCGTCACAATAAGCCAGTCACTACTCTTGATGAACTGTGGTGTCGTGTTGAAGCTGCATGGGCAGCTGTACATGTACACGCCATCCAAACTCTGTTTGACTCGAATCCCAGGCGTATCAAGGCTGTTATTACGGTCAGAGGTGGTTGTACTGGGTACTGTTTTCTGAGAATCTATGCACCCAAATCGCGTGAAAATGTAATCACATGTCAGTTCTAGTATAATATATTTTTCCAATGAATACCCGTTTATCATCTGCATTTCTTCTTGCTGTAGCAATTTTAATGGTCATTAGTGTACGTGCTATGAGCTCGTTGTACCTCGGGCATGGATGTGTGTGTAGTCCTTAGGTTAGTCAGGTCTAAGTAGTTCTAAGTTCTAGGGGACTGATGACCTAAGATGTTAAGTGCCGTAGTGCTCAGAGCCAACCAGTTCGTTGTATACAGAAGTCAATAACAGCACTATCACGTCCTAGTGTTACCTCTTCTCTTGGATGAACATCGAGGTGGCATGAAGCATGTTCAGCTGAAGATTCAAAAAGGTTCAGTATTTGCTGTGTGGAGTCTCTTCACTTAGTTCATTGCATCTTTAAGAATTAACCTTTACTGACATATTTATCTCGGGATTCTGGGCGCGGTGGGATTAAATACTTTTCCGTTGCAGTGCTCTGTTGATCGAAGCATCAAGACTGATGAGTTTTGGCTCCAGAAGAGAGTGATCCGGTAGTCCCGTGACAGGCATATCCGCCAGAAACGGTATACTGCTCCCTGTTGGCCTTCGGACGTCAGTTGACGCGCAATTGACATTTAGATAGAAGCACGTACTGCGCATAAATTACGCCGCCGGCGATTCTGTGGGTACGCAGAGTTAAGTCGGATAACGGTTCTTCAGAGACCATTCATCCGTCGAGCGGGGTAATAAACGGAGTTAAAAAGAGTTTTCATATTGCTTTCTGCGACGTTTTTATTCTAAACGCTCTTGCGGAACTCATTAAAACTCGGGCCCATCGGGTGGCGTGTTATTAGTTCTGCTTACTGAGTGTGTTAGCCGCCGGGGCCATTCATTCTCTTACGTATACGTGCGCCGGACGTGCCCGTATTGAAAGTTTTTTGCGCCGCTTCTTTCAGTGGCCTTCAGGTCGGCCGCCGGTGAATGCTGTTCGAATCAATGGGTGCCAGTCGTCGGCGGAAAGAGAGAGCGGGATCGGCAAAATGGCTCATGAATTTTAAAACGGCCTGACACTGCACCGGCGGCTGTTCCTGGGCCCCTGCCGCGCGGCTCGCCGCTGACGAGTCGTGGGACGCGATTTCCCCACAGCCCCGGGGCGCGGCGCGCGGCGCGCGGGCTAGCGAAGACAACGCGCCGCGCTTTGGCGCGCGCTGTTCGTTTCCTTCTTCGTTGCGCTCGGGCTCTTTCTTTTTTTTTTTTTTATTTACACGGAAATGTACGAATACTCGTAGCATGAGAATACCTTACGAGTGAGCGTAGTGTACTCCGAATGTTGCCAGCATCAGACTAGGGATGTTATGTGATTTTCGATAGCAAGCTAGACAACGTCACATGACTGCCAGAAATATTGCAACATCTCTGACAAGAAGAGCTCACAGAAGCAATCCGCAAAATTAGTGTGTAATGTGGCACACGGTGTGTACGGGAGAAAGGATTCTGTCTACACATTATTAAAGAATTTAAATAAGCCAGGAAGAGACAACGCATGAATGGACGTGACAAGACGCAAAGAACGGCTTGAACAAGATAAAAACATTTGGTTTAAGCCTCAGGATCGGTCCTGAGAATTAATAAGAAAAAAATATTGACTTACGTGCTTTGGAAGAGTTAGAGGCAGTAATAATAAAACAAAAGAGTAAATAATGGTCATGATTGGAGGGAATAATACGAAACTCATAAAGAATGGAGGACTTTTGTTCAAACTCCCACTTTTGCGTCTATTAAGCACCTTCTGGCTTACAATGAGGACCCTGACAAATGGTTAACTATACTTAAGAAAGGGGAAAGTAGCAAATCTACAAACTACAAAAGCAAAAATGCTTTAAATTCAGCGTATAAACTGTAACTATAAGCTGATGAATTAAGTAAGAGATTAAAGGCAATAGCAGGGTCACTCTTGCAAGAACAGACCGGTTTTCGAGAACGGAGTGCTGTTATTGAAGATGAAACAAGTAGTAGAGAAAAGATGAGAATAGTTTTCCCTACCTATACGCCGTTTGTAGATCCAGAGATGACCTTCGGTAAGGTACAGGCATGAATATGGAATATAATAAGAATGTATATAAAATTTTCTATATAGGTAATTGCTTCAGGCTCAGTTTATCTAATTACCTCGAAGAAAATATAGTTATTAATGACGGGGTAAAGCAAAGGTGTATATTATTACTCACATTTCTTTGACATTTACACGGACGATATCCTGCACAGGTGGAAGGATCAGGCACTACTTGGAGCTAAGTCAGGAAGGACTACTTTAAATGTGGTAGTATATGCTGATAACTTAGTGGTTAGGCAAAATACTGAAGATAAACTTTAAAGAATTATTTATTTACTAGATCAGAATCACTAACAACATCATTCCAGGCAAAACACTCAAGAAGAACAAGGATTATTTCGGATGACAGAATTTTAGTACAGGTCCAACATTTTAATTAATTTGGCTACAATATCTCGTATGATTACGACGGAGATAGAAATTTTTAATTAGGGAGATAACAGGCAATGTGCGGAACTATTCGGAAAACACTGGAAACAGTTCAGACCAAAACACAGCTGACGTTATCACGAGATGGTCGCAGCCCCGGTAATTCTGTGTTACAGTGCGACGTGGACAATAAGACAAAATGGCCAAAGTCATATGCAATCCACAGAAATGAAACTCTTTCGGAAGCTACTGGGACACACGACCTGATAAAATAAGAAATCCAGGATATATGGAATCAGAAGTATTCGTATTACGGGATAAAGTGGACGAATATAGAAGCAAGTGGGAGGAGCATTAACAAAGAAAGAACAATATAATGATTCAGAAAATGGCACTCTGATAAAACCTGTTGGCCGGAAAGACCCCGGAAGGCCGAAGGAAGAATCAGTTTGCGCCGGAACAGGCTGAAGGGCCTGGTCCCTTAACGTATGATAATGATTATTGTAATGATGAAATGGTGATTTTTGTATGACGCCGTTTCTTGGCGCTGAAAGTTACGTATTCAACACCACTTTTACTTCACTCTAGTTTTGTTTGCTTTAGATCGCGAAATAATCTTGGCATACCTTTCACACAGATATCTCTTAATCGATATCGACAAATCAGACAAGCTATATCTTTGTGAAACACAGCTACAGTTGAGTGTTTTCACCTTCGGCGAATTCTGCTGGGCAACAGCAAATGAGGTGTCAGATGACTGTCTTGGGCCATGCGGCTGGCTCCGTTTAAACACTCATTGGCGTTCAGGAATTGGCGGCCATGGTGTTAGCTGAACGGAGGGGCACCGCAGCTGGAGATTTGATGACACCTTTACAGTTAATCGTAGTACTTATTAATACGCAACGTCTAAGATGCTTCAGTCGTGAATTTAGGTATTTACAGATGTGAACTGCTATCCTTACGTGTGTCGCATTAGTGACGAATTGTGAGCGTGATCTAGTATTTAGTTTCATGATACTTCAGAGGCTCTGAAGTCGATTACTTTTCACAAGTTGGAAACTGGTTACAGGACAGGGTCGTGGATATTCAATCTAATTCTTCATTCAGTCAGTTTCGTCATTTTCTCCTGTATTTCAAGGTACTTAATGCATTACTGGAAGATTTATATGGGAAACTTATGCTTCTGTCAGTGTTAGAAATTCATGTTCACGTGTATTGTAAAACCCAAATGGTGCATAATTAATTTTTGATTACTTTGAGCTTAATACAGTGTATTAATGCAGCTTTGTGGTTACTCATTTTCGCTCTCCTCGGGCGGTTATTTAATTGTGTTCATTATGTTGAAGCTCACGTTATTAGACGCTATCGTGAGGACACTTTTTGCCGATACCCACTTTGTCAATTCAGCTATCATCTACGACGCAGATAATGAAATCATAATATACATTTTTAGTACGAATTAGCAATAAACATCCCACTCTTTGCATTTATAATTATCAGGTCATGAAAGACAAACTTCGTAGCTGAAGCTGAAAAAGAGATTTTCTGTGGCAGATTTTCATTATATGTATAGTGTCGTTTTCATGTAATGATTTGTGCACAATATGGCAGTGGGGTCTTTGGCTTTTGCCATATTATGTGCAGATTTTGTCCTTGGACACTAATTTTGGTGATATGTTTTGAGTATTAGACGATTTTCATATTAAAGTGCTGTGATTACATTAAAGTGAAATCATCCCATAGCACCGAGTTTAGCTACAGACTAATCAAATTTGTGCTTTGTAATCTTTAGAGGATTATAAGAGTGTTTAAACACCGTTTGGTGTCCAGTTACACAAGCTACGCATATCTTTTTCATCTTGTGTGGGTTTTCTGTCTGCTACTGTTAACATTTATTTTACTTTCTTCGTCGTTAAACAGCGTTTGCAAATTGGTTATTGTGTCGTGAGCACTCATACAGCAGAGCACAGTTTCATAACGCAGTGCTTACCCTAATTACTCATGACAGTAGACCAATTGTATACACAGTATACACCTTGCAGCACTTCGCATTTAGGTGAAACCTTAATATTACACGTATTTATTCTGTTTTTACACGTTTTTCGTTGATAACAGTAAGAGTCATGGGTGACTGGAATTCGAGTGTAGGAAAAGGGGGAGAAGGAAACGTAGTAGGTGGATATGGATTGGGGCTAAAAAATGAAAGCGGAAGCCGCCTGGTAGAATTTTGCACAGAGCACAACTTAGTCATAGCTAACACTTGGTTTAAGAATCATGAAAGAAGGTTGTATACATGGAAGAACCCTGGAGATACTAAAAGGTATCAGATAGATTATATAATGGTAAGCCAGAGATTTAGGAACCAGGTTTTAAATTGGAAGACATTTCCAGAGGCAGATGTGGACTCTCACCACGATCTATTGGTTATGAACTGTAAATTAAAACTAAAGAAACTGCAAAAAGGTGGGAATTTAAGGAGATGGGACCTGAATAAACTGAAAGATCCAGAGGTTGTAGAGAGTTTCAGGGAGAGCATAAGGGAACAATTGACAGGAATGGGGGAAAGAAATACAGTAGAAGAAGAATGGGTAGCTTTGAGGGATGAAGTAGTGAAGGCAGCAGACGATCAAGTAGGTAAAACGACGAGGGCTAGTAGAAATCCCTGGGTAACAGAAGAAATATTGAATTTAATTGATGAAAGGAGAAATTATAAAAATGCAATAAATGAAGCAGGCAAAAAGGAATACAAACATCTCAAAAATGAGATCGAGAGGAAGTGAAAAATGGCTAAGCAGGGATGGCTAGAGGACAAATGTAAGGATGTAGAGGCTTATCTCACTAGGGGTAAGATAGATACTGCCTACAGGAAAATTAAAGAGACCTTTGGAGATAAGAGAGCCACTTGTATGAACATCAAAAGCTCAGTTGGAAACCCAGTTCTAAGCAAAGAAGGGAAAGCTGAAACGTGATGGAGTATATAGAGGGTCTATACAAGGGCGATGTACTTGAGGACAATATTATGGAAATGGAAGAGGATGTAGACGAAGATGAAACTGGAGATACGATACTGCGTGAAGAGTTTGGCAGGGCACTGAAAGACCTGAGTCGAAACAAAGCCCCGGGAGTAGACAACATTCCATTGGAACTACTGACGGCGTTGGGACAGACAGTCCTGAGAAAACTCTACCATCTGGTGAGCAAGATGTATGAAAAGGCGAAATACCCTCAGACTTCAAGAAGAATATAATAATTCCAATCCCAAAGAAATCAGCTGTTGACAGATGTGAAAATTACCGAACAATCAGTTTAATAAGCCATAGCTGCAAAATACTAACACGAATTCTTTACAGACTAATGGAAAAACTAGTAGAAGCCGACCTCGGGGAAGATCAGTTTGGATTCCGTAGAAATACTGGAATAAGTGAGGCAGTACTGACCTTACGACGTATCTTAAAAGAAAGATTAAGGAAAGGCAAACCTACGTTTCTAGCATTTGTAGACTTAGAGAAAGCTTTTGACAATGTTGACTGGAATACTCTCTTTCAAATTCTAAAGGTGGCAGGAGTAAAATACAGAGAGCGAAAGGCAATTTACAATTTGTACAGAAACCAGATGGCAGTTATAACAGTCGAGGGGCATGAAAGGGATGCAGTGGTTGGGAAGGGAGTGAGACAGGGTTGTAGCCTCTCCCCGATGTTATTCAATCTGTATATTGAGCAAGCAGTAAAGGAAACAAAAGAAAAATTCGGAGTAGGTATTAAAATAGAAGTAAAAACTTTGAGGTTCGCCGATGACATTGTAATTTTGTCAGAGACAGCAAGGGACTCGGAAGAGCAGTTGATTGGAATGGACAGCGTCTTGAGAGGAGTATATAAGATGAACATCAACAAAAGCAAAACGAGGATAATGGAATGTAGTCGAATTAAGTCGGGTGATGCTGAGGGAATTAGATTAGGAAATGAGACACTTAAAGTGGTAAAGGAGTTTTGCTATTTGGGGAGCAAAATAACTGATGATGGTCGAAGTAGAGACGATATCAAATGTAGACTGGCAATGACAAGGAAAGCGTTTCTGAAGAAGGGAAATTTGTTAACATCGAGTATAGATTTAAGTGTCAGGAAGTTTTTTCTGAAAGTATTTGTATGGAGTGTAGTCATGTATGGAAGTGAAACATGGACGATAAATAGTTTAGACAAGAAGAGAATAGAAGCTTTCGAAATGCGGTGCTACAGAAGAATTCTGAAGATTAGATGGGTAGATCACATAACTAATGAGGAAGTATTGAATAGGATTGGGGAGAAGAGAAGTTTGTGGCACAACTTGACCAGATGAAGGGATCGGTTGGTAGGACATGTTCTGAGGCATCAAGGGATGACCAATTTAGTATTGGAGGGCAGCGTGGTGGGTAAAAATCGTAGAGGGAGACCAAGAGATGAATACACTAAGCAGATTCAGAAGGATGTAGGCTGCAGTAGGTACTGGGAGATGAAGAAGCTTGCACAGGATAGTGTGGCATGGTGAGCTGCATTAAACCAGCCTCTGGACTGAAGACCACAACAACAACAACAGTAAGGCTGCGGATGCAAATAGAAATGCGTTGAAAAAAAAACTTACTTTTCATAGCTAAATGTTGAGGCACAGTGCCAGGTAGAGTTAATATCGTAGGTAATAATGTTATGTGAATATGTAGCTGTTATTTATGAGACAGATCCTTCATATATTACGTAATGTGTAAGTGTTCTGCCAGACACAATAATGTGTACCTGCAGATAAGATTGACATAAGACATTTCGTTCGGATTATAAAGATCTTCGCCGGCCGGAGTGGCCGTTCGGTTCTAGGCGCTACAGTCTGGAGCCGAGCGACCGCTACGGTCGCAGGTTCGAATCCTGCCTCGGGCATGGGTGTGTGTTAGGTTTAATTAGTTCTAAGTTCTAGGCGACTGATGACCTCAGAAGTTAAGTCGCATAGTGCTCAGAGCCATTTGAACCATTTTTATAAAAATCTTCAAATAACTGTTTCTAATTTAAAGTAATCACAACAGGAAACTATGCTACTACTATTGCATGGCGAGCAAACTTGTGCGATTAGTATTATTTGCCCGTGAGGATGAATAAATATTAAAAATCTTCTACGGACTAGAAAGTAATCTGAAGAATTACATATTTTAAAAATATTCCAGAGAGTGATAAATCGTTAATTCGCTGTCTGTTGTAGCTCCAAATTCGAAAGTTTTCGTGACAGTTTCACTTTGGCGCACGAAGAAGACACTTACTTCACAATGCGACCGAAACGTAAATATAAGGTGCAGTACAAACCTAAAAAATAACTGCGGCTATTTTCTCTTATGCTAAACAAAAAGCAGCGAAATGGTCTTCCATTTATCTCTTCAAATCTTTATGCCAAGTCGATTCCCGTTGTTAACGGTCCGCGCGGCTCTCCCCCTCCCCCTCCCGCCACCCTACCCCCGTCGGAGGTTCGAGTCCTCCCTTCCCTCGGGAATGAGTGTGTGTGTTGTCCCTAGTGTGAGTTAGTTTAAGTTAGATTCAGTAGTGGGTAAGCTTATGGACCGATGACCTCATCAGTTTGGTCGCATAACACCTTACCACAAATTTCCAAATTTGCCCGTAATTAAGATGCCATTATTCAGTGTTTTTAAAATCCGTGATGCTTTCGGACGGGTGCAATGGCAGGGAAAATTTTCAGGCGCTTACCGTCGTACCAAAATCAAATGACGTTGGACAGAGTCACAGATCACGTGGCACTGTTGTCGATAAGCAAGTAACCATTCCTACTATATCTGTTGTCCTTGGAATAGAATAGATGACTATGACGCTCGCACACGAAAAAGCTTAGCAATGAATCTTAGCTAGGAAATGTAATATGACCGCATTTGCACATTCGCTTACTGGTTATACCTACCAACAGTCGCGAAGTATATGTTTTCAGTGAATTTTACGTATCATTTGTTGTAATGAAATTATGTTGCACCGATGTATGATCGTATCCAGTATAACAGACGTAAAACGTAATCGTGCATTTAGTTCCAGACGATATAACCCGCAAGCAAGCAACAGTTTGCTTCAAACAAAGGGGTCAGGATGCAAGTTTACTAGTAGATTCCTGCAACAACACAAGAACAAATTTTAAAACGAAACTTTGTGGTATTTTTAAGTGCATGTAGTCATCGATAAGGAATAGGAGCAGAGGTAACGGAGCTATCTGGTGAAACAGTTTCTCCCTTTTGATCCAAAACAGCGTAGCATGTGAATCATACATTTGGAACCCGTGGATCCGAAGTCATTAAGAGAGCGACTCTCCGCACATCGGCTATTGACGAGAGCGCCGACGGAAATGCGTGTATGGCCAGGAAATTAGCCACAACGATTGCAATCTCTGTTTCAATACGCTACGAAATTTCATTCCAACGGGCTATCAGCCACCGCTCTGCTTTTCCGCATCATTATAGCACGCGGAATCAAATGTTTCAGCACTGGAGTCGGATCTGCTTTTGCCGTTTCATTGCTAGGTTGACGATGAACGCACATTTCTTGCCATGCGGAAAATGTGAAACAGTCCGTTTGGTGTCTCCGCTTTTGGAGATGTAACTGCTTTCTCATAAATTATATTTGTAGCACACCGCTTGGAAGTGTCTTAAGAGCCTGCGAATACTCTTTGCAATGCCGCGGAAAAATCTGTGTGCCTCTATTAAAGTAAACGGAGTTGGTTTCATAATTCGGTAACTGTAAACGTTAAAAACTACTTTTGCACATCAAAAAATTCACCAAATTCTCCACAATAATTTCGCATTAAACAGAACTCGATATATATTTCTTTCTGGATATATTTTGTGTGGCAACGGTCTTGCCGCAATGGATACACCGGTTCCCGTGACATCAGCGAAGTTAAGCGCTATTGGACGTAACCTGCCCTTGGATGGGTGACCATCCAGCCGCCATGCGCTGTTGCCGTTTTTCGGGGTGCACTCAGCCACGTGATGCCAATTGAGGAGCTACTCGACCGAATAGTAGCGGCTCCGGTCAACAACACCATCATAACGACCCGGAGAGCGGTGTGCTGACCCCACGCCCCTCCTATCCTCATCCTCCTCTGAGGATGACACGGCTGTCGGACGGTCCCGGTAGTCCACTCGTGGCCTGAAGACGGAGTGCTTTTATTTTGTGTGGTCTGTCTTAGCTGTCGTGCTAGGATAACCCACCGTGAGTAGATACCTTGGGACAAATAAAGTTCACACTTTAAAACAAACAAATTCATTATTAGTTTTATATTTCAGTGAATCAAGGAAATCAAACAGTTTTCTAGTTCATGTTTTCTTCCTTTTACGACCTCTTTTCACGTGGTCGCAACTATACAAGATATAGAAGGTGTGAGAAACAGTTGGAAAATATTATAAGTATGTTTCCGAGTAGGTTGTGCTGAGAAGTAATTGTTAAGAAAACAGTTTATACGTTGCTTCTTTTCCAATTAACATTGAGGTCGTGCGCGCTCTAATTCAAGTGGCTTGCCAGATAAAATTAGTGCATCTCATAGCGTAGACGATAGCGCACGAGACTGCTCAGCCTTTCGCTGGGGTGAGATCATTACCACCGACCCTTGCCCAGTTTCTGTACCGATTTCTTTTTCGGTTTTATGACACCAAATAAGAACATGTGTGCAGCACTCTCTCTGGCAGGGCGCTTCAATTTGCGCGCCCAAGGGCCTGATTGGCTAACTTGAATGCTAATTAATCGGAAGCGGCGCAATGTATCGAATTTAGTTCTTAACAATTACTGCTCAGCACAAGCTACCCTGCAACATGCTTACAAGCTTTTCAGACTGTTTCTGAGCACCCTGTATCCTGTCTTTTAGTATTGTAATGAAAATGTTATTAAAAGCAAGTGATCTTTGCTTTATTTGAAGTACCTTCACAATAGGGTTTTTCTTAGTTTTGTTTCCTAGTATCATGAACTGTTCTCATGCTTACACTTACAACTATCAACTAGAATAAAACTGAGGAATTTTCTAGTACATATGAGAGCAAACCATTGGGGTGGAAGATATATTGCATATTAATTATTTCACAGGCCCCTGTGTGCAGCTCCATGATATATTACATATATTCCTAGAGCTTGGAGTTGCTGGCGGTGTTGAAAACGAAATGTCTTCTCCTCATCTTTCTAGCAGTTACCACTGTGCACTGCATCAAGCTCGTAAATATATTAGTTAGGTAATGGGCCGCTGGTCCGTGGAATTGGGATATCGTACACGTTTCATCAAATGAATTAAAGTGGTCACTGCAGACGCTTCATCTTGGGTCCTGATGAATGGATATTTAAGCAAACCACTTAAAACTCAGCGCTCAATTCGGCAAGTATATGCACACTGTCGATGGTTCTGTGTGGAATGGCTGCACCATCACTTAACGATATCAGGGTCGCAACGTTCGGTGTGAAACTTCAGCATATGTTGCGCAGCATATTGTGGTAACATCGTCGAAAAACATAGTTTTGGCGGGACGCAACGTAAGTTGTTTTACGGTAACAACGGCTGCTCAGCTAAATATAAGAAAAATCTCCGTGTTCCACTCGATAGCGACGTCGGTGACAGAGGACACGGTGACTGATATCAGCAGAACGGTTGGCACAGATTTCTAGAAATATACCTGGAGGCAATACCCGACAAAATGTCAACACAAAACCGGACTGATATGTGAGACAAAATTAGAACCAACATCAAATTATACTGAAACAGGGAGCAGAACTAACACAAAATTGTGCTGCGACATGCAGCGGAACTTAATAAAACTGCAAAAACTAAAACTCTGGGTAATACGTAACTTGAGTTAACTGGCGCATATCGTTATAGTTTCTCTTTCCATAGAAAGCACATAACATGTAGCGCCCTCTATGGTGGTTTATAAGGGGAAATGCATTCCCACACCTCGGTACTACCAACTACGAGTACTAGCATAGACATCATGGGCATAAGAGCAAAATGCAAAATTCTGCTCGTCAACCGTATGTACGGAGTTATATGAAACAGGAAGTACACTCTACTGCTGTACAGAAATTAAGGAAAAAAGAAACTTTCGCACAGTGTGTCACTGCCAAGCCACATACCTCTATGAAACGTGAATAATAATGACTCTGAACTCACGCCGATTTATGATGGGCACCTGGATATTACAAAAGGCAGGAAAAGGTTGCTAATAGTGTGTGAAATTACTACGAACGGGAATCTATGCTCTGCCACGTGCGCCCACGTTGACCATAATGTCGGTAAGGAGCTGATGAGGTAGAGCGTTCCATTCCTTCACCAGCGCAGTTGACAATTGCTAGACGGTCGTGATACGTAGGGAGGTGCTGCAGTACGACTCCCCAATGTATCGCACAGGTGTTCGATTGGATTTAAGTCGGATGAGCGGGCAGGTCAGTCCATTCGCCGAATATCCTTTCGTTCCAAGAGCTCCCCTACTTATGCAGTCGGATGCAGTCGCTCACTGTCATCCATAAAAATGAATTCAGGACCCAATGCATCCCTGAAAAGAGGCACATGGGGAAGGAATAAAGAGTCACAATAACGTCGACCGATGAATGCACCATGTGTAAGGACTTGTGGTCAATACGCCCACATAACATTACGCCACCCGACACCACTACAACATCTGAAGCACCAAAACGATCATGTTCGATAACGAAACTTCCTGGCAGATTAAAACTGTGTGCCGGAGCGAGACTCGAACTCGGGAGCTTTGCCTTTCGCGGGCAAGTGCTCTACCATATGAGATACCCAAGCACGTCTCACGACCCGTCCTCACAGCTTCATTTCTACCAGTACCTCGTCTCCTACCATCCAAGCTCTTCTGTGAGGTAGGGTCGTGAGTCGTGCTTGGGTAGCTCAGATGAAAGAGCACTTGCCCGCGAAAGGCAAAGGTCCCGAGTTCGAGTCTCGGTCCGACACACAGTTTCAACCTGCCAGGAGGTTTCATATAAGCGCACACTCCGCTGCAGAGTGAAAATATCATTCTGGATGTTCGATAACGTTGGACATACGCTCATATGATGAGGAACGCGAACTCGTAGCGCATCAAAGAACACTGTCAAACATAAAAGTCTTTGGTCACCTACCAAACAGCATCAAAAGCCTGACAGATAGTCAACCAACACTTAAAAATAAATTAAAACAATTTCTAGATGACAACTCCTTCTACTCATTGGCTGAATTTTTAGATATAAATTATGGGAGAGGAAAAAACTAACTTAAGCATTAGTGTCATGCAATATTTTGTGTAATGTAATATCTTGTACAGACATCTTTCATTAACCTGACACGTTCCACATCACTACGAAGTGTCGTATTCATGATCTATGGAACAAGTATTAATCTAATCTAATCTAAACGTTTCTGTTGTCCAGGTGTCACGTGTGGAGAGGCATAACATGACGTATGTGTACTAACCTGGAAATTTTCGAACACTGTCCACTCACCAATCAACGTTGTTGTGTCAGTGCTTTTTTAGGTACTGATGGTGTTGGAGAAAGAAATCACTTAAGAATATGTTGGGAATCATATTATTATATGGAGCGATCAAAAAGTTCCCGTTTGAGGGCTTTCCTACTGCGTGTATGCAACGTAGGGCGATTGCGATGCCGATATATGAGCACCGACATGAAGCCAAAGGGATTAGTGTGGCACCCGTGTCTTTCCGACGTGTGCTCGGTAAACAAGGAAACTTTAACTATGGCGTCGTCATTACCAAATGCGTCCGACCGGGACCAACGTGCTGTTATGCCTTTCTTGGCTCGGAGAATGAAGAATGTGTATGGGGAGCATGTCTGTCGAGAACTGACATTCTGGAAAAGGGGTACTGCTGCTTCATGATAACGCACGTAAGCATGTCGCAAATTATTGTGAAACAGAAGTTACGCCAACTCAAGTGGGAGACACTAGAGCTCGAACACTACAGTCCTAATGTCTCTCCATGAGATCACGCCTTCGGTCCCTTGAAAAAGAACTTGTAACGTCGACGATTCCTGTCGGACGAGGCTGTGCAGCGGGCAGTTACATACTTGTTCACGCAGCAAGGTACAGTGTTTTAGCAAATGGGTATCTTCAATCAGGTGCGTCGGTGGAATGATTGCTTCAATATTTGCCTCGTTTTTGCCTATTTGGTATATGGATTCTTGGCTGCACGGCCTTCGAACGGAAAATTTTTGATCGTTTCTCGTATTGTAGCGCTGCAGAACAAATACTTGTTTATACACAATGAATTTACAGGTCAATGTTTAAGCCTACCAAGCACATCGCTTCATGCAAATCTTTCAGACCACGTTAAAAAGCATAGAGTAGGCAGTTCTCCACAGATCGCAAAACATTTGCCCCTTGGACAGCAATAGCCATCTTCAGGTCTATTTTATAACTTGTCCAGCAACATCGTCACAAAATATGCACTAAATCAGTAGAATCGTCGCACATGTTTAAAACGTGATGTAAACTACGCCCCTGTTCTGGCAGAATCGTACTATCTTTCTCACGATGGAGATTGTTATGCCCGTGGCGGAACTGTGCCCTGACTTACAACACATTTTAAATATGTGGCCCAAAGATTTTGTGATAAATGTAAATGTCGTGTGACTAGGGCCTCCCGTCGGGTAGACCGTTCTCCGGGTGGAAGTCTTTCGATCTGACGCCACTTCACCGACTTGCGCGTCGATGGGGATGAAATGATGATGCTTAGGACAACACAACACCCAGTCCCTGAGCGGAGAAAATACCCGATCCAGCCGGGAATCGAATGCTGGCCCTTAGGATTGACAGTCTGTCGCCCTGACCACTCAGCTACCGGGGTGGAAGATTTTGGGATGATTGGCGAAAATAAAAGAAATTAATTTTACACTTCCTAGATCTGTTTTTATTCGCGACCATGTAGCAACTTGTGAGTTCTCCTCAGTGTATCCTACTGTCTGTTCCTTTGCACCTCTGTCACCGAGCGAGGTGGCGTAGTAGTTAGTACACTAAACACACGTTCGGGAGAACGACAGTTGAAATCCGCGTCCGCCAGCCTGGGTGGCCGAACGGTTCTAGGCGCTGCAGTCTGGAACCACGCGACCGTTACGGTCGAATGTTCGAATCCTGCCTCGGGCATGGATGTGTGTGATTTCCTTACGTTAGTTAGGTTTAAGTCGTTCTAAGTTCTAGGGGACTGATGACCTGAGATGTTAAGTCCCATAGTGCTCAGAGCCATTTGAACCATTTGAGCCAAATCCGTGTCCGGCGATCCTGGGATAGGTTTTAGTGATTTCCCTATATCGCTTCAGGCAAATGCCGCAATGGTTCCTTTGCAAGGGCGCGACCACTTCATTTCCCATCCCTGCCTAACACGCTGGGACCGACGACCTAACTCTTTCGTCTCTTCTCCCAAATCAATCAACCAGCCACAGTCATACGCAGTACTTTCTCAATAATCCCCCTTCTTCAAGCTGTGGCCGTATGTCCCTTGTCCTGTTTGGACGGGACTGAGTCCCGATCATTCCCGACGAAGAAGATCAAGCCTCGAAGTCTTCGTTGGTATGTTTGTAAGTTGGCAGGTCTTCTGGTGTGTATCTTCTTTCCACTTCAATGAGACATCGAAACGTCTTTCTCCCGAAGATTGACCTAAGGTAGCTTGCATGGCTTCAGCCATATAGTTGGTCAATTCTGGAAGGCGCTACTTACCAGTGAGTTCTCATGCAACTTGTCAATAATTTTCACCTCTGCATCTTTCCATCTGGGATCCAGAGGAACCATATTAAATAAATCGCATTCGAGCACCTGCGTGTTCCGGCTACCTTCACAACGGATCCGTCAGGCGGGTCCCGGAACGAGAAGGGGCCAGCCCGTCGGCCGCCTGGCAGAGTTTTGATCGCACCGGTAGCAACCAGGAGATATCAGATGCGCCGTTAGACGTCGCGACTAGTTTATTGCACCGTTGACTGAAAACAAGGTGTAGAGCATTCTGCCGCGGGCAGCCCATTTCAGGCAGCCGCTCTTCCACATTCAGGGCTTACTTCAATGTGTCCAGGAGGACGCGACGTAGTCCAACGACGCTACGCAGCCGATTCGCTCCAGACCTTTACCAGTCAACGTGTGGCCTACAGACACCGTATCAACAGTCAAGCTCTGTAAATTATACTGGTTGTTGACTATGGTTGCACCATCTCTAAAACATCTCACCTCCGTGGACACTGACAATGGTCGACTGATGTCAAACTCCAGAGAACATAACTGACATTATTGTTTATTTTCTGAATTACGTTGACAGCCTGATTGAAGCTGACTTAAGTACTTTTGGATACTGGCCTTCCGCCAAACTAGTTTTTGGAGGTATTTACTGTTGTCTATTAGAAGTAACCTTCTGTCACAACATTTGTTAAATAAATGGTTCAAATGGCTCTGAACACTATGAGACTTAACATCTGAGATCATCAGTCCCCTAGACTTAGAACTACTTAAACGTAAATAACCTAAGGACATCACACACATTCCTGCCCGAGGCAGGATTCGAACCCGCGACCGTAGGAGCAGCACGGTCCCGGACTGAAGCGCCTAGAACCGCTCCTACACAGCGGCCGGCACTTTTTTGCTTTCTAAGCATTTCGTCAGAAATTATTTGTTATTATTGTGATTCGGCCATAAGCCATTTATTGTTTCTTATTTCGGTCTTCATACGTGGTCACCACCAATAACAAAAAATGGATTTTGTGTTTACTGGCTGGAAATAAACATCGTTTCTTTATGCCCTGAGAATCGTTATCGTCCGCTGCCCACGGAAATAGCATTATTAGATGAAACACGCAAACAATGAATGGATGTATACCTGACAGTGCCTGTAATGGTTCTCGTGACCTTATTACGTCTGCCATAGCCGTGACTTTCTTCCGATGCAAGAGTACAACATTCAGCAGCTGAGTTCACAAGTGAACTTGCAGCATTGAGTGCCGTATCTGCATTTTCTTCGAAGCTTTTTCTGACTGTTTTGTGGCGTAGATTTATTCTCGAGACAAGCTTCCGTAAAAGGTACGTGTAGTCCGATCGAAGGTGACACCTATGTATTATTTCGGGACGTATTTACGGGAAACGTTGACTCCATCAAACAACGCATGTAACTGCCTATGTGGAGACTGAATTCTGTAATCTCTGTTTTACTAGGATATGGTTTGACTAACCATTTGCAAAAGCACTCTGTAATGTTGTAGCATTAATTTGCTGTGAAAGCGGTGATGCTATTCAAGACCATAAAAGTGGATTAAAAGCTGTGAGCTATCTGTGGAAGTTAACCTTGCATTATTGCGCAACTGTTTCACCAGGTATCCAGTCTAGCTTACCAAATTTCCAACCAGACTAACATTAATTATAATCTTTTAATAGTCATACGAAAACCGGTGATACATATATAAAAAAGAGAATTTAAATAAAAATAAATAAATCAGTTTATATTTGGAAATTTTTTTTAACATTGATCCTTGAAATTTCAGCATATTAAACTTGAGTCATAACTAAGCTGGTGCCTTATTTAGGATTGTGAAAATGTGAGTTTGTGATCTTACGGAACATATCAAATATGGAGCCAAGATTGGGAGACTGCATACAACACTGAATTCATAAAATAACACACGAAGAACGTTGAAACATATGCAAGAGGAAATTAACCACAAACAACCGATTCAATTTTCACCCAAAGAAGTTACTTTCGTAGCGCAATCCTGTCCGTCATGTAATTACCACACACTGGTATACTAAATTCATACTAACTCTTTGTGAAATCTTCCCGAAAAGAATATCTGAGGGCTACTTTGATGATTACACCACATGCTTCACGTGGTCAACTTGGCTTACACAAAGAGTGTAACTCCACAATAATTATGATAATTAAAATAAATTAGATCGAAAAGCAATTTACAAAAGAAAAACCTTGAACTGGTTACTATCGTCTTACTATTAACCTGATGGGTCAAACAACTGTATAAGCACGTGGTACTGGTCTCACAAAGTACACCCCAGGTGGGTTGAACATAAAGAAAAGTTGCTATATTGAAAAATATTGTCAAGACGAGACGTTATAATCTCACGCACATTCGCATTTAAGATTAATGATCTTAGTTAGAGTTACTGTTCAACATGTCGTTCCACTTTACTCACAAAGTAGTGACAAAGCAACTACCGGAATACATTTTGAACTTCACACTCGAATTACACTTCGTTGCAGTTTAAGGTAACATTAGTTATTTTAGAGCTAAACCTGAAATAAAGGTGATTAAATATTCAGTTAGGCTGAACTTAAGAAATCCATTGTCCTACGGACTTAGCAGACACGCGCTTAGCCGGAGATCTTACCACTTCAGACGCTCGCCATGGACAGACAGACCTGCGCTCCTACCAAGGGTGCTTCCGTATACAAAACGGAAGTGACCAGAGAGGCAGCTTCCTATACCAACATGACAAGCGACGGACAGGACCATACTAAGGATAGAAACCTCTTTGCTTTTAGAAAGCGTAGCTACCTGTTCTGACGTTGGTCCCACTATTCTCTAGCAGACAGGCTTGTCTGCTACCCTCAAGCATGCAACTAGAAATACATTTGCTCATTCATTCTTTCACACAGAAGCGAAGGGGGATGAGAGTATCTTATCATATACAGTATGTAAAAGAAAGCGGGTGTAAGTTTCGTATGAGACTGTGTGACATGAATTACATATAAACTGTGTTTTAAAGTGTAGTAGTGTGACAGATCGTTCTTGTTTATGTGTAAAAGTAACACGTTTCACTGCTCGTCTCCTCCCAGATAGTCAGAAACACCACAGTAAATTTAGAAGAGGAATTTATGCCGTAAATGACAACAGATTTAAGAAATTACCATGAAAGGAATCCAGCAGAGACCTTTCATAATCCCAACGCTCCGGGAAAAGACTGGGCAGGGAATTTTCTGGCGATGCTAGGACATTCCCAAGCAGGCTTCTCACACCCAACTTAAACAAAAAATGTAAAAAAAAGGCAAAAGGTCACCAGCTACTTGCTAAAGCACAATAATTTTAACACATCTTTAGAATCTACCAATTTAAAAGAGAGAAATAAAGAATCTGTGACACCTATTTAAAAGATAGTGTACTTGTTTATTAACAAGTAAAATTTATGAAAGTAGCAAAGGTGCCACAGCAATTAAAAAAACATGGAAATTATATCAGTGTTATAAAGCATAACATTGCAATGCACAATCCGCAAAGGCCAAAAAAGATAAGAGGAAAAACATGTTTTACAAAGTGGTTATAGGAAAAAAATTCTATATTTTATAAAACTAATAATTTGTACAATTAAAATAACTTTGTGGCACTAATTTAATGAATCTACTATATTTCAGTTAGTTAGCAAATATTGATCACTGTGTCATTATACTGAAACTACAATTAATTATGTGATTTTTACCCTTATGGGATTCCTCACTATAAATATACCCCATGCAAAGGCTAATCGATCACAGTCCAATGAGAATGAATACCTATATGATTGATAAACGAAGCAATGCCACAAAAATGAATTTACGAAACAAGATATCACAAATATAATACATCACACAAAAAGAAACATTGATCAATAAAACAGCTCTGAAAGTACAATAGTCAACGACTAAAAAATCACCAATAAATAAAACACCTGCAAAATACAAGAGTCAAAGTCTAAAAAAAAACATAAATAGAACACCTGCAAAATACAAGAGTCAGTCTAATAAACACAAATAAATCGAGCCCCTGCAAAGCACACGAGTCAAAGTTTCTCTGACAGAACACACATATATGCATTGGACTAAGAACCATATAATCACTTTCACTGGCACACTCAGTAGTTGCACTGTTCCGAGGCACAAAATAAGGGGAGGGGGGTTCATCGCAGCTGTGTGTAGGGATTTTTGTCCCTCTGTTGCGGGCAATCCCGCCGTCTCTGCCCTCTCATGAAGTTTCTTTTGGTGGCCTGTGTCACGTACATCTCGATTTGGTTCCATGTTTGTGTTGTCAAATTCGTGCGGTATCCTCGTTTGAGACGCCAGGTTGATATTCCTATTCCTGGGAAAGGATGACACTTAATGGCTCTTCTTTGTGCCACCCTTAGCAACCAGAGAACATCGAACTATGATTTACTGTCGGTTGACAGTTGGCATCCGTCAGGAAATGTTGATAGGCGTCGTTGAAGTCTGCCAGTTTCTCTGGACAGTATTTGTCAAAAGGCTCCACGCCCCTTGTGTTGTTACATTCTTGAGTTAACTTCAATTGGCTGGCCGGTTTGATATTCCTGGGCAAGGATGACACTTAATGGCTCTTCTTTGTGCCACCCTTAGCAACCAGAGAACATCGAACCATGATTCACTGTCCCTTGACAGTGGGCTTCCGTCAGGAAATGTCGATAGGCGTCGTTGACGTCTGCAAGTTTCTCTGGACAGTACCTGTCAAAAGGCTCCACACTCCTTTATCCCCTGTCCTCTGTCGTTTCACCGCGGCCGTCTCGTCACGGTCGCGTGCGTGTGGTGCGTTGCCAGTAGATGGATTTCCGCGAGGTGGACCGCTCGGCCATCTCAGGTCATCGCTTCCACGAAGGGTCGCACTGGTGCGGCCGGCCATGGGCTCCGGGTGCAAGGGAAAGTGTTTGCCGTGTACCCTTCTTTTGTTGTCGACCACGCTCCCGAAATGGCCCGGTTGACAGTGTGTCCTGCTGGGAAACCCACCAGTTTACAACTAGTCCTCCTCCTCGCTGCTCCCGCTGTCTCATAAGAGTTGAGCCGGTTCGCTTTCACGTTCTCAACTGCATTCACAGAAATTGTTCATCATAGTTATGTGATTACACAATGTCATACATAATATCACTTAGTATTGTCTTTCACAATTTTTAAGAACAAAAGTGAGACTTAATTTTTTTTAAATAAAACAGTTAGATGAATCAAGAATATAAAAATAAAAGTTAAATGACTTGACAATATAAAATCTAAAAGTGAAATGACTTGACAGTATAAAAATAAAAATTAAATGAACTGACAATATAATACCTAAATCCACATCACTAATGAGGTTCACTTACGTTTTAATAAATCAAACGCTACTTATTAATTCACTAAAATAAATAGGATTATGCCTTGTACAAGTATGGATCAGGACAGCATAGGGTTCACATGTTATTTACACACGCACATGCGCACCTGTTGTCTATACTACAAACTAACTACCCATAAACATATATTACTCAAAATTCTACTTGTATCCACTACTAGTTAATCCAACAAACTACTTCAATGCTACTTCAACACAGTGTTTATACCACTACAACATTGTTCTAATTCGTCCTCTTCCAGACGCTCGCCGCATATGTCTTGCCACATGATAAATATGGAGAAACTTTCCTTAAACAAACACAGTGAAAGAACAATGGTTATTTGCACGCCAAAACATTTATACCAGTTGACACATCTGATAAGAGACTCGCAATTACACATTTATCATACTCATACACTCCTGGAAATTGAAATAAGAACACCGTGAATTCATTGTCCCAGGAAGGGGAACCTTTATTGACACATTCCTGGGGTCAGATACATCACATGATCACACTGACAGAACCACAGGCACATAGACACAGGCAACAGAGCATGCACAATGTCCCCACTAGTACAGTGTATATCCACCTTTCGCAGCAATGCAGGCTGCTATTCTCCCATGGAGACGATCGTAGAGATGCTGGATGTAGTCCTGTGGAACGGCTTGCCATGTCATTTCCACCTGGCACCTCAGTTGGACCAGCGTTCGTGCTGGACGTGCAGACCGCGTGAGACGACGCTTCATCCAGTCCCAAACATGCTCAATGGGGGACAGATCCGGAGATCTTGCTGGCCAGGGTAGTTGACTTACACCTTCTGGAGCACGTTGGGTGGCACGGGATACATGCGGACGTGCATTGTCCTGTTGGAACAGCAAGTTCCCTTGCCGGTCTAGGAATGGTAGAACGATGGGTTTGATGACGTTTTGGATGTACCGTGCACTATTCAGTGTCTCCTCGACGATCACCAGAGGTGTACGGCCAGTGTAGAAGATCGCTCCCCACACCATGATGCCGGGTGTTGGCCCTGTGTGCATCGGTCGTATGCAGTCCTGATTGTGGCGCTCACCTGCACGGTGCCAAACACGCATACGACTATCATTGGCACCAAGGCAGAAGCGACTCTCATCGCTGAAGACGACACGTCTCCATTCGTCCCTCCATTCACGCCTGTCGCGACACCACTGGAGGCGGGCTGCACGATGTTGGAGCGTGAGCGGAAGACGGCCTAACGGTGTGCGGGACCGTAGCCCAGCTTCATGGAGACGATTGCGAATGGTCCTCGCCGATACCCCAGGAGCAACAGTGTCCCTAATTTGCTGGGAAGTGGCGGTGCGGTCCCCTACGGCACTGCGTAGGATCCTACGGTCTTGGCGTGCATCCGTCTGCTACCCTCAAGCATGCAAATAGAAATACATTTGGTAATTCATTCTTTCACACAGAAGCGAAGGGGGATGACAGTATCTTATCATATACAGTATATAAAAGAAAGCGGGTGTAGGTTCCGTATGAGACTATGTGACATGAATCACATATAAACTGTGTTTTAAAGTGTAGTAGTGTAACAGATTGTTCTTGTTTATGTGTAATAGTAACACGTTTCACTGCTCAGTCTCCTCCCAGATAGTCAGAAACACCACAGTAAATTTAGAAGAGGAATTTATGCCGTAAATGTCAACAGATTTATGAAATTACCATGAAAAGAATCCAACAGAGACCTTTCAACTCTTCCAGTATGTTGACATGAAGTGTGACAATATTGGCTGGGAGTCCCCTTCTTGGGTGTTCGGCTGCTTGGTACAAGTCTTTTCTATTTGACTCACTACGGTGACTTGCGCGTCGATGATGATGAAATGATGATTATGACAACACACACACACACGCAGCGCCGAGCGGAGAAAATCCCCGAAGTGGCTGGGAATCAAACCCGGGAATCAGAAACGCTAACCGCCAGGTTACTAACTGCTAACATTCAATATGCTGAGGTCACATGGGAGTGTACTTTCACAGCACTTGATAGTTTTATTCTGGCATACTAATGGAAGGTAGTCTGCATACTTCCTTTTCTTGGAGCTAGTACCTGTACTGTTGTGAACATACAAAATAAATTGAACTGGAGATTTGGCTGATACTTCAGCGGGCCGTTGGTCAGGATTTTCCATCTGCTAGCTTTTCTGTTCAGAAAAAGCTGAAAACCTTCGATCAGGAGGGTTGTTGTTGAGTAAGCGTGCAACTTTCTCACATGGATGTACACCAACAAATCTGAACATCAATCTTGCTCACCACGCATCGACAGATGCTGCAGCAGATTTGAGGCCCTTCTAAAATCCAGATGCAGTCAATTTTATAAGCGTTGAAACTTGACTGCACCAACTTTAATTGTGTGTAAAACCACCCTGTTCGATACGGATTATTTTGTGTGTGTCCTCTTTGATGCGATTGAGAATGAGCCTCCCCAATAATATACGTCATGTTGAGTAACGATATAGGACAAACTAACATCCTCAGCTTCTGCACGGGAAAAAACCGTGTGGATATTGGTACATTGGTCTACTAGGGAATAGGGAAACAAATAGGAAGGACTGGACCCCTTTTGCTATCACTCATTTTATTTAACAATCATATAAACAAATTCCTTTCAAACAACACTATCTTAATCTGCTACCAATGTCTTTTATGAAACAAGGTCTACCTCACATATTATAAAATATTAAAAGCACTAACAATCATGCGTCTGACGGCTTAAAATCAATTCACAATTGTATGTTGCTCTTCAGACAAGGTTCAATAAATATAATAAATACCCGAGTAAACATAATTAGCAGCAGAATTAATTAGCGAGGAGTAACACCAGGTTCTAGAAGGCGGAACGAAAACTTAACTTGGAGAAGCCAAGGCGGAAGCCGACAGTTCGTACAAGACCCACTTCTCGAGCCTCGACCCGGAGTCACCTCCCGCTACCCAGGATTTCACGGCCCCGGGTACCCGTAGTTGGGGAGGTAGCGTTGGGGAGGTAGCGCTTACTCCAAAACACCAGCCAACCAGCTGTAACATTTAACAAGCGCACAGAACTGGCCCGCAGGGACCATGTAAACAACTACTAAAAGCTATTAAATAACAGGTTAAATTATTCACAAATAAAACGGCACACTGCCTTCTTTAAGATCAAGTACTTTATGTTTCGATTAACATTAATAAACATTTCTCCTCCGAAATGACGACCATGCAGACACAGATAATCAACTTCCAAATATAAATACAACAGGTCTTATCACTTAGCTGACAGATGAAGACACAGAGTCCGTTTTAACAAATATGTGCATCAGTTTTCAATGAAAAATACTGAATCTTGGATTAATCGTGGCAATACAATGAAGCGTACACAACTGATGGTAAAAGAATTACACACCTCACTAAATAAATGATTCCTACATACAAGGCTTATTACATAGCATATCACTCTGAACATCTTCAGAACTTATACACCCAATGTTTCAGCAATACACCCAATAGTGAATCCACAGGATGCATTCACAGCACAGGAAGTTTATTATGGAATAAGTCAAATAAAAATGTTCGATATATTTTAAAGCCCTACAGCAATTCTGGCAAATCTGCAGTCACATATCACGGACAAATTCACTCAACTTTTCGCTGGACGTCCGATATGGCTTGCGTAGGGTACAGCAGGTGGCAATAAGGCAGCGGGCGACCGTAGACAGCCGTGTCCGGAACTAGCGGCACGCAACCCGTGGCAGCAACAAGCCTCCTCACAGGCGACAGGAAAGGTTCAAATGGCTCTGAGCACTATGGGACTTAACTTCTGAGGTCATCAGTCCCCTAGAACTTAGACCTACTTAAACCTAACTAACCTGAGGATATCACACACATCCATGCCCGAGGCAGGATTCGAACCTGCGACCGTAACGGTCGCGCGGTTCCCGACTGACGCGCCTAGAACCGCTCAGCTACTCCGGCCGGAATGGCGCTCCGCCAAGCTGCCCCGTACACGTGGTCGGTTCCCGCTCCACCATAAGCACACTCCGGTCTCAAGTGACATGAAACGCCAACTGTTACTTTCTTCGCGATAGCCTCCAGTTAACTCCTCCGTCAAAGATAAGGCAGGCAAGACTCAGAACGCGCCACAAGCAAAGATAAGAGCGCGAAAGCGAGATACTTGCAAATACCCTGTCGCGCCTATAAAACGCCACGGCTATTAAGAATCGTGTGGATATTTTTTTCAGTTTTCTATATGCTGTTTGATAGCACCTAAGGTAAACGGTTATAGAGCAATGGTTAGTGCAGGAAGTTCAGTAGCATGGTCTACCCCTCGCTTGATCTTAATACCTTTTATTTCTGGTTATAGGGACACTAATAGGACTGGTACATGCCACACTCATTGAACATGTGCATGCATTAGAGGAGAGTGTCTACAACGTATATAACTAAATCCGAGGGTAGCCGGGCATATTCTCACAAGTTGGTGATATTTTGAGAGGGAGGACTGACAGGTGTAGGAATGAGTGGTAACAAAATTGAACACCCCTTGTAGTCTCAACAGACAGATGGCTATAGTGTAACAGAGCGGCCAATAATTCAAAAAATATTTGTTTCCAGATACAGGACCTTTTTCCTGTTTTGACCAGAAAATGAGACACTTTTTGTAATACCCTTCGTAAGAGACTGAAGAGTATTCGACGATTACAGTCACATAATCATTTCTCGGGTATTTGGCAGTAGACATTCACAAGATGACAAAAGTTTTTCTTCGGTTATCTGCTAATATTTCGCCTTTACTGCGATTCTACTGCGCGTTGCGTCGATATAAACAAGCTTGTGCCCATTCGCAGTATGAATCTTACATATCTGAGCTGTATTCTAGTTTATATGGCAGTAGAGCTTTATAAATAACCTCATCGATACACTAAGTCCTTACCTTGGTATCATACCATTCATTTCCTTCCATATATGATCCTTCATCACATCACATCACAACGCACTGGTACTCACAAATATTTATATTGCTTCATTGTTTCCAGCTGTGATTCGATAACAGCGTCGTGAAATGCTAATGTTTTATTTCGATTAGTGGAGTACACTTCTCGTTAAGAACTGATCCAGACCATCCAGTGCAGATACTAGAGAGTATCGCTCCGCTTGTGCGATTCGATTCGTGATTTCCTATCAAAAGGACCACAGTTCGTCGTAGTTCACGGTAAGCCATCGAGAAAGTGATGGTTGTCGTTCCTCAAGGAAGTGTTTTATGCCTTCCACTGTTCCCAGTCTACAGGGAGACCCACATTCTTGAAATGACGTAAGGTTTTATTGAAACCAAACAAGAGCACAAAATGACTAACAGACGGCGCTTCATGTGATAAAAAGGAATAATTAGTATGACAATCGATTTTTAGCAAATACGATGTTCTTTATAAAAAATGCTCAGTATGGCGGCCGTTATTCATCACCAATAATTGCATGAATTGAGATCTGTGGACCTGGGAGGCCAAGCATGACGGAACTGACAGCTAGCCGGCCGGAGAGGCTGAGCGGCTCTAGGCGCTTCAGTCTGGAACCGCGCCACCACTACGGTCGCTGGTTCTAATCCTGTATCGGGCATTTGGGTGTGCTATGTCCTTAGGTTGGTTAGGTTTAAGTAGTTCTAAGTTCTAGAGGACTGGTGACCTCAGAAATTAAATCCCATAGTGCTCAGAGCCATTTGAATTTTGTAGATGAACACGTCATAGAAAATTTTATTAATTGATGGTGTTTATACCAATGTCCAGGAAGTGTAAGTGAAATGCAGAATTCCTGCGGAAATTCCAAGTCCGTAGACATACTAAGCTTAGTGAATGTTGCAGTACACGTTCCAGTATAGTATTCGGATTCTAAGTCCAGGATGCAGCCATATCGACATCGAATAGCACTCCCGAGTTGTGTAGTATAACACAGCACAATGAGAACTGGCTTGTAGACGTCAGTAGCGGTGTTAAATAAGGCCCCGTAATTAATGGAGCCGGCGCCTGGCGTCGCTGTGTATTCTGGGCGGCCAATTGCTGAGTATTATGGGTGGCTAATCGCTGTTGTTTGCAGCGCACGCGCGCGTAGGCGGCCTGCGCTGTTAGTAGTTGGCCCCACTAATGTAGCGCGCCGCTGCTCGGTGCGGAGCTTTGATAGTGACGGATACCACACACACACACACACACACCTTGCACCTATCACACCTGATGCATAACCCTTTCTTCGCAGTCACAGAGTCGTAATATTTGATGCTGCAGAAACTACAAGACTCGTTTTCTTCTTCCGATTCAGCTTCGGGTGAAAAATAAGACGAATCCTCTCCTGGATTCGAACGTTTCCCTTGAATGTCCAGCACATTTGTGCTGTCTTTGACCTTCTTTCTTTGGGAGTTTTAACATGCAATTTTCCTTTACCTCCTAAAAGACTGAGGTGAAGTGGTGAAGTCAGATGGCAAGCTAAATTTCTCTCTCTCCTCGTACTAGTGATATCGGTGGATTTCGCTGGGGTCGGCGAAACAGAAAAAAATGATGAACATGCTGTTGATGTGCACTGACTTCCCGAATTTATTGCAGGATTAGGAGGAGTTTCAGCGCCTGGATTTTCTTCTTATTCTGTGGTAAGAGAACGGAACTCATCATACATTAATGTTGATTAAGGACCGAATTTACGTGGTTGTGTTTCTTTGGGATTGAAGGGGAAAATTCCCATGCAGACTCATTACTTCACAGCATTTCCTGCACTTAGCTCCATATCTTCAAGCGGCGTCTAAAATTTTACCAAAAACATATTTTGTAATGGAGGCTGAGCCATTATTGTGTTTAACTGGGCTAACTGAACATTTTAATAAAGAAGAAATGATAGAATTACATTCCGATTCAGAAAAAGCCAGGAAGGCTGATCCATATAATCTTATCATTTTTTTGATGTATACAATTTCTCAAACTTATAACATAGATCGTTAGTTGTTCTGTTGATCGACGTGGTGGATCCTATACAACTGGTAAGGGAAAGATTTATTACTAGCATTAGTGTATTCGAATAACAGATCTTATATTAAACAGGCTTAATATTGCATGGCGAATTTATATCAGCAATACTGCCTTACCTTTTCTATTTCCTTCTGGATGGTTTCTGTCTCGATCAAATACGCTTTTTGCTGGTTGTGCACGACTTGTCTAGAAACGGTCCTGTAACATAATGGCATCCAACCTGCGCACACAGGCTGATCAGTAGAATGTTTTCTTATTTCTATCCACATGATCCAGAAAGCCATACCTACCCCATATATTTTTAACTGATGTGTCAAAGCCCTATATATAGCAGAACAAATTTCATCTGTTAACTGACTCTTGGCGAGGACAAAAAAATCCACAACTATGCGACAAGGTTTTTCAAGACGAAGGAGGATTTTCGTCGCGCAGTATTAAAGTGGTTCCGCCTAAATGGACTCCAACAGAGCAAAGCTGCGATGTCTATTTTTATCATCACGTAAATAATTTGATTAACAAACGTCAAAACTGTTCCTGTCTCACCGAGAGAGAAAAAGGAATCGCATCCCGAGAAGACTGCATCACCATACAGACTTTTGTACATCACCAGCTATCCTCTCAAATATTTTGCAAAATGATGCATTACGCGTTGTTTGATGCCAAAGTGTACGAACCTTTAATGAATGTAAACCACATTTTTTTAAAACATAAATTTTAAAACACGCATGCGGTTGTAAAAAAGGGGCATTTGTATAGAATGTCGAGAAAATTACTGCTTCCCCTGTTTTTACGATGGCTATCACCCAATCAAGTGCAAATCAACAACCGTTAAAATATTAAAAGTATCTAGTCTTACAGACTACGCCGTACCATTCCTTCCTGGAAATTTATCTGGAAGCCAACTTTTCCTTTGCCTTTCCTTTTGATATCCTTTACGAAAATGTTAATAAATGCAATGTGCTGAGTATTATTTCAGTTTATTTGCAGTCTAAGTAAGGTAAATGTTGAAAATAATAAAAAGTTTCCGTTCACGCAATCGAACCCAGGACCCTCGGACTATCATTTTGTACTCTTTCCGCTGCGTCATTCGCTGCCTAGAAACTACGTTAACATAGATGGATCGGCGCCTCGCTCGACATAAGCCAGAATCGCACCTTTTTTTTTTTTTTAAAAAAAAAATCTCTTGGCCATGTGGGGCTCCCTCTTCTGTCACGTTCATTTCTGGCCAAGAACTGAGTATAGCATGAATCTCTACGAAATCGGTGATGATGAGAAGGCGGCGTCCCATGTGAGTTCAAATCAAATGGTTCAAATGGCTCTGAGTACTGTGCTACTTAACTTCTGAGGTCATCAGTCGCCTAGAACTTATAACTCCATGCCCGAGGCAGAATTTGAACCTGCGACCATAGCGGTCGCTCGGCTCCAGACTGTAGCGCCTAGAACCGCACGGCCACTCCGACCGACATGTCATGTGAGTTCGATTCGATGCCCAGCCGCGTTAAGGGCATTGTTGATATTGGCGGTGGCTGCGCTGTGTCCTAAATTTATACCTCAAAATCACATACTTACGTAATAATGTATTCTCCCGACTGCACTGTATACACACAGTGCGGAAAATTTCGTCGCTACGGCCAACGCTGTACTTGCTTTAAGTGGTGTCGATATGGCAAAGTTTGGCAGACTTGAATAAGCACTCCGCCGCAGATGGTCGATAACAGCTGCGAGCCGTCTCCGAGGCAGGAAACTCGCGTTAATTGGCGCCTACAGTACGCGCTGAGTCTCGCCGGTTACCGGAGCGTGTCCACGTGGCGATGACGCCTCCAGAGTTGGACCTGCGCCAGGCGGACCGGCACGGTCCGGCCGCCGCTAAATTGGCTGTCGCGCGGGGTTACATGGGACGCTTAATCACGGCGACAGCGATCAATTAATCATCAATCAAGCGCGCACGCTGGGCCAGCTTCCGCGTCCGGACGCCTCCATTGAGGTGCGGCGGCCACCGAAATGACTGTGTCCCGTCGGGCCATTAGCGCTCTGTCGCTACACAGCACAGCGTGACAGACGCCCGTAGGCTTACACACGAGCTGTCTACCTGAGCAGTGGACACCGCGGTTAACCAGTAATTGGTTAGCGAAAGCGCTTAAACGTACCGTAATTTTTAACCTAAAGTGACGTCCCTATCTACGAGTTGTCTCAGGAATGTTAAATGAATAACGCCATGAAAGAGAAGATACAAAGTACCGTCGTTTTCTTTTACAAATTAGTCTCTATTGACAACATTATACGACAGGCACAGTTATCTACAGTATTGGCCATTAAAATTGCTACACCACGAAGATGACGTGCTACAGACGCGAAATTTAACCGACAGGAAGAAGATGCTGTGATATGCAAATGATTAGCTTTTCAGAGCATTCACACAAGGTCGGCGCCGGTGGAGACACCTACAACGTGCTGACATGAGGAAAGTTTCCAACCGATTTTTCATACACAAACAGCAGTTGACCAGCGTTGCCTGGTGAAACGTTGTTGTGACGCCTTGTGTAAGGAGGAGAAATGCCTACCATCACGTTTCCGACTTTGATAAAGGTCGGATTGTAGCCTATCGCGATTGCGGTTTATCGTATCGCGACATTGCTGCTCGCGTTGGTCGAGATCCAATGACTGTTAGCATAATATGGAATCAGTGGGTTCAGGAGGGTAATACGGAACGCAGTGCTGGATCCCAACGGCCTCGTATTACTAGCAGTCGAGATGACAGGCATCTTATCCGCATGGCTGTAACGGATCGTGCAGCCACGTCTCGATCCCTGAGTCAACAGGTGGGGATGTTTGCAAGACAACAACCATCTGCACGAACAGTTCGACGACGTTTGCAGCAGCATGGACTATCAGCTCGGAGACCATGGCTGCGGTTACCCTTGACGCTGCATCACAGACAGGAGCGCCTGCGATGGTGTACTTAACGACGAATCTGGGTGCACGAATGGCCAAACGTCATTTTTTCGGATGAATCCAAGCTATATTTACAGCATCATGATGGTCGCATCCGTGTTTGGCGACACCGCGGTGAACGCACATTGGAAGCGTGTGTTCGTCATCGCCATACTGGCGTATCACCCGGGGTGATGGTATGGGGTGCCATTGGTTACACGTATCGGTCACTTCTTGTTCGCATTGACGGCACTTTGAACAGTGGACATTATATTTCAGATGTGTTACGACTCGTGGCTCTACCCTTCATTCGATCCATGCGAATCCCTACATTTCAGCAGGATAATGCTCGACCGCATGTTGCATGTCCTGTACGGGCCTTTCTGGATACAGAAACCACCCACTGCCAGCTGCTCCAGTTGCGACATCGAGTGAAAAATTAACTCGACATCCACGGAAAAAAGGTCCATTAAGAATAACAGATTGTGCAGTGCCATTTCCTCCAAGTTTATTTTCCAGGTTGATTATGTGTTTGTAAACTGGCATGCGATGGCGACGTTGACAATATACACGTCGACGAGGCATAGTGTTTCAATGCTGTTGCAGATAGAGCTCACAGCAGAATGTTTCCGCTGGCGTGCACTGCCCGCTTATATAGAGAAAGAATTACCTTGATTACGTAACGCACTGAGAACGGACTTAGACTCTGCAGGAACCAGCGAGAAAGCGTTATCCCGTACGCGTACTGTTGTATAACTCGCAACACGCGTCTGCTGGTGCGCCGGCCTAGCTCCGAGCCAAGCGGGTTGCGTAACAGTCCGGCTAGGGGCCCAGCGGGCAGAAGGCACTATGCTTCGTTAATTTTTAAAAATTGTTGCATCCTTGAGCCCCCGATTACCAGATGTACATCTAGCGGTTCTGGGCTGACGCCCCCGGTTGCAAGAGTCAAGGGTAGTACTTTATTAATAATTATAATACAAAGTAATATTACCAGTTACAGTTACATTCTCATACTTCCGTTGTGGGTTCGATCAAGTCTTTAGGGTATTTTCTGCCGCGAGGTATACACAGAGCCTATCTTCCACTATTCGGATATGGTCATCTACTTCTTCAAGTTGGCCGCGAAGGTATCGGCCAGTACCCCAGCTTTGGCGTCAAGTTGCATGATGTCCGACGTGTAGCGGCGGGACACGTTGCCTCCTGCGAAGGAACTGCTTGGTTGCTTGCCAAGCAGTGCCGTCTTCGATGCTCAGTCCCTGTTCTTGTGTTCCGCGACCGCGTACTGTATGGCTTGGCGCATTTGGTTGATCCGATTTTTCGTCGCCGCCTGGCGGATGACGTGCCACTCTCGGACCAGCTGGTTCTTCTCTAGATAATCTGGAGGATGTCCAGCGGTATCTGGCGGGAGAAAACCTGTGGCTTCTGCCGTCTGTGCTGCGTTCATGCATCAGCCGAACTGATCGCGAGATGCGTGAAAGCTGCGAGTGCGGCGTCCAGACATCATCAGGATCCGGCGCCGTGGCGAGCGTCTCTGACAGGTGCAGCCGGAAGTGTTCCCAGTCGGTGCTGAAGTAGGTCTTGCGTCCTGCAGGTGGTGTGGCCCCGTCAGTGCTCAGATCGAAGATCACTGGCAAGTGATCTGAGGACAGGGCCACATGTGTCGTTGCGACTGTATCATGGGTCACCCCTTTGATGATCGCGATGTTCAGGACATCCGGGCGGCCTCTCTTCGGATAGTGTGTAGGGTCTAATGGCCCAAGCACTATCGCGTCATTATCTGTGGCCACCTTAAGAAGCATCCTGCTGCTGGTTGTGGTGACCCTGGAGTTCCACTCGGGGTACTTCGCTTTGAAGTCGCCGCCGATAAAGATGCTACCGCGCATTGGCAACAGCGTCTCGAAGTCCTGTTGTCGTAGGAGATGTCTAGGCTTCCAGTAGGTGGCGATGAAGGTCACTTACCCACTGAAGTGCCGACTGCGACGCCTGTTGCTTCTAGTTACGTCAGATCTGGTAGCTACAGTTGGTGATGTCGCAGCGTTCTTCTTACGTAAACCGCAGTTCCGCCGCATGCGGTTGGTCTCTCATCACGATAGGACCTTCAGTTAGATGCCCTCGCGTTTACGCCGGGCTTTAGCCATGTCTCACAACACGAGGCACACATCCACAGCCTCGTCGCGTAAAAACTGCCTAAATTCGCCCTCCTGCTGCCTTATACTGTTTGCGTTCCAAACGCAGACGGTGAGACCTATGATGTGATTAGGCATCATGGATGTTGTTGGCTTCTCTTGTGGTGTTTGCCTGCTTGGCCGCAATGAGTGCAGACACGATCATCTGCGGTAGTTGGAGTAGCAGCTGTTTGAACTCCCGTAGCATCTCTTGTAGTTCTGCGGCCCCGGTCGTTACAGTGGTCGGAGGTGGTGTGGCGGGCGTAGGTCGGGGGAGGGGGGGGGGGGGGTGGTGTCGCGCTGTGGCGGCCTCCCTCCTCCGCGCCCACCTATCCGGCCGGCCCTGACCGGCGTCTCGTGCTCCTCTCGTGGTGGTCGGGGAACGCCTTCCGCTGCGCGGCTAGGCTACCCCCCCTACCGCGTGTTCTCGGCGTGTTGCTTTGCCGGTCTTGCAGGCGTTTCCCATGCGGCCACTGCCGCGGTCGCCGCTGATGCTGCAATAGCGTAGTTTCTTCCCGGCTGAACTCTCCTCGCTGGTGCCTGCCGCCCTTTTGCAGCTGCTATTTTGAATGCTTTACAGCCGCGGAAGCTGGCTACGTGTTCTTCATTGCAGTTGAAGCACGTGGGTATGTTCTCGATCGGGAACGGACATTCCCGGCTCAGGTGCTCCCCAGCACACTTTACGCAGCGTGGGAACTTTTTGCAGTATTTGTCCAGGTGGTCGATTTCCTGGCAATTGAATCATTGAAGGGGGCCTCTCCGTCTCCTCAGTCTTTCAACTGTGACGCCGCTGACGCTTCTCACTCTCGTTTCTTGGAAGATCCTCCTATGCTCCGGTATTTCATCACGTATGACCTGGAAGAATGGCGTGTCTGCGTTGTCTTTCGGCGACTTCATCTGGGATGCTGTCCTTATGGTGTACCCCTTATCCTCAAGAAGCTCCTTGCGGTACTGGGGGTCCTTACTGAAGGGCAGGGGGTGGAAGATCACTTTGAGCGTCTTTGTAGGTTCCGACTAGTATGTGAATCAGTTTAGACCACGGCTGTCAATGAGACCAGTAACGCTTTTGTAGCCTTCGAGTCACATATTGTGACTTTCTGTCTTCGTATTAAAGTTGTTCTTGACGACTACGAGGATCGCCTGTTCTACTTCTTTAAAGGAGCCCGGCCATTTCACCATGATAGGTGGCGGCGGGGGTCCCTTGCTTCTCTGTTGCTGGTCTGCTGTCTCCTACTCCTTTCCTTCGAGCTCAGAAAACCCGTTTTTTGACGACCATACCTGCAGCAGTGACGATCTGTACAGCTCTTCCAATCTTCTTGCGTTTGGGTATTTGAAACCCATCCGCATAACTGGTCGTCTTAGCGGCTCAGAACCCTTTCGACGCCGCCTTTCTTCGTGTTTGTTGCGTCGGTGCCGTGGTGGGAGTAACGGCAGTCGCTAGTTTCCAGTACCTTTCCGGACTCGTTTCCGCCGGGCGCTTCCTAGTGCGACTTTCCTCCAACTCCATATCCTCCGCGTTTTCAGCTTCCTCACCGTCGTTCCCCAGCATGAACTTTGCCCTCCGTTAAACGGTGTCCGCAAAGACGTCTTTTATCTGCTTTCGTGACCCGACTGCAAACCAGGAGACTGGGTCTTCAGTGGATGATGTTACCCTTTCGGGTGTCTTGATCTTGGCGAAGGCGTTCTTTGGTCCGCCCACGTCGAGTGCGAGCGTTACTGCGTAGGAGGGCATGCTCCCTGCGATAGTAATGCTGCGGTTCTGCTTCTTCTTGCTACCTTTCTGGGATCGGGTTGCTGTAGGTTGCGGACAGGGTGTAGCCGCCGGTAATGTATTACCCCTCCCCTCCCCCTCCCCCGGTCGCTGACTCCCCCCGAAACTAGCTTCCTAGATCGAAGTCGAAGTCCCATAATAGCTACCCGATCCATCAGCGTTGTCTCGTGCTTCTGCGTCTTCATCATTCGTCGTCTTCCCGGAAAGAGGCGTCGTAGGTAGCGGACAGGCCGTATCCGCCGGTATAACCTGGCGGCGACTTCCCCCGCTACTTGCGGCCTCTGCCGAGGCACTGGCCGCATAGTGCCGTCTCATCTCCCTTCCTTCCTTCCCCTGGTTCTTCACTGGCTGGTCCGTCGTAGTCAGAGGGTTGGATGGAGCCGCCGATTGAGCAAGCTCCGCCGGGCGGTAATCAGCCATTCTGCGCTCGTCCTCTAGTCCCAGGGAATCAGCCACCTCGACTTCCGGGTCACACAGCCGGTCCATATCTGTTGGGGGCCGGATGGGGCCGTCGACAGAGTAAGTTTTGCCGATCGGCGATCCGCCACACCCTTGGCTTCAGCGTCGCGTTCAGCACGGTGCGCCATCTCCGAGCTCCTCTCCGGACGGTGCGTAGCGCTAGCCGGTGCGAACTGCATCTCAGGCCTTGTTTTTAGACGGGTGCAGCGGACTGCGGAGGGAGCAACTACCGTCATCCAATCTATGCCCCTGTGGTAGCCTCTAAATGGCCACTTTCTCTGACACAATTTTCATAACAATGTTGTGTATTAATTTAGAATCTTGGTAATTTTTGTATGAATGTAATTAAATTGCCTATAATCACAGAAAAAGATTTATCTCGACTGCATTTATACTTTGCCGTCTAGAATTTTTAGAACGGAACTGACACCAGAATATATCATCTGAACTACATCTTTAATAGACCTTGTATTGATTGTTATTTACATGAGTCTTGAGACTTGTTATGTCTTCATTATTTAATGTGTTTAATTACGTGCTGTAGTCAGAACTGTCTGTCATTAATGTAAATGTTACTAAATCTACTACAAATAAGGACGTTTTTGCTGCAAATTTAATTCTCAGTAAATTACTCGAAAACTATTAGAGGTACCCCAATGGGGTCACATACTTGTTTTTTTTTTATATCGTACTGAAAGTTCTTAAAGATTTTCATCTTTCTAAATCTAATATTTAGCAACCTGGATTGTTTTGTAAAACGATGTATTTAGGGAAAGATATTTATCTGATCACTCTGAGATTTGACAGTTTAAACATTAATATACTGAAGCATATATTGACAAAATTTGGAAACGCCACTTTAATTTTTTATTTAAATCTTAAATTATGGTGAAATACTTGTATGCTAGGCACAGACGCTTTATGGTGACATGGCGCTAGTAGCAGTGAACTGGGGTAACTCCCGGCACACTCGCTCAACTCTGCGTCTCTCAAATGACACAGCGCTTGTTTCGCCACAGCGTTACGCCTTATAAAGCGAATGTATGAACATCTGCCTCACATAGTTCACCCACTACACACACACACACTCTGTAGGTGTATCCATGATAGCAAACTTCAAACGTATACGATCACATATGATTAATTATGTCATGGGAATGCCTTCTCCAAGCTCCAGTTAGCCTCCGCAATAGGTATTCCGGTTATCGCTGAAACAACCAATTTTCGGTTATACCGTTTTGCTTTCGTCTTTAGTGTAACCTCATTGAAAAATCTCAAGGTAACAGGTATCTGAAATAACCGATTTTCGAATATTTTTAATTTCTCTTATTTCCAGTAATAACACCAGGCTTCCAACAAAGATTGAAAAATTGAAATTATTGTGAAGGAGTAGGCGATCTCGATCAATATCGAGTTAACGCTGTGGTAGAAATCGATCTCAGTTCCTCCAAGGAAGATGGCGAAGGTGAAGGAGACGGCCGTGGCATCGTTACTTCTGAAGGTACCAGTTTTTCCCCTCTGAAGCATCTACAGTATTAAGGATAATGTTATCCCAAAACTATAGCACCCCAGTGATTTCTTCTTATCTGGTGTCCTCCACTTTTAGTCATTTGATGCAAATTAAGCATCGTACTTCATAGGTACTACACTTAAAACTAGGGATGATGACAATCTGCAACACAGTGGAAGTCGATGGACGACACTGAGAAGTGTGGTCACGATTTATACTCTGCACGTAAACGTGTACGGACTAATAAGCCACGCCACTCAGCAACAGGTATATTCTTATCTCTGTAGTTCTGTTCTGATCGTACGTTCGTTACTCGTTTCTAACTGTCGGCGTTGTTTTGAAATAGCACTTATTGCCTTCCCATTTTCTGTAACAACCGCTGTTTCAACGCAATGGAAAATCTTTGAATTAACATTGCGCGTGTTTTAAAAAGTTTTATTAAAAGAAATCTGCACTGCTTCTGTTACACATTGATACACCGTTGTTATTATCCGTTAACTAGTAAAAAAATTAAGAAACCTTTTATAATTGCTACCAAACAAATACCGAAAAATACCGGTTATTCAGAACAAAAGTCCCACTATCAGGTTTAACCGGCAGGTTTTTTAAATTCCTTTTTCACAATAGAAATTCCTTCATTATTTACTTTGCATTAAAGAAACCAAGGAATTGACAACATAACACAGGCTACAACACAGCTGTAGGTCCTCTGCCAGTTCAGAAGTGAAGAGTCCAGATATCAAGTGATCTGCAAACAATAGGCCTAAGTAAGTAGGCATATTTTAATTTCCATGATTTTTAAATGGGAGTGCAGTGTGTGGCTGATGGTCGTGTGACTAGGGAGAGCGGCGTTGCAGAAGAGGCATGTCTTGTAACAAGTGTACACCCTAAATGCCTTATTTTCCGAAAAGGTAGCACTCGTGATCGTTAAATAAGCAGCAAAAATTGCCTAATTGACTTATTATATCGTAATAAAACACCTACAAAAAGAAATATAATTTATTTTTTGTAATTTTAAAAATATAAGTGGTCAAAGAAAACTCTTTTGCTTTCTAAGGTTTAATTATGGGCTAGTATCGATGTCGATGGTGGAAGGACCCATCTAATATCTGATTGCACTCAGGGTCAATGGTCTCAGAATGACTGAGAACCACTACTTTATACGATCGCACCCTCTTCATCAGACAACGATATGGAACTCAAAGCTATTCACGCTGCACCGAAAGGGCAGCTCGTAGCCACATCACACGGAAACTTTGGCCGTCTATCGGCCGTGAAACAGGTAGTCTGCAGATGTAGAGAAAGTACTTACTCTGTTTCACGACTTCAAAAAACTATTTATTCATACGGATATATAGCAGTCAAATCCTTCCACAGCAAACCCTCTTCTTGGATAGGGAGTCGGGAGGGGCGAGGAGGGGGGGGGGGGAGTATTGCAAAGAATCACTCAGATTAAAACATGCCAACGTGATTGAACATATTCATCAGATGATGAAGTGTTGCCGGTTAAGAGTCATGCAGTGGAGCGAAATGACTTGAAAAGGTCACTTTTAATCAGTCTAGTTTATTTTGTTGATGCAGAGTATTTGAAATAATCGGAGGTCAGTTATACTCCTAAAAAACAGAATTTATTGAAAGTGTCGTATAACGGGAAAAAAATCTTGAAACTAACAATCGTGGAATCTCAATTACTCACAAAAATGGTAAAAGAGGGTTAAACTCGGGTGTGCAACACCATTAAATTAATTCTTAAAAAGAACACTCTTGCAAAGAAGATAATTTGTCAAACAAGATTATACCACCATTAATTATGAGCAGTTGAAACTAGCAATGTGAATGGGGCATTTCAATGGATATGAGCTGCTCAGAGATGCAATTAAAGGAAAATCTTGACTACTAAATTCCAACTCTGAATTGGTACAAATTGGAGCACAAGTTCCGATACTAAGGGCATGCAAGATGCGACTTGCTCAGAGGTAAAAGGACTGCGCTGCTGCCAATTTGCGACCCTTACTCGAACATCAAGCTCGCCCAAGGCTGCAGACCAGCGTCTCGATGATCGAAAGTCGGGTCTCGGGGGCCCACGTGCCGCTCTCCGCCCTGCTTACAACCACCAACTCTCACTCCAGAGCACAGCATCTTGGCGGATAGAATCTATCATGATTACCATAATGACAGCCCAGAATTTTTTTTTCCCAGCACGATTAACAGGAGAGAAACTGTCAAAATCCTTGAACGGCACCCACTGTGTATTCCTTAATTGTCTGAAGGACCAGTTGCAACCTCACCGCTAATTGGGTAAAACAAAATTGGGGCTGGGCGGCTGTTGGGGCTCCTAGAACACGAAAAGTTGTCACGCTGTGCAAAAACAAAATAGCAAGTTGAATATTTCAGTGCCCTGCAGAGGGGAGAAGACTCGTCACGCTAGTGAACACTTTCAGGACTCAACGGAACTTCCTGACTTGGAGGGCGCGCTCTGTCCTCGGGACAGACAAGAGCAGCCACAGACGTCCTATGCGTTCTTAGAACTTAGCGGTCCCTGAGAAGCCATCTGTTCCGAAACAGCCAGCACCCTCAGGAACATTGCCAACTCATCTGTGCTGTTTATACGAGAGAAAATTGTGCCTTGGCTGTCACGATTACTAAATGTGTCCATTCTCTCAGCTTAGTTAAGGAAACACAGATTTTTCAGATGGTATAAAGATCACATAGAGACATGTAACACACAAGTTAGGGTACAACACAAACAAATGCAGAGACTTTCAAATTTAGTCTATTTTGTCTATGAAAAATAGTTTCCTCCCCCAGTTTTGACCAATGGAAATTCTGAGAAACTGATATTTATTGAGATAATTATAACTGTAAATTGAATTTTAACCATATATTATTTAAAGTTAATTCTGTAAATAAAGGATACCATTGAATAACGGAAGTTTGCCTCGGCCGAAAGACAAATGTCAAACTGGAAGTTCCCACACAAACATTCCGATTTGGGACTCCTTCTATCCCACTACCCAATAGCCTTTTATCTGTCTGAAAGACTCTTACTTTACAACGGGTCAAAATTCAAACACTCCGTGTCCAAAGAAATTTTGGACTTGCAGCCAGTCGTCGTCAACTGAACGATATTTGGACTGAGTACCTGAAAGTCACCGTCAGGTGAACCATCGAATACTGTCGAGGACGACGTCGGATCCGCATATAGCGCGCTCTGAGTATTCCACCTATGGGTCAAAATCAAGTTGATAGACAGACGCCTTTAACTGAACCGCTTGTGGAACCACGGATATCAGCTGTCATCAGCATTGTCACTCGCCGCGGCGTCGGCGCACTCTGTTGTCTCCAACCCGTGCAAATCATGGAGACGATAGGATCCAACATTATACACCTGGTAACCGTTGCCATGACTCCTCAGATTTGCCGCCATGCCTATTTCCACGGTTTATGTATTAATAGTTTCCCAAAAAGATGTTGTTACCCCCCTGTTTAATAAACTCCACTGAATGTCGATGTGTTGGGACGGTTACCAAGCGTTGTGTGTGTACCAGAGATACGAAAGCCGTCTCAAGTACATTCCCGTCCGGTGGATATTGTCTCTCCTATAGGAAACACAGGGCCCATAATTACTCGTCTACTTGACAATGAGTGGTCTGACAGTGATAGGTCTAGACATCATCTACACCGTAGACAGAGGTCACGCAGAACTCAGGATGCTGCACCAGTCCAACGAATCAATACGTTCGAGGTGCTCTCCTCCACTGAAACAGAAATTGATCCTGTGTGACTTGTTTCACCTGTTGGGAAACATGCTGTGTATTGTGTCAAGAGGTAGCGAAGAGGTGGCGGTCTACTAACCGTCGGCAGTACAAACGTACGGCGAATAATGGGACGCCTTAGCTAAACGGCAGCAAGGGATGGAGAGAAACACCAGGTGCAACACCGAAATGGAAACCATTCGAGAAACTTCGTAGAACATTCGTGCTTTCCTTAAATTTCCACCCACATGGCTGAGAAATTTTTTATTGTACAGGCTGTCCCAGGAGGAATAATCAATGTTCAAGGATATGACAACATGTACTCCAAAAAGCGTACCTGATAAACTATGAGCACTTCTTCGTCTTCGGTAATGTGAAACATATCTTGCCTACTGCAAGCTCTTTGATTTATATGTTTCGAGAGGAGTAGTATCGGCGAAAAAAAAAAAAAAATATTCGAGTGAACTTGGGCTCTAAAGCGCACACTTTAAGAGCCATGAGCACTGTGAAACGCATCTCTTCTAATGAACAGGGCTCATACGCTACGCGAACAAAAGTATTCGGACACCTGGCTGAAAATGACTTACAAGTTCGTGGCGCCCTCCATCGGTAATACTGAAATTCAATATGGTGTTGGACCACCTTTAGCTTTGGTGAAGCTTCCACGCTCGCAGGTATACGTTCAATCAGGTGTTGGAAGGTTTCTTGGGGAATGGCAGTCCATTCTTCACGGAGTGCTGCACTGAAAAGAGGTATCGATGTCGGTAGGAGAGGCCTGGCACTAAATCGGCGTTCCAAAACATCCCAAAGATGTTCTATAGGATTCAGGTGAGGACTCTGTACAGGCCAGTCCATTAAAGGGATGTTATTCTCGTGTAACCAGTCCGCCGCAGGCCGTGCATTATGAACAGGTGTTCGATCTCGTTGAAAGATGTAATAGCCATCCCAGAATGGATCTTCAACAGTGGTAAGCAAGAAGGTGTTTAAAGCATCAATGTAGGCCTGTGCTCTGATAGTGCCACGCAAAACAACAAGGGGTGCAAGCCCCCTTCAGGAAAAATATCTTTAGCATAGCCCAAGGTTTCGATCAGATCGTAAGGTAACAGTTTTGATGTGAATGAGCGACACCAAGGGATTCAATATGGAAAGGAACTTTTTAAAGACTATGTTTGTGACTTCTACATCTACGTCTACATGACTACTCTGTAATTCACAGAAAGTGTTTGGCATGGGTTCATCTAACCACTTTTTCTCTAGCGTTCTTCTTCCGAATAGCTTCAAATCTTCCCATGCAAGCTCTGATTTCTCTTATTTTATTAGTTGCTTATTTCTCCTTTTGTAAATGGGAGTCAACTAAATATTTCTACAGTTGGGGGAGAAAGCTGGTGACTGACATTGCGTGAAAAGATCTCGCCGCAACGAGAAGTGCTTTTGTTTTTATGATCGCCACACCAACTCGAGTATCATAAGCGTGACACTCCGTCTATCCTATCTGGTTAGGAGTCCATACGCGCAGCAATATTCCAGAAGAGGGCGGACAAGCGTAGTTCTGCCTCTTGATCAGATTCGTTGCATTGTCTAAGACTCAGATCATGTATAGGTGGCTATATCGTTGAACGCACTTCTTGTAGCAACACTGATCCGTAACCTAACCCGAAGTGTAGCTTAAGTTAAAATAAAATAATCTGTTTATTTATTGGCGATGCCAACGAAGCTGACATTGTGACAAGAATCACAACGACGTTTACCGAACAGCTCAAGCAGTTATTCAGAAGACAGTTAGTGATCGTCTAACATAACTTTGATGTATCATTTAAGCTACGCGCATGGTGGACCAAAATATGGAAACACCAAAAACACGCCATATTACCGTGCCTAATACAGTGTAGGAAAAGCGTTAGCATTCAAAAGAGCTTCCAGTCATGAATTTGAGTTAATTATCTTTGCATCAAATTTCCTAAATTATTAAAAAACCAAAAACGCACCTCGATTGCGTAAAAAGCACCTAGTCATAAGTGTTAACCCAGGTTTCGGGGTAGATAACTACACCTTCTTCAGAACAACAATAAAATCCACAAGTGCCTAAGAATACCTTTGTCAATGATTAAAACGACACCATAGCTATACATTTACAAACGAAAAAGAAAAGGAAAAGACAAACAGTACATATGTACAAAGTCAAAACCACTACTTAACTTAATGGAGTGCGCACCACCTCACACCGGCCTATGTTCGATGGGCCATGACCCGCCATAAACTGCAGCTACAAACGGTCGCTCTCCTATTTAGCTTGTCTCTTGTTCTATCCATTTCATTTCTTGATATACGTTGATACACGGTTGGGAATATATGGGCTATTTAGCCCCGACCCATGTATAAACTTTTTCGTATTCGTATGTGCATGGGCATTCAAGTAACTTCCCTTGTGTTGCTCATGTGCATAGATAGCGGGTCAGCTTGTAAGTGAGCGACCATTTGTAGCTGCAGTTTATGGCGGGTCATGGCCCATCGAACATAGGCCGGTGTGAGGTGGAGCGTACATCATTAAGTTAAGTAGTGGTTTTGACTTTGTACATATGTAATGTTTGTCTTTTCCTTTTTTCGTTTATAAAAGTATAGCTATGGTGTCCTTTTAATCATGGACAAAGGTCTTCTTAGGCACTTGTGGGTTTTATTATTGTTCTGAAGAAGGTGTAGTTATCTACGCCGAAACCTGGGTTAACATTTAACACTAGGTGCTTTTTTCACAATCGAGGCGGGTTTTTAGTTTTTTAATATATTAACCAACTATTGCTGCCGCGCTGCCTTGCTGAAGGTTCTTAATTTCCTAAATTAGCTATATTTATCACGGCAAGTGCATTTAGATTCTTTCACGTCAAATAGTATGCAACGTTTTGCTAAGAAATAACGGTGATGGGGAATGATCCTACTTATGGTTAATAACTTGGATAAATCATTATTACTGAACGCTAGTTACAGTTTACTAGAAATTATTGTAAAGATAGAAATTAATGAATCTACGACACTGGCAAGTCTTTTACAAAACTACAGGCTTACTATCGGGTGAGCTGCAGATGGTGCGGAATAATGCATTCCGTGGTAACAATAGTTGGTAAAAGGCTGTTTCTTCAGTAACGAGCAATTTATATTAACTTCGGCCACACCATTCTCTCCTTCCATTATCCTATTTTCAGACTCATCTTCATTAACGATGTACCCTGTCCCAGTTGTATGCTCGCTAATTAAACATTTACAGTACCTTGCTACACTTTGCATAGCACACCGACAATGCACTTCATTACGCACGTTACCACTGACACTTAGCGGTGCTCGACCACTATTCACCTACAAATCTGTGCCTGCCTGCGTGTGGTTGCGCCTCAGCGACATGAGGCCTATACTCTTAAAAATTTCTTTGGATTCTGCATAATGTAAGTTCACTGACTTCTCCAGCGTTTCTACTATTGTATTTTATGATATTGTTTTTGAACAACTTGTCACAAATACCGATTACAGTTCTTTCATTAATGATCATTACCAAAAATTAATAAGATAGTACATTTATGTTCAAAAATTTACAACCAGGATTGCAAAAAAATAATGGAGTGATAGTTATTAGCCATTGTGTTTTAATGCTATACACTGTTCTGACCCCGACTGACACTTACAACGTACTGAGGACACTGCGCAGGTGCCGTTCGTGGTCATGTACAACAGCACAACCTGCAGGCTTGGTTAGCATCTACATTTATGTTCAAGCAAGAATTTTACGCTATGTTTCCATGTTTCTGTCCAACCCCTTTTATATCGTATGCCACAATTGTTTCTATTGTTATTGCGATTATAATCCGAAATGAAGTAGGTGTTGACAAATGTGAAAATTACCGAACTATCAGTTTAATAAGTCACAGCTGCAAAATAATAACGCGAATTCTTTACAGACAAATGGAAAAACTGGTAGAAGCCGACCTCGGGGAAGATCAGTTTCGATTCCGTAGAAATATTGGAACACGTGAGGCAATACTGACCTTACGACTTATCTTAGAAGAAAGATAAAGGAAAGGCAAACCTACGTTTCTAGCATTTGTAGACTTAGAGAAAGCTTGTGACAATGTTGACTGGAATACTCTCTTTCAAATTCTGAAGGTGACAGGGGTAATATACAGGGAGCGAAAGGCTATTTACAATTTGTACAGAAACCAGATGGCAGTTTTAAGAGTCGAGGGACATGAAAGGGAAGCAGTGGTTGGGAAGGGAGTGAGACAGGGTTATAGCCTCTCCCCGATGTTATTCAATCTGTGTATTGAGCAAGCAGTAAAGGAAACAAAAGAAAAATCCGGAGTAGGTATTAAAATCCACGGAGAAGAAATAAAAACTCTGAGGTTTGCCGATGACATTGTAATTCTGTCAGAAACAGCAAAGGACTTAAAAGAGCAATTGAATGGAATGGACAGTGTCTTGAAAGGAAGATATAAGATGAACATCAACAAAAGCAAAACGAGGATAATGGAATGTGGTCGAATTAAGTCGGGCGATGCTGAGGGAATTAGATTAGAAAATGAGACACTTAAAGTAGTAAAGGAGTTTTGCTATTTGGGGAGCAAAATAAATAATGATGGTCGAAGTAGAGACGATATCAAATGTAGACTTGCAATGGCAAGGAAAGCGTTTCTGAAGAAGAGAAATTTGTTAACATCGAGTATAGATTTGAATGTCAGGAAGTCGTTTCTGAAAGTATTTGTATGGAGTGTAGCCATGTATGGAAGTGAAACATGGACGATAAATAGTTTGGACAAGAAGAGAAAGAAGCTTTCGAAATGTGGTGCTATAGAAGAATGCTGAAAATTAGATGGGTAGATCACATAACTAATGAGAAGGTATTGAACAGAATTGGGGAGAACAGGAATTTGTCGCACAAATTGGCAAGAAGAAGGGACCGGTTGGTAGGACATGTTCTGAGGAATCAAGGGATGACAAATTTAGCACTGGAGGGCAGCGTGGAGGGTAAAAATCGTAGAGGGAGACCAAGAGATGAATACAGTAAGCAGATTCAGAAGGATGTAGGTTGCAGTAAGTACTGGGAGATGAAGAAGCTTGCACAGGGTAGGGTAGCATGGAGAGCTGCATGAAACCAGTCTCAGGACTGAAGAACACAACAACAATAACAACAACAATTGTGACTATTGTTTTAACATCTATGGATAACATCACTGCTTTTCGAATATATTGCGCATTCTGTGTTTATATTGACGATGGGACTGGGTCGAACTGCTTTCTTGCCAAAAACATTCGAAAGCCAAGTGGCTTAAATATTTATTTTCTTCTTTGGTTAAGATCACTGTTTTTCGAATATATTGTGAATTCTGTCTGTATATTCCGGATGGAATTGGATCGAACTGCTTCCTTGCTAACAACATTCGAAAGCCAATATAGCTTAAATTTGTTTGTATTTAAAACAACCGGTTTCGACTGACTTTTCTGTCCTCTAAAGACCTTAAAAAATCTTTTTGTTATGAAGCGTGTTCGTTTTAAGTTGGACCTCAGGAAAAGTTGCCATTCATTGCTGTGATGTGTGCGTGGCTCACGGTGCTTACTCGTCGTCTACTTACAGTTCCCTTGAGTTCCCTCACATATCACGAAGAGCCTTGCTGACAATGTTCTGCTAAGCATATCAATAGCAGAACTACCACTTATCTGACTAGTAAAAATTACTTTCAAATGTAAGATCCTGAAAGCACAGAGTATAAGCAGAGGCAGAGTCACTCTCTTAAGAAACTCTAAATTCACATTGACTAAGGCTATCCGTTTATTACATAGCTCTAATAAACCCTCCACGACATTAGCTTGGAAACAAAGTACACGTGGAAAAGGAAAGCTACTACTGCAATTTCAAAATTTTGTACATTAGAATAAAAGACATATAGTATTAATATTTTATAAAGAATTTTAATAGAGCGGAAATGTTACAGTCCAACCTGGAAAGGTTTTTAATGCCTCTCAGGCACTAGGTGTGTGTGTATTAAATAAATGAGACCCCGATTTGTTGTAAATGTTATTATCGAATATGTGAGAACTGAATTTTTCACTTTCATTAACATATTTATTGAAAATAAAATATTTTACGAATTTAATACCATGGTTATACTTCACACTGTCAGCGCCAAACGTAGGCGTCAGCTTACAGTGTGCACGCCAATATGTACGCTTTATAACAAGTATTGCTTGCCGAAGTAACATACATGCTCTCTGCAGTGGCGATTAAACCGCACAGATAATTATGAAACTTCTAACTAATAACGTCTGAACTGGAATTACAGAAACGCAGTTCGCTGAAAACCTATTTTGCGAGGATTTGCGTGTAATGTACTGTGAGAAATAAACGGTTAGCGAATCCTTAATAGCGTGGCGCCAGGCTGTATCTCACCTCCCTCCCTATTTTAACGACTATTAGTCTATTTTGATCTACGTAATTACCTTCCTAATCCGAACAATGGCTGTTTCAGATTTACGAATTAGGAAACTAATTTAACTGGTAAATGACTGAATGAAATGACTTTTTGTGTAGTTTCTTCTGTCGTATTCTTTTGCTTTGTCCTTTTTACCATCGGTAATATTTATCCCTCATATAAATGCTTTTATTCTAATGAGCAGCAGCGGAAAGAAAGTACTGATTTGTGCAATTTTGTTAACAGCGAATTCATCGCTCAATTCTTGAAATGAGTACTGTAACGAGAGCCTTAGGTCACTTCGCTGAGACATTGCGGGCTCCCAATACACGCTTACTGTCAGACCATGAACTGGTGACACATATTACATTCCGTTCCGAAGACACCAGACATGTCACCGATTATCTTTGTGATCTTTTGTTACAGCTATAGAGCTAGATCTTCGTGAAGACTGCTTATCTAAGATACGTTTAAAATGGGATTCGTTTCTATTGCTGTGCAGATTAGTGCACAGGTTACGGTTCTATATTTACAAAGAACAACCTGACTCACTGATTGACATACAAAATGACAATCTCAACCTCCACTTACATTAGAACATTCATCTCTCACTGTCCCTGATCAACTGATTGCTCCTTTGCTGCCTCATGCAATTCCAGGATTTTTCAGTAATATCAATTCTTCGTTATTTAATGTTGCATTCGATAATTTGACCATGATGTTAACGACCTTCATCGTGTATATTAATATCATACACTAACTCCAACGATAACTTCGATTTTTTCACAAAAAAATATTTCTGTGTACCTTTGATTGCATTTGTGTGGTACTGGACGAATACAACAATGTAAAATCTACATATTATAGAACGATGCACCTGACTGCTTTAGAACTATATTAAAATTATAGCTCATTATTAATTAGTTGTTATATTGATCCCCAGTGTTGCTAATTTTGCTGCATTTTATTGAATTACGGCACTGGACTCATCACACCAGCCAATAGGCGTAGGAATCGCGTGGTCTTATCTGTTAGCAATCCACGGACCTAATTATTTTTTTCTGCATTACGCAGAAAGTAAAATTATTTGAAGCATCTTAGTACCGAGAAGAAAAGGTGCAATACGTTTCCGAAAGCGTAATGCGGAAACCGACAGGCAGACCATTAAAATCTGGCAGCCAATTCGAGTGCAAAGAATAGTACTCACGGGACACTTAGAAATAATGGACCGAAACAGGCCAATTCATCAAATTCAAAAATTACTGAGGAATAAGATTTCTAGTCCAATCTGGTGCGAGCAAACAAAAAAAGACGTTGAAGAATTATAATGGCCAAATTTACAAGATCGTGACTGAATTACACAAACATGTGGTTTCAAGGAAGAAGAAAGAACCACCAAACCACAGAGAAAGACAGTGCAACGAAAGACTCACTCATTGCGCATAACTTTGGGCTAAAAGATTGGCTAACGGGTGCACATTTTGCGCGATCCCAAAAGAGAAATTGGAGAAAGAAGATAAATATAATGTGTGTATTCGAGTTTTGTTCTTTTATTAGAGTATGATAGTAAAGTGTTACTTGTTTCATAGGTCTTAAAGAGAAACTGTAACAAATTTATCTTTGGTTCACAAAATATAAATTTAATGAAAACAAAAACAATTACGATGTAGTTTAATCGAATTCTTGGAGATGGCGCACCTAATCCTTCAATACTTATGAAAAAAATAACGCACACAAGGATGAGTTGTGTAACATAAACGAAAGTTGATATTCGTGTCTCTACATCAGAAGGATGACGTATATTCAAATTTCACTCCAGGCGCATAGGAGCGCGGCTACTAGCGCCACAATGAGGATGCAAATCAGGTTTGCTTTGAATGCACTCTGTTACGGTCTTGGGCGTTAGTTACCTTTGAGATTAAACATTGTGAGTTGATGTTAGTCAACAATCCAAAGACGCCATTGCCAACATCTCACTGAGTATGGACGAGGTCGTGTGATAGGGATGCGAGAAGCTGGATGTTGCTTCTGCTAAATGCAGGGAACGAGCGAGATAGTGCAGTGGTTAGTACACTGGACTCGCATTCGGGAGGGCGACGGATGAAACACACCTCCGCTAATCCTGATTTAGGTTTTCCGTGACTTCCCTAAATCGCTTCAGGCAAATGCTGCGATGGTTCCTTTGAAAGGGCACGACCGACTTCCTTCCCCATTCTTCACTAATCCGATGGGACCGAAGCCTTCTTCTCTATTTGGTCCCCCCTCCACAACAAACATGCAACATGCAACTTAGCACGAATATAGCCACTGCGTATGATTGTTGGCAACAATCTAGGAAGGTCGGTGTCCGGACGGCCTCGTGACACTACCGAGAGGGTACATCGTTGTGTGCGGCGTATGGCTGTGGCGCATCGTACTGCATCTGCAGCAGCAATATGAACAGCAGTTGGCACCACACAACGAACTGTTATAAATCGTTTACTTCTCGAAAAGCTCCGAACGAGACTACCGATAACGTGCGTTTCACGGAGTCAAAACCACCATCATTTACGAATTCAGTGGTGTCAAGCGAGAGCTCGTTGGAGAGCAGGGCGGAGGTCTGTTGGGTTTTATGATGATAGCTGGTTCTTCCTCGGTGTCAGTGATCGCTGTGTCTTGTTTATGAGGAGGCCAGCAAAGGGCCTGCAATCCCACGTGACAGCATGCTACACACACTGGACGCAAATATGGTGTTACGGTCTGGAAAGTTATTTAGTATGACAGCAGGAGTAGTCTCATGGTTACCCCACGAGCCATGACTGCAAATTTGTACGTAAGTGTGATGATTCGACCTTTTATGCTGCCATTCATGAATATTTACAAATATCTTTATTCCTTCAATACTGTGTGAGTTTACGAGCATTTCGCTCTCATTTAAATATATGAGCGAAAGAGTCAGCGTAAAGGAATTGTGAAACGAAGAATGTCGTCTAGGACGGCGTGCCACAAAGGGCGCAGATTCACCACGAGGTGGGGAGACTCACAGGCTTCTATTGTCTAATGAGGCCTAAGCACTGTAGTGTGCGAGTGAGACAGACGAGAACCTACGTCATAGGGAAACCCATTAGAAGGGCCAGGGGGATGTAGCAGTGTTGAATATGGCGGACATAAGATCGTCCATAAAGGGAAACATTTATGAAAACTATTTAATTCTGCCGGTCGGAGTGGTCGAGCGGTTCTAGGCGCTTCAGTCTGGAACCGCGCGACCGCTACGGCCGCAGGTTCGCCTCCTGTGTGTGATGTCCTTAGGTTAGTTAGGTTTAAGTAGTTCTGAGTTCTAGGGGACTGGTGACCTCAGAAGTTAAGTTCCATAGTGCTCAGAGCCATTTATTTAATTCTGTAGTACTGCAGGGAATGAAGCCACAGTTATTTTAATTTACCATACTTCATAAATTTTCATCGTTGTGCACTCACCCTCGTAATGCCAATTGAGGAGCTACTCGACGTGATAGCAGCGGCACCGGTCAAAGAAAACCATAGTAACGACCGGGAGAGCGGTGTGCTGACCACACGCCCCTCCTATCCGCATCCTTATCTGAGGATGACACGGCGGTCGGTTGGTCCAGATGGGCCAATTGTGGCCTGAAGACGGACTGCGTATAAATTTCCATGGTGATCCCAATAAAACTTGAATTGATCTATAATGATTTGTACCAAAAACCTGAACGCTAAGATCTGAACGCTTTGGTCGATCTTAACGATCGATATTTCATATAGAAGCGCATCATTAAAATGACAAACTTTGTAAATATCAACTCTACAAATTTATTTGTTTAGAAATATAGTAAATTTAAATTATCAGTATTTTCAGTTAAGCATAAGATCATCATCATAGAAATTGATTCGGTTCAATCCGAAATAGCTTCGGTTATGAAAGACGAAGTAGGTAGAGTGGGTAATAGACTCGGGAACCGAAGGACGCAAAATTAAAAGCCATTCGGGATAGAATGGGCAAAATTTCTGATGAAGCTTTGGTACTTGATTCTAAGGTAGATCAAGCGGAGATAATTTCAGTGATAAGGTGGAGAAGTTTCAGGCAGATCTGAGAGGCAACGCAAGAAATTGTATGAGTAGGCAAGATGATCTAATGGCTGAGACTACAAATGTTATTAGCAATTTATCCGTTTGAATAGGTAAAGGGGAGAAAGAGATAGATAAAATAAATGAACAAGTAGAATCTGGTATTAGAATTGCAAATAATGAAATTAAAAATCAAATCAACGAAATAAAAAGTGAACTGAATTCTTTAGCTGCACAGCAAACCTCTACAATGATCAGTGTTCCGTGGATGAACTCGGGAACGGTCAAGTGATTTGGAGACGACTGGCAGTATCTCCCAGTGAACTTTCTAGCAGCGTGCAGGGATGATTTTATAAGGGGAATGACCGACGGGGCGAAAATAACATCCGTGAAAAGACATTTGCAAAGTGAGCCGCAGTCGTGAACAAATATACACAGTGATTCGTTCACTACCTACGAAATATCTGAAAGCAGTTTCCTCGATGCAAGAATTTTGTAAACGTGAACTTGCGAGATTAATGCATGTGAGACATCCATTGGGAGTCCTTACTGAAATTACGACGTTGAAAAGGCGGTTACCGGAAAATTTACAGTGGGATCTAGTGCACAGTCCTAGCTACTCAATAGACGAATTTTTGGACTTTGTAGAAAAATTAGAACGCGCGTTGAAATTTAAACCTCAATGTAAGCAGACAAATAGTTTTCGGAGTGGAAATCACAACTATAGTACGAGTAACTACAATGAAAGACATCTGGGAAGTTATAAACGGAACGCAAACAAAAGTTTTGATAAGGGAATGGCAACAGGAACACATCTGATGTTAAATTTCAAAGGGGTAATGGGAACAGATACTTTCGTGACAGGGACCAACACCAAGAACTTAGATTTGAGGGGCCTGCACCTGGCGAAATGAACGAGCGTAATGGTGGATCGGGAAACGAGGTTTCGCCGCATCTCAGGTCTGGAGATGGCAAAGTAAACCGGCGATGAATAGGACGCGAGTAAATGGAAATATGATAGATGTTAAGAAATCGGCAGAAAGGCGTCAGAATTTTGAAATGAAATTGGTAAGAGATGAGAATCAAAGAGGTAAATTTTCAAATCAGATCCCACATAAAAGGCATGATTCTAAGATAATGAAAGATAACGATAAAGGAGATGATGACGATTTAGGGCTAAATGATTTGTTTTATGAACGTGAGACGAAAGAGTGTGTGAATGTTAATACAATGAAAGATTCTATGTGCCAAAAGTAGGCTGAGGTGAAGCAGAATTTTGTGGAGTAAGATGGCATAGAAAATTCTAAAGAGGTACTAACCAACGGTAACGATTATAGTTATGCAGGTGATGTTGTTTCCTGTGATAGTGTGACGTCGAAAGCTGTTACGGACGTTAATAAGGGTGGCGTAGCACTAATCTTTTCAGCTGTTGATGAATTTGTGTGTGTGTCGGCGGATATTGCTGAACAAATTTTGAAGGAAGTTAGTAATGATGTTTTATGTGCTGAAGTTACGAGAGTTGAAGCTGCTGGTATTGATACTTCAGAGGAAGGAATTTGCTTATCTTTCTACTAATGGAGATGGACCCGAAAGCCTGGATGGAGCTGTGGATCTTGAATGTTTGTTTGAACGAATGTCGAACTGAATTTGATATTTGATGTGCGATCTGAAATTAATGTTGCGCAGGAGTGTGTAGGAGAGAAAAAGGTATTATGCTCAGGTTTAAATCAAAATGCAGCAGAATTTAATGGTGCTGTTGATCCTGAAATTGTACGATGGTGTAACTATAATTTATGTGATGTAACGGCAGAGGATGTTGAAACTATAAATGGTTCTTATATTGTTGATTTATCGACAGAGGTAAATGAAGTTTTCTGTAGCGAGTTACATGATATATCAGAGGCTGTTGAAAGTGTTGTTTGTAAAGGTGTTTGTAAAAATGTGGATGTGAAAAGTAATGCTTTATTTCATGATAATGATGTTGTAGCTACTAACGTTGATAATTTTAAGGGAAAATACAATGAGTTTGATTCTAGTATAGAAAGTGATATCTGTACAGAATGGTATCTTAAGGAGGAATGTAACTGGTTGGATATGGTACGGTATAACATTAAGATCGTTACTGCCTCATTTGTGGACTCGAGGGAAGTTTAAGGTAGCGAGAGGTCTAGAAGGGAGAGAAAATTAAATTGGGGCGAAATAAGCATTTATTGGGTTATTTTGGGATGACTGCGAAATTGAGGGGTGGATCGAACAGGATATGTGTACTCTAGAGATGGAAGAGAAGGGACGAGACATAGAGAATGACTTATTGAGGGAACAGTGTTTAGAACGAAAAGAAATAATTAATGTACAGTCTATCATTGAAATTAAAGTAAATGACGAGAAAGTAGACGTGCTGTTGGATTCTGGAAGTAATGCGTCAGCAGTGTCAGAAGATTTTGCACCTAGAAAATATAAAACTTAGCTTGGATTTTGAAACTGAGGGTGAAAAAAAGAAAGTAATGTATAAGAATCTTTAGACGGGGGACAACCAGATTGCGCACACCATAATTACACATGGTTGGGATGAAGAGAACAGTACGTATGACAAGATAAAGGGAGCGGTGGGATCAGTCGAGGGTATATCGCAAGTAGAGAAAGAGGAGATACATGAATTATTGTGCCGTTATGAGGACATATTTTCTGTTTGTCCCGGTAAAGTAACAGACTTCGAATACTCCATTAAAGTGTAGCCGTACTGGCCGATTAAGTGTAAGTCTTACGCAATTCCTATTGCTGATCGGGAAGTCGTCAGGATCAGGCTATGCCAAAAGCGAGAACGGGATATTATAGAGCAGTGTAGTAGCGATTATTGTAATCCAACTGTAATTGTAAAGAAAAAAGACAAGTCCGTTAGAATCGTGTAAGATGTGCGTTAGATAAATAAGGTAATTGTGAGAGAACTCCACCAGCCTCTAATATGGAGGAACTGCTGCAAAACTTCAAGACCATAAAATTGATGTCTAGTGACGACATGGCATCAGGATTTTGGCAATTCCCATTGGCAGAAGAAAGCAGACGTTACACAGCTTTCTTATTCGAAGGACGAAGCTACCGGTTTAAGGTTGTACCGTTCGGCCTCACAATTTCAGTGTCAGTATTTGTGAGAGCATTAGTCCATTTCTTAAGAGAATGCTTAATGAGCAAGTTGGTGATCTATGTAGACGACATTTTAATAGCAACGGAATCCTGGTACGAACACTGTAAATTGCTGGAGGAAGTGCTTGTGGCCTTAAGACGCAGAGGGATGACGTTAAAGACTGCCAAATGCCAATTTGTCCGACGGAAATAGTTTCCAGGACACACTCTTACGTCTGAGGGACTTTTAATTAGTACCGAGAAACTAAAATCAATCACGAATTTTAAAAGGCCAGCCAAGAGAAAGCAATTAAAATCATACCTCGGATTATGTGGGTTTTATCAAAAATTCTTGGGGGATGGACGAATAAATGACCCAAATTTATGTAAATTATAAAGAAAAACGCATCGTGAAAATGTGAAAAGGAATTTCAGAACATAAAGGATAAACTGTGTGCGAGTAAGATGCTCTAATGTCCCGAAATGACACTTTCGTTCTGTTTGTCGTCGGTCAGTTCAGATTATAGGATAGACCGTGAAATCTTCCAAGAAACACAAATCGGCGTGAAGATAGAAACCCGGAGTGTGGCTTTAGCCAGCCGCATGCTCAACAAACACTAACGCGGATACAGCACATCAGAAAAGGAGCTGCTTGCAGTCGTGTATGGATTCAAAAAGTTCCGTATGTATTTGGAAGGTAGAGAGGTAACAGTGCTGTCCGTCCATAAAGCCCTTAGCTTTCTGTAAGACTGCAGAATAGTAAGCGACAGTTTAATGCAATGGGCAACGTTCCTGCAGCAATTTAGTTATCAGATACGCTACATTAAAGGTACCGAGAATCGTATTGCCGATGCTCCTTTGCGGCTGCCTATTGAAGAGGACGATAATGAAGGGGTGAGAGAAAGAACTATGTCAGCTGCGTGCGATCTGCAGGTATATGCGGAGAGCGCAAAATAATGACCCTGAACTGAAGAATATCAAAATTAACTTTGATAGTAAGGGCTACTAAAAAATTCCCCGTTATTTTAAGATCCGCAAGAGTGTTCTGCTTCGCAGAAGAGACGAGAAAATGGAGACTGCACTTCCCAAACAAATATGTAAGTCACGGTCATTATGTGGCCTGAAGTGCAAGGAACTTATAAAGCAATACATGCACATTAATAACGTCGCCAGACCAGTACGAGCACAGCTGGCTGCCTGTGATCGATGTCAGCGGGTAAAATATTGCACTACAGCCCGCCAAGGGAAATGCAAAGCATAATACCGACCATGGTAGGAGAGTTACTGGCGGTTGACAATTTTGGTCCACTGCCCACAGGACGCGGCAATATGGACAAAGGTCTTCTTAGGCACTTGTGGGTTTTATTATTGTTCAATGTACGACAGCCGGTGTGGCCGTTTGGTTCTAGTCGCTTCAGTCTGGAACCGCGTGACCGCTATGGTCGCAGGTTCGAATCCTGCCTGGGGCATGGATGTGTGTGATGTCTTTAGGTTAATTAGGTTTAAGTAGTTCTAAGTTCTAGGGGACTGATGACCTCAGATGTTAAGTCCCATAGTTCTCAGAGCCATTTAGTATGAAGTACATATTTGTTATTGTGGACCACTTTTCAAAATTTATTAAACTTTATCCGATACGGAAAGCTAACACCAAGACGCTATTAGCCAAGTTAAAAAACGTAAACAATCCACAAAGGCTGTTACCTGCCAATGGATCTCAGTTTACATCAAACGTTTGGAAAAAATTTATGAACGACCATATAAAACACATTAAAATATCTGTGTACCATCCGGCGAGTAACCCTTGCGAGCGGCATATGCCAGAAGTTGGACAACCAAGTAGGACTTGTGCGTGTGATAAGCACTCAAGGAGGGTGGAATGCTTACGTTCATTTGAGGACGTTCTAAACAGCATGAATAGTAACGCAACTGGATATTCGCCCTTGGAGTTGATAACGGGAGTCAAGCCGAAATTTCTAGTAAATGGCATTGTGGAGTTCCCGCAGGGCTATCTGAGTTGGACGCTGTGAGGGAGCAGGCGGTAAAATCCCGTATGGAGAAGTTGGCAGCGGAAAGGAAGAAACGGCAAGATGGGCGGTGCAAACCAATAAAATACCAAATAGGAGAATAATTCCTAGTACGTACGAAAAAAAGTCCATCGAAGTGGATGGAGAAATAAAAAGTTGTTTGAGCTGTACTATGGGCCATTTGTAGTAGCAAAATGTCCGCACCCTAATGCCTACCGACTCAAATACCGTGTTTCAGGAAAACGTCTAGGATTAGGTTAAAGGAATGGTTCAAATGGCTCTAAGCACTATGCGACTTAACTTCTGAGGTCATCAGTCACCTAGAATTTAGAACTAATTAAACCTAACTAACGTAACGACATCACACGCACCCATGCCCGAGGCAAGATTCGAACCTGCGACCGTAGCGGTCTCGCGGTTCCAAACTGTATCGCCTAGAACCAAACGGACACACCGGCCAGCTCTAGGATTAGGAAATGTGACAGGATGAAGACTGTACATTGAGAAGTAGGTTAAGAAATAAGTTATCTCTGTTTCGATAATAAGATTATTTAGAAGGGTAATTTCCAATGCTTTATTTCAGGATTTATGGTAGCTTGCTTTTTGTTTAGTCGCATAAGGATTTTTTTAGTCACAAAGTCTGTGCAATTATAAAGGGGTAGATTAGACGCATATTTGGGTGCTAGGTGGTCGGAGAACTCAATTATTTGGTGAACGGTACCAAGTCCAGAATAAGTGCTCAGTATTCATATTAATTAGGTTTTTGGGGCTATAGAAGGGGTTTATTTATGTGTATGTATGTGTTATTCTTAAGTTTTTGGATGGTTTTATGTTAGTTGTAATTTCCAAATTATAAGTTATGGTCACACCAGTTTGGGTGCTTGATGGCTGTAGAAATTTGTAAAAAAGAAAATTAATAATACTTACCTAGGAAGACAGATGTATGTTTATCTACTTATCTGAGAGTATTTGGGAGAATAATTTATTTTAGTATGGAGTAACATTTTGTGTACGCAGCTTCACTGCACGGAATTATACAAGGGGTGAGATTTGTTCGTATTTCTTGTTAGTTTTGAGTGTAATGAGAGTTATTTAAATTAAAAGAAAATATTAAGTTGTCGATGAAGTAAATTGGGAATCCGTCACGAGATGCATGTCTCTAGTGGAACTTGAATAACGTGTGAAAATCACTGAAGCATTTACGAGCATCTTGCAAGCACTGTAAATCAGTTGTTTACTGTGTACTATAGATCTGTTGGTACCGATTCTACTAGGGGAAGAGTTCATTGCAGATCCTGGATGGTTCTGGAAAGTGTTTGTTTTCTGGTATCTACGCCCGATTCGAATTTAAACAGATTTGTTGCCGCAAAAAGAATGCTATGGAATGCAGAGTGATACAGATTTTCAGCGGGATACTCGGCTCCGAATCTGCGAGGCGCTGTTGGAGACTTCGTTGTGGCAAAAAGGTTCTGTGAAAGTGAGCGCAGTGGCGCTGATATTTCTGCGCCGTTTCAGTAGACATTTTCCATTTTCATAAACGTATAGTTTATTAGGCATTTAATTAATATACCGCAATTCATAATTTATGTTAGAAATAAAATACTTTAACACCACTACTAATAATTACACTATTGATCTGGCGCTTAGGATATTTATGTTATAATATTATGAATTGTGTGTAGTAAATTGGGGTGCTACTTCATAATATATATGGCGCGCCAACATGTTATGAAGTGGGGGTGTGTGAGTTAACGAGCACTACGCTCTCATTTAAATATATGGTCGAAAGAGTCAGCCTACAGGAATTGTGAAACAAACGCTGTCGTCCAGGACCGCGTGCCACAAAAGGCGCAGATTCACCACGAGATGGGGACACCGACAGGCGTCTGTTGACTGCTGAGGCCTAAGCACTGTTGTGTGCGAGTGAGACAGACGAGAACCTTCGTCATAGGGAAACCAAGTAGAAGGGCCAGGGAGACGTAACAGTGTTAAATATGGCGGACATAGGATCGGCCATAAAGGGAAACATTTATGAAAATTATTTAATTCTGTAGTAGTGCAGAGAATCAGACCACAGTTATTATAATTTACCATCCTTCATAAATTTTTATGGTGATCCCAATAAAACTTGATAATTGAACCTATCTATAATAGTTTATGATTTACTGTTAATGGGAAAGTAACAAGTTTTGTACCAAAGACCTGAACGCTAAAACCTGAACGCTTTCATATAGAAGCGCGTCATATAAATGACAAACGTTGTAAATACCAACTCTAAAATTTATTTGTTTAAAATACAGAGTAAATTTAAATTATCAGTATTTTCAGTTAATCATCAGATCATCATTTCCTCTACACAAAACACACTGAACGATGACAGCATGACACCTTATTGAATCGTTAGGTAATAGAATATTTGTTGCAAAGTATAGTGCATAATAGTTACTTTTGTTCTTTATGTTCTTTATTTATTTATCAGAAAGCACATTGGCACAAGGCTTCTGGACGAGACATTCGAAGCTAAGACGGGAATTGTGTTGGTTTTATATGAAAGAAGTTAACGCTTATTATGTAATGGATATTATTGCTACTTTATTTAGAACGTGAAAGTGGTCAAGCTTTGATTATTTAAAAATGTTAAAATGTAAAGCAATGTAGAATAAGCTGTAGCCAATCAGATGGACAGCTTCAGGAAAGGAAACTGAGCTAGTCAGTTGTGGGGTAACGCGGTCAGAGACGGGCAGTTCTGTTCTAGACACCAAAGAGTACAGTTCGACTGGAGACACCAAAGGGTACAGTTCGCATGCAGACGCGAAAGCTGACGGTCGGTCTACAGGCAATTAGGAAATGAAACGACTTAGAAAACCTCGCGTTGTGTGGTACCGCGGGACTTAATCTGTGAGCGGTCAGCAGCCGCGCATCCTGGTGTGAACTCTAACTTTTCTCGTACATAACTTGTATTTCATCCCCTCTATGAACCATGGACATTGCCGTTGTCGGGGAGGCTTGCTTGCCTCAGCGATACAGATAGCCGTACCGTAGGTGCAACCACAACGGAGGGATATCTGTTGAGGCGCCAGACAAACGTGTGGTTCCTGAAGAGGGGCAGCAGCCTTTTCAGTAGTTTCAAGGGCAACAGCCTGGATGATTGACTGATATTGCCTTGTAATAGTAACCAAAATGGCCTTGCTGTACTGGTATTGCGAACGGCTAAAAACAAGGGGAAACTGCATCCGTAATTTTTTCCGAGGGCATGCAGCTTTACTTATAGTTAAATGATGATGGCTTCCTCTTGGATGAAATATTCCGGAGGTAAAACAGTCCCACATTCGGATCTACGGGCGGGTACTACTAAATGCAATGTAGAATAGCTGTAGCCTAATTTCGTTATTAGGAGAAATAAAAGTGGTATTCTACGGATCGGAGTGTGGAATGTCAGATCCCTTAACCGGGCAGGTATGTTAGAAAATTTAAAAAAGGAAATGGATAGGTTAAAGTTAAATATAGTGGGAATTAGTGAAGTTCGGTGGCAGGGGGAAAAAGACTTCCGGTCAGGTGAATACAGGGTTCTAAATACAAAATCAAATAGGGGTAATGCAGGAGTAGGTTTAATACTGAATTAAGAATATAAGACTGCGGGTAAGCCACTACAAACAGCATTATTGTGGCCAAGACAGACGCGAAGCCCACGCTTACTACAGTAGTACAAGTTTATGTGCCAACTATCTCTGCAGATGACGAAGAAATTGATGAAATGTATGATGAGATAAAAAAAAATATTTAGATAGGGAAGGGAGACGAAAATTTAATAGTCATAAGTGACTGGAATTCGATAGTAGGAAATGGAAGAGAAGAAAACGTAGTAGGTGAATATGGACTGGGGATATGAAGTGAGACAGGACGCCGCCTGGTAGAAATCATAGCTAACACTTGGTTCAAGAATTATGAAAGAGGGCTGTATACATGGAAGGCGCCTGGAGATACCACAAGGTATCACATAGATTATACGATGGTAAAACAGAGATTTAGGTACCAGGTTTTAAATTGTAAGACATTTCCAGGGGCAGATGTTGACTCTGACGACAGTCTATTGGTTATGAATGGGAGAGTAAAATCGAAGAAACTGCAAAAAGGTGGGAATTTAAGGAGATGAGACCTGGATGAACTGACTGAACCAGAGGTTGTACAGTGTTTCAGGGAGAGTATAAGGGAACAATTGACAGGAATTGGGCAAAGAAATGCAATAGAAGAAGAATTGATAGCTTTGAGGGATGAAGTAGTGAAGGCAGCAGAGATTCAAGTAGGTAAAAAGATGAGGGCAAGGTGAAATCCTTGAGTAACATTTGAAACTTTGAATTTAACTGATGAAAGGAGAAAATATAAAAATGAAGTAATTGAAGCCGGGAAAATGGAATACAAAAGTCTCAAAAATGACATCGAGAGGAAGTGCAAAATGGGTAAGCAGGGATGACTACAGGACAAATTTAAGGGTGTAGAGGCTTCTCTCACTGGGGCTAAGATAGATACTGCCTATAGGAAAATTAAAGAGACCTTTGAAGAAAAGAGAACCACTTGTATGGATATCAAGAGCTGAGATGGAAACCCAGTTGTAAGCAAAGAAGGGAAAGCAAAGAAGGTGGAAGGAGTATATAGATGGTCTATACAAGGGCGATGTACTTGAGGACAATATTATGGGAATGGAAGAGGAGGTAGATGAAGATGAAATGGGAGATATGATACTGCGTGAAGAGTTTGACAGAGCACTGAAAGACGTAATTCGAAACAAGGCCGCGGGAGTAGACAACATTCCATAGAACTACTAACAGCCTTGGGAGAGCCAGTCCTGACAAAACTCTATCGTCTGGTGAGCAAGATGTATGTGACAGGCGAAATACCCTCAGACGTCGAAAAGTATATAGTAATTGACAGAAGTGATAATTACCGACTATCAGTTTAATAAGTCACGGATGCAAAATACTAACGCGAATATTTTACAGACGAATGGGGAAACTGGTAGAAGCTGACCTCTGGGAAGATCAGTTTGGATTCCGTAAAAATTTTGGAACACGTGAGGCAATACTAACCCTACTACATATCTTAGAAGATAGATTAAGGAAAGGCAAACTTACTTTTCTAGCATTTGTAGACTTAGAGAAAGCTTTTGACAATAGCAGTTACACGAGTCGAGGGACATGAAAGGGAAGCAGTGTTTTGTAAGGTAGTGAGAGAGGGTTGTAGGCTCTCCCCGATGTTGTTCCATCTATATATTGAGCAACCAGTAAAGGAAATAAAAGAAGAATTCGGAGTAGGTATTAAAATCCATGGAGAAGAAATAAAAACTTTGAGTTTCACCGATGACATTGTAATTCTGTCAGAGACAGCAAAGGACTTGGAAGAGCAGTTGAACGGAATGGACAGTATATTGAAAGGAGGATATAAGATGAACATCAACAAAAGCAAAACGAGGATAATGGAATGTAGCCGAATTAAGTCGGGTGATGCTGAGGGAATTAATTAGGAAATGATACACTTAAAGTAATAAAGGATTTTTGCTATTTGTGGAGCAAAGTAAATGATGATGGTAGAAGTAGACAGGATAGAAAATGTAGACTGGCATTTCCAATGAAAGCGTTTCTCAACAAGAGACATTTGTTAACATCGAGTATAGATTTAAGTGTCAGGAAGTCGTTTCTGAAAGTATTTGTGTGAATTGTACCCATGTATGGAAGTGAAACATGGACGATAAATAGTTTGGACAAGAAGGGAATAGAAGCTTTCGAAATGCGGTGCTACAGAAGAACGCTGTAGATTAGATGGGTAGATCACATAACTAATGTGGAGGTATTGAACAGAATTGGGGAGAAGAGGAGTTTGTGGCAGAACTTGACTAGAAAAAGGGTTCGGTTGGTGGGACATATTCTGAGGCACCAAGGGATCACCAATTTAGTATTGGAGGGCAGCGTGGAGGGTAAAAATCTTTGAGGGAGGACAAGATATGAATTCACTAAGCAGATTCAGGAGGATGTAGGTTGCAATAAGTACTGGGAGATGAAGCAGCTTGCACAGGATAGAGTAGCATGGAGAACTGCATCAAACCAGATTCAGGACTGAAGACCACAACAACAACAACTTGTATTTCGCGATGAGAATTTGAATGATAAAAATATGACAAGTGGATATGCACCCGAGTGTAATAGTAATTCTAAATACAACCACTTTCGCCATCAGTTTGCTTTTTGAATAAATATTATTCTAACCAAATCGCAACTGTGTGGCCTGCATTATTAATGGGTCGTTAATTTAGTTTCCGATTTTATTGTCACTGTTATTATATATGCTTTGTTGACTTTGTATTTCCCAAACTTGCTATCAGCCAGACAATTTAACCAAAGGGCCACAAGTGTCTAATTCAGGGCGTGTATTGCGAGACGTGCGGTTGAACCCCTACACGAGTTTGAGCCAAGACACTTCGACGAAGAGGAACCACATGTGAGCCCAAACAGCTTTGGGATGTTAGCTCACAACTACCTCAGCAAAGAGAATTAACTTACAAAAACTAATTATCGAACAAGGAGTTTGCCATTTGCTTGGTTAATTTTTTTACAGAGTGATATTTTCAAGACAAGTTTTTAGAACACATAAATGAATGTGAAATTTAAGTGCATATTTCTGTAATGATCTTTTAGCAAGCACTGTCTGTCCACGAGAAACCCTTCACATAAAAAACAAATGATACACATATAGAAATTGGACATTTAAGCTTTCCTGGTGGCTTTCGGAGCCCCTACATCCATCCTAATAGGTTTATCTACTCGTGTCAGATGTGATTATTTAATCACGCAGGTGAACCTGAAAGCATTTAACTGTACCTTTTCCTTTCAACTAATCAATGACGTTTTAACGTGTTCACAGGTGGTTGCATACTTTTCCGTAAAGCTCTTTAACGAAGTTAAAAAACGACAGTGAAACTACATCAAACTAACATGAACCCATACGGAAAAGTATGCAACCACCTGTGAACACGTTAAAACGTTAGTGGTTAGTTGAAAGGAAAAGGTACAGTTAAATGCTTTCAGGTTCACCTGCGTGATTAAATAATCACATCTGGCACGAGTAGATAAACCTGTTAGGATGGATATAGGGACTTCGCTAATTCTAGGTGTAATTTCCATAATCTGACATTCAGTTCTTGTTTTTTTTTTTTTTTTACTTGACGTTCATGTTAGTTTGACGTAGTTTCACTGTCTTTTTTAACTTTGTTAAAGAGCTTCACAGGTAATGCCTGAAGTGGCGTAGAAACAATAAATGTATCTTGGAACTCTTCCATTTGGTCCGTGTTTGCATAGAAAACAACAATATCAGAAATTGAGTCCCCCTTGATGCAAAACACCTTGTTATTTGTTTACTTATTTATTTCCCAAACTAGTTTCGTCGAAAAATATCACCATCATCAGTTCTTTTTGTTAAGTATAAAATATGCAGAAAATAGCATGTTTATACAAACGCAGTAACACATTACTACATTTCTACTGTTCGTGTTTGAAATATAGTATTCTATGGATGCTTTTCTCCTACCTTATTTACATGCCGTCCAACGAACGTGAATACACGAATAACTAAGTAACAGCCCAGTGTGCACCAAAAGTGGATTCCATAACAGTACCGCAACGCCAAATGTATATAGCTGACACACTAAGTACACAAGTACAGTATTTGTTTACTAACAGCCGCTCACACATTTGCAGTTGATATGATGTACACTGCGAAAAATACGGCAACAGAAAAGAAGCACAGAAAACATGTAGCAAACAGCGAGAATAATTCTTAAAAAGATGCCGTAACATAACATGAATAAGGTAGTTTGAAAGTACCCACAGAAAACCGTATTTTAGATAACTAACAGTAAAAATGTAGTAATATGTTACCGTGTCTGTATAACTATGCTATTTTCTGCATTTTTCTGCAGATTAAAAAAAACACTGATGATGGTGATATTTGTCGCCGAAACTAGTTTGGGAAATAAATAAGAAGGCAAGGTGATTTGCATCAAGCTGTATTTAGTTTCTGATGTTGCCAATTACCATTATTCAGATATGACAAATCGTTTAACGAAGTCGTTTTACGGCCCAGGGAGTGAATGAACTGTGAACGGAGACACAAGGGGTTTACTGTAGAGAGCTACTCTCACAGACATGCTCCTGAGAAGCCTGCTCCCACCGCAAGGACATGGGCCAGCCACAGAATGGAAACCATCTACCTCGGCCATTCCGTTCACAGCTGGTCCCTCCGATCACCAATACGGAACCCTGCCCCAGCCCCCCTCCCCCCTCCCCCCCCCCTGGTCACCCAGGCCACAAAGAAGCCTGTGAGCAGCTGACTGATAATCTGCTCAATGCCTAGCCCAAAGATGTAGCTAGCCACTCAAGAGAAACCGTCTATCACAGCCACTCCATTCACAGCTGGTCCCTCCTCCACTGGGACAGACACAACAGCCTGGCTGCTACCACTTGCTGTTTTCACTGTACAACAAAATCTGATCAGCCAACATCATCATTCCTAACTATATTAAAATTAATGTAAACAACATACCACCTGCAGCACAGCGTGCTAAACAGAAAGCTCAAAGAGCTTGGGTGAAATATGAAATATGCTTCCTGCACTCAAAAAAGAAAAAAAAAAGGAACTGAATGTCAGCTTATGCAAATTACATCCTCAGTACTGTATGATGTATGGACAGAATAGATAACAGTGAATAATGCAAAAGAAATTTCAGAAACAGGAACATAAATTAAATAAACTTGTGAACAAAAATTGCTCTAAAAGCGAGACAGACACACAACACACATTCCATGAACGCTTGATTATTTCTACTGACGTAACACTCACAAAAGAAGATCAGTAGCAACTTGAGAAATGCCCTAAATACAATTGAACACCCACATAACATAAAAGATCATAGAAGATCTAATTACTGAAACTGAATACATCATAGGACAACATGATAACACTAACACACCAGACTTCAAACCAAGCCCTTCCGGTAGAAGTAGATGTAGTTAAGATGCAGCAGAATCTCACTACGAAACCAACTGTTTTAAAAAAAGCAGAAAGTAAGAGGAAAGTTCTGCTAGGTAGCAGCCATGGAAGAGGTGTGGGCCAGATTTTGCAGGAAAAATTATGTGACAGGTAACAGGTCACAAACTTTTTCAAGCCAAGTGCATGTCTTGGTAGAAGATATAGGTTCCTTGTGCAAAGGTTTCTCAAAGCACAATCATGTGAAGATAGTGGGTGAAGTGGGGAACGGTATTGATAGGGATCAGGGCTACAGTATTGAGTGTGACCTGGTGAAAACAGACTCTGCAACGACCCATACCAATGTTTGGCTGGTGCCTACTGTCGTGCGGCACGATCAGCCCTTGTTAAAACGCTCTGTCAGGAGGGTAAATATGGAGTTGGATCAGTTGTGTACGGTGGCCACTCTGTCAGACATTGGATTGGTTCCTGTTGAGGCTATAGATAGGGGGATTCCACAAGGCATGGCCTACACCTCAATAGGAAAGAGAAGGGTAAATTGACAGGGTTTTTAGCGAAATTCATAAGGGGCGACACTAGTACTCATAGATGTAGCTCTTTTTTAGACTAATATCAGTGTCCAATGAGAAGTTCAGGCAGGCAGATGCTAAAGAGGTCAAAAACTCACAAGATTCTCACAACAGTAAAGTAAATAATAATGTTACCATATTTAACCAAAATATTGGTGGATTGAAGAAAAAAGTAGATTCTCACAAAAGTAAAATAAAAAATAGTGTTACCATTTTTCACCAAAATATTCCAGGATTGAAGAAGAAAGTAGATGAGCTCCTGGTTTGTTTAGATGACAGTGAATCTGAGCATCACATTGTGTCTCATATGGAAAAGGTAAATATAAGTGGTTACAAACTAGCTGCACATATGAGTAGAGAAAATAAGGTGAGAGAAGGAGTTGGCATATATGTCAAAAGTTATCACTGTGTAAAAAGCTTCGATACAAAAAAGTTTTGTCTAAAGCAACATACAGAAGCATGTGCCTATCAACTTAAATTCAAGGAGAGCACTTTTATAATTGTAACAGTATATAGGTCTCCTTCAGGAAACTTCCATGTATTCCTGGAAAACTTGGATGTGTTGTTGTGCTATCTGTCAGATAGGGGAAAGCAAATTATTATTTGTGGGGACTTCAATAATGATTAACTGAAAAAGTTTAACAGTAAGAATGACCTAGAAATCTTACTTGGTTCTTTCAATTTGACATCTGTCATTAATTTTCCTACTTGGGTAGAAAAGGACAGCAGCACATTGATAGATAACACTTTTATAGACCAATATAAGTTTAAAAACACAAATTCATGTCCTGTCTGATCATGGTGCTCAGGTAGTTACAGTATATGACATAGTTCCATTCAGTAATTCAAAAGTACACTCCAGAGTAGTGCATTCAATTAATGATTCAATAATTAGAAATTTCAGGGAAAATTTTCAGCAGTTAGACTGGGATGAGGTGTACAAGGAACCTGATGCTAATTTAAAATATAACTTATTTCATGATACTGGTACACCTGTAACAGAATTTGAAAACTGTTTCCCCAAGAAAGTAGTTAAATCTAATTATAAGAAACCATGCAAGAAAACTTGGCTTACTAAAGGAATAAAAATATCTTGTAACCACAAAAGGGAACTATATCTACTGTGCTACGTTAAGAAAGGTTATTAAAAAGTCCAGAAGCATGTGCATCATGTCTGAAATTAATACCTGTGATAACAAAATCAAAACAATTTGGAATATTATTGCAAGGGGGACAGAGCAACCAAGAGTATAGGATGATGGCATTAGCATGGAAACTTGACAAACAACAAGCCAGAAGCCAAAAACATTTTGAATAATCATTTTTTAAATGTTGTAGAGAAATTAGGATCTAAATGTTGATTAGAAGAAGCAAGGCAGGTAATGGAAGAGGCCTTACCCACACAATTTTATAAAATTTAAATTTCACCCACCTCTCCTTCTGAAATTAGGAAGATAATAAACTCTCTCAAGAATAAAAGCTCACATGGAATTGATGGCATTTCCAGCAGGATAATAAAAGCTTGTTCCCAACAGATAAGTGGGATTCTTAGCCACATATCTAATAGCTCTCTGAAGCGGTGTATTTTCCCAGACAGACTGAAGTATGCTATTGTTAAACCACTACATAAAAAAGGGGTCATGACTTATGTCAACAACTACAGCCCAGTCTTCCTTCTGACTGCATTATCCAAAATTCTTTAAAAAGTAATGTATTGCAGAATAGCTTCACAGTTTTGTAAAAATAAAGTTTTAACAAAATGTCAGTTTGGTTCCACAAAGATGTTTAACGGAAAATGCTATATATACTTTCACTAATGAAATATTAAATGCTCTGAGTAACCGAAAGTCACCTGTAGGGATTTTTTGTGATCTTTCAAAGGCTTTTGATTGTGTAACTCATAGAACACTTCTAGATAAGCTCAAGTACTGTGGTATGAATGGGCCAATGCTCAAATGGCTTAAATCATACCTAACTGGAAGAGTGCAGAAAGTTGAAATAAGCAGTTCACATAATATGCAAGAAACTGATGATTTCTCAAACTGGGGAACAATCAAGAATGGGGTGCTGCAAGGTTTGGTCTTGGGTCCTCTGCTGTTTTTAATAGATATCAATGACTATCCATACTATATTCACGAAGATGCAGAGCTGGTACTTTTCGCTGATGATAGAAGTATAGCTATCACACCCAACAGATAAGAACTAACTGGTGAAACTGGAAACGATGTTTTTCTGAAAATCATTAAGTGGTTCTCTGGAAATGGGCTCTCATTAAACTTTGAAAAAAAAAAACAGTATATACAGTTCCACACAGTAAATGGAATGACACCATTAATAAATATAGAATTTGATCAGTAATCGGTAGCTAAGGTAAAATATTCAAAATTTCTGAGTGTATGCATTGATGAGGGGTTGAACTGAAAAAAGGCAGACAGAAGATCTGCTGAAAAGTTTGAGTTCAGCTACTTATACTGCTTGGGTCATTGCAAATTTTGGCGATATACATCTGAGTAAATTAGCTTACCATGACTACTTTCGTTCCCTGCTTTCGTATGGCATCATATTCTGGGGTAGCTCATAACTGAGTAAAAGAGTGTTCATTGCACAAAAGTGTGTAATCAGAATAATTGCTGGAGCTCTTCCAAGATCATCCTGCACTTATTTAAAGAGCTAAGGATCTTCACTGCAGCCTCACAACACATATATTCACTTATGAAATTTGTTATTAACAATTTGAAAGAATTCAAAAGTAATAGCAGTGTACCTGGCTACAACACTAGGAGAAAGGATGATCTTATCTACTCAAGGTTAAATCTAACTTTGGCTCAGAAGGGGGTGAATTATGCTGCCAGAAAAGTCATTGGTCACTTACCTAATAGCATCAAAAGTCTGACGGATAGCCATATAGCATTTAAAAGGAAATGAAAAGAATTTCTTAATAGCAACTCCTTCTACTCATTAGATGAATTTTTGGATATAGGAAGTGGATAATTTCCCCAACCACCACAAACAAATTAAAAATATTAAGTGTTATGTAATATTTTGTGTAATTTAATACATTATATATACATCTTTTATTAACCTGACACGTTCCACATCATTATGAAGTGTCATAATCATGATCTATGGAACAAGTACTAATCTAATCTAATCTAACCTAACAAGAGAATTACTGACAGATGAAAAGAAACAAATCATCAGGAAGAACAAACCATCCATAAACACAAATTTTAAAAAAACACCTGATGAGAAAACCATAAACAGTATACACAGAAAACTAAAACAACACAATGCTCTCATCACCAAGCCGGACAAAGGGCATGCTCTAATCTTAATAACAAAGGCAGAATAGAATGAGAAAACAAAAATTTCTGGCAGAGAATGAAATAAGCAAGCTAACCAGTGGTCCAACACAAAGGTACCAAAGAAACCTAAAGACTCTCTTTAAAAACACCACATACACCTGGACACAGAACCAGACAAAAGGAATGACACAGAAGAAGTTAAAGCACCAGTCTTAACAAGCCTACCAAACGTCCACAAACCTCTCATCCTAGTCAGGCCAGTGATGGACTTCAGAAAAGCCCCATCTTGCTTACTAGGAAGACACATGCACACATACACAAACAACAGAAGCCTCGAAAACACAGGAGACTGAATAGAGTAAATTAAGAATGTCAGCATCCCCCCAACAGCAAAACTGGTATCTTTTGACATTACATCCATGTACACTAATAGATCCACAGAAGAAACTGTAAACATTATAGAACAACAACTAAAATGCAAGAAATTCCCAGACATACAAATGAATGAAATCTCATCCATTCTTAGCCTCATCACAGAATAAAACTACGTCAGTTCCAACAAATACTTCTACTTGCAACAGGAGCGGCTACCCATGGGCTCTCCCATCAGTGGACCCTTAGTCAACTTTTCTTGGACCATATTCAGACCAAGATATTCAGTAACATTGCAAAACAAGGAGGGTACAAAATAATCTACTGGTACCGATATGTGGATTACATAATCTGTCTTGTAGATGAAACGCATAATAGGATAGAAGAGTTACACAGTAATATCAACACAGTACACCCACAAATCCACTTCGCAATGGAAATAGAAAAAAAAAGGAACTAAATTTCTTGGATCTCACAATCACAAGAAAAATCATGAATTCTCCATCTACAGAAAACCCACATCCACAAGTGCTGTTATCCACAACTCATCCAGCCACCCGATAGTAAATAAACATGCCAGTTTCACACACTTGCTCCACTTGATAAACAGATCACCTCTTAAACCAGAAAACTATACTTAGGAGCTAAATATAATCAAACAAATTGCTGTTGAAAGCGACTACGAAACAGACATAATAAACAAACTCAACAACAAGGTAAATATGAAACATAGCAATAGCGGCCAGCCACTCAAGAGCACAATCAAAGGATCTGAAAACCTAGAGTCAGTACACACAGGCAACACAGTAGACCACACCACATCATGAAAGAGAGACAGATGGTACACTCTAACATACAATATCAAAATTTCATATAGAACTGGAAACATGTTGAAAAAGCAAGGGAACCCAATAACATTTAGAACAAACAACGCAGTTCAGAGTAGGCTAAGACCAGTTATAAGAACCTCAGACAAATTCAGCAACGCTGGAATGTATCAACTCACATGCAACTCCTGTCAGGCCCAATACGTAGGACAAACAAGCAGGAACTTCGCAACGAGGTACGCAGAGCACAAGAGAGCTCTAAAGAGTGGCAGCACATATTCAACTTTCACATAACATCTAATGAAAAGAAACCATAACCCCACTCTTATCGAAAACGATAAACACAGTCTGAAAAACAGCAACAGTTTATACCGACATCTAACAACAAAAGAAAGTTACTGTATACAAAAGGCTACAGTGGAAGGAAAAAATGTAATAAAAGAAAACACAACATCTTTCAACAACACACTCTTTCCTTTTCTGAGAGAACTGACCAAGGACACGGAACAGAAAGCACATAATCCCAAAAGAACCACTTCCCCATCGCACAGAGACATAAATAAGGAACAGAAATCGTCGTAATTCCCGCTACAGTTTTCATAGCATTCTCGCAACGTGCGAGACACCTCTCGCGACACACGCTACTAGAAAGATGGCGTAATGTTCATGATCATAAACAAAGTGCGAAACTTTTGTTTTTCTGTCTACAGAATCAGCTACATGCCGTCCAATGAACGTGAGTATACGAATAACTAAGCAAGAGGCCCACTACACACCAAAACTGGATTCCACAACACTACCGCAATGCCAGGTGTATATAGCTGACATACTAAATTCACCTTTTGGTACTTGTTTACTAACAGCCGCTAACACATTTACAGGTGGCATGATGAAAGCTGAGAGAAAACGGAAACAGAAAAAAAGCACAGCAAATATGCTGCATACAGCGAGAATAATTCCTAAAAACATGCCATAACATACAGTAAATAAGGTAGTATGAAAGTATCTATAGAAAACTATAATTCAGAAAACGAACATTAAAAATGTAATAATCTGTTACGGTGTTTGTATAACTATGCTGTTTTCTGCGTGTTTTTGTATTAAAAACATCCACTGATGATGGTGATATTTATCGCCGTATCTAGTTTGGGAAATAAATAAGTAAACGAATAACAAGGTGTTTTGCATCAAGGCGGACTCAATTTTTGATATTGTCTTTCTATGCAAACACGGATCATTTGGAAGAGTTCCAAGATAAAGTTAATGCTGATTGGTTTTGGTCAAAGACTGCTTCTGGATTGCGCGCTATCCATAGCAAGAGGCAGGCGAGTGCGTCTCTGATAGCAGGGAGCAGGGGTACAGAATAGCAAAGGTAGGGGCCAACAAATGCTCATGTCAGATTTGAATGTTCCGGACATAAGACATCAGCTACGCCAGGAGGCACGCACAAGGGGTACGTTTGTATTGTTCACGCTCGCACACGTGCAGCGTACGCATTGCATATTCAGGTAAACAGCTTATGTCATGTTAAAGAGAAAGTAAATACGATTATGTTGGTATAAAGATAAGCTCTGAAGATATTGTGTGTGGAAAGTTAAGAGTGCCGATTAGATTCATTTACCCAAAATCCAATAAACAAATATTAACTTTTACAATTTTTATTACACAAAAGAGATCGAGCTATCAATTTGTAGTACTCGTCGATGCAAATCGACTGAGGGATTCAAATGTTTCATAAGTTAATTAATTAATCGGCGAGAGACATTTTAATTGCACTTTTGATTAAAATCACCATATCATATTATCGAAGACAGCTATACTAGTAGCAAGGCATTATGTGTTAGCAGACGTGATAACACGGAACCTTCAACATTTATTTTGTAAGATTTATATTTTTGATCGTCGTTATTAATAATTTATAAATTTGCATAGCTTTGCCCATAATTTGAAACTGATGAGAGCTACATCAATACTGATTGTAGCAGTGGAAATTTCTGTAAGACAGAGTGCCTTATATGTCTTGGGCACAATAATGCATCCACTATGCTGTTTGTAATAGCTTACCTGCAATCCTATATTTTTCATTCCGTATTAAACCTACTCCTGGATTACCCTTTGTTTGATTTTGTATTTATAACCCTGTATTCCCACTATATCTAACTATAACCTATCCATTTCCTTTTTTAAATTTCCTAACATACCTGTCCGGTTAAGGGATCTGACATTCCACACTCCGAACCGTAGAACACCACATTTATTTCTCCTAATAACGAAATTAGGCTACAGCTGGTGTCTAGAACAGAATTGCCCTCTGCCCGTCTCTGACCGCGTTACCCCACAACTGACTAGCTCAGTTTCCTTTCCTGAAGCTGTCCATCTGATTGGCTACAGCTTATTCTACATTGCTTTACATTTTATCATTTTAAATAATCAAAGCTCGACCACTTTCACGTTCTAAATAAAGTGACAATAATATCCATTACATAATAAGCGTTAAATTTTTTTATATAAAACCAACGCAATTCCCTTCTTAGCTTCGAATGTCACGTCCAGAAGCCTTGTGCCAATGTGCTTTCTGATAAATAAATAAATAAAGAACATAAAGAACAAAAGTAACTATTATGCACTAAACTTTGCAACAAATATTCTATTACCTAACGATTCAATAAGGTATCATGCTGTCATCGTTCAGAGTGTTTTGTGTGGAAGAAATGATGATATGATGCTTAACTGAAAATACTGATAATTTAAATTTACTATGTATTTTAAACAAATAAATTTGTAGAGTTGATATTTACAACGTTTGTCATTTATATGACGCTCTTCTATATGAAAGCGTTCAGGTTTTAGCGTTCAGGTCTTTGGTACAAAACTTGTTACTTTCACATTAACAGTAAATCCTAAACTGTTATAGATAGGTTCAATATTCAAGTTTTATTGGGATCACCATAAAAATTTATGAAGGATGGAAAATTAAAATAACTGTGGCCTGATTCTCTGCACTACTACAGAGTTAAATAATTTTCATAAATGTTTTCCTTTATGGCCAATCATATGTCCGCCATATTTAACACTGTTACGTCTCCCTGGACCTTCTACTTGGTTTCCCTATGACGAAGGTTCTCGTCTGTCTCACTCGCACACTACAGTGTTTAGGCCTCAATAGACAATATACGCCTGTGGGTCTCCCCACCTCGTGGTGATTCTGCGCCTTTTGTGGCACGCCGTCCTGGACGACAGGGTTCGTTTCACAATTGCTGTAGGCTGACTCTTTCGGCCATATATTTGAATGAGAGCGTAGTGCTCGTTAACACACACACTCCCACTTCATAACATGTTGGCGCGCCATATATGTTATGAAGTAGCACCCAAATTTACAACACACGATTCATAATATTATAACATAAATATCCTAAGCGCCAGATCAATAGTGCAATTATTTGTAGTGGTGTTAAATAAATTGATTTCTAATATAAATTATGAATTGCAGTATATTAATTAAATGCCTAATAAACTATAGCTTATCAAAATCGAATGTCTGGTGAAACAGCGCAGAAATATCAGCGCCACTGCGCTCGCTTTCACAGAACCTTTTTGCCACAACGAAGTCTCCAACAGCGCCTCACAGATTCGGAGCCGAGTATCCCGCCAAAAATCTGTATCACTCTGCATTCCATCGCCATCGTTTTGCGGTAACAAATCTTTTGAAATTCGTTCGAGTGTAGATACCAGAAAACAAACACTTTCCGAAACCATCCAGGATCTGCAATGAACGCTTCCCCTAGTAGAATCGATACAAACATATCTATACTACACAGTAAACAACTGATTTACAGTGTTCGCAAGATGCTCGTAAATTCTTCACTGATTCTGACACGTTATTCAAGTTCCAATAGAGTCATGTATCTCGTGACGGATTCAAAATTAACTTAATCGGTAAGTTAATATTTTCTTTTAAATTAAATAACTCCCATTAGACTCAAAAGTAATAAGGAATATTAACCAATCTAACCCCTCGTTTAATTCCGTGCAGTGAAGCTGCGTACACAAAACGTTACTTCATACAACAATAAATTATTCCCCCAAATATTCCCAGATAAGTAGATTAACATACATCTGTCGTCCTTGGTAAGTATTATTAATTTTCATGTTTCCAAATTTCTCCAAACTCCAAGCACCCAAATTGGCGTGACCATAACTTATAATTTGGAAATTACAACTAACATAAAACCATCCAAAAACTGAAGCCTAACACATACATACACATAAACAAACCCCTTCCATAGCCCCAAAAACCTAATTAATATGAATACTGAGCACTGATTCTTGACTTGGTACCGTTCACCAAATAATTGAGTTCTTCGACCTCCTCGCACTCAAATATGCGTCTAATCTACCCCTTTATAATTGCACAGACTTTGTGACTAAAAAGATCCTTATGCGACTAAACAAAAAACAAGCTACAATGAATCCTGAAATAAAGCATTGGAAATTACCCTTCTAAATAGTCTTATAATCTAAACACAGATAACTTATTTCTTAACCTACTTCCTCTTCTCAATGTACAGTTCCATTCTGTCACATTTCTTAATCCAAGAAGTTTTCCTGAAACAGGGCATTAGGGTGCGGACATTCTGCCACTAAAAATGGCCCATAGAGCAGCTGAAACCACATTTTTTTTTCCTCCATCCCCTTCGATGGACTTTTCTTTCGTATGTACTAGGGCTTATTCTCCTATTTTGTATTTAATTGGTTTGCACCGCCCATCTTGCCGTTTCTTCCTTTCCGCTGCCAAATTCTCCATACGGGATTTTACCGCCTGCTCCCTCACAGCGTCCAACTCAGCCAGCCCTGCGGGAACTCCACAGTGTCCTTTACCAGAAATTTCGGCTTGACTCCCGTTATCAACTCCAAGGGCGAATATCCAGTTGCGTTACTATTCATGCTGTTTAGAACGCCCTCAAATAAACGTAAGTATTCCACCCACTTTGAGTGTCTATCACTCGCATAAGTCCTTCATTGTTGTCCAACTTCTCGCATATGCCGCTCGCAAGGGTTACTCGCCTGGTGGTACACAGATATTTTAATGTGTTTTATTTGCTGGTCGTTCTTAATTTTTTTTTCCAAACGTTTGATGTAAAATGAAATCCGTTGCCAGATAAGAGCCTTTCTGGTTTGATTTCGTAGTTTTTTTTAATTTTTTTTAAATTCCTTTTCTAACTTGGCTATCAGCGTCTTGCTGTTAGCTTTCCGTATCGGATGGAGTTTGATAAATTTTGAAAAGAGATCCACAATAATAAATATGTACTTCATACTGCCATGTCCTGTGGGCAGCGGGCCAAAATTGTCAACCGCCAGTAGTTCTCCTACCTTGGTCGACACTATACTTTGCATTTCCCTTGTTGGGCTGTAGTGCAATATTTTACCCGCTGACATCGATCACAGGCAGCCAGCTGTGCTCGTGCTGGTCTGGCGAGGTATTTAATGTGGATGTATTGCTTTATAAGTTCCGTACACTTCTGGCTCCGTAATGACAGTGACTTACATAAACGTAATCTATCCGTCGTTCCACATATTTGTTTGGGAAGATCAGTCTCCATTTTCTCGTCTCTTCTGCGAAACAGAACACCCTTACGGACCTTGAAATAGCGGGGTATTTTTTCGAAGCCCTTAGTTAATTTTGATGTTCTTCAGTACAGGGTCATTATTTTGCGCTCTCCGCATATCCCTACAGATCGCACGAATTTGCTTTTCCCCGGTACTCCTTTCATGTACAGCAGCTGACATACGTTCTTTCTCTCGCCCCTTCATTGTCTTCCCCTTCAGTAGGCAGCCGCAAAGGAGCATCGGCAATACGATTCTCGGTACCTTTAATGTAGTGTATCTGGTAACTAAATTGCTGCAGGAACATTGCCCATTGCATTAAACTGTCGTTTACTATTCTGCAGTCTTACAAAAAGCTAAGGGCCTTATGGACGGATAGCACTGTTACCTCTCTACCTTCCAAATACATACGGATCTTTTTGAATCCATACACGACTGCAAGCAGCTCCTTTTCTGATATGCTGTATCCGCGTTCGTGTTTGTTGAGCATGCGGCTGGCTAAAGCCACACTCCGGGATTCTATCTTCACGCCGATTTGTGTTTCTTGGAAGATTTCACGGTCTATCCTATAATCTGAACTGACCGACGACAAACAGAACGAAAGTGTCATGTCGGGACATTAGAGCATCTTGCTCGCACACAGTTTACCCTTTATGTTCAGAAATTCCTTTTCACATTCGTTGGTCCATTTCCATGATGCGTTTTTCTTTATAATTTACATAAATTTGGGGTATTCATTCGTCCATTCCCCAAGAATTTTTGATAAAACCCACATAATCCGAGGTATGATTTTAATTGCTTTCTGTTGGCTGGCCTTTAACAATCAGTATTGATTTTAGTTTCTCGTTACTCGATGAAATCCCCTCAGATGTAAGATTGTGTCCTGGGAACTATTTCTACTCCGACAAATTCGCATTTGGCAATCTTTAACGAAATCCCACCTCGTCTTAAGGCCACAAGCACTTCCTCCAGCAATTTACAGTGTTCGTACCAGGATTTCGTCGCTATTAAAATGTCGTCTACATATATCACCAACTTGCTCATTAAGCGTTCTCTTAAGAAATGGACTAATGCTCTCACAAATACTGACACTGAAATTGTGAAATCGAACGGTACAACCTTAAAATGGTAGCTTCGTCCTTCGAATAAGAAAGCTGTGTAACGTCTGCTTTCTTCTGCTAATGGGAATTGCCAAAATCCTGATGTCACGTCGTCACTAGACATCAATTTTATGGTCTTGAAGTTTTGCAGCATTCCTCCATATTACAGGCTGGTGGAGTTCTCTCACAATTACCTTATTTATCTAACGCACATCTTACAATTTGTGCCACAAATTTCTGTTCTCCCCACTTATGTTGAGTACATCCTCATTAGTTACATGATCTACCCATCTAATTTTCAACATTCTTCTGTAGCACCACATTTCAAAAGCTTCTATTCCCTTCTTGTCAACACTTTTTATCGTCCATGTTTCACTACCATACAGGGCTACACTCCATACAAATACTTTCAGAAAATACTTCCTGATACTCAAATCTATACTCGATGTTAACAAATTTCTCTTCGTCAGAAACGCTTTTCTTGCCATTGCCAGTCTACATTTTATATCCTCCCTATTGCGACCATCATCAGTTATTTTGCTCCCTAAATAGCAAAACTCATCTACTACTGTAAGTGTCTCATTTCCTAATCTAATTCCCTCAGCATCACCTGATTTAGTTAGACTGCATTCCATTATCTTCGTTTTGCCTTTATTGATGTTCATCTTATAGCCACTTTTCAAAACACTGTCGATTCCGTTCAGTTGCTCTTCAAGGTCCTTTGCTGTCTCTGACACAATTACAATGCCATCAGCAAACCCCAAGGTCTTTATTTCTCCTCCATGGATTTTAATTACTACACCTAATTTTTCTTTTGTTTCCTTTATTGCTTGCTCAATGTATATATTGAATAACATCGTGGATAGTCTACAAACCTGTCTCACTCTCTTCCCAACCACTGCTTCCCTTTCATGCCTCTCGACTCTTATAACTGCCATATGGTCTGTACAAATTGTAAATAGCCTTTCGCTCCTTGAATTTCACCCATGCCACTTTCAGAATTTGAGAGAGAGTATTCCAGTCAACATTGTCAAAAGCTTTCTCTAAGTCTACTAGTGCTAGAAACGTAGGTTTGGCTTTCCTTAATGTACATCTACGTCTACATTCATGCTCCGCAAGCCACCCAACTTTGTGCGGCGGAGGGCACTGTCATTACCTCCCTTTTCTGTTCCAGTTACATATGGTTCGCGGGAAGAACGACTGTCTGAAAGCCTCCGTGCGCGCTCGAATCTCTATAATTTTACATTCGTGATCTCCACGGGAGGTATAAGTCGGGGGAAGCAGTATATTCGATACCTCATCCAGAAACGCACCCTCACGAAACCTGGCGAGCAAGCTACACCGCGATGCAGAGCGCCTCTCTTGCAGAGTCTGCCGCTTGAGTTTGCTAAACATCTCCGTAACGCTATCTCGGTTACCAAATAACCCTGTGACGAAACGCGCCGCTCTTCTTTGGATCTTCTCTATCTCCTCCGTCAACCTGATCTGGTACGGATCCCACACTGATGAGCAATACTCAAGTATAGGTCGAACGAGTGTTTTGTAAGCCACCTCCTCTGTTGATGGACTACATTTGCTAAGGACTCTCCCAATGAATCTCAACCTGGTACACGCCTTACCAACAATTAATTTTATGTGATCATTCCACTTCAAATCGTTCCGCACGCATACTCCCAGATATTTAACAGAAGTAACTGCTACCAGTGTTTGTTCCGCTATCATATAATCATACAATAAAGGTTCCTTCTTTCTATGTATTCGCAATACATTACATTTGTCTATGTTAAGGGTCAGTTGCCACTCCCTACACCAAGTGCCTATCCGTTGCAGATCTTCCTGCATTTCGCTACAGTTTTCTAATGCTGCAACTTCTCTGCATACTACAGCATCATCCGCGAAAAGCCGCATGGCACTTCCGACACTATGCTCTAGGTCATTTATATATATTGTGAAAAGCAATGGTCCCATAACACTCTCCTGTGGCCCGCCAGAGGTTACTTTAACGTCTGTAGACGTCTCTCCAATAAGAACAACATGCTGTGTTCTGCTTGTTAAAAACTCTTCAATGAAGCCACACAGCTAGTCTGATATTCCGTAAGCTCTTCTTTTGTTTATCAGGCGACAGTGCGGAACTGTATCGAACGCCTTCCGGAAGTCAAGGAAAATGGCATCTACCTGGGAGCCTGTATCTAATATTTTCTGGGTCTCATGAACAAATAAAGCGAGTTGGGTCTCACACGATCGCTGTTTCCGGAATCCATGTTGATTCCTACAGAGCAGATTTTGGGTTTCAACAAATGACATGATACGCGAGCAAAAAACATGTTCTAAAATTCTACAACAGATCGACGTCAGAGATATAGGTCTATAGTTTTGCGCATCTGCTCGACGACCATTTTTGAAGACTGGGACTACCTGTGCTCTTTTCCAATCATTTGGAACCTATCGTTCCTCTAGAGACTTGCGGTACACGGCTGTTAGAAGGGGGGCAAGTTCTTTCGCGTACTCTGTGTAGAATCGAATTGGTATTCCGTCAGGTCCAGTGGACTTTCCTCTGTTGAGTGATTTCAGTTGCTTTTCTATTCCTTGGACACTTATTTCGATGTCAGCCATTTTTTCATTTGTGCGAGGATTTAGAGAAGGAACTGCAGTGCGGTCTTCCTCTGTGAAACAGCTTTGGAAAAAGGTGTTTAGTATTTCAGCTTTACGCGTGTCATCCTCTGTTTCAAAGCCATCACCATCCCAGAGTGTCTGGAAATGCTGTTTCGAGCCACTTACTGATTTAACGTAAGACCAGAACTTCCTAGGATTTTCTGTCAAGTCGGTACATAGAATTTTACTTTCGAATTCACTGAACGCTTCACGCATAGCCCTCCTTACGCCAACTTTGACTCGTTTAGGTTCTGTTTGTCTGAGAGGTTTTGGCTGCGTTTAAACTTGGAGCGAAGCTCTCTTTGCTTCCGCAGTAGTGTCCTAACTTTGTTGTTAAACCACGGTGGGTTTTTCCTGTCCCTCACAGTTTTACTCGGCACGTACCTGTCTAAAACGCATTTTACAATTGCTTTAAAACTTTTTCCATAAACACTCAACATTGTCAGTGTCGGAACAGAAATTTTCGTTTTGATCTGTTAGGTAGTCTGAAATCTGCCTTCTATTACTCTTGCTAAACAGATAAACCTTCCTCCCCTTTTTATATTCCTATTAACTTCCATATTAAGGGATGCTGCAACGACCTTATGATCACTGATTCCCTGTTCTGCACTTACAGAGTCGAAAAGTTCGGGTCTGTTTGTTATCAGTAGGTCCAGTTTGTTATCTCCACGAGTCGGTTCTCTGTTTAATTGCTCGAGGTAATTTTCGGATAGTACACTCAGTATAATGTCACTCGATGCTCTGTCCCTACCACCCGTCCTAAACATCTGAGTATCCCAATCTATATCTGGTAAATTGAAATCTCCACCTAAGACTATAATACGCTGAGAAAAGTTATGTCAAATGTATTCCAAATTTTCTCGCAGCTGTTCTGCCACTAATGCTGCTGAGTCGGGAGGTCGGTAAAAGGAGCCAATTATTAACCTAGCTCGGTTGTTGAGTGTAACCTCCTCCCATAATATTTCGCAGGAACTATCCACTTCTACTTCACTACAGGATAATCTACTACTAACAGCGACAAACACGCCACCACCGGTTGCATGCAGTCTATCCTTTCTAAACACCGTCTGTGCCTTTGCAAAAATTTCGGCTGAATTTATCTCTGGCTTGAGCCAGCTTTCTGTACCTATAACGATTTCAGCTTCGGTGCTTTCTATCAGCGCTTGAAGTTCCGGTACTTTACCAATGCAGCTTCGACAGTTTACAATTACAATACCGATTTCTGCTTGGTCCCCGCATGTCCTGACTGTGCCCTGCACCCTTTGAAGCTGTTGCCCTTTCTGTACTTGCCCGAGGCCATCTAACCTAAAAGACCGCCCAGTCCACGCCACACAGCCCCTGCTACCCGTGTAGCCGCTTGCTGCGTGTAGTGGACTCCTGACCTATCCAGCGGAACCCGAAACCCCACCACCCTGTGGCGCAAGTCGAGGAATCTGCAGCCTACACGGTCCAGAACCCTCTCATCCTCTGATTAAGACCCTCCACTCGGCTCTGTACCAAAGGTCCGCAGTCAGTCCTGTCGACGATGCTGCAGATGGTGAGCTCTGCTTTCATCCCGCTAGCGAGACTGGCAGTCTTCACCAAATCAGATAGCCGCCGGAAGCCAGAGAGGATTTCCTCTGATCCATAGGGACACACACCATTGGTGCCGACATGAGCGACCGCCTGCAGATGGGTGCACCCTGTACCCTTCTTGGCAACCAGAAGGACCCTTTTCACATCTGGAATGACTCCCCCCGGTATGCACAAGGAGTGCACATTGGTTTTCTTCCCCTCTCTTGCTGCCGTACCACTAAGGGGCCCCATTACGCGCCTGACATTGGAGCTCCCAAATACCAGTAATCCCACCCTCTGCGACTGCCCGGATCTCGCAGACTGAGGAGCAACCTCTGGAACAGGACAAGCAAACATCTCCAGCCGAACATCAGTATCAGCCAGAGACAGAGCCTGAAACTGGTTCGTCAGACAAACTGGAGAGGCCTTCCGTTCAGTCCTCCGGAATATCTTTCGCCCCCTGCCACACCTCGAGACGACCTCCCACTCTACCACATGTGAGGGATCAGCCTTAATGTGGCCAGTATCCCGGGTAGCCACAGTCGTAGTCCGATCGGGGGATGCGTGGGACGAGCTGGCCGTCCCCGACAAACCCCAATCCGTACCCCCCAAAGTGATGCCCATTGGCAACAGCCTCAAGCTGTGTAACCAAAGCCAACACTGCCTGAAGCTGGGAACGTAGGGATGCCAACTCAGCCTCCCTAAGATACGTCGTAGGGTCAGTAGTGCCTAGCGTGTTCCAACATTTCTACGGAATCCATACTTATCTTCCCCAAGGTTGGTTTCCATCAGTTTTTCCATTCGTCTGTGAAGAATTCGTGTTAGTGTTTCTGCAGCCGTGACTTACTAAACTAATAGTTGGATAATTTTCACATCTGTCAAAACCTGCTTTATTTGGGATTGGAATTATTATATTCTTATTGAAATCTGATGGTATTTCGCCTGTCTCTTAGAGCTTGTTCACCAGATGGTAGACTTTTGTCAGGGCTTGCTCTCCCGAGGCTATCAGTAGGTCTAATGGGATGTTGTCTAGTCCTGGGGCCCTGTTTCGACTATCTTTCAGTGCTCTGTCAGATTCTTCGCGCAGTATCATATCTCCCATTCCATCTTCAGCTACGTCCTCTTCCATTTTCATAATACTGCCCTCAAGTTCATCGTCCTTGTACAGACCCACTATATACTTCTTCCACCTTTCTGCTTTCCGTTCTTTTCTTAGAACTGGTTCTCCATCTGAGCTCTTGATAGACATACAAGTGGATCTCTTTTCTTCAAAGTTCTCTTTAACTTTCCTGTGGGTAGTAGCTATGTTACCCCTAGTGATATATGCCTCTACATCCTTACATTTGTCCTCTAGCCATCCCTACTTAGTCATTTTACACTTCCTGTCGATCTCATTTTTAGACGTCTGTAATCCTTTTTGCTTGCTTCATTTACTGCATCTTTATATTTTCTCCTTTCATCAATTAAATTCAACATTTCATCTGTTACTCAAGGATTTCTGCTTGCCCTCATCTTTTTACCTACTTGATTCGCTGCTGCCTTCACTACTTCATCATAAATTAAATGCAATATCTCTTTTGTTTGCGAAAGATTTCTACTAGCCCTCGTCTTTTTACCTACTTGACCTTCCGCTGCGCCGGCCGCTGTGGTCTAGCGGTTCTAGGCGCTCAGTCCGGAACCGCGTGACTGCTACGGTCACAGGTTCGAATCCTGCCTCGGGCATGGATGTGTGTGATGTCCTTAGGTTAGTTAGGTTTAAGTAGCTCTAAGTTCTAGGGGAATGATGACCACAGATGTCAAGTCCCATAGTGCTCAGAGCCATTTTTTTCTTCCGCTGCCTTCACTATTTAATCTCTCAAATCTACTCATTCTTCTTCTTCTATATTTCTTTCCCCTGTTCTTGTCAATCTTTCCCTAATGCTCTCTCTGAAACTCTCTATAGCCTCTGGCTTTTTCAATTTATCCAGGTCCTATCTCCTTAAACTCCCACCTTTTTGCAGTTTCTTCAGTTTTAATCCACAGTTCATTACCAATAGATTGTGGTCAAACTCCACATCTGCCCCTGGAAATGTCTTATAGTTTAAAACTTGATTCCTAAATCTCTGTCTTACCATTATGTAATCTGAAACCTTCCAGCGTCTCCAGGACTCTTCCACGTATACAACCTTCTTTCATGATTCCTAAACCAAGTGTCAGCTATGATTAAGTTACGGTCTGTGCACAATTCTACCAGGTGGCTTCCTCTTTCATTCGTTAACCCCATTTCATATTCGCCTAGTGGTTTTCCTGCTCTTCCTTTTCCTACTCTCGAGTTCCAATCCCCAATGACTCTTGAACTTTCGTCTCCCTTCACTATCTGAATAATTTCTTTTATCCTATCATACATTTCTTCAATATTTTCATCATCTGCGGAGCTAGTTGGCATATTTACTTGTACTACTGTGGTAGGTGTTGGCTTGGTGTCTACCTTGGCTACAATGATGTGTTCACTATGCTGTTCGTAGTAGCTTATCCGCCCTCCTATTTTTTTATTCATTATTGAACCTAATCGTGCATTACCGAGATTTGATTTTATATTTATAACCCTGTATTCACCTGACCAGAAGTCTTGCTGCTTCTACCACCGAACTTCACTAATTCCACTATATCTAACTTTAACCTATCCATTTCCCTTTTTACATTTTCTAACCTACCTGCCCGATTAAGGGACCTAACATTCCACTCTCCGATCCTTACAACGCGTTTTCTTTCTCCTGATAGCGCAATTCTCCTGAGTCGTCCTCGCCCGAAGATCTGAATGGCGGACTATTTTACCTCCGGAATATTTCACCCAAGTGGACGCCATCTCCATTTAACCATACAGTAAAGCTGCATGCCCTCGGGAAAAATTACGGATGCCGTTTCCCCTTGCTTTCAGCCGTTCGCAGTACCAGCACAGCAAGGCCGTTTTGTTTAGTGTTACAAGGCCAGACCAGTCAGTCATCCAGACTGTTTCTGTTTCCCCTGCAACTACTGAAAAGGCTGCCGCCCCTCTTCAGGAACCACACATTTATCTGGTGACTCAACAGATACCCCTCCGTTGTGGTTGCACCTGCGGTACGCCTATCTGTATCGCTGTGGCACGCAAGCCTCCCCACCAACGGCAAGGTCCGTGGTTCATAGGGGGGGGAGGGGGGATTTTATTATTTTTATTTAAAGTGTCAGTAAGTGGAGTCAGATAAACACACTCTAAGACGAAGTGTTATGGTCTGTCACTTCCAAATGTCGCAACACCTAGCTTCTGTCACTTTGAACTGTTTCTATTAGTCAACTGATTTTTTCACTTAAGTCTGATTTTCTCTTTAGAGAATTCTCGTCGTGAGATAACGATGAAGAACAAGCTTTGGTTCTTCAGTACTGATGAAACCTCCGTGAGACACCAGATTTCTTTGTAATTTTGTTTCACGTATTTCATAAGTTATACCCAAATATAAACAAGGAAAAATTGATTAATTCTCCTTTGAAGTATGTATCTTATGGCCGTTTTTCTTTTTAAGAGCCGCATCTAAAGCCTCTTGAGCTTCTTGCACTCGCATAATTTTGTGAAAATCATGCCTAAAGCAACATAAATACTCAATGTTTCCTTAGACCATCAGTTAAAATGTAATGGTTCAAATGGCTCTGAGCACTATGGGACTCAACTGCTGTGGTCATTAGTCCCCTAGAACTTAGAACTACTTAAACCTAACTAACCTAAGGACATCACACACATCCATGCCCGAGGCAGGATTCGAACCTGCGACCGTAGCAGTCGCACGGTTCCGGACTGCGCGCCTAGAACCGCGAGACCACCGCGGCCGGCTAAAATGTAATGCTTAGTTAAAGTACTTATTATTGTTCTCTCCTTTTTGACACACTCCACTTCGTTCCTTCTCAATTTTTTTATTTTCTTGTTCCATTACACTGCTACTTGACTGTCACATCTTGGAAGGATCTGCTTAAGCGGAAGCTATCAGATAAGGTGCCTTACAGGTTATAAGGGTGCAATTCTTTTCCCCATAAATGATGCCTTCCGGAAATTCTGAGAGTCAATGGTTGAACTGGAAGTGAAACCAAACACCATGCGCTTGGCTGTCAAGCTGTAGTGGTGCTTCCAGGATGTATATCCTTCATACATATTTCTACTGTTCACCTTATTTCTTTCCTTAATGGTCTAGTCAGTCTGCACCAATTAATACACTGGGCTCTGGTTATTCCTTTGTCACTTTTAATTAATTCCCAGTATACCTAGTAATTTATATATATATATGTTCACTTGTATGCACTTCTTTATAATGTTAATTGAGTACCTTCATTAATGGGAGTCGCATTGACTTCCACTATCCTTTTGAACGAGTGTAGAGGGTGTCTTGCAGTTAAGAATTTTATCCTCACTTAATTGTTGATCTCACTGATTATCGGAATGGTGTGTGTGGGCGTGTCTTCACTGCCTGTTTGTTCACTGATCAACTTGAGCTAGCTTACTCGGAAGGAACACTCCGATGTCACAGATCTGTCTCTTGATCTGATCTATCTTTGGAGAGTGTTTAATGAGGGGGGGGGGGGAGGGAGGGGGCTCCTCACATTGCAGTCACCTGTAAGATCCCACTTGGCACAAGAGGAACGTATCTCCTCCTGTTTCCACAGTTTGGTGTACGAAAAGTGTGCTGTGTGAAACGTAAGAAATGCATAGTTTTGCAAATCAGCGAAAAAGTAGACTGTAAATAGCAGTGTCTAATGAAAAAAGAAACCAAATATGTGGTAGCAAACGGTATTTCATGATGTAGGCGAGAAACCAAGTAGAAATTACTGTAAATAAAAAACAACAAATTTGAACGAACTGTTTTCCGATCTTAAAAACAAATCAAATTGTAAATATTTTTAATTACAGACGACTGATGATGCTTTACCTGAATCAAGAGAAATCCATGTGGCGAAAAAAAAAGCACGCATTTCTTATTGATGTAACGACGGAACGATAATATCCTGAAAAACTGCAACTACGGACAATATGAGCACATAAACGAGAAATTGAATGTTTTTCTGTATTAACAATATTGTTTACGAAGAGATTGTCCCTGCCGATCAGACAGTGCAAACTGCCTATTGACTTCTGTCTTGGGTTCTTCGGCCGATGTTCATCTAATGATTTTACTGACGTTTCGCCAGCATGAGTGGCTGGCATTGTCAGAGCTTCACCTTCCATTGCCGGTGCTGAACTGGAGCCGAGATCGCAGCCGCAGACTACATGTACCTAGCACGCCAACGTCCTAGGGCTTCTCCGCGCCGGCAGTTGTGGGCGAGCGGTTCTAGGCGCTTCAGTCCGGAACCGCGCTGCTGTTACGGTCGCAGGTTCGAATCCTGCCTTGGGCATGGTTGTGTGCGATGTCCTTAGGTTAGTTAGGTTTAAGTGGTTCTTAGTCTAGGGGACTGATGACCTCAGACGTTAAGTCCCATAGTGCTTAGAGAGAGAGCTTCTCCGCGGTCATTTCCGGTGCGGTTCTCTTGCTATTTGCGACGGCTGTCCGCTGCAGTACAGGAAGCCAGGATCCGTTTGCCTTAAGGCTTTCCTCTTTCTTGTTGAAACTGTTCGCGTGTTTTTGTATTTCTACAGCTTCTCTGAATAAACGCATATTATAGTGCTTCTCTACAGCCAGAATTTCAGTGTCGGCGCATTTTGTTACGTGGTCGGCCTCACTTAGTGCGTGCTCTGCCACGGCCGATTTCTACACCTGCGCCGGCCGAGGTGGCCGAGCGGTTCTAGGCGCTACAGTCTGGAACCACGCTACCGCTACGGTCGCAGGTTCGAATCCTGCCTCGGGCATGGATGTGTGTGATGTCCTTAGGTTAGTTAGTTAGGTATAAGTAGTTCTAAGTTCTAGGTGACTGATGACATCAGAATTAAAGTACCATAGTGCTCAGAGCCATTTGAACCATTTTCTCCACCTGCCCCAACCTGCAATGTCGCTTATGCTCTTTGATCCTGGTGTTAATTGATCGTCCAGTCATTCCGACATAAACTTTCCCGCATGTGCATGGTACACGGTATATTCCCGACATTGCAAGTGGGTCCGTTTTCTGCTTTGCCGATCTTAGACACTCTTTGATATTCCTTGTCGGTTTGAAAATCGTCTTTACGCCATGTTTGCGCAATATACGGCCGATTCTGTCCGTCTCTCTGGAAATGTATGACAAAAAGGCTGTACCCGACATTTATTTTCCTGATTCCTTACTTTGCCGAGTGTTTGGCTCTGTTACACTTCTAATATAATTTGTGGAGTACCCATTGCTCCTCAGAACACTTACCAGGTATTGCATTTCTTGTCTGCGGTGCTCCGGCTCACATATTCGTCGTGCTCTCGTTACGAGCGTGTTAATCATGCCTCTTTTCTGACTCGGGTGATGGTTTGATAGTTCGTGCAGGTATCGGTCCGTGTGTGTCGGTTTTCGATACACGCTGTGTCTCAGGTTTTCGCTGTCCCTTGTGACCAGAACATCTAGAAATGGCAGCTTCTTGTCCTTTTCTACTTCCATGGTAAATGTTATGTTGGCATGGAGGCTGTTCAAATGTCGTCGAGCTGTTCTTCACCATGGCTCCACACCACTAAATTATCATCGACGTACCTGTACCACACCTTAGGTTTGCAAGTCGCCAAGTCCAGTGCCTGTGCTTCGAATTGTTTCATGAAGAAGTTGGCCACCACTGGAATAAGAGGACTACCCATGGCGAAGCCTTCCAGCTGTTCGTAGAAATTGCCACCCCACGTGAAATAGCTCGTGGCGAGACATGCAAGGAAGAGCTTATTGATGTCTTGCGGGAAAATGGAACCGACGTGCTCCAGAGCGTCACTGAGTGGCACTTTCGTAAACAACGAAACAACATCAAAGCTAACCAGGATGTCGTTTGGTGCAACGTCAGTAAACTCATCAGATGAACGTCGGCCGAAGAACCTGAGACAGAAGCCAATAGGCAGTTTGTTACCAAGTGGCCACGCAAGCCTTAAAAAGACAGTATAGACGCTTCAGGAAGAACTTGAGGAGGAAACGTTTACAGAACTGGGAAACAAAGAACTGGATACTCCACTACGATAATGCATGATTGTACAAAGATGTTTGACTATAAACTAGATTGCTGTTGCTGTCCAACGGCTGCACTCAACGGCTCCATGTCACTTCCATCTCTACCCCAAAGATGAAAAAGAAGTTCAACGGGTGAAGATTTGACACAGTGGAGAAGATTCAAGCATAATCGCAGAGGGTAGTAAACACCATAACAAAGAAATCTACCAGGATTCGTTTCGAAAGCGGAAAACCTTACAATGGTTGTATTTGCTCCAAAGCGGACTTCTTTAAACGTGAAGGTGCAATTAAAAGCCCGCCGCTGTGACCGAGCAGTTCTAGGCCCTTCAGTCCGGAAACACGTAGCTGCTACGGTCGAAGGTTCGAATCTTGCCTCAGGCATGCATTTGCGTGAAGTCCTTAGGTTAGTTAGGATTGAGTAGGTCCAAGTCTAGGGGACTCAAGACCTCAGATGTTCAGTCTCATAGTGCTTACAGCGATTTGAACATTTTTTTTCTTTTTTGTAATTAAAATGTAGATAGGAGGTACTTTAATTAACATATCTCGGGATGTTTAGGATATCATTTCGGATGACCACTCAGACAACTAAACAAGAAGATGGTTATTTAGCAAAAACGTACGACCATTAAATGTTAGTGTTAATTTTTTTATTCTATTTGGTCTTCGGTTTTGGATAAGTAAGTCAGTTGCAACCGTTGCTGTTGTTGTTGGCGTTGGAGCTAGCGACTCTCTCACACACCCCCTCTGTTTAGTGACGGGAGCAGTCCGCAGTTGTGGCCACGCCGTATGAGCGAGTACAATAGCAGACTAGCCGCCGGACTCGCGGCCCCTGCGTAGTGCTTCTGCAGAGGCGGCCCCAGACGCTGCCCGCGCTCTGAACCGAAACGCACACAGTGGCAACAAAGGACGGCGCGGAGAGCCCCTCGCATCTGTAATCGCCTTTGTGAGCCGCCGCTGTCCGGCCGGCGGTCCCAGCCCAGCCAGAGAACGGAACCTTATTTTCCTCCTCCTTACCTGCGCGCACCAATCTCTTCTGCAAAAGTCGTCTCCGTCTGTGCTCTTCTCCCTGCGTGCGGGGTATGATGAAACGCACATTCTTTCTTTCCCGGGGAGCCTATTCACTGCTACGCAGCTCATTTCTTTTTCCGTCAAATCGCCTGCAAACTCCAAATTTCTTTGAGTCAGATGCGGCTGACGACAAAAAGATTCTACTCGACCGTTTCTTGAGCATCGGTGAGGTGAAAGACAGTTACGGAGATTGAAGCTTTATATCACATGTTTCATTTCCTACAAAAAAGAAGCCGCCAATCGTATATATCTCCTCTGATTTATAACTGGTCCAAATGGATCTAAGCACTATGGGACTTAACATCTGAGGTCAGCAGTTCTCTAGACTTACAACTACTTAAACGAAGCTAACCTAAGCACATCACACACATCCATGCCCGAGGCAGGATTCGAACCTGCGACCGTAGCAACCGCGTGTTTCCGGACGGAAACGCTTAGAACCAGTCGTCCACACCGGCCGGCGGATTTATAAAAGGTACGAAACGGTTAGTAAAGAATAAGTCTATTGTAGGACTAATTTTTTTTAGCTCATCAGTCTTCAGACAGACTTCAAACGAATCTCTAGCTTTTCCCAAATTGTTCTAATCTTTTCATCTTTACATAACTGCTGAAATGTAGTTCTGTTACTTAGTGGCGTAAAACTGGAGTCCTCTTCATTAGTTTCTCAGATCTAAAACTCACGTGGATGGATGTACCGGTAATTACCTTATCGTAGCCATTTACCATACAGTTGCATGTCTGCAGCTTCATGTAACTTCTTACGTTGTCTTAAACGTGTAAATAATAATCAAAAGCTTCACATAATGTTTTTTATTATTATTAACCTACAGGATAAATACAAAAAAGCATTTGCCACACTTCAATATCTCTACCACCATTGTTGACATCATGCTATTACTCAGAAGCAAAAATGCAATGCCATCTGAAGCTGTCCAGCTAATGCACGATCTGCTGTTATCAGTATTCTGCTAGTGACTGCCCACCCTCAGCTGGAGCAGCTACAGTATTTTTATAATAGTGGCTTGTGTCATCCTTCTTATGGGGTCGGTTAAGTCGTGCGTTAGAATTACACAACGACTTTGAAAAAAAAAATTATCATTTATGCAATTTCAGGTGACGCTGAAGGCAAAGATTAAGCAAGATTCAGTGCATCAGACCAGTATTCAGGGATCCTCACTGATTGTTGGTTCTGATTGCATGCAAATCGTCATTGTAATGTACAGACTTACGGAAACTAATATGCAGACAGAATGACTAAAGACTTGCAAAAACGAAAAACACTACAAAACACCAGAATGAAAATGAAATTTGATGTGGTTGATATATACATAAGATGGCTGCATATGTTGTTTATTCATTTATTGTGTCTGCAGCCTGACTATATTATGACCTCAAGACCAACTCTTACATCTGACGAGGACCAACACATACAGCAAAATATCGCATAATAGTCACAATATTCATAGTTTGCAATATTAATAATAATAATGATCGGCAACGATGATAGTAACACCGATAATTATCATAAAGTAACCGACCAATTACGATGTATACAATTAGTTATTACTTAACAAACTCAATAACGATAATCACTGTTATTATTAAAAATGACAGTAAACTAATAATGGTGATAAAACAGTGGAGGAATTGAAATTTATAGTAATGGATTATTATATAACAAACTAAACAGCCGGCCGTTGTGGCCGAGCTGTTCTAGGCGCTTCAGTTCGGAACCGCACTGCTTCTACAGTCGCAGGTTCGAAACCTGCCTCGGGCATGGATGTGTGTGCTGTCCTTAGGTTAGTTAGGTTTAAGTAGTTCTAAGTCTAGGGGACTGATGACCTCAGATGTTAAGTCCCAAAGTGCACAGAGCCATTTGAACCATTTGATCAAACTCAACAACAATACATATCAAACTCAATAATACCATATAAAACTCCAGATGTATCTGTGTGGTAACCACCGGTACTCTGTCCAGCACCTGTTCCCCATGTGAGGCGTGGCTGAACTCTGGGCTCCAGGAACTAACAATCCCTGGTTCTGTCCAACCAACATTAGCTGGAACCTAATTATAAGCAGGATCACTCATACAAGTAATAATAATTTGGTAGTATTGATAACACATAACAATTTACAGAAATAGTAATAGTCATAATGATGATGAAAATAATAATAGTAACAGCAGCAATAATAATAAAATAATGGAAGCATTAAGAATGATACTGGTTGGTGTATGTGTAAACATTTGTTTAGTATGAAGAGGAATGGAAGGGGTAATGAAAGAAAAGAGGAAAGCAGATCATTTTATACCTACTAGTAGAGTATAAATCTGTAACTGGTTTTTGGACCAAGGCAAAACATACTGAAAATGTTGTACTCATTTTTATCGATGATTTAATTAATTAATAATAACTAAAACATCTTGTAAATGAAACAGGTTATTTCGTTTGTCAGATATTTTGACCTTCTACTTTGACTGAGGTTGTTCTGCAGCTTTGGAATGCTTTTTAAAGAAGCATCAGAAAACAAGTTGAACACTGCTTTATACCAGTCTTGAATGGACTAGTCCAAGGCTGCTGTCCCTCACGAAACCTACTATGTCCCTGCGAACAGGACTTTGATGATAGTATTCTTAGGCATAATTTCTGAAAAAGAAAAGTACAAACACGAATCACACAATGACTCCTGTTAAAGAAAATATTGGAAATAATAACAACCCCACTCTTCA